>NW_027556402.1:17760573-19205573 GCF_003287225.1 Phascolarctos cinereus
GTTGGATATGACCAAAAATAGTCAAGCAATGACAACAAAAATACCCATATTGATGTCCACAAGGGTGGTCTAGAGGCGGCTCTAGGCAGCATAGACAGATATCTTTGGAATCTGGCCCACCCCTCTCCAAAGGAGATTATGATTTCTCTCTTGAGGAGAATATGACAAGGTTCCTTCCTCATGTATTTCTAAGAAGGATATCAGGTTAAATTTATATCTATTTCACTCCTCAAATATTATATATCTAGGGGTACAATATTTAGGGATTCATATGGAAAGCCATTTCTCTGATTGCTCTTCCGGGGTAAGATAACTCCAGGCTTATACCATGCTGACCTAGCCCCTTCCAATCAAATCATGATTACAGAAAACACTATCACAAGTAGCAAATAGTGAATAAACTCAGTTTATAAGGATAACATTACCTAAAATTTGTATAGCATTTTAAGGTTTGCAAAGTGCTATGCATGTCATTTCATTTAATCCTCAAAGCAACCTTGTGAGGTAGATACTGTTATTGTTGTCATTTTACAGATGAGGAAACTGAAGCACAAGAAGTTGTATGACTTTCTCAGGGTCACACGATTAGTGTCTGAGTCTGGATTCAAACTCTTCCCCACTGTGCTACCTATAGAAACAAATAGCAAACAGATATTGGAGAAATTAGACAAATTAGAATATACTAGACAATGCACGGTGTGTATCCCCCTAAACTTGCATGAGACATTTCATTTTACATTTTCTTAGGCTACGGAGATACTTAACTGCAAATACTATTGAATTCTGAGGAATGAATGTTCGTTGTTGATTTTCTTTCTTTCCAGAATGCTTACCAAGTTGAGTCAAAAGTTCCCGAAGGCCAACTTTACTGTAATTCAGAATCTGGTGTTGGATGGCGCCCATGCCCACATGGAATGCTGTAATGGCAATGGTCCAGAGTGTGTCCAGGACATGGTAGGTAGCCATGTTGGCCATGGGTGACAGTAGGAAGATTCACAATTTCTCCGTTGGGGAGAACTCCACATTTACAATCTACAAACCAACAACTTGTCTATGATTGAGAGGATCAACGTTAAGGACTATCTGAAGTCCATGTAGCCGCAAGAATAGAACAGTAATCCAGAAGAACTGGATTTCTAAACCTAATTCATTCCAAGATAGCTGAATTTCAGAGCTAAGTTCAGAGACAAAGAATCATGACTTAGGCAGTCACAGGATAGAATCAATCAGCTGTAAATAGAAGCAATAAAAAAAGACACAGAACCAATCTGATTGTTCCACTGAAGACTACTGTACCAAAGGTCGAAGTGACTTGCCCAGAGACATATAGCTAGTGTCAGAGGCAGGATTTGAACCCATGTCTTTTTGGCTTTAAGACCAGCAATCTAGCCATTACACTATCTTGCCTCCGAGGCAGCCAGGTGGTGCAATGGACAGTGTACTCTACCTGGAGGCAGGAAGCTGATTTGGTCTAAATTATTTCTGAAAAGAGAACGTTCAAGAATTAGCAGAATGAGGGTAGTCTAACTATATTGTGGGACCTGAGTTTGAATCCAACCTCAGGCATTCATGAGCCGTGTAACTGAGCAAATCACTTGACCTTTGTCTGCCTCAGTTTTCTCAATTATAAAATGGAGATAATAATAGCATCTACCTCACAGGGTTTTTATGAAGATTGAATGAGATAATATTTGCAAAGTGTTTAGCACAGTGAGTGAGTTCCTCCATTATATGTGAGCTCCTTGAGGGCAGGGACTGTCTTTTGCCTCTTTTTTATCCCCAGTGCTTAGTTCAGGGTCTGGCGCTTAATAAATATTTATTGACTGATTGACACATAGTAGGCTCTTAATAAATGTTAGTTTCTTTTCTGTCTCTCTTTCCATTATCTAAGCACTATGCCTACATTTTTGACTAAACTGATTCCTTCAGTGGCCACTACAAATATTGCTGATGTCTCTAGGAGGGGAGATAAGCTCTGGGACACCTAGTCTGAAGGTAATGAGAAACAGAGTGATGCAGTGGAAAGATGCTAGGTTTATAATCAGAGGACTTGGGTTCAAATCCTGGCATGGTCACTTAGGACTAATATATCCTTGGCTTAGCCACTCAATCTCTGGTTAATTTGCTCATCAGTAAAATGAGGCTTTTGGACCAGATGACTGCTTGTTTCCGCCTCCAACTCTAGTCAGTCAGTAATTAAGTGTTAGCTATGTGCCAGGCACTGTATAAAAAAGTGGGGATACAAAGGAAGGCAAAAAAAAAACCAAAACAAAACCCAGTCCCTGCCCTCAAGGAGCTTGCAATTGAATGTATGAACAACTATGCACAAACAAGATATAGACAGGACAAACTGGACATAATCAACAGAGGGAAGGCAGTAGTTGTAAGGGGACATATGGGGCTTTCACATAGACTACGCTCATTCATCTCATTCTTGACCACATTCTTTTCAGTAATAATGTAGTCCAAGCAGCTTTTACTTGCTCATAGCCAGCTTCCACTTGGGGACAGTAATAGATTATTTCTCTCAAATCTTTCAGTCATGTGTCATCATACAGCCTATTGGAGAGAACCATCAGACCTGTGGTTCCAGGAATGGAGCAGGGTTTATTTCTTGGCTGTCCTGGTCATTCACTGAGGCCCACTGGGTCATTTACTTTGCCTCTTTGGAATTTCTCACCTGTAAAATGAGAGAATGAGTCTGCTGGAGCTCCAAATCCTCAAATCTTCTCTGGGTCTTAGCTTGAGTGGAGCTATGTCACATGGAAGTGACTCATCCACTAGCACGTTAGGATGACTTAGTGTGTCAGACTAGCTAGTGGATACCTTGGGCCCAGATGGAAGACAAGTCAAGTCCTGTGGGAACTGGGTATGTGAGTGGGGCACAAAATGTGTTTAGCCTGAGGGAACCAACCAGAGCAAGCAGGCCTAGGCAGCTGCAGCTGGATGCATTGGGGATGAAGCAGACAACTGGAAAATGAGGTGAAACATACAAGGCAAACTCTATCACTTCTTAGCTCTGCCCAAGACTGGTTTTGTCCCATTTTTACAATTTAGGAATTTAAAAAGTGAGCTGCACATTATTTCTTGGGGACTAGGGAGAGCAAATTAAGTCAAGTCAACAAGCAATTATTAAGGGCTTGCTATGTGCCAGGGAATGTGCTAAGTGCTGGGGATACAAATGCTAACAGAAAGAAAGACATTCCCTGTCCTCAAAGAACTTACACTCTAACGTAGGGAGAACCCTACACCATGGAAACTAAAAAACCCTATGTGTGGAAGCTGAAACATGGAGTGGGGTGGGGGGGGTGGTGAGCAAGAGATGAAGGTATTTGATGTTGAGGGCATTGTAGAAGTGGTCCAGGGAGAGTCAGGAGTGAAGCCTGGAGAAAAATGAAGACATGGTTATCCTGGTTCTCTTCAAAATGGAGGTTTTAGGAGGAAGCGACCAATCACAGGGTGAGGCCTCCAGGAAGGGGCCCGCTTCCAGAGTGTGAAGTCCAAGGCTGGAACAGAGTGCGTGGCTTTATTCTATTTTCTCCTCAGATATGTACCTCATATCCTGACTTGATATCTCGGATATTTTTGTACTTTTTCCACTTTTTGGTGACTACAGCAGTGCATTTAGTGAAATTGTTATTTGCATATCTTTCAGGCATTATTCTCTCTTCCAGGTTGTGGATTTCTTTTCCAGAGATACCCATTTCAAATTGGTTCCATTTTCTTGCTCTGTGAACTTGCTTAGGTCACCACATGAAGAAAACAAATGTTCATTTATTGAGCGTGCCTCAGGTGCCCAGCACTGGGCACCTTTGTGGCCAAAGAGGGTCACTGCAATGTTTTCTACATCACCAGAGCAAAACCTAAAATTGACGATGGAAGTTTTCTGATGCTAGGGACAAAGAAGAGTTGTTGTAATTGTGATTTTGAGGTTAACCAAGCTACTTTATATCTATCTATCTATCTATCTATCTATCTATCTATCTATCTATCTGTCTATCAATATATCTCGATAATCAGAGGAAGTGATAGGTAAGGATTCCAAATCCTCTCTTCCCTTTATGGTGCTTGCAATTCTACAATTAGAGATTTATCAGAGACTTTGTTAATACTAACACTTAAAAATGGTCTTATGGAACTACAAAGAGTCATATGGGGGGGGTCATCCCTTGGGTCATCAATCAATACTTTTACAAGGTTTAGTTGATTACCAGAGAAGAGAAAGAAGAAGATAAAATACAAATTCCTAGTGGATGGGGGACCAAAAAGAAGGAAAGAGGAAGAGAGGGTACACCAAAACTGATTCAGAATCTCAGAATATTAGCACTACAACAAATCATGGAGGCCAGCTAGAACAACTCCCCCATTTTACAGATGAGTAAACCGGAGTCCAAAGAGTTATTCTATAGCTAGCATCTATATAGAACTTTTTGCAAAGGTTTGTGTTATTTCATTTGATTCTCACAACCACCCTGGGAAGTAGGTGCTATTATTACCCCTATTTTGCAGAGGAGGAAATGGAGGTTGAGAAAAGTAAAGTGACTGGCCCAGGGTCACACACTTATTGAATGTCTGACATGGAATTTGAAGGGTGCTCTTCCTGCCTCTAAGACCACTGCCACCTATTTACTTCAAGAGTATAATACAGGTCTCCTGATTTCTGATGCAGTGCCCACTAACCACACTGACTCCCTCCTCAGGCTGACTTAGAGAATAGCTATTGCCAAGTAAAATGTGAAAGCTGATGTCATGTTATCTTTTACAGAATGAAATTATGTCCTACATCTGTTCTCAAAAAGATAGCTTGTCAAGTAAAATCCAAGAATGCTGTACATTGCCTTTACGAGACCAAGGCATATGTATAGTTAATGCAGAAAATGATGAGCGACCAGAAGGCTTATCACCTGACCTGAGAAGATTTTTAGGAGAAAGAAAGTTCCACCTATATTCTTCAGAGGAAAAAGATCTCTTCCTGGCAAGGTAGCGTGCTTTATAAATATATGTTAATATCAGGCAAATTTGATTTGTTGAACTACGGTATTGGGGAGCAAGCACTGGACTTCATATATTCATAGGGCCAGCCAACATTGCTGTTCTTTATCAGAGCTTTGACATTCAAGTGTTCTATGAAATGGGACAGTGGTGGCTGCAACTTTAGGCTTAAGCACCAGGGGGTGCTGTGAGAATGTACTTTGTCCGAGTTGATTTGGGCAGGAGCTCTGAGACAAAAGGAAGAATATATTTTTTGTTGCTGTCTTTGTTGTGATTAGGGAGCTATGGAGCTTATGAAGGAGCATTACTTTGGTTTCTTTTCCACCGGAAGCTAGAGGCATTAGCAACAGTTCCATACTTGGTACATAGATTGTAAGCTCCTCTATTAGACTATATGCTCCTTGAAGGCAGGGACTTTGTCTCTTTTTACAACCCTAGCACTTAACACAGTTCCTGGTACATAGTAGGTACTTAATAAATGTCTATCGATTGATAGAAGGAGGTGGTTCACAAATATGCATATCAATCAAGCAACTGATCAATTTTTATTAAGTGCCTGTCGGCCACTGTGCTAGGCTCTGAGGAATGCAAATCCAAAAGGCAAAACACAATGTATTTACAGATATTTTACAGACAGAGCTCTGTTATAAATCTAGTTGTTGGGTCAAGTCTTGCTGTATAATTTTCATTTGATTTCTCACATCATATGACTTAAGAACATTGGGACAAGATCTAGTAACCCATTATTACAATATATATAGGCATTCACACATTTTATACCCTCTTGAATATGATTTAATAACACATATTGAGCTTAACAAATCTAGAATTAATATTAATAAAAGTAATAGGTCACATTTCTCTTGCTTTACAAAGCACTTTTGTCAAAATATCTTGTTGTTATAGGTAATTTAAATGCTGCTATCATATTACTATAGATGGGATAGAGTTCAGAGACATCAGATGTTTATTTGAGATTACATAGTAAGTGGTCCAACTGAGAACTCTGGTTTCTGAATTCAGGTTCATTGATGTCCCTATGACACCAGGGTGCTGATCAGTCAGTATACTAGTATAACAAGTGACAATATAGTACCTAAGTGAAAAATGAAGAATTAGTTCCTTAAATGTGGAAAAACAATTAGCAAATCTGACAATCAATCAATAAGTACTTATTAAACACCTGCTATGTGCCAGGCACTATACTAGTCATTGAGGAACACAAAGACAAAAATGAAACGGTCTTTACCCTAAAGGAGTTTGCATTCTATGGAGGGAGACAAGATTTACATATAGAAATATACTAGACATGTTAAAGGGAGCGGCTAGGTGGCACAGAGGATAGAGTGCCAGACCTTGAGTCGGGAAGGATCATCTTCACGAGTTCAAATCTGACCTCAGACACTTACTAGCTGTGTGACTCTGGACAAGTCATTTAACCTTGTTTCCCTCAGTTGCACATCTGTAAAAATGATCTGGAAAAGTAAATGGCAAACCACTAGAGTGCCTTTGCCAAGAAAACCCCGAATGAAGTCACGAAAAGTCAGACATGACAGAAACAACTCAATAATAATAAGAAGAAGACATAGGAAAAGCAAACACAAGGGAGTGATTTTTGTTCTGTTTACACTTTAATTTCCAAAGCTGATTATTTAATTTGAAGCACCTGTCTAGGTCATAGGCATTTAGTGGCAATGAATATGTGGAAGGCCATTTGGGTTTCCCACATATATTTACATTCACAAGTTATACATTTTATACCAGGAAGTCAAGTTTAATCAACACTTCCATATCCTAAAGCCTGTGATCAAGGCATAAAGCATGGCAGACAAATATCTTTGGACAGAAAAGTGAAATTTATTTAGTTTTATAAATTTAATATTTATATAATAAATGCATGAAGTAATCAATCTGGGAATAATTATTAAGGATCTATGATGGTTCCATTCTAGGCATTAAGGGTCTTTGCCTTTAAGATGTTCATAATCTAGATGGGAAGAGAAGCTACACATATTTGAAAGGATAACTGACAAAGCAATAAATCATAAATCTTAAGATAGTGGCTACCCAGGAAGTATTAGAGTGAGAAATAACTTTGGAATAGTATTTGGGAGATGGTTAGATGGTGTGGTAGTTAGGGTCCTGGACTTGAAGTCAGGGAGACCTACGAACGAATTCTGCCTCTTCATTGTGTTGACTCTGGGCAAGTGACTTTCCCTTTTTAGTCTCAGTTTTCTCATTTGTAAAATGGGTATAATAATAGCACCTACCTCACAGGGTTATTGTATCAAGTGAGATATTTTTAAGTTCTTTGCAAGTCTAGAAGCACTGTGCAACTTAATGATGATGATGATGATGATGATGAAGAAGATAGTAAGGGAAGGCTTCCTGGAAGTGATAGAATTTGAGTTGAGCCTTGAAGGAAGAGGTAAGTTCATGTACATCTGTGAGAGCCAATGCAGCACACTGACTGTCCATCTGCACCCCCTTACTCTTACCTCAAGGGTGAGAAACAAGGTTTGTAGACTATTCTATATGAAGAATTATCTCACATTATATTTTCGTTACTTAAAAGAGACCATGTGTGACGAAGTTGATTGTCCTCTTGTATGGTTGGTGCGAATGCCCCTCATTTCTGAAAGTATAGTCAGTATTAGGTCATGTCTAAATGCCTCTCTCAAGTGGATGTATTCCTTGTTAGAAGGCTATGTGGGGCTGATCTCAACATACTCCTCAATAAAGTGTCCAGGGGACATCACTGTGCTTTATTTGTATCCTGGTGGGTTCCTAAGTTTCCTATGAGATCCTCTCCCATGTTCCTCATTAAAATGCACGGAAGAAACATGATGGGAAATAGTTGTAATTCAGCTATAAGCTAATGTCACTTTTTGGGCATTTAGGTTTGTGTATGAATACTCAAGGCGACACCAGGAGCTTGCTGTCCCAGTGATTTTGAGGGTTGCAAAAGGGTACCAGGAAGCATTGGAAAAGTGCTCCAAAACTGAGAATCCTTTGGAGTGTCAGGACAAAGAGGTATGGGTTTTGATGCAGTAACAAAAATGTTGTTTATGCTTTCATTACAGCATAAGCTCCTTATGGATAGGGGCTGTCTTTTGCCTCCTTTTATATTCCCAGCACTTAGTAAAGTGCCTGGCAAATAGTAGGCACTTAATAAATGCTTATTTATTGACTGAAACTGTTTGCACATGTATGCCATTTTTCTCATGTTCATTTTCAAAATTTTGAATTTCTGGCGCTCACCTCTGCAGCATATTGGCCAGGAATGGGAACCTGTGACCTCAAGGTTGCGTGTGGCCCTCTAAGTCCTCAAGTGCGGCCCTTTGACTGAAACCAAACTTCACAGAACAAATCCCCTTCATAAAAGGATTTGTTCTCAAAAACTTGGACTCAGTCAAAATGCCACACCTGAGGACCTAGAGGCCACAGGTTTCCCACCCCTGATACTGGCCAAGGTATATTGGGTTTATATAGCCTGAGGTCCTCACCACCCTTAAGACAGCGGTATTGATGTGCAGAATGAATACAACAATTAGCACAATTACTGGTACATCCTAAGTGCTTAGTAAATGCTTCTTGACTGACTGACTTGTTGTAAACTAAACACTCGGTTTTGTATGGAAAACAATTTTTGACTCCTGAAGTTTAAACACAATCCTCATATATTTTAATCTGCTTTTCAGTCTCTGAGATCAGATGTAAGCAGGTAGTGTAGCATAATAATGGAAAAAGACCTGGATTTGAGGTCTAGAGAGACCTAGGTTTGCACCTCTCCTTTAATTCTTTATTGTGTGACCTTGGGCAAGTCACTTCATCTTGGTTTTCTCATCTGTAAAATGGGGATTAAAAAATGCCTATAAAGCTAACCTCACAGTTGTGAGGATTGTGAAGATCAATTTGCATACTCTTTGCAAACTTTAAGACAGTCTATAAATGTCAGTAAAAGAAGACTTGGGTACCCTCGGCAGTCACAACCTCTCAGTACTTCGGACAACTCCCCATTACTCTAGACAGCTATAAGAGAGAGCTAGGTTGTATAGTGGTTAGAGCATTGGGTTTGGAGACAGGAAAAATCTGAATTCAAATCCATCCTCAGACACTTACCAGCTGTGTGAAGTTGTGCAAGTCATTTAATCTCTATCTGCCTCAGTTTCCTCAACTATAAAATGGGGATAATGATAGCACTGCCTTCCAGGGTTGTGAGGCTTAAATGAGATAATATTTGTAAAGTTATATAGTGCTCAGCATGTACCAGGCACTTGATAAATGCTAGCTATTTTTACTCTATGCTGATGAGAACGTGCTGGCCTATAGTGGTGGAGGGTTTCCTCATCCCTATGCTAATGGGATCATAGATTCAGACCCGATGTCTACCCCCTACTCCTAAGGTGATTTTCACAGTAGCATGGAATAGAATTGTTTGATGGTGTACAAAAGGTGAACCATCCGAGGAGAAAAAAATAATCTGGATGATATTTTTTACTTTTTCAGGAAGAAGAACTAAACAAACATGTTCAGGATAGCCAAGCACTGGCCAAGCGGAGCTGTGGGCTCTTCCAGAAATTAGGAGAATATCACTTGCAAAACGTGTATGCATTTTCAGAGTCTGACAATAACATGAGAGATGAAAGTAAAGCTTGCCTTATTAATCAGAATCCAACTCGAAGGCTGGCAAACCTGGGGACCATAGTTTAAGATGAAAATGTTGCCCACTCCTTTTACATCTCTTTTATCTTCTACCCTCTAGAGGAGGGAACAAACATTGATTAACAGCCTACTATGTGCCAGTTCTGTGCTAAACACTTACAAATATTATCTCTACACTCTTCCTTCTATTCCTTTCTGGTCCCCTCCTTTCGGGATAGTAGGAGGACAAAAGGATGTAAGATTTGTAAAACCCCAGATAATTGTTAGCTATTCTACTTGTTATCATTGTTATTATTCTCCCCATTCTCTTTGACCTCTCTGTGGTCTTTGACATTGTTGATCATGTCTACTCCTTGATATCCTCTTCTCCCTAGGTTTTTGGAACACCACTCTCTCCTGGGTCTCTCTCTACAGGATTGCTCCTTCTTAGGCTTTGTTGGATCGCGATGCAAACCATGACTTCTAAGCTTAGGCGTCCCCCGGGGCTCTGTGCTGGGTCCTCTTCTCCCTCTATACTACTTCACTTGGTGATTTCCTCAGCTCCCACGGATCTAATCACCATTTCTATGCTGATGATTCTCAAGTCTACCTTATCCTGCTCCAACCCCTCTGCTGACCTCTAATCTCACATCCCCAATTGTCTTTCAGACATCTTGAATTGGATGTCCCATAGGCATCTTAAACTAAACATGTCCCAAACGGAATTCATTATATTCCTCACTAAATCCTGTTCCATCCTACCTTCTCTATAACTGTAGAGGACAACACCAGCCTCCCAGTTCCTCAGGCTCACACACTAGGAGTCATCCTGGACTCCTCACTATCTCTCACTTTCCATGTCCAGTCTGTGGCCAAGTTCTACTTCTCCTCTGCAACATCTCTCGTCTATGCCCCAGTCTCTCCTCTGACACTGCCACCGCTCTAGTGCAGGCCCTCATTACCTCACACCTAGATTATTGTAGTAGCCTGTTGGTGGATCTGCTTGATTCAAGTCTCTGCCCACTCCAGTTCAGCCACCAAAACGCTGCTCCCAAAGCATGTCTAACTATGTCACTCAACTTACTGAATAAACTTCTCTGGCTCCCTGTCATCCCTAGAGATCACATACAAAATGCTGTTTGGCATTCAAAACCTTTCATAATTTAGCCTCTTCTGATCTTTCCAGTCTTTTTACATCTTACTCCCTGATACATTTTCTTTGATTCTGGCTATTTCACCAAGACATTCCATCTCTCAGCTCAGGGCATTTTTTTCTGTCTGTCCTTCATACCTGGAACACTCTACCCCTTCAAATTCACTTACTAACTTCCATGGCTTCCTTTTAAGTCCCAAATGAAATCTCACCTTCTACAGGAAGCTTCCCCCACCCAACCCCCTTTTCAGGCAATCGGGGTAAAGTGGCTTGCCCAGGGCACACAACTAGTAAGTGTCTGAGGTCGTATTTAAACTCAGGTCCTTCAGACTCCAGGGTTAGTACTCTATCTACTATGCCACCTAACTGCCCCACTCCCAATCCTTCTTAATTCTAGTGCCTTCCCTCTGTTAATTATTTCCTATCCATCCTGTATGCAATTTGCTTTGTCTATATTTGTTTGCATATTGTCCCCTCCATTAGATTGTGAGCTCCTTCAGGACAGGGACTGTCTTTTGACTCTTTTTGACACTTAGCTCAGCGTGGCATATAGTAGGAGCTTAGCAAATGTTTATTGATTGATTATGTATAATGGTACCCATAGTTCAACTGTTACCATTGTTTCAGTTGGCCTGGAGGGTCTTTGAAGAAGAGTAAGTTACAGAAATATCCATGAGTAATCAGGATAATCATTGGGAATGCTTTTTTCCCTCTAGATTTCTTGTGGCTTACACCAAGAAAGCCCCACAGCTGAGCCCTCAAGAGCTTATTGGCTACACAAAGAAAATGGCAGCTACTGCATCTTTATGCTGCCAGCTCAGCGAGGATAAACAACTGGCATGTGGGGAGGGTGCGGTGAGTGGCCAATTTCATTGCTCTATCATTTCTGGTCAGATTTTTTTTTTTATTCCTTCAACAGGCAGACAGCTATGTAATTTGCACATAGGGGATTTTAAGGTTTACAGAAATAGCAAAACCAGAAAACCTTTGCCCAAGTTGGCCCACACAGGAGGCACAAAGTCAGAGCTAGAGGCCATTCTTTTCTGTCCCTTCCCAGAGTCTTCTGCTTGAGACCCTGCTTTCATTTCTTCCAGAATGCCCGATGGAAACTTTGGTTTACTTATACACACCCCACCATGTACACACAGGTTCTCCATTCAGGAACAAGAGCGTGGTCTAGATTGGCCAACAAAATATTCATTTCATGACCTATTTTTTGTTTACCAGATATTTATTTTAACATTTGAAAGAAATCCTGTTTTATCTTGATGGAAGGAAAGTGATCCTAGTGTTTTCAGTTATACTCACTTTCTTTTTTTTTTTCCTTCTGGGCTTTAGTTCTTAATATCACATTTTTTTTTTCTCATGCTGTTACAACTGTAGTGGATCTCTTGACCTTTATTCTGAGATTCAGCAAGACACACATTACTGAGAGCCCTGTGCTCTTCTATAGTAATAACTAATAAGAGCTAGCATTTCTATAGCCCCTTTAGGTTTGTAGAACACTTTATCTCATGTCACCCTCACAACAATTCTGTAAGGTAGGTGCTTTACAAACAATCCTCATTTTGCAGATGAGGACAATGAGCCTGAGGGAGCTCAAGTGGCTTATCCAGGGTCACACATTTGGTTAGTGTCTGAAGCGGGATTTGAACTCAGGTCTTCCTGACTCCAGGTCCAAAACTATCCACTGTGCCACCTAGCTGTCTCAATTTAGAGATGCATAATCTCCTTCCTATACATTAGCACTAATTTTATGAATATGCATTTACATGGAAAGATACAACTGATCATTCCAATTCTGCTCTCCCCCCAAGGCTAAGTGGGTTTCTTTTTCCTATCCATTTTTTCCTCCTTTCATCTGCCTCATATGGAAGAGTTATTGAGTAGTCTTCAAGGACCTTGTCTGGTCCATTCTGTATTTGGAGCAAAGCAAAGCTGTTTAATATTCTATGGAGACGGGCAGGGACATGCATACAATTTTTTTTAAGATTTTTAAAAATTAATTTATTTTGATTTTTCAGCATTCACTTTCATAAGATTTTGAGTTTCCACTTTTCTCTCCTCCCTCCCCTCTCTCATCCCCAAGATGACATGCAATCTGATATAGGCTCTACATATATATATATATATATATATATATTCCTATTAAACATGTTTTCATGTTAGTCATGTTGTAAGGAGGAATTAGAACTAATAGGAGGAAATGCCAGAAAGAGGAAACAAAGCAAAACAGAAGAAAAAAATAGCAAATAGTATGCTTCGATCTACATTCAAGCTTCATAGTTCTTTCTTTGGATGTGGATAGCATTTTCCATCATGAGACCTTTGGAGATGTCTTGGATCCTTACATTGCTGAGAAGGGCTAAGCCTATCAAAATTAGTCATTGCACAACATGACTGCTACTATGTACAACGTTCTCCTGGTTCTGCTCACTTCACTCAGCATCAGACCATACAAGTCCTCCAGGTTTTTCTGAAGTCCACTTGTTCATCATTTCTTATGGCACAATAGTATTTCATTACATCCACATACTACAACTTGCTCAGCCATTCCCCACCACAAAAAGAGCTGCTATAAATATTTTTGTACATGTGGGTCCTTTTCCCATTTTTATGATCTCTTTGCGATACAGCACTAGAAGTGCTATTGCTGGGTCAAAGGGTATGCACATTTTTATAGCCCTTTGGGAATAGTTCCAAATTGCTCTCCAAATTGGTTGTTTCAGTTCACAACTCCAACAACAATGCATTTCTTTTTGATTCTGAAACATGCATGGTCCCCAAAGTGATGGGGGAAGTTCATTCAGATCTTCATGAAAAGGAAGCCTTCATTAATTGCTTTCTGTAGAACAGGCCCATTTTACATATAAAAATCTCTAACTATAATGAGGAAAATATGTAATGCTTGAATACATGATATGATTTGAGCAACATAACAATACTATGAGTTAAGTCCTCTGGTATTATTCTCAGCTCAGAAAAAGGGTCTTGATCTTGGCTCTATAGATCCTTGAGGAATTCATGGAGAGATTTCAGGGGAAAAATGAGAATAATTGAGAAGAAAATTGTACCCTTATTTTCACTAACCTCTAGCTGAAATTTAATGTTTTCTTCAATTTCAAAAACATGATTCTGAAAAGGGGTCCACAGGCTTCACTGGACTGCCAAAGGAGGTCCATGATACAAACAAAGTGGGGAAGAAGCCCTTTGTTAGGAGGTTAAATAACTTGCTTAATGGCCTATATCTTGGGAGGATTGGAGGTGGAATTTGAACCCAAGTTCAGGGATGTTTTCATTATACCATTCCACCACTCCATTCTTTGGAGGTTCATTTTATAAATCACAATTATCTGAAAGAGACAAGCCACAATCACATATGATATCTGTACCACTAAAATGAAGTAAAACTGAGGTAATTCTGAAACATGCGGAGTAATGGAATGTAAAGACATGAGGACATAGCAAGAAATCCAAATGAATTTTATTTAATTTCAATAGACATTTATTAAATGACTTCTGTATACAGAGCATTACTCTAGGGGCTGAGAATGATTAAAATTTAGATAAAACATAGTCCCTGCCCACATGGGACTTGTAGTCTACTAGTAGAAATAAGACATAGACATAAATTTCTATATCACACACATATAAAAATATGTTACATATTTATGTATAATTCTTAGAAATTAAGCAGAAAATTTAAGTTCTGGTTACTATTTTCTGGAAAATGGCATCACTTTTGAGACTAATGCACAATCTTATTGCTTTTCTTATCTTTCCTTTTTCTCATTCTCTCTTCCAGGCTGACCTGATTATCGGGCAATTATGTGCAAGGCATGAAGTCCAACCTATAAATGATGGTGTGGGCCATTGCTGTGATTCTTCCTATGCCCACAGGAGACCCTGTTTCAGCAACTTGGTGAAGGATGAAAAATACGTTCCTCCCCCATTCTCTCATGAACAATTCAAGTTCTGTGAAGATCTTTGCCACACTAAAGGGGAAGAGCTTCAGAAGAAGAAGCAAGAGTAAGCAGTTACGAAGGCTTATGTAGGAAAAACTCCTCAACCCAAGTGATGAAGCAAAGATCAACCTTCATGGACTTCTAATATCCCCCCTTAGAATTGTTGTGCTTGTGGGTGGAGCATTTGTCCTCCAAAGTGCTCCAAAATCCCTTGTTTATATTTGTCTGGTTGTCTTCACAGCATCCTTGTGAAGAGATCATTTTTGGGGTGGGGGTGGGAAAGGCAGTCAACTCTGGTTCTTGGTACTCATGTGTCTGCCCACTTTATACCAGGTCTAAAGCTATCCATCCATTCTAGCATAGGGTATAGAGAAAGGGACAGAGTTTCTCACTCTGAGTTCACAGTCAATGCTGGGGTGGAGAGAGCCATATGCTACCTTCTATAAGGCTAAAGGAATGCCCTGACTGATGCAATGAGGTAGTAATGTAGGTAAGAAAGCCTAATCCTGTGATGGCTATGCCATCATCATCAGCATGACTTATTGAGGCCATGAAAGCCCTGTCTAAAGTACCGGGGATGTTAAGATGCATCAGACTCATTTTCGCTCTCAGAGATCTGAGTGGGAAGACAGAATCTCTATGCACAAAATCATTAAGAATACAAGTTAGCTCATGGGAGGAATAGCTCACATTTGGATTGTGCTGTAAGGTTTACAAAATATATCCCTTGTGAGGTAGATGGTATAGATCTGACCCTTGACTGGCTGACCATTGTAGTATAGGTATTATTGTCTTCATTTTATAGATGAAGGAACGGTGGCTCCATTTGGTTAAGTGACTTGCTCAGAGTCACATAGCTAGTATGAGTCAGGATTGAAATGCAGGCTTGGCCACCTAGGTGGTGTGGTGGATAAAGTGCCAGCCCTGGAGTCAGGAAGACTCCTCTTTCAGAGTTCAAATCCGGCCTCAGACACTTACTAGTTGTGTGACTCTGGGCAAGTCACTTTACCCTGTTGGCCTCAGTTTCATCATCTGTAAAATGAGCTGGAGAAGGAAATGGCAAACCACTCCAGTATCTTTGCCAAGAAACCCCAAATGAGTCATGAAGAGTCAGACATGACTGAACAATAACAACAAAAAAGTTGGAATCCAAAACCAGACTTGTTGAACCAAAGTCCAGTTTGCTTTCTCCTACACCCATGACCAATATGGACAATACCATTCTCCTTGAAAGTCTTAAAGCAGAGGCTGCAGGACCACTGGTTGAGGTTGTAGAGGGCATGAATTTTTTGGGAATGGACCGGAACCAGATGACTTCCAACTTTGAGATTCTAAATTTTCTGATTCTGAGTGCTGCAGCATTTCAGAGGAAGGGAATTAGATTTGGGAAGCCTTCGCAGAAGACACTCTACTTGAATTGTGGTCCTTCATGTATGGGAAAATCTTAGAAGGGAAGAAGAGGAAGGGCATTTCAGCTGGGAAAGGGGGCAGGGTATCTGTTCTCCAAAGTGTCCAGCAGGCAAAGCAGGAGGATTGATGACGTTCATAATCAGACCAGAGGATGTAAGTACTTTTAAATGATCAGCCAGTTATAGTGAGTACTTGCCAAGTCAGTGATTTATTGGGTGTTATTTGTACCTAGAGGTATCTAGGTAGGCTCAAAGTTACTGATTTAGGTCCAAGATCCAAAGTCAGACAAAGGCAGAAGAAAGTTGATGGTGCACAAAGATTACCTGCTATTATCTAAGGAGATTGCAGAAGAGGACATAATTCCTACATGTTGGTGGATTTGTTTTGGTCATAGGTTTCTGATTAATCTTGTCAAGCAAAAGCCACACATAACAGAGGAACAGCTGAAAGCAGTCACTGCAGACTTTACAGGTCTACTGGAGAAGTGCTGCAAAGGAAAACCAGAAACTTGTTTTGCAGAAGAGGTATGTATATGTGGCTCCCTCTTATCCTTAGCATGACCGGTTGGATGTTTTCTGATATGAAAATAGAGGCATAACTGCAGAACAGGGGGGCATGAAAGCAGATCAGGTGGCTTTTTATAATGCCTTGTGTTTTATTTTCAGTTAAAGCAAAGATTGATGATTTTGTTTCTTACTAACCACAAATTTTCCCCTGGGAAAATTTAAAAAATAAGAAATAGGAAGAAAAAATAGGATGAATAATTTAAAATGATCAGTTACTGAATCAATATTATCATTATTATTTTAGTGGAAAGTGTCATGAGATAAATATGTATATCTAATATGCTTATGCTATGTATACACAGTGGTTTCTTATCTACATTATGTGGGGTGTTTGGACATTTTTCATTCTCTGAGCCAGCTCCATTACTCCAAATTGCTCTCACATTGGCAAGGATAGATTCCCAGAGAAGGATCACTACCACTCAGTTCTGCTCAAACTCTCAGAATCCTAGGGGTAACCCTGTTGAGGGACAATGCATTTTCCCCTATTTGTTACTTTTGCTCTTGAGCCCCTTCAACACAAACAGACCCTTACAATGGCTGGAACCGAAGCTATATCCCATTGAGCTTCAATCTTTATTTAGCCAATCAGGAATTAGCAGCTGTAGGCATCTTGTTAATTGACTGCTCTGGCTAATGGTTTCTTCCAGAAGGGGGCAGCAAAACTACTTTTTGAATTTCTTCCATTTCTCCATCACTACGTGTTTTTAGCTTGAGACTGCACACTCAATGCCTTAAATTAAGGCCTCCTGGGATTCACGAGCTCATCTTTCACTTGTAAATGGAGGCACCTAGTTTAGATGGCTTTCTCAGGAGGCTGTAGAAAAGAAATAGTGGATGATAGTGGTTGGGTCAAGTGAGGATGTTTTAGGGGTGAGGGAGACATGGACCTGTTCATAATCTCTGTGAAAAAGGAGATGGCACATGGAAAAATTTAGAAAGTGTGTGTGTGTGTGTGTGTGTGTGTGTGTGTGTGTGTGTGTGAGAGAGAGAGAGAGAGAGAAAGAGAGAGAGAGAGAGAGAGAGAGAGCGAGCACCTAGGGGTCCCAGTATGGAATGACATTGGCCACTTCTTATCTCTTTTCCAGAGTTGTTCCATTCAGGCTGGCATGTTCTAGAACTAGCATCATTCAACAATCCCCACCATAGCACAGATATCTACTGTGCTAGTCGTAAATTCCCAATTCAAATACATACCATACATTCTTCCCAGCTGATAAAAATGAGATAATCCACCAACTAAAATCCCAAATTGCTTATTGCCATTCTGAAAGCACAGACCTGCTCTCCCACCCAGTCATATGAGAATCAACAGATTTAAATACATTGGGACAAAAGAAAGAAAACACCAGTGGCTTATAGTGCTAGCCCTAAGAAATGAGAACTCTGTACACTCTAGATATTGGGGTGGAATGTGGCACTGTGGGGAAAGACAGGGCTCTGTACTGGGCCCTCTTCTCTCACCTGGTGCTCTTGTCAGCTCCCATGGATGCAATGATCATCTTTATACAGATAATTTCTACATCTATACAGCCAGCTCTGTTCTCCCTTCTGACCCCTAATCCTGTATCACCAACTCTCATTAGGACATTTTGATTAGGATACACCATAGATATCTCAAACTAGATATGTTCTGAATTGAATGCATTATTTCCTCCCTTAAACCAGGACAACTGGAGATGGCCCAGGGTGCAGTGGGAGGCCTTGGCCCTTTTAAGCTAAGATCTTTCCAAAGTATTAAGGGTCAAAAGTAGAAATTTGAACCCAGGTCTTTTGTGACTCTAAGTCCTACATCAATTAATTAGTAAACATTTATTAAGCACCTATTATGGACCATGTATTGTATTGGGAGCTAGAAATACAAAGATAAAGAAAGATAATCCCTACCCTTATTACATTATACATATGAACTAAAAATATACACAACTTTCTGTCTGTGTACTTCAAAGGGAACACTTTTCACTTATATTGTTGACAAAACCACTCATTCCTTTCTGTGATTCCTTTTCACATGTATTTGTGTTCTTTCTTTCCAGGGTCCAAAATTGATCGCAAAAACCCAAGAGACTTTGGGAGCTTAAGCTACTTCAGGTAATTTCAACTTTGATAGTAAGAGAAGCAGACAAGAGAAAGCTCCCGATACCCCACAAATGTTAATTAGTTGCCATCAAGAGCCCCATCATCACTTAGTGCATAGAGGGCTGGACTTGAAGTCAGAAAGACCTGGATTTAAATCCTGCCTTGATTACTAGTTGTGGGGTGCTGAGAAAGTTGTCTTGCCTTTCTGAGCATTAGTTCCCTCATCTGCAAAATGAAGGGGTTGGACTACCATCCCTCATACTTCTAAATCCATCATCTATACATAGAGAAACCAACTTATTCCCAAGGTGCTTAATGGAATGAGTTATCTCACTCCTTATGTCTCTAAAAATTGGTAGATCCACTGAATCTCATTATTTAAAAACAAAACTATCTTGGAATCTATCAGACCCACTCAGAACTTATTCTTTGAGTGGCTCTGGGGTTCTTGGTGTTTTTGCTTTTTTTAAAAAAGCTGTTGGTTTTTTTTCTAATAGTTCAGAGAAAATTCTAAGATCTCCACAATATGCTTAGAGAGAAAATAATAAGTTTCTTTAGTTGTCTATCTGTTTGGTGTTGATTATTTTGCTAATTTTGTCACTTTGTTGCAGGGGGAAGAGATGAAGATTAAATGGGATCATTATGATATGCTATTTCTCTCTGTCTATATACATATCTTATATAGTCATGATTATTTTAGTGATATTTCTGTATTGTCAGTAAAAGAAGCAGAGCCTTTTTTTCCATGTAATTTCTGTATGGAAATAAAGTGTTCCTCAAATCCTCTCTTCTCCTAGTCTATTCTACTTAAAAAACAAAAACATCCCTTTACATTTGCCTAGAGACAATTTTCTACTCTTGTTATAACAGGTTTTCTTAGAATAAAAATGACAGGATGGCATTGGGCCATTGATCAAAATGGTGTTAGAATTCAAGATTGAGTTTACAACTGGGATAGCTCATTCTATCAACAGTGATATAGAAGGGACTGGAGTGGTGGTTTCTTTGAAATAGAGACTTCCTGGATAAGGAAACTCTTCCCTAAACCAGGTTGACACCTTCTCTGTAATTTATAATCTTGAATAATTATGGAGGACATTGAAAAGTTAAGTGACTTGCCCTGGGGAACAGGGAGGTTACTTACAGTTAACTCAGGACTAATTTAGACAGCATTGAAGAAATTTCTGTGGTTCTCATAGTTGGAGCAGCACAGGTGAAAAGGACAGCAGGATACCAACTCTAAGGGCTCAGAAACACTACTCATTGGGATGTGGAGGTTTGAAATGGAACACTGAGAAAATTACCCAGAGGCTCCTCTGGTTTGGAACTGACAAAGTGTCACCAGTATGAAGAGACAGCATGTTGTATTAGTAGTGAATATAATATGGGGTCAGAAAGGCTGGGTTCAAATCTTATTTCTGATATTTACTAGCTATATGACCCTGGATAAGTCACCTCACCTCTTTCATCCTCAGTTTTCCCATCTGTAAAATGATAGGTTTGGACTTGATGGCTTCTAATGGACTTTTCAACTCCAAAGCTAGATCCTATGTCTAATGCAATCAATGTCTAATCTAACCTATGTCTAATCCCATCAAAGGGGGGTGGGGAGAGGAGGCAGGTCTCCTGCTGCTCCTGCCATTTGGGCAGCCATCACACAATTTTCAAAAGGAGTGCTAACTGCACTATATTTAAATGGGCTACCAGCCCCCCAACATTTGTGCAAACACTTTGAATAGGCATCTCTCAGTGACAGACATCCCATGGGCCCTTATTCTGGTGCAATATGATTGCCTCAAGTTTAACCTTAGAGACCAACCCTAAAGACACAGTTGAGTAAACCAAATGGAATTTCCTTTTCAGCTCCACTGTTCAGTATTTCCCATTTGCCTTCCTATTCTATAACTCTGTCATGCACTTGATGATTCTGAATATGTTAGATATAATAATAGAGGGTAATAAAAACATGAGTTTCAGTTTATGGTTTGGTACATCATGTTGAAATACAATAGCTCATTATTCTTTAGGAGATTATTGTTTATGTTGTTATAGTTATAGTTATTATTATTATATCACAAACTTAGTTACCATCAAGAAAATCCAACATTTAAGTTAGCATAGACCTAAAAATAAAAGGACACCATACACAAGCCAGAAATTCCAAACTGCTATTTGATCTGAAGAATGTGTATACAATAGGGGTTCTCTATGGAAAATGTGTGGGTAAATATAGACCTGTATCCTGGCCTCCTGACAAAGGATATGGAAGACAATGCTCCTAACAAGGAGTTCCCCAGGCCCTGTGATAGAAGGTGTGTGTGAGGGGGTGTTGGTGGGCACCTGCGTTAAAGATGATTGGAGAGTGGGCCAGGAAGAGTCACTGACTCAGTAGTCTTTAAAAATAGAGGACAAAGTCTCCCCATCTCTTTTTCTTCTTCTCTTTCATGCTTATTTGGGTGAGATCCTAGCCATGAATTATACCTAAATTTTATTTAAGAGATTTCTCCTGAAATTCCATGGTAAGGACACGGTGAGCTAGAGAATATGAGAAAAAAGCCCAGATCTCTGATGGTAGAAATTAGGTTCCTCTGAGGCTAATCTCAGTGCATGGGAATCCAGAGATAGAACCTTTTTGAAAAAGGGTTCCCCTGGGACTGCTAGTGCAGTCTTGAAGGAGTGGGTGTCACTTAGGAACTGGCCTCTTGGGGGAAAGGCTTACTACATTCTCCCCTTGAGTTACAAAATTTGCAGTCCTATCCTTTGCAAAATCAGCCAAGGTACATTTGAAATGTACAAATACACAGCATAATTATCCAAAGATTCTTATATAGGCATAGGTTGAACTAGATAGATGGGCTCTGAGACCCCTTCCAACATGAACTGATTTTGTAGAGTCATTTAGCAATTATAAGAAGATGGATTGAAAAAGGAAGATTCTAAAAGAAGGGGAACCAATCAGGAGGCCATTGAAATAGCCTCAGGGAAGGAGACCTCAACAAGAAATTTTCTCTTTGTGATTCTCTATTGAAAGGGAATCTGTCACCTCCCGAGGCAATCTATTGCACTTTTGGACAGCTCCACCAAAAAAGAAAATCCAACTATTTTTTCACATGTCTCTGTGGAACTTCTACCCATTGTTTCTATTTCTCCCCTCAAGGGAGAAGCTAAATAAGGCTAAATAATACTTTCACATAACAGTCCATCAAATATTTGAAGATTTTTATTTATCATTACCTTTTTCCCTTTCTCTCACACACCTTCACAAACATGCAGATTTTGATTTTCCAGGTTACTCACAGTTTCTTCAAACAACCCTTGTTTAATATGTCACTGAGGCTCCTAAACATCCTTGTCCAGCCACTCTAAATATCCTTCACAATTCTTCCTAAAATATGGTGTACAGAACTGAATACAGACTTCTAAGTGCAGTCAAACACAATAGAGGACAATGGGACAATCAAGTCTGTCTTTCTGGACATAATTTATGCCTCTCAATTGTGGTTCATGCTTGATTTCACTTTTCCAGCTGCCATATTCTATTGCTAATTCATTTGGAGCTTTCATTGCATGAGAACTCCCATATCTTTTCCCTATAAATTATTGTCTAGCTCCCCATTTCGTCCTTCTCAAGCTTACTTTTTCTACCCAAGTAGAAGATTTATTTATGTCTATTGAATTACTTGTGTTAAATTTCATCTTCTTTGATTCTGCCCATTGTTTTAGGCAGAATCAAGTGAGATGAAATTTATATAGAGTGCCTGAAGAACTATGAACAGAGGTTCACAATATTGTATGGGAGGCAGCACCAGCAACAACAAAAAAACATTCCAAAGAAAAAGAAAAGCAAGAAAGCAAAATGGCTGTTTGATGAGGCTTTACAAAAAGCTGAGGAAAGAAAAAAAGGGAAAGGGAAAGGAATGCAGAATTCCAGAGAATAGAAGGAGAGATAAGATTGTCTTAAATGGACAATGCAAAGAAACGGAAGAAAATAATATAATGGGAAAAACAAGAGTTCTCCTCAAAAGATTTAGAGATGTCAAGGGAATGTTTCATGCAAAAATGGGCATGATAAAAGACAAAAATGGTAGGGACTTAACAGAAGTAGAAAAGATCAAGAAGAGATGGCAAGAATACACAGAGCTATATTAGAAAGCTCTTAACATCACCAATAACCATGATGGTGTGGTTAATGATCTAGACCCAAACGTGTCAGAGAGTGAAATCAACTGGGCCTTAGGAAGCATTGATAACAATAAGGCTAGTGGAGGTGATGGAATTCCACCTGAGCTATTTGAAATCCTAAAAGATGATGCTGTTAAAGTATTGCACTCAATATGCCAGGAAATTTGAAAAACCCAATAGTGGCTACTGTATTGGAAAAGATCATTTTATGTCCCAGTCCTAAAAAAGGACAATGCCAAGGAATGTTCATGCTTATTTCACATGTTAGCAAGTTTATACTTCAGATTCTGCAAGCTAGGCTTTAGCAATATGTGAGCTGAGAATTATCAGAAGAGGGGGCTGGTTTTCGAAGAGGCAGAGGAACTAAAGACCAAATTGCCAGCATTCATTGGATTATGGAGAAAGCAAGGGAGTTCCAGAACAAACATCTTCTGCTCCATTGACTATTCAAGCCTTTGACTGTGCAGATCACAACAAAATGTGGCAAGTCGTCTAAGATATAGGAGTACCAGATCATCTTACTTGTCTCCTGAGAAACCTGTATGCATACCAAGAAGCAACAGTTAGAACTGAACATGAAACGACTGATTGGTTTAAGATTGAAAAAGTAATACTACAAGGCTGTACATTGTCACCTTATTTATTTAGCTTATATGCAGAGGACATCATGCAAAATGCCAGGCTGTATGAATTAAAAGCTGGAATTAAGGTTGCCAGGAGAAATATCAACCATTTCAGATGTGCAGATGATACTACTGTGATGGGAGAAAATGAAGAAGAATTAAGAAGGCTCTTGATGGGAATGAAAGAAGAGAGTGTAAAAGCTGGCTTGAAGCTTAACATAAAAAAGGAACTAAGATCTTGGCAACTGGTCCCATCAATTACTGGCACATAGAGGGAGAAGAAATGGAGTCAGTGTCAGATTTTATATTCTTGGACTCAAGGATCACTGCAGACAGCAACTGCAGCCATGAAATTAAAAGATACTTGCTTCTTGGAAGGAAAGCCATGGCAAATCTGGACAGCATACTCAAAAGCAGAGCACCTCGCTGACAAAGGTCCATATGGTCACAGCTATGGTTTTTCCAGTGGCAAGGTATGGCTGTGAGAGTTGGACTATAAGGAAAGCTGAGCACCGCAGAATCAATGTTTTCAAATGGTGGTGCTTGAGAAGACTTTTGAGAGTCTCTTGGACAGCAAGGAGGTCAAATCAGTCAATACTTGAAGAAATTAATTCAGACTATTCATTGGAAGGTCAAATATTGAAGTTGAAGCTTAAATACTTTGGCCATGTTATAAGAAGATAAGACTCGTTGGAAAAGATCTTGATGCTGGGAAAGATTGAAGGTAAAAGGAAAGGAAGTGGCAAGGAATAAGATGGATAGATAGTATCATAGAAGCAATGAACATGAGCTTGGGCAGACTTCGGGAGATAGTGGAGAACAGAAGTGTCTAGAGTGCTTTGGTCCATGAGGTCATGAAGAGTTGGACATGCCTGAATGAATGAACAATAACAACAATTTTTCTAGGCTGTCAAGATAATTTTTAGAGGCAATCAGGGTCAAGTGACTTGCCGAGGGTCACACAGCTAGTGTCTGAGGTCAAGTGACTTGCCTAAGGGTCACACAGGTGGTATGGATTAGATCCTATAGCCCAAGAATGACCTAGCTATGAAACCAGTTCTCTGTCCCCATTTTTTTCCACACTGCCTTTATGTCTCACTTACAACACGTGGTTACTAAATGCTTGTGCCTTTCCCTCAGAGATTCTCTTCCATTTATACTGTGTATATCTAGCTTATTTATGTATCTTCTTCATTAGAACATGGACTCCTTGGGGATAGGAACTGTTTTGGTCTTTTCCTGGGCATCCTTAGTATTTACCACTGTGCCTGGAACATAGTAAGTGTTCAATAAATGCTTGTTGAATGTCTTAATGGAATTGAACTAAATCTTACAGATGAAGAAACTGAACAGTTAGTAAGGTATGTCACTTCATTCATTTATCAAGCTACAAGTGGTGGGCAGCTACTATAGCAGGTAGTATAACAATAATCCTAGGCAAGAAAGACCTGAGCTCAAATCCTGCCCCAGAAATTTACTAGCTGGTCAACCCTGGGCAAGTCACTTAACCTCTACTTGCCTCAGTTTCCTCAAATGTAAAGTAGGGAGAATAATAACACCTACCTCCCAAGGCTGTTGTGAAGATAAACTAAGAGATGATGTTTTCAAAGCTCTTAGCACTGGGCCTGGCTCTATGTAAATGCTAGCTATTATTATTATTTACCCAAGTGCCTACTCTATGCCAGAGGCTGCCCTAGCAGCTCAGGATACAAAGTCAAAGATAAATTAGTCCCTGCCCTTGAAGAGCTAATGTTCTATTTTTGTTACACCTGGAGCTAGAATTTAAACTTTTTCCATTTCAAATCACGTTAAATTTAGCTGAAGTTTGCTTGCTCATAATCATTACTTTGAGATTTTCCTGGGGGTAGTGATAGGAATGATGCCTGTGATTGGCTTGATGAACAAGATTTGAGATCCAAAGCCTTAAATGCCTTTCTTGATGTGATGTCTATTCCAGGACCACCATTGCATTTGCTCAGTTCATTCAAGAAGCCACATATGAAGAAATCACCTCATTGGCTGTACAGATGGTCCACTATAGGGACAAATGCATGGCCAACATGCAGCTCCCTGAGTGTTCACAGATAGCAGTGAGTGAATGAGGATTTCTTCTGCTTGCCTGTTTCCCCACTGGAGGAAGGTGTCACGACAGCAAATACCTTGTAGGATGTCCCCAGCATGTTACCTTGCTGTTTTAAAACACATTACTTCTATATTTATCATTGAAAAGTCACCTTCCCTGGGAAAGTTCTGTTCCATTTGGGGATACCCCAGGAATAACACTTTGCTATGGATCTGAAGCTTGAAACCCCCATGGACACAGTACAGAATCTGCCTACACCATTGGGTGTGGGGGACACCTGGCAAACAGCCTCTCTTCCACTGACTTGTCAATATGCCTCAGCCCCTCCCTCCTCATTTATTTTAAAGCACTTTATTGCTTTATTGTTGTTGTTCAGACTCTTTGTGACCCTATTTGGGGTTTTCTTGGCAAAGACACCGGAATTGTCTGCCATTTCCTTCTCTAGCTCATTTTAGAGATGAGGAAACTGAGGCAAATGGGGGTTAAGTGACTTGCCCAGGGTCACACAGCTAGTAAGTGTCTAAGGCCAGATTTGAACTCAGGAAGATAAGTTTTCTTGACTTTATGTCCAGCACTCTGTCCACAGCACCACCTAGCTGCCACTTGGTTGCTAGCAAAATGTAATTCTATTATTACTTTATTATTTATTGTTATTTAATAATATTATCTAATTACTCCCAATAATCCTGCATGGTAAGCACAATCAAAGGGTTATAGCTTGGGAAGTTAGGGCTCAGCTAGATCAGCTCCCTCATTTTATAGACAAGGAAAATGAGGCTAAGATATGTTAACGGTAGGTGTCCTGTTTACAGATAGTAAGGGAGCAGGGCTAGGCGTCCAGTCCATATTGTCTGACTCGAATCTCAGTATTCTTGCTCCTCCCCGATATCATGCCTACAGAAGGTTCCTATTAAAATGTTCCATGGAAGGGATTAGATGACACCATTAGCTACTGCTTGCCTCCCCACTAAAACTGTTACTTTGTAAAGTGAGTATAGCTGATGCATTGAAATAAAAGATAAGAACTGGAGAGATAAGAAAGGATGGCACCACAGTGAGAGTCCCTGGCAGCAGAGAGGAAGCAGCATAAGACCTCTGGGTGTTTGAATACTAGGGATGGGAGTTCTCAAAGGAAGGAAACCAGTGCCAGACTGGTACAGGTAGAAAAATAACAATTTTGCTTAGGCCCAACCCAAAGCATGGACTATTGTCCAACAAAGTAGAAAGACGGCGGCTAGGTGACACTGTGGATAGAGTGCAGGGCCTGGAGTCAGGAATATCTGAGTTCAAATCCAGCCTGAAACACTTACTAACTGAGTGACCCTGGATAAGTCACTTAACCTCTCTTTGCCTCAATTTCCTCACCTGTAAAATGGGGATAATAATAACTTACCTCTCAGGGTTGTTGTGAGGATCGAATGAGATAATAATTCTAAAGTGCTAAGCACAGTGCCTGACACATAGTAAATGCTATAGAAATTATTAGCTATTACGATGATGATGATGATAGTGATGATGATGATAATGATGATGATAATGGTGGTGGTGGTAGTGATTTGCCCCACTAATGCCCTAATTGTTTATTGAATTGATTCCTCATTATCAGGGGAAAGGAAGAAGGATTGGTCCCTTGGCTGATGTTTTTCTCTCTCTTGTTTAGATCCATGTAATTCAGGATAAAATATATGTGGTAAAGGAACTTTCCAACAAGTACGAACTTTCAGAATGTTGTGCAAAAGATGCTTCTGGGAGATGACTGTGTTTCTTTCAACGCAAACGTGCTGATGTCAGTTTTCTGACTCCTTTCCAAGTCCCAGATCCAGAGAAGGGGTGTCAGGAGTATGGAGAAGATCAGGAAACTTTTCTAAATCAGTAAGGGATACTGTCACTAGAAAACCTCCCAGGAGAGGTGCCTTAGCCTTGATCTGACATTCAAGGACACTCACAAGGATTAAGCAGCCATCAGTTTTGAAATGGGAAAGCATTGTGTTTCCAGATGTGGAAGGCATGATTTGTTCTCAGTGACATGACAATGACGATAAAATTTGCACAGGAGGAGAGCATGTCTGGGAGCATAGAAAGGTCATTTAACTCCAATCCACTTCTAACCTAATACAGGTTCATTTCAGGATGATTGAGCTGTACCCTCCCTATCTGCTTAATGAATCAGAAAAAATGGTATCATCCAGCTCTACAGTTGACTAAAACTGGAAAATTTCTTCCTTTTTTTCTTCCCTTCCTCCCTTCCTCCCTATCTCCCTTCCTTCCTTCCTTTCCTTCCTTCCTTCCTTCCTTCCTTCCTTCCTTCCTTCCTTCCTTCCTTCCTTCCTTCCTTCCTTCCTTCCTTCTCTATTTTCTTCCTTTCTTCACTCCCTCCCCCCTCCTTTCTTCCTCCCTCACCCTTTCTCTTATTTTTTCCTTCCTTCCTTCCTTCCTTCCTTCCTTCCTTCCTTCCTTCCTTCCTTCCTTCCTTCCTTCCTTCCTTCCTTCCCTTCTTCCTTCCTTCCTTCCTTCCTTCCTTCCTTCCTTCCTTCCTTCTTTCTTTCCCTTCAGCTATATCTATAAAATAGCCAGATAGAACCCATTCATCTTTGCCCCCACACTCTTGTCTCTGGCTGATTGCTACAAAGAAGTCAGTACTAGCTGTTGTTAAGAAGAAAACAAACATGAATGCTTCCACGCAAAGGTATAGTATTTTTCTCTTCAGTTAAAATTAATAACCTCCAAGTTCTTCAGTTTAAAATGATGAGTGTTAAACTACTTCTCATTTATGATACTATTTTTCTTGCTTGGAGTCAGAGAAAGTGGGTTCAAACCCCTTCTCTCCTATTTACTGCTTACTTCACCTTGGACAAGTCATCTATCTTCTTTGTATTTAAATTTACCTGTATAGAAAATAAGCCTCTCTGGCTGCCAAAGTTCTACATTTATTACCTACACTTGTAATGACTTGTTTCATTAGTCGATAAATCCATTGGCTGCCAGCTGCTGGCCATATCTTCTTATGGTCTGAAATGAGCTTTGCATGCCATTCATTTCCATTGACATTTTCTGGCTTCTGTGTCCCTCTAAACTTGAAAGAAACTCCAGGAAGCAGATAACGGGGGGGGGGGGGAAGGGGGTGAGGTGATTATTCCATCTGCAGTCCTCAGCTGCCCTTCCTATATGATTAAGAGAAATGGCCAGTCCCTGCAGCAGAGGTGGTGAGCCAGACATAAATTGCATGCCACAGTTCACATGTCTTTTTATGTGTCACTTTTCTAAGGCAAAATTCTAAGCACTTTCTGTGATTCTCATCAGAATTAGAATACCTTTGTTTCTTTTTAATGAGACTTTATAGAGAAACCTTATTTTGTGGGAGGTAATAGATAAAAGTTTCAAGTATGGATTATTTTGTTTTCGTCTTTTGGTTACTTTGCCGTATTTTCATCTTCCTCCTCCAGGCAACAATCATCACAAATGATTTAAAAGAACTCTCTGCCAAGCAGCAAAACCTCTGTGGGGTATTGAGGTAGTTTGGCCCCAAAGGCGTGAAGCTTCAGTGAGATTTTGGTTTATGTCTCTGGTTTTCTCGTCCATATATAAAGCTAACACTTCTCCCATTTCTTGATTTCTCCTCTTTAACAGTGGAGAGAAGATAAAAGCAGATGCAGAGAACTTGAGCACATGGGGGTTAAGGAGGGAGAGAGAAGACTATAACATGAAGTACAGACTAGGGATGGTAGACGTAAGAGGATACAGCTGGTATCAGAGGAGAGATCGGTTCCCTCAGACCAATACGTCATCTCTGATGTGAGGATCT
Source organism: Phascolarctos cinereus (assembly GCF_003287225.1). Classification (NCBI taxonomy): domain Eukaryota; kingdom Metazoa; phylum Chordata; class Mammalia; order Diprotodontia; family Phascolarctidae; genus Phascolarctos; species Phascolarctos cinereus. The sequence goes on from NW_027556402.1 coordinate 17,790,073, forward strand.
CTCCGAAGAGGGGGGAGCCGGACTGTCTGAAGGGGAAGCAGCTGCTTGTTCTCCAAAAAAGGATAAGAATCTGTCCATATATACACTATTCAATGAGAGATAACCGAGTTAAGGATTAGATGAATGTGATTAATCTCAACAGTTTTTGATAGATTTGTTTTTGCTCTAGGGAATGAGAAACTAGAGAGAAGGGAGAGGGTGTGTATAGTACAGAAATAGAGAAAAGAAGACAGAGATTTTGATCTCTTTAGCCAGATTCTTTTAAAAAAAAGAATTATTTTATTTTTACAATTACATGTAAAGATTTTTAACATTCATTAAACAAACTTTTTTGAGTTCCAAATTTTCTCCTTCTCTCCTTCCCTTCTTCCCTCCCTATGATGTTAAGCAATTTGATATATAGGTTATATATGTCTTAGCCAGATTTCTAGACTTTGAAAGCTTCTTGCTCAATGTAGCTTGAAGATTGTGTGTATTTGGTATGATGACATCTATTAAAAATATAATTGTATATAAATGAATGGACCTATGTTATGCGCAGCCAATTGTAGGCAATAGTTCAGCCTATGCTAGTGGCCTCCTTCCAGCACAATTTATTGGCTGAGTTCAGCTGGAGATATTGTGGCCTCTACTCATAGTATGAGGGGTTGTTATCCGTCAGCACATGAGATTCTGAGTTTAATTGTAGTCTCTCTTTAAGTTAGCAAGTTGTTCCAGGTAGAAAATATGTCTTGCTAAGTATTTGGTAAGTACTAAATGTTTACTGTCAGCAGTGGATTTTGCATTAAAGGAAGATTTTCCCTTACATGTGATTGTGTTCTTCAGTTTTCATCTCTTCAGATTTTAGTAGGGCCTTCATTCTCTCTTATTTAATCAATTCTAGGCTGAGGGAGGAAATCATTTTTTACATTTATCCTGGTTTGGTCAGCAATGTGGTATTGTGTGACTTGAACTCGAGGGTACCATTATTGAAAAGTAATATGAAACCTTCACCTATAATAGGCAAGATTTTGTTCTGATCTAATGTTGGAGCATAATGACAGCATTGGTATCTTCAGCCCATTTCATGAACACTCCTGGTTTGCCTGCTTTTAGTGGACAGTGCCACCTACACTGAAGCATTTGAGGCAAAGTGGGACAGATATTGTCAGTTTTGTTTGATACTGGTGTATCTTACCTTCTTTTGATACCAGAACAGTAAAGAGTAACATCCTGCTCTGTATCTTCCATGGCAAACAGGTCATTATGAAAGTTAGGGTAGGACCGACCTGAAGTCCTGCTCCATCTGCTTTATTTCTTAGATTCCTAGGAGCAGTTGCAACACACAGAGGGCTAATAATCCAACCGTTCTGGAAAGCAACTTGGAACTTGCCCAAAAGGCAGCCAAACTGTGCATACCCTCTGATCCAGCAATACCACTGCTAGGTCTTTATCCCAAGAGATCAAAAACAAGGGAAGTGGACCCACATATACAAAACTATTTCTAGCAGCTCTTTTTCTGGTGGTAAAGAATTAGAAATCGAGGGGATGCCCATCAAATGGGGAATGGCTGAACAAGTTGTGGTATATGAATGGAATGGAATACTATTATGCTATAAGAAATGATGAGCAGGCAGATTTCAGGAAAACCTGGAAAGACTTGTATGAACTGATGCTGAGTGAAGTGACAGAACTGGGAGAACACTGTACACAGTAACAGCAACATTGTATGATATTCAACTATGATTAACTTAGCTCTTCTCAGCAATACAATGATCCAAGACAATTCCAAAAGACTCGTGATGGAAAATGCTATACACATCCAGAGAAAGGACTATGGAGTCTGAATGCCGAGTGAAGCATAATATTTTCACTTTTTTTTGGTTTGTTTTGGTGGTCTTCCCTTTTTCTTTTTTGAGTTTATTATTTTATTTTTCTCCAGTCACATGTAAAAACAAATTTTAACATTCACTTTCAGAACTTTGAATTCCAAATTTTCTCCTTTCCTCCATTCCCCCCCATTGAGAAGGCAAGCAATTCCTTATAGATTATACATGTGTCATCATGCAAAACATTTCCATATTAGTCCTGTTGTGAAAGAAAACATAGACCAAAAAAACCCAAAACAAAACCCAACCTTAAGCAAAATACAGTTAAAAAAATATGCTTCAATCTGCATTCAGACACCATCAGTTCTTTCCCTGGGGATGGATAGCATTTTTCATTATAAGTCTTTCAGAATTGTCTTGCATCATTGTATCACTAAGAATAGCTAAGTCATTCACAGCTGATCATCTTAAAATAGTGCTGTTACTTTGTACATAGTATGTGTCATTTTGTATCAGCTCATGTAAGTCTTTCCAGGTTTTACTGAGAGCATCCTGCTCATCATTCCTCAAAGCACAACAGTATTCCATCACAATCATATACCACAATTCCTTCATCCATTCCCCAATTGATGGACATCCTCTCATTTTCCAATTCTTTGATAACAGAAGAGCTGCTATAAATATTTTTGCACATATATGTTCTTTTCTTTTTTTTAAATCTCTATGGGGATGCAGACCTAGTAGTGGTATTGCTAGGTCAAAGAGTATGCATGGTTTTATAGCCCTTTAAGCATAGTTCCAAAGTGCTCTGCAGAATGTTGAATCAGTTCACAACTCCACCAACAGTGCATTTAATGTCTCATTTTCCCCACATCTCTTCCAACAGTTATCATTTTCCTTTTATGTCCTATTAGTCAATCTAATAGGTATAAAGTAGTACCTCAGAATTGTTTTAATTTGCATTTCTCTAATCAATAGTGAATTAGAGCCTTTTTTAATATGACTATAGGTAGCTTTGATTACTTCATCTGAAAACTGTTCATATCTTGATCATTTATCAATTGGGGAATGGCTCTTTTATAAATTTGATTCAGTTCTCTATATGTTTGAGAAAAGAAGCCTCTATCAGAGAAACTTACTTCAATATTTTTTCCACAGTTACTATTGCTAGTTGTATTTCCCTCCAGGCTATCCCCACCGCTGTTTATTCTATTCTCTCTCTCCTTTCACCTTCTCCCTTCTCAAAAGTGTTTTGCCTCTGACTACTCCTCCCCCAATTTGCCTCCCTTCTATCCTTCCCCTTTTCCCTGCCCCTTCTCTTATCTCCTTCACCTCCTACTTTCCTGTAGGTATGATAGATTTCTGCACCCAATTGAATATGCATGTTATTTCCTCTTTGAGCCCACTCTGATGAGAGTAAGGTTCACTCACCCTTCTTTACCTCCCCCCTCTCCCCCTCCACTGTAAAAGCTTTTTCTTGCCTCTTTTATTTGAGATAATTTACCTCTTTATACCTCTCCATTTCCCTTTCTCCCAATATAGTCCTCTCTCACCCCTCAACTTTATTTTTTTATTTATCATCCTTTCATATTCAACTCATATCTTCAGTATTTTTTGTGTGTGTCTCCTTTATCAAGCTGTTGACTTGTTTTTCATGATTTTCTTGCATTGCTTTCATTTCTCTACCCAATTTTTCCTTTACCTCTCTTACTTGATTTTCAAAATTCTTTTTGAGCCCTTCAATGTTCTGAGACCAATTCATATTTTTCTTGGAGGCTTTGGATATAAGAGCTTTGGCTTTGTTATCTTTTTCTGAGTATGCATTTTGATCTTCCTTGTCACAATTGTAACTTTCTAGGGTCAGAATTTTTTTTCTTTTGTTTGCCCATTTTCCCAGCTTATTTCTTGATTTTTAACTCTTTGTTAAAGTGGAGCTCGGCTTCCAGGGTGGAGGGTGAACTGTCCCAGTTTCAGGGGTAAGCTTTGTGCAGCTGTTTTTAGAGATACTTCTGGGGACCTGGAATTTTCAGTTCTTCCAAGGTGGTATGATCTAAGAAGAGGTGTGTTTACTCCTCTCCTGGCCTGTGCTCTGGTCTGTGAGTGATCACAAGCTCTCTTCTCTGCCCTGGACCTGGGAGGAGGGTTCCTGTTCCACCATGGCTCATGAGCTCTGGTGCGCTAGTGCTCCTCCTTATCCTGGGACTGCCACCAAGGACTGTGACCCAGGTCCCACTATGGGCAAAGCGATATTATCCTGCCTCAGTAGCAAAGAGACCCCTGTAATCTCCTTCTGATCAGTTGTTCAACCACCTTACCTTCTGTGGGCTAAGAGCTTCAGAAGCAGTCAATGCCACTGCTGATTCAGTGACTCTAAAGGCCTGCCCCTGGTTTTCTGGGGGTCCGGTCTGTGCTGGACTATGCTCCAGTTTCACCCAGGTGTGGCACACCTTACCTGCTGACCTTCTAAGTTGCCCTTGCCTGGGAAATTATTTCACCCTGTCCTTTTGTGGGTTTTGGGGAAAGCTCAGGTGAGTTGCTGCCCTTTCTTCACCATCTTGGCTCTGCCCATGTAAGACTAATGAAATCTAATTAATGATGCTAATACAAGTGAAATGGAATTTCTTTAAGTAAGTTGAATATCCCTTCTGCAATTTTGTTTATACTCTTGGATTTCCTAAGAAATCCTCCTTTCTCCATCAATAACATTTGAACTGCCTAAGTCAACTCCTGCCCAGGACAGGTAAAATGACATCAAACTCCGAATTAGTGAAGAGGGACCAGAAGCTTTGGTGAGCGGCGACGGTGAGCTGTAGGAGACATGGCAGAAGGTGATCACATTAACCTAGAATTTATTATGGTCAAAGAAAGAATGCTGTACATAGTTGTGTGACCATGACCTAGGGAAAGTTGATTTCCTCTCTGAATTGCTACTCTGCTTGGTTTCAACTCCACCGATCAAGAAATCCTCCATACCTTGTAAGTAACCTGAAGGCATGAACTGTCTTTCTTTTTTTTTATTAATTATATCTCCAATGCTTAGCACAGTGGCTGGCATACAGTAGGTGCTCAATATATGTTTATTGGATTGGATTTCAAAATAGCTGAAAGAAATGCTCCAGCATTGTCTTTCTTATCTCTTTGACGCATAATCTTCCCTTGCCTATCCAATTAGTTACTAACACCCGTCAATCCTCCTTTCCCTTTTCTTCAGTCAGCCACCTTCCCTGAAGTACTAATCTGGGCCATATTTCATTATGGCATGAATGGGACCTTAGGATCTTGACAGCTATGCCTAAGGAGTACATGATCTGGTCCATCTCACCAAGCTAGAAAAGCTTTAAATATGGGGCCTTCAAGTAATTACAGCTTGTCTTCTGATGAACAGCCTGGATGAGTTTATAGAGGTTCAACTACAGGCTGGACTTAGGGTAGTAAAATGTCCTACCACAATGACTCAGAAGGGTGAGCCATTGTGTTGTGATTGGCATTAGTGGAGGAGGTATGCTAATGAAAATGTGGATGCTTGAAGTGTCATGGAGTGATCGTGTTGCATCTTCTTGAGTGTCCAAATCAGAGAAGGAATCAAGCTGTTAGAATCACAGAAGTAGGGATAGGAATGAGATTCCCAAATAGGTATACTCTCTTCACTAATGCAGATCTTGACCCCTTTTCTGCCCCCTTTAGTCTTAGAATTGCTTGGATCCCCAAAAGGTTAAGTGACTTGGCCAAGGTTCCACAAAAAATTATTAATGGGCTTATGTTCATTGTATACCATTGGTAAAGTATGAAAATTAGCATGCTTTATTCCCTCATTCATATACAGCTTAATGTACAAAAATATCTCACAGGTTTCTGTATGAATATTCAAGATGACATCCGGAGTTTCCTCTTACAGTGCTTTTAAGCATAGGTGTGATGTATGAAAAAATACTGGATAGATGTTGCAAAACAGAAAACCCCAAAGAATGCTATGGCCAAGGGGTAGGTACCACAAAATAATCAGCAAATCAGTGAAATGATGGCTACTTCAAAGTTTAGACTATAACTTTCCTTGGCCTTATTGGTTTGTTTACTGTGCCAACAAGACTTACTTTTCAAGCCACTACTATCATCCCTCCATACTGATGGAAACAGCATAGGAGAAGGCATTAGAAATGACTTCTTTGGAATTTCTTCCTTTGACTTAAAATTTTAACTGAAGAAAGAAAAACAAAGCTGTAATAGAAAAAGTTTGCATTTATAACCCTGACTTCAAGCTTGCTTCATTTGCATTACAATCTCCTCGTTGGTGGAGGGAATGATGACTCAATAACAAGTTGGCACATGAGCTAGAGAGAGGAGAGACCTTCTTCCTTCTCCCTCCTTTAAGAGAGGGCACATGTGATTCCAGACTGTCTTAAGAGAAAAGCCCATGGAGAAAGAACAGATTTTGAAAATTAGTGGTCTGCCTTTCAAAGTCTGTTCTCTCTCTCTGCCTGGGTCTCTCCCTTAAGAGAATATGGAGGGGCAGCTATGTGGCACCATGGATAGTGCCCTGGCCCTGGAGTTGGAAGGACCTCAGGTCAAATCTGGCCTCAGATACTTACATAGTTGTGTGACCCTAGACAAGTCACTTAATCCCATTCCCCCCCCAAAAAAAAAGATTGTGGAATCATGCCTGTTCCGTCTTAAAGTGGGAAGAATACTATCTCTCCTCTCCCACACTCAAATGGTAACCACTCAGCTCAGGTAGGCACGTGGTATTGAGTCACCACTCTCCACCAATGAGGAAAGTTTCATGCAAATACTCCAGGCTTGAAGCCAGGAATACACATTTTGACCATTTTCCAATGGGTGGTAATTTGAGTAAGATTCATCCTCTAGGACTTTTTTTTCTAGTGAACCTCATGTAGCTATTTGGCGAATCTATTACTGACCCAAATTAAATATCCATAAAAATAACCCTGTTTTTAGGAAGAAGAATTCCTGAGGATAACAGCAGAAACCCAGGCCATTACAAAACTGGAATGTGGCTATTTCCAGACACTAGGTGGAGAAGACTTCCTCAATCAGTAGATGTCTTTGATGTAATGTAATTAATAAAATCCCATTTAGCTTTTTGAATCCTTCATAACCTGGGTCCTTCCTACCTTTGCAGTCTTGTTGCACCTTACTCCTCTTCATGTACTCTGCAATCCAGTCACCCTGGGGCCTTGTTCTTTGGAAAAGATGTGCCATCTCCAGACTTGGGGAGTTTGCTCAGGCTCTTCCCCATGCCTGGAATTCTCTCCCTTTACATCTCTGCCTCCCAGCTTCCCTTTGAGTCCCAGCTAAAATCCCACCTTCTTCAAGAAGCCTTTCCTGGGCCTCTTTTATCTCAGCCTTCTTACTGAGATTTATTTGGTTTAGATCCAATTTGTGTGATATAGCTCTGATATGCACATAGATTTTGCATGGTGTCTCTCCTTTTAGACTTTGGGGTCCTTGAGGGCAGGAACACTAGTTTTTGCCTTTCTTGTATCCTGAATCTTTAGCACAGTGCCTGGCACATAGGAGGCACCTAAAAATGCTTGTTGACTTGATGCCTCCTGGCTTGTCTGGTTTCTTCCAGGTCTCAGTTAAAATCTCACCTTCTGCAAGAAGCCTGCCCACCCGCCCCATGTTGCTGCCTTCTCTTTTAAATTCTTTCCAATTTATCCTGTACAGAGCTTGTTTGTAGATGGTTGTCTGCATGTTGTTTCCTTCATTGGACTGTGAGGGCCCATGCTTTGCTTTTAGCATAGTGCCTGGCACATATTGGCCTCTTAATAAATGCTATTTGACTGACTAACTAAAAACAAACACCATACACTATGTGAAGGGATTACTTCCACTGGGCTTAGTTTATTTTTCAAACACAGTATAGCCACAACAGAGTCTTTAACCATTATACTTCTCTTTGGAACTTCTGTTCTGTTTTGTATTATAATTGTAATTCCTTTGCCTTCTTTAGTAAATCAGAGATTTTAAATCTCTTTTGTGTCATGTCCCTTTTGGTGGTCTGGTGATGAAGTCTGTGGACCCCTTCTCAGAAGAATGTTTTTAAATGCATAGAATAAAATATCTAGGCTTACAAAGGCACCCAATTATATGGAATTAAAGTTGTGCACATGAATATACACACAGGCATACATGTATGTACATATATAAACAATGCATACACATATACGTATATATATGTATGTATACATGTATATGTGTGTACATATGTGTTTATATATATATATATACATGCACACATCTATCTATCTATCTATCTATCTATCTATCTATCTATCTATCTATCTATCTATCTATCTGTATACACACATAAAGAGAGAGCTGTCCAAAAACTAAACTGATTGCTTCAGAGAATAGGAGGTCTTCCATTTCTGGAATTTTCCAAGCAGAGACTGGGTGACTATAGACCAGAGATATTGTAGAGAATGACAAAAAGGGAACCTAAATTTCATTGAGTCAAGATAAACTTTTGCCTATCTTTCACTATGATATGATTTTATTAAAAAGTCAGAAATATCATGTAAGATTACATTTGTAAAGCAAGAATTAACACTGTGCGTGGCATATAGTAGGCACTTAATACAAGTTTATTCTATTCCCCTCCCCCTTCCCTTCCCTTTCCAAAGTTATAGATAAAAAGTTTTAAGTTTAATTTATCTCGATGGGTCATGTAGTGATTAGAAGAAAAATATTAATACAATTTAATTTAATCCTTTTTGGGCAATGTCTGTTAAATACCTGTTTGATGCAGGCACTGTGCTAGGGTACAAGGTTATATAGAGATAAAGCCATTCCTGCACTCAAGGAGCTTCCATTCTGCTGGGTGGACAGTGGTAGAATACAACAGCTAAAGAGATGTTGCATATTCATATATATGTAAATATATGTACATGTATGCCACATATACACACAATTACATATATATATATAATATACATACATACAAATATACACATAATTATTTAATGGAGAGAACACTGACAGTCAGAGGCACTAGGAAAAGCTGTAGAAGGGAGCCCATGAGTTGAACCTGGAAGAAAGCCGGAGTTTCTAAGAAGGAGAGGTGAAGATTTGCAATTGAGGCTTAGGGGATAACCTGTACAAAGATGGAGGTAGAAGAGATGGAAGCTTGAATTTAGGGAACACCTTTCCTGATTTGGGAAGTTTGTCTGGCATGCAAGGGATTTCCCCCACATATAGGGGAATCATGTGAAATAAGGAAGGAAAGGCAAGGTTGTGTCAGACTACTGTGGGTTTTAAATGTCAATTAGAAGAGTTTGTATTTTGCTCTAGAGGGAGTAGGGAGTCCTTGGAGGTTCTTGAGCAGGGGAGTGACTTCCAAAAGCATTCTTCTGCTTTTAGAAGATGATTTTCATGGCTGAATGGAAGATAGATAGAAGGAAGAGTCTGGAAGCTAAGAATGGAGACGATTTCAACAATCCAAGTTTGTGGAGACACACACTTAGAGTTTGGAAGGAAGAAGACAAACAAGTAAAAGGGATCAAAGAGAGATTGTAAAGTACAAAATGAACAAGAATAGGAAAGGATCAAGAATAAGCATGTGGGCAAGCATCAAAGGCTGCAGAAAATGAAGATGAGAACGCAGGAAAGGTCATTGGATTTAGTGAGAAGTCATAAAAAATGGTAGAGAGAGCAGATGCAACAGAAGGGCAGATATGGAAGTCAGATTGAAGACTGAGTGGACAACCAGGAAGTGGAGGTAGTGAATGTAAAACTTCTTTTGAGAAGTTTGTCATTGAAGAGGAACAAAAAAGATAAGATGAAACTTGAGGCATAGCAGCTTCAAAAGGAGTCCATTTAGGATTGGGGCAGGTAGGTGCCACAGTGGATGGGACACCCCTTCTGGAGTCAGGAAGACTTGAGCTCAAATGTGGCCTCAGGCACTTCCTGGCTGTGTGACCCTGGGTGAGTCACTTAACCCCATTTGCCTCAATTTCTTCATCTGTAAAATGAGCTGGAGAAAGAAATGGCAAACCACTCCACTCTACTCTTTGCCAAGAAAGCCACACAAATAGAGTCACAAAGAATTGGATGTGATTGTAATGACTGAACACCAATGAATTAAGATAGGAGAGATCTGTTGTTATTGTTGGAGTTAATAGCTCCCAGCATGCACAGAATGTTCAGACCATCTAAAAAGACACAATACGTTCTTAAGCAGCTACTTGGGCTCAGGTGAGCCTGGACAAGGAATATCTGATAGACCTTGAACATGCCAGAAAGAAGAGAGAGGAAGGCAGAGTAGTGAGGAATGTGGCCATAGGTGGGGAAAGAAGGAACAGGGCAAATGCCTACTGAAGTCCTTCAGCTTGTAGCTAAGGGACAGATGCCAGTTACACAGCAGTCACATGTGGGAAAACAACAGCCCCATCTGGTCCAGAGAGCAATAATCCCTTATTTCCTTAGGTGTCTTCTTCTCCTCGCCAAAAAAGCGCCTCAACTGTCACCTCAAGAGCTCATCTCTCACAGCCAGAAACTTGCCGCATCTTTTACCAAATGCTGTCCCCTGGGGGAAAAGCGACAATTTGCCTGTATTGACAATGCGGTAAGCACCTCATGCTCCTATTACCAATATTTCATTTATAAAGCCAGAACCCATCTGATTCTCAGCCTTGTGGTAAAAGAAGAAAGACAGAGATTTATGGTTCCCAGCCTGGGCTGCACAGACCTCCTGGGCACATGAAAAGCTTATCAAGCAATAGCATTTTTGGTATACCCTTGGAAAAGGAAAATTAATACTTCATTCTTTCTGTGTGTATGCATAGTAAATTCTAGGATTTATTTTCTTTCATAAATGTTTTTTGATTGACTGACTAAGGGACCTGGTGAAGTTTACCGAAAGCCAGTGGGATATGAGAATCAAGAAGGTTGTAGACTCAGACAAACAGATAATTAACTCACTGCCCGCAGGAGAATAAACACACTTTGCCCCTTTCCAGGTGATACTCCCTGTTTTCCTAAGCAGTCATTGTTTTCATCACAGAAAGTGAAAACATCTAATTTTTCTATGGGTCTGTCCTGCCATCCCCTCTTCCTTCCCATCAAAATGGGGGAAATGACCCCAAGATTTTCTTGGAGAGAAATTCCCTAAAGCCCTAAGTTGTGAGGTAAGGCTAGAAAGAAAGGCAATTATTTCTGGGTATTTTGCTCCAACATCCATTTCCTGTGAGCTTTTCCTGGAACTCATTTCCCTTATCTGTAAGAAGAGGAGTTAGGTGAAACGACTTCAAAGCATCATTTTCATCCCCAAATCTATGATCCTTTGAATTCCCCCCTCCCCCCAAACAAAGTCCTAGAAAAAGTTACTAGCACATTGGAGCTAAAATGGACCTTAAAGATGATTCAGTTAACTCCATTTTACAGATGAGAAAGCTAAGGCTCACAAACCCCAAATAATTTGCCTAAGGTCTACTAGCAAATGGCAATCAGAACTTTAAACCAATTTTTTCTTTTGGTCTTTTTCTTCTTTCAATGACTAATATGGAAATATGTTTTACATGATTGCACACATATAAGCTATTTAAAATTCTTACCTTTTTAGGGAGGGGCAGGGAGGGAGAAAATTTGGAACTCAAAAAAAGAATATTAAAAATTGTCTTTATGTATAATTGGAAAAAATAAAATATCATTTTTAAAAAAGAACTGTAAACTAAGACTTGCAACCCAGAGGTCAGTGCTCTTTTCCCTACATGTTGGTCCAGGGTAGGAACCCCATTTGAAACCACTTTGAAGTTTGTCTTTGTTTGGACCAGAATGGAAAGAATACAGGGGAGATCACTCAGGTGGAGTCTGAGTCTGAGCCATACCGTCCCAAAGTTCATGGCCTTCTTCAGACGGTTGAACCTTCAGAGCTCTCATCTCCAAAGCTTTCTGTGTTGATCTCATCAGCTTCTTATTATTACATCCATATATGTAGTGTATGTATGTGTATATGTACACATGCACACACACACATATGTGTGTGTGTATGTGTGTTGACCTTGCAATTATTTCCCAGCTGTTTTGTGTGTGTATGTTTTACCTGCATGGTAAGGTTATAAGCTTTATTAGGACCATTACTCCTTTCTCCACTTGGAGTTCCTAAGCCAGGGTTATGGATGCAGACATTAATTCTTGTTAAATGGGTGAATAAACCAATGAATTTAGGCCCCTAGAAATGGTTAAGTTGACTATTTCCTTTTAAAAATAAAACCCAGTAATTTTAACTGTATAAGATCTCTAATTCTCTCTTGATGCAGGTACGCCTAATTCTTGGAGAGCTTTGTGGAATAAATACAAATCGAACCATAAACCCAAATGTGGATAATTGCCGTAAATCCTCACCTGCCTTCCGATCATGGTGTTTTAATAATCTGACTGCAGATGAAACATATACTCCTCCGAAATTCCTCCCGGAGGCGTTCACTTTTAATATAACTTTGTTCCAGAAAACAGAGCAACAGAGAAACAGATGAGAGTATGTAACATCCTTTCATTTTCATCCGCATGTCTTTCGCATGTTCTTTGTAAACAACTTAGTAAAAAAAAAGAATGTTAGTAAAGAAAATAGGTTAAAAAATAAGAAAATGTTTTCAGTGTTGTAATATAAGATTCTGTCACCTATTTCCATGTCTCTGTCCTTGCAATTTCAAAAAAAAATTGGTAGACTCAGGGTCTACCAAAAACTTTGGTTTATAAAGGCCAATAGAGTTTTCTCCCTTTGCAGGGTATTGGTTTAAAAGGAGCAAGAAAAATGTGCTAGAAGTAGGGAGAAAGGCTCCCAATGAGTTAATGTTAACATATTAAACTGGTCTGAATGAGTACTGAGTTCCCATCATTCTTTGATTGGCTCCCTTCTCCTGGACAACTACATTGGTATAGTCACTGGAAGTATGGCCTAATGTTTTACTTTGCTCTTCTTATCTAATTCATACCTATCTTTAGGTAGGAAGTCAAGCACCATTTTTCTTCATGACCCCTACTTAAATCCTTGCAACCTGGACACAGCCCTAAGTTGCTAATGGCCTCTTCCATCTCAGGTGTCATATAGTACTTGACTTTGTAAGTCTCCAATGCAGAGATCATGATCATCTATCACCTTTGATATTCCTAGAAGAGAGAATGAGGCTCAAGACTTTGTGCGGCTCTGCCTCACTTAAATCCAATTTACACACGTCAAGACATCACCTTGTGACATCATTGGTCTTCTTCAAAAATGAAGGACAAACAACAACAATAATTCAGAGGCATCACTGAATAGTGGATAGGAGAGCCAGTCTCGGAGCCAGAAGGACCTGTGTTCAAGTCTTGCCTCTGACATATAAAAGCTGTGTGACCCTTAGTGAGTCACTTAATTTATCAGTGTTCTGGGCAACTAAGACTGTAAATTTCAGAAAAGATGCTGACCTACATTGGTAGATGGAATCTCCTCTTTTGGGAGTTTCATATGCTCATAAAGTCATGGGTCCAATTCTTACTACTATGTATTATAGTCATATCCCCTACCAGACTGGAATTTCCATGAAGACCAGGACCATTTCTTATCTATGTTTTTTATCTCCTCCAAAACCTAACATAGTGCTCAATTCACAATAAATAGGAGTTCAATGAATGTTTGTTTAACTGAATGTTTACTTAAGGAAGGGGAAAAATCAATGAATAAATATTTCTTAACTGCCTATGTGCTAAGTGATGGGGATAAAAAGAGACATTCACTGCCCTCAAGGCACCTACAATCTAATGAGGGAGACAGCATGCAAACACTTATAAATTTCATTTTTTTTGCCTTTTAGGACAAGGTCAGCTTATAAAAAATAACTAAAATGATTTAAAATAGACCACACCATAGAACAGGCTGTGTCTACACAGATGGAAACAGGAAAGATTATGGGCAAGGAAAAATAACCCTGATCTTAAGGGAAAGGGGTTTAGGAATGAATTTGACCTCAATTATTCAGCTCAACCAAATTAGTCTCACAGTTCATATTTCTATGACTCCTCCCATGCTTGGCTTTCCACATCATTTTGCGGGAAGTCATGGTCTTCTGAAGATTGTAGCCACATGCATGGGCCTCCTAAATGGAGGAAGAGAAGCTTATGGGTAACTCTTTCAGAGTCCATTATTTCCATACTTCTTAAATGAGGGCTAGTGATGAGAGAAGTGAAGAGAAAAAGAACGTTGGGAAAGAGATCTGCTGGTATCTGCTGGGTACCTGTTTGAACTTTAGGTTGATCGTGAACCTTGGACAGCAGAAGCCTCTTTTGGCAGTGGAGCAAGTGATGCAGTTGCTTTCGGATTTCTCCAAGATGATCAATTGCTGTGAAACAGAGGAGAGGGAGACATGCTTCAATGGAGAGGTATAGGAGCCAGTGCCCTCACTCTAGTGATTTGATTGCTACATATTAAATGCCCATATCCCTATGAGGGCTCAGGACCAGAGCATTGATAGGTCTGCATTAATTTGGAATGAAAGACACCCCTTTACTTTCAATATCTCTCCTATCTTATTTTATGTAGAATGACTGTTCTTACCCTGGAAATTCTCCATAATGTAGACCAGAGCTACATTTTTAAATGTGCATTGGCTCTGGGGTCAAAGAACCTGGTTTTGAATCCTGCCACTGAGAATTACTACCCGTGTGTCCTTGGTTGACTCACTTAACTATCCTGTTCTCAGTTTCCCCGTCTCTAAAATGAGGGCTTTGGACCAGATGGCTTCTGATGTTCCTTCCACCTCTAGGTTTTCAACTGCAATGCCCACATCAATTCTAGTGACTATTCAGATAAGCTGGCAACTGAATACGTTCATTTCCTGATTTGGGGCAAAACCTTTTCCTTTGACTTCTTATCACTTCTCCTTATGAGCACTTTTTGAAAGACTTCCCCCTTCTCATACCCTCCTTTCTTCTATTTTTATTCATTTATTGGTGATAAAAAAACCTAATCAATGTTTATTTTTAATATAAGGCTTTCCAAATCAAAAATGGGCTGGATTAGTGGGGTAACTGTGCGATGTATCTCTTCCTTCTTTCTTCCTGCTTCCTTCTCCCATTTAGGGGTGTGTGTGTGTGTGTGTGTGTGTGTGTGTGTGTGTGTGTGTGTGTAAGAGAGGTGGAAAATAAGGTCAGGAAAACCATACTCACAAATGTCATGGGGACAAAATCTTAGCTGTGATTTTTAAGGCCTCTCCATTATTCTGGCTGGCCAGAATCATGCCAGTTTTCTGGTAGTTACTTGTAAGTCATTGAGTAGTTAACGAAAGAAGATTTACTTAGCCATAGCAGGAAAAGGCCTGGATAGACATTGAATTCCCCTTGAATTGGATCAAGATGGAAGCTTTGCTCAAGCAATCAACTGTCCCAGCCCCTCCCACTCTTCTTAGTCTAGGGTACTTAGATGAGAAAGTGACAACAGTCTGAGACTTGAGTTTCCTGAGCCAACCAAGTTCTTGAGAAGAATCTCAATACCTTTTAAAGAAAAACTATCCTAACTTGCCTTGCTTCTGCCACACTCATTAAGTTTTGGGATTTACCTATTTGGCTCTCCATCCCTATGCACTGATTCCATGATCTTTGTAGCGATTCAGCCACTTAATTCTTTCCAAATCCCCCTTCCCCTCCCCTATAGAATAGCAACCAATCATTTCCTCTTGTTTCTTCTTGGGCCAGCAAATTGCTATTTTTTCATGACTTTACTTAATTTCTTTAGCATTAATTTGAAAAGCATATGGCAGCAATTCGTCAGAACATAGAATAAGATGAGAAAGTGAATTTACAGGAAAAGCAATGATAATAACAAGAAAAGCTTTTGGATTAATCCCTTCATCTCTACTATGGGGGTAAAAAAGAGTGGGAGGGAAAAAGAGAGACAGAGAAAGACAGAGACACAGAGATAGAGATGCAGAGACCAGCAGAGATAGACAGAGAGAGACATACACACACAAAGAGAGAGATAAGGTTGTCACAGAGAGACGGAGATGGACAGAGGTCAGAGAAGTGGGGTTAGGAGAAAGAGGGAGGCATGGGAAGGTGGTGAGGAGAGGGAAGGAGGTAGAGAAGGAAAGGAGGGAAGGAGACAGAGGGAGGAAAAGGGAAGACAGACAGAGAATATGTGAGAATGTATTCCTTCAGAGATTCTTAATGTTAACACAATATTCTTGCATTTTCCTTCCAATATTTTTCACTTCTGTCAGCATTCAAAATTATACAATAAAATTGAGGCTGTCTTGAGATCATAAAGCACCAAAGGTAATTTGTCTTATCTCTTTGAAGTTTTCTAGTATATTTGGAGAAAAATTGCTTGGATGTAGGTAAAAGTGGCACATTCATGAATGCCAGAACTTTTTAGCACAGTTTTAATTTTAATCTCATAGAATTTCTCCACCTTTCATATCTCTACTCCTTTTAATTCATTTGATAAAGCAATTACACAAATGCCTAGAATATTATATGTGGGAGGAGAGGCATATTTTGGGTTGGAGATAGGTCATTGTTCAATAACAATTTTCATACATAATTTCTGTAAAGCAATTTTCCAGCCCCTCCCCATTCCTTAAGAAATAGAAGTTTCTACTGCCCTGCTGCTTTCAAATCCTATTTTCTTTCCCTAGATTGCTGGAAGAAAGGAATGAAGATTACCTATCATTGCTTTTTTTATGGCAAATAATTTTCTGAAAAAGACGCAAGAATTCATCTGTAACATTTACTTGTGCTGCAAGCAATAGATAAACTAAGTCAGCTTATTGGTGGTTTGACAAATGATTTGGAGCATTGTTTATTGCTTAATTATATAATTAAAATTTTTTTGTGATTGGTCTGCTCTCGTTATGATATTTACAGGAACAGCAGTGACAGTAACAACAAAAGTGGTTTATACTCTGTATCAGGGGTGGGGAACCTGTAACCTTGAGGCCACATGTGGCCCTCTAGGTCCTCAAGTGTGGACCTTTTGACTAATCCAAATTTCACTGAGCAAAAGGATTTGTTAGCATCAGCTTTTAGTCAGTTGCCTGATGGATAACAACCCATGAAACAGGAAAACACGCATAAATACATGCCTTTTAGACAACCTTAGGGTGACCTTATGGCAGGCAAAATGACTGAGATTATCAGGTGAGGCTGCTGAGCCACATTCTTCATTTGGAGGTTGAATCATAGGGACCAGATAGGGATAATGTGTTAATCTAGGGGTTAAAATTTAACTTGAAGTCCCAGGAGTTCCCAAAGTTCAGATTTGTTTCACAAGGGTGTTTCTCTGTAGTTAATCTCACCAGAATATTCTGCTTAGGAAGGAAATCTCTAAGATAGTGGAGGCCTCCTTCAAGATAGGATCAGTCACCTCATCTCATCATTGCCAGCCTAAGGATCTCTAGTTACACAAATCCATGGCTCTGTTTCTTTGGACTCTAAGGTTACTTTTTCTGGGGAGCAGATGTTTTCCTCAGACTCACACACATGTTTATTCATGTCTACATCTCCAATGTATTTAAAATGTTTCAATGGTTCAGAATCTGAAACTTTGGCTTTTTAGACTTTTGAGTAGCCCTTTTGCACTGGAAGGGGTCAGGAAACTAGCCTTGGCAGAGACTGTGAAGTGGTCACCAGGTAAGGTTAGCCTTAGTAGAAGCAAAATAATGAACACCTTTGGGGATTGAATTTCAAGTCAATCCAGAAAAGAGCCAGTTACAGAGGAAGAAGCAGGAAGCTTGAGTCTTTCCTCTACCTCTTCTCTTGCCACACTCTCCAAGGGGCATAAGAGAAAAGGTGAGAAGTAAGATTTCCAGAGCTTCACCTCCACACACTGGCCCACTTTCGGCCATGCCACAGTGCTCCACTCCCTGCTTTAAACCCAGTATTCCAGCCCCTGCCCTGGGACCCCAAGCACCTGACTGGCTCACATTATCTAGGCTGCCTTATGCCCACCATGATACATGACTGACATCTTCCTATCAAGTTGTTCTGCTCCATTCTCTGCCTCTCATAGGCCACTTGGGCATTGGAGTTCCTCCTTTCCATGCCATCCCTTTTTCCATTTTGGGCTCGAGGAACAGTAAGTAAACCAACATTACCTTTCTTGAAATGGGTATGTCCATTAATTTCCCTATGACTCTATGTACTATCTCCATTGAAGAAACTAATGTGATTATTCTTTATGTTCTTAAAAACTACTCAGAAGTGTAGTGACCTGGTGCTTGAATTTTTGTAATATTAGACCAAAACACCCCATCCCTGGATACTATGTCCCCCCTATTACAATGTAAGCCCTTTGAGGGCAGAGACAGTGTTTCCTTTTTATATTAGCAGTGCCTGGCATGCTTAATAAATGATTTTCCATTCATCCTTTCATTGCTAGCTCTCTTCTCATCTGACTCTGAAGCTCAATAAACAGTTATGTTGGTTCTTCTGCTTTTAAACACACCAAGGCTATGCCTAACCAGGGTCAAATCCGTTATCTCTGGGATCCTCAGCCTAGTTTCTTGGCCATTTCACATGTAAATGAACACTCAAAGAATTAAGCCCTTTGTAATGTGCAAATAGGCAGAGAGGTCCATCAGTTAGTCAATAAGCATTTATTAGGCACCTACTGTGTGTCAGACACTATAGCTAAGACTGGTGAAACATAGAAAGTCAAAAGACAGTTTCTGACCTCAAGGAGCTCACAATCTAATGGGGAAACAACATGTTGTACAAAAAAGCTATATAAAGAAAAACAGAAAGAAATTAACTGGACTTAAGAGGGATTTGGAAAGTGTTACTGTTGAAGATGTAATTTTAACTGGGACTTGTCAGGAAAGTTGTTGTCTTAGGAAAGTCAGGAAAGCCAGGTGGCAGAAATGAGGAGGAAGAACATTCTAGACACTGAGAGAAAATGGACGAGTCAGGAGATGGAGCCTTATTCGAGAAAACCAAAGAGGTCAGCGTCATTGGATCGAAGAGTATGTGGAGGGGAGTAAAGTGTAAGAAGAGTGGAAAGGTGGTGGAGGGAGGTGGTGTGTGTAAGGGGGAAAGATAGAGTTTAATTTTGGACATGTTGAGTTTAAGCTGTCTATGGGACATCCAGACTGAGATGTCCAATAGGCATTAGAGGGGCAGCTAGGTAGCGCAGTGGATAAAGTACCAGCCCTGAAGTCAGGAGGACCTGAGTTCAAATGCGGTCTCAGACCAAACAATTGACACTTACTAGCTGTGCGACCCTGGGCAAGTCACTTAACCACAAATGCCTAAAACAAAAACAAAACAAAATATCAATAAGCATTAGAGAAGTGAGCCTGGAGGTCAACAGGGAAGTTACAGTTAGATAAGTAAGTTTGAGACTCATCAACATAGATCATTGAATACATGGGTGCTGATGAGATCACCAAGTGAAATAGTAGAGAGGGAGATGAGAAGAAAGTCCAAGAGGGAACCCCGTGGGATACTCAAGATTAGTGAGTGTGACCTGGATGAGGATAAAGTGAAAGAGACTAGATAGTGTAGTACCCAGAGCAGAAGACTTGGAATCAGGAAGATCTGACTTTGAGTTCTACTCAGACAAGTATTAGCTGTGTGTGAGCCAGGGCACTAATCTCTATCTATATGCATCAGTTTCCTGATCTATAAAATGGAGATTGATAATAGCACCTACTTCACAAAATTGTTGTGAGGGTCTAATGAGTCAACATGTGTGTGGCTGTATCATATGTAAAGTGCTTTGCAGAGCTCAAATTGCAATATAAATGTTAGCTATTATAGTTAATAACTAGTAAACATTACCCTCAAAAGTTTTTCTGTCTCAATTTATTTTTAAATTTTTGAGTGTGCTATTGTCCTTGAAAAGGACTTGAGACTTTCAGTAGCCTGTTCACCTATAACCATGGTCAAGAATTTTATATAACTATGAAGGTCCAGGACAGAGTCCTGTGGGACACATGGGATCAGTGGGTATGACCTGGGTGAGGACTTAGCAAGAGAAACTGACTGTTAAGTGTTGGATTAGGAATGTCTCATTTCATTCCAGTTCAGACAAACAGTCTGTGTGACCCTGGGATTACTCTCTTTGTTCCAGGAAATAGTCTGAGACTGAGACAACAAATTGCCCCCCAAAAAGTGCTCTCCTGCATTGGTAGAGTTTCTTCATCCGAGAATTCTCTAGTGAAATCATAGGTCTAGTGCTTCTGCTTATCCCTGCAGACCTAAAACTACCAAGGGATCAATCTATGAAATTTGATGACACTCACATAGAATGAGACAAGATGATCCCCTAGAAGTGGGGGGTGGGCATGGATGATCCAACATTCTACAGGAAGCCTTTCCCAACCTCTCTTAATTCCAGCGCCTTCCTTCTCTTAATTATTGTGCATTTTTCCTCATATAGTTGCTTGCACATATTTGCTTGTTGTCTCTCAGTTAGAGTGTAAACTCTTTGAGGTTAGGGGCAGTCTTTTGCCTCTTTTTGCATCTTCTGTACTTAGCACAGTGCCTGACACAGAGTAGACACATAATACATGTCAATCGATTGATTGAGGCAGAAGAAAATTAACCACGAGGTTGCCTCTTGCCTTCAGTTGGTACTTCTCAGGAAATGGCAGCAGCTTCCTGTGAGGTTTTCTCTAACAGCCTTGGGCAGTTAATGAGAAAACCTTAGCCACACAGCAGAGAGAAACCAAGGCCCTGAGTCTTTCAGAACTACTTTGAGGACAACAGCAGTAAACCCTCAGGGGCTGAATATGTAATTTCCATGTTCCAGATCTGGGTAGTTCTGGGCCTTCTGGCCTGATGATTCCTACCTCCTCCAAGTTCTACTGAGAAATTTCCTCAGTTTAGCTTTGAAATAGCAGGAGAGAGTCAGTGGATGAGAATATTCCCTCTTCCTCTACCATAAGACAGAAGCTGAAGAATGAGACTTTGCCCTGAGCAGTCAACAAATAAACTGTAACATTTAAGGGCTTTATCAGCAATGTAAATATGACATTGTTGTTATCTTGGTTGTTTAAAGGAATGTTTTTTGTCTTTTGAAAGCCTCAAGATATCTTGCATGCTACCTTTGTACCTTGAAGGGGTATCATCTTCTCCTCCACCAGTTAAATGTGTCTAGAGATGTCCTATAGTTCTTAGAGAATTGCTAGTTTAAGTGATTTGGCCTGGGACACAGAGCCAGTGAGTGGCAGAGGCAAGATTCAAACTCCCAGGCTGGCTGCTGCTTGAGCATAAAAAATAAATAACACAAATGTGTGTGTGTGTGTGTGTGTGTGTGTGTGTGTGTATCTAAAAATAATACAGATGTCTACAACAAATTTGAAAAATCCTGCATTTTAAAGATTCAAGAAGAAAAATAAAACAGTATTTAAGATCCCAAAGCAGAGGAAAAATGAAAACATTTTGGAAAAAAATGAGAAAAGAAAGTATCCCTAGAAAGCTCCCACATCCAGCAGTTGGATGAAGCATGAGGTAGACTGTAGGAAGTTTGATGAGCAAAACCAGTCTTCTCATTGGCTTCCACCCTCATGTGATTATGCTCTGTATTCCTAACTCCTCCTACTAACTTGAACTTGGGAAGAGCGAGGGGTCTCTGCCCTCAGAAGGCCAAAGGGAAGGCAGCTACCTCCCAGCAAAACTCTTTTCCATCCTCCCAAAATGGCAGCTTGAGGATCACGTGTTCCTAGGTTACTTTTAGTAAAGATTTCATCAACATTCCTCTCTGCCTTGGGGAAATAGAAAACATGAATCAATAATATCTCTTTTAGTCTAGTTTTTCTAGTGGGTTTTAATCACACTTATCAATCTGGAAAGATTAATACCTTTCCTGTTTATCTATACTCAACCTCAAAGGACACATAGATAAGTCAGCAATACAATAAACAAATACATTAGTTTTAGAGAATCCAGTTTCTTTAAAAAGTCAGTGGCAAAAAAAATCAGAAAATTAATAGATTCTTGAAGAATGAAGACTAGGGATATTTCTTGGCACCACTCTCTTGGGAGAGGAAAAGCTTAGATTTCACCAGCTTTGTTCTTGTAACAGAGCTGGCTCTTACCATTCTCCTGTCACAAGTGGCAGCAGCAGTGGTGGTTGCATATGGGACAGCCTCTCTTTTCCACCCCCTCTTACAGTTTCTGAGGTCATTGCTTATTTGCTCTTCATTTCCTATCTGCTGTTCTCTTCTGTACTTGTCCATCATGCCCCAGGAATCTCTTCATCCTGTTATCATCACATCAGCCTTGGAACTAACTCCCTCTTCATCAGTACCTGGAGCCCCTATGATTGGAGGGTGAATAGCTACTATCAGGACCACCATTTAAGGAAGGGGCTCAGCTTCCTTTTTATTGTGTGTTTCTTCCCCTATTAGATTGGCAGCATACCTGTGCATGCTATGAATTGGGAGCAGGGCTCTTCCATTATACATCATCACTTCCAGAAGCAGGTTCACCAAATCCTTCACGTGGGTTGGCAGCAGGCAGTATCCCCTGTTCATGGTCTGAACACCAGAGCCCTGTTGGCCAATACCACCATTACAAATCTTATTGGTCACAAGGGGATCTGAGTCCAATAGTGGGGATATTCCTTTATTGGGAGTCATCTCCAGTAGTCCTGATCTACATCTTGCCACTAGACCCACATAACTCTGGAGGAGAAAATGACTTTGCACAGCCCTCCCTCACTTAAGTCCAATTCACTTGTAAGTCATGGCATCATTTTCCTGATATCATGATCCTCTTTGAGAATAAAGGACAAACAGCAACATATAATATTACTTTATCATTTCAGGGAAACACAATTAAAAGGACAGCGCATGCTTATGTTAGTGCCGTCCACAGTGGAATATCAGTCTATTTTCCTCCTAGAGAGGGGATTAAATCAGGGACACTTCAAGAGGCAATGTGGTATAATTCAAACACTATACAGGGAATCAGGAAAGTCTGGCTTTACCACTAACTGAACATGGTACTTGGCCAAGACCATTTTGGACCTCAATATCTTTCTCTGTAAAATGAGAGGAGTAGGCTCCATGATTTCTAAGGCCCCTTCCAACTGTAAGATTCTATAAATTTTTCATTTTTAATGGCTTCATCTGGGGGAATATAAATACTTAACATTTCCCCACCCCTCTTCTCCCAGCACTCCTTGGCAGGGGGAGAGGAGGAGAACATATGTGAATCCTGAAATAATTTATCCAGGTTTCATGCACCACCTCTGGGTGCAAGACATACAAAGTGAAGGTTGGGAGGGCAGGAAGAATTCTTCCCCATGCCTGGACCTGTATCTGGATAAAGATGGCTAAGACCAGGTTGTTGGGTTGTTTTCATTTTCTTCATGACCACATTTGGGCTTTTCTTGGCAGAGATATTGGAATGGTTTGTCATTTCCTTTTCCAGCTCATTTTACAGATGAAGAAACTGAGGCAAACAGAGTTAGATGACTTGCCCAGGGTCACACACCTAGTAAGTGGCTAAGACCAGATTTGAACTCAAGAAGATGTCACCATGACTTTAGGCTGGGCACTTTATATTCACTGCACCATCAAGCTGCCCTACGATCAGTTACATCATTCAACTGAAATTGTTCTTTCCAAAGCTATGAATGCAATATTTGTGAATTGCCAAATCAAATGGACTTTTCTCAGTTCTCATAGCTCTTGATTTCTCTACAGTCTTTGACATTGTTGATAATCCTTTGTCCCAGATCCTCTCTTCTCTACAGGGTTTTTTTTTTGAGACATTGTCATAGGTCAATCCTTTGACATACTTTTTCTGGGAAGAGTGATGTTGATTCGATTGCTATTCTCAGAAAAAGAGGTGGGTGGGACGTAAGTGAATGTTGTCTCCACCATTCGATTCTGAGCTCCTATCTTTTACCTTTCTTTGTATCTCTAGTGCTTAGCACAAAGCCTGGCACATAGTAGGCTCCGAATAAATGTTTATTCATTAATTGATTACTGACTGACTACCAGTGCTTTTTTCTTTGAAATCTCTTTGAGTCTGGTGTTGGCATGATCCATGCCTTTCTTGTACTCCTGGCACCAGTTTTAATTTGCCTCTGGTTGCCCATCTTAATCTCCATGCCAGCCCTCTCCCCTTTCCCTGGACAACCATGAACTTTTGAATAGGCTTTAAAAGAAATATTAGGAGCCACATTTCCTAGAAGTGTTTGTTTATTATTTGAGATTATTTACCAAAGTCTGTATTGTGAAATGATGAAAGGGCACTTTACCTGGCAAGGTTGTCTTGAAACATCCTGTTCATTAATGAGCAGAACACAGCAATATCATTCCTTTAGTTAGGTTTGTGGTGAGTTTCTCTCAAATTTTCGGGGTCAACAGGATATGGTAAATATCAAATTACACCAGAAAAATTTAATTGTTTAATGCAATTGCTTGAAGAGGATGAAGTGGCCTAGATAATTTTCTTTTCCTATTTAAGTTTCACCAAATCCTCAACTCTTCACAGAAGTTCTCAAGATGTAGGCAAGAAATCTCTCCTATTTCTAATCCATAACCAGATCTTCCACGGAACAGGGAGTATTCATTACCCAAGTGTATAGGGAAATTATTGTCTTCCCAGAGTACTATCACCAGCAAAGCTGTAGTGTCAGCAGCTATCAATGACCCACAGAATTCCTTCTTGCTAAATGAATTTATTTATTTATTCATGGCTTTTACTATTTATGCCATAATATATAGGTCCACTGCTTACTGCGCATCACCATGGAACCCTTCCCCATAATAGACAGTCAAACAAAAACCTTTGATAAAACTACAACATATGATCACATATGCAGCATTCAGTGCCTGTCATCCCCTAGATCTCTGCAAGGGGTAATGTCAAGATAGGCCTTTGTGATTAATCTGACTTTAGCTGCCTTTTATTGTTTTTCTTTTCATCTTTCATCAATCAATGAACAGATATTTATTAAACATCTACTATGTGCCTGGTACTGTGCTAGATGTTGGGAATACAGGCAAAAAATGAAACAATTTCTTGTAGACATTATGTGCGTTGTTCTTCTGGTTCTGGAAAGGGAGCACACTGGCCATCTTTCTATCATGCTTTTATCTTTCACCCTCTGCCTCCAAATCAGGTCCTCTACTTCTTGCTCTGGGGTTGAGTACTTCTGATTGGTAAGAGTTTAACCCCAGATCTACCATGCTGCATTCCAGCCATCTTTCTGCCATGTCCCTCACTTATCTCCCACCCTTTTTCCATTTCTTGCTCTGGGAAAAGTAATCAGATCAACATTACTATTCCTAGAAAAGGCAGGTCAGTCAGTTGACCCATGACTCAATCCACAATCCCTGTGGCTTTGCAGACTAAGACACCTCTTGTTCCCTTATATGTATTGTCTTCTCCTATAAGAATTGTAAGCTTGTTCAGGGCAGGGGCAATATTGATTTTTGCGTTTATGCCCCTGATACTTGGCACATTGGCATATGGTAAGTACTTATATTTTCAGTCATTTATTCATTTGCTAGTTTATTCATTTTACTTATTTTGCTCTGCATCAGCTCATATAAATCTTCCTATGTTTCTGTGAATTTTAGAAAGTGAACGGAACAAAAGATGTATCAGCTCACTGTAGACTGATCTATCTTCGTCTATAGGTGTGCAATGTGACAATTCAGACATTGAGAAATTTTACTTAGTCCAAGTTCTAGAAGTCATTTTTTAGAAATCGTGGAAATCACAGATTAGATATTTATTGATGGACTGAATTAAGTTTTTACATAAAACACTGAGCTATAGAATTTTGTAGGTTTGATTACCAAGTGTTCTCTGCAGAGGAATGTTCATTAACTGAGTAGTGTCTTTCAATAAAGAGTCTTATGTCAATACTTTTTGCTTCAAAGGCAATAGTTTATTTGTTTTCTCAAGACTGCTGCTCTTGAGAAGGATTATTAAGTTAAACCAGTGAAGATAGTTCTTTTAATCCAGTAAGAGGTTGTTGAGGCAGAGTCAAGATGCTGAGTGAGAGGAAGCATTTTTGTCTTAGCCCCCCAGCACATCTTTTCCACAACAACCTAGAAAATGCATCAGACTAAATTTTGATTGGGAAAGCCATGAAAAAGTCTTAAATAAATGGAGTGCACAAGGGATAATTTATACAATGGAAAGGGACAGTAGTGTGATGGAAGAGCAGACAACATCTGAACCTCTCTTTCATCTGAACTGATTCAAAAAAGAAAAAATAAACACACACAATTGGATACAGAAACTCAGCTTACCCAACAGGGAACTAGTAGGAAAAATGGTTAAGAGAAAGAGGTGGAGGGAATAAGACAAAGGGTGGAATAACAGAGGCACTGATCAGAAGCAAAATAGGATACTAAAGAGGGGACAGGACAAAAAAGAAAAGGATAAGTATAAGATAATAAAATGGAGGGAAATACAGTTAACAATCATAATTGTGAATGTAAATGGAGTGAACTCACCTATAACATGGTAGAGAATAGAATGGATTAGAAATCAGAATCTAATAATATGTTATTTATAAGGAACATACTTGATACAGAAAGATACACACAAAGTTAAAATAAGGGGCTAGAGGATGATCTATTATGCTTCAGCTGAAGTAAGAAGTGATTGAGGTGCTCCCTGTGTTCTTAAGTCACCATGCCTACCTTCCCACCAGTGGACCTGCTAACTCATTTCCCCCAAGTAATTAAAAAAAATTCCTTAACCCTTCTTTGATGAGTTAGTGGATGCTAATAAGTACAGCTCAATCAACAAGCAACTAGGCCAAGAATCAAAGCTTCAACACAGGTCAACTCTTCTTATTTGCCGGTAGACATTAGCTACAATGAAGACTCATCACTAGGATTGAGTTATACATGAGAAATGCTAATTTGAATAATAGTGAATGCATACTTTTAGAGTCCATATAATTCTATGTCTATAGTTTTATTGTAGAGGGCTAGATGAAATTAAATGCAGGAAATAAAACAGCCTAAGATTTCACCCTCACATCCCACAAAGTGGCAAAGATGACAGTAGATGGAAATAATTAATGTTGGAGGGATTGTGGAAAGAAAGGAACACTAATACACTCTTGGCAGAATTAGAAACTGATTCAATCACTCTGGAAAGCAGTTTGGAATCATGCCAATGAAACCAGGAGGCCCTACAGAGCACAGGGGATCTCTACTCTCTTTTCCGCCCTTTCCAACCAGAAATGGGTGGAGTTGAAGTCCTCAGAGACCACAACTCCTGTGTCAGCTCTGAGACAGGGCATTCTCCTGTAGTTCCTCCTACCTCTTCCTTCCTTTTAGAATTTAACCTCTGGGACAAGTTCTTACCCCTTAGTGACACTATGACTCCAAACAACCCATTCTTTGAGTAGAAATCAAAGCAAACCGACGATTCAAGTTTTAGGGCTCTGCTTGTGAGAGTTATAGGCTCATTCATAAACTAAGCTGTGACCTCACAGCTCCCACATAGGTTTTGTAATCTCCCATGCCAGGAGGACTGGGTGCTAGTGAAAATATTCTGCGAAACATAACATTTCTCAGAGTTGTCCCTCTCCACCTATCTCACCCACCACACTCTGATCTCAAATGATGACAGCACTATAGACAGAGGGAATACATTCATTCATGAGAAGAAACAAAGAATGAGGCTTAAAAACTGCCATCAGCAATGGGGAATAGGAGAGCAGGAAAAGTTGTGTTTCCTTTTTTTCTCAATCTACACAGACAGAGCAGTGAGAGAGGAGGCCAAAGCAGAACCCTGTGGCCACTTGGCTTTACAGCTATGGTGGGACAAGACCATTACTGCTCAGATCCTCCCTTCTATTAGGAAGCTGCTTACTGTGGATGATGACGCTGGATGTCATTGAATAGTTGGTCAATCATTTCCCATCCCTGTGCCTGTGGCTCCTTCTTCCTTCCTGGAAGCCCTATCTCTTAGCCTAAGTCTTTCTTTGTGCAGCAGCAACTGTTTTGAACCATGATCATGAGAGCATATCTAACACCTGGGAAGTAGAGATTGTTGTGCGTATGGATCCTGGGAAGAAGACTCTAAGAAAGAAGAACAAAAATCCACCTTACATACACTAAAATTCACCTTACTTAAGAGCAGAAATAGACTGGATCTGAAGCCAGGCAGATTATGGTCATCAAATCCAGTCATCAGATCCTTTCTTTCCCTCTGATTTTCCAAAGCACAACCACTGGGAAATTTCTACCTAGCATTTACATTTTTATTCCTTTTTTTTTTTGGAGACTGTGTGTCTGTGTGCCCCACCGATTTTAATTTTAATTTTAATTCTTCAGAGATTGTCCAAAGGCTGACAATGAAGTCAAGTCATTTAATTTTCCCAGGCCTTGGTTTCCTCATCCATAAAATAAAGGGGTCAGAGTCAAGACAGACACTTTCAGGTCTATTCAATTCTGGGGTCATTGGCTGATCTATAATGTCTATGAAAGAGATACCACCTTAGTAAGTTGTCCATCTGATTGCTTATCAAAGTCTGGACAACGGACATTCTTTATTCTTTATTTTATTGTTGTTGGTTTTTTCTGAGTATTGTTGGTTAATTTTTAAAAAGTGATTGTGAATTCCCTTTTATAATCTTGAATTGTTGCCAGTATTCATGCAGTCAGGGCTTGAAATCACAGAATAGCACAAACTCCAAAGCCTCACAATTGTGCCTGGCAGACAGCAGGTGCTTCATAAGTGCTGGCTGGCTGATTGATTGACAGGTAGCTGTTTGTGCCTGGTAGAGGAGTATGCATGCTTGCTTGGGTGAGCTGTGGCTGGCCTCTTTCTTCGGCTTTCTTGCTCCAAAGTCCGTCTCTTTGCTCTTTCCTTTCTCTTGGTTGGTCCTAACAAAATCCTGCACTGAGCTGCTTATTCCCAGGCACATGTGTTCCTGCTGTGAGGGTCGGTCATGGGCGGCAGCAGCAGAGGTGTCCAGGGTGACCTAACCCCACTACCTTCTCTCTAGAACTAGAGACTCTTTGCCCGAATCTTGTTTACCTGTTCATTTCCTGTTGAGACATTCGTACTCTCCCCACTTTTTCAGGGCAAAGGTCACAACAGATTGATAGGGTTTGATTCTGCGTGGCAGAATTTTTAATGCCAGCTTTACATATCCTTGGCAGAAAGGATAACAAAGGAAGAGTTAACTATTATAGGCAAAAAACCCCCATTTTTTAATGTCTTCCTCAGAGCCCAAGGTAATAAAAAGTGCACTGTTTCAAAAATTTCAGTTCTCCTTTGGCTTTTATATGTAGGTATATGTGTATATATATACACACACACACACAGAAACACATATATGTGTGTACAATTTAACAATGTAGGAAAGGGAAGCTCCCTTCCATTTATTAAGCACCTACCAGCCAGTACACTAAGCTCTTCAGAAATCCCATCTCATTTGATCCACACAACAACCCTGGGGAGTAAATGCCATTATCGTCCCCATTTTACAATTGAGGAAACCGGAGGCAAACAGCAGTTATATAACTATATATGACTTGCCCAGGGTCACACATCTCGTAAGTGTCTGAGGCCAGATTTGAACTCAGGTCTTCCTGACTCCAGGCCCAATGCTCTCTATCCACTGTGTCACTGAGCTGCTTCTAGATAGGGATTTGTTTTTATTGTTCAGTAATTTCAGTCTTGTCTGACTTTTTGCAACCCCCATTTGGGGTTTCCTCAGCAATGATACTGGAGTGGTTTACCATTTCAATCTCCAGCTTATTTTACAGATGAGGAAACTAAGGCAAACACAGTTAAGTGAGTTGCCCAAGGGCACACAGCTAATAAATGTCTGAGGCTAGATTTGAACTCAGAAAGAGGAGACTTCCTGAATTCAGGCCCAGCACTATACCCGCTGTGCCACCTAGCTCTACTTGCGTCCTCTTATGCACTTTTTTATTTCTATTTTGTTGAATTGAACTGAATTGCGTAAAGGGAGGATCATTCTTCCAGCCCTGGAGAAGATGCTTCAATCAATGCCAATATCCCCTCCAGACATGGTAGAGCATCAAGCCTGTCATTCTTCCCATTTTCTTTGGTGGGGCATGTTGTCAAGGAAATCCATTTGGGTCAGTGCAACCAAGCAGCTTTTAAGTACAAAGTGTTGCGAAGCCAGGAACTTAATCCTCACATCTTTCCACCTCCATTCAGTGTTGGTAACACTCTCCTGTAATTACGCACGGAAATAATCAGAAGCATGTAATTGCCCATGATCTAATATGCACACAAAGTGAAATAGGGCTCATGTCAGAATTCAGATCAATTCAGCTTAAATCAGTTCAATTCATCAGTTGACTGTCATGTCTGTGCAAAGTTTTCTAGGGTCCTCAGAAGATTTCTTTGAGTATAATGTGATATATGTATGAACACCTTTCTTCAAGACATGCTTACCAAGAAGGTTGTTGGCCTTTTGCTTTCATAATGGATAATAGACGGCTAGATGGTTCAGTGGATAGAGTGCTGGGAGACTTAAGTTCAAATCCAGTCTCAGACACTTACTAACTGTGTGACCTTGAATAAGTCACTTAACCTCTGTTTGCCTCAGTTTCCTCAACTCTAAATCAGGGTAAGCATCAAATGAGATAAGGTTTGTAAAACACTAAGCACATAGTAGGGACTGTACAAATGCTAGCTTTTATTGCTATTAATCTGAGTTCAAAATATTATTCAGGGCTTTATATATATTTTTTCCTACAGATATTTTCTAGTCAAATGACTAAAAAAAACTCCTAGCAGTTAGATCTTTTTTTTTAAATTGTGAAACTCATCAGAGATATGAAAAATGTTCATGGGATATGTTGTAAAGGAAACACAATAGAGTGTACACCTGGGAGGATGAGACAAGTTTTTTTAGAATGTTATTTTTATTTTCCCCCAGTTACATGTAAAAGCAATTTTTAACATTTGAGCTCCAAATTTTGTCCCTTCTTCCCTCCCCTCCCGTCCCCTCCCCCTCCCATTGAGAAGGCAAGCAACTGGATATAGGTTATATAGCAAATCACTTTTATTTAAGAAATTGACAATTTGTAAATCTGGCATGTGTGGCCTAAAGAAGCTAAAATCCTTGATCGCTCTCTCTCTCTACTAGGAAGGGAAAGGAAAGGGAAAAGGAAAAGCATTTATTAAGATGTGCCAGACACTGTGCTAAGCTCAATACAAATATGACCTCAGCAGATCTATTATGAAAATCCAGCTTGAAATTAGGTGAATACACGATCAACTCAAAGATGACAGACTTCGACTCCTGTTTCCTTCACCCCAAAGATTTGAAGAGTAGCAACTGTGCAGATGCTCTTGGTCAATGAATTAGTCAACACACATTTATTAAACACCTATCTATTATGCTAGACACTGGAGAATCAGACAAAAATGAACAAATCCTTGTTCTCAAGTGACCTGCAGTCCATCGGGAAAGACAACACACACATTTCAAAGTGTAACTGGGTATTCAGGTAGATTTTGGACTTATTTTTCCATGAGTGGAGGAGATGATTTTTTAGAATACTTACTGGAATTCCTGGGAGTTGTAGCTTGCCAATCCTGAGAGAGACTGAATTATCACACATTTTAACCTTGTGGAGGGCTTGGGGGGGGGAAGTTTGAAGTTTCATGGAATCAAAATCTTTTGAATCAGCCTGCCTGGGAGAGAGAGCATACATAGTCTGGTTATGACAGACAGATGTGAACAGAAGTGAGTTCAGATGGAGAAAGTCAACTATCCAGATGGGCAGAGAATGAAAGGAGGGAAGAGTTAAGACCACAATGTCAAGGTGACTTGAATGAACAAACAAATCTCTCTGCCAAATCCATCAAATTCCCGATTGAGATATGACTGTACTGTTTTCTCTGAGCCAATGCTAGGACCAGGGAAATGCTATGACTCCCCCATCACCCTCTGCTTCTTTCTCTGCCTGAAAATGACAGGCATTTTACTTCTTTGTCATTTTCTTCCTTGTTCTATAATTTCTAATTTAATTCATGTCTTTGAAGATGCTTTCCATTGACTTAAAACCCTACTTCATTATGACTGCTTTGTTCTGAAGTGTGGGTAATGTGTATCAGAAGGTATTAGAAAAGTGCCTTGAAACTGGAACGCCACAAGCATGGGTTAGGCACCACATATATTTCCTGGAGTCAGCACCAGATGATGGCAAACTTGTGTTATTGTTGTTGTCTCAGTTATGTCCAAGTCTTCACGATACCGTGGATACCAGACCCTTCTAGCCTTTACTATCTCCTGAAGTCTGTCCAAGTTCGTGTTCATTGCTTCCATGACACTATCTATCCATCTCATCCTCTTCCATCCCCTTCTCCTTTTGCCTTTAATCCTTCCCAACATCAGGGTCTTTTCTAGTTAGTCTTGTCTTCTCATCATGTGGTCAAAGTGCTTATGCTTCAACTTTTCTGTTTTTTACAGAAAAATTCTAACACTGTTAGAACAAAAATGCTTGCCTATACACGAGATAAATTGGACATAATCATCTGAGTGAAGGTATGTCATCTCACCAGATTGTCAGAAACAAAATAGGTATGCTTCAGATTTATTTGTCAGTTTTATTTACCTTCTCAAAGATAATGCCTGCTTTTATTTGAATAAAAACAGAGTTTTGCATCTTTAGGGATGCGTGATCTCACTGATGTAAGATATGGAAATGTTGTTCGTCCTTTTTTTTTTTTTTTGCAAGCAAAGTCAATCAGGGTTAAATGACTCACCTAGAGTCACACAGATAGTGAATTTTATGGAGGCTGGGTTTGAACTCAGGTCCTCCTGACTCCAGGGCAGGTGCTGTATCCACTGTGCCACCTAGCTGCCCCTTATTCTTTGTTTTTGAAGAGAACCAATGACATCATGGGTGATATCTTGACTTGCATATAAATTGGATTTAGTACTCCCTCTATGAATCACAACCCATCTCTGTCTGCCCATCCATTAAGACTCATGTGGGTTGTGGCTATTTTTTTTAAACTCAGAAGTTACAAATAAATGAACTTTGTAGCTGGTGTATCTATTGATTCATACGGTTTCACAATAGTGCCCCAATTAGGTTTTCATAACAAAACCATTGAACTCATTCTAGGACACGGTAAGCGTTTAATAAATGTTTGTTTCTTTGACTTGTTAATATTGCTTTTTACTTTCAGGAAGAACGATTCATAAAGGTGTTTGACAAGGAGCACACAAATGTGAAGAATTACTACTCCACATATCACTTTCACAGTAGGAATATCCCTGTATTATATATCATATCACAACTGGTTTGTTAGTGTCGATTAGGTTAAGTTGTAAATTTGTGATGTTCAAAGGATTCTCATGAGTTTGCTGCTTCCTCCCCACATTGTCAAACTAAAAAGCTTAGAAGGTTAAGGAAAACAACTCAGCTCCAAACTTGCTGTTGGTGTCTCCACCTTGAATAGTGTTGGACTGTTTCCAGAAAACTGCCAAATTAATTTCCAGGAACTTGGACCATGGAATAGAGTAGGGCTACTCTGGTCCTTCACCTGGAAAAGTACTAAAGTAATGATGACCATGGGCGAGTCTGTCATTGGCTTCTATGAGCTCAGAATGTTCTGCAGCATGTGGTTAATAATAAACCCTTGAGGGCTGCAACATCGTTAAAGCTTCCATCCTGGACCTGAAGAACTAGAGATACAATGTGGCATTCTGGAGGCTGGACCAGGGAGAGCTCTGATCCAGAGTGACCTTGGGCAGTATAAAATCAGATGCAAGCAGTAACTTTGGAACTTTCTTGAGCACTGGTACGGAAGCCAAGTATCCATCTTAGTTATATTTCATGGAGGACTCAAAGAGCAAGAGCTCACACGGAGGTCAGAAAAAGCAATACAAGGACACTCAAGATCTCTCTTAAGAACTTTGGAATTGGGAGCTCAAATCCAGCCTCGGGCACTTGACACTAGCTGTGTGACCCTGGGCAAGTCACTTAACCCCATTGCTTCACCAAAAAGCAAAAACAAAAACAAAAACAAAAAAGCAACCAAACCAAAAAAAAAAAACCACTTTGGAATTGATTGCATAAGTGGCAGACACTGACAGAGGACTACCCAGCATAGGGTGCCCTCATCAAAGGAGGTGCTGTGCTCTATGAGCAAAGCAGAATTGTAGCAACTCAAAAGAAATGAGAGCTACACAGATTTAGAGAATCCACCCCAGATGTTCATATGGAGTATTTGTGCCTGACCTGTGGTAGAGCCTTCTGAGTTCATATTGGTCTGATCAGCCACGGGCGGACACACTGCACTTTGACTCTAACATAGTGATGTCATTTTGGTCCTTTTTGAGAATGAAGGACAACAACCAAGTTTATCTAGTGGCAGATAAAACTCCTTTCCAGGGCCACAATGGGCCTCTTGTGGATTTGGTATTTTTTCCCTTTTCATACCTTTCTTTCTGTATATATTTATTTATGTTACAGTGCAATCCCTTATCAACAAGGGGGTTAATGAGAAATATGGTTTTTCCTAGCTGGAATGAGGGACTAAAAGATGGGAAAAGTCAGAAGCTTTGTGGGATGGGGAAGTTTGGGAACTTGAACCCCTCAGGAAGGACTTGAGGCCTGAAGTGGACTGCAAGGGTGAGTGTGCTGCTACCCAGACCTGAGTATAACTGTGACTAGTTGGACAAAGGTCTGATTCACTGATCTGTTTACCTGAACAGAATTTGTTGCCACAGTGAGATGGGGTGAATTTATTCCCCTTTACAATTCTTCCCTCTCCCCCTCCTTAGTGCCCTCTGGAGAGCTGTCATCATTTACTTTTAAATCTTAAGTTCCAGACTTAATTGTGAGCATGAATTCTCTCTGTCTTTCTGTCCCTGTGTCTCTGTCTCTGTTTATTTGCTTTCCCTAATTTTATAATGGGTTTTGTCCCCAGAGAAAGAGAAACTGATTTTCATTGCATTACGAATGAGTTTGCTATAAATGAATGAAGCACACTATAGTGGGGAAGAATAAAGGGGAGCCTCTACAAATAGCCCCAGATTTAACTGTGAGCCTAAATTCTCTCTCTGTCTCTTTTTCTCTCTTTCTTTTTGTCTGTCTCTCTGTGCCTCTGGGTCTGTCTTTAAAGACAGAGATTTCAAGAGAAAGTACAGAAAAAAGATGGATCTGAGGGATCCAGGATCCTGACTTACATTTTAATCTTTCCCAACTCCCAGTAGCATTCTCTCCTCTCCTCTCCTCTCCTCTCCTCTCCTCTCCTCTCCTCTCCTCTCCTCTCCTCTCTCTCCTCTCCTCTCCTCTCTCTCTCTCTCTCTCTCCTCTCTCCTCTCCTCTCCTCTCCTCTCCTCTCCTCTCCTCTTCCTCTCCTCTCCTCTCCTCTCCTCTCCTCTCCTCTCCTCTCCTCTCCTCTCCTGTTTCTAGCCTTGAGTGACTGATTTTCCCTACATTGACTTGAACTCCCTAGAACTGACTCTCCACATGTTGGGTAGGGTGTTTCCTTCTGTGTCACTGGTTTACACTATGGCCAGTTTGAGAAGGAGAGAAAACATCTGCTTCCTCATCTCAAGAGGTAAAGAGTCAGGTTTTTCCTTTGTTTTCAGCTCCTGCCTTTAATGTCTTCAGCTCTTAAAACCAATGCTTCCCATTAGTGAAGAGAATTTCATTTGCCCATAGAAGTCATTCTGAGTACATGATTTGGTTGAATTGAAATTGAAATAAAATTCGACAGACATAATTTTAATTATCGAAATATTTAAAGGGAATTGGATAGAAAAAGAGAAACTGTATTTGGAAATCTGGAGGTTTCATTTTGATGACCCAGTAACAAAATTAGGCAATTAATTTGAGAAATTTTTGTAAAAAGAATAAGCAACATGGAGCTAAAAAGATTCTGTGATGGCCAGAGTGCTGTGGATTGCATGATTAAGTATCAAGATAAAAAATAATTATTAGTGCAACATGTATAAAGTGGGGTATATGGGGTGCTCAGGAAGGGCTAGAACCCCTGGTGTGAGGGCCCTTTTCAGGGCTACTAACCCACCTTTGGCATCCACCTTCATTCAACTTACCTCTGGCTATAAGAAACCATAGCATGCACAGTGGCTACACCCTGGTAAACTATATTGGCAGATGAGCTAAACCAGATCGAATATAACTGATAGGCATCAAACCTCCAGTGAGTTAGGGGGATGTCTAAGTCAAGCATGTGAAGACTTTCACACTGTGGAATGGGTAGATGAGAATAATGGCCATGAAGGCAGCTGAAGCAGGCACTGTGGAACACTTAGAGCTTGGTCAAGCACTAAAGATGCCAAGGTCATTCACTACATCCTGGGCCATTGGCAGTCATCTTGTTTTTTTGTCCTGCCACTGGACTTCAATGACTAAGGAAGAGAGAGTGAGGCCGGTGACTGTATGCAACTCTGATATGCTTAAATTCAATTCATGTGCAAGTCAAGATGTCACCTGTGATGTCATTGGTCCTCTTCAAAAATAAAGGATGAACACCATCTTGGGCATAGCAGGCTCTGACATTTTTTCCCCTTCTGGGTTCATGGTGATTCCACTTCATTCAATTCCTATTTTGTTTAATTTTTCTGCCGTCTTTTCTGTAATCAGGTTGGCTAAAAGTTTACCAATTTTGTAAGTCTTTTCAAAGAACCCCATTACTTGGTTTGTTTATAATTTCTATAGTCTTTTCAGTTTTCATTTTATCTAGTTCCCCTTTATTTTTCAAAATATATATATATATATTTTACTTATTTTGGGTTTGTCTATTTAAAAAACACTCATTATTCCTCTCTTTTTACTTTAGTAGTTGTTGTTTCAGTTGGGTCTGATTCTTTGTGACCCATTTGGGCTTTTCGTGGCAGAGATACTGTAGTGGTTTACCATTTCCTTCTCTAGTTCACTTTACCAGTGAGGAAACTGAGGCAAAGAGGGTTAAATGACTTGCCTAGGGTAATATAGCTAATTAGTGTCTGAGGCCATATTTAAACTCAAGTCTTCTTGACTCCAGGCTCAATGCGCTACCCACCATGCAACCTAGCTGCCCACATTTTGTTAGTACAGTACATATTTTTAGTGACATCTTTTCCCCCGATTATTGAATTAACTTTATTCCAGAATTTTAAAATTTTGTTTCATCATTATAATTTTATTTCACATAACTGTTACTTGTTTTTATCATTTGTCCTCTGGTCCATTCATTATTTAGTACTTCATTGTCATGTCTTAATTTGGTTCTGTGTCATTTATTTGTGCTCCCCAACTGATTCCTATTTTTGCGTTATGGTCTATAAAGGATGTGTTTACTATTTCTGCTCCTTTACATTTATTTGCAATAACTCTGTGCTCTGATCCATGGTCTCTTTTTTTGTAAGACTTCCATATCGTGCTGAGAAATATATCTATATTTATATTCATATATCTAAATCTATGTTCTTTAGAAGTCCTGTCCAGAACAGACCGAAATATTTTTAGCTCTAGTTTCTCTAGCAATTTGTTCATTTGACATTCTTCCTTTTGTTTATCTATTTGTTTAGATTTGTTCAAAATGGAGAGATATTAAAGGTTCCTATTATTATTATGTTACTGTTTGCATCATCTTGTAATTTAGTTAATTTCTCTTTTATGAATTTGAATGCTAATGCATTTGGTGCACAGAAGTTCAATTTTGAAAGCACAGTTGTCTGATAGCATAATTGCAACTCCTTCATTTTTGGATTCATCTGGTACATTTTCCCCCCTTCTCTTCACTTTTATTTCATATGTATCTTTATTTGTTGAAAATTTTTTGATAATGATATTTCAATATGGTTGTTTTCCAATTTTATTGCGGTTGGGGAGGAGGAATGGGCACAGTTGGGTTCTCTTGCTTGTTGCCACAAAATGGTGAGGTGAAGGCCAGGATGCGATGTGCTGGCAGAGACGATTGCAACAGTAAGAAAATTGCTGAGTGGACCCTAGAGCACAAGCTTGTGGGCATGTTGTGTCTTTCTGACACAGTGTGGAGGTGATGTAGGAAGGGTATAGAGCCCAACTGTTAGGGATTAGAGACTATCTGACTTTGATGCCAATTCACCAGGTTGTTACTTCATTAGCCTTCAGGGTGTCTTAACTTTTGAAGACATTTGAAATTACTTTACATCTTCTAAATAATTCTTTATTTCAGGGAATTTTGAGAAGCTGGAAAGTTTGGGAAAAAATGTCCTCCAACACATAACCTGGAAGTAAAAATGACAGATCAATATCAACGTTCTGTTGTTGTTATGTCTAGGTCTATAATGTGTCCCTTGGGCAGTCTGATTAGTGTAACATCATATCTGTAAATGAATTTAGGTAGTATTATACTTCAGGCAGGCAGTCAATAAATGTTTATTTATAATTTGTATTATATTGGCTTGGTCCAGGCCCTGAGCAATGATTACCTTCTCAATTATTTTTAGTTCTTTAGAATGTTTTGTAATAGTATTTGTATAAGTCTTGAGTATGTGTTGTTAGATTAATTCTCATATATTTTATATTTATTTTGAATGGGATTTCCTTTTGTATTTCCTCTTAGATTTGGTTATTACTATTTAGGAATGCTGGGAATTTTTGTGAATTTATTTTGTATCCTACCATTTTTACTGAAACCAGTAGTGATCTCAGTTTCTTTGCTGATTCACCTCCTCAGACCTATATGGGGTAATACAAGACCTGAGCCCAAGAATCCAAATAGTATGTTTCCCAGATCACTGACCGCTTCCGACACTGCTTCTGCAGCCATATCAAAAAGAGCGACCTCTACGGAGAAAGAAACCAACTGCAGACATAAAGCCGCCAATAGCCAGGAATTATATACAAGCCCTGCCTTCTCAGCATCCACAATTTCTGGAAACCCAGAACACAAAGTTCTTGATGTGAAAGTTCTTGTTGTCATCAAGTGATTCGACAGCAGAAATGGTTATGCTATCGTCAGTGGTAATAGAATTAAAGGTATATTACCGTCTGTTTTGCACTTGCACGATAAGGACCTGGTGAGCTCCTTGAGAGCTAGGACTTGTAAACCTTCTTCTCAGTACAATGCTTTGGAAATAGGAAGTGCCTATTAAATGCTTTTTCATTCCTTCAGTCTTCTTATTCATTCTGTCACTCTCTTTCCTCTTTTTGGATTATTTAATCCATTTGCATTTAAGGTTATGATTGTTAGACTTGTGTTTTCCTCCTTTATTTCTGTTATGTTGATTTTTGGCCCCCTTTCCTTCTAAGTCAGCTCTCCCTTTCTATTAATTTTCCTTAAGTCACTTTGCTGCTAGTCTATTGTGAAAGCCTTCCTCCACCCCTGCTTCCATTTATCTGCTCTAGCCCAAGTTCCTTGACTTTACTTCCATTTTCATTTTCTTTATTTATTTGCCTGATCCTTTTGATCTTTCTCTTTTCTTATGCAGCTAAGTATGTGGTTCAAGATTTTCCCTTTCCTTCCTCTCCCCCAACCTTTTAATGTAACATCTTTTTAACAGTGTCCTTTCCAAGGAATTTTTCCTTTGCTTTGTTCTTATTGTCTTTCTTAGTGGACTCTCTGAATTGTATTCTTCAGTTTGTAGGCTATCATAACCTTATTAAAACAATTCTCTGCATCACTTATGAAAGTAGTGTTTGTATGATGTCAAATTTGACTCCCTCCTTATACCTTTCATATGTTACTTTATTTGTAGACCTTATTTCATCCCCTCCCCTTTCTACTGTATCTCACTCTTAGGAATATTAGCTTATAAAGAAAGCAGTGCCAAATGGAAGCAGATTGCATGGTGGGAGTTTCTGTTTCACAAGTCATGAATTCTGGTCTTAACCTCTTAAGTGAAATGATATTTGTAAATGATTCATATAGTGCCTGGCTCATAGTAGGTGCTATTTAAATGCTTATTCTCTTCCTTTATCCTGTCCTTGTTGTGATTACTCAGCAATCTTGAAGTCAGTTTACCCTATGTCTGATTCTATGTCCCTCCTACCAGCTTGAGAGTTGGCTGCCTTCAGGGACTCATATATTCCTTCTCCTGGATGGAATCTACAACTCATTTTCAAACAATATGATTGCCTAATGTGAAAAATCCTCCCCCCCCCACCTCAAGGGAGGAGTGGGGAGCAACATTAGTAAGTCTCTGTCTCTTACTGCAAATATACACTTCCTCCCTCATGAGATGCTTTATTATGGCACCTTTCCCATTGCCTTCTAGGGTGTGACCCTTCTGTGCTCCTTTCCATTCTTCTGCCGGATTCTTTCATAGCCTGCACACTCGTAGAGGGATTACATGAATTACTATTCCTCTTTATTTACCTATGGACTAGGATGGGAATATATTTTTAGCTCTACTGTATATATGACCTTCCTTTTTCCCCTCTTATAAATCTTCCTACTGTGTCATCCCTCTCACAAACTATAATTACTTTTTTTTTTTGGTTAGGCAATGGGGTTCAGCTAGTAAGTGTTATATGTCAGAGGCTGGATTTGAACTCAGGTCCTCCTGAATCCAAGGCTGGTGCTCTATCCACTGTGCCACCTAGCTGCCCCACAAACTATAATTACTTATCAGAGCTTACAGGATTCAGTCTACAGAATAGTAATTCAGCTCTTGGTTTTGTTCAGTCATGTTTGACTCATGCCCCCATATGGGGTTTTCTTGGCAGAGACACTGGAGTGGTTTGCCATTTCCTTCTCCAGCTGATTTTACAGATGAGGAAATTGAGGCAAACAGGATCAAGTGACTTGCCCAGGGTCACACAGATAGGAAGTGCCTGAGGGCAGATTTGAACTCAGAAAAATGAAGTCTTGCTGACTCCAGGCCTAGCACTCTATCCACTGCAGTGCCACCTAGTGGCCCCTTCCTTGTTGCCTTCTGATTATATAGATTCCCCTTAGGCCTTTTCTGTCCTCTCTTTGCTTTTTTTTTCCTCTGTACTTCTCAGTTCAATTTTTAAAATAGTTTATAAATATAAGATAATGATTTTATTAAGAATTATTTAAGAATAAGTAATAATTCTTCTGTCAATAATTATACCTTCTTGTATTTTTCTTTTGAGGGATGTTTGTAATTTGAATATTTTGTTAACTTTGTTTTTTTTTCCCCTTTCTTTTTAAAGGAATACCTTAAACACAGCTTCTCTTTCAGAGCCTGGATTTTAGGCAGAATCAAGGCTGTGGCATGGACTGCGTAAGGACTCCTACAGCCAGATCCTGAAGAACAAGTTTGAGAGGTTATTTGCACTCACTGTTCCTGGTACATGGAATGGGCTGGGGGTGTGGGGTGTGGGGGTGGTGGTGGTAAGGATACCAATTGGGATTTCTCAAATTTTTCATTTTTAAAAATCTTGTGTGGTGTGTCTGTGTCCTTGTAGAACAAGCTTAAGTTATTTCATGCATACCTGAATTTTAATTTGTTTTGCTGTGGTTTGGAAAGGCTTGAGGAAAACATCAACTTGCTTATCATGTAATTGTCTCTCATTTAATTTTTTACAGATTCCTTCCTTCCTTCTTTCTTTCCCTCCTCTCTCCCTCTTTCCCTTCTCTTTCCCTCCTCTTTCTTTTTCATTCTTTTTTCCTTTCTTCTTTTTTTCTCTTTCTTTCCTTCCCTCTTTTTAATTCTTCCTTCCTTCCTTCCTTTTTCTTTCTTTCACTTAGTCATGGGTTGGGAGACTAGCTAAACAAGTTTAGTAAGAATTGTTTGTTACTTCAGTGGATCTAGGACTTTACTGGGTGCAAGTCAAAATCCTTCCACTAAACTTTCTTATCCTGTTTAATTCTTGTCTGCCTTTCCAGAAATCCTCCAGAAAAGATGCCCTCTATGTACTGGAGGTCTTCCTTTGGTTTTTACTCTATTTCCTGAATACCATTGCCAGTATTAGGGTGTTCATTTACTATCCTCTGTTCTCCTTGCATGATCTGCTCACCTCTGTAGTCATACATATATGTAATCATGCCTTCATGCTCTTTTTAATCATCAGATCACCTGCAAATTTAATTCTTGTGAGATCTGTGATTTGTCAGCCACATTGTACAACTGGGAAAATACTAAAAGTCCCATAGGGATTTAGCATCAGAGGTGTGATTAGACTCCAGGTCCTCTCAGTTGTCATTCTACTACACTACTGTTCCAAAGACCTTGGACTTAATGGAGGGGTCCTATGGAGTTCTGGAGCTTGATGTAATCATCACAATGTTCTCTACAAAAGGAGATGTTTGGAGAAATTTGACATCAATGGAGAATCCCACTTTCACTTAGACTTTGTACAGAACATAAAAATAGATAGCATTTATATAGCTAAATCTTAACATCATTTATAGATGAGGAAACTGAGGCTGAAAGTGACTTGCCTATGGTCACATAGCTAGTAAGTGTCTGAGGCAGGATTTGAACTCATCTCTGACTCTAGTTACTGTGCCGCCTAGCTGCTGAGACCCTGGTAAGTGATTTTGGTGAGTACAGGACTCCCTGTTTTGTGATTTGATGATGTTCAGGGAATGTTTGAACAGTCATTTATTGTCACATATGTCCTAAAATCTATGAGTTTAACATATGTGAATTATTTTATTTGAGACATTTAAAACTGCTTTTTGCTTCACCTACTCAGATGATTTTATGAAATTAGCCAAAAAGAGACACTGTATATTCAACTAGTAGCCTATGAAGATGTAGTCTCTTGTAGGAAATCATCAGACTGTAAAAACCTGTCTCTTCTATTCTCGTGCTTTCATCAAAGTTACTCTCTATATGTATATATAGTCTTTTTTTAAAAAAAAAATCAAAACGAGAATGTAAGCATATAACGTGGTAGCTACTGCTTCTTCCCCCCTAGTCATTAAACAAGTCAATAAGACTCTCAGTGAGGGCTAAAGTACTTAATGTCTGGGACAGCTGGCCTGGGCATCAGAGGTCTTTTCCTCCTACTTTTGGTTTGTGGGCTATATTCTGAAGGTACGGAAGTTGCTAAAAGCCCAACCTCTCCATAAAGATGTCGTGTATAGGCTAGCAGACTGGGGAGCTGGGGAATGCTCTCTCACCAAGAGGTCCCAGCTTTTGGCTCACATTAACTCACTGGGAGTTAGCCATGGGAGTAATTTAGCCCCAAAGAGAGGAACCAGGCTTTTCTTATACACTCTGGCTTGGTATATATACCCACCCTACCTCCAACACTCAGAGTAGAATTCCAGGTCTGATAAACAAAGCTTAGATGGGTTTGTGTGTAAGGTTTCCCAAAAGAGGACTTATCAGGGTTGTTTCTACAAAGGAACTCAATGTACAAAGAGGATTAGGTATATGATAGTCATTTATTTCTCTACAAAAGAAATACTTAAAACACAAAAGACTCATTGATGTACATTGACAAACAGCTATTAAAACATAAGCTATAATTCCTATTACAGGATTGATACTTAAAATACCAAAATACAAAACGTTTTCAGGGATAGGTAGAGAGCTATTTCTCTTTCACTTTTGCTCTGAATTATCCAACCAACTCCCCCAAGGTCCTCATCTCCCACAAAACCAGCCAATGGCTTGGGCTCTTCTGCCTGCCAGAGGTCATCTCTGAGCAGAATATAATCACAGAAAACTTCCTCCTACTGCCAGTCAGTTCTGACTCAGGGACTCCCATACTCTCGAAGGAGCCACTCCTGAAAAGTTCATCCTTCATGATTTCTGTTGGTCCCATGTCCTCAGGGAAAGAAACACAAAACAGAAGAGGCAGCCAGAGACCTGAGGTAGAGTTTCAGGTTCCCCTAGATGGACATATGCTCTTTCTATCATGCATGATCAGCTTCCAAAGGATAAGAGAATAGAAGCCCCTCCCTACCTCATGGGAAAGTGT
Organism: Phascolarctos cinereus; assembly: GCF_003287225.1. NCBI lineage: Eukaryota > Metazoa > Chordata > Mammalia > Diprotodontia > Phascolarctidae > Phascolarctos > Phascolarctos cinereus. The sequence goes on from NW_027556402.1 coordinate 17,833,649, forward strand.
CAACATGCTGGGCAGATGGGAAGAGGAGTGACCGTGGAAGTGATTTCTCTTCCTTATGGGTGATTCTTGTCCTCTTGGACATACCACAGGTAAGAGGTCTAAGGAGCTAATAAGGACATCATATCATCATCACAAAGCTTAACACCTTCAGGGTAAAGCCATAGATTATGACTAGAAGTGTTCAGGGGACCTCATTTCAACTTCATACATGTTCCATGGGAGGGCACCCATTCATGAATCTCCATCACTGCCTCCCATCACCTGTCCTAACAACTACATTAAGGACTTTCTTAGGATCATACATTTCGAAATGGCCAAGAGTTAGGCCAAGAACCTTAGACCAAGAGTTCTTAACCCTTATTGTGTCATGACCCCCCTTTAACAGTTTGGTGAAACCTATGGACCTCTTTTCAAAGTTATATTTTTGAATACAAAAAATAAAACACAGAGAATTATAAAGGAGACAAGTTATATTGAGATATAGTTATCAAAATATTAAAAAAAAACAAGTTTATGGAATGCAGGCTAAGAAACTCTTATTTGGCCAACATCTTTCCCCCTATCCCCTTAAGCGGCATAGCAAGGATCCAATCTCACATTCTCTGACTTTGAATTTGGTATCTTTTCCATCGCATCACACTGTATTTTAGGAGTCAAAGTACGAGGCTTAAGAGTCAGGAAGACCTGGGTTCAGATGCTGACTGATGACTTTGGCTAAGCCTCTTTAAGGCTGCTTTCCCATTTACAAAATCCTTGAAAATGCTACCTATGATACAGAATTGCTGGGGATGGTGTGAGTCTGAACAGCAAAGTTTAAATCTCTATACAGATGCCACTAATTTATTAACTACCTTAAATTAGTATTATTTATTCCATTTTAAAAGAAAACAATAGAGATGAAATTCTTCTTGCCCAGAAAACCCCCATAATGTGCATCATTGACCCCATCTTCTCCTGTTTTTTTCCAGCATGTTGCCTTCTCTGTCATCCCCTTTCTGTCACTGAACTTCAGCTATTTTTCTATATAATGGATCCTCTGTTGAAGCCCATGTCTTTCTCCTTCCAAGAAAACCTCATTTGGTTAGCCTTGGTAGATACCATTCTACATCTCTTCTCCCTTGCCTACACTCCTTGAGAAAGCTGTTTACAGTAGGTGCCATCACTTCCTCTACTCACATGTGCTTCCAAATCCTTTGCTATCTGAGTATCACACTCATCATTCAACTGAAAACTGCTTGCTCCAAAGTTGCTAAGGATTTCTTAATTGTCAAATCTAATGGCCTTTCCCAGCACAGCAAGGGGGTGCCATAGTGCATAGAGTGCTGGGCCTAGAGTCAGGAAGACTCATCTTCCGGAGTTCAAATCTGCCTTCAGATACTTACTAGCTGTGTGATCCTGAGCAAGTCACTTAACCTTGTTTGCCTCAGTTTCCTCATCTGTAAAATGAGCTGGAGAAGGAAATGGCAAACCATTTCAGTACCATTTCCAAGAAAACCCCAATAGGGTCATGAAGAGTTGGACGTGGCTGAAAAATGGCTCACCCACAACAAAATGGCCTTTTCCAACCCTCACTCTTCCTGAGCTCCCTTTCTGCTAACTGCGAAACTCCTCATTGCCCTCTCCTCCTAGCTGCTTCCTCCTCTCTGAGCTTTTGTGGCACTACTCTCTCCTGGTTCTCCTCTTCTTACCTATCTCACTGCTCTTTCTTTTCCTTCTAAGATCTTCATTCAGGGCACGGCCACCAACAGGTCTTTAATGACTCACTCAGTGATGTTATTAGCTACTATGGGTTCAGTGATCCTCTCTAGACAGGTTATGCCCAGATCTACCTATCCAGTCATAGTTTCTCTGCTGATCTTCACTCCTGCACCACCATCTGCCTTTGGAGCCTCTCAAAGGGGATGTTCTGCAGGCTTCTCAAAAATCAACATGTACAAAAAATAATTCGTAATCTTTCCCTACCCACCATGCCCTAACTTTCCTCTCTTCTGAACTTTCTTGTAACTGGTGAAGGAAACACCACCATCCTACTGGGCATCCAGGCTTACAACCTCAGGGTCATATTTGACTTCTCCCTCCCACTCATGCCACAGATCAATCCAATCCATTGCCGGATCTTGCTCATTTCTTTTTTCATAACATCTCTTGTCTAAGTCCCCTTCTCACCATTCACACCGACACTACCCTAGTGCAGGTCCTCACCACCTCCAGCCTGGATGTTTGCAATGGCTTTCTGGTTGGTCCCCCTGCTTCCAGTCTCTCTCCATATTAATCCAGCCCTGATTTAGGTGCCAAAGTGATTTTCTGAAAGTTCAGGTTGGAGCATGTCATCTCTAACTCAACAAGCTCTAGTGATTCTTTGTTACTTTCAGGATAGTTCTCTGTTTGGAATTGAGCTCTCTCCCTTTCTTTTCTTCTTACATTTTCCTCATTTTCACATACTATATTGTCCTGCTACATTGGCCTCACACATGACATGCTATCTACCAGGTCCAGGCTTTTGCACTGGTGATCCCTATGTATTCACTCTTCCTCCTCACCTCCACCTCCTTGAGTGAGTCCTCCTTTGAGACTCAGCTCAAAGCTCACAGTCTCTCAAGAGGTCTTTCCTTGTCCTGCCCTACCTCCCCACTGCTAGCACCTTCCTTTTGAGATGTCCTTCCACTTACACTACAAAGATCTTATACAAAAGTAGTTACTTGCATGTTGTCTCTTCCATGAAAATGTGAGCTCCTTGAAGGCAGGGATTGCACATATTTCCTTTGTATTCCCAGAGTTTAGCACAGTGTCTGACACCTGTGTGAATGCTTAATAAAAGCATTTGTGATGAAATCCATTTTTATCAAGCCCTTCTTTCAAGGTATAAGTAATTTAGTCTTCTCAACTAAGGAAAGCTATCAGAAAGTAGCATGAGTTATAAGCTACTGTGATATATTACTTTAATATTGAAAAGTAATTTTCCAGCTGTATACTTACCATACAGCGCTCTAGTGTATATCACATATAAAATGTTCACTTGCCAACTTGCAAGGTCATCCTCATTTTTGTGAAAACCCAAGAGTCATCAATGAGCTATAAACTCCACTCCATATTCTTTATGAATATATGACTTAGAACATTATGAGTTATAGTCTATATTTTCAGCCTCACATTTCACAATTGGGCAAATTTTTCCTGAACAGTTACCAAAAAGCAAACAGAGTAATGAAAGCCCAGTCACATGTATACATACACACACCATACAAGGAAGTCTTTAATATAATTTAATGTATATGAACACACTTTAGTCAATTTTGGCCATAATTTAGAATTATATGTCTTTGAAATGACTGTGACATGTGTTTTAATATTTAAAAGGAATTTTCCAGCTGTGTGCTTATCATATAGTACTCTAGTCTATATCACATAGAAAAGGTTCACTTGCCAGTTTGCAGGGTCATCCTCATGTTTGTGAAAACCCAAAAGTCATTAATGATTTTTAAACTCTATCTTATATTCTCTATAAATACATGAGTTAGAGCTCTATGAGTTATGGTCTATATTCTCAGCCTCTCATTTAGCAAGTAGGCATCTTTTTCTTGACAGTTGCCAAAAATCAAACAAAATAATGAGAGCCTGGTCACATGTAGCATACCATACAAGGAGGTCTTTAATATAATTTAATGTGTATGAACACACTCCAGTCCATTGTGGTGATAATTTAGAAATATGTCTTTGAAATGACTGTGATGTGTATTTTAACATTTAAAAGTAATTTTCCAGCTGTGTACTTATCATACAGAGCTCTAGTCTATATCACATATAAAATGTGTTAGAATTTTTTTTTACAATATCCATGAGAAATAAAAATGGAGGTAGATTAAGAAACAGACCTATTGACCCTTGTAAGGAATTGCTTAAAAAATTATTGTTGATGACAACAACTATAAATAACAATAATAACCACCACAAGCCCCAAACTCATGTTATGTTTCCAGATTTTTTGTGTTTTGAAAGTCAGCTCTGGAAAACAATAAATAGGAGGTCAGGGACAGCTTTGTGAACTTCAGATGAGGTCCTTTACCAGATGTCATGCTGCCTATACACGAGTCCCTTCAGGTCAAAGGAGCTAGAAAGTCAGTAATGCTGGGAAAGGTCTACCTGTAGATATTGCAGTTTACTAGGTGCCTATGGGTCTTTGGTCCTCTGGAGTTTTAGCAGAATAACAGATCACAGAAGTGCACTTACCAACTTGCAAAATCATCCTCATTTTTACGAAAACCTGAATCATCAATGACCTATAAATTCCACTCAGTGAAACTGAATTTCTTTGCAACATAAAGAATGTGTCTGTTTTTAAAAAAGTGTTTGCAGTCTTTATTTCCCATTTCATTTGTCAATTCTTGCAAGAGTTAGTTCACAAAGTTCAAGCTAAGGAAGAAGTTTTAAATTCACACTGTCCAAAATGCATCTCTAACTTTGAAAAAAAAATGAGTACTACTCTGGCCATCTAATTTTCAGGATACATAGTGCCCCAATTCTAATATGAAGGCAACTTCACCTCTTCCTGTGGAGATGAAATTTCCTGGTCAGATGATTTTCTACAAGCTTGAAGTTCCTATATTAATGCATGTACCTACAATATTCAGGCACTCATTAAGTATGCAAATACTTTCACTTGACCAAAGTGTTCGATCCATGGGTGTTTCTTACACTACACTGTTGTCTCTGTCTTTACTATCATTTTATTTTGAAGATGTTTTCGTATAAAAGCCTTCTCTGTACTGAATCTGAAAAGTAAAAAAAAAAAAAAGAAGAAAAGGAAAAATACTTCAATGTGCTTTGGCTTGGCAGCAAAACCAAAGGAACTTAACATAAGAATTTCTACTCACTTTGTGATTATTTTTTGAATCTCTCGTGCTTCTTCATCATTTAATCTTTGAAGGATTGATTCCAAGAAAGAAAGGTGACAGTGAATGTATTCAGCCACCTAAGAAAGGGAGAGACAAAATCGAACATATTTGTGAGAAGCACTGAGTCTCAAAGAAAACAAAGAAAGATTCTGGAGGATGCCGTCTCATACATCACTGCTGATTTCTTCCGCGTCTTTGTCCATAAGGAAAATCCTGGCATTCCTCTGTGAGGGACCTTGCAAAAGCCTCTGAAATAAGGGAATGTCTGTCTTCTTTAGCCGTCTCTTTTCTGAAAATAAAAACAAAGACTGAAGAACAGGCAAGCAAGTTAAGCAGAATGTGGTACAAGAATGTTAATGTTAACCATGCCATAAAAATGATGAATATGAAGAATTTAGAAAAGTAGGGGAAGACTTATATGAACTGATGCAGAGAGAAGTATGCAGAAGTAGGAAAACAGTATAAACGATGGCTTCTTTTAAGTCCCAACTTTACTGGAAGCCTTCCTCAACCCCTCTAAATCCCAGGGCCTTCTTTCTATTAATGATTTCTTATTTATCCTATACTTAGTTTGCTTTGTATATGTTTGTGGGAATGTTATCTCCCCACTAGAATTTAAGTTCTTTGAGGGCAGGGACCGTATATTGCCTCTTTTTGTATTCCCAGAACTTAACACAGTGCCTGGTACATAGTAGATGCTTAACAAATGTTTACTGATTGATTGATATAACATTAGAGCTGAAAAGGACTAAAAATGATCCAAGCTAAACACTAGGTAATTGTAATGATAAGTACCAAATACTCTCTTGTCCTTTATGTTATCAAATTTCTAGGAGTATCTGGAATCCTAGGTTGCCCTAAATATAAGATGGTGGCACAAAAAAATGCCAATTCCTTCCATTTTTAACAGAATGAAACAACTTTGCCATCTGACTTTCTCACTGGTTAAAATAAAAACAAAAACAAAAAAACCCCAACATTCTCTAAAGGAAGGGCCCATGAAAAGAATCAGATGACTTAAATTACCTCCTTTTCTTACCTCCAGTTGCATAGATAATATAAAGAGCAAAATCCTGGGGATTGTTTTCAATCTGTTAAAGAAAAATAAACAATCGTGACTTTCCGTTGTGTAAAAATGCATTGGTTAGCTGTCATGCATCAGTGTTGAGCTCCTTGTTCTATGCTGGAGGTGAGCCTGAGGCTGTGGGTACAAGGCGGCTCATACAGTCAGCTGTGTCAGAGAGGGTGTTGCACCGTGACCTCATCTGCTACTGTCAGGAAAAGCCCAAGGATTTGTTAAGACTAATAGGAAGAAAATCCAAAGCTTAATTTTCTGAATAATATCATCATCATCATCATCATCATCATCTTCATCTTCTTCTTCTTCTTCCTTTTCCTCCCCCTCCTCCTCCTTTCTCCTGAAAATTCTAGAAGGTAGTAGTAGAAGTAGTAGTAATACTAGTAGTAGTAGTAGAAGAAGAAGATGAAGGACTACTACTACTACTACTACTACTACTACTACTACTACTACTACTACTACCACCACCACCACAACCACCACCTTCTAGAATTTTCAGGAGAAAGGTTTTGCTTCATTTTTTTCCCCATTGGTTAAGATAAGGTAAAGCAAATGGGGCTTTACTTTTAACAGATATGACTAGTAAAGGTAGGGGCCTTGGTAGGAAGGCAGGGGACTAGACAGAGAAAGGTGACAGTGCTTCCTATCTTTTGCTCCAACTCCAAATCATTTGGGTGCTAAGTCAGAGAAAATCTTAGGAATGTGTAAGGTCATAAGCTAGATAGTTTGCAGTAACCCTGGACTTTGGCCTACCTTGAACCTGAAGTCTAAAAGTCTTCCCCTTAGCTTGGGAGAACTCTGCTTGTATACCTGGACATAGCTCCCCTGGCTTCCTTTAAGGACCAACTAAAATCTCACTTCACCTTTCCAGATATCTGTTCCATTGATACATTATCTCCAATTTATCCTGGATAAATCTTGTTCGCACAAAAATTGCTTGCATGTTGACTCACCCTTTAGACTATGAGCTCCTTGACAGCAAGGACTATCTTTTGGGGAAAGAGAAGGGAAAGAAATAAGCATTTATGTAGCATCTACTTTGTACCATGAACTGTGATAAGTATACAAATATTATCTCATTTGAACCTCACAACAACCCTACAAGGTAGATGCTATTATTATCTCCATTTAACAGCTGAGGAAAATGAGGCAGGTAGCAATTAAGTGACTTGCCCAGAGTCACATAGTTAAGTGTCTGAGATCACATTCAAACTCGGGTCTTCCTGATTCCAGGCTACTGCCCTACCAGCTGCTTTTTTTATACTCTTAGGACAGTGCCTGGCACATAGTAGGCATTTAATAAATGCTTACTGAGTGACTGGTGCAATGACTGAAAAGCAATTGGCCTCCTCTTATCAGGAAGAGATTCTAGCTACTATGCCCTGGCAGCTTAGAGACAAAAGAAGAGGCCAAAAGCTGGCAGCAGACATCATTGCTCAGTAGAGACTTTGCACCTAGAAGGTATAAGCCACCGCATGAGATGGTGAGATCAAGGCATAGCTGAAACCACGTGCCTAGCACTCACCATGACACTAGTGGGGAATAGTGGAAATTCTTGTTTGTTGCTCTTTGTCTTGAAGAAGACCAACGACCTCACGAGGGTGACGTCTGACTTGCTGTGACCTAGATTTAAGTGGGGCAGAGCTGTGTGAAGTTATCAGCCCCATTCTCTTCTGGAGAGTCAGCAGAGTTCAGTGGCAAGACGAAAGTCAAGATGACTGGTGATGGTCCACCACCCTCAAGGAGAAGTAGGCCCATTGAGAGCAATGCAATGGCATCATTAAAAAGATATCAGTGTTCTTGGGGTGGGGGCAGGGAAGGCAGGCGTAACTTACCCTTCTTGCCCACTAACTTCCTTTTGCATGTACTTCCCATTTGCCACCTGTATATAAATGCCACCCTTCCAACTGATGGTGTATTTTTAACATAGTGTGCCCTAGTTAATAGTCTATTGCTACTTTTTTGCTATGCTCTTTCATTATCTGACTTTGCTTTGAACAAATTACATCCTCTGCTTAGTGGGAGAAAAGGTAATTACATTAACAGGATACTGGGAGTAGATAGAGACTGATGCCACAGAGATGATGTAGAGAAATAGAGACAGAGACTAGAGGACGGTTCCCAGATCACTGAATGTAGTAGACCCACTACTAAAGGATGCAGTTCCTTTAGCCTGGGGTAACTATTTTTGGAGCCCCAAGTACCAGAGAGGGGTGACCCAAGTACTAGCAGAATCCTTTATGATTTCCCCATGATTTGTCTGTAATAATCATCTCGTAAGTCTCTCTATAGTGAATAGTGGTACAATCCTTTAAAAATGATAAAAGGAGGTTAGACCATTTTTCAGGAAGCAGAGCAAGGATGGAAAGGGAAAGCCTATATCTTCACCTGCCCATAAGAACCAGGGCAAATGGAAACCCAGACCTAGAGAAGCAAGGCTGGCAATGGGCGAAGCCCTGAGCTTGTCGATTGTAGAAATAGTAATGGCGGAGATTGCACTGGATTTTGCACCGAAGTAACCAAAGAGATAGACTAGTGATTTCCACTTGAGTTCAGAAGGAAAGATTACCTTGAATTTTTGTTTGTTTGTTTTCTAGGCAATTGGGGTTAAGTGACTTGCCCAGGGTCACACAGCTAGTAAGTGTCAAGTGTTTCATCTGAGGACAGAATTGAACTCATGTCCTCCCAAAGTCAGGGCCGGTGATCTATCCACTGTGCTGCCTAGCTGCCTCTTACCTTGAATTTTTGTAGAAGCTGCTTTATTACTTCTTCTGTTCTCATGTTACTGTTAATTCTCACTTTGGTTTGGGATCCAAAGGCTGGTGTAAAAATTGATGTCTGGAAGAAGGAAATAAATATTATAGCCACATTCTAAGACCTGATTCTTCTATTTGCAGGCTAAACTTTAGGCCCCAGAGCATCAGCAACAGAAAGTTTTGGGTGTAAAATAATAGAGTGGACCATGGCCTGCATCTGTGAATGTCTGGTAGAGTTCTTCAAGATCCTACTATATTAATTGATTATTGATTTTTAATTTTTTATAGCTTTTATTTTTGTAACACCTTCAGTTCCTGAATATATGCCTCCCCTTCCCCATCCCTTGTAATGGACAATAAAACAAAAAAAGAAGGGAAAAAGCAATTGACCCAAACCACCCAACACATCAGTTGAGTGTGATAGAATATGAATGGTTCATACCCACAAGCCCCAATTTTGTAAAGAAGGGAGGGAGGAGCATTTTCTTTTCTCTTCTTTATGGTCTAACTTGGTTTTTGTGCTCTGCCCAGGAAATCTATATGTCTTTCTATGGTTAATGCTATTCATTACCTGGTTAATTTGACCTCAGAAGCCTTCCATATTTTATTCACATGCCTAGCGTTCCTAGGTTCAAAATTTGGGTGGGGGGGTTGGTTTCAAATGAGAGGAGAAGAAAATGATGCCACAGGTTAAATTTCTAGGATAGGGCTTTGTTCCCTAAATTAAATTTCATATTACAGGGCATTACCAATAATGATTTATATGTCAACAGTGACATAAAAGACACCATCAAGGACATGAATGGGCAGAGAAAGAGGTGAGCTAATGATTTATTAAGGAGAAGGGGCAATGATGAACAGCCTGAACACTGCATAGAGAAATGATGGAGAGAGATGGAGATGGCTGAAAGCATAGACAAATAACAATAATTAGACAGGCAGAAAGACAGGCAGAAATATAGACAGACAAAGTTCTTTGCAGATTGGAATTGCTTCATTCATTGAATTTGTATCCTCGGTACCTAGAATAATGCCTGGCGTGTAATAGTCATTTAACAAATATTTTTTGATGAGTTAATTTTGTGTGTGTGTGTGTGTGTGTGTGTGTGTGTGTGTGTGTGTGTGTGTGTGTATGTATGTATGTATGGATTGGTAGATAGGAAGAAATAAGAGGAGAACAGGAGAGATGGAGGGAGGGAAAGAGAGATGATGAGAAGAGAAAAAATGAAGAGAGAGGGAAAGAAGGGGAGAGGAAGGAGAGAAGAGAGACAGAGAAACAGAGACAGATGGGGAAACAGAGAGACAGACAAAGACAACATGCAGGGGTAGGGAACCTTGAGGCCACAACCCTCTTCCCATCCCTGGACTAGAGGATGGTCCCCAGACCACTGAGTAGAATCTCTATATAGGATTTTGGGAAAGATACAGAAAGAATGTCATAGGATGGAAAGGTATGGATTGACTTTGTTCTACACTGGGAGGAGGAAGATCCTTGTTCTTGAGCTGGAAGGGGCCCCAAAGGCCATCTATTTTACAGATGAGGCAATTGAGGCCCAGAGTAGGGTATCTCAGCAGCCATATACAATCCCTATTCCAAGGCACCTGAAGTTAGCTGAAATGGATATTACAAAATTTTAAGAGATTAGAAACTCACTATATATGCTTGATCAGTATGTAAAGAATCATATATTCAGTTAATTATAACTAGACTGGGTGCCCAGTATGACATTTTCATAGTCTATGCTACACTGTATTATAACTAGGAAGCAATGTATGTAATTTCCTATTTATTCTGTACATAGCTTGCTTCTATGTATATTTGTATGTTACTAGATTGTGAACCCCCTGAGGGCAAGGACTGTCTTTTACTTTTCTTTGCATCTCAAGCTCTTAGCACAGTGTGCAGCACATAGTTAGGTGCTCCATAAATGCTTATTGGGCCACTGAGATCTGCTGACTGGAACGGAATATTTTGCCTTGGTAGTTTTTGCCTCACAGAGGTAGCTTGGTGGGGTGGATAGAATATTGGACCTGGAGTCAGACCTGAGTTCAAATCCTACCTTTCACACTTATTAGCTGTGTGACGCTGGACAAGCCTGTCTGAGCCTTAGTTTTCTCATCTGGAAAACGGGCAGATTGGACTCTATGACTTCTAAGATCCTTTCTAGCTCCGAATCTACAACCGATGAGCCACGATCCACGTACCCCTGTAGATGGAGCTGTGTTTTCAAGAGATGGTGCTGCTGTTTTCTTGGCTTGTTATATACATCATCTCTTACCATAGCCTCTCAAATCTCTTCCAGGGCAGGGAGAAAAATATTTTTCAAATGAAAAAGACCATTAGATGGTGAGCTCCTTGAGATCATAAATTGTCTTTTCCCTTTTTTTGCATCCCCACTGCTTAGAACAGTGTGAGCACATAGTAGGTGCTTAATGGATGCTATTTGACTGACTGAAAGTACTATATAAATATTGTACAAAGAGTAAAAAGGTTGAGACTATGATAGGCTGTCATTGTAAATCGTGGGAGGGTCAAATGGGGAACAATTTGGAGAAACATTCTTGAACTGGGAGTAAGTCCAAGTTGAGCAAAAAAAAAAACCAAGGGAATATGGAAAGGAAATTTCCATTCCTTTAGACTTCAGAAGAAATGCTGCCTGAATGATTCCAAGGGTAGAAAGACAAAGAGTCAGATTAGAATAGCTGTTGGGAAATAATAACAAATGTCTACATCCTCAGCAATGAGGTTTTGTTCTCCATGCCTTTAGTAAAATGGAGTCTTTCTCCCAAAGCATTTGTTAAAAATCCTATTAAAAACTAGGATAATATTTATATAATGGTAACAACACTGCAAAACAATTTTGAAAGACTTGAAGGACTCAGATCCCCACAATTCCCAATTGTGATTCCAGAGGACCAATAAAAAAGCAGACAATAGCCCTCCTGACAGACAAGTGAGGCATACTGGGTGCAGAATGAGATGGATGTTGTGGAAATGGCCAAAATGGGAATTTGTTTGAATATGGATATCTGTTTGATAGGTTTTCCCTTCCTTTCCTCCTTCCTTCTTTTCCTCTTCTTTCCCCCTTCCCTTTTTCTCTTTGCTCCTTCCATTCCTTCCCTTCCCTTTTCTTTTTTCAATTGGGGGAAGAGGGGAGGTGAGTAGGAGAGAAAATAATCTTTTGTTCATTGAAAAAGCATACAAAAAATATAAAAGTCAGCCAAAAACTCCTATTCAATGACCCATGCTTCATAATCCCTTCCCTGCCCACTGAATTTTAACTCACCTCATGGTTATAGAAGTGGCCATTAATAGACACCCTGTGATGCTGTTGGCCTCTTCTCTCTGTCCTGCCAAGGTTTACCTTCTTTCTCACCAAGGTTGCTTCACTCATCGTTCTGTATAGCAAGGGAGAGTCCGGTTCATCCCCCACCAGAGGCCTCAGGGTGTTGCTGTTATAAGACACATAATCTAAGAAGAATGCAAGATTATTAGCTCGTGTCTGCTTCCCTGCTTCCTGGTTTGTTCCTGGAATCCCTTTCAGGAACATTTTTTTTTAAAAAGGGATATTCCCAAGGATGATCTAGATTTTTAATGTCTGAAATCCAGAGTAATCCTTCCCCCCTCCCCCCCTTCTTCAGGAAGTGATAATTGTGGCCAAACAGACATTTGTTCCTAGAGTCTGTATCCCCAATGCCCACATCACTGAATTTAAGGGGATTTCAGAAAGGGGGGAGGAATAGCATGGAGTCATGAGGTTGAGGAGCTGTTGTTGCTATTCTGAAAAGGTGAGGCTGGGATTATAAGCTAGACTGCTTTAGCAGGAAACTGTGTAAAGGCTGGGGGTGAACGCTTGGTGATCATCCTGAGAGGAGATGAAGAAGCCACAGACGCTGGAGTGGAGCTGCAGCAGCTTTGGGCAGATAATCACTCGCCAGTTGAAGCAGCAGATGGTGGAGTGGGCTGGTGAGATACCCGTACCCCTACTACCATGTACCTGATACCACCATTGCTAGCAGACAAGTGGTCTTTCATTAACTGACTGAACATTCACCTCTTATTTTCACTCTCTCCAAGAGAGGGGAGAGGAGTTTATATTTCCTATAGTGACAGCTGATATTTCAGTTGAATGGTTCCCCAATTGATCTCTATGATTTCCCTTTTTAAAAACTCATTCCCACTTTATAGGTATATCCATATGTATGTGTGTATATATACATGTATATATGCACCCCCCCAGACATACATACATATATATATATATAGATATATATATATATCTATATATATATCTATATATATATATCTTATATATATCTATATATATATATATCTATATATATATCTATATATATATCTATATATATATCTATATATCTATATATATATATATATATAGATATATAGATATATATATAGATATATAGATATATATCTATATATATATAGATACACACACATATATGTGTGTGTATCTATATATCTATGGAGGGAGGGAGAAGAGAGGGAGAGAGAGAGAGAGAGAGAGAGAGAGAGAGAGAGAGAGAGAGAGAGAGAGAGTGAGAGTGTGTGTGTGTGTGTGTGTGTGTGTGTGTGTGTGTGTGTGAATGTTTCAGGTCTACAACACTGAATGGCATAATGACATTTACAGTGATGTGATTGGTAGAGGGAGCAGGTTTGTTTCTCCCTCCAGCTGAAGAAGAATGGAGGGGAAGGCTCTGCATCTAACAAGGGAGAACATCTGAATCCAGATTTTGTTATTGTTGCTTTTGTTGTCATTGTTTGGGCAGATAGTTCTTGGCAATAGATATAAAAAATCTCATATGGAAAACATATGCAGGTTGGAGAAAGGGCATCGTGACCTGCTTGGCCTTGGCAATACTGTAATTGGGCTGTTAACATGGTATTAGCACCAAACACAAGAGTCATCATTCCCTGCGAATGAGACATATTACATCTGAGTCTTATACTACCTCTGGACTTTATTATATGCATGGAACATCTCCATGAGATGTCTGATCTCCTTTTTATATCTCTTCCTGTTATTTTGAAAGTAAACTTTTATTGATATCTTTTTTTTACATTGCCTCACTTTCCCCTTATATCTTTCTCTCTCTTCCTCCCAGACAGCCACACCATATTACAAATAATATCTTACAAGAAGAGAAAATTAAGAGGAAAAAGAAAAGATCATCAAAATTAATTAATACACTGAACTTATCTGAAAATATACGTGATGTTCCACCTAAGTAGACTTTTCACCTCTGCAAAAGATGAGGGAAAGACCTCTTCTGATCCCTCTTTTGACTATACTTGTTCTTTGTAATTTTCATTTTTAATTGTTTTGTGCTTCAGATTATTTTTCAAAGGTTATTTTCTTTCTCTCTTGCCTTTGGGATTTTTAGATCTTACAAAAACCACCTTGGGGATTCCCTACTCCTTCAAAACAGTTATTGATCTTTCCATATTTTTTCTCTCTTCTTTGAACTGAATATTAATTCAGTTTGTTTTCTTTTGAAATAATTTTCTGAATTTTTTCCTTTTTAATATGTATTTATTTTATTTTTAAACTTATGGAATAAAACAATCATTTCCATAACATAGTACAATTTTAAAAAGACGATCGCACATGGAACTGCAAATCTATTCCGTACAACTTGCTATTCCTTTTAAATATATAATAAAGTTATCATGTAAATCTCTTTTTTTCCTTCTTCATCCTTTTCCCCTCCCCATGCTAGAGATGGCTACCATTAGACACAAATAAGCGTGTCTGTGTGTATACACAGACACACACGATATATGTATGTAAAATTATTCCATACATTACTTCTATTTATCAGTTTTCAAAAAAGATTTTCTTGCTTATGTACTTTATAAAAAACACTCCCAATGACAAGAAAGCTCAGTGGCTCTTTAAATCAAAATTTTGTTTGTGTCCCATGGACAATTTCTTCTTTAATAATCAATTCACTGAAGTAATTGTCATCATTTGTCCTTGCTTCTCAAAGAGGATCAATGACATCAAGACAGTGATGTCCTGACTTGAAACTGAATTGGACTGAAGTGAGGCAGGGCTGTGCAAAGTCACCAGCCTCACTGTCTCCTCCAAAGCCATCTGGACCCAGTGGCAATTTATAGATCAGGAAGACTGGAGATGGCCCCGGATGCAGTGGGAGACTTAGGCCTTTTTAAACTAGGTTCTTTCCCACATCTCAGTTTGTCTGAGGTAATACCCATTCAGGGATTAAGGCTAGGTAAGAAATGAGGCCAAAAATGGCCTCTTTTACCTAGTAAAAAAAAAAGTCAAGAGGGTTTCTGGACAAAACAGAAACAATTGCTGTTTACACTCACTCTGAGCCACTGAAACCCAAACAATGACCAAGTGAGGCTTGGGCTGGGACCTATTGTTGGCCAATCAATGAGAACCTGAATGATTTGGGTTTAAGCGTTTAAGTAGCTTTATTTTAATCCTAATGGGCTTCATCAAAGTCTAGTTTTCCAGTGCTGTATTTTAAGAAATCATAAATGAAACTACATGAGGCAAAAGAGTTAATTGTCCCAGTTCTTTTTTTTTTCTTTTTGGTGATGCAATCAGGGTTAAGTGACTTGCCCAGGGTCACACAGCTAATAAGTGTCAAGTGTCTGAGGCTGGATTTAAACTCAGGTCCTCCTAACTCCAAGACTAGAGCTCTATCCTCTGTGCCACCTACCTGCCTCCCCAGTTCTTTTTTTAAATCATAGAATAAATACATAGGGAAGAGGGAAAAAAAAATTCTTGCCCATAAACACCAAGATATCTTACGAGGTTTCACTGATCAAGATTTATATTCCTTTGGGCAGAACACCTGCCGGTAAGGGTATGTTTCTCTATATGGACAGAGGAAAAGAAGAAGAGGAAGAAGAGGGAAAGAAGGAAGGGAGGGAGGGAGGGAGAGGGAGGAAGGAAGGAAGGCCGGCCGGCCACTGAAGTAACAGGATTGTAAATACATTTTTTGGTGGGGGTGTTGCTGCTGGTGCTTATATGTGTGTTGGACTGACCTATTAGATGTTGTTTGTCTAAGTAAATACTGGTTGTTGGCACACGAGTGCATTTATTCAAATTGTTTCTCATGGTCATGGGGTTACTATCTGTTTCATTGCCACCAATTGGCATATATTTACTGCTTCATTTGCCACATATAAATTTTATATAGCACTGTTGCATTGTGTTGTTGCTGCACAATATTGTATGCTTAGGGCTTATGGTAGCAGACCTGGTTTGCTGACTATTCAATCCTGAAAAAGAAAGGGGGCTGAATTGGTTGAAAGATATTATTGTGTTATGGGCATGGAGCTCTTTGGGGACTTCCTGAAATTAGGAGTGGGCACAGAATGTAAGATTAGGCTATTAGAAAAATAAAGAGTCTTAAAAGACGTGGATGAATGCAATGCAATTTATAACAAGCTCGAGCTGGAGGAGGTCATTTAGGTAGAGTTCTGGGAATTTCCAGCTCTATTCAATCATTGAAAAAAATCTTGAAATATGGTTAGTGGGAGACAGTCTGGGTGTTGTTGTTGAGTCCCTTTTTTCAGTTATGTCTGACTCTTCATGACCCCATATGGAGTTTTCTTAGGAAAGATACTGAAGTGGTTTGCTATTTTTCTCTCAGCTTATTTTACAGATGGGGAAACTGAGGTGAACAGGGTTAAGTGACTTGCCCAGGGTCACACAGCTGGCAAATGTCTATGGCCGGATTTGAACTCAAGAAGATGAGTCTTCCTGACTACAGGCTTGGTGCTCTATCCACTGTGCCACCTAGCTGCCCCTTAGTAGAAGATAATACCTGGAAATTAATCAGCGAGCCACTATCTGAAGAGGGAGATGCTTTTAAAAAAATAAGAGCTCTCATGAGTAGGGAAATACTTGGGGAAGAGTAGTTCAGGAAGAACTATTGAGGGAAATCACACACTTAGCAATTACATGGAAGTCTCATGTCTTTATATTATGAATACTTCCTTTGAGAAAAGAATTGGTAGGTACTGGACCAAAGAACATTGCAAAGGATAAAATAGATTATATTTTCACAAACACAAAAAGACTTGATGCTGACGTGGGAGTTGTTCTTGAAATCGGCTATCTGGGTGCACTTAGACCACAAACTTGTCAAGGCAAAGATAAAAAGTTAAGAAAAAGCAAGAAGAAAAAAATAAAAGCAAAAATAAAAAAGATAGGCTTTACAATTGGAAAAACTCTAACCTAAACTATATAAATAAGTAATTAGCAGAGAACATTGAGAAATGAACATAACAAGTGATAATGGCACAAATTGCTATAATTTTATGCTGAAATTTCACTCAGTTTTGAGAAATTATGATTGGACAGTGACAGATATATGTACCAATCCTGCTGAAACAGAGAAAACAGCCAGACAGTGGGTGAAAGTATTAGTAATAATGGCAATGATGATCTCCAAAGCATGGAACAACCACCATCGTAACCAAAATCATGAATACCAGTTTACATTGGCATAGAATCTTTTCCTTTTAAAATTACACATATGCAGACATTATGAGATCAATTGATAAAAGTGGCTTCCAAGTAAACCTTTTGGCTGGTAATGGGTAAAAAAGGCAAATTTCAGGGAATCATGGATTAATCTTTTGCCCTTGCTTCCAAGGAATACCACACATGCCATGGAAGGTATTGACACTGACCTTCTTTGGGATCTTTGGCTTCCTGCACAGAACTCTGTTTCTTCTCCGGCTCACTGATGCGATAGAGGTCATCAAACTCCCCCCAGCGGGTCATACCCCTGAAATAAAGCATTCTTTATGTTAGTGACATCTATGACAGTTATGCTACAGAACACCCTTCACCCATGGCCATACCTTCAGCTGTATACACATTTAGAGAACTTTAATCCTCATAGAGCCCCTGTAGGAAGGGAGGCCAGGACAATCAGGCAGGTGAAAAAAAATGTTAAGGTTAGGTTCAGATGAAATGAGGCCTCAATAATTGTCGTAAGGACTCCTTATAATTTGACCAATAACTAGTAACTGTTGACAGATTGAATGTGTACTTTTTGTTTTGGACTGGTCTTGAGATTTCACTGGTATATAGTATCTTGCCATATGTTGTGAATGTCCAATAAGCAAATTCCCTCTGTCAATGCCATTTGGCACCTGCCTAGTGACCTGCACACACACACACACACACACACACACACACACACACACACACACACACACACACACACACACACACACACGTATATGTATACATGTATATATGTATACACGTATGTGTGTATATGTATGTATACACACATATATGTACACACACACACACATACATACATACCTGGTAAGTATTTAAGTTATTTTTGCCATTTCTCTGCACCAAGAGGCTAAATAACTTGCCTAAGAGTCCACAACCAGTAGGTGTAAGTACTGAGGCTTGAGCTCAGCTCTTCCTTACTCTGAAGCTGACCTCTATCCATTATCCCATGATACCCCTACCATACATAGTAAAATACTGTCTATAAAGAGATCCATGATACTTTGAGCCCTAGATATCTCCTATCTTGTAAAGTCCAAGGAACAGGAGGCTCCAAATGAGTCTTGGATCTGATGGTCTGCAGCACTATACACCCGGCAGAAGCTCAGGAATTATGCTTTCATGTGTATGTGATATTTCTCCTAATGTAATATAAGCTCCTTGAGGGCAGCAATTGTATCATTTTTACCATGATACCCAGTAGTTATTTAATAGATGCTTGCTGATTGATTGATGCTATAAAACAATTCCCTAGGGGAAAAAAAAGATTTGTTTATTAAAGCAGAAGGAGAGTCTTTAGCATTAGATATCTAATTCTCTGGCCAAACCTGGGACAAAGAATTTGGAGAATCTGGAGGCAGAAGGAGGACTATGTGGAGAGTGATGCTGCGTGCGTGGTACTGGCCAGGATTGAGCTGTCTGCTCAACTGCTCTCCCAGAAGTCATTGCAGGCCACCATGAGTGCTACCACCAGTCCCACATGCTCCTAGAAGTCAACCATCTCTATTGTCATCCAGGCCCTTCATCACCTTGTCTGCTTTGTCCACATTCTTCTGGGCATCTAAGCAGCTTGGAAAGCTCATATGATGGAGGCTCCTTCCTCAGTTCATACTTTTACCCTAACCATAATAAGCATGGAACAATTGACAGGAGATTCCATTGTAGTCTCCTGTTCCAAGCCTATGGCTACAACATATGGGTGGGTTCTGGGCTGAAGTATAGTCGAATCTCTTGTAACCAGAGCCTGTGTGGTAAAATCAGGATTTTTCAAGTTGTAGAAACCCAAATGGAGATGTTGCTGAGCAAAAAGGATTTAGCAGTGGCTTTAATCATTCAAGGATTTGTGCTTTTGTTGTGAGCATTCCTTCCATAATACAGATTACAACATCTCTACAACTTAACGGATGGTCTCTAATAGCTGTGGTGGATGAAAAATTTCATTGACTGGTGACCTATGAATCTCCTGAACCAGCCTAGACTTGTCCTTGAACAACAGGCAAGGTTCGTCATCAGACATAGTCTCAGGCATAGAAGAAGAACTTACAAACTGCTGGAAAAGCCTTTGAAAACCCAGGGTCACCTGCTCTCCCTGATGAGGGATTACAGTAGGGTATGGCTACAGCTTGAGTTCCAAGAAAAGGATGAATTGGCAATGTAACAAGGGTCACCTAAAGACCCCCGAGAACTCTTGTCTCTGGAAACTCTTGCTTATTCACCCAGGTTCTGTGCTGGGTGTTTGGGAAAATAAATTATTCAAATTGCAGTCTAAGCCTCAACCAGAAGAATATTCTCTAATTACTTACAGACCATGGAAATAGCAAAACAATTAGTTAAGACACAATAGCCATACAATAAACAAGGAAAATAATTGAGATTAATAGAATAATTCTTAACCACTCCATAAACAAATGGGTATAATTCCTCATAGGTTCTAGAAGTTTTATAATCTAGGCTAGAAAAAGGGGCAGTCACTCAACTAGCATTTATTAAGCACATATGATGTACCAGGTACTATGCTAAGCTCTAGGGATACAAAAAAAGACAAAAAGACAGTCCCTACTGTAATGGAGCTCATATCTAATGGGGGAAACAAATATGATTTTATTGGCAAAGGGAATCCCTGTATGAGGAAACTCCCTCTACCAGTGCAGATTGGAAACATCTTTTCTTTTATAATTTTCGTTGCCTAGAGCAGGACTTCTTAAATTTTTTACACTTATGATGCAGTGTTAGTTGGTGTTACATGGCCTGAGGGCATGCACAGTGCAAAGTGTGCATGCTTTGTGTTTAGAACCAAGACTGCAGTAAAATGGAGTAATATAACATGGGCAAGAGCTGATAGAAACACCTTGGATTCATTACATATTTGATTTTTAATTAATTTTTGGTCATTATGTGTTCAGAAACCTTTTACTGTTGATATATACACACACATATTACACACATACATGTATACTTATACATATATATGTATATGTGTGTGTGTGTGTGTGTGTGTGTGTGTGTGTGTATATATATATATATATATGTGTCTATCTATCTAACTAGAGGTGTGTATAGAAAAGCAGGTTGTTAAACATTTACCAGCATACCCTTGAATGAAGGTAATATGAAAAGATAACAACAAAATATGATTTTTATACAGTCTCACGGGAAATCAGGAGTGGAATACAGCTGCCTCTGAATTCATGGTCCAGTAGTAAAAGCTCAGAGTTTGGTACTGGTTGTTTCATGAGAATCTATAAAAGCCTTTTAGGAAACAAGTAAGAGAGCTGTTACTGACTCCTTTCTCTAGTCTGGGACCATTGGGATTCTCCCAGGACTTCTGCAGTAGCACCACTTCCCAGGCTCCTCTTCTTCCTCTCTTCTTTCACTCTATCTCATCTTTCCTGGTCCTACTCATGGATGCCTTCAACAGTTCTGCTTTTTTTTCTAGACCTCTTTTCCTAGAAGACTTTCCACCAACTGAAGTCTTCTCCTGGTGGCACCAATGCTTCATAGCTAGACACACAGAGTCCTTGGAAATAAAATCCAGGGAATTTCTTCCAATGAGAGAATAGGAAATTAAGTTCTAGGGACTTTTATCCATATAAGGGTGATAACATGATATAGTAGAGAGAATTCTGAACTTGGAGTCAGAATGACTTGGTTTTTAACATAGCCTCAGAAGTTTATGACCTTGGGCAAGTAATTCACTTAACTTTTTTTTGCCCTCAGTTGCCTCATCTGTAGAATGGGGATAATATGTAGTAGATGTTTATTAGACCTCTATTTTATTCTAATCAGTATTCATCAGCTTAATATGATTCCACATGGGGTAGTGATTATAACTTCTGTATATTAGGCCCCAGAGCTGTGAACTGCAGGTAAGTTCACTTACTTAATCATAGGAAACTAACCAGAGGACCTCCACCCTTGTTTTTCCTTGTTATGGTGACCAAGCCCAGTGTGGTAGAGGTGACTCAATTGCATGGAAAATCCCCTAGCTATTTTTGCTGCCCTTCTGTCCCTGGTCATCCTTCTGTTGCCCAACATGGGGAGATGGCTATGAGCACTTAACCATGAAAGTGTTTGGCAGCCTATGGACTGCCTTTCTACTTGGCCCATTGGCCCACATAGATATTTTCACATCTGCTTATCAGCCTGGTACATAGGTTTGCTCATTGGCTTTGTAGGACCTCCTGAAAGGACAAGATAGGTCTGTCAAAGTCTGCTCATCAGCTCATTTGTCAACCAAAGGGATTCTATATTTCATGTAGACTGTCTTGGGGGATTAAGGTCAAGATCTATCCACCAATAAGACTCTGCATTTTACTGTGTCTCTTCTGTGTCACCTGGGTACCAAGTACTATAAAACTAAGGCCCTGGAAGAAGGGGGCATCACAAATCATGAGGGAGATCTGAGATCCACTTCATTAGAGGGGACTGTGAACCCTTTAATAAAGTGCAATTGGCTCAGAGCTCTGCCTCAGTTTCTTCTGTTGTAGGTTCGTCAATTTTGGACCCCATAAACAAGGACTTCTGTCTCACAGGGTTGTTGTGAAATTATAAGCCACAGGTTAGAGAATGGGGCCAGGGTGCTACATGCAGGTCCAATGACAATAGCAAGGAAGGATGACTGAAAGCCTGATAAAAACAACAGACTTCAGACACAAGAACTGAAAAAGACACAGTGGTCTGGGACCATTTAACAGAATGGGAAATAACAGTGCTATACAGTTCAACAGACCTCAAGGCCAATACCAGACTACATAACAGCTCCATATTTTAGATTTCTAAAGATGATTTTGAATAAGCAAACGGTCAATCAATCAGCAAGTACTCATTAGGTACCTGCTGTGTGCCAGGCACTGTGGAGAAAAGTTTAAGTGTGTCCAATGCCTCCTGTCTAAGAAGGTAGGAAAGTCTGCAACATGGTTTAGAAAAATTCTCACGTATTTTATCAAGTTTGGAGTTTCAGTTTTCTACAAAAGCGACATGTAAAATAACTCATTTCTCACATATGCCAGGTAAATTAGGCACTTCCCCATTAACCACTCTTTCTTACCACTCCCTCCCTCAACCATTTTATAACTGAAGTGCAGGGAAGATCAAGAATTTTACCCAAAGTCAAGAAACAGGTTCAGCATCTGAGTCTCCTGCCCACCCCATTCAGCAGCCTTTGTTTCTCTTGCAATATTAATGTGTTGGTCTTAGTAGGACACAAGAAGTTATTGGCAAACAAGATTCTCTCATCATTATGGTGGACTGTGGCTTCTTATCAGCATTTGATTACCCGGAAGCAGCTGAGACATGCAGAAAAGCTGCCTGGGAAGCCTACTTGACTAGATGTGGTGCTTGAGTTTCTCAAAAACACTTTTTGATGAAGATCTTATAAGTGTCTTAAAATATTTCTGCTTAAATTATTTGACCTCTCATTGACCATTTCATAAGATCTAAGTTGAAGAAATGAGGCAATTTGCCAGGCACTTGAATATTTAAAGATCTGGCATCACTCCTTGGTGATAAATGGTTTCTAAAGTATGGAAGGTGGGAAATTACCTGATAGATGATGCTCATTCTACTCCAGTTTCTAAATCTTTTAAATAAAGTGGAATTTTCATGAGTACACTGGATCTGTGATTAGGTTGAAATACTATAATTTAGTGCTAAATGTACCATATATTGCATTGTATATTTCTCCCCCCATTGTATACAATGGAGGACATCATTTTTTAAAGCATGGATTAAATGTTTTGCTTGGTGAATACCACCAAGACCATATTTACGTGCTACAAGATTTGAATGAAACTCCCTAAGATGTGAAAAGAAGTATTCATTCTAATTCAGAACATAGTCTACCAGATCCAGTCCTGGCCTTCAATATAGGGATTTCCTAACTGAACTAGGGAAAGTGGTCAATGCTTGATTGACAGTTGGTAATTCTAGATGACATAGCCCCTCCCACATAGACTTTGTATATTGTTATTCTTCCTTTAAGAGAGATATTGTATACTTCCTCCCATCATGTATAATAGAGGGCATCATTTTCAAAGCATGGATTGTATGTTTTGCTTGATGAATAAAATCAATACTATATATAAGTGCTGTAAGATTTCAGTGAAACTCTCTAAAATATAAAAAGAAACACTTATTCTAATTTAGAACCTGTCCTACCAAAGGCAGTCCTGGCCTCCAATCAGGGGTTTCCTAAATGAGCTAAAGAAAGTGGTCAATGATTGATTGACAGTTGGTAACCCTAGATGATATAGCCTCTCTCAGATAAACTTTGTATATTGTTTCTCTCTCTCTCTCTCTCTCTCTCTCTGTGTGTGTGTGTGTGTGTGTGTGTGTGTGTGTGTGAGAGAGAGAGAGAGAGAGAGAGAGAGAGAGAGAGAGAGAGAGAGAGAGAGAGAGAGAGAGAGAGGGAGAGAGGGAGAGAGGGGGAGAGGGAGAGAGGGGAGAGGGAGAGAGGAGAGAGGGGAGAGAGAGAGAGGGAGAGGGAGAGGGAGAGAGAATGAATAGAAACATGGAGTGTTGATTGTCATGACTGGCCTATGTAAGTCTCTTTCTTATGGAAGTCTTTGTAAGACTTTGAAAAGACATTAATGGAATTTCATTTCTTAGGAGACTCATAGAGTCATAGTTTGGAGAAAGAGTCTGTGAGTCGCTTGTGCAGTTAACTGTCTGTCTCCTAAGACATGAAATTCCATTATTTTTATTACAGGGAAGAAAAACATGCTAATATTTCCATTATCAATCTACTTAAAAGAAAATCTTCCAAGTAAGTCAGTGAATCAATCAGTTAAATGCCTACGTGTGTTAGATACTGGGCTAAGTGCTAGTGATACAAAGAAGAGAGGACAACAGTTTTTTCTCAAGGAGTTTACACTGTATCAAGGGAGACAACATGCATGGAGGTAGGTATGAGATTGAAATAGAGACAAAGTAATTTTGGTGAGGGTTTGTAGGACGATCTAGGGGAAAAGAAAAAAAATCGTGAGATGATGCTTATTCTGACTTTTGAGGGAAACTAGGATAGGCAAGCAGAGCGTGCATTCCAGTCATGGAGTCAGCCCATGACTCTCAAAAGCATAAGAAGGACATTGAATGCCATGTCTGAAGAACAGTAAGAAGGACCAGGATGACTGGACTGGAGGATGCATGAAGGGGTATAATGTTAATAAGACTCAAAAGATAGGTTGGGAAGGACCTTAAATGCCCAAGAGAGTAGTTTTTGTTTTTAGAGTAATGGGGATCAATTAGTGTTTATAAGCAGAAGAGTGGCATCAAATTTATGCTTTAGAAAATTTACTTTGGCAACTGTGTGAAGGATGGGTTGGAGTGGGGGTGATGTTTGAGGCAGGGGTTTCAGTTAGGGACTATTGTAATAGCCCAAGGAAGAATGGATGAGGACCTTAACTAGGAGAATATGGGTGGAGAAAGGAAATGGAAGAGATAATGATAACGACAATAATGACAACAGCAGTAATAACAATGGTGATTATGTGTAAGTAAGGCCACAACTTTGGGGTTTAAGGGTGCAAGAAGACAACTCATGAGAGATCTCAGTTATATAAGTCTGGGAACTCCAAAGGAAGAATTAGTTAGCTAGTTATTGAAAGAGTTGGCATTTTTAGTAATTTATTAAATATATTTATCTATATCTTTCTATCTATATGTATAATGTGGATCATCTTTGAACTCAAGGAAAGAAACAATTAAAGAAGCAATCAGCCAGTAAGAGACTGAAGCAGAGGAGTTCAATAAATTTTATAAAACACCTATGTACCAGGCGCTGTGCTGAGTGCTTTTATAAATACTATCTCATCTGATCCTCACAGCAACCTTGTGAGGTAGGTGTTACTATCATCCCTATTTTTGTTGTTGTCTTTGAGTTGATTCAATCAGATCCAACTCTCCGTGACCCTTTTGGGTTTTTTTTTTTTTTGGCAAAGATACTGGAGGGGTTTGCTATTTCCTTTCCAGCTCATCTTACAGGTGAGGAAACTGAGGCAACCAGGATTAAGTGACTTGCCCATGGTAACACAGCTATCTGAGGCTGGATTTGAAGTCAGGTCTTCCTAACTCCAGGCCCTGTGCTCTACCTACTGCTCAGCTAGCTGCCCTAATCATTATTTTACAGTTTGAAGAAACTGAGGCTGACAGAGATTAAGTAAGGTCTTGCCCAGGGTTATATAGCTAGAAGGGTATGAGGCTAAAGTTGAACCCTGGCCTGACTAACTCTAGGCTAAGTACTCTATCCACTGCACCAACTAGTTGTTTTATCTTTTTGGGTCTCATTTCTTCAACTCAAAGATGCAAAGAATTCCACTTACTACCTACCACAAACTATTCTGAAAGTAAATGCTGAATGAAATCATTATATACAGGGAAATCATCCATTTCATTTCAGGTACTTAGCCTTTAAAGGTTTCCCTTTGAGGCTCAATTCAAGTGCCTATATTAGACCTTTCCTATTCTCCCCAATTACGTTGTGTTTTGGTATAGGACTAGACACGTGATTTCGTTGTGCAAGAAACTCCCAGATGAGAAAATTCCCTTGACCAGTGCAGGTTGGCATCTTCTCTTATGCTCTTAGAGTTACCTAGGAAGTGGAAGAAATGACTTATCTGGGGTCACATAGTCAGTATGGGTCACAGGTGGGGCTTAAACCCATGTCTTTCTGTCTCTAAGGCCAGCTCTCTATCCATTCCACCTTGTTGACTTGTATAAATTTCATACATTTCTATATACATGTTATTTCTCTAAACAAATGATGTAAGTTCTTTGAGGGCAGGGATCATTTACATTTTTGTCTTTGTGACACCAGTACTTAGCATAGTGCATGGAACACTATAGAAACTTAAATAATCACCTGTTGAATTGAACAGAAATGAGACACAGCCACCTGTTAGTTCCAGCTCATGAAAACTGACCTTAGAGATCTGAAACTTTAAGGAACACCTCAAGACCTTGGTCTTGAGAAGCCCAAGAAGGAGACTTGGAAAGGTCGCACAAATTCTTGCTTGATTTAACAAGCAGCTAAAGAATTACCTTTTCTAAATTGCCTTGTTCAAGTCTGAAGGCCAGCTGCAGCCTATTGTTTTCACCCTATTTTTTTGCAGTTTTTTTCCTTTTGTTCTATTTCTTCTTTCACAACATGACTAATATGGAAATATGTTTCACATGACGGCACACATATAACCTATATCAAATTGCTTACCATCTTAGGGCAGAGGGAGAAGAGGGAAGGAGGAAGACTGAAAATTTGGAACTCAAAGTTTTTAAAACAATAATGTTAAAAGTTATCTTTACATGTCATTGGAAAAAATACTATTTAAAAAAATAAATTGCCTTGTTCCTTAAAGGGAGCATACAAATTAAATTTTGGTTAATCAAATTCTACTGAAGTGCCCTTGGGGAGTTTGACCTTTAGAGGAACCATGCAAAGAATCTTTATGAAATGTGAAGAATAATCTCCAAAATGACCCTATTTTGGACATTTGGGTTTTTTAATATAGAATGCACTTGTCATTTACTTAAATTATGCTATTGACTATGGGATGGCCATCAGCCTACATTTCTATAGGAAATGTGAACAAGATGTAGTCAAGAGTCTTGTTCTGGGGAATGTGGGGAGAGTCATCATACTGTTTGCGTCTCTGCTGTCTCACAAATGCTGTACCTTATAAACGTTGGGAACACAGCTTATAGAAGGGAGAACGAACATGGAGCTCTGGGTTCCACCATCCAGGTAAATGTTAGCTTTCCTTTGATGTTCATAGGCTTTTTCCTATCACCAGAATCAAGTTGTTAAGACTGTTCTGTTATTCTCTTTCTTGTTCTGCTCCTCCCTCCCCCAACCCTCTACCCAACCACCATGCCCCCATTCCACCCCATCCTCCCTTCCACCATTCATTCCCCAGATTGTATTTTGTTTTCAGAATGGCCATGAATTCTACTGGAAATGAAGAAAAAAGTGATAATATTAATGGCACCAATTCTAATTCACTGATGGTGAACTGTAGGCTGCCTTCTAGGAACTAATTCAATTTCCTTCTTCCCACAGTAAGTTTGAGAGGGCCTGGCATGGGACTTGAAGGGTCAAAAGGGGAGGGAATAAGCATTCATATAGCATCTACTATGTGACAGGAACTGGGCTAAGTATTTTTCTTTTTTTACAAATATGCCATTTGATTCTCACAACAATCCTGGGAGGTAGGTGCTATTATGATTCCCATTTTACAGTTGAGGAAACTGAGGCAAACAGAGTGAAGGGACTTTACCAGGGTCATACAGCTAGTAAGTGTCTGAGGTAGGATCTGAACTCAGTTCTTCCTGACTCCAGGCCTAGTGCTCTATCTACTGCACTATGACAATTAGGCTGAACGTTACTAAGGCTTCAGTTTGTAGAGAGTGAACAAAGTATATAAATATAGCTTGGAAATAAAAGGCTCTGTTTGGAACAGAAAATTTGTCTCTGGTAGACAAATATCTTTATGTCTAAAGAGTCATATATTACTCACTTTTATTCCAGTCTAAACATAGCTCATATTTGCATTACATTGTATTTGAGTTATCTGAGGTATAGCTCACCCCTTCTGGGAGAATACAGTTGATGACTTGATGGTGGCAAAAGAAGGGACCTCCTTCTCATCTTGTATTTTCAGCCGGATGGGCTTTTTTACTCCCCAGAATATATTCAAAATTCCTTCGATAACTAGATTGTCATCTTCAGTCTAGAAAACAAAATCTCATCAACACTCTTTGTAATGTATCAAAAAATTCAATATTCTCTCTAAAAAACATAACAATTCAATATGAAAAATGCAAAAATAAAGTCTGTTAGAAATAACAGCAGGAGAAATTGACAGAAAAAACCATATTTGTTTGGTTTCTCAATTTGTCCGCAGACAATTTCATTGTTCAGGGCATCCTTTCATGCTTGATAAGAGGTATAATAATTCATTCACTGATTTTTAAGATAAATATGTAGTGGCATCTTTTATTTTGAAATTTCTTCAAGTATCCCTCCTCTCTCCATTTCCAAAGAGCCATCTCATAACCTTCAAAGACATATACAAGAACAGTAGAAATGCAGCTATAAAGACAAAGTACAAATTATGCCCAAAAGAGACAAAAGAAATATGAAGAGGTCCTATATGTTTAAAAATATTTTTAGCAGCTGGTGGTACAGATGAGAAGCAACAAAAAAATTGTGGTATACAAATGTGATGAAATACTATCATACTGTAAGAAATGAGGAAATAGATTGTTTCAAAGAGATGTGGAAAGAAAAACTTATATGACTAATGAAGAGTCAAGTGAGCAGATCCTGAAAATGGAATTACTATAACATCAAAATTATAAAAATGAAGAATTTTGGAGTCTTTTTTAAACTGATAAAGAATGAAATGAGCAGAATCAGAACAACTCCTGTAAATACTGGTAGGTGGTGCATGCGATAGAGAGCTGGATTTGAAGCTAGGAAGATCTGAATTGGAATATTAGCTATGTTGCCTTGTGTAAAATCACTTTGTCTATATCTGCCTCAGTTTCCTCAACTGTAAAATGGGGGTAATCATAGAACATATTTTCCATGGTTGTTGTGATGATCAAATAGATATCCTAAAGCACTATGTAAACCTTTAAAAGCTTTATTGTTGTTGTTATTACAATAACAACTCTGAAAAGAAACAACTTTAAAATTTGCAAGAAGTATTCAATGACCACCCATTATTCCAGAGGACAGATGATGAAATATGTTATCTGTCTGTTCACAGAAGGGTGATGGATTTAGGCTTCAGAATATTTTTGTACATAGGCAGTGAGGGAACTGTTTTTGCTTGACTATGCATATTTGTTACAAGGAATTTTTTTTTCTCTTTTTTATCAATGGGGTTGGAAGTGGGAGGGAAAGAAAATAGATTTACAACTAATTAAAATGAATTTGTGTTAATTATGTTCATTAAAATATTTTTTAAAAATAGAGAGATTGGTGGGGCTCCAAGTGCGGAATGCTGCATGTACTTTCTGATGATGTCACTGTATTGTTAATTTTTGCTTGTTTACTTTGTTACAAGAGAGTTCTCATAGGGTTTGGGTAATCTGGAAATGTTTTTAATGTAATAATAATAATTATTATTAGAGCTAGCATTTATAAAGTACCTGTGTGCCAGATATTATACTAAGCATATTACAAATATTATTTTATTTGAATCATATGACAAACCTAGGAGGTAAGTTATGTTATTTTCCCCATTTTGCAGTTGAGGAAATGGAGGCAAACAGAGGTTAAGGGAGTTGCCCAAGGTCACACAGCTAGCAAGTGGCTGAGGCTAGTAAAAGCAAAACATGGCAACGTATTTTTTAAAGAACTATTCCATATAACAAATAACACTGTTTTAAAGAAAAATAATGGCTTAACAGATGTAATGGAACATTATTGTGCCATAAAAAATGATGAAATGGATTATTTCAAAATTAACTGGTAAGACCTTTATGAAAGATGCAGAGTGAAGTAAGCAGAACAAGGAAAACAACTGATACAGTTCTAACAACATTAGAGGGAAAAAAAACCCTTTGAAATACGTTAGAATTCTTATCAGTGCAATAAAATTTATGAGTCTAAAAGAACTAAGATCAAACACTCCACTCACCTGAGACGGAATTTAAAATGGTGGTGAATTTAAAATGCAGAAAGAAATATCCATTTTTGGACAGGATCAATGTGGGAATTTGTTTCACTGGACTATGTAGACCATGAGAGATTTGTTTGGGAATGTGTTTTTTTTTAAATGGAGGACTATTTTAGAAGAACTAAATAACAAAAATAAGTTTTTTTTGAAACAAAATTAATAAAGGATTTTTTAAAAAAGAGAGACTTGATACTTGGCCGTAACAAATGGTTTCTTGTATAGATTTCTGTAGTCTGTTTGTCAGGATTTTATTAAAAACTCTTGAATCAGGGGGCAGGTAGGTAGCACGGTGGATAGAGCACCAGCCCTGGATTCAGGAGGATCTGAGTTCAAATGTGACCTCAGACACATAACACTTACTAGTTGTGTGACCCTGGGCAAGTCACTTAACCCCATTGCCTAGAGAAAAAAAAAGGAAAAAAAAGAAAATTCTTGAATCAGTATTTCTTAATGCTCTTGATTTATTTTGTTGTTTTGGTCATTTCATTCCCAAGTGACTCTTCATGACCACATTTGGGGTTTCCTGGGCTAAAATACTGAGTGGCTTGCCATTTCCTTCATGTTCTGTTGTTCTCCTTATTTAACTCTTCCTTGGTTTAAGTATTAGGACTACATTAATATCATAAAAAGATCTGGTAGAATGCTTTCTAGATTAAAAAATACTTTGTTCAATATTTGCGCAGAATATTTTAGAAGTTTGATAGAATTCTCCTGGGAATCCATCAGGACCAGGAGGTTCCTTCCTCTCTCCCCCCTACCCCCATGCTTTGGTGTTTCTTTATAGATTGTTCTATTGTCTTTTCTAAACTGGATTGTTAAAGATATATTTTTGGTAGGTAGTTTTGGTATTTTATGTTCTTAAAAGTATTCCTCTATTTCTTTTGTGTTCTCAGTTTTGGTAGCATTAGAATGCTCACAATAGGGTTCAATAATTCTTTATATTCTAATTTTGTTGTGATTTCACCTAATTCATTTGCTGTTTGGTTGACTTCATTTTCTGCTCTTCTTTATAATTGGGTCAGTAAAGGCTGATCAATTTTGCTAGTCTTTCCAAAGAACTAGCTTTTCATTTTATCATTTCTATAGTATTTTTGGTTTCCAATTTATCTAATTCTCCTTTAATTTTCATTATCTTTTGAGTTTATTTGTTGGTTTTCTCATTTTTGAAATACATATTCATTTCATCAGTCCTCTCAAATTTTGCTGTTTGTTGTTCAGTTGTTTCAGTCATGTCTGACTCTTGAGGACCCCATTTGGAGTT
The DNA here is from genome assembly GCF_003287225.1 of Phascolarctos cinereus. Classification (NCBI taxonomy): domain Eukaryota; kingdom Metazoa; phylum Chordata; class Mammalia; order Diprotodontia; family Phascolarctidae; genus Phascolarctos; species Phascolarctos cinereus. The sequence continues at coordinate 17,864,856 of NW_027556402.1, forward strand.
CCATTGGCAAAGATACTAGAGTGGTTTGCCATTTCCTTTTCCAGCTCACTTTACAGATGAGGAACTGAGGCAAATAGGGTTGAGTGACTTGCCTAGGGTCACACAGCTAGTAAGTGTTTGAGGCTGGATTTCAACTTAAGAAGATGAGTCTTTCTGACTCTAGATCTGGCACTTTATCCGCTGTACCACCTTGCTGCCCCTCATATTTTCACAATGTATGTTTTTAGGTATATACACAGTTTTATCCATCCATCCATCCATCCATCCATCCATCCATTGTTGTTCCCTGCCTTGAATTCCTTAAACTCTTAACCCACTGTCTCCAGGGCTCAGCAGGCTTAGCTGTTTAAAGACTTTCCCTAGGGCATGGCCATTCTTCATCCAGATAAAATGTGAGCTGCCTTTCCAATTTAACCAGATAACTTCTTCCACAGGATGACTGGGTCTGAGACATATCCCAGCAATTTGTTAACATACTAACTCCTGGTTAACTCTGTCCTTTGTCCCTTCCCCACCTCCACACCTACTTTCTTTGATGACATCCAAAATTGAGGGTGAGGGTGGGAGGCCCCTCCTCCCCATAAAAACAAGACTTGGCTCAAGTCTTATTTTAAACACTTTCTTTGAATCATTTATTCCAGTCATTTCTGAAACAGTATTGCTACTATTATCTGGCTGTTGAGTTGCTTTTCAGATTTGTTGTCTTGGAGGATGATTCAGAAGTAGAACTCCAGGACCTTTATATAGTATACCTGAATGTATAAGTTGCTTCTTAGTAAATTTGATGATCACCACAGCATGACATCTTTTCTTAGTGAGATTCAAACTCTTTGAGTTGTTTGTTTTCAATCAAAAGGGAAATTTATCTAGGGGCCTTCGATGGAATCTTCAAATGGATGAAATTGCAAATTCAAGAGTTCTCATTTTCTAAAAAGTTTTTTTTTAATGACCATACTTCCTATGGATCATTTACAGTGTTGTTCTGAGGCAGCTAGGTGGTGCAATGGGTAGAGCACCAGCCCTGGAGTCAGGAGGACCTGAGTTCAAATCCCATCTCAGACCAGACATTTGATACTTACTGTGTGACCCTGGGCAAGTCACTTAACCCCAATTGCCTCACCAAAACAAAACACAAAAAAACAGTGTTGTTCTGAGTAACAAATTGATTATCTAACCATCATCTATTTGCTTTTAATTTTATTTTTAATATATGGAATAAAACAAGTATTTCCATAACATAGTACAATAAAAAAAATAATTGCACATGACACTTCAAATCTACCATGCACAACTTGCTATTCCATTCAAATATACAACATGTAAATTATCATTTAAATTTCTTTTTTCCTTTTTTTCTTCTCTACCCCCAATATAGCTACCATTAGACACAAATAGGTTACATATATGTAAAATTGTTCTATACATATTTCAATTTATCAGTTTTTTTCTCTGGATGCAGATAGCGTTTTTCTTCATATGTCTTTTATAGTTAATTTGGGTCATTCTTAAAACAATATTGCTGTTAGTGTATACTGTTCTCTTGGTTCTGCTCATTTCACTCTTCATTATTTTGTGAATGTCTCTTTCCACGCTTTTCTCAAATCAACAAGTTCATCATTTCTTATAGCACAGCAGTATTCATATACCACAACTTGTTCAGCCATTCCCCAATTTTTAAGAACGATGTTGCTCTTACCTCACCATATATAATATGCCGGTTCTTCTGGTCCCCATAAAAAATGTTATAGGTCTTCAATAAAGAATTCAGTTGATCTCTACAAGAAAGGACCACATCAAAATACCATCAGTCTCGATAATGTTAATAATAAAAGGAAGTCACTGAATTTTCATTTCACAAAGGAAATGGAATAGAAAATAATAATTCAATGATTTCTTTCCCCACAATCCCTCTCTAGGACCAAAGTAGATAGCTGACAACTGAAACTTATTTTTAAAAGTTTTAAAAGGGATGTTCCTTAAAATTTCTGTACCCATGACAATGTATGGGTGGAGTGGGTGATAAATGATTAAAATCTATATCCAAGGAATGGAATAAAAAACAATGGTTAGGAGATAGCTAACCTAGAAGAGTCCACTTAGGAACTCAGAAATTACTTCATACAATTGTCAATTGTAGCAAGCAGAACTTGGCAGGAGTGTGCTATTATTTGAAGATCTTCAGGCTTAGCTTCTAAATGCCATTTGCTTCCTGGATATACTCTTGCCTCCAGGCATTTTTCTCCAGAGGTCTCAGCTTGCCTTCAATTCTCTCCCTCCTTACCTTTGCTGCCTGGCTTCCTTCAAATCTGAGCTAAAATCTCACCTCTTGTAAGAAGGTTATCTTGGTCCCCCTTAAATGTTAGTGCCTTCCCTCTATGATTATCTCCAATTTATCCAGTATATATCTTATTTGCACATAGCTGTTTGTCTTCTCCAGTAAAATGTGGGCACTTTGAGCGTTGTGAACCCTGAACCCCATGAACCCCACAAACTCCAATTTGAAAGAGAGACAAATGAAATTGGGTACATGAACCCACGGTTTAATTTCTCGAAGTGGTTTGACATGCATTGCATGGGAGTCCAAAACTGGGTCCCTCTAAGGGGGCTTAGTTTGGGATTTTGGGATACAGCCTTATATGCCTGTAGAAGAGTCAGTGTTCCCAAGGGGTGCCAATCAACCGTGATTGGTTGAGATATCAAGAGATAGGTCATATTAAAATGAGTTCTGAATACGTGCTTCAGAGCATAGTCCATGGGGCCAATATCACCTGCCATCAAAGGAAATACCACCCCCAGTCTTGGAAGTCTGTCTCCACCCAAACCTGAGTAGGATAAAATCAATTCAGACCTGGTTTGGTGTTTGACCAAAATAAGATTTGATGCAATCTCATTATCAGAGATGTCCTTCTAAAGAACATTAGTCAGAAGGATGACAACGGGGTACGAGGGGGGAGCTCCGAGTCTCCAGAACACTGATTACCAAGAGAAATCATTTTTAACAGAGTAAGGGGCTATTTTTGTTTTTCTTTGTATCTCCAGTGCTTGGCACAGTGCCTGCCACATAGTAAGCACTTAATAAATGCTTGTTGACTGACTCAGAGGTAGTTTGACTGTTTACTTCACTGTAGTTACAAATCTAGGGCGAGTGGTGCCCTTCCTAGCTCTTGATGAATCAGAATGCATCAACCTTGTGTGGGGCAACAGAAAAGGAAAGTCGTTGTTTGGAATGACAGATTGCAATGAAAATAATTTGGTCTGGAATTCTTTTGCATTTTAGTATAATAAACACTAATTAAATGCCTATTATTTATGATGCTTTAAATGCCAGGCTATATAATTGGTATTTTAGCCTATTAGTAGAAGATCAACAAGGCCATATCCATGCCTGGGGAAGATTATTTTGTCATTTGTGGGGAGGGATCATGGATTGGAGAGGAGAGAGATGGGAATCAGGGAGATAAATTAGAAGATTACAGCAAGAGTTTATCTGAGAGGTGATAAGGGCCAAAACTAGAGAGGTGAGGCTTTATGAATAAAAAGAAAAGGATGAATATAATAGACGTCAGGGTTGTAGAACTGACAAGAAGTGACAACTGATTTGAGAAAAGTGGTGGGGGAGAAGAAAGACTCAAGGATAATTCCCTAGTTGTGAAACTTGGGTGAATGGAAGGATGCCAGTTAATAGAAAAAAATAGAATAGAAAATAAGAAATAGAAGAAAAATAGAAGAAACAAATTTTCTTAATAGAAAAAAGGAAATTTGGAGGAGAGGTAGGATTAGGGGAAAGATGTTGAGTTCTATTTTTAAAAGTCTTCATTTCTTTGGTGAGAAATTTCTATACTTACAACTTCACTTTGAAAATCCCTATACAAATTAAATTCTTTTTAGCATTCAAAAGGCATAAACTGCTTGAGAGTAGAGATTATTTCATTTATCCCCAGTATTCAGCACAATGTCTAACACATAGTAGGTGCTTAATAAATGCTTATTGATTGAAAAGGCTTTGCATATGTAAGGAATGAGTGATTTGGCCACCAGCTAAAGCTTTAGCAACAGAAATCTAAAGTCTAAAACTTAGACTCTAAACAATAGTTTAAAGACACAAAGAAACCAAATAATTTGAAGTGTCTTGGGACAAATGGAAACAGCTGCTCACTTATTCTTTTCCTTCCTAATTTGGAAATTGGACAAAATATGAAATATTAAGTTATACAAGCTGTCCCAAAAATCTTAGTGTGCTTTCAAGCTGTTAGAGCTTACTCACTCTCAAACTGCAGAACGAATTAATTACCAATGCTCGCTGATTCTGGCTCCACAGAACTCTTGCATCTATTCCCTTCTGCCTATTTGCATGGCTGTCAAATAAATTCAGACCTAGCTAAAGCAGCAAGGCACCCTGAGAAACACAGGAGGCTACAAGTATGTGCCAGGATAGTTAAACCAGCCCCACCACCTTGATCACCTCAGACCCTGGTGGTAAAACCCAGAATTGTGAACCCAAGAGGCTTCCAAATGACCAGACCTACTTCTAGCTTAGTCTCCTGCAGCCAGCACTGAGGGGAGAAATAATTGTGTCAAACAGTCCCACCTTTCTCATCGCTAATAGCAACAACTGTTGACCAACTGCCATTAAAAGGCAGCTATCCTTAGCAATCCTTAGAGTGGCAGCAACCCCTGGACCACTAGTGCTACCCCTGGCCCAGCCTTGTAGCCATCATTCAGAAAGTAATTCCTGTGGAAAAGGGGCCGGCCACTCCCCCTTCCCCACAACCACCAATTAACTGCCACACACAAGACAAGTAAGCCAGACTTGCAGAAGCAATGAGATGGCCTGAAGAGAGAAGCAGGACATGCCAGGCAAATCAAATCATCACCACTACCAGGACTATCTCTCCCCTCACTTCCCAATGGACACAATCCAGGGCTTTGGGGATAGCAATGTTTTTAACCCACTGCCCACAGCTGGCAACCTATGTGGATGCAACCTGGCAACTGCTACTATAGGTGCTCAGGCCACATATCTTGAAGACTCGGAAGAGAAAATTCTTCCACCAAAGTTCTTGGCCTTGTTGAATTGTTCAGCATCAGAAACCTAGATGATTTTATTGTTGTCATTTTTTGTTTTTTAGGCAATTAGGGTTAAGTGACTTGCCCAGGGTCACACAGCTAGTAACTGTCAAGTGTTTGGTCTGAGTCTAGATTTGAACTCAGTCCTCCTGACTTCAGGGCCCGTGCTATATACACCGTGCCACCTAGCTGCCCCAATCCAGACGATTTTATCAGTGTAAATGACATTAAAGGCGAGGTACGACCATCTCAGCTCCAGTACTTCTTCCTACACCAGGCCTTTCATGCTGCTCCAAATGAAGTTTCTCCCCTTGTTCTCTTTATGTTTTTGTTAATGGGGCTCTGCAAATCCCATCTCTATCCTAAAACTGGATTATTTCCTTAGCTTGGAGGGTGAATAAAATAATAATAGTAACTAACATTTATATAGCATTTACCATGTGCCAGGCACTGGGCTAATTGCCTTACAAATACTTTCTCATTTGATCCTCATAACAATGCTGGGAGGTAGGTTCTATTATTATCCCCAGATGAAGAAACTGAGGCAAACAGAAGCTAAGTGACTTGCCCAGGATCCCATAGCTATTAAGTGTCTGAGGTCGGTTTTGAATTTAATTTTTCCTTTCTCCAGGCCTGGTGTCACTGTGTCAGTTACTTGCCCCTTGAGGTCATCTCCATCTTTCTTTCCAAAGGTTAGTTACAATTGATCTTGGCCATTGTCTCTGGGACCATCTCCAGTTATCCTGTTCTATGTCTGGCCACTGGACTCAGATGGCTCCAAAAGAGGGAGCGAGGCTGGGACTTTGCACAGGCCTCCCTCACTTACAATTCACTTGCAAGTCATGGCATCTCCTTCCTGATGTCATGGTTCTCTTTGAGAATGAAGGGCAAACAACAAGAATAATACAATTGATAGGGAAAGTAACTTTAAGGAGTTCAGTGGTGTTTAAAATTACTATATTAATCTGAATTCAAGGTGCGTCCTAGTATAGGCCACACTGGTAAAATCTCCTTAAAAGGAAAAAAAGGTACTTGTTAAAAAAATGATTCACAAGAGTAGGTTTGTAAGTTACATTCAGGTTTGTATAAACCAAGATTTAAGGGAGGTGGGGAATAGTCTCTATTTGGACCAGCATAGTAATAGTTGGAAAAAAATGTGGTTCTATTCAAAATGTTATATATCATGTATGAGGGCTGTAATATACTGCTCTTAGAGTCAGAAGACCTTGGTTCAAGTCTTGTGTTCTCCCACATACTAACTACCATATTGAGTAAATTACATCACTTCTTCCCAGTACACTACTTTGGACTTCTCCATAATGGTGGCATCCATCTTTCAATTTCCTTTTATATGTGGTCCTTCCCCATTAGATTGTAAACTTCTTGAGGTTAGAGACTATTTTTCTTTTTTGTATTTATATCCCCAGCACTTAGCACAGTGCCTGACACATCATAGATGATTGACAAGTATTTATTGGCTGACTATTTTTTTCATAGGCTAGTGAAAGGAACAAATGAGTTGATATCAGTGGGGAAAATGGCTTTCAGTTTATAAATAATTATGTAAATGTAAGAGATGATGATATGATGGTAAGGATAGGAATAGGGATGGGGATGCTGATAGTGGTGACAAGGAAGGGCAGGAGAATAAAAAGCACCAGAATTTATTATGGGATAATTAGAGAGAGAAAAAGCAAAACTTTATTTCAACATTTTTCACTTCACTTTATAGAATCTATAAGCTTAATTTGCACATTACATAAATGAATATTCATAGGATGCCTCTTTGTGATACCAAATAACAAGAAACAAAATCATGACCATTGATGGGGAAATGACTGAAAAAAACCATGGCATGTGAAACAAATTGAGTATTATTGTAGAAGAAGGAATGACAGGCATAAGGAATTCAGAGAAACATTGGGAAGATTTGTATGAACTGATAGATAGTGAAGTAAGTGGAGCGCCACAACTACAATAGCATAAAAAAGAATACCGAAGTCCAAGTGATGGAAAAACCATGGAAGGTTGACATGTGGCAACACAACTGAGCATCCTACTCCAAATATGGTCTGACAAGGACAGAGCACCTTTCACACCAAAGGATGACCATATACTTTATCCTGGATATGACACACCTCCTGATTCAGCCCAAGATCACACTGGCTTTTGGGTCACCATCTTACATTGCTGACTCCTAATTGACCTTGAATCCACTGACCTACCAAGATCTTTTTTTTTCAGACAGTCTAAACACAACTTCCCCAACTTGTACTTATGATGTTGATTATTTAAAACCAAGAACTATAGAATTTCATCTTTATTCAATTCATTCCTATCCCTGTCAAAGTCTTTTTTCCCCCATATTGACTGTCATCCAGGGTGTTAGCTATCCCCCCTGGCTTTGTGGCATCTGCAAATTTGATAAGCATTCTATCTACTAATGTATCTAAGTCATTGATAAAAATGTGAAACATCACTGAGCCCAAATGTAGATCCCTTAAGCACTTCCCTGGAGACCTCCTGCAATTTTCTATTGAGCCACTGATGTCTACTCTGGAAGGCCAGCCACTCACCCAGTTCAGAATACATCTAATTGTATAATTGTCTGGTCCACAGCTTTCCATCTTTTCTATAAAAATAACCTGAGATTATCTAGTAAATGGTTTGCTAAAAACTAAGTAAATTAAATAAAAGCATCCCTCTACCCGCTTGGTAACTCTGTCCAAAAAAGCAAATAAAGGTAGTTTAGCTTGACTTGTTTTTGATGAAGCCAGGATGCCCTTATTTATTCACCACTTCCTTTTCTTGATAATCATTAACCCACATTCTCCTTGGCTCACCTCCATGGATGCGGAGGGAAGGAAGATGTTGGTTTCAGTTCTGTGTAGCTCACTAACCCTATGTCCAGTCTGTTTTACTAGATTGTTATTCTAGAATTTTCCTAGGAACTGAGGTCAAACTCTCTGAGCTAGAACTTATAGACTATTCTCTCTTCTTTTTTGAAAAAACAAAAACATAGGAACATTTGCTCTTCTCCAGTCCTGCAGTTCCTGTGTGATTTGCTAGGATGTTTCCAAGATTACTAATGGTGGTCACCAATGTTGAGATGCACCGGGGATATCTACTTAGATATGGATTAAATGATGTGTTTTCTGACATCATTGCATGTTCCTATGGCTAAGTGAGAATGTGTAAATGATATTTTGAGTAATATGCTTGGGTGTTAATCAAGAAACATTTTTAATCCCCTATTATACGCAGCACTGTGCTAAAGCACTGTCATATAGAGGATGGTAATTGGCTATTCTGGATTCCCACTGGGGGAAAAAAAAGAGAATCAGCTTATAGTTCAAAGTGAAAGACAACACCCAAATGAGGAAAAACTTTCCATATTTAAAAGTCAAACATTAGATTAAGTGACTGACCAACATGGTGTCTCTTCTTCTAAATGTGTGTGTGTGTGTGTGTGTGTGTGTGTACATGTGTGTATGTCCATGGATGTGTACACACACACACACGCACACAGAATCATCTTTCCAGGTAGTTTGTCTGCAGACAAAATGAAGTAGCTAAACTTTCAAATTCAAAGTCCAGATCTACTGCTTGCTAACTTTGGGTTCTCTGCATCTCTCTGGGCCTCAGATTCCTTATCTGTAAATTGAAAGGATTCATTTCAATTGTCTCCAAGTTTCCTTTCCCTGCTAAATCTTATGATCCTCTAAGAACTTAAGTTCTATAAGAAGCAGGTTGTTACACGACATTTCATAGGTACAACATATGCCATGTTGGGCCCTCCAAATCAGCTTGTGCTCTGCCTTTGTTAATCTGAGAGAAAAGCAGTGGCTGAAGATAAATGATTCGAATGCTCCAGAGACCCTCTGTGCCACATACAGTAACTGTCTTCTAAATTTAGGTATGGCATTCGAAGAACAAGGGGTGGAGGAAGAGAATGCCTCTAGTCTGTGATAACTGCACAAACAGTGCTTTCAACTACCTTAGGGTCGGTTTGCATCATCTGCCCTTCTGAATAGCGACCAGTAACCTGTTCCCATTTTCTATCAGGCCAAGGTGGGGGAAGGAAGGATGATGTCAGGCAGTCCAGCCCGGCACACATGGCTCTTCAGTCCAGGGCACAGTTGGAGGCAGGGGTAACCAACCATGGAGGGCAGAATGGAACGACAGATGTGGGGCTCCTGTAGGAAGAGGCAGAAGGCTTGTTCTAATGAGTTAACATAGAGCGCTCAGGGTGAAATGCTTAGCAGTACTTGGTACTTGGTGTATGGTGAACATCACTGCTCCTCTAATGAGAATTACTCCTACTCTGAGGCAGGGAAGGAGCGCTATGAAATAGCTTCCTCCGTCTTCAAGGCACACTTGGACTGCTTTGAATCATCACTTCCCACAGATCTGTATAAATACGTATTGCTGATATATGGGTATAAAGTGCATCTCACTTTATACCCATATAGGAACATAGATTTAATGCTAGAAGGGACTTTGGTGGTCATTTGGTCTAAGCCCTTTGTTTGACAGATGAGGAAACTGGGCCCCAGAGAAATGAAGAGAATGGACCAAGGTCATGCAGTGAGGATGGTGACACAGTCACAATTTGAACCCAGGTCCTCTGCCTCTGAAGCCAGAGTTCTACCCATGCTGCCAGCCACGTGGGGGCAAGGACTATCTTTTGCCTTTCTTTGTATCCATAGAGCTTAGCACAGTGCCTGGCACACACTCGGTGTTTAATAAATGCTCATGGATGGACTGACTGCTTCAATATTTCCAAGAGCCATGTTTTTCTCAGCATGGATGTCCCTATTCCTCCACCTCAGCTCCACTGTAGACTGTGGTAGCCCCAACACATTATATTAAATAGGTTTGTTGAGTTGCTATGAACCAAAACAAAAGAAAACAAAAACCAAATAACCTCCTGCTATTCAGATTTCTGGTGATAAGCCTCCCTCAACCTGCCTAGGTTGGCCTTCAAATGACAGATGTGCAATATGTCCATAGCTATAATTAAAGTGCCTCCATCTTCATAGGTCCTGAGCATACAACCACAGTTAGGAATTCTGTTGCCCAGGGTGGGTTCAAGTAGGCTTGGGGCCACTTGGAGAAGGTGCAATCATTCTAGGAGAAAAGGGTGTCTCCTTTGGGGAGACAGATTGAGGATTCCATCAGTAACCCGAGAAAGGACCTGTCCTTTCTCCCTTTTTCTTTTTAAAGTTTTAAATTTCAAAAACATGTATTAGGTAAATTGGTATGCCCCCCCCCTTTTCTCCATGTGTTCCATGAAGGAGGCCCATTGCAGAAGACTGGAGCAATGAAGAAGGTCAGTAGGGTGTCTATGTCAATAATGCCCAGAATTCCATCATCTTCTCTTTTGTACATGCTTGGCCATGATGCATATGGATAGCTTCCTCAATATTTCCTCAATATTCATAACTTGATAATCTTGTATATTCTTTAATATTAAACCTTTAGGGCAAGTGCTCCAGCTACTTCTTTATCACAGTAAAATCAGATTTCTCATTGATAAAAGGCTTAATATTAAGCATTATTATTAAATAATTATAGCCTCTAAAATTATTTTCTCCAATATTAGACCTTTACAACAGATAACATTAAGGAAACATATATTTTTCTTTAATGCAGGACCAGGATATTGTATTATTAAAATTTTTTTAAAGGAAGAAAATAGGGCTTTATGTAACTATTAGGTCATCCATCAAGAAGTGCTCTATCAGCTTATATGTACTGATATCTATAAATAACAGCAGAGTTCCCCTTGTTATCTTTAGAATCCATTTCAGTCTCAATAAAAATTCTGAATTTAGAGGCAGCTAGGTGGTACAGTAAGAACGCTAGACTTGGAGTCAGGAAGTTGTGAGTTCAAATCCTATCTCTGACACTTATCAGCAGTGTGATCCTGAGCAAGTCAGTCAACTTTTGCCTGCCTCAGTTTCCTCATCTGTATAATTGGAATAATAATAACATCTATCTCACAGGGTTGTTATGACCCAAGTTCAAATTCTGCCTCAGACACTAGCTGCGGGACCCTAGGCAGGTCACCTGACCTCTCAGCCTCAGTTTCCCCATTTGTAAAACAGGGATAATAATCTTCTGAGGATCAAACAAGATAACACATTCATAGTACTTTGCAAACCTTAAAGAGCTCTTTCAAGGGTCACTATTAGAGAGCTCCTGCATTCCTGGTTCTACAGGTTTGATCGGACCCTTCATATTCTCCAAACTGTCTTTCAAGGCTTTTCATATGTTTCTTCTCTTCTTCCAAATCACAGCCAAATTGGCTTTGTACTGCTCTTCTCACTAGGCTTTTGCATAGGCAGTGCCCTACTCCTGGAATGCCCTCCCTCCTCACCTCTTCCTTTTCCAATCCCCATCTTCAAAGTTTCATTCAAATGCTTTTTCCTTCTGGCATGAGGCCTTGTGGTTCATCCACAAGGATCCCTTTGCATTCATTGTAAGTGTATTTATATGGATACTTGTTGTCCTCTCCTGGTAGAATGCAAGCTCTTTTAAGACAGGCTATTTCATTTTTTGCCTTTGCTTAGCCAAAGGAAAGGCACACAGAAGGAGTTTAATAAATACCTCTTGTTGATTGGTGCTAAGGAATACCAATAGTTTCATACTGTTTGTCACTCTTCTTTAAGCCCTTGTTCAATCATGTGACCAAGTAAGCTCCTCCCTCTACTCTCTTGCTTGTCAGCTGGTGTTAAAATAAAGGATTTGAGGCTTATTTACACATGGCTAGTCCTACCTGGCACTATGGATAGAGCTCTAGGCCTGGAGTCAAGAAGACTTGAGTTCAAATGTGGCCTCAGGCACTTACTAGCTGTGTGACCCTGGGCAAGTCACTTAACCTTATTTGCCTCAGTTTCCTCATCTGCACAATGAGGTGGAGAAGAAAAGGGCAAACCCCTCGGTATCTTTACCAAGAAAACCCTAAATGGGGCTGTGACTGAAAATGAATGAAAAACAATAATACCTTAGTCTTAAATGCCCATGCCATCACTGAGACAAAATGGGTGCCATGATCACTGTGCTCTGGCTCCAGAAGGTTGCCTGCATGCAGCTTCCTTGAATAATTTAAACTATCCTATCTATATGAAAATAGGTATATGGATAACAGGGTCAGGTGGAAATCCTACAATTAGGCTAGCCTCACCACCTTAGGGAGGCTCTGTCTATGGTACAATGTGAAGTGGTGCTCAGAGCTGATGACCCTCTGAAGCCTCAATCGTTCAACCATTTCAGTGTGTGACTCCTTCAGTGTGGAGAAGCTTTAGAAATTACAAAGGAGTCTCAAGATGTCTATAGAAAAAGAGATAGGGATAAAAAGGGTTAATTGCTTCCTTTACTACTAATGGTTTTAAAGAGATCCCATGTGAGCTGACTTTGCTATTTGTTTTGCTAAGAATATTTCACACAGCTAGTTTGCATCAGAACATGACTTGAGGTCTTCCTAAGATTTTCCTTCTAGGCATTACAATACTTTGCCTCTTCAAACTTTTTTTTTTGGGGGGGGGGTTGGTTTAAAAGGAAGACCAAGTCAGCATTATACAAAATCACAATGGTAACTCCCTCTACCAATGCAAATTATACTTTTAGAGTTTCCATGAAGCATAAATAGGTGGGAGAATAGTGAGGTAAGATTTAAAATTATAAATAAATGTGAAAAATGTGCCCAGAGTCACAGTATTGTCAGTATTTGACTCAAAAGCAGCTCTGTCTCCACTCTAAGATGCTGCCTTCCGACACGGCCAAAGGGATCTAGTCTTGTCTTTTGGTTTCCTTTCTAAAGCTTTGAATGCTTAGGATTTATCTCTGAATCTTGAGACTACCGAGCCAACTGGCAGCTCCAGTTCTGCACCTGTTCACCACCTGGAAGGCAGGCCTAGGTTATCTTTATCCATCGGTGTTTGAGCTTCATCAGTGAACCCACAGGTGGTGTGCAGGAGAAAAGGAAGCAGGGCCCCTTTCCAATTCCACGTAAGCCCCAGGAGCCTGTACTTTCAGCAGCAAAGTGACCGGACCATGGACGTGGAGTTTGCCCAAGTCTGTACCCATGATGCTACTGGGTGGGTAATAACTTAAGAAGGCAGCTGTTGGGGTTGGAAGTGGTTTGGCCACCTTCCTATGCCTTACACTCCCGCCCCTTCCCCTACGTACTCTTTGATCCAGTAACACTAGCTTCCTTACTGTTGCCGGGACAAAACACTCCATCTCCCAACTCAAGGCATTTTTTCCTGGCTTTCTCCAATATCTGGGCTTCTCCTCCTCCTCCTTTCTACCTCCTGGCTCCCCTGACTTCCTTCAATTCTCTTCTTCAGGAAGCTTTTCCTGATCACCTTAATACTGGTTCCTTCCCTCAGGTCATTATTTCCAATTCATTCTCGATATGGCTTGTTTACACACAATTATTTGCATGTTGTCTCTCCCCTCCCCCACCATCAGAGAGAGAGTTCCTTGAGGGCAGGGACTCTCTTTTGCCTTTTATTTTTCCATCCCCAGAGTCTCTGGCACATAGTAGGTGCTTAATAAATGTTTATTGACTAATTGAGCTACAACAATTTTGGTCTCCCAGCACGTAACATCCATGGCCCTTCCTTGGCCACACCCTAGCAAACCATTTGGTAGACAGCCTAAACCAGGCTGAAGGGTACAGACAGGCCTCAGACCTGCTGCTGAGTTTGAGGGGGGGGGGTCTATCCCAAGCATGTGAAGACTCTATCCACTCTGGAGTGGATGCCACAAAGGCGGCTGAAGCAGGTCCATGGAAAGCTTAGAGCGTGGTCAGGCACTGAAGACGCTAAGACTGCATCCCAGGCCATTGCCAGTCATGCTGACTTGGGACTTGATGACTCAGGAAGGGAGTGAGGCTGATGACTGCAACTCTGCCTCACTGAAGTCTAATTCACGGGCAAGTCAAGACCTCATCTATGATGTCATTGGTCCTCTTTGAAAAGGAACGCCAAAGAGCAAGAGGGGCAGAAGGGTAGGAGGAAGTGCCCTCTTCTACACACCAGACTCAGGCTGCCCTTTGGGGAACTTCTTTTTCCTTTTAAAGGTGTCTTTGATATTCATTTTAACCTAACACACCAGGGAAGGAAAGAGCACCCAGAGTGTGTGGCAAGGCGCCAAGTTCTCAGAGATTAGCTAGTTCCTGGAGGTGTAAAATTCAAGCAGAGCAAAATCTAAGGTACATTTAATACACAGAAAATGATAGAACCACAGATTTACATTACGAGAGAGGCTGCCCAGTATAATACTTAAATCAGTGGAATTTGACAGTTTCTTTCCCTGAGCTATTGTGGGAAATAAAAGGGTCCCGCACCTTTCTTCCTACAAAGACGGTGAAGGGCCGAGGCAATACAGACCTAGATGGCACATAACTTCACAATCATGGAGGGTTAAAGTAAAGAACATCCCCATGCTGCTCACACAAAGCGCTGGGATTTCCCAGGAAAACTTCCCCGAAGCTCCACTGAACAGCTGGTGGTTAGAGCCCAGGGCAAAGTCCTTGGTGATAGACCATTGTGAAAAAACTAAGTGAACCATAAGAGACTTCTTTTCCAGAACAATCACAACTCAGTTTGTTCCTGGGACAGATCAAGCTACTGTTGCCCACACCCGTGTTTGCATAAAAGAAATTATCTAATGGTCATTATTATAATGTGCACTCAAACTTTTTATATATTAGGTTAACTCTGAATGAGAAGCATCTTATTTATTTATCATTCTCTGAAGATCAGGTTTCCCTATCTTGCTCAGGCTGGATATGTATGGGAGCTTTGGCCTGCTCTGTCTGTCACCCTGGCCAATGAGATCCTCCTTAGGCAGCCTGATAGCCCTCCTGGTTTTAGGGGCTCAACCACATTAGTGTGGAGCTTAGTGAAGACACCTGAGTGAATACCCTATTGTAGCTCAAAACCCTGGGCTCAAGCAATTTGTCGGTCTCCTCAGCAGCTGGGATTATAGGCATGTACCACTCTGCCTGGGGCAGCTAGATGGCACAGTGTGCACAGGGCCTGGGGTCAGGAAAACTCATCTTCAGGAATTTAAATCTCACCTCAGACACTTACTAGCTGGGTGACCTTGGGTAAGTCACTTAACCCTGTTTGCCTCAGTTTCCTCATTTGTTAAAACAAGCTGGAGAAGGAAATGGCAAACCACTTCAGTATCTTTGCCAAGAAAACCCCAAATGTGGTCACGGAGAGTTGGACACAACTGAACAGCAGGTTAAAATTAAAAGTACAAATGGGAAGAGGAAAAGGGTGTCATGGAGGGATCTTTAAACAATGTCATATGAGAAATTCTGGAAAAAACTTTAGCCTTCATTTGGAAGACTAGACTTCAAATCCGTATAATACCTGTTAAATATCTGAAGAGCACCAAGTCAAGGATTGGCCTTGTTCTGCTCCATCCCCGAATGAAAACCCACAAGTCATGGGTTTTGTTACATGGAGGCAGATTTTGGCTTAGCCTTTCTAATAATTCAAGACATCTAACGATGGAATATAATAGGCAAAGTAACGTCACCAATAGCAGGCTGCCTCAGGCATCAGGAACACTTGGGTTAACCTTCCACACCGTCTGCAGGGCCAGGGCAGGTCACTCAACCCTTCTGCTCCCCAGGCAACCGTAAAACCTCAACAACCTAAGGGATGTTAGTCGACATCCACTGAGGACATCCCCACACTGATGAAATATCAGACCCTGACCAAATACTAAGTTTGCTGTTGCTAGAAGTATTTAAATACTACAAAGAAATTCCTACCTTGGGTTAGGGGCTGCACCAGTTGATTGAATGCTGGGCAGGGAGTCGGGAAGACCTTGGGTCCGAGCACCTCTGACATATAAGGACTGTGTGACTTTGGGGTATGACATTTCACCTTTAGTTAGTGCCCCAGGCAAATCTCTAAAGGTACAAATTGCAAAACAGGGAGTTCTCTACCTTAATGAAATCACAGGTCTGTCCTCCTCTCATCCCAACATTATTAGTTTAGAAGAGTATAGTTATCCCTTCCACATTGCAACTTTCCCCATCACAGGTTTCAATATAGTGCAGGTCAGCATAAGAAATTAAATGGGAATTGTTGGGGAGTTTTGCTGAAGCCGCAGAGGACACGCAAAGGCCAGCAGATGCCACAGAAAAAGTTTAGAAATACATAAAATATATGTACAGTATTTTATAATATCAACATATTTTGTCTTTTAATAGTAGAATAATTCAGACTTCTCTGGTATGAAGGGAGGGCCACATAATTTTACATGGATTTTCTAGATAGTGGTGGCACCACACCCCTACCCTGTGCTGTGGAAGGAATAACTGTAATCCCCAAGGTAGAAAGGATCTCATTCTAGTTCATCTCCTGCAGGAATTTCCTCTCCAGTATCCCCAACAAATAGTCACTCAACTTTTATTTGAAGACTTCTAGCAATCTATGAAACTTTCTTTGGGTTTAGGTCACACGAGCATCTTCTTTCACATAATATTTGCCAGTCCAATGGTGTGTGCTGGAGAGGGCTCATTTTCACTGTGACCATTTATACCTTGGAAATTAGTAACAGCTACAAACCAGGGCTTGATTTATTGGTTTGTTAATGGTCTAGACTTAAGAAGTGATGGAAAAATGCTAACAATGCAAATTAAACTTAAAAGGGTGTTTTTGTATAATGCCCCCCCAATCAGCTGTTAAACATTTACCAGCATGACTCTGTTTGTCATGAACACAAACCTTAAAGGTTAAAAAGACTAAAGAAAATTCTGCAACTTTTGTGGTAGTAGCAGCATGTTTTACATAAATTGAGTTGGCTGATTTCTCTTAAAGGGGCAAGGAGGCTGTCCTTGCACTTGGATTGGTCTGGGGTCGAATTATTGGTGGCTTCCTAGTTGCCCAAAGAATAAAATGCACCTCATGGATAATTATATAAACAATACATAATGAGGCATTATTTCTTGTGCCTCATTATTTGTATAATTGTCGCTAAGTGAACGGTAAAACTTTCTGACCAGGCATTGCCTACATAGTGAATGCCAAGGCGGAGAACCTAGTCAACCTGAATTAATTAATCCTGATTGATCCTTTTTGTTTTGTTGTGGTGTTTTTTTTTTTTGGCTAGGCAATGGGATTAAGTGACCTGCCCAAGGTCACACAGCTAGTAACTGTTATGTGTCTGAGGTCGGATTTGAACTCAGGTCCTCCTGAATCCAAGGCAGGTGCTCTATCCACTGCACCACCTTGCTGCCCTTTAATTGATCCTTTTTATGGTGGAATAAACAAATGTCACACTTTATTCCAATCCCAAACCTGAACCTGGCCCTCAACATCTCAACAGTGGTTAGTATCAGTTAGTTAGCTAGTAAGTATTATTGAATCCTATTTATATAAAACCTTAGGCTGCTAAGCTCATAATTTGACTTTGTGGACTTTTCCAGATTGGAAGGCAAAAAAAAAATCCATTTAGTTTTCTATCCCTTATTGTTTCAGTGGTAGCCGACTCTTTGTGACCCCATTTGGGGTTTTCTTGGCAGAGATACTGGAGTGGTTTGCCATTTTCTTTTCCAGCTAATTTTACTGATCAGGAAACTGAGGCAACCAAGGTTAAGTGACTTGCCCAAGGTCACATAAGTAGCAAGTGTCTGAGGCCAGATTTGAACTCCAGGCTGTGTGCTCTATCCACCTAGCTGGGCTCATAGAAGGCGAGAAAGTCTATCTGTCTATCTGTCTGTCTGTCTGTCTCTCTTTCTCTCTGTCTCTGTCTCTCCCTCCCCTACTCCCAGTTATTATCTCCAAAGGACTTGAGGGGGAAAGTGAATGCAAGGCCGCCTCTGATGATCACTGGCTGGTTCTGGGATTCTGTCCCTGGCTCCTCAGTGCCTGCCTCCTGTCACGGGAAGATCTGATTTAGTGGAATGAGGATCCTTTGAGAGTGCTGGCTTGCTATCTTCTCCCACTCTTCCTCTTCAAGGTCAGAATAGGATGAAAACACTCTGCATAGTTTGTCCTCAGGTAATATCTGACAACCTTTTTTTTCCCCCAATGGTCAGCTCTATTCTATTTGGTTTTGCTCCATATCTTAGCTCTTTTTGGAGTTTTGAAAAGGTCTATGACGTATTTATCATGTGTTGACATTAAAAATGTCTTTTCCTATCACTAGGGCCCCATTCTACACAGCATTTATTTCAAGTTTTATTTAAGACAACCACAAACGCACACTTTTCTGTCCTTTTAAAGGAAGAGGTAAATATTTTTGAGCCCTTTGACCTTGATTTAATTTAAATCCTAAGTCCCAACTCCAAGCTTTCAGAACTAGGTCCCCTTATCTTCAAATAGCTGAACTCAGTATGGCGGGAAGTGTTCACACCTCTAACCTTTGGCCAAGTGAACATCACAGAAGCTACTGAGTACCCAGGGAAAACACAAGTACTCCCCAGTCCAAAGCCAAGAAGGAAGCATTCTCTGGAACAGTGGGCCTTTGTGTGAAACTGGGGCTCCCTGGAACAGGTGGCCTGGTTGCCTGGTTTCAGTAAAAGAGAGCCGAGCCTCTGAAAATCACACCCATTCACCTGAATTTCATTATATCCCATGAGTTAAATTTAGGCAATGAAGGCAGAAATGCCCAAGGGTGGCACAAGGGACAGCTCTCTCTCTTTGGCAGTTGGCGTTGGGTTCCAAGGTGTAAAGAAAGACAAAACAGATTCTCAAAGGGAAGACTGACCTGGTTCTGTTTGGGGTAACTGACTCTACACTCTTTACTTTTGGGAGCCTGGGAAGAGATTAGCTGTGAGCCAGAGTCAAAGTGTTTTACTTCGCTCACCTTTTAGCCTATTGCAAAAGGCAGAGGAAAGACAGCTTTCTGCCCTAGTTTCTGGCCCTGATAGCTTGGGAGGAGTAACTCCAGGACAGAAAGCAGGATTGTAAACAACAGCAGCTATACAACTGGCAAGTAGAAAATGGAAGCAATTGAATGTATGATACCCTTGCCTCAGGATGATCAAAATGTTTTCAGCTTTTATCGATAGCTTTTGTTTTTACATCATCCTTCATTTCTGAATATATCCCTTCTTCCTTACCTGAGAGAGAGAGAGAGAGAGAGAGAGAGAGAGAGAGAGCGCCTTTATAACAATGAAAAATAGAAAAGAAAAAAACTACACCAAATTAAACTCATCAATCTCAGACACTAGCTATGTGACCTTGGGCAAGTCACTAAACCTCTCAATTTACCTGCATGTACCACTGAGGGGATGCTCTTCCTCCCAGTCATCCTAGCTCCCAATCCAGGTGGCATCTTCAACTCTTCACTCTCCCTTCCCTCCCTCTCCTTACATGTCCAGAGGTGGGCTGGTAAATATTTAATAACAAGCCCTCAAAACACACATACACATACACACAAATACATGTGTATATACACATATATAAAATATATTATATATACAATTGTATATATGTACATATATATTATATATACAATTATATATATAATATTATATATACAATTGTATATGTACATAATATATTATATATAATATATGCAATATATTGTATATACAATTGTGTATATATATAAAATATTCAAAAAATATACAATCTCACACACTCTTAAGTTTACTTTTCATTATTAGCTCTTTCTCCATCACTTTCTTAAGTCTAGAAATCAACAGAATAATAAAGCGAGCCCTCATTTAGAATGCTGGATGATTTCTGAGGTATAAATGCTCACGCTTTATTTAAATTAAATTTGTATTTATTATTACATTAATTATATATTAGTTATATTTATTTAATATAAAATTATTTAAGTTGAACAGTTGGCTCTCTGGAGCTGGCTTATGCATGCTATGCCGCTGCATCCAAATTGTTGCTAAAGCCTGTTGATTTTAAGATCTTTCCCATGAAACCCTTCTCTCCACCCCCAGCTCGGTGAAGGTCTTATCACCTTCTGCTTGCACTATTACAATATCATGCTAGTCTGCTGGTCTGCCTTCTTCAAATCTCTCCCAACTTTGGTCCATCCTGTGTCTATTCAGCTGTCAAAGTGACCTTCCTAAAGGGCAGGTCTGACCATGTCATTCCTCACCCCTGTTCAATGAATTCTACTGGCTCCCTATTACCCCCGTGATTAAATATAAAGTCTTCCATTTGGCCTTGAAAGCCTTTTTTGACCCCATCTCTTCCTACCTCTTTAGTCTTGTTATACTTCCTGTACTCACTATGTTTTTACTGACTGTCTCTCATTCCCAGTAGGCAAGATTTGAGCAAAGTCTTGAAGGAAGTCAGGGAATCCAAGAAGAATTGAGAAGGAAGAGCATTCCTGGCCTGGGATGAAAAGGCAAGAGCTAGAAGATGGAGTGTTATGTGAGAGGAACAGCAATTAGACCAGTGTTGCTGGACCTTATAATACTTGGCGGGTTAAAAAGTCTAAGAGTAGAAAGATAGAAAGGGGCCAAGTCAGGTTCATTTTCTGTATTTGAGTAATGAAATAGAATTTCTTCCACCGTTCTGGAAAGCAATCAATACCTACAGTCCAAAGTCAGTAAACATGGTATGTCCTTTGAGAATCAAGTTTCTGTTATCTAATCTCAATTGGACCCTCCTTGCAGAGAATCATTCCTCCCAGTGCATGTGCTGCATCTCTACTCCCATTGATGGCCAAACTCTTAGAAAGAAAACTGTTTAAATTTGCTGCATCTACTTCCTCATTTCCCATTTACTTTTTAACCTCTAGCCATCTGGCCTTAATTTGGACCACTCCACAGAAAATGCGCTGTCCAAGGCTACCAGTCAGGTCCGAATTGCTAAATTTCAGTCTTTTCTCCTTCTTTCTTCTTTTTGACCTCTCTGCAATTTTCACATTTGTTGAGCAACTGATCCCACCCTTCTCCTGAAAACTTCTATTTTCCTGCTAAAATAACTTTATTTCCCTTTTTGATAGTAAACTGGTTGATCAGGGGCATGCTATACATAGAGTTTATTTAATTTTTTAAAAAAATTATTTTATTCTCAATTCATAAAACAAAACAAGCATTTCCATAACACAGTACTATAAAAAGATGATTGCACATGAAACTGCAAATCTATCATGCACAGCTTATTATTCCCTTCAGATATACAAAGTTATTCATCTACACATTTCTTTTTTTTTTTCTTCTCTGAAAACTTTCCCCTACTTTCTTGACACTGTTCTTTCCTGGTTTTTTTCCTAGCTCTCTGACTGCATCTTCTCAATCTTCCTGACTATAACACCATCCTTTTCTCACCCCCAACCACTGCCTCAAAGGCTCCCCTTCTATTCTCCCTCTGTACCCTTTCTCAATGACCTACTCAGCTCCCATGGACACACTTGTCTCTAGCCAGATGTCTTCCAGGTACACAGCCAGATCTAATATTTCTCATCAATGGTGAGCTCATATCACAGCTTTTGCCCATTGGACATTTTCATTTGGATGTCCCAAAGGCATCTGAGGCTCAGCATATTCAAAATGAGACTTGTTTCCCTTCAAATTCCACCTTTCCTCCATGTTTTTCTGTTTTTCTTTTTATATCTTCGTCCTTCTCATCCTCACAACAGCATATCTCTTGGGATACTGTGATAGCTTACCTCCACATTTTAAGATCTTTTGTTTCCTTTAGTAATCCTTAAAGATCTCATGGTCTACAAAAAGTTTTTCCTGATACCTCCAGACCCCATAGGAATATCTAAATGCCCAAGATCTCCCTTCTCAAATTAATATGTATTTACTTAGCTACTTAGCTATTTTATTTACCTACATAAAGTAAGTTCTTGGAGGGAAGAGGCAATTTTTCTTTCTTTCTTTATTTTTTGTATATCCCACACCTACCATAATTTCCTGAAAATGGAAGCTGGAATAATAAATATTTATTGAATAGAACTGAAGGTCAGGGGTATCTGATGCTTGAAGATACACTTTGAAGTTCAACTTTCTGACTTCTTATTATTTCAGTTGTTCTTATGCCAGTCTTAGAGAGATGCTACCATTTTCATTTTAAAATAGTATTTTATTTTTTCCTATTACATGTAAAGACAATTTTTACATTCACTTAAGAAAAATTTGAGTTCCAAATTTCTCTGTCTCTCTCCTCCTTCCCTAAACAGTAAGCAATTTGATGTCGTTTATATATGTGACACTACAATTTTCAAGAACGTGTTAATGGATTATATTATGTGATTGCCCAGCCAAGTTTCATAACAAGTTTCAAGACAGAAACAGGAAATGGAAATCTGTGTTCAACATCTGGAAAACAGCTTTTAGGGGAAATGTATTTATGGTGCTCTGAGAGTCCTCATTTCCTTTGCTTTTTACGTAATGCTGCTTTTTACAGTTAAAAGTACTAGAAATGACAGAATCATAAAGTCCTATGAATCTCTCTCCCTCTCTAATTAGATTGTGAATTCATTGAGAGGAATTTCTCATCACTTTCTATGTATCCTCAGAGCTCAACACAGTACCTGGAACACAGTAGGAGCTTCATAAATGTTTGTTAAGTGACTAATTTTCTCTTTGAAGAGGAAAGGAACCTCTCTTTTACAGATAAGGAATCTTAGCCTCACAAAGGTCAAATGAAGCAATTAGAGTTAGTGATTAAGGTTAGACCTGAGTCTAAGAGCAGCCCATTAACGAGTTATATCTAGAACTGAGGTTGGTGTATGACTTGGGGCTCCCACTGGTTCAGGCAGAAATCATCCCAGAGTCCATTTACTCGGTTCTCTGATCCTGTCACTGAGCGGGGCGGGGCTGAACTTTGATAGATGAGCTAGCCTTTCTCATTTTAAGGGGTCACCTAAGAGCTGAAGCCATGGCAGAAGAGCAGGAAGCATTAAGGGTAAACTGAGGAAAGCAGCCACAGCTAGGTTTGAGAAGCCGCTGCTGAAAGCAGTTAATGGATGCCAAGAATGAGACAAAGGCTGTGAGATAGAGTTCTATAGGAGGGATACGGGGCAGGAAACGCTACTGGTCAATCCTCCAAAGCTGGATCTGCTGATCCTTCCTCCTCTCCTCTTCCTACTCTACTCACTCTTTCTCCTCTTAGATTGTGAACACCTTGAGAGCAGGGACTTCTTTTGTATCATTAACACTCAGAACAGTTTTTTGTTGTTCAGTCCTTTCAGTCATAACTGACTCTTTGTGACCCCATTTGGGGTTTTCTTGGTGGAGATAGTGGAGTGGTTTGTCATTTCCTTCTTCAGCTCATTTTACAGAAAAGGAAACTGAGGCATAGTTAAGTGACTTGCCCAGGGTCACACAGCTAGTAAGTGTTTGAGACTGGGTTTGAACTCGGGTTTTCCAGACTCCAGGCTTAGTACTCTGTCCACTGGACCACCTAGGAACTTAAGAAATGCCTGTTTAGTGATTGACTTATACTTTGGGGAGGAAAGGAACCAGATACCTCCTTTGAGGAATGCTTATTCATTGAAAGACTTGTTTCTACTTCTTAAAATTTAACTTCCTGTTCACTTTGCCATTTTGAACCAGCTCACCTAATTTATGTGTGTCACTACCCAGATGTAGCAAAGGTCAGCAACAGGGTAACTCTGGAGGAGGAGAAAGATAGATATAAAACCTCAGTATCTTGCCAGAACACTCTTTTCTGTCTTGAAGCTCAGAGCTCATAAAAGAGAATTATTGATTCATTTTTATAACTTCCTAGGGCAAAGAGAGAAAAACACTTGCTAAGATCCATCTAGACAATACAAATCAGCAGGCTAGTCCCATTTTTTTCTTAGTCTGGCTTGAAAGGAAAAAACCCTTCCCAGAAGGGAAGGGCTGAGGAAATGGCTAACGCGTATAGTAACGTCTAAGGGGAGAGGTAGACCAGTTCACACAAGGAGGGGTTACAGAGTTTGTATAAGAGGGGGTGACAACCCTGCTCAAAACAACACAAAAGAGCAGCACTTTAACATCACTGCTAAGACAGCCTCCAAACCAATGCTCTTTCTATACTACCTGCAAATAGCAGGTCACATAAATCACAATAAAGTGGAATATTATGTGAAATTGTACTTACCTTGTAATGAATTTCTTCTCATTGATGAATATCAGAGAAGGGGACTGGTGAGGATTGGTGGTCATTTTTCTCCACTCATTCAGACTGGCTGAAATGACATTAAAAAAAGAAATCCACATGGATGCTTCTTTCAAATGGTTCCTGACTATGGCTATTGGTCGGTAAAAATTAGGAAAGGAAATTATCTGGTATGTCCAGTGATGGGAATTACTATATTCAAATGGAAACTGATTTTCCAGTTCAATGAAAGTGTTTCACCACCAAAACTTTCATTCCAAATGTTTTGTTGCTATTGTGCTGAGAGCAATTTTATGTAGTGATATGAGGTGTAGATGTGTGATGCTTTCATATACCTTTTAGGTACTCAGGGACATCCCCACCAATCCCCATTCCTCTCCTTATTCATTTCTTCTCTTCAGATATAAAGGCACTCTAGTGGGTATGCTCTGGAATAATCTCATAATTTACAGAAACTTTAACAGGCTCAGTCCTCACGCAAGAGAAAAACCAAGGAAATCTCTTATAAGTTGGTTTTTCTTGTCTCAATATTAAACACTGAATTTGTAAGTTTACATGAAAATCACTATTAACAGCCTTGTAATTTATTAGAAATATCAAGTAACATGAACATTTATTTTTATCAAGTAACATAGGTAAAGGCAGCTAGGTGGCTCAGTGGATAGAACACTAGGCCTGGGGTCAGTATGACCTGAATTCAAATCTGGCCTCAGATACCTACTAGCTGTGTGACCCTTGGCAAGTCACTTAACATGCTTGCCTTAATCCACCGGAGGAGGAAATGGCAGCCCACTCCAGTATCTTTGCCGAGAAAATCCTACGGACAGTATTGGTATGCTATGGTTCATAGAGTCACAAAGAGTCAGACACAACTGAATAGCAACAGAGATAAACATTCAAACAAAGTGTAGAAGGCCGCCATCAAGCCAGGGTCACCTCTTTATCCCCCTCCTACCCACCCATTTGGTTTGGGGAAGAGGTAATTTCTTTTTTGCTTTTTTTTTTCCAGGCAGTTGGGGTTAAGTGAGTTGCCCAGGGTCACACAGACAGTAAGTGTCAAGTGTTTGGTCTGAGACTGGATTTGAACTCAGGTCCTCCTGACTTCAGGGCCAGTGCTCTATCCACTGTGCCACCTAGCTGCCCCCAGAAGAGATAATTTCTTAAGAAAAAAAATGTGCTTTGGAAAAATATGGGCTGGGGCTGAGATAATTAGAGGATTTATGCAATTTTACACCAAGTTATGGAACTGGCTAATTTAGTGAATGTGTTCTTGTATTTTGTCTTTGAGCAATGTCTCTCATATGTAGTCTCCACAGGGGAGTATATTCCCCTTTTTATAAAAGCAATCCAACCCAAATAGACAAACCCTGTTCTCACAAAGCAAATGGAAATGTAAGCAGTCAGGCAGGCTGAAATCATGCTCTGACTTGACCAGCCTGCTAAGTTGTGCCTAATATCCTTCTAGCCAACAGTGAGCTTTGGAGAGTGAGTTCTGACATGAGTGACCTTTTCCTTCTAATTTTCAGCTCAGGGGTACCGGGTTAGCTACAGGGCTTATGTGGAAAATGTCCATTGTACTCCATTTTATTCAGCAATGGAATGCCTTATTGCCTGGACCTCTATGCCTACGAACAGAATTAGACTGGAAGGAAGCAGAGAAAGATGCTGGAGATAGAGTTAGAAAGTGTGGGAAATAATTTCTACCTACTTAAATGATACAGTGCTCTCCTGTATAATTATACTGACCAAGCTTGGCTCCAGAGAAGAGTTGAGAAAATATGTGACTCTTCCCTCTTTGCAGAGGTGGGGAGTTATGGTACAGAACATTGTATATGCCATCACACATGATTGATGGGTTGACTATTTTTTAACTGCTTTTTCCCCTCCCTCTTTCCTGTTAAATTTTTGTTATCATGGATGAATCTTTGTGTAGGGCAAGGTGGAGGAATATATTTTTAAATGAAGGTTCTATTTGTTTTAATTCATTTATTTTTAGTTTTCAACATTCACTTCCACAAGATTTTGAATTCCAAATTTTCTCCCCATCTCATCCCTCCCCTTACCCCAAGATGGCATGCATTCTGCTCTTATCCCCTTCCCCTTCTATTTTCCTATAGGGCAGGATAGATTTCTATACCCCATTGCCTGTAAATCTTATTTCCCAGTTGTATGTGAAAACAATTTTTAACATTTGTATTTAAAACTTTGGGTTCCAAATTTTCTCCCTCCCTACCCCCCTGTCCACCCACCCTCATTGAGAAGGCAAGCAATTTGATACAGGTTATACATGTGTAGCCATTCAAAACACTTCTATAGTAGTCATGTTGTGAAAAACTAACTATATTTCTCTTCATCCTATCCAGCTCCCCCACTCCCATTTACTCTATTCTCTCTCTTGACCTTTCCTTAGAAGTGCTTGCTTCTGATTACCCGCTCCCCAATCTGACCTCCCCTCTATCATCCCCCTGCTCTCTTATCCCCTTCCCCCCTATTTTCCTGTGGGGTAAGATAGATTTCCATACCCAATTAAGTGTGTATGTTATTCCCTCCTTAAGCCAAATCCTATGAGAATAAGATTCACTCATTTCCTCTCACCTTCCCCTGTTTCCTGTTCACTGTAAAAAGAGATAATTTACCCCATTCTACTTTCCCTTTTCTCCTTCTCCTAGTACAATCCTCTCTTACCCCTTAATTTTATTCTCCAGATATTACACCTTCATCTTCAACTCACCCTGTGCCCTCTATTTATACATACTGAAGGTTGTATTTTTAAAGTTACTAATAAAAGTAAGGTTAAGAATAAACAAAAGTTGTAATGGTGAAAACGATAGAGTGCTTTCTACTTGTCCTTCCCTTTTCAATTCCAGCCTGCTTTATTTTCCTTTTCAGGCAAATCCGTGCCTACCTCACAGTCTTCCTCCCCTACTAAACCTTCCCAGATAAACACTATTCAACTCTCCTGTCCACCTTTTGCTAATATCTCTTTATTAATTTCAAAATTACATATTATAGTTCAACCATACAATGATGTGGAATACTCTTGGGATTGCTGTCCCCTAGGTATTCTCCAGTCTTCTCACCTGAGTATAGTGCTGCTGACCTATGGTTCTTATTCAAGTCTAACATCTGTACCACGGGTGGGGAGCCTGTAGCCTCAAGGCCACATGTGGCCCTCTAGGTCCTCAAGTGTAGTCCTTTGACTGAATCCAAACTTCACAGAACAAATCCCTTTCATAAAAGAATTTGTTCAATAAAACTTGGACTCAGTGTAAAGCCTGCACCCAAGGACCTAGAGGGCCACATGTGACCTCAAGGCTGCAGGTTCCTACCCTGATCTGTACCATAGGAGAATTTTCCTACAATATTATTTCCCCTTCAGCACATGTCATTCCTTGTAGAGCACACGACTATTTTAAAAAATATTTTGTGAATTAAGATTGATGCAGGACATATGAGTGCAGGAAGACAGTGTGTATTTTGACCTTCAGGGCTCACGTGTAGGCTTGCTTCTTTATTCCCCAAGTATTACAGGACATAGCTAGGAGGACTAGCATATGTGGGATGCTCTTGGTCGCTCAAAAGGTTACTGGTAGAATTCTTGGAGTCAAAATCATAATCATGAATGAAAAAAAACCAACCATGTATTTAGAGTTCACTATGTACAAAGGCAGTGTATTTGCCCCACGCATTTGCATTTTCCTTACAAATACAAAAGTAACTCAGTCCCTGCTCTTCAGAAGCCCAAATTCTAATGGGGACATAATACATATGGAAGGCTTCATCTACAAGTCATGCTGAAGCTAGCTTCCATTTCTGTAGCATTCAATATTTGGCAGGATATTTCCCTCACCAAATCCACGTGAAGTAGGATGACAGGAATTAGAGTTAGAAGTGCCTTCAGCAATCACCTGGTCTAATCCCTGCAGTTTGCCAAAGAGGAAACCAAGGCTTGGAGAGATGACGTGGCTTGCCTAAAGTCACACAGAATCTAAACCCTGGTCCTCTGATTCCAAATACATCTCTTTCTCACATACTACCATGGTAGTACAAGCATTATTATGCACATTTTTTACAGATCAACAAACAGATTCAGCAAAGGGAAGTGACTTTCCCAGGATCGCACAGCTGCTCAATG
This sequence comes from Phascolarctos cinereus, assembly GCF_003287225.1. Classification (NCBI taxonomy): domain Eukaryota; kingdom Metazoa; phylum Chordata; class Mammalia; order Diprotodontia; family Phascolarctidae; genus Phascolarctos; species Phascolarctos cinereus. Next base: position 17,893,128 of record NW_027556402.1, read on the forward strand.
GCTCAAGCTATGACTCAAACCTAGGTCTTGTATTCCTTCTGCTCCCCCAACCTGCACATGAACAAAGGTTTGAATGAAGCAAATTGGGTGGTTTTCTCACTGCTTCCATTAGCTGTGTTTCATTTTGACCTGGGCCTATGATTTATTTGGTGTTGAGAAATCCCAATGAAGAAACTCCTTTTTACCAGTGAAGATTGGTGACTATTCTACAGCTTTTAATCTTAGAGAGCTGCCAGAGGCACTGAGAGATTAAGCAGTTTGGGCATTCACACAGCCAGCATGTGTCTAAGGCTAGACTAGAACGCAGATCTCCCTGACACATCACACATCCTCTTTCCCATTGCTTAATTTGTATTAACAAACAAAAATAACTAACATATCTTTAGCAAAACTGGATATTCATGCTGCATTTACACTGTGAATCATACTCACTAGTAACCCAAGCTAGATGGAATAAAACCATTTTACTGTTGGTCATAGGCCATCAGATGGCCTAAGGAGATTTCAGGTGGTTGGATGAAAGGATTGGTGATGTCTTAAATCGCTCCATGGCTTTAGAAAGGAAGCTGATGTGGGGACAAAGAGTGCCCTAGGATTAAAAATAATATTAAGGGTTACTTTCCCAGGCCCTCTGAGGGGGTTTGAGGCTCATTCTGTAGCCCATCCTGTACCTTGAGATCCAGGAACTTGAGAGCTTCTCAAGCCCTTTCCCCCTTATCTTAAAATACCATACAGCTTGTACCAAAAGAATTGCCTTTGTTTCCCTTACCTTGTCATTAATCTTCCTCATCCTGTGTCACAACAATTTTTCCTTATCTTGTAAGCAACCATCTTCCTTATCTTGTTTGTTCTTATCCTGTCCCTAATCTCCACCTCCCATAAGAAATCCTAAAGATATGACATCATCCTACAGGCTGTGTAGCTTTCTGTGTATATAAACCTGGGTCTTCTTATGTAGGCATCTTTGTTTAGCTCCTTGCTAACCTCAGGCCCATGAAGCTTTCATGAAATAAAGCTCCTAAGGGCTACAGAGAAAGTCTAAGTGAATTCTTTCACACCTGAACTAGCTCTCCCAATCTAAACCTCAACAAAGCCTATTGAATGAAATGAAACAGAAGAATGCAAAACCAAAATAAATTCTTTTTTCCCCTCACTGTTAAATGAAAATTGGGCAGGTCACAGATAAACCTGAGATTTAAGAACAAAATATTTTAGAAATACCTGAAAAGTCAGGACATGCTTCTGGCAAATGAGTCAGCAATAATGAAGTGTAAGAGAAGACAATCTTTTGCTTTTTTTCCCCTTTTACTATGAATCTGATGAGGGTGGCTCCTGAAAATTTATTTTCATCTATGGAGACCTATAGGAACCACTGGTCTTGACAAATTCCCCTAAACATTTGAAGGGAAGAAAGCAGGGGCATCAGATAGTAAAGGCACAGAGAACATGATAAAGGGAGATAGTCATATGCTACCTATTTTGATATATTTAACAAATATTTGGTAAATGGTTTATTTTAGAACAAATCAATTAGTAATAGATTTAAAGAATATCAGCACTTACACGCATAAATTTCGGTACCTTGATAGGTTCAGCTATTCTTTTGGTACAAATGAGATACATGCAAAGTGCTTAGCTACAGTTTCTGATATATAGCAGGTGCTATATAAATGCTACCTACCTATCATTATTGTTGTTGTTGCTATTGTAACATGGAGAAAGAGTAGTCAGAACAGTGGAGGAAAGACAAGTGAGAGCCTTCTTAAAGGATCCAGGGAAGAGAAAGTATCCAAGAGGAGAGGGTGGTCAGTGGTATTGGGAAGGTAAACTTGTCTCTTTTCTCCCTTTTAGAATGTAAACACTTCACCATCATCTATTCCCTTCCAACTGACCCAAAGTATTGGCCTTCCTAGGTTTCTTTTATCTCAAGTGTGTGCATTTTATAGATCCTAAAGAACCATTTCCCCCTCTTAGGAATGCTTCAAAATCCTCTATTTTATCCAAGTTCCATTTTTTCCTCATCATAGGATTATATTTAGTTTTTCTGGGTAGGTTATTCTTGATTGTAAGCCCTTTTTTTTGTCTTTTGAATATTGTTTTCTAAAATTTTCTTTCCTTGATAATACTTGCAGCATAGTCTTGTGTGATCCCAATGGAGACTTTCTGATACCTAAACTCATTCTGGCTGCTGATGGTATTTTTCTTTGACCTGGAAACTCTGGATTTCAGCTATAATATTCCTAGATGCTTTTGAGTTTTCTTTTAGAAAATGAGTAATGAGATTCTATTTTCCCTTTGCCCTTTTATTCTAATTGATATGGGCTATTTTCCTTTATGATTGATTCAAATAAAGGCATCCGATTAGTGGACCTTGTGTTCACTTCTGCTGCACTTGGTCCAGAGCACCTACATATTTCAGGCCCTGTGGAGTCAGTCTGGTTTCAGGCTTCACTGGTGCCCCACAGGCTTTAGGCCATTTACTAGAGCTCACTTTGTCTTCAATCTTCCCTGGCATGAGTCCTCTCCTAGTGCTTATGGGTGTCTGTTCATTATGCAGCCCTGGGTAGGTTGCTGCTGTTTCTCTTTGTTTTCAGTCATTGCTCTATCTGGTGACCTTTTTTAGACTTTTTCTAGAGTTTATGTGGGAGAGCTAGGCTTTTCTGTGATTTCTCATGTTACCATGTTAACCAGCTGACAAATGATGTTTTCAGTTGCTTTGTATTCGTGATAAAATGAATCTACCAACTCCTTTGTTTAGTTTTCCAAGGACAATTTGTGAGCCATGCAATATTTATTAATTGTTTGAGATTGGGTCTGTCTCACTTGGGTTGGAGCAGCGTCTCATGGAATGATCCCACTACTGATTGCCATGGGAACTTTGACCTATTCCATTTCTGACCTGAACTAGTTCACCCCTCTCTAGTCAGCCTGGTGGTTCACCACTCCTGGGGGTCTACAATATTGGTGCTCGACTTAGTCCAGACACCCGATTGGCTTAGACTACTGCATGCAGCTCAGAAATCTGCCTCAGCCTCCACAGTGTCTGGGATTATAAGTGTGAACCACCAACCTCAGCCTCACTGGTTTCATTTATAGGGAGAATGTCAAGACTGACAGGATGGAATTCCTCTCCTAATTGTCCACTTGACAAGGATTATGCCAGTGATGTACCAACAGCTAAATCAGTGTTTAGAAATGGCCTAAATACTGCCAGGTAGCACAGTGGATACAGTGCCAGAGGGCTTGGCCTGAAGTCAGGAAAACTCACCTTTCTTAGTTCAAATCTGGCCTCAGACACTTTATTACCTGTGTGACCTCACGCAAGTCACTTAACTCTGTTTGCCCTATCTCCTCGTCTGTAAAAATGAGCTGGAGAAGGAAATGGCAAGCCACTCCACTCCAGTATGTCTACCAAGAAAACCCCAAATGGGATCATGAAGAATCAGATGCAACTAAAATGACTAAAGAACAACAAAACATTGCATGAGTCTAACTACCACTGCCTTCTTTTTTCACTACTCTGCCACCATCACTGCAAGATTGGAAAAGGACCACATAAGACTGAAGGTTATTTTGTATTATTCTTAATTTCTTGGGTTTCTATGGAATAATAGGCTAGGCTCGATACGTGCTGGCCTTGTAACTTAGGTTCGATACTGTAATGAAATGAAACAGCTATCTTATTTCATCTGATGATCAATGAAAAAGGCTGTTCTTCACCATGGTGGGGGAAGGATATCGAGCAAGCATGCAGGGTTCATTCAGGTGAGCCAGCTTCCCTGCTCCTGTTTCTTGTGAGGTCTGAAGTCTTCTACTGACCAGAAGCCTAACAGAGATGCAAAGTGGCCTTTTTGTGTCCTGATTCTTTTGCATGTAGGCCACCAACAAGCTCCATCAATGACCTGAACCTTAGACTTAGGAGCCAATTAAATATGAAGGCCAGTGTTTATACGTATTTAGCCTAGCCTATGTAGGGTAGGGCCTTTGGATACTGTTCCTACTACAGGTGGTCAAATTATTTGTCAGTCAAGGTAGAGCTCAACAAACCAATATCTATGTAAATATTTGTGTTCAACCCTTGCTGGCATACAGAATAGCCCAGAGGCAAGATTTATGGAAAACTCTTTACATAACAAGCATTCAGGTAGCGCTTTAAGGATTGAAGAATACTACACAGTAACAGCCATGTTGTATGATGACTAACTTTGGTAGACTTGGCCCTTCTCAGCAATGCAAAGATCTAAGACTTCTCCAAAAGTCTCATGATAGAATATGCTATCCAGGTCCAAAGAAAGAACTATTGAGTTGGACTGCAGATCAAAGCATACTATTTGCTCTTTTTTTTTCTTCTGTTTTCTTTTGTTTCCTCTTTTTTGTGGTTCCTTCTATTGGTTCTAATGCTTCCATACAACATGACTAATGTGAAAACATGTTTAATAGGAATGCATATGTAGAGCCTATATCAGGAGGTAGGGACGGAGGGGCAGAAAATTTTAAAACCCAAAAGCTTTTGGAAGTGATTGTTCATAAATCAAAATAAATTAATAAAAAAAGGATTGAAAAATACTTTGCATGTTATCTCATTTGATTCTGTCCATTTTATAGGTGAAAAAATTGAGGCAGGTAGAGGTTAAGTGACTTGTTCAGAGTCACACAGTTATAAGTGTTTGAGGCAGAATTTAAACCCTTGGAGTCCTTAACTCTACATCCAGTGCCAAATCAGCTGTACCAAGTTGTCTTGAGTTGAATATTTCCTTTTAGTCTCTTTTCCAGGTTAAATAGACCCATTCTTCTAATTATCTGTCACGTGACATGATTGTGAGGCATTTCAACATCCTAGGCAACTGTCCCTAGATGTGTGCCAGTTTGTTGATGTGAATGCAAAGTCTTACTGGCTGGCTGGCTCATCAGCTTAAAGATGACTTGCTGATGTGGCTTCTAGCACTTAAAAATTCCACTTCGCAGGATGGAAGGAATGATTTTAGATGTGGTGTGAAAGTTTATCTACCTTGTTCTTGATATTCAAGTGCTATTCATGCTGCTTAAGATCACATTGGTTCTTTAGGCAGACACATTTCATACTTATTTATTCATTTGTATGAATAATGTAGTTAAGAGAAATCCCCACTTTTTTTTCCCCTACACACCTTAATGTTACAATCCTCTCCATGCCACCCTCATCCAGTGGCTCTTCCACTTAAAGTTTCATCTTAGATTTGTCCCACCATCCTAGATGCTTGAACTCTTTTCTTGGACCCCAATTCTGCAATATATTAACTAACCTTTCCATCTACTAATTGGATACCATGCCATATTTTTCTTTATTTGATCCCAATATCCCCTCATTATCATTTTTTTGTCTGTCCTCTCACAAACTCCTAGAAGAAGCCCTCTTTCCTTGTTCATATACTTCCTCTCTTCCTCTTCACTTCTTAACCCCTTATAATCGGGTTTACAATCCTAACACTCATTTGAAACTTTTCTCTCCAAGGTCACTGATTATCTCTCATTTGCTAGATCTTATGACCTTTACTCGTTTCTCATTCTCATTGCAGCCTTTGACACTGTGGGCTACCCCCATCTTTGAGATATTCCCTCTTCCCTCAGTTTTCACGACACTGCTCTTCTCCTGGTTCTCTCCCTATATCTCTGTTTACTCCCTAGTCTCCATTGATGGATCCTCATCTGTGTCCTTCTCCTGGTGCCTGAGCATAGCCCAGGGCTCTGTCCTGGGCTATTTTATCTTCTTTCTGTACCTTTTCTCTTGGTGATATTATCAGCTTCCATGGGTTTAATCTTCATTTTTAAGCAGATGACTCCCAAATTTACAAATCAAATCCTTATCTCGCCCCTGAACTTCAGAACCACATCTGCAATGGCCAGTTGTTCATCTCTCCTTGAAAGTGCCATAGGTATCTCACATTCAACATGTTCAAAGCAGAACTCATTCTATTCCATCCAAACCCATTCCTCTTCTCACTATACCTCTTTCTATTGAATGAACACCATCCATTCAGGCAATCACATATTCAACCTTGGACTCATTCTTGCATCTTCTTTCTCCCTATATCTCTCACATATCTAAATGGCTAACAAGTCCTTTCAATTCTATTTCCAAGATATTTCTATCATTCTTTCTCTTTGTTCATATAGTCATTATCCTAATATGGGCTCTCATCCCCTCTTCTCTGCACTATTATATTGTTTTTCAGTCATGTCTGACTCTTTGTGATCCCATTCGGGGTTTTCTTGCAAAGATCCTAGAGTGGTTTGCTATTTCCTTCTTCAGATTATTTTATAGATGAGGAATTGAGGCAAACAGTGTTAAGTGACTTGCCCAGGATCACACAGCTAAAAAGTATCTGAGGCCAGATTTGAATTGAGGAAGATAAGTCTTCCTGTGTCCACACCTAGCTCTCTACATACTGTGCCACCTATTACAATAATTTCCTACTTAGACTCCTGATCTCTAGCCTCTCTACAATCCATCCTAGTCTAAACAGTTGACATAATGATACACCTAAAGCACAGGTCATTCTTAAAAGTGTTTCTTGCAAACATTTTGTTGGATTCTGATTTTTAATTCATTCTGCTATCTATTTCCATTTCATGGGTGAGTTCATCCCATTCACATTCAAAGTTATAATTACAATTACTGATCATAGCAACTCCTTCAATGGCTTCTCTTTGCCTATAGGATAAAGTAAAACTACTTTGTTGGTTTTTAAAGCCTTTTATAGTTTGGCTACAACCTATCCTTATAGACTTATCCCAGATTAATCTCCCTCATGTACTTTATGCTTTTGTTCAATTTGTTCCCTGTACATGATATTCCAAATTCTTTTTCTGTGTTTTTGCACAAGCTGTCCCCAAGTTTGGGATGTTGGTCCTTCTTAGTTCAAGTGTCTTCTCCTACAGGAGGCCTTTTTCATTAAGGAGCCTACCAAAATTTTCTTTTCATTTATTTTGTAAATGTGTTATATTTACTTGAATCCCTCTTATTTCCCTTTCAATAGAATATAAGCTCCTTGAGGGAAGAGAATTTACTATTTTTATATTTGTATCCCCAGTGCCTAGCATGGTGCCCAGTACATAGTAGGTACTTAATAAATGATTGTTGCCTTGAATTACTTAATTCATTCAATTAGTTGCTGAAAAATGGTGAGCCTGCCAGGGCCAAAGGCAGAGTCCAGAAACATTTTACTAGAGATCACTTCCAAGGTGACGGAACTCATTAATCAATGTTCCTTGACTATGGTTTTCAGCTAGCTATGGAGTTACCTAATCGTACTGTCATCCAGCCCACATCTTTTCCACATTGTCCAGTCCCAAGAAAGTTATCAAATGTCTCGCGGAAATCAAGAGATATATTGACATTTTCCCAGTTTACTAGTCTCGTAATCCTATCACAAAAAGAAATGAAATAAGGTTGGATTGGCAATTCTAGATAAAAATGGCTTCACCTCTGATAGTTAATCAACTGTGTGACCCTGGGAATGCCTCTATACCTCTCCAGGCCTCAGTTTCCTTCTCTTTAAAATAAATGAATGGTTAGATGACCCATAAGATTAATTTCAATTCTAAACATCTGATGCAGCTATAAATGAATTAGGACCACTGGAGGTATTTATGCCCAAATAGTCCTCAAGCAGGGAACAATTTGGTGTAGTAAAAAGAATAAAGCTGAATTTGGGGTCAGAGGAATTGAGTTTCTATCATGGCTTTCCCTCCTTACTGTCCATGTAATGTCAACCCAGTTACTTAACCTCCCAAAGCCCCAGTTTTCTCCTTTTCAACAACCAAGTCTATGATCCTATGACCTCTACGACTCCTGATAGCTCTAAACTGATGAGTTTACATTTGGAATTTCAACATTGTATGATTATATCAGATCTGGATATATCATAATATAGATGTTGTTATTGTTAATTAGAATTGTTATTGTTCCAAATGGAACTTATTATACTCCCTCCAAATTCATCTCTTTCAAACTATATCATTTCTATTGATAGCACCATTAATCTTGCAGTCAAATGGTTCAGGACCTTGGAGTCAACTTAACTCTTGTCTTGACTATTCTTCCTCCACATTTCCTGCATCTATCTTTCACTCTTCCCTAGTCCAGATCCTCATCAGCTTCTAGTTTCTCCCATCTCCAGTCCATCCTCCACTCAACTCTCAAAATAATCTTCCTAAAGCATTAGTTCTGATCATGTCGCTCTCTTGCTCAAAAACATGCAATGGCTCCCTATTGCCTCCAGGAATAAAATAAAACTTTTCAATTTGGTATCTAATGTCCATCACAATCTAGCTGATCTTTCTGGACCTATTTCTATTATCTCCTTCATAAAAGTTCAATTCCAGCTAAACTAGTCTATTCTTTTTTTTCCCTGAACTCAGTTTTCCATTCCCCAACTCTGTGCCTTTGCTCAGAAGGTGCCTTCTCAGGCCCAAAATGCTATTTCTTCACATCTCTTGGACCTCTTAGATTTCTTCACATCTCAGGCCTGATCCCAGGCCTTTCCAGCTCCCCTCTCTGTTATTGTTTTCTCCCTTCTCAAATTATCTTGCATTTACTTAAACTAATTACTTTTCTCTCCAGGTAATTGCCTCAGCATTCGATTATTGAATATTTTACTCATAGGGTCATAGCCAGTATTTAAATTGTGTTTAAAGCAAAGCAATATAAAATCAATCTGTTACTTTGGATTATATGTGTAGGAGAGCTGGATTTTTAAACCTAGGACTGATAATTATTGCAGTTTCTCAGTCTCATCTGTCTCTAGGGTTTTTCCTTCTTGTCCCACTTTGTAAGAAAGAATGTTTAAAGCAAACTAACAAAAAAAACCAATTCTAAAATGCAATAAAGTAAGAATTCCCACATGTAAAGCATTTTCTAATTTACCTACTGTTTCTTATGTCAGCCCTGAGGGGGTGGGCAGTGAAATTATTATCACTCCCTTTTATAGGTGATAAAACTGAGGCTCTAGATTCAGTCACTTACCAGAAGTCACTTACCAGAACTCAGTTCTTTTGATTCCAAGTCCAGGACCAGGTCCACTACCCTTCAATTGTTTCTCAAATATTATATAAATATAGTTTAACCATTCCAATATTCAGAGAAAGAGGCATTGGGAGCATAGTACTAGATAGCTAGGTAGCATATAAGATCCCTGGACCTGGAGTCAGGAAGATCTAAGTTCAAATCTTCCCTTAGACACTAGGAGCTGTGTAACTTTGGGGAAGACACTTCTCTTTGCCTCAGTTTCTTCAGCTCTGAAATGGAGCTAATAGTACCCACCTCGAATGGTTGTTATTAAGATCAAATGAGATAATAGTTTTAAAGCCTTAGAGGCTGGTTATATAAATGCTAATTATTAGTATTGTTATCATGTGCGAATGAGATATTTACAATGTTTAGATTTAAAATACTTTTATGAATTTAATAGGGAGGGGATCTTTTAAGGCTCAAGGAGACATCCGGAGAATGGTTGCTTTAAACCTGGAAAAAAAGAATGAAAAGAATGGAGGGAAGAGGATGTTCAGTCCGAGGTGGGTCTGACCCACGTGGGCTTCTGGATTTCTTTATTCCGAGGACAGGTGCAGCCGGGATGATGTCAGAGCCCATGCCCCCAGCTCTGATCCCTGATCCCTAGACCTGAAGGGATTGACTCCAGGGGACCAGGCTCCTCCCTTCCCTTTCTCTCATTCCTTACATTCTACCACTGACCTTCCCCCTTCCTACAGTTGGTGGAACAAAGTCATCCAGAGAAGCAATGAATCATCTTAGCCACAGGTACGGGATGCCCACTCACTGTAAAAAGTTGACTTACCTGGGAGGGAGGTCAGAACCACGGAGGAAAAGAGAGGTTTTGTCTGGTTTTCCCTCGAGCATGGCAGGGAGCTCTCTTCCTGACAGATGTCCCTCCACAGCCTTATAAAGTCCAAGAAGCTGTTAATTATTACTCTAACTCTTAACAAGCTGGGGCGTGTTGGAAACCTGAGACACTCCCCGTGGCTCAGTGCATGTTGGGAGTGTTTATTTTCCTCGAGAGGAGCAGCTGATAGGAACACTCCCAACCACACACCTGTAGAAGAGGTAAATTGACTCTCCGGTTAACGCTTTAGAGCCTGCCTGTGAGCCGATTCTCCTCTCTTAACTGGATTCTCTCTGGGCTCCATACATGCCCTCTGTGAGCAGCAGGAGCCCACACTGATGTAACGTTTGAAGATCTCCTTTCGATAATCCTGTGGCATGGGCAGTGCCAGCGTTCTTGGCTTTATTTCGCATTTCTTGAAACAGACTCAGAGGTGAAGTGATTTCCTTATAGTCACACAGCCTGGAGGGCATGGAATTCAAAAGCAGGTTTTCTGATTGCAAGCCTGGTGCCCTTTCCACTCTAACATTTATTAATAAGTGACAATGATTGGGGCTGAAACTAATTCTTCACGATACCTTTTATTTCTCCCCACATTTGAATGAGCTTGGTTTGAACCCCTTTCTGCTGCCCAGCAGATGTTAGAAGAGGGAGGAAGAAAAAGGGCACAGCATGTGATTCAGCTGAGAGAAACAGGTATCATTTACCGCCACGATTAATCTAACTACAAAAGGAGCATCAGAGAAGCTTTGAGATTCGGAGATAGCAAGTGCTATTCAGTAGGGTATTAATTTTTTTTCTAGACCTGCCATTTAATTTTCCAGTGCTTATCACAATGTCTGCCACATAGTAGACTGTGTAATAAATTGGCTGACTGAAGAGATGAGGAACTCCTGGTGTCAAAACTTCATCCTTTCCCCCACCCTTCTTTGCAGTAAATGTGAATCTCATCGTGTTAGCAGTTTCCTCCGTAAAGCAGGGTAGATAAGATTTTTTCTACCATAGGCTATTTTACAAAAGTAGTCTTGACACTCTCGCAAAGAGTTCGATTTCTTCACTTGACTGGTCAGCCAAAGTTGTGTCTTGGTGCCTGTGGGGTTCACATGTCACAGGAAAAGAATGGTTGAGACTTTAGCTTTGTGTAATAATAATGATTATAGCTTACACTTATATAAGTCTTAACATCGACAAAACCCCACAACAACCCTCAGAGGCGAATGAAACAAGTATTGTTATACATATTTTAAAAATGAAAAAACTGAGGAGCATTGTGGTCAAATAGCTATACTTCACATAACTAGTAAGCTTCAGAATCAGAATTTGAACTTAGGCCTCTCAACTCTAAATTCAATATTCTTTTCACTGTGATCACAGAATAACTAGTAGAGAAAGGAACATTCAACCAAACTATGCCTGTCTATTTTTATATAAGGCAGAATTTATATAACACTTTAAGGTCTACAATGTCCTTTTCAGATATCTCATTTTATGCTAACAGGTAGCTCCCTGAGGTGGGTGCTATTGTTGTCCTCATTTTACAGATGTGGAAGCTAAGGCAGAAAGAAGTTAAGTGACTTGCCTAGGTCACACAGCTAGGTTTGACTCAGATATCCTTGACTCTAGGTTCAGTTTTCTTTTTTTTCTTTTTTTTTTGGTTAGGCAATGGGGTTCAGTGACTTGCCCAGGGTCACACAGCTAGTAAGTGTGATGTGTCTGAGGCCAGATTTGAACTCAGGTCCTCCTGAATCCAGGGCCGGTGCTCTATCCACTGTGCCATCTAGCTGCCCCTAGGTTCAGTTTTCTAAACACAGCTTTACCTACCTGCTTATCTGGTTGTGGGGTCCTAGACATAGCAGTTTCATTATTTATAGTGATGACTTAAATCTGAAATATTCTGATGAACTCAGTGAATCATATCCTATTGAACAGAAGCCTTAGAAACCTAGGTATGGCTGCTATGACCGTGGTATAATTCATACACAGGTGAATATAATCGAAAAGTTTGATATACTACTCACAGTTTCCTTTGGCCTGGATAGGCCTGACCTTTGAATGCAATATTTGCAGACTCTAAATCACCAAGACATCTTTGTTCAAGCCAGATCCTTCATCTTCTGTAGTCTACTGTTATCATTTCTCCATTATCAGGAGTTAGGCAATACTCCTTTGAAATATACTTCTTCAGATATCCTTGGAACATGTCTTCTGATCATCTAGTTTCCAGGTGGCTTTCCTTAGCTTACTGCACAGAAACATGGCTTTGGCTACTTGTGTCTTCCCATTCAGATTCCATGATTTGACAGTCCTTCCCAATAGGGATTAACTGGCAATGACTTGGAGTCAATGACAGTGATAGCAAGACTGCCCCTAACAGCAGACTTATGAACAAACAAAAGAAAAAGAATGAACTCGGATCTCAGGTCCATCATGGAGTCCTAAAAGTGAGAGAGTCTCTCTTATTTGGAGAGGTAACAAGCAAACTTTGTTTCAATATGATCACAGATTTCCTGAGTAAAGAAAGAGAGGGAACCTTCTAAAATGTAATGTTTATTTCTGATTTGTCCTGGCTATATCTTGTCTGTACATTTACAAGAAATGACCAAAAGGAGGGAGCAGAAAGGGAAAGGGAAATAAAGGTGGTCTGTCATCAGCATAATCCAGGTAGCACAAACTGGGAAATTGACAGCTGACAGTTCCTCCCACAAGAGGGTTGAAATAATAGATAATAGAAAGTTGACAAACATTAACTTAACTAGCCCTAGTGACTCAGCCATTATTGCCAATTAATTTCATCTCCTAGATTATTATTTTGGGTTATTTTAGGCATGTATGCTGGTGAAACTGAAAAGGGAAATGAGAAACCTTAAACAGGACAGTGGAATGTAGAGTCAAAAGTCAAATCTGGAAGTTGCTACACAGAGGAAGCCAGGCATTCATGGGAGGGGCAATGTGAGGGACATTTAAAACATAACTGTGAAATTGTCATAAGCAGAGAAATTTTTTGACCTCAAAGTGCTTCACTTTTCCTTAATACTAAATGGCCAAATTTTCCCTCTGGAGAATATCCAAAAGTCTATTTTAGACTAGAACATTGAGTTCTGATGGACTCTTGAGATAAAGGGACAGTTATTTAACACATTGTTTACTTCCCATGAAGAAAGAGATTTAAAGATTCCTCCCCTCCATCAAATAAATGAGAGACAAGTAGAAAGTTTCTCATCTAAAATATTCTCAAAAAACTATTGATAGGATCAGTACTGGTGCTGATAATGATGGAGGTCACCCGTCCCCCATTCAATAAATTCTATAGGCTACTTATTAGTTCCAGGATCAAATATAAACTCTATCATCAGATGTTTACTAACTCTGTGACCCTGGGCAAGTCACTTAACTCTGCCTCAGTTTCCTCAAGTATAAAATAAGAATGATAATAGCACCAACCTCCCAGATGTGTTGTGAGGTTCAAATGACATAATGTGTGTCAAGTACTTTCCACAATACCTGATACATAGTACATGCTGAATCAATTCTTGTATCCTTTCCTTCCCTTATCCTCCTTGCTCCATCCCTTCTCCTTTCTTCCTTTTCTCTGTCCCTTCCTTTCTTCTTCCTTTCCTCCTTCTCTTCCTTCTTTTCTTGATTCTCTCCTCTTTTTCTTCCTTCCTCTCTCCCTCTTTTCCTCTTTCCTTCCTTTCCTCCCTCCCTTTCTTCCATCCTTCTCTTATCCTCCTTTCCTCTGTTCTTTCCTTCCTTATTTTTTTCCTTCCTCCCTTCCTCCCTTCCTCCCTCCCTCCCTCCCTCCCTCCCTTCCTTCCTTCCTATTCTCCTTCTTTCCTATTTCTTGCTATTTCTTTCACAAGACACTCCATCCCCCAACTCTGGGCATTTTCACTGGCAGTTTCCCATTCTTTTCTCCTCATCTTTACCTCCTGGTTTCCTTCAAGTCCTAGCTAAAATCCCACCTTTGATGGGAAGGCTTTCCCAATCCCTCTTAACAATAGTGCTTTCCCTCTGTTGATTATTTCTAATTTATCCTGGATGCAGCTTGTTTGTCCATAGTTCTTTGCATGGTATGTCCTTCAATTAGACTGAGTTCCTTGAGAGCAGAGATTGCTTTTTGCCTTTCTTTGGGTCCCCAGCACTTAGCACAGTACCTGGAACATAGCAGGTACTTCGTAAATATTTGATGATTTGATAGAAATGATCTCATTCTGACTCTACAACAGCCCTGTGATTGTACAGTATGGATATTCCCATGTAGATGACTTGCATCCCCATACTCCCATCTTGTCCTGCTCTCTTTAATGGCCTCTCACAAATTCTCCAGAAGAGCTATCCAACAGCCTAGGGGCCTTCCTCTAAGTCTTTGAACACTTTGAACACTTTGAAGCAGGTGGGCTGTCCCTAGGTTATTCCTTACCCCAGCTGCATGGTCGGCCCACCTCCTTGTCCTCTCATAAATCTCTTCTGTGATATCTGTTACACTTTTGTGTAGTTCTTCCTGGGTAACATTGTGGCCTATTCACCCCACCATTGTTATCTCCATTGCCCTTTGGGTGAATGAAGCTTTAAACCACTGGGAACTGTGGGATGCCATGATTTGTAGTCATACAGTATCACCTGATGAAAAACTGATGATAGAGAATACTGATTGGGATTTGTTTCGGAGAGAAGCTTAATATCATTAATTCATCCACTGAACAAGCATTTATTATGGACCTACTGTGTGCTGAGGACACAAAGACAAAAATGAAGCAGGGCTTTTCCTTAAAGGGTTCGAATTCTATGGGGCAGGGGGGTGGGACAAAACATCAATCAGTCATAAAAGAAATACACATTATTACAGAAGGACAAAGTGTATTGAAACATAATTATGGAAACACACAGACAAACATAATTATGAATACACAGCTAGATGGCCCTGTGGATAGACTGCTGGGCCTGGAGTCAGCAAGACTCAGCTTCCTGAGTTCAAATCTGGGGTCAGACACTTCCTAGCTGTGGGACCCTGGGCAAATCACTTAACCCTGTTTGCCTCAGTTTCCTCATCTGTCAGATGAGCTGCAGAAGGAAATGGCAAACCATTCCAATATCTTTGCCAAGAGAATCCCAAATGGGGTCACAAAGAGTCAGACATGAGTGAAAATAATTGAATAACTACACACAAGCACATGAATTACTCATATATGTATATATGTGTGTGTCTTTGTGAAATTTATGGGCCCCAGGTTTGGGACTCCTGCTTCAGAAGGCTATACTTAGGCTGAACTTCAAAGGAAACTAGTGATTTTAGAAGCCAATGGTGAGAATCTGAGCACATTCCAGGTGGGAGGGTGCTGTTGTTGTCAGAAATAATTACTTTGAGAAGAGAACAGATTTAGGAGGAAATTGACAATTTCTATTTTGACTATATTAAGGTTAAGCTGCCTATTGGATATGTAGGTAGTAAATGTGAGACTTGAGTTTGGTAAAGAAATTGGACTTGGAATTCTAGATCTGGGAGTCAGCTGCAGAGAGGTGATGGCTGGACCCATTGGAGCTGAGGAGATAATTAAGAGGCAGTATAAAGAAAGAAAAAAAGAGGGCCCAGGCCAGAGTACTGGGGGTACTTTATATATAAAGTGTCTACAAAGTGTCAGATAAGGATAGTAATTCAGTAAAGAAAACTGAGAAAGAATGGCAGACAGGTAGGAGGAGATCCAGGCAAGAGAAGTGTAGTGAACACCATGGGAGGATAAAACGTCTAGGAAGAAAGAAAGGAAGTCAAAAAAAATTAAGGACTGAGAAAAAAATATAAGAGATGGCAATTAAAAGACCATTGGTAAACTTGGAGACAACAGTTTCAGTTGAACAATGATGATGGAAACTGGGTTTTGGTTTTTTGTTTGTTTTAGTATAGAATAACTATTTCCTCCACATAAAAGAGACATTTACAATGCAAAAGACTCATAATATGTACTGACAATGACTTAAATCTGAAATAGTAACTCATAGTGCAGATTATTCACCATAAGTTCCCTCTTCCCTTCTTTTCATCTTAAAATGCCTTGACAATATTACTCATTTTCTTCTTTCCTCTTTCTTTGATCTCTGATGATGAAGTAACCCTTTTCCTAGCCAAGACCAGCCCTTTTTCATATGCTCTTCATCCCATCCCATCCCATCCCACCCAATCCTTCAAGCCAGCATAGTACAGCTCTCCTTTAATTTTTTTTCCTGAACTTAACAAGCATCAAATAAAATGAACATTTCAATATACAAAATAGTACAGAAAAAAGATTAAACATGAAATTGTGAGTCACTTTGTAGAGAGTTTGCTTTTCCTTTTAAGTATTTCATGAATTCAATGTATAACTTTCTAAGCTGTCCTGTCCTGTTTCCTTTGGGCTTTCCTTCTGCTCTTTTCTTTTTGTTTGTTTTTGCTAGGCAATGGGGTTAAGTGACTTGTCCCGGGTCACACAGTTCGTAAGTGTTATGTGTCTGAGGCTGGATTTGAACTCAGGTCCTTCTGACTCCAGGGCCAGTGCTCTATCCTATTATCCTGGTATTATCCAGCACTTTGCTGCCCCTCTTCTGCTTTTTTCTGTGGACTAAAACATTCTTCAATGTCCCTCTTTTCTTTATTTCTTTTCCTTTTCTGTCAATCCTGTCACTAGCTCCATTTTCCTTTCTCTTCTCCCCCACTTGCAGAGGGAACTTTAAAACAAAGCAAAACAATTTCCAAATTAGTCTTCTATAAAAAGTTATGTCTCCCTCTTCTCCCTGAGTCCTTCTGGGGTAGATAGAACGTTTAGTCATCATCCTAAATTTTTTAAGTCTTTCAAAATTGTTGGTCTTTACAATGTAGTTGTTATTGTACAAATTATTCTCCTGATTCTACTCACTTCACTCTCCAATAATTCAATCATATCTTGCCAGGTTACTTAGTACCTATCTCCTTTGGTCATTTCTTATGGTGCAATAATATTCCATTACACTCACATATCATAATTAATTTAGTCATTCTTCAATTGATGGGTACATACTTCATCTCCAATTATTTAATAAGAAGAGCTGCTCTAAATATGTTTGTATATATGAGTCCCTTTTTCTTTCTTGGATTTCTTTGGGGGTATAGGCCTATTAGTGGGTTAAAGGATATGCATAGTTTACTGTCTTTTGGGGAAGTTCTAAATTACTTTCAAGAATGGTGAGACCATTTCATAGCTCTTACAATAATAATTTTTTCCCTAATTTAGTTGCATTCATTTTATTTGTGTAAAACCTTCTTAATTTTATGTAATCAAAGCTGTTCATTTTATCTTCTGTGATATTCTGTGCCTTGTTGATCAGGAATCTTTCCCTCTCCATACTTGCAAAAGATATTTCCTTCCTTGCGCCTGTAATTTGTTTACTATGTGACCTTTCATATTTAATTCATATATCTATTTGTGGCTTACCTTTGTATATGGTGTGAGATATTGATCTAAACCTAATTTCTACCACACTGCTTCCAAATTTTCCCAGAAAATTCTATCAAATAATGACCCCTTCTGGGCAAGTAACTAGGATCTTTGCATTTACCAAACTCTAGGCTACTAGGCTTATTTGCTTCCATGTATTGTACGCCTGATGTGGTCCTTCAATTGACCTCTATTTTTCAACCAATACCAAACAGTTTTGGCAATTGTTGCCTTATAGCAGAGTTGGAAATCTACACTCCTTCATTTTTCATTATTTTCCTTTGATATTCTCAGTCATATTTCCCCCCTTCAATTGAATTTATTATTTTTCTTGCCTTATAAAGTAATCCTTTGGTAGTTTGATTGGTATAACACTGAATAAATAAGTTAATTCAGGGAGTATTATCATTTTTATTATACTGATGTGGCATAACACAAGCAATTCATCTTTCTCTATTTAAGACTATTTCTATAAAAGTATTTTATAGTTGTATTTATATAGTTGCTATGTATGTGTTAATGGGTAGATTCCCAAATATTTTATATATTCTTCAGTTAATTTGAATGGCATTTCTTTTTCTACTTCTACCTCCTGGATTTTGTTGATAAGGGATGGAAATGCCAATGATTTATATGGGTTTATGTCATATCTTGAAAGGCTGCTGAAGTTAGTTTCACTTAATTTCATTTGTCTCTAGGGTGTTCTAGATAGACCATCATATCATGTGCAGAAAGCTATAGTTTTATTTCTTCTTTCCCTAAGCTTTTCCCTTGTTGTCTTTTCCTTCACTTATTGCTAAAGCTAGATTTTGTAGAACTACATCAAATAATAGTGGTGATAATGGTATCCTTTTATCCTTGTGATTATTGGAAAAGACAATAATAATAATTAGTAGTTTATATATATATATATATACATACACATATATATGTATATATATGTATACACACACACGCGCACACACACACACACACACACACACACACACACATATATATATGTATATATATATGGGGAGAGAGAGAGAGAGAGAGAGAGAGAGAGAGAGAGAGAGAGAGAGAGAGAGAGAGAGAGAGTGTCCTTTAAGGTTTGCAAAGTATTGTACATATTGCTTTATTTGATCCTTACAACAACCTGATGAGGAATATATTATTATTATCATCCCCATTTTATAAACAAGAAAATTGAGGCAAAGGTTAAATGACTTGCCCAGGATCACAGAGATAGTAAGGGATTGAGGCAAGTTTATCCTGTTACTCTAGTTTATCTCGTTACATGTATCACTTGAGAGAACAAGCTCCCAAATCTGAAATAGTTTTGGAAAGAAATTTATTAAGTCACTTGGGAGGGAGAGGAAGGTAACGGGAGAAAGAGAGAGAGAGAGAGAGAGAGAGAGAGAGAGAGAGAGAGAGAGAGAGAGAGAGAGAGAGAGAGAGAGAGAGAGAGAGAGAGAGACAATGACAGAGAGAGAGACAGTGACAGAGAGAGAGAGACAGAAAAAGAGAAAGATAGAGACAGAAAGAGATAGTGACAGAGAGACAGAAAGAGAGACAGAGACAAAGAGACAGAGAGATAGACACAGACACAAAGACACAGAGAGACAGAGATAGAGAGACAGACAGACAGAGACAGAGAAGCAGCACATGGCTTTTCCCTTGAATGGTGGACTATTGGCTTAATGACAATTGAAACAAGCATACCTGATATCAAAACTCAAAATATTATCAAATTGCTTTCCCAGAGATTTCACCTCAAATAGCAAAATTTCATTAATCACAGCTTAGGGCTAGGCTCTTGTTTTTCTCACGTTATTATAATAACAATTAACAATAAGCATATAAAAGGACATATAAGCACTTAAAAGTCTTTATATTGTTTGTCTTTTCTAATTTAAATCCATACTGTAGCAGAAATCATTAGGAATTAACAATAATCACATTCTGAAGTTTCACAAATATAGTAAATACATGATAGTTTCCCCCACAATAAGTTATTATACATTTTAAAGCAAAACATACCCAATTAAATACTTAACAATTTTCAAACATCAGCTCAGTTCATAATCTAATAGCATCCAGCTTAAAAGAGAAGTTAATCTTCTAATGATATAATTATATCATCCTCTGGCTATAATTTCTCAAATTAACAGCTTTTCTTATACAATGGTTTCCCCCAAATCACAATACAAGAACAATTAGAATTCTAACAATAACATTAACACTATTATAGATTTAAAAAAACAACATAAAATTTTTCACCAGTTAAATAATATTAATTCAGTTGAGTACATGCTGAATCCTCTTATATAGAAAATCACGACCTATCAATTTGGCATTCTATTACCAATCACATTCAAAAACCAGTACAGAGTAATTATACTTAATAAAAGTAATAATAGTTAACATTTATATAGCATTTATTATGAGCCAGGCAATGTGCTAAGCACTTTACAACTATTATGTCATTTGGTCTTCATAACAACCCCAGTTTACAGTGAGAAAATGGAGGCAACCAGAGGTGAAGTGACTTGCTCAAGGTCATGCAGCTAGTGTCTGAGACTGGATTTGAACTCGAGTTTTCCAGGTCCATGCATTTCCAAGCATATTGCCTTAATGTCAAATATCAAATGTATTTTTCATTAAGTTCTGCTTTACCACAATTATCCTAAAAGGAGAACATAGACCTATTTAAATGAGACCACATAATAATTTAGTTTCAGATAAACCTCAATCAAATCAAATTTGGATTTACAATCCCAAATGATGAACACTGAAATACTCAATTTTCCCAAGGGCCATTAGCTATGAACTCTTCAAATTATAGAGCCCTCTGCTTTTAGTTAGGTAACTTTCAGAGATAAATGTGATAGTCTCGTATTCCTATCCCCCTCTTTTTGGAACCCACGAGGCTATAATGATTGGAACAAGCCTTTCTAATGGTCTTTCAAGAACAAAATTCTAATATGCTATACTCAAATAATTCCATGCTTCATATTTATTTTTATAGTTTCCATTTCATAACTGTTATAACTTGATAGAACCCTGTCTATCTGAAACTGCTAACAGGCACTTCTCCAAAAAGCTTCTCATTTCCTTTTTCTCTCAATGGGCTCAAAAACCTTCTCAACTCACTTTCCAAAACTCCAAATCCTTACCTTACATTCATATTGTCAGTGCAAAAGGCCTCCATCTTATTTTTAAAAAAATTCTACCATTCTCTTTTTTTCTTTCTCAGTTATTTTTCCTTATATAATACCAATTAATTGTTAAACTTTTACCTCAGAAATAACATAGTCTATTTCAATTTAGGTGACTTTGCTACTAATTTACCTAAACAATTTAAATTCAGTTGGATCATTTCAAACTAGCTTCAGTTCTGCTTATTTTCTAGTAAGTGAAATACCTTTCTACTGGAAAAATAAGTTCATCTCTCATCCTCCAGGAAGGGGAGAAAGGTGTTTGCTGTTTGTGTTTAATCTTAATCCTAACTGCAAAGCTTCAAAAAATCCACTAAAATGTTTTAGCAGTTACAAAAAATAAATTTAAACCATAATTTGGAAATTTACAATAAAGATGTCACATTTTAGTTACAAGTTTTAGTCTCTAGTTAGTTTATAATGCTATAGATTTCAACAAACCAGGAAAAAAGAGTTCCTTTCTTTTCTTGTCTGTATTCATCCGTGTAATCTTCAACTTAGCCAGAATTGTGAAGGTAGAATCTAACTGTCTTCGTCCTTATCTCCCTCTGAAAGTCTAATAAAAAAGAGTTAGCGAGAGTAAAACCATGCTTAATATTGCAGATAGTGGGAAGAGTTGTTTTAAGTATGAAACTTCCTCAGTCTTACTCACCTTCTAAGATCCCTTTCTGTGATCAATATCAGGTCTCCAGGAGTCTTCTGACTCTGTGAGCCGACTTTCAAGATTCTATCACTGCTTACCATATTAAGATAAAGTATATTTATTCCCATGTCTACACATTTTTGCATGTTTTAAAATCTCTATGGGTATCATATTTTGTAAAAAAAAAATGTAAGCATCTATTGACAACTTTTATTGTTTTTGCTATTTGAAATATCTTTTGTATTAGGTTTTCTATTATCAAACGATCCTGCCTTCCTGGGATTCAGAAGACAGAGTCAGTCATTCCTTCTCCCCCATTAGAATATAAGAACTTCATTATTGCATGGCCCCTTCCAAATGCTCAGATGTTTTACCTTTCTAGTTTTCTCTTGAAATATTTACATTTCAAGGTTTCTACTCCAAATATGATCTGTGCATCAAGAATGCTTATGAGTTCTCTATTCTATCTGGTTTTGTAGGTAGAGTTATTCTTGGTTGTAAGCCTCTGTCATTTATCTTTCAAAATATTGTATCGCAAGCTCTCCTTTACATTATACTGGTAGTTCAAAGGCTTGTGTGAGTCTGACTGTCATTCCTTGGTACCTCCACTATTTATTTCTGATTGTTGGCTGTACTTTTTCTTTGACCTGAAAATTTCGGAGTTTGGCTACAATGTTCCTAGAATTTCTCATTTTAGGGTTACTTTTAGGAGGTGACTCGTAGGTTTTCTATTTTTCCTTTTAGAACTAGAAATAGATATGGACAGTTTTCCTTTATAATTTCTGGAAAGTTATGATATAGGCTTCTTTTTTGTTTTTGGTCATGATTTTTAGGTAGACCAAGTATTTTTAGTTCAGTATTGTCAAATTGAAATAGAAATGGGGGCCACTAACCCATGGCAAACATTAAAATGTAAAGTTACCCATCTTTTATCAAATTTTAATTTTATTAAATATTTTCAAATTAAATTTTAATCTGGTTCAGGCTATATTCAGAACTCTCCTGAAGGCTGTGCGTTTGACACCACTGTCTCAGATTACATCTTCTTGGACTGTCTTAAGAAACATATTCCTTATGCCTCCATCAATTCCCCAACCCAAGTCTTTTGATTTTGATATAACATTTATGCTACTAGAAATTAAGAGAACCATGTAGAATTGCTAGAAAGTAATTGGGGAATGGCTGAGCAAATTGTTGGTAAAACTGTAGTTGAAAACTATGATGCTATAAGAAATGAGGAAAAGATGATTTCAAAGAGAAATGGAAAGATTTCTATGAACTGATATGGAACAAAATGAACAGAACCTGAACAATTTGTATTAAAATTTGTATGTGCATTTGGCATTAAGCATTTGTAAAAATGAACAATTTTGAAAGACATAAGAACTCTGTGACCAACTAAATGGTCGACCATGGTTGTTATAGTGGATTGGTAGAGAAGAATATGGCTTATCTCATGATGAGAGATGATGGACTAACATGGAGAAAACAGAAAGCATTTGTGTATGTTACCAATGTGGAAATATATTTTGCTTGACTGTGTTTATATAATATGGGAGTTCTTTCTTTTTTTCTTCCAGTGAGTGGGGGACATTGGGAGGGAAAAAAATGAATTCTTGGTGATTGGAAAATTAAAAAAAATAAGTGAAATATTTCCTGTGCATAAGGAGCTTACATTCTAATATTGTGTATATGTACATTTTTGTTGTTGTTGTTGTTTTTGCTTTTGCTGGGCAATTGGGGTTAAGTGACTTGCCTAGGGTCACACAGCTAGTACATGTTGTGTGTTGTGTGTCTGAGACCAGATTTGAACTCAGGTCCTCCTGACTTAAAGACCGGAGCTCTATCCACTGCGTCACCCAGCTGCCCCTGTGTATACATACATGCAGAATATACACATGTACATATGTATGTGTATATATGTGTACATATCTAAATATCTGTGTATATGTATGTATATGTGTATGTATGTATGTAATAGTGACAGTATGGTTTGGGGAGAGAAGACATTAACAACTAAAGGAATCAGGAAAAGCTTCATGTAGAAGATAGAAATGGAGCCAAATTCTGAGGTAAACCAGGGATATCTGAGAGGTAGAGGTGAAAAGAGAGCATTTTGGGTACATGCATGCCTGAATCTCATATTAGTTCCAACTTCGTTTCAACATCCAATCAACTTAGCTCCCTGAAGCTTAGAACTCTGGCTAATGTTCTGGTTTTTGCTGATTTTTGTTCTCATTGGTCATCAACCTCCATTATATTGGAGTTATTTCTTCTTGACTCCAAAGGGCAGAACAGACCAATGGATGGAGGTTCTAAAGAATCAAAATTAGCCTTGAGGTAAGGCAAAATACTCTAAAATATCGAGCTATTGGAAAGGGGAATGGGCTTCCAGGGAGGTAACCTCCTCTAAAGGTAGTTTACCACTTGAATGTTCTTCAGATGTGGGGTGGACTAGATATTCTCTGAGGTCCCTTCCAGTCCTTAGTTTCTATGATTCTCTCTATCCAGATTGGCTTAGTATGATTTAGAGGGAGTCTCCAAGTTGTGGAGAGGTTGTATTCCAAAAGTTCTTTTATAAATTAGTTCTTTGAAACTCATAATGCATTTTCCATAGAAACAATATTATAATATTATAAATTAGGTTCACAGACTAGCCCAGGGGTGGGGAATCAGTGGCCTCAAGGCCACATGTGGCCCTTTAGGTCCTCAAGTGTGGCCCTTTGCTTGAATCCAAACTTCACAGAACAAATCCCCTTAATAGAAGTATTTGTTCTGTAAAACTTAGACTCAGTCAAGAGGTCACACCTGAGGACCTAGAAGGCCACATATAGCTTCAAGGTTGAAGATTCCCCACCCCTGGACTAGCCTATAGAAAGCCATTACCCATAATACAGCTGAAATATTGCACATTTACACTGAAAGTAGTAAGATGAAGTACTGGTCCTATCTGAGTAATTACGTAAATCCAGAGAAAAAACGAAATTAAATTAGAGGAGGTCTTAATTTATCTTGAACACTGGTCCCTGCTCCCCTAGGATGTCTTTACGTTTTCAGATGACCATTGGCCAATTAATAGTCCTGAGGGAAAGAACACACTTGAGGAAAGAAGGCATGAGATCTGAATAATTCTTCAAAGGAATAAAGAAAATATCAATTTAAATCAATTCAAAATCCATAAATAATCAAATCCATGGCTAGTTGGGAAGCAGGAAAGGGAGTTTGTCACATTGGTCTAAATCCAGGGAAATTAACCCCAAGTGATGAGAGCCAACTCTGAAAGGGAAGAGTAAGTATTAGAGAGCTGATTTGTCTCACCAACCCCACTGAAGGAGGTTTTTGTTTTTGCTTTTGTAGGAAGGGGATGTGCATCCCTCCTTCCTCTCTCATGCTGGTGATATGGGATGGGAACAGCTTTCTAAGAGGAGTTTGAGAGGCTGACAGAGACTTTTTGGGGATTCTGAAAGTCCTCACAAGGGTTTCCAGAGGTCATTAGTTTGATTCTTTATTATGTCTAATTTCATTTAATAACTAAAGCTTTCATCTTCCTTCATGGAAGTGTAATAGTCTTATGGTTTAAGCAGGGTCTGGCTTCCAGATAAAATGAAGGGAAGAGATGTTTCATAAGGTAAGTGATCAGTTGGTAGAAGAAAGGAAAAAAGGAAGAGTTAGTTTAAAGACCTTTATGCATATACAGATGGCATAGTGGATAGATTTCTGGACCTAGAGTCATAGAGACTTAAGTTCAAATCCAACCTCAAACACATCTGTGAGACCCTGGGGGAGTCACTTCAATTTTGCCTGCCTCATTTTCCTCCTCTGTAAAAAGGGTCATGGTAAAGATTGTGAGGATAAAAGATATTTTTTAAGTGATTTGCAAACCTTAAAGAGCTATATAAATACTAACTATTGCTATTATTACATGAGATAGATTTTGCTTGAGATGGAACCTACTGAATTGTCAGAGTACAAGAAGGTACAGGTGATCTGGAAGGTATGATTCCTCACATGAGCCACAAGATGGCACTGTGGACCAGAATACCTTAACATGTTTCCCCCAATATCTCCTTTCACTTTCCCCCCAGGATTGTAGTGGAGTGAGTAGGGAAGGGGAGTGTACTTCCTTCAACCAGGGACTGCATGGAATTTTTGCCAGTCTAGTGTTTATACCTTGAGTCCAACCCTTTAATGTTTTTACAATGTAATGAGGTGATACCAGAGAGGGCAAATAAGTTTTTTTCTTTTATAAAATGGTATCTATAGACTCCTTTGGAAATATATATCCTTCAGTTGGGGACCAAGAAAGAGTTAGGGAAGAAGAAACAAAAAGTCAGAGAGCAAGCTACTTATAGTTTTAAGGCAAAGATAAGAAAAGAATTAAATAACAAATTAAAAGCTGAAGGTGTCACAAAAGTAGAGAATGAAAGATTTTTTTTAAATGACAATTTAAGGAGAAAATTGAATAAAATTTAAAGACTTTATTTCCAGCTTTTCTTGTTGTAAGCTAATGGTCTATCTCATTTATTCAGTTGTCGAACAGACACTGACTGTGACCCCTCAGGTCTCAAATGAATACTAACCATGTGGGCAAGAAATGGGAGAGTAACAACAATTTCTTAAAGAGCCTAGAAAATTGTTGTTGAATTGTATTTAGGAGCTTCACTTAAGTTCAGACTTAGAGCTCTCTCCATACAAGCTAAAGATTTTGTAGTTTTATATTAACTAGGACTAAGGGCTGTGACTGGTACCATTCCATTTCTTGACATTGGACTCACTGATTGAGTCCTGATTATTGGCTGATGCCGGCATATCTTTCTAAAATGTCACCTAGAATTTTTAGTGGAGATGAAAGGCCTACAGAGGTGAGGAGATTTCACTGATGCTACTGTACTGAATTAGTTTCCTATTGCTCCATATTTATAGATCTACTTAATTCTTTAATAATCAATTCTGAAAGAAGTATTTAATAGAATTCTAACAAGGAATTTGAGTGCCAGAGGCACTCAAGTTTAGGGATTAGAGAGGTGGGGAGGGGGAGAATATGATTATGGTTTGGGAGTTCACTTTCCAGTCAATTGCTTGTTCATGGTCTAAGAGCTATCTTTCTCCATTCCCAAGGCAGAACAAGGAGCAGAAAAGTATGCCCCATTTTTTTTGAGTTGTTAAGTCCTCTGTGGTTGGAAAAGGGTCTGGGGGACCATGCTCTGATCCACCATTCATTCCTGAGTTGTCTGGGAACTGTGTTCCCTCTCTGCTAAGAGTTGCACCTTCTCAAGAGGAGCAGTATCTCTCCAATTGACCCTATTCCTACCTGCTTCTTGTTATAGGACAGACACACCAGGGGCATATAACTTCCCCACACTTGTGTTCCTTGGATAGAGGAATACCATGAGGAGGAAGTATCCCAAATTCAGTGCCAAGGGGCAAAACTTTGGTTGCATAATCCTACTTACAGTTCTGACTTTTAATCTTACCTCTAATATTCACTGCAGTCCTGTTAAATCAGTACAAACATAAACATGAAAAGGATATGCCAGAAAATTGTTGCTGAAATGAGACTAGGAGAGAGTCTATGTAAAAAACAGCTTTGTTGTTGTTCTTGTTTTTAGCAGACATGCCCTGAAATGTGAAAATTCCAGTCACCCAAACATGTCATTCTTTACCCCTTAGGCAAAGGTTTTAGTCATCTAACATGTTGCTGTAAGCAAGGAATTAGACCATGTAAGCTATTAGGAGAGACTCTTTGAACAGACCCAATGCCAGTTGCAAGGAATATCAGTTAGTTACATGACTCTTTCTTCACTGGCATTTTGCAACAGCAAAAGTTTCTTCACCATTTCAATAAACAGCAAGTGCAGTGCTGGGCATACCCCCACTCATGCGGGCACGTACAGTCATGAGCTCAATCTTCCTTATGTGTATTGCTGTCTTATGACATCATACAGAAGTTTAAAGACTTTGACATTGAGTGCCACAGTCATTGTGGTTACTGCCAGCCAGTTGACAAAAAGGGAACAGTGCTCATTTCCATGGCATCTTTCCAGATACAAGAACATTTTGTGAACATTTAAGTAAGTGCTTGACGTGATAAAGAGCCAAAGAGAGAAGTTCCATTGTACATAGCAACAGCAACATTGTTAGGATAATCAACGGTGATAGTTTTAGCTACTCTGTTCAAGAAATGATCCAATACAGTTTCAAAGGATGCATGATGGAAAATGCTACCTACCTCCAGGAAAGATCTGATGAACTCTGAATACAGATTGAAGCATAATTTAGAAAATCTTTATTGTTTTATTTTGTTAATGTTTTCTTTTGCAATATGGCTAATATGAAAATGTTTTGTATGACCTCAGATGTATAATCAAAATTGCTTGCCTTCTCAAGGATGGGGGAAGGGGAAAAGGGCAGGAGAGAATTTGGAACACAAAATTAAAATAAAAAGGTTTGTTAATTTTTTACATGTAATTGGAAAGTATTTAATGAAATAACTTAAAAATAGAGAATTCTCTGTTTCTTTTCTTGATAGCTCAGATTCTACCTCTCCTACTTCTTGATGAATAAAAACTCATTGAAGAAAATAACTCCTTAAGAATTAGAATTGGGCAAGGAGAAACTAATGATTTCACGAAACATCAAGAAATAACAAAACAAAATCAAAAGGATGAAAAAAATAGAAGAAAATGTAAAACATCTCATTAGAAAAACAACTGACAATGGGGCAATTAGGTGGCACAGTGAATGGGCACCAGCCATGGAGTCAGGAGGATCTGAATTCAAATCTGGCCTTAGACACTTAATACTTACTAGCTGTGTGACCCTGGGTTAGTCACTTAATTCCAATTGCCTAGCCAAAACCAAACCAAACCAAACCAAAAAATAAATAAATAAAATAAAAAGGAGGGGTACATATAGGTGGTGTATTGGATAGAATACTGGTCCTAGAGTCAGGAGGACCTGAGTTCAAATCCAAACTCAGACAGTTGATACTTAATAGCTGTGTGACCCTGGGCAAGTCACTTAACCCCATTGCCTAGCAAAAAACAACCCCCACCAAAAAAAAAAAGAAAAAGAAAAACAACTGACTTATAAAACAGATCAAGGAGAAATAATGTGAGAATTGTCAGCCTACCTGAAAGTTATGGTAAAAAAGTCTACACTTTAATAAATTATTAAAGAAAACTGCCCTAAAGTTCTAGAATGAGAGCATAAAATAGAAATTGAAAAAATAAATCCACCCAATTACCGCCTAAAACATTCCAAAATGAAAATTCACAGGAACGTTGTAGCTAAGTTTCAAAGTTCTCGGGTCAAGAAGAAAATATTACAAGCAACTAGGAAGAGACAATTTAAATATCGTAGAGATACAGTTAGGATAACACAAAATTGGGCAGCTTCTACATTAAAAGACTGAAGGGCATGGGACATAATATTCTGAAGAGCAAAGAAGTTGGGTTTGCAACCAAGAATAACCTACCCAACAAGGTTGAATGCAATCCTGCCAGGGCAAAAAATGCATATTTGCTGAACTAAAAGACTTTGAGGTATTCAAGAAGAAAAGACCAGAACTGAAAAGAAAATGTAACCCATAAGAATCAGGAGAAACATAAAGAGGTAAACATGAAAGACTGACTATAAGGGATTTAATAAGGTTAAACTGTTTACTTCTTAGAGAAGATGATGACATTTGCAACTCTTAAGAATGTCAAATACTTGGAGAAATATTAATTGTTCATGGATAGGTGGGACCAATATAATAAAAATGACAATTCAACCTAAATTAGTCTGCTTATTCAGTGCAATCCCAAATAAACTATCAAAAATTATTTTATCGAGCTAGAAAAAAATAATACAATTCATTTAGAACAAAAAGTCAAAAATATCAAATGAACTAATAAAAGGAAGGAGGTTTAGCTGTACCAGATCTTAAACTATATTATAAGACAGTAATTATCAAAACTATTTAGTACTGATGAAGAAATAGAGAGGTAGATAAATAGAACAGAATAGACATACAATTTATAGCAGCAAATACATGTAATAGACAAGTGTAAAGACTTAAGATTTTGGGATAAGAATTCATTATTTGGTAAAAATTATTGGTAAAACTGGAAAGCAGTATGGCAGAAATTGGGCACAGACCAATATCTTATACCATTTACCAAGATAAGGCCAAAATGGATACATGATCTGGATATGAAGAGAGAAATTACAAGAAAATTTGAAGAACATGGAACATATTACTTGCCAAACTTGTGGACAGGTGAACAATTTGTGAATAAACAAGAGATAGAGAGAGCAGAATGAGGTGTAAAATAGTTTCAATTGCATCAAATTAAAAAGGTTTATTTTTTACAAATAAAGCAAATGTAGCTAAGATCAGAAGGAAAGCAGAAAATTGGGGGAAATGGTTATAGACAGCTTCTCAGATAAATCTCATCTGAAATATATAAAGAACTTGGTAAAATCTATGAGAATATGAGTCATTCCCCAAGTGATAAATAGGCAAAGGATATGAATAGCCAGTTTTTGGAGGAAGAAATCAAAGCTATATATACTTCTAATTATATATAGAATATAAAGTTATTCTAAATCATTATTTATTAGAGAAATACAAATTAAAACAACTTTGAGATATCATCTCACAACTATCAGATTGGCTATAATGACAGAAGAGGAAAATGGCAAATGTCAGGGGGGTATGGAAAAAATTGGACATTAATACACTGTTGGTGGAATTGTGAACTGATCCAACCATTTTGGAAAGCAATCTGGTATTATGCCCAAAGATTTATTAAACCGCCTGTACCTTTCGACCCTGCAATATCACTATTAGGTCTGTTTCCCAAAGTAATCAGGAAAAAATGAAAAGAACTTTTATGTGTTAAAATATTTACAGCAGATCTCTTTGTGGTGGCAAAGAACTTGAAATTGAGGGGATGCCCATTAACTGGAGAACGGCTGACTAAGTTGTGGTATGTGATTGTGATGGAATACTATTGCTGTAAGAAATGATGAGCATGGGGCAGCTAGGTGACGCAGTGGATAGAGCACCAGCTCTGAAGTCAGGAGGACCTGAGTTCAAATCTGTCTTCAGACCAAACACTTGACACCTACTAGCTGTGTGACCCTGGGCAAGTCACTTAACCCCAATTGCCTTAAAAAAAAAGAAATAATGAGCAGGTTGATTTTAGAAAGACTCATAAAATAATGCAGAGTAAAATGAACAGAACCAAGAGAACATTCTATAGAGTAACAGCAATATTGTTTGGAGAACAAATACAAATAACTGAGCTATTCTGAGTTATATAAATATTCAAATCAACTACAAAGGACCTATGAAGGAAGATGCTATACACCTCTAGGGAAAGAACTGATGTATGGAACTATGTATTATATAGGTTCACATATATATGTCTAATATATATGTGTCTAATGGCATGAGGGTTTGGGAGGGAAGGAAGGAAACAGCTTGGAACTCAAATGCAACAAAAATAAAATAAAATAAGTATTACAAGAAAAGAAAGGTAGGGGGAGGACATGATGGTGATGTCTATTCTTGCCTCCCTGTGAGCCATATTTAGAGAGACAACCCATCACCCCCTTACATGTAGAAATGATTAAATTTTCAGGGTGAATATTTAAATGTCGAAAATTGTCAACAACTACAAATCCGGGTTTGATTTATTGTTTGTCTAGACATAAGAAAGTGGTGGAGAAAATGATAATAACATGGATTAAAGTGTGTAAAAACCATTTTCCCCCCTAAAGGGCCTGGTTTTCTTGATGATCACATGCCTACTTTATCAGCTGAGAATCTTGCCTCACCTTTTACAGAAAAAAATTGAAGCCATTTTTTTCTTTTCTCCTCTTCTCCATTTCTTATCACTCATATGCCTTCTTCTACTGTTTCTTCCTTCAGTCATTTCACATGAAGTCATCCCACCTTCCCCATCACATTGCCTCCTCTGTTATTCCCACTCTTTCACTTATTTTTTTTATCTCTGCCTCTCTACTGACATTTCCTACTGCCTACAAACATAACTAAGTCTCCCTCAACCTGAAGAAGCCCTCAGTTGATCCTTCCATTACCACTAACTGTAGTCCTATATCTCTTTTGCCTGTTGTGGCTAAACTCAAAAAGGCTGTGGATGGTAGGTGCTTCCACTTTCTCTTTTCACTCTCTTAACCCATTACAATTCAGCTTCTGAGCTTATCATTCCCCTGAAACTGCCCCCCTCCAAAGTTACCAATGATTGGTTAGTTGCAAACCAGCTCATTAATTCACACATCATAGCAATATTCCAACACATTCTGATCCTATCTGAAAAATTGTGTGTGAATGTTTTTTTTCCCAATTTCCTGCATTCCTTCTATTCTTGGCTACATTGGTTTTACTTAATACAAGAAGATTTTATTTTAAAATAATTGAAATTATCCATTTTTACACTTCAACAATGCTCTCACCTTATAATATTGTTTAAGGTCTGATACTGCTGAATTTCCTTCCTTCACATCTTTTCCCCCAGTGTCTTTGAAATTCCTGATCTTTTCTTCTAAATTATTTTTGATATTATTTTTTCCAACTCAGTAAGATAATTCTTTTAGCAATTTAATTGAAATGGCATTGAATAAATGGATTACTTAGGCAAAAGTGTCATTAAAAAATTATGTTGGCTCTATCTACCCATGAACAATAAATAGTACTCCAGTTATTTACATCTGATCTTATTTGTATAAAACAGTGATTTATGCCTTTGTTCATATAGTTCTTGTGTCTGTTTTGGCAGGTATACTCTCAGGTATTTATAATATCTAGTTATTTTAAATTGTCTAATTGAATAATATTGCTGACACATAGTGTAATTTCCCTATTTTTTTCTTTTAAGTCTATTTTAGTTTTGATTTCATCTAAAATTATGATTACTACCCTTGGTTTTTTTTTACATAACAAATTCTACTCCTGTTTTTTATTTTATCTTTGTGTGTATCTCTCATTTTTATTATATTTCCTGAAAGCAACATATTGTGGAATTCAAATTTTTTATCAGCTACCATTTTCCATTTTCTGGGTTAATTCATCTCATTCTAAGCTATAATTACTTATTGTGTGCTTTTCTCCTTCATATTTTTCCTCACTTACCTTCTCAACCTGTTTGCCCTATCCCTCCTCACTCCTCTGCTTTACTTCTACCTGCTACTTTGCCCTCCTATTCCTTAACCTACCCAGCCTTTTAAGAGTCCTTCCGTATTCTTTACCCTTGCCCTATCTCCTTACCATCGTATTTCTTTCTGAACTTAGAAGACTTTTATACATATATATATATATACATATGTATATATATATGTACATATATGTATGTATGTATGTATGTATGTATGTATGTATGTTGTTCTCTCTTTAAGCCATTCCTGATGAAAGTAAGGTTCCAGCATTACCCACCCTCCCTCCACTAGCTTCTTTTGCATCAGTTCTACCTTTTATGCCTCATTTGTATGAGATAAGTACTCCTTTTTCTCTCTCCCTATGCAGTTATTTGTTTTTTTTTTTTTAGAACAACTCCATCATGGTTAGGCTCAGCCCAAGCCTTTCTTTCAAACTACACAAATAATGATAACAGCCCTGAGAACTGCTAACATTTTCACATATAAGAAGTAAACACTTTGACCTTATTGAGTCTCTTACGTTTGGTCTTTAATGTTTACCTTATATTTCTCCTGGATCTTATCAGTTTTCCATTATGTTCTGCTGTTTTTGTCACAAAAACCTGAAAGTCATCTAGTTTGTTAAATGTTCTTTTTTTTATTCAAGATTATACTTAACTTTGCTGGGTAAGTTACTGTTGGTGGTAACCTCAGCTCTTTTGTTCTATGAAATATGATATTCCAAGGCTTATGGTCCTTCAACATAGTAGTTGCCAGGTCTTATATAATCCTTATTGTTAGCTCCATGATATTTAACTTGTTTTTTTTCTCTTGTTCCTTGAAATATTTTGTCCTTATCCTGGGAGTTTTGAAATTTGGCTATGATATTTCTGTTAATTTTCTTTCTAGTGTCTCTTTTTTGGTGGTAATTGGTGGATTTTTTTTCTGTTTCTGCTTTACCTTGTTCTAGAACTTCAGGGTAATCCTCTTTGATAATTTTCTTTTAATATTGAATCAAGACTCTTCTTTTAAAAATCATAATTTCAGGTAGTCCAACTATTCTCAGCTTATTTCTCCTTGATCTGTTCTCCAGATCAATTGTTTTTCTTATGAGATGTTTCACATTCTTTTCTATTTTTTCATTCTTTTAATTTTGTTTTTTGATTTCTTGGTGTCTTAGAATATGATTAGCTTCCCCTTGCCTAATTCTGGTTTTCAAGGAATTATTTTCTTCCTTAAGGTTTTGATTCTCTATTTCAAGTTGGTTAACTTTCTTTGCATACATTTTCTTGATTTTCTTGTACTGTTTTATTTTTTTCCTAAGTTTTCCTTGATCGCTCTTATTTGATTTTTAAAGTCCTTTTTAAGTTTTTCCAAGAACTTCTTTTTGTGCTTGGGAACATTTGATGTCTCTCATTGAAAAAGGAATAACGTTTTTAGCTCCATTATCTTCCTTTGAACACGAACCCTGATTTTCCCTATCCACACAGCAGCTCTCTATGGTTGGCTTCTTTCTCCTTTGCTTATTCATTTTTAGGTTTTTTGTTTTGTTTTGTTTTCTTTTAGTTATTTTATTTTATTTTTTAGCTGCTATTAGTGTAATCAAGTTTTAGTCCTGAGGTATGGTAAATGATGCCCCAAGCCCCAGGTGGTTCTCACTGTTATTTTCTGAGGTCTGTCTTGGGGCCCAACCGTAGGTTCTCCCCTCTACTCCTAAGCCATGTCTAGGACCCCTAGTGGTCCCTCCAGTTGCTGCAAACTATAACTGTCCTCTCTGCTCTGGAACTGAAACCAGGGGCTTTGCTCTCCTGCAAGTGCCCATAACCAATAGGGTCCCTTACCCTCTGCTATTGCACTCACCAGGTGTGTGCTAGCTCCTTCTCCCTACAGCTGCAGCTCAGGACATGTCTGGTCAATGGAAGGCCCTTCAGTCTTCTCTTCCTTGGTCTTCTTACCTCAACACTGTCCTTGAGGTGAAAGCTCCTGAGACTGAGGTTGCCACCTGACTCAGCTGCCCGCAGGGTTTGCTGTTTGGCAGAGTCAGCCTGGAGGTATTTGCGCTTCCCTCAGGCCCAACTTCTGCCTTTGGACATCGGGTCTTTCCTAGGGACTTCTTAGATTGTCTTAGGAGGACAACTGCTTTACCCCTACTTTTGTTTATTTCCACTGCTCTACATTCCCTCAGAGGGGATGTTCTGTTTTTTGTTTTTTTGTGGAGGAAATTTGGAGAGCCATAAGGTTCCTGACCTACTACTCCATCTTCCCAGAATCATCTCCAGTTTGCAATTCTTTTGACAATTGTTTGTTTATATCATTTGATGATTTATCCACTGGGGAATGAATGATCTTTTATGTTGTATATTTGTGACAGGTCCCTATAAGTCTTGGATATCAGACAATGAGTGAAACTATTTAACAATGAGAGAGAAAGTAGTTGCTTTTGATAGTATTTTGAAAATAGGATTTTGGAAATATTTTTATAATTGTGTGAATTTTGTTGTCTTAAACAATGTGTTTACTATTAAAAAAAACTTCCATAACAACACATTAAAGATTTAAAAACAGAAATTTCTAACTGGTAAAATTTTTTTCAAATGAAGAGTTTCAGTAGATTTTGGACTTACCTGTTAAAAATATAAAAATCTAACAGCTTCAGCCTTCTTTGATTGATGGGAAGATGGGGACTTCCTAGCCAGAATTAACTGAAAAGCTTTGAAAAATTGATGAAAGGGATTGAAAACTGTTTATCTTGACTTAATAAGTACAGCCAAAGATACACTTCTTCCTTTTGGAACTGTGTATCACTGTGAGATAGTTTTCCCAGCTGTAGCAGCAATTAAAACCCAGTATTGAAATAAAACAGACATGGTACCAATAACACATGTTTAATTTATAAAGAAATGGTAATATATCAGGAGTACATGTTCACAATTTTTTTTTACTGACAGGAGCATAATCAAAACAGCTTGGAGACCACTGATATAGACAGATTTGGACTCTGCCCTTAATGGGCTTTACACGTAAGAAAGACAGCACTCAAGATTTCAGCATCCTGATATGTGTAAGCCTAAATTTTAACTTCTTCAGAGTCAGAAAGGATTTATTTTCTTCCTAATATAGTGAATATCCTGTCCTTGTAATATTTGGAAGCATTACTCTGTCAGCCAAATGGTGGACAGTATACTGACTCTGGATTTAGAGGAAGTGGTTTCAAATCCTTCCTCAAAAACTTAGTACTTGTGTGACCTTAGGCAAGTTACTTAACTTCTCCCCTGTAAAACAAAAGGCCAGACTATATTGTCTATAGGATTTTTTTCAGTCCTGCTCTATAATTCTGTCATCCTGTCCTACAGCACCTGGCATGGTGGTTTTCTGGGGAAATTTGTTATCTCTCAGCATCATTGTCCACAAAGAAGGTCCTACCTTTTGCTCCCACATGCCACTGTTACACGACCATAAATTTTCAGCTGTGAGGAAAGTACCACATGGTGGTGCTAACTCTCTGGATATTACTATGTGGAGGTGAGACATGAAGTTTTGAGAGCCCTTATGTTCTCACACACTGTTCTGGCCTCTTCCTGGGACAGACCTATAGCTTTGGCAGAGCACGAGGGATGGGAAGCAACCCATTGCCTAGAGGGCCTGACTAGACCTGAGTCAGAAGGAAGAAATCAGGGTATCAAGTGATTTAAGTGTCAGGGAGGTTCTTGTTGAAATTACAGGCATTTGGGGAGGCATTTCCAAATTTTCAAAAGGGAAATGGTCACATGCTATAGCTTCTAAAGATAAAGAAACAAGGAAGATATTCTTGAGGAAGTGAGAATCAGGAATCACAGCCAATGAGAATCTTTAGGCATAGGGGAGTAAGAAGACTTGGGTTTGATTATTTTTCTTGAGTCCCAATTTCCTCATCTATAAAAGAGAGAGAGAGAGAGAGAGAGAGAGAGAGAGAGAGAGAGAGAGAGAGAGAGAGAGTGTGTGTGTGTGTGTGTGTGTGTGTGTGTAGATAGCCATGCCTTTATTATCTATCCCAAAGGATTGGCTAGAGGATCAAATGAAGACCATGCATAGAAATCTTTGTGTCCCTTAAAGTGTTGAGTGTGAAAAGTAGGAACTGAGGCTTCTCAGTCCTCTATAATTCTACATATCACTTGCTATGGTTTTTTTTTTTGCCATTACTAGGTGAAGGAATGAAGGAAGGAAGGAAAAAGTATTTATTAAGTGCCTACTATGTGTCAGATATTGTGTTAATTATTAGGTGTTCAAACTAAAGAGTGAGAGAAAAAGAGAGAATCTTCAAGAAGCTTTAAAATATTGTTTTATATCACCATAGTATCCTCCAGTATCCTTCCCCTTCCCAGAGAGTCACCATATAAGAAATAGCATTTTAACATATGTATATAGTTTTATTTTTCTCCAATTACATGTAAAAACAATCTTAGTGTGTTTTTTAAAATTTTGATTTCCAAATTCTTTTCCTTTCTCCCTCCTCCTCTTCTTCTCTCATTGAAAAGGCAAGCAATTTTATATAGTTATACACGTGCAGTCATCCAAAAAATTTCTATATTAGTCATGTTGTGAAATAAAACACAGACCAAAAAAACCCCAAGAAAAATAAAGAAAGTTTTAAAAAGTATGCTTTGATTTGCATACAGCCTCCATCAGTTCTTTCTCTGGAGATGGATAAAATTTTTCATTATAAGTTCTTTGGAATAATTTAGGGTCATTGTATTGCAGAGAATAGCCAAGTCATTCACAGTTAATCATCATATATTGCTGTCACTATGTACAGTGTTCTGATGGTTCTGCTCATTTCACTTTGTATCATTTTATGTTGTCTTTCCATGTTTTTCTGAGAGCATTCTGTTAATCATTTCTTACAGTACAATAATATTCCATCATAATTACATACCCCAACTTGTTCACTATTCCCCAATTGATGAGCATCCTTCAAGTTGCAATTCTTTGCCACCACAAAAAGGGCTACTATATATATTTTTTGCACATAGAGGCCCTTTTCCTTTGTTTTCATCTCTTTGGGATGCAGATCTAGGGGAGTAACCAATGGGAGAAAAATCACTCCCTTACTTGCAGAACAAGGTGTCTTAGCTGCTGGGTTCCTTCCCTGCTGGACTGGGACAAGCAAGTTATTCCTTAAGGACTTCCTCCTTCCTCCCATTGCTCCCAGGAGTGGATTATCCTTGACAACTATATCCTTGGTTGTCCCTGGCAACCATGATGTTCTAGGATCTGTGTGGGGCACACAAAGCTCACAAAGGGAGTGAAAAAGAGTGCAAGGCTCTTACTGTTTTAGGGGTGATGTCCTTCAATCCCTAATTCCTACCAGACTTGTACCAGTGTATAATGAGTAGTCTCAGGGAGTTGAGAAGCCAGATATCAGAGCTTGTATTACCAGAGAGCTTCCCAGTTTAAAACATGATTTTAAAGGCAATATGGTAAGTGGAGCTATGCTCTGGAGTCACAAGCCATGGCTTCAAATTCTTGGGCCTTGCTTTCCTCATCTGTAAAATGAGAGGTTTAGATTACATGACCTCTGAGGTCCCTCCAAACTCTAGGCCGAGGATCCAGTGAGTCTGTCTTTCACAGCAATTCAAAGGAATTAAACTTTACTAAAAGGTCAAGAGGAAGGGCCCAAAGTGGAGGCCTCAATAGACAGGACAGTATTGCCATTGAAGCAGCAAGGGCTATCAGGAAGATGAATAATTAGAGAAGGAGGGGAGCTAGTCAAATCACAAGAGTAAGCAATCACCAATGGACAACCTTATGTTCCATCAGTATCTGTGTGACATCAAAACATCTAGTGAAAGTCCTCTAGCACAGTGGGCAGACCCTCTGTGCAAAACCCAAGGATATGGATAAGAATTGCATCGGATGAAAATGAATAGGTGGGTGGTGATCTGATCCACCGTAGGGAATGCCATAAATTAGAGAAAATAACTGATTCATCAAAATAATAGGTGTGTAGCAGAGTTTTACTAACTTACCTATATCAGTTCAACGAATGAAGGTATGGGTGTATATTTCAAGGCTTGATGTAATAAGGCAGCTAGGTAGCTTAGTGGATAGAGCATTGTGCCTAGAGTCAGGAAGACCTGAGTTCAAATTTGACCTCAGATACTCACTAGCTATGTTACCCTGGGCAAGTCACCTAATCTCTGTTTGCTTTAATTCATTGGAGAGGGAAATGCAAACTGCTCCAAGAAAATTTCATCCAGAGTCATGAAGAGTCAG
The DNA here is from genome assembly GCF_003287225.1 of Phascolarctos cinereus. Lineage (NCBI taxonomy): Eukaryota > Metazoa > Chordata > Mammalia > Diprotodontia > Phascolarctidae > Phascolarctos > Phascolarctos cinereus. The sequence continues at coordinate 17,931,685 of NW_027556402.1, forward strand.
AAAGGACTAACCACAACTCAACTCATTTCCAGGAACTCCCATTAAGCTCCTACCTGTCCCTCTCCCCCACCACCTTCAGGCTCCTACTGGCTTATTACCTGATTTATTCTTTCACTGGGCTCAAGGGATATTTAGTAGGCATGAATAGTAACATCAAAATACAAAATTGCTTTCATTAATTACTAATAAATTAGATCCAAGTTCCTACTATGAGAAAACAGGAGAAATTTCTTTTCCAATAAGCTTTCTCTCCTCTCAATCTGTAACCCCAATCTCATAGCCTTATATACACATTAGCTTGACCACTCTTATAATTTATTGGCCATAGCAAATAATGCATAGATAAATGTTTCTACAATACATTGACTATAAGGTGGGTCACAGAGTTACTACCCCTATGCTCTGGAAAAGCCAGGGAAAAGAAGTTATTGACTGCAATTGCTGACTCCTCCAAAATGCTGAAAAATTCAGTTCTCCCAGATGGCAGGCAAAGTTTTTCCATTCCATTCAGGAATTCTCAGAATGTCTTCTCCGCAGAATATCTTCTCCCCAGAATAAGCGTTAACTCAATACACGTCTCATGAGCAATAAAATACAATTCAATTCATTTAATTCCCCTATGGAATGACAATTTAACTCAGTTCTCTAAGAGATTCTTTGGACTTTCTTAAAAATGACAGAATATTCTCCAAATCCTTCACAGATTCGCCCTTAAATGGCAATTAACTATATTCTCTCACAGATGTTTGCTTCATGACAGCTAACTCTCGAAGTGTCCTTGGGAAAAAAGTTCTCTGGGTCCTCCCACAATCTTCTTCAAAATGGACATTTAACTGATAGAAACCACAAGAAACATTTAAATATGAAATTTTGAGGGGGAGGTACAGTATTCCTGGAGAAAATGCAATAGTTTTTATAGCTACTTTACAAAAAGTATAGAACGTCCTTCTTTCTTCAAGGGACATTTACAACATCCAAAATCCACAAGAGATAGTGTTCAACAAGTTTAATCATTTATACCTGTATGCATTTGTGCAGAGTGTGGGCTCATGTGTATTTGGGGCTATTACCTCCATTCTAATGTAATTCTCAGCAGAGTAGGAGTCTTTCCTTCCATTTCCTTTGACTGTCCTCATCATAGATAATACTTTGGATGTTGAAGAAGAGGGTTGATTGATTATTCCAAGGCTAAAACTTGCTAATGCTCAGACTGGACCATCAGGAATAAAAAAAGAAACTAAGTAAAACAAAACAAAAAGCAAAAAACCCCAACAAAAGCCAGCCAATTCAGTCTGAAAAACAAGTTCATCTTTTCCCCACAGGAAGGGGAAGTCTTTTTGCCCAGAGACTTGCAGAGGCATTGGGCACAGCCTGAGAAATGAGCTCTCTTATATGCCAGGAGGTCTATCCATTCCAACAATAGATTCTTTACATGACATGTGACATGCTTTTGTGGTCCTAAATGAAAGCTCAATGATTTTGGCTATTGTTATTTTCACTTTGGGATATATCATATGCTAAAATCATTATCTAATTTAACCAAAAATATAGGCTATGATATTCACCATCCACTGTCTGTAACTCAGAAGTAGAGTTAAGACAGATTAAAGAGATGCATAAATAGCCATTATTATTATAGGCTTTGGGGGGAATTCCGAGGCTCCCATCTGAGATTCTGTTCGTAAAAGGAACTCTTGGTAAGGAATCTCCCTCTACCAATACCACATTGACATCTGCTCTGCAACTTATGGCTTCAGCAAGTTGCCTGGGCCACTTGAGTGGTTAAATGACTTTTCCAGGGAAAAGCACCTATCAGGTGTCAGAGGCAAGACTTGACTGTCCCCCTACGGCACCCACACCCTTGCCATGGCTTCATTCTGAGGCTAGCTCTCTGTGCACTATACTGTCCTGCCTCATAGAATTGTGGTTACAAGTAAAAAATGCTCCTATTAACATTCAAGAAGTATAATAGTCCCTGATGGATTGTTTCTAAATTTCCATATGAGCCATTAACTTGGAAAACGTATCAAAGGCATCATGGTACAGCGGAAAGGCCATTACAGAACTCGAGTTCATGTCCTGACTCTGACTTGTTGTCTGGCCTTGGGCAGAGTCCTTTGTCTTACCTCAACCTTTGCTTTCTCATCTCTAAACTTCCATGAGTCTCCTCACAGGAGGAATATGAGGAAGATACTGTAGACAACCTCAAACTGCTGCATCAGCCATTGTTTGGAAGGTACCTCAGAAGCCCACACGTCTTGACGCTAAATATAACCCTTCAGTGAACTCTCTAGCCCCCTTGTCTATGCTTTGTACCTCCTATACTTTATGATTTCACAGCAATAGCTCCCTTTTACTATAGACCTCTGATATTTGACAGTTAGAGGTGTGATGGAATCTTAGCCTACTGTCCTATGAAGGAGATTCCCTGAAGGAAATGGCAAAAGATGACTCTTTGTGAATGATGCTATGAGAATGCAAGTGAATAATTCTAGGAACTTGAGCCCACATCCCTCTTTTAAATGATTGAGATACTGGCAGAGCCTGAATGTCTTTGCTTTACCATGAAGTTTCTATTTCAGGCTATGAGTCAAGGACCCACAGATGGGCCAGATCCCTTTATCCTGCTTCTGACAAGTCTACCCTATGTTTGTTCACTGACTTTGCTGAAAGGTCAAAAGCTGACTATTTTTTTTATTTAGTATTTTATTTTTTCCCAATTACACGTAAAAACAATTTTAACATTCATTTTTAAAACTTTGGGGTCCACATTATCTCCCTTCCTCCCTCCCCACCTCCCTGATTGAGAAAGCAAGTAATTTGATATAGGTTATACATGTGTAATCATGCAAAACATATTTCCATATTAGTCATGTTGAGAAAGAAAAGAGATAAAAAAACTCAAGAAAAATAAAGTTTAAAAAAGTATGTTTTAATCTGTATCAACACCATTAGTTCTTGCTCTGGGGTTGGATAGCATTTTTCATCATAAGTCCTACAGAGTTGTCTTGGAACATTGCATTGCTGAAAATAACTAAGTTATTCACAGCTGATCACCTTACAATATTGCTGTTTCTTTGTACATGGTACATTTCACTTTGCATCAGCTCATGTAAGTCGTTAGAGGTTTTTCTGAGAGCACCCTGCTCATCATTTCTTATAGCATAATGGTATTCCACCACAATCACATGCCACAATTTGTTCAGTCATTCCCCAATCAATGGGCATCCTCCCAATTTCCAATTCTTTGCCACCAGAAAAGAGTTGCTACAAATATTTTTGTACATATAGATCCTTTTCATTTTTGTTTTTGATCTCTTTTGGAATACAGACCTAGAAGTGATATTGCTAGGTCAAAAGGTATGCAGGCTTTTATAGCCCTTTGGGAATAGTTCCAAATTGCTCTCCAGAATAGTTGAATCAGTTCACAGCTCCACCAACAGTGCATTAATGTCTCATTTTCCCCACATGCCCTCCACCATTTTTCATTTTCCTTTTCTATCTTATTAGCCAATCTAATAGGTATAAAGTAGTAAGTACCTTAGAATTGTTTTAATTTGTGTTTCTCCAATCAATAGTGATTTAGAACATTTTATTCATGCGGCTATAGATAGCTTTGATTACTTCATCTGAAAACCGTTCATATCTTTTGATAATTTATCATTTGGGGAATGGCTCTTATTTTTATAAATTTGATTCATTTCTTTATATATTTAACCAATGAGGCTTTCACCAGAGAAATTTGCTTCAATTTTTTAAATTATCATTCTAATTCTATTTCCCTCCATCCTGTTCCCCTCTGCATTTATTCTATTTTCTGTCTCCTTTCACCCTGTCCCTGCTCAAGTGTTTTGCTTCTGACTACCACCTCCCCCAAATCTGCCCTCCCTTGCATTCCCCCTCCCTTTGCTTATCCCCTTCCCCTCCTACTTTCCTGTAGGGTAAGATAGGTTTCTATACCCATCTGAGTGTGTATGTTATTCTCACTTTGAGCCAGTTCTGATGAGAGTAAGGTTAACTCACTCACCCCCACCTCCTCTATATTCCCCTCTACTGTAAAATTTTTTTTCTTGAATCTTTTACATGAGATAATTTGCCACATTCTACCTCTCCCTTTCCCTTTCTCCCAGTGCATTCTTCTTTCTCACCCCTTAATTTTAGTTTTTTGGTGTCATCTCTTCATATTCAACTCACATCTGTGCCCTCTGTCTATATATAGTCCTTCTAACTGACCTAATAATGAGAAATTTTTTATGAATTACAAGTATTGTCTTCCCATGTAGGAATGTAAACTGTTTAAACTTATTAAGTCCCTCATGATTTCCCTTTTCTGTTTACCTTTTCATGTTTCTCTTGAGTCCTATATTTGTAAGTCAAATTTTCTATTCAGCTCTGGACTTTTTATCAAGAATGTTTCAAAGTCCTCTATTTCATTTTTTTAGTTTTATTTTTTTAATTTTTAAATTTTTTAATGTAAATATTTATTTTTAGTTTTCAACATTCACTCCCACAAGTTTTAGAATTCCAAAATTTCACCTCATCTCCCCCCTCCCCCCGCCCCAAGATGGCATGCATTCTGAATATCCCTTCCCCTAGTCTGTCTCTTCTATCTCTCTCCCCTTCTCTTATCCCCTTCCCCTTCTATTGTCCTATAGGGCAGGATAGACTTCTGTACCCCATTTGCTGTATTTCTTATTTCCCAGTTGCATGTGAAAACATTTTTTTTAAACATGTGTTTTTAAAACTTTGAGTTCCAAATTTTCTTCTCCCTCCCCACCCACCCTCATTGAAAAGGCAAGCAACTCAATATAGGTTGTACATGTGCAGTTATGCAAAACACGTCCATAGTAGACATGTTGTGAAAAACTAACTCTATTTCCCTTAATCCTATCCTGCCCTCCCATTTATTCTATTCTTTCTTTTGACCCTGTCCCTCCTCAGAAGTATTTACTTCTGATTACCCCTTTCCCAATCTGCCCTCCTCTCTATCATCCCCCTGCTCTCTTGTCCCCTTCTCCCCCTATTTTCCTGTAGGGTAAGACAGATTTCCATACCCAATTGAATGTGTATGTTATTCCCTCCTTAAGCCAAATCCTATGAGAATAAGATTCCTCATTCCCTCTCACCTTCCCCTGTTTCCCCTCCACTGTGAGAGACTTTTCTTTTCTGTTTTTTTTTGTGAGATAATTTACCCCATTCTACCTCTCCCTTTCTTCTTCTCGAGTATAATCCTCTCTCATCCCTTAATTTTATTCTCCAGATATCTTAATCTTCTCCCCTGTCTATCTACATATACATACATATAATTTTTTTCCTTCAACTACCCTAATACTGACAAAGTCTCATGAGTTAAATATCATCTTTCCATGCAGGAATGTAAACAGTTCAATCTTAATAAGTCTCTTATGATTTCTCTTTCCTGTTTACCTCTTCATGTTCCACTGAGTCCTGTATTTGAAAGTCAAATTTTCTATTCAGCTCTGGTCTTTTCATCAGAATGCTTGAAAGTCCTCTATTTCACTGAATGACCATTTTTTCCCCTGAAGGATTATACTCAGTTTTGCTGGGTAGGTGATTCTTGGTTGTAATCCTATCTCCTTTGCCCTCGGAATATTATATTCCATGCCCTGTGGTCCTTTAATGTAGAAGCTGCTAAATCTTGTGTTATCCTGATTGTGTTTCCACAGTACTTGAATTGTTTCCTTCTGGCAGCTTGTAATATTTTCTCCTTGACCTGGGAACTCTGGAATTTGGCTACAATATTCCTAGGAGTTTTCCTTTGGGGATCTCTTTCAGGAGGAGATCTGTGGATTCTTTCCATTTCTATTTTGCCCTCTGGTTCTACTATATCAGGGCAGTTTTCCTTGATAATTTCTTGAAAGATGATGTCTAGGCTCTTTTTTTGATCATGGCTTTCAGATAGTCCAATAATTTTTAAATTCTCTCTCCTGGATCTATTTTCCAGGTCAGTTGTTTTTCCAATGAGATATTTCACATTGTTTTCTAATTTTTCATTCTTTTGGATTTGTTTTTCATCTTGATTTCTCATAAAGTCACTATCTTCCAATTGCTCTATTCTAATTTTTAAGGAAGTATTTTCTTCAGTAATCTTTTGGACTTCCTTTTCCATTTGGCCAATTTTTCTTTTTAGGGCATTTTCTCCTCATTGGCTTTTTGGACCTCTTTTGCCATTTGGGTTAGGCTATTTTTTAAGGTGTTATTTTCTTCAGTATTTTTTTGGGTCTCCTTTAGCAAGCTGTTGACTTGTTTTTCATGATTTTCTTGCATCACTCTCATTTCTCTTCCCAGTTTTTCCTCTACTTCCTTACTTGCTTCTCAAAATCCCTTTTGAGCTCTTCCAAGGCCTGGGACTGATTCATATTTTTCTTGGAGGCTTTGGATGTAGGAGCTTTGACTTTGTTGTCTTCTTCTGGTTGTATATTTTGATCTTCTTTTTCACCAAAGTAAGATAATATAGTCTGACTTTTTTGCACTGCTTGCTCATGATCCTGGCCAATTACTTGAGTTTTAAACTCTTTGTTAAGGTAAGAGTCTGCTTCCAATGTGGAGAATATACTGTCCCAAGCTTAAGGGGTTTGTGTAGCTGTTTTCAGAGATACTTGTAGGGACCTGTAAATGTTCAGTTCTTCCAAGGTGGTATGATAAGGGGCGAGGTGTTTACTCCTTTCCTGGCCTGTGACCACAAGTATTCCTTTCTGTCTTGTAACTGTGAGGAGAGGTTCCTCTCCACAGCCACTCCAAGCTCCACCACTCCAGCGCTCCTCCTCACCCCCCAGCACTGCCACCCAGAACTGTGACCCAGATCCACACACGGGCAAAGCAAGAGATTCCTGCCTCAGCACTGGCAAAGAGATCCCTGCAATCCCTCTCTGATCAGCCACTGGATTCCCCCTCAGTCTGTGGGCCAGAAGCTCGGGAAGCAGCTCCCCCCGCCCCGGGCCACGCTTTTGGGGAATGGAGCTGAAACCCTACCTTCGTGTCTCAGCACCGACAGAAACATACTTTTCCCACTGACCTTCTAAATTGTCTTTGGCATTTGTGGATTGAGGAGTCTGGAAACCTCCACAGCTGCCCATGATTCTGTCCTCTGAGGCCTGCTCCAGGTTCCCTGCGGCCTGTGTGCCCACCCCGCACTGCGCGGCACTTCCAGCCCCTCTTGATACACCTTTCTGATCAAAAATCCAGGTTGTCCTGGGCTAGAAATTTGTTTCACTCTGTCTTTTTGTGGGTTCTGCTGCTTCAGAATTTTAGAGCCATTTTTTATGAGTATTTGGAGGGGTTTGGGGGAGAGCTCAAGCAAGTCACTGCTTTCACTCTGCCATCTTGGCTCCGCCCCCTCTGTTTCATTTTTCCACTTGATGAATTATACTCAGTTTTGCTGGGTAAGTGATTCTTGGTCATAATCCTAGCTCCTTTGCCTTCTGGAATATCATATTCCAAGCCCTCTGACCCTTTAATGCGGAAGCTGCTAAATCTTGTGTTATCCTGACTGGCTCCATGATACTTGGATTGTTTCTTCCTGGTTTCTTGCAATATTTTCTCCTTGTCCTGGGAGCTCTGAAATTTGGCTGTAATATTCCTGGGAGTTTTCATTTTGGGATCTCTTTCAGGTGATTGGTGAATTATTCCAATTTCTATTTTACCCTCTGGTTCTAGAATATCAGGGCAGTTTTCCTCATTTGGAAGATCATATCTGGGTTCTTTTTTTGATCATGGCTTTCAAGTAGTCCAATAATTTTTAAATTATCTCTCCTGGATCTGTTTTCCAGATCAGTTGTTCTCCCAATGAGATATTTTACATTGTCTTCTATTTTTTCATTCTTTTGGTTTTATTTTATTGTTTCTTGGTTTCTCATAAAGACCTCAGCTTCCATTTGCTCAATTTTAATTTTTAAGGAATTATTTTCTTCAGTGAACTTTTGTATCTCCTTTTCCATTTGACCAGTTCTGCTTTTTAAGGTATTTTTCTCCTCATTGGCTTGTTGTACCTCTTTTACCATTTGGCCTAGTATGTTTTTTAATGTATTTTCTTTAATACTTTTTTGTGTCTCCTTTACCAAGCTGTTGACTCATTTTTTCATGATTTTCCTGTATCATTGTCATTTCTCTTCCCAATTTTTCTTCTATTTCTCTTACTTGATTTTCAAACTCCTTTTTGAGCTCTTCCATGGCCTGAGGCCAATTGATATTTTTTTTTGGAGGCTTTGTATGCAGGAGCTTTGACTTTGTTATCTTCTTTTGAGTGTGTTTTGATCTTCCTTGCTACCATAGTAACTTTCTATGGTCAGATTATTTTTTCTGTTGTTTGCTGATTTTTCCAGTCTATTTCTTGACTTTTAACTTTTTGTTAGGGTGGGGCTCTGCTTCCAAGGTGGAGGGTGCACTGTTCGCAGCTTCAGGGGCTTTGTGCAACTGTTTCAGAGATACTTGTAGGGACCTGTAAGTTTTCAGTTCTTCTGAGGTGGTATGATCTAAAGGAGAGGTGTGTTTACTACCCCCTTGGACTGTGCTCTAGTCTTTAAGTGAACACAAGCACTCTTTTCTGCACTGGAGATGTGATGAGGGTCCCCTCTGCTGTGCTAGTGCTTTCTTGCCTCCTCCTTACCCTGGTGCTGCCACCCAGGACTGTGACCCAGATCTGAGTATGGGCAAAGCAGCAGAGTCCTGTCTCAATGCTACCAAAGAGGCCCCTGTCATCTCCTAATGACCAATTGTTCAACTCCCTTACCCTGTGTAGGCTGACAGCATGGGAAGCAGTCACTGCCACTACTGATTCAGTGGCTTCCAAAGTCTACTCCTAGTTTGCTGGGACCCAGTCTGAACTGGCATGGCCTGCACTGGACTGTGCTCACCTAGGTGTGACAGACCTTTCCTGCTGACCTTCTAAGTTGTCTTTGGCTGGAAAATTATTTCACCCCATCCTTTTGTGGTTTCTGCCACTCCAGAAGTTGTTTTACAGCATTATTTTAAGGTATTTGTAGTCATTTTGGTGAGAGCTCACGTAAGTCACTGCCTTTTTTCTCTGCCATCTTGACTCTGCCTCTCTCAAGAGCTGATCATTTAACAGGAACCAGTGGAAAAGACATTTTATCTATGGGCACTAGGCCTGGGTCAGGTAGAAACTGCTTGTTTAGATGCTCCATAAAGTTGTGGTTCCTCAAAACTACTTGGGCTATCTTAAAGAAAAAAAACAGATAGATAGCATAGCTATAGATATAGATTTATATGCACACATACGTATGTGTGCATATAAACATGTCTGTGTACACATGTGCTTTTAAAAGTATGTATACATATGTGAATGTGTGTATATGTATACACATAAGTTTATGCATATATTATATATACATTGTTGTTGTTCAGTTGTTTCTGTCATGTCCAACTCTTCACGACCTCATTTGGGGTTTTCTTGGCAAAGATACTGGAGTGGTTTGCCATTTCCTTCTCCAGCTCATTTTACAGATGAGAAAAGTAAGGTAAATAGGATTAAGTGACTTGCCCAAGGTAACACAGCTTGTAAATGTCTAAGGCTAGATTTGAACTCAGGAAAATGAGACTTCCTGACTCCAGGCCTACCACTCTATTCACTTCTTCACTGTACCTAGCATCTCTCTCTCTCTCACTCTTTCTCTTTCTGTCATCTCCTCTCCTCTTTCTATCTCAATCTTATCCCCGTCTGTATCCTTATCCTTATCCATATTAATCTATATCTACATCTGTCTCTTTCTCTCATTTATCTATATCTATCTATCTGTCTATCTATCTATCTATCTGTCTGTCTATCTATCTATCTATCTATCTATCTATCTATCTATCTATCTGTCTGTCTGTCTGTCTGTCTGTCTGTCTGTCTGTCTATCTATCTATCTATCTGTCTGTCTGTCTGTCTGTCTGTCTGTCTATCTATCTGTCTATCTATCTATCTATCTATCTATCTATCTGTCTGTCTGTCTGTCTGTCTATCTGTCTATCTATCTATCTGTCTATCTGTCTGTCTGTCTGTCTATCTATCTATCTATCTATCTATCTATCTATCTGTCTGTCTGTCTGTCTGTCTGTCTGTCTATCTATCTATCTATCTATCTATCTGTCTATCTGTCTGTCTGTCTGTCTGTCTGTCTGTCTGTCTATCTATGTATGTATGTATGTATGTATGTATGTATCTATCTATCTATCTATCTATCTATCTGTCTGTCTGTCTGTCTGTCTGTCTATCTGTCTGTCTATCTATCTATCTGTCTATCTATCTATCTATGTATCTATGTATCTATCTATCTATCTATCTGTCTGTCTGTCTGTCTGTCTGTCTGTCTGTCTATCTATCTATCTGTCTGTCTGTCTGTCTGTCTATCTGTCTATCTATCTGTCTGTCTATCTATCTATCTATCTATCTATCTATCTATCTATCTGTCTGTCTGTCTGTCTGTCTGTCTATCTGTCTATCTATCTATCTATCTATCTATCTGTCTGTCTGTCTGTCTATCTGTCTATCTATCTATCTGTCTGTCTGTCTGTCTGTCTGTCTATCTATCTATCTATCTATCTATCTATCTATCTGTCTGTCTGTCTGTCTGTCTGTCTATCTATCTGTCTGTCTATCTGTCTGTCTGTCTATCTATCTGTCTGTCTGTCTATCTACCTATCTATCGTATACATAAGTACCTCTTATTTTTCACACTCGCCATTCACAAGTATCTACCCTGCCTTGGATCCGCTGAATTCTCCTTTGTAACAGCTAAGGACAGTTAAGTAACAACAAATGAGCAAACCACTATGTCCAACAGTATATGAAACATTGTATCTTTTTCAATTCTTCTTGTCTTTTTAACTAGGAAGCGTTTATTTCCGTTCCTTCACCTCAGTTGGACACAAAAGAAAACAAAATCCTGTACTAATGTTCCAAAAGTCTGTAACAGATACGCATTGTCAAGTAAAACAAATTCTCACATTGCTCCCATAGGCAACATTCTGCCCCAATAGCTCCCCAACTTTCTGCTGAGGAGTTGGAGATGTCTATTATTAACTGTTCTATGGACCAAGACTGATCATCATCTGGGTTGGGGTTAGAGCGCGGTCACTCCATCCTTAGGTATCCCCATATTTTTGGTGTCATATGGTCTTCAGAACAGAGTTTCCACATATACATCTTCTTCCCTGAGTCATAGTGCATGTTAAAGCCACCTCTTGCCAAAAAACAGAAACAGAAATGAATCTGGCAGTGGTCAGAATACATCAATGAATTGTCCACACTGGATATTTATCTCCACATATAAAGCCCTTTAACTTTTTAGTGCCCATTTTAAATCAGAGTACCACAGTTTTTCTTTGGGATAGTGGGTTTCACTGTCACCAAATTCTCTATTGACAAATGAAATGGATTCTGGTGATCAACCATCATTCTCTTGTTCCAATATTCCTCCTAGGTCATCCAGGCTAGCATTCATTTGCAGGACAGAATATTCCCTGTTATCTACCTCTAGGCTAACACTGGTACACAGTGAAAACAGGGTCTTTTTTCTACCATGTGTTGATTCCTCTCAATCTCCTACCTTTCATGGCTAACCCCACTCTAGGGATAATAGCCATCTGACTCTCTATGTCCAATAGATCTCTAATGATCTGAACTCCACTTTTCTTCTATCCAAGAACCCTCACTCAAGTATAAAATTGCCAATCTTCTTTTGTTTTCATGGCAAGAACCAGATAATTTGGTGAATGAGAGGAGATGAAGTGAAGGCACCATTTGTAAATAGTTTTCTCAAGGAATTTAGTCACAAAGGGGAGAAGAGATAGAGGATAATAGCTGGCAGGGTTGCTTGGTTCAAGTATGGGATGTTTTACAGATGGAGAAGACACAGATATGTATTTAGGTAGCAGGAAAGGGCTAGGAGAGAGAGAGAGAGAGAGAGAGAGAGAGAGAGAGAGAGAGAGAGAGAGAGAGAGAGAGAGAGAGAGAGAGAGAGAGAGAGAGAGAAACAGAGATAGATATTAACAGAAAGAGATAGAGTGTTTGCTTGGCAAGAAGGGCCACTTTTTCATGTCAGAAATGTTTTATGGAGGAGCTATTGGTGAAAGATGTCTGAGGAATGTGAGATGATTAGGGGAGAAGAGAGATCTCTCAATGAATGGCCTTACTTCTTTTTTGTTGCTCAAAATTGAGGGAAAATCCTCAACTGAGAAGGTAGAATATAGTAACAAGTTAGGAAATAGAATGATACCTGAGACACCCAGCAGTTCACAAGAGAGAAAAAAAAATCCGAGGAAGTAACAAGAAATAAAATCTGTTACATAAGATGTTTATACAGAAATAAAAGAAGCATAGTAAGGAGCAAGATATCCAAATTCAAGGAAAAGATTTGGTGGAACATGATCCCTGATAGAACCATAATTTTGGAACTTAAACTTTATTCAAAAGAAACAAGAACTTTAAATGTGGATAAGGGTAGGTATGGTAGCCCTATAATATTTAGAAGCAGTGCTTATAGAAGGAAGTCCAGTCAATCAATCAAAAAGCACTTATTAAATATTTATTATTTGCCAGACATGGCTATAGGTCCTGAATGAACAAAAATGGCATTCCTGGTCTAGGGGACATCCTATAGAAAGGCATGGAGATGCCAATGATGATGAGAGATGGAATTTTCTGTACAAGGAGTGTCAACAAGGCCAGTTGGACTGGATTGTAGAATACATGAAGGGCATTAGTGCATCTCGAAGGGTAGGCTGGAACTAGGTTATAAAGGGCTTTAAATGCCAAACAGTGGAGTACTTATTTTATCTTAAGGATTATAGGGATTTTTTTCTCTCTATTAGAATTTATTGAATAAAGGTGGAGGGTATGTGTGCCATGACTAGACTTTATGAAAATCACTTTGATGGCTGCATGGAGGACAGATTACATAGCAAAGACATTTGAGAGAGAGAGACAATTAGAAAGCCATTGTAACAGTCCAGGTAAGAGAAATTGAATTAAGCTGTTGATCATTTGAATTGAAAGAAAGGGACAGATACAAGAAGTATTGTGGTGGTAGAATTGACAAAGCCAAAGGGGGAAGCATAGGAGAAATCAGCCCAGCTGATTCAGCCAGGTTGAAGAGTATTTACATTTTGTTCTAGAAACAATAAAGGAACGGTGGAAATATTTGAGTGGGAGAGTAACCTTGCTATTCAGGCTTGATGTTAGGAAATACTTCCTAACAGTAAGAATTATCAAAAAGGGGAAGTCTGCCTTGGGTCACCCTTTGGGTTCTTGAAAACTATCCAGTGGCCAAGTTCTGACAGGTTCAATCAGGATCTAAAGACTCTGGGTATGTCTTTCATTCAAGGAGAAGCTGAGTTAAATTCATTCAGTCAATAAGCCTTTATCAAGTCCTCACTATTTGCTGGTCACTGTTGATAGGGGGATTGACCACATGATAACTTTTGATTTTCTTTTGAGCTATAGTAATGGGGTTGGGATCTGGGCCCCAGAAAGGAAAAACCCTGGACTTTCCCACATGGCCAAATCTCTGGTGTTCACCTGAGGCTATAATCCCATCAACTGGCCTTTCATTGTGGCCACACCCAAACTCCCCTCCATTGTCTTACCTCTCTATGGCCGCTGGCCATTTCCCACACTTAATCCTAGCTAGGCTCCATTGTCCAGGTCTCAGGAGTTCTGTTCCCATCCAGATCTCCTTAGACCCCTCCTCCAATCACCCCAAACTACTTGGCCATTCCTAGATCCCTCCCACAGGCTTTCTGTATATAAGGTCTATCTTGTCTCCATCAAGATGCTCCATTAAGGAATCTAGCCACTGCTTAGATTCTTAAAATCTAGCCAATAAGCCAATAGCTTGCTAATGTTCAGACTTCTTAAGAGTCTGCCCAGTATGATGGATGTTATAATAAACCTTGTCCTTGCTGAAAGAAGGCTTGGGTCAAATTCTTTCAGGCAGGATCCATGTATTGTGATTTTGGGGTCCCAGGATCCCTGAACCTCTAAACTGCATCATTTTGGTGCTCCATCTTTTGGGCAGGACCCACATGTTGTGATTTTGGGGTCCCTGAATACCTGAACCTCTCAACTGCATCGATAGCAAGTAATAACAGCCATCTACTAAGGCATAGAAGGATTGCTATCTACATCTGTGGAGTAACACAAATACTGATGAACTCACAGAGTCTTTAGGCATTTAAACCAGATCTTCTGACTCTAAAAAAACAGTGCTCTTTTTATGGTGTCATGCTGCCTGTTAGAAAAATCTGAAACCAAAATCTGTTACAGCGAGTGATTTATTATGCTTCTCACGAGAGAAGAGGGCACAAGTAGCACGTGGGCACTGGTTCAGTGATAGAATCAACTATTAAACTGTTAGTAAGATCCATACTCCACCCATCAGGGTTCCTATTAGTCTAGTTCATCTGAGTTACACCCTTCCTGGACAACTCATTGAATGTTCGTCCATGTTCTGTTAACTCTGCCCACTTCATAGGCCCCTGGGTCAAAAATGGCTGCTATCTCTGCCCTTGGGGTGTGTCCGTTCATATTCAATAAGCTTATTAAGCAAGCATAGTGGAGAAAAGTCTTTGCCTGGTCAAAGCCCTGTCCTTGAACCCAGCTGGTTGCAACTGGTTTAGCCTTTAGGGCTCTTTCTTAAGAACTAGTTGTTTATAGAAAAGTTTGGAGTGCCACAAGATCTTGGAATTTCTTATCCTGCTGTGGAAGCCTAACCCCCTAAAATCTTTCTTACACTGCCCCTCCTTCATTATCTTAAAATTTAGATTGAGCTAGTGAGCTTGTAAAGCATTAGGGGTAGGAATTGAACCTGTACAGAGAACTCCCAAATGAGAAAACTCTCTCTACTTATGCAGGTTGGCACCTTCACTATAACTTAGTCTTAGTGAGATGCTTAGAACTCTTAGATATTAGATGACTTCCCCAAAGTCATACAGCCACTGTATGTTAGAGATGAGACTTGAATCCTGGTCTTATTTCTTTCAAGGTTAGCTCTCTATCCACCATGCCATGTGTGAACTTACACACAAAGTTCTCCCCCTCACCATAGAAGGATTAAATAAAAGTTCTTAGTCAAACAGAGACCTTGCTCAATCAAAAAAAAATATTTTTGACTCATTCCTTTGCATAAAGCCTTGCACAAGAGACTCTTAGTTATTTATAAGAGACAATTCCAGGTACATATGGGCAATGAGAGAGAAAATTTCCCATTGATAAAAATCAATCTTGGTCAGAAAAAATGTTGCTAATAGCTTAAAGATAATCTTTACTAGTTTAATTAAAATTTTAATGAATAACACTCTCAGTTTCCTCCCTTCCTCTATATAAACCACTTGTTCCTTTATCATATCTCCCAACAATATCTGTTCTATATTTTCTCCTCTTTTCTCAAGCTTCCAAACAACTCCCAGCTTACGGAATGTGTGGGACAGCGACGCCGACGCCAACCCAAATTAAACTCAGAGACTTCTCAAACGGGAAAGCAAAGGTTACCTTTATTACAATCTCGTGAGATGGCTGTCTGTTCCTCCAATACACGTGGGGGGGGGAGAGAGAGAGAGAGAGAGAGAGAGAGAGAGAGAGAGAGAGAGAGAGAGAGAGACCACCTAACAGGGGCCACCTTATAAAAGCAAATCTCCGCCTACCATGAAAACAAGTCTCCACCCACCACTATCCCTTACCCCCTTAACTGGGGGTGGGCTTACATTCTAAGCTTGAAAGTTTCTTCCTATCCCCTTAACTGAGAGGTAGGGATTACATTCCAGGTGCCGAAATTCAAAGCCAAGGACAAAAGGCTCAGGTTGGGGGTGGGGCAGGGCTTATTCTTTCTGTTAAGTGCTTAAAAACAGGGTCTGAGTGGGGGAGGATTTTGAAAGTAGTAATCAAGAATTATTTGACCCTTTGAGGAACCTTCACTTCTGAGAGTTCATTTCTCACACTACCTTCTGAACTCATTACCTTAATTACACTGAGAAGTCTTCACTGGGACATTCCATTCAAGAAGATAAGCTGAAATCCATTTTATGTAGAGGAAAGGACCTATTTAAGGGAGTTTCTCCAATTCCCCTTCTCCTCACACTAAAATTTCTTTGTATATTCATTCACTCTATCCTACCCTCTGGTCTCAGATCATGAAGTGTTCCTCCTTCCTGCCAAAGCTAACTCTTCTATCTGTACCTATCTGTACTCCTACCCCTTCTATATTTCTCTAAGAAAAATGCTCCATCATTTATCTCCATTTCTAGGGAGCTTATGAAAATGCTCGAATCTCCCTTAGCCTGAAAACACAGATGGAATAACAATAAACCCATTAAAGCAAAAACTCCACCTTCCTTGCTAACACTGATCCACTCTCAAGATACTCTCCTCCCTTTTACTCACAGGCTCCCAGAATCAATAATTTATGATTCATTCTTCCCACTCTTACAAACAATCAATAATCAATCTGAGAGAAATTAATATTATACTATTATATTAATAATTAATTATTAGTTTATAATTCATCCTTTTCCCTCATATTTTTGCCAAGACCTCACTCTAGAAAAGGCCAGTCATTCATTCTCCCAAAGATATGGCTGAGTTGCATGATTACTGTAATCCCCCAAGGCACTAGCTCAGTAACTAGTTTGAACTGGGCCCCATCCCAATGGGAACTTAACTTTTGTTTATCCCATAAACAAAAGCTAAACTGAGCTGGTTCTTGTTACCAAGAGTTACCAAGAGTCACTAGCTTGACCCTGGTCCCTTCACTAGAGTTTGGGAGTTTGGAGTAACCTGGCTCACGAAGGAGAAAACTGGCCAGAGTCCAGATTGAAATGGCTTCTCCTGTTCAGATTGTTGGAGGCTGCAAATTCTCATGATCCACATTGTCAGCAGGAGAGGCTGAGGACTCTTAGCTCATGTCCTCATTAACTGTCTACCAATCAGAATTGAGTTTCACTTGTCAGGGGAATTCCCCATCAAAAGGAACACTCCTGATTTAAGGTGTTTCAGAGTTTCCCTTTCTTGTCTTTGGTTATGAAGAGAAGAGGATTGGCTACCAATTAATTGATTGTTGGCTAGCCTGGTGAATAAATTGATTTTTAATACCCAGAAACTTTGTCTCTCAAAATTTTACTCACCAGTTAATCAATAAGCAGTTAATAAGTACTTACTATGTGCCAGGATAGGAAAAATGAAAATGACATAGTCCCTGCCCTCAAGGAGATTACATTCTAGTAGGGAAGACTACATATGCATATGGAAATGGAAAGAGAGTCTGATGACTGTGCAAATCTCATCAACGTGTTCCAGGGATACATCCTTTCCATAGGGAAGATACTGGGAAACTTGCTACCAGAAGAATCATGATGTGGGAAAGAAGTACCTTGCAGAGACTTACTGGATAGACATTCTGGAATAGGTTCTGGTCAGGTAACTGTATGCTTAAAGGGAGCCTCTTTCCCAAAACCCAGTCAGCTTCAGCTACTTCCTTTTCCTCCTTTGTTCAGTTGGTATTATTCAGTGACTTCTCTCATGATGCTGGGTGAGATACTATGCTATCAAGAGAGAGGGTCCTTTTTCCCTTGATGTCATATGGCCCCAAGAAACAAGACTTGCTGCAGTCTAGGGGTGTTGGGAACCCCAAAATCAAGGGCAGAAGATGTGGGTCCTGTCTCAAAAGAACTTGACGCAAGTCTTCTTTCAGTCAGAGATAAGGTTTATTAAAGCACCGGTTGAGGTGGATGAGATTTTAAGAATCTGTGCTGTTTGCCAGATTTTAAGAATCTGAACTATTGGCCATATTTTAAGAATCTGAGTGATTTAATAGGGGTAAGATGGACACATATAAAGTGGCCAAGGAGTGGGTCTAGATGGAATCACAGAATTGAGATTGGGGCAGGGTGAAAGCCACAATTCAAGGACAGTTGAAAGGATTATTAACTGGGAAGGGCTGGGTTGCCCCAGGTGAATACCAGGGACCTAGGCCACATGGGAAAATCCAGGGCCTTTTAGGGATCCATCGCTAGCTCCCTATAAAGCTTGGCCCATGGCAGAGGTTGTATCTATTCTCTAATGCCATTGCCATAAGCTTCTACTGACTCCATTTCGCTTGCTATTAGAGGCCAGAGACCATCACTGTAGATCCATTTAACCACTTAATATCGGTTAGCTTTTACAAAAAGATATTTACTTCAAGAACAAAGTGCAAACGCTTTCCTTGGTGATATGAGATCATACTCTCCTCTACACCACCTCAGCCTCTGGGGGAGTAGACTCAAATCCTAACTCACTTTCTACAGAGCTTTGGTTCTATCAAGTTTGTGTCCAGATTTAGCATAGGTGCCAGATGGGTCCTTGTTTATGCTTTCATTGACCTTGGCTCAGAAATTCACTCCTTGCTCCTTAGGAGACTGATTCTGAGCTGGCTGCAGAAACCAGCCTGGAATATCAAGGTGCCCTCCAGGTCCTTTGAACTCATTCCACCTGGAAGGGATAAGAACAATTCAAAAGGTCAAGAACTCAGTCTGTTTCTTGAAACCACAAGGCCTCAGAGCAATTATAGCTTAGTGTCTCATCCAATGCTATGGGAGGAGTTGACAGGTCCAATCAAGTATATGAGGCAAAGAGAAAGGAGTTGAGGTTGGCAGACCTTTAGGATGGACTCCATAACCAACAAAAGAGCCTCCTATTCTCCATGTGGTTAGTCAACCAGAACCAGTTAGGGAATGTCTGTGCATGCTCTGCAGTCTCTTTAAGACACTTCTTTTAATTCCCCTCATGATTCTTCCAGAAGCCATCACCCCAATGTCCTCTACAAAGAAAGGATGCATCAACCAAGCAATGCAAAGGTGCCATGTCCCTCTTATGTAAATATATATGAAATAAGTATGTGCCCCAAAGTATAAAATAAATACAAGGGAGTTTGAGAAGGAAGAAACTAGAGGCTGAGGCATAATGTAGAAAATGGTGACAGCAGCATTAGGAAATTGAAGAAAATTAGGGATTCTGTCAGGCAGGGGTGAAGAAGGAGCACAAAGGCAGTTGAGTTGGGAGATATAGTGGCATATGTGAGGAACACAGGGAAGACCTGAATGGCTGATTCATAGAATAAGAGAAGTGGAGTAAAATGTAAGGAGACTGGAGAAATTGGTTGGGCTCTAGTGAAGGGGCCACATTTGAGAGCCACATGGGAGTTTATATCTTATCCTAGAGGCAACAGGGAAAAAATAACATTTTATTGTGTAGGAGAATAAGATGACAGGGTCTTGTTTCCTCTACCTTCTTTGATGGTATCTCTTCCTTTTCCCTTTTCCCCTTCTTTTCTTAGCTCTATCCTTTGGTGATTTCATTCAGTCCTTTTGCTCTAATTATCACCTTTATGTGGATGATTTCTTAATTACTTATCTGCAATATTGACTTTTTATCCAAGATTCAGACTTACATTCCCCACTGTCTACTGGATATCTACATGTGTATCTCCTGGCGATTCAAATTCAATGTGGCCAAAACTGAGCTTAGCAAACTTTTGTTCAAAAGATTGCTCCTTTTTCCAAGTTTCCTCCATCAGTCAATGGCACCATCATTCTTCCTCTGAAGTTTTTGACTACAGCAACTGTCCAAGTACATCTACCAAGTTGTAGAAGAGTTGTGATTTATGTCAGTGAAATAAAGCAGTCTCCTTAGCTTAGCGCTCAGAACTCTTACAATACTACCCTAATCTACCTTTGTCATTTTTTTCTCATGTTTTTCTGTTCACTCTTCAGTTGAACTGTATTCACTGCTTCTGGTACAAGTGCCTATTTTCTTATAGCTGTAATGGGGGTAGCTTGTGTGGCTGATGCAGCCTTCCCACATGGAGGATTCTGGAGAGAGGGGTTCTGGGGAACTCATGAGGACTTGTAAAGGAAAGTACCTCAGAGAGACTCTGGAGCATTGTAGACATTGTGTAACTGGTTCTGGTTGGTTAACCATGTGCTTTGGTAAAGTATCTTTCCATCATTTGTGTAGCCAGAACTGTTAGAGTCTTTCAAAAAGGCCTGGATTAGCTTTTCGCTTCATTTGCGTTGGGGAGAGCTTACAATAGCTGGAGTGCAGGAAGGAGAGTCTCAAATTTGTTTATGACAATGAGTCTCAAGAATATGGGGAATCAGAATCTAAGCCAGGGATTGCTAGCAGACTAGCATCAATCCCTTGAGGAGCCAGAAGTGACCCTCCAGGACCTACCTTAGTAGAAGGATTCATCCAGTTGTCATGCCACATCTGGACATGAACTTGGTGGGACTAATGCTTTGTAGGAATTCAGCTAAATGTTGAGCCTACTCCTCCCAGAGACCAAGATGGTATAAGGAAAAGGATGTTCTTATTGGGGAAAATATTTTTACACATGTTCTTACTGTGTCTAAATACTTACTAAAGCTAATTGGGGTGCTAGTCATCAGCCTTTAACAAATGAAGGGAACAGAGCTACTCAGGGCTCAAGCCAGTGTCGAGAAAAGAGACATTTCACAAATTAATTTGGGGTGGGGGGTAATGGAGCCCTGTTAGCCCTGAGAGAGTAAGGCCAGAGTGCACACATCCCACTATGACACTTGGACTGCCCTCTCAAAGCCTTTGGAAATACTTTCCACCCTTTGAACTTTGCTGGAATGCCACCTCCATCAAGAATAAGAATAACTCTCAGCTGCATGAGGTTTGCAAAGTATTTTCCCCATGACAACCTTGTTAGTATTATTTTATAGCTGTGGGTACTGAAGCTCGGAGAAGTTAGGAAATCAACCTGTGGTACCACACCATGTCTGAGGAAGAGCTTGGTTTCGGGTGTCCTAAATCTCAGTCTTACACTGTATCTACACTTTCCCATGAAGTCCCTCATGAGCTAATTCCTTGTTGTCCTCCAACCAAATGAGATCTCTTTGTACTGTGAATTAATTCTCTTAGGGATAGGGGTTAGACCTATGAATTCATTGTTACAGGAAACTCTCAGATGAGAAAACACACTGTACTGATACAAGTTGGCATCTTCTCTGTAACATAGTTTTAAGGAGTTAATTAAGGCACTGAGAGGTTACATGATTTGCCCATAGTCATAAAACCACTACGCATCAGAGGCAGGTATTAAACCCTTGGCTCCAAGGCTAGTTCCCTACCTACTACACCTCATTGCCACTCTTAGTACTTTGTTTTGTGGCCATTTCAGTTTTAATATTCTAATTTGTATTGTTCTTACTAATATGTGTGTGTGTGTGTGTGTGTGTGTGTGTGTGTGGATTGGCACACTTCTTAAGGAGATGAGTATGTATGCACTGGCCCTGTGGGGAGCCTCTTTCAGAATCTTCATGTATAAGCAGGGGCTCCTAGTAGGTCTGGGTAATGGAGCAAGATAGTATCAAAGAGGACTGGTCACTGAACTGAGAAGAACTGGGAAGTCTTCAAAGGAAAGAACAAAGTCTCTTTCTCCTCTCTATTGAATATACCACTTGGGACTCTGTCTACCGTGTGTCCATTGGATCTCTGTGGCAATGAGGAAGAGATTTGTCTCATCTCCCTCCTCCCTTAGTCAGTCGTTAAGTGCCTACTGCACAACAAACACTACGCTAAGCTCTGGGGATACAAAGAAAAGCAAAAGACAGTCCCTGCTCTAAAGGCATTTATAGTCTAATGAGGGAGACACTATGCAAAGAGCTATGTACAGACAAGCTACAGACAGGATACATGGAAGATAATCAAGAGTGAAGGCACCAGAATGAAGGGGAACAGGGAAAGGCTTCCTGTAGAAGGTGGGATTTAAGCAGGGCCATAAGGGAAGACAGGGAAGCCAGGAGGCAGAGATAAGGAAGGAGAGCATTCTGGGAAAATGCCTGGAGTTGGGAGATAGAGTTTCTTCTTGAGGAACAGCAAGGTCATGGCTACTTTCCTAGACTATGAGCTTTTTGAGAACTGGGACCTCGTTACACATCTTGATAGCAGTGCTTTACAGTGGAAAGAACACAAGCTCTTGAGTTAGACCTATCCCAGGTCAAGTCCCACCCTTCCTATTTGATCTTGGGCATTGAATTATTTAACTTTCCTGGGCTTCAGTCACCACCACTGCTAAATAAATGTTCTGGATTAGATAGCTTGTGAGGTGCCTAGATCTATGATCCCGTGACCTCCCTCAGGATCTGCATAGTGTTTTTCATGCAATAGGTGCTTAATCAATGTTTGTTAGATGATGTGATGAGTGAGTGAGTGAATGAGTAGATGAACAAATGAATGAAATAATCAACCAAAGGAGCTGGTTTATGTTGCAATAGGGGAAGTTGGATGGTAGAAAGGTGATGTGACAGGATTTAGAGTGATTAATTTTTATTGTTCCATCTTGATCAAGTATGAAAGATGAGATTCTTTGCCAAAAAAAAAATTACTCCTCCTGAAAGAATTTGGGCTTAGATTCACAGTGGAAAGAATTCATCATAGTAAGACCATTAAAGGTGATTTCCATAATAATCACCATAACCAAAAATGAAATGATACTCATTGAGCTTTTGCATAATTCTTAGTCAGTGATTTGCAAAAGACTTTAGTCAACTCCTGTCTGTTCAAATGTGCAATGCTCAGATTTAGCAGAATTTATTTCATTTTCTCTTTAGGTTGCCACCTGGTTTCTTTTTCCTTTTTTTCCTCAGATTTCATCCCATTGGATTCTTCCCTGGATATCCAAGAAAAAGGAAAGAGAAGAGAAATAAATCCTCCTCTCCCAACTTGGATCATCATTCCTGTCATTTGTATAGTGGTAGCTTCTCTATGCTTTTCAAAATATTCTAATGTATTGATATATGGGATATTTTTGGAGAGACTTATAACTTCAGGAGTGGAGAATTAAGGTGAGGAGAGAGAAAAGTAGTCAGATGGAAAGAAGATGAAGAAGTCAGATGAAGAAGACAATGGAGAGAGGAAGACCAAGAGAAACACTGGGTACTGTAGTAGAGGACACTTACTAGTCTGCTCAATATTGGCTGATTCACCACACCACTGTTGAACTCTCCTTCAAAAAGTTTTCCTTGCCTTTCCTCTGTGATCTCTTTTGAGTCATGTTGATGAAGGGCCACACAAAGAGATAGGAAGATAGATTAATGAATCCACCTTCTTATATTCATCAATATTCAGTTATCTTTGGATATTTTTATCAGTTTTTCTATGACCTATTATTAGCCATTCTAGCTGTCAAGATTTTATGACCCTATTTAAATGCTTCCTAGTCTATAGACTGCTGGTTTCCTTGAGATATACTAAACAGGAAAAAAATGCTCATTTTCCCCTCTGTTATCTATTAAGCAAGAATTCAGCTTTGAAATATTTGATATTTTTGTTATTATAAAGACCAGTACCACCTATGATTCATGCATTCTTTTCAAACACAAGCCTAACACCTCCTATCTATGAATCATTGCTCTCTTTATCTTGTATTTCCCTTTAGTTAAGCCTTACCTTCAGTAGACGATGGGCTGGTAATTTTAGCTATAAACTATTAGAAGTCTCTACCTTGGCTAGACACAATCTGAGAGCCTTCCATTAAATCATTAACATATTTCATTCAGGCTTGACAGGATGAGAGACAGTTGGACATAGTGTGAAGCCCTGGATTCAAATCCTACCTTTGACAAAAAAGGGCTCTTATGATGGGCAGGTCACTTAACCTCTCAGTTCTCTACATAGCTTTTTTAATTTGCAGAGGAAACACTGACCTGCATTAGTAGAGAGGATTTCTTCACCTGGGAGTTCCTTATACCAATGAAATCATAGGTTCAGTTCTTATTCTTATCCCTTTGAGAGGATAAATAAGAACCAAGTGGGAGAGGGTTGAGATTGACGCACTTGGGTCTCCATTCTTCCACAGTAGATCAGTATCCCAATTGGTTAAATATTTATCAAGTGTCTCTGGAGTACATAGCACTACTTCAGACATTTAGGGGGAAGGAATAAAGATTTTACATGATATCTGCTGTGAAGTCGTGCCAATGGGATAAATAGGTCCTTGACCAAAGGCTTACAGTGGCATCATCCAATTAAATTTAGTTGGAGTCTTTTCTTGATTTATTTTTAGTTTTCAATATTCACTTTTATAAGATTTTGAGTTTAAAAATTTCTCCCCCTTTTTTCTCTTCCCTCTGCCCAAGATAGCATACAATTTGATACAGGCCATACATGTACAATCACATTAAACATAATTCTACATTAGTCATGCTATAAAGAAGAATTAGAACCAAAAGGAAAAACCATGAGAAAGAAAAAAAAAACAAACAACAACCAAAAAAAAGGAAAAATAGTATGCTTCAATCTCCATTCACAGTCCATAGTTCTTTCTCTGGACATGGATAGCATTTTCCATCATGGGTCTTTTGGAATTGTCTTAGATCTTTTCATTGCTAAAAAGAGCTAAGTCTATCAAAGTTGGTCATTACACTCTTCTTCAAAAATAACTATTTCAAAATTTCCACCAATTAAAAATTGATTTAATGCTTTAAAAACAAATCCAAAAGTCCAAGGGTTTAAGCCCCAATTAGGTTCAATTGGTATTGACTTTTAGGAGATTATCAAATCAACAGCTAATGTTGATAAACAAACATTTACATGTTTATTACACAACAAACTTATGATGTGTCAGACACTGATGATACAAAGAAAGTTTCAAAACACAATTCCTGCCCTCAAGGATCATTTAATCTAATGGAGGAGATAATATGTAAGGACTAAATAGTGTGGATGAGGGAGAGAGAGAAAAAACTTCGGGTGGTGGATGACTGGAGGAGTGGAGATCAGCATGAGGATACTGAGTGTCTGTGGAAGGAGAAAGAAGGCAACAGGTGAAAGAAGCATTTGGATAGGGAAGTAAGAGGATGATAAAGACAGCTTTTACCTCCCTAGGAGTTTTGTGAGCCTCTGCTGTGGTGACATCTGTGTGAAGATGTTAGGACTAGTTTGGAGAGTTCCGTTTCCCTCCATTCATGCCAACCTCCTCATTCCGAGATAGTCCAGGAAAGCTCTCTAACTGAATCCAAATCAAATTATCTACCCCTCACTCTACTGAGGAGGAAGAGAAGGTGGAGGAGTAGAGATTGAGTTGGTGACTCCTCCCTCTCCCTCTTAATTTAGTACGTGTGTATTTAGCACATTTAGTACATAACAATTACATAGTACATTTAGAACATAAAGATAGCTATCATTTACTTATATGACGTTGGTAAAGTTTGAAGGCAAAAAGAAGAAGGGAGAGGTTGATCTGGATAGGTAGTGTCATGGAAGCAACGAGCACAACCTCGGACAGACTTCAGGAGATAGTGGAGAATAGAAGGGCCTGTTGTCCTATGGGCCGTGGGATCAGGAAGTCTGAATGACTGAGCAACAGGAGCTACAACAGCATTATCTGTATCATGCTTTAATGTCTGCAAAGCAATTTCCATAGATTATTTATTTGATTCTCATGACAACTGTGAGGTCAGTGCTATTATCAGCCTCCTTTTATAGATGAAGGAACTGAGGAGTGAAAGGAGAAAGTGTCTTGCCTAGGGCTACACAGCTACATAAATATCTGAGGCAGCATTTGAACTCAGGCCCAGCACTCTCTCACCGCACTACCCAGCTGCTTCAATATGGAAAATCTCTCAATAAGTAAATCAGACGCTATGCCAATTACATCCGTATGATAGATGATGCATATCAAGTACTGAAAACATGTTTAATTATTTCTATGTTGGGTCCCAGAGGAGTTGACAAAATTTGAGGATAGATTTTTTTTTCAAGAGATGCCTAAGATAGACATACTTACATACATATAAATAAATTCACACACTACATATGTGTACATGTATACATATATACATTATACATACTCATGCACACACATTAGTGTTTTACATACACATTCAAATTTGCAAAATGAAAAGAGGCAGGATTGAACACAAGTGTTCCTGACTCTAAGCCCAGAGCTTATTGGACCGGGCTTCCTAACTGCCTCTGACTCACATGGAACCCAAGCAAAGAAGATGGGATGCTGACTGCAAAGAGGCCACCCAATTACCAAGAGGCAGAGGAATGGCAGCCCAGATGCGCTGGGTACAGACCAAGTATCCAAAGACAGCTCTAGTTAGTATAAGGGTGACATTACCGGACTGAGTCTTGAGGCAAGAGTTTTGATCCTGACTCTCCCCCAAATGCTTTCGGTGGTTTTAGGTTAATCACATGTTCTTTCTGGGCCTCAGTTTCCTATCTACCAAATGAAAGCTCTAGACCACAGGATCATTAAGACTTTTAAGCTACAAAGATCTGGGATTCAATGCCTTGAAGTTCAGGGCTAAAACCTCTAGACCACATGCTTCCCCAAGGGTGTCAAGGGTCAAGATTTCACTTTATGGGTAAAGAGCAATCTGGTTGCTATGCAGATGGTAGGAAGTGAGTAGCATTAGCATGCCAAGCAATGCATCTTCCCATCCATCCTTGATCTAGGCAGTTTAGACTTATACAAAAGACTAAGTGATTACAAATTTAAGCATCTGGTCAAGCTTCACAAAATGTGTCTGAGGCAAAGAGTTGGACATCTTGTGCTCCTCCTCTGTCCTCAAATCAAAATTTTAAGAAAAATGCAGGTGTTGGGGATGGGGAGAGGCCATGGGAATCAATCAATCAATCAATCAATCAATTAATCAACATTTATTAATTACTTGCCCTCAAAGAGCTTACAATCTAATGGGGAAGACAAGATGGAAAGAAATATATATATTTGGAAAGACATGGAAAGAAACACGTTATATATATGTATATACATACACACACATAAGATTAATAAAAGAGGGAAAGTGCTGGAATTAAAAGGGATTGGAAAAGACTTCCTGTTGAAGGTGGAATTTTAATGGGGATCAAAAGAAGCCAAGTAGGTCAGTAATTAGTGCACAGGAAGGATAATGTTCCATTAATGGATGATCAGCCAGAAGAAATTCCAGGAAGGGAGAGATGGAGTGTCTTGTTTGTGGAATACCAGTGTCACTGGATTGAAGAGAGGAGAGCCCAGGGGGTTAGGAGGCTGCTACTGGGGAGGCCATGGGTGGGGGTCAGGAGTAGTCAGTGGAGAAGCTAATTTGGGATAACTATGGCATCTGGCAACCTCCTTTTGGAATGACATTTACCTTCACCCAGGTACTTCTGCAATGCTCAATGCAGGTCTACCCTCTTAGGTCTGCCTTCCCCACTCCCTGCCCCTTTCTCCAACCTCAGGAATGGGGACTGGCAGAGTCAAATCCCTACTTGTTTAAAACATTATGAAAAAGGATATCGTGAAAACTGAGAGAAGGCCTGGGGCTAAGGTGGGGTTGTTCCTTCCTCACCACCCCCTTTCCTGTTTGCTTTGTTCTCATGCTGTGGTGGTTGTATTCATGCGTGGGTAATAGCTTGCATCTGTAAACATGGGTCCCCTTGCCTTAGAATGTGAAATCTTCACTCAGAGGTGGGCTTCAGAGAAGTAAGCACTGGGAGTTACATTTGATCTCAATTATGGAAGCCAGCCAATTATACCCAGAAACTGACACACTCTTTGGGGTCTTTATCACACGGAGCTTCTAAAAATGTTTATTTCTAAAAATGTTTTCTTATTGAAAGGAAAATTTGGTTCCAACTCTCTCTAGGTTCCAGGTTTCTTAACCAAGGATCTAGTAACTTGTTTTTAAATATTTTAAGGACCTTATTTCAATATAAGTGGTTTCCTTTGTAATCTTAAGTATTTTATTTTATACATTGAAAAGCATTATTCTGAGAAGAGGTCCATAGGCTTCACCAGACATCTTAAAGAGCAGATCTTAGCATGCTGGTCCTTCCCATTCAATAAACTCCAGTTGCTCCCTATCACTTCCAGGATCAAATAAGTAGAAGATCCTGTGAATTTAAAACCCCCTCATAACCAGGCCCCTTTCTATCTTTCCTGTTCTTATAGCTCCCTCCCTCCCCTCCATGTACTCTTGCTGTTTCTCGGATAAGACACTCATGTGCCTACTCTTTGCATTGGCTGTCTACCATGTCTGGAATTTCCTCCCTCCTCATCTCCATCCTCCTGGCTTCCTTCACTTCCTTCAAGTCTCAGCTAAAATCCTACCTTCTATAAGAACCTTTTCCTGATCTTACTCAAGGCTACTTCTTTCCCTCTGAGATCATTTCCAGTTTATCCTTGACTGGCTTGTTTATACATAGTTGACTGCATGTTGACTCCCTCCATTAGACTGTAAGCTCTTTGAGGGCAGTGACCATGTTTTTGGGTTCATTGTATCCCAAGTGTTTAGTACAATGCCTGGTACATAGTAAGGGCATAATAAATATGTGTTGACTTGACCAGACTGAGAAAAGGATCCGTGATACAAAAAAGAAAGTGCAAGAAGCTCTAGCCTAGGCAGGGTTTGGTTACTCAACCGTACTCTGTAGCGTTCACTTGTGATGGTTTGAGATAGGCATGAGAAGCAAGGTGATTGGTTTAGACCAGTAAAAAGCCTTTTTTAAAAAAAAATTTTATAGGCAATTGGGGTTAAGTGACTTGCCCAGGGTCACACAGCTAGTAAGTGTTAAGTAAACACTGGTCTGAGGCCAGATTTTAACTCAGATCCTGACTTCAGGGTCAGTGCTCTATCCACTGCACCATCTAGCTGCCCCTAGAAAGCCCTTTTGAGGACAATTTGAAAACTGAGTCATTAACTGTGGGTAGGATTACCGCATCTGAAAAACAACCTTTAAAACTACTTAAGAAAACAAGCCAAATGGAAGAATAGTGTGCTTAGGGATGAGGCTTAGCAGGTTTTATTAGCCTGGCCAAAGGTCAGCTTTGAGATTCAACATTTACACAGTTGTATGTTTTGTGTTATTAGAAGCTGAACCAGTTAAGTGATAAATACCAAAAGAAGGAAGAATGTTTTATAGCCTATTCCAACTAGAAAGGGCCTTTTCTTTAGAAAGAAACAACTTTAGAATGAAACAGACTTGTAAAGGTCATTTATTCCAACCTTCTTCCGGATGCTTGAAATGCCCCCCCCCTTTTTTTAACAACATACACTGAGAGGTCTATAGGTAAAGAAATCACTACTTCCTCAGGCAATCTTTTCCACTTCTGGACAGTTGCAATTGTTAGTAAGGGACAGTTAGGTGACACAATAGATAGAGCACTGGGGCCTGGGGTCAGGAAGATGGGAGTTCAAATCCAGTCTAAGACACTTACTAGCTGTCACTTAACCTTGTTTGCCTCAGTTTCCTCATCTGTAAAATGAGCTGGAGGAGGAAATGTCAAACTGCTCCAGTATCTTTGCCAAGAAAACTTCAAATGGAGTCATAAAAGACTTGTACATGACTGAAAAAAAATAAGGACTAAACTACAATAAAATGTTATTAAGGGTTTACTTATTCTCTTCTGAAACCATCACTAGGACAATTGCCTTCGGTCTTTGCCTCAGGGTACTAACAATAGAGATTGCTACAATCCTTCTAGCAGATTAACAAGAATATAAATTAGCTTGAATGACCACATACCAAGTGGCCATCTGCTGGCCTAGCCCCACCCTCTTCTCTCTACCCCTCTTCACTTCATGTCTGTAGCAGCCTTCCGGATCTTGGCCTCAGAGAATTCCAAAGTCAGGCAATTAGATCTATGACCTCCCTTTACTTCCACTGAATTTGTTTTTGCTGCTGAGGTGTGCTGGAGGCAGTTCTACCTGGCTTGGAGAGTCTGATTGTTAAATTTTCAGCGTGTGCATTTACGCCATGGACATGCTATAAAACAAGGGTTGATTGTTGTATTGATTGTTTGGATTTAAGAAAGTGATGAAGACAAATGTTAATAATGCAGATTAAATTTAAAAGTATGTCTTGGGTAATTTTTTTTTCTTCTCCACAGACAGCCAGTTGTTAAACATTTACTAGAATGTCCCTGCATCCCTGAGGTAGGTCATTCTATTTTTGGACAGCTCCAATAGTTAGGCAGTTGGCTTCCCCCCCTTAAATCAAGACAGAATCTGCCTCTATAATTTCATTCTGTCGGTTCTAGTATTTCCCTTTGGGGATAAGAACAAATAGTCTAATCTGTCTTTCACCTAATATATTTTCTAAAGATAGGGATTGTGTCTCTTTTGATCATTCTCTTCTCCAACATTAACATCATTCCATATTCCCTCAATCAATGCATGAAGGGAAGGGGTGGGGAAAGCATTTACTATTACTATTATACTGACGATGGGCCAAGCACAGTGCTAAGTGCTTTCCAAATATTGTCCCATTTGATTCTCACAACAACCTTAGGAGGTAGGTGAAATTATCATCTCCACTTTATAGACGAAGAAATCGAGGCAGAGAGAGGTAAAATGACTTGCCCAGGCTCACACAGCTAGTGCATGTGAGGCCAAATTAGAACTTCTATCTTCATGACTCCAAATCCCAGGCTCTATCTACTGCACCACCCATCCTCCATATTAAAAAAAAATTCTACCTCAGAAAAGTTTTTAACAAGTAATCTTTAAGTACCTGTGATGTGCTAGGAATGGTGCTAAGGCCTGTAAATACAAAGGCAGGCAAAAACAGACCCTTGCCTTCAAAGGTGGCTCTAATGATTGTATGGCATAATTGGTGATCCTCTCCTGGACTCCCTCCTTTGTCCATGTTTGCGTTGTCACTTCCCAAATCTGCTTTTCTTTTCTAAGTCTCTTACCTATGATGGGCAGCAGTGAGGAAAATGCCAACTAATGTCTTCAGTTTCTTGCTCAAGATTTCATAATTTTTGGCAATACTTTTCCTACTCCTTCTAACAAGTATTCTAAATACTTGGGGAAGGGCTTCCTTTCTTGAGCCTTCAAGCCATTAGATTGCGAATTCCTTGAGAGCAGGCAATGTTTATTTGTTTTATCTTTCTTCCTCCCCCCCTCCGTCCCTCCCTCCCTTCCTTCCTTCCTTCCTTCCTTCCTTCCTTCTTCCTTTTTTTCTTTCTTTCTTTTTCTTTCTTTCTTTCTTTCTAGATATACTCACTAAGCTCTATGCAGTACTTTCCCTCAGCAGAGTACAAAGTTACCATTAAATAGCACACATAAAAATGCTGTTTCTACTCCTTCCTTAGAGATCATCTCCATTTTCTTGGAGCAGTGCAGTATAGACAAAACAATGATGGATCTAAAACTCAGAGGATGTAGTTAAAATCCCGTCTTTCTTACTCAGCATGAATATATTATTGGGTGAGTCGCTTATTCTCAACTATTCTTAAAACAGTGCCTTTCCCTCCCTGTAGGCTTCCATTTCCTTCTTTATAAAAGGGACAATGAGATCCTTGCTGTCATATCCAGCTTTAAATCTATCTCCCCAAGGATAGTCTATTAGTTAGGGTCTGAAGTGAAAACCCATCATAGTTTTGAGATAATCCTTTAGAAGAGGGTCTGCATGACACAGTACCCACCTTATGTCTGGATAAAACCAACAGTAGATATTCACTTTTGAAGTTTGCCATGGATTATTTTAACAGCCAGCATGCCCTACTGCCCTACTGCCCTACTAAGAAAGTTTGAGAATTTGTGCCAATGTGAGATGATGATCTAAGTAATAGATACTTAGCTGAATAAACTCCAAACAAGGAAGAAGTTTTCTGTTTCACAGAAGCATAGACATGTTTGTGAAATTAGGTTCTTTATGGGAGACTGCGGTTAATGGTTATTTCAACAATGACAAAGGAGTTGAGGAAGCAAAAAACACCGATTCTGGGACTAATAAGATAAATACCTTCTGACAAAAGAAGGTAATCCCTTTTGACCTTGGGCAAGCATTTATTGGCTCACCCAAGGCCATGAGTCACTTTGATTTAATACTAATATATGTTCAGATGATCTAGCCTCTAAAAACAAACTTTCAACGAGCTCTGCAGCCATATTGCATGTCCTGGGCAGTGCAGCATGGCCTGAATTATAGTTTTGGTGTCATGGTTTCAAGTACAATGTAAAGGAAAATTCTGGAAAAAGAAGGATGGTATGTTTTGGTACATTTCTGGTACAATTTCCCCCCTTCTCAGTCCCCAGCTGGTTGACATATTTATAAAAAGTAAGAGACATATAGCAGATGTAATGATGTATTAAAGAAAGAGCATAGACACATGTCTAGTCCCTGTTTATTCTTTTATTGCAAGGTGAAAAAGTTCACCATTGAATCAGCTTAGTCAAGATTAACTATGCCCTTGCTAGTCTTTAAAAAGCTGAGCCTGAAAGCCCTTTTCCCATGTGTGGTACATGGGAGCTATTCCAATGCAATATTCAGATGGTCTCTGAACACCCATCTCCGATTAGGTATTTGTTTTCCTTACAAATCAGCTAGAGAATAGGTGATATATTTGTCTACAACCTCATGTCTAGGAAAATTCTCTAGGAACTAAGATTCTTTGTCTTTTCAGGTGTTTCCACAGTACTTTGTGCCAAAGAATGATAATAAAGTCTACGTGGCACAGTTCTCAAAGACTTCCTGAAGGCCATATAAAGAGTCATTGGGTATTCAACACAGTTCTTAAACAATTCTGCCATTCTATGAACATAATAAAATGCTATTGGGTTATAAGAAATGATGACAGGGATGGTTTCAGAGAAACTTGGGAAGGCTTGCATGAACTGATGCAGAGTGAATGAAATCAGCAAAGCTAGGAGAACAGTTGCTTCAACAATAATATTGAGTCTTAAGATCTCTGATTCCAATCATGATTCTAGAGGACTAATAATGCCTACCCACCTACTGCCAGGGAGGTGATGGACTTAGGGTACAGAATAAGACATGTTTTTCAATGCAGGGAATTGTCTTACTTGACTATGTATGTTTGTTACAAGGGTTTGGGCTTTTTTTCTTCCCCATGGAAAGGGAGAAAAATATTGATTTTTGTTCATTGAAAAAAAGCCTTTTGTGAGATAGCATTCATTGTCAAAGTTATACAAACCTAATAAATAATATTTTATGAAATTTATCATGTTTCTAGTAGTCTCATGTTTGTAGGAAAATATATCAGCCCAAGCAGCTGGAAAAAAGTCAAAAATTGAAATATAGTAATTAGTATAAGTAAAAAGTGGAGAAAAGAAAAAAGGGGTAAAAATGATCTTGCCATTTCAGAAAAAAAAAGTCTAGTCCAAAATGAACACTCTGGGCTCTGAAACTCTTCCAGTAATTATTTATGATAACTGTGCATTTGGGAAATGGTACAATGCTTTTAAAGATCCCAAGCTGTCCTCTTGTGCAAAACCCCATCCTTTTGATCTGAATTTTCTTAGCAATGAGATATTGCCAGCAAATCTTAGAAAACTACACAGTCTTTCAATTATAGGTGACCCAAGGAGCAGTAGAGAGGTGCCTGCTATTATATATGCCTTGTTAAACCCTAACCCTTTATTGTCCATACCACTTCTTCCCTCCCCTTTTGATTATGTGTTGCTGAACTGGGATAGAGGAAGTCATGAAACCATGTGATCTGGGTTAATTATTGCTGTCCAGACTCATGGGTATTTGCTGTAGCTGGACAATCATTGTCTTTTCCCTAATTGGTTAGTCTCTCATGATTCCCTACAGAAGTTATTCCAAACTTCTCTCCTCAAGGCTCTGTACACCACCCTACTTACTGACCTTTTCAACAGAACACTTTGCATTTTTACTGAGAAAATAGAAACCATTTGCCCTGTTCTCCTTCTAATCTTTTTTTTTTTCTGTCTTTCAATATGTTTTTTGTTTGTTTGTTTGGCGAGGCAATTGAGGTTAAGTGACTTGCCCGGGTCACACAGCCAGTGTCAAGTGTCTGAGGATGAATTTAAATTCAGGTCCTCCTGGCTCCAGGGCTGGTGTTCCATCCACTGTGCCACCTAGCTGCCTCCTCTCAATAATTTTTTTCCCAACATTCCTTTCCATCTTCAAGACCTTTCATTTCTTAAACACTAAAAGATTAGGAGAACAGAAAAAAGATAGTTCCGAGGACATAGGATGATATGATGAACCATATTGAAAACTCAGGGCTACAAGGCATTGTGGTCCCTCAACTTGTTTGCATGTAGCTGTTTTAAGATTTAAGAAAGTGAAACAACAACACAAAAAGAGAAATCTCATAAATATTTGGAGACTAAAGTATTATTAAAAGAGATATCATGAGGGGAGATTTGTGAGTTCCCTGTTAAGTGATAAGTAAGTCACTGAGTGACAAGAGACTGATTTAAGCCATTGAGAGATACCAGAGTCCTACGATATTCTTAATAGGAAGATACAAAGGGCTGTATTGGAGCTTTTGGAAGAGATTCATACATGACAGGCTTTGGTTTCTAGTTCCCAATTAACTGAATAAAGGCTACAGTTCTGGCTACTGCCCTTCAGCCCCCGTTGGGGTTAAGAGAAGTGACACCTCTGATAAGTGCCTCTTGTCCCTTTCCTGCCCCCTCTGGTTTGAGAAAGAAAAGCAGAGAGAGGAAATGTATGACAATGCTATGATTTAATTAGACTATGTTTTCCAGATGTTTAGGCTCTTCTTTCTTTCTTGGTTTCTTTTTTGTTGTTGTTTTTGCTTCTTCCTTCCTTCCTTCCTTCCTTCCTTCCTTCCTTCCTTCCTTCCTTCCTTCCTTCCTTCCTTCCTTCCTTCCTTCCTTCCTTCCTTTCTTCCTTCCTTCCTTTATCTCTCTCTCTTTCTTTCTCTCTCTCTCTTTCTCTTTCTCTTCTTTTTTCTCTCTTTCTTTCTCTATCTCTTTCTTTCTCTCTTTCTCTCTCTCTTTCTTTCTTTCTTTCTTTCTTTCTTTCTTTCTTTCTTTCTTTCTTTCTTTCTTTCTTTCTTGTCAGGGTTTTCAGAGAGATAAAACTTCTTTTTAGTCTGGTATTCTTGCCCTAGTTATTCCTTTGCAGACTTCAGACTGGGCTAGTAGATGGAACTGAAACCTTCCTCTGTTTCCTCTGTAGGTCTGAGCCATATGGTTGGAAATCAATTGGATACAAAGAAAGTTCCTTCTCTTGAGAAATTCATAATATATTGGGGTACCATCATGCAAACAACTGTGTACAGTCAAGCCACAACATTTCTGTATGATCTTGGCTAAGTTTGTTTTATTTGTACAAAAGCTTTTAAAAACAAAACAAATGTAGCCAAGATCAGAAGGAAAGCAGAAAATTGGGAGTAAATTTTATAGACATTTTCTAAGATAAAGGTCTCATATCTCAACTATATAAATAACTTGGTCAAATCAATAAGACTTCGAGTCATTCCCCAATTTATAAATGGTCAAAGAATATGAACAGGCAGTTTTCTGATAAGGAAATCAGAACAATTTATTGTCACATGAAAAAATGCTCTGAATCATTATTGATTAGAGAACTGTAAACTAAAACAAATCATTTTACACCTATCAGATTGGCTAAAATGATTGAAGGTGAGCGAAAATGTTGGAGGGAATGTAGGAAAGTTGGGACACTAATTCACCATTGGTGTAACTGTGAACTGATCCAACCATTTTGGAGAGCAATCTGCAATTATGCCCAAGGAGTTCTTAAACTGCCTTTGACCAAGTAATACCACTACTGGATCTGTTTCCAAAGATGGTTAGGGAAAAAGGAGAAGAACCTATATGTTCTAAAATATTTATAGCAGCTCTCTTCATGGTGGCAAAGAACTGGAAATTGTGCAGATACTCATCAGTTGGGGATGGCTGAACAAATTGTGGGATATGATCATGATGGAATACCATAGTGCTAAAGAAATGATGAACTTGACAATCTTAGAAAAACATAGATAGACTTGCATGCAATAATGAAGAGTGAAATGAGCAGAACCAAGAAAACATTGTATACAGTAACAGCAATATTGTTTTAAGAACAACTTTGAATGACTAACTTATTTTGACTATTACAAATACCCAAATTAACTACAAAGGACCGATGAAAGAAGATGCTATTTGTCTCCATGGAAAGAACTGACAGAAGTTATGTATAGAATGATTTTTCTTATATATACATATTTGTGTCTAATGGTAGCCATTACTATGATAGGGGCAGGGGGAAAAGAAAAAAAGAAAGTAAAGAAAGTTACACAGTAACTTTAATATATATGTAAAAGGAATAGCAAGTTGTACATAATAGATTTGCAGTTTCATGTATAATTATCTTTTTTTCCTATTCTACTATATTATGGAAATGCTTGTTTTGTTTCTGTCAAATCTGCCTCACTGGGATCTCACTGGGGACTAGTGCCAAGGTTATCTCCTATCTACTTTGCATATACATTGGTGTATATACTGATTGTAAGCCCCTTGATGGCAGGACTGCTTAATTTTTGGTCTTCCTATCTCTTGTACTTGGTACACAGTAGGTGCTTAATAAATGCTTTTTGATTGATTGGTTGATTTTTCTCAACCCTAGTTGTTGTGCAGAATGGGTTAACAGAACACACCTTATCTCAGACACTAAGAGTTGAAGACCAACAACGTTCTTAGCAGATTAGAAAGTTTCTGTTCCTTCCCATGGAACTCACCAAACTGCCCCAAGTTCAGTGGCTGACTGTGGATCTGACATAACTACATACACTATGTATTACAGTTATCCCTTCTACATTGTGGGGTTGAGGGGTACAGCACCTTGGTGATATGGAAAATTCGTGTAAAATCTTTTGGCCCTCCCTTTGTACCAGAGAAGTTTGATTTTTTTTCTTTTTTTATGGGGCTGTTTACAGTACCTTAGTGTAAAATTTGGGTTAGATATTTGGCAATGGGCTATATGTAGGTCAATATTAAGTAAAAATACTTTTTCCATGTTGTCTGCTGGCCTTAGTGTGTTATCTGTGGCTTCCATAAAACTCTCCAAAAATTTCCATTTAATTTCTTTTTTTTCCTTTTTTTCTTTTTTTTTCTGGCTAGGCAAGGGGGTTAGGTGACTTTCCCAGAGTCACACAGCTAGCTAGTAAGTGTCATGTATCTGAGGCCAGATTTGAACTCAGGTCCTCTTGAATCCAGGGCTGGTGCTCTATCCACTGTGCCACCTAGCTGCCCCCTCCATTTAATTTCTTATGTTAACCCATGATATATTGAAATGGTGATGGGGAAAGTCACAATGTGAAAGAGATAACTGTTTACATTATGTGCTATTACCATATCCTTTGAAGCCTGTGATTATTGGTTCATATTCAGGAACCCGTTTGCATCATAGAATCTTCCCTTCTCAGTGACCAAACTGATGCTTTTCAATGCCCTTGCTTATAACTTAGAAAGAATGTAAAGCATTTAGGAGACTCGTACCCTGAAGTGTAAGCAGCTGAGTCCTGATCCTGTGCACCTCCACACCCATTTCTCCCAACACACACAACACCAGCATTTTATGTTGTGTGCCTGGTTGTCACAACTTATTAAATGTTAATAGAATTGTTGTTGTTATTGTTGTTTGTCCTTCATTTTCCAAGAGGCTAATGACATCATCAGCAATGTCCTAACTCGTGGGTGAATTGGCTTTAAGTGAGGAAGAGTTGTACAAAGTCATCAACCTCACTCTGTCTTCCACAGTCATAAAAGTCCAGTAGCAAGATAAAAGTCAAGATGACTGGCAATGGCCCAGGATGCAGCAGATGACCTTTGCATCTTCAATGTCTGACCAAACTCTAAGCCAGGGCTGGGGAACCTATGGCCTCAAGGCCACATATGGCCCTCTAGGTCCTCAAGTATGGCCCTTTGACTGTGTCCAAGTTTTACAGAACAAATCCTTTAAAGAAGGGATTTGTTCTGTGAAGTTTGGATTTAGTCAAAGGGCCACACTTGAGGACCTAGAGGGCCACACACTTGGCCTCAAGGACAGTTTCCCCAGTCCTGTCTAAGCACTTCATAGCACCTGCTTCAGCTGCCTTCATAGCCATTGGAACAAATTGTTGTCATCTGCCCATTCTGCCATGGGAAGTCTTTGCATACTGGGGGTTGACGTCCCCCTAATTCTCTGATGGCTTTGAAAGCCATTCGTTACCCTCAATCTGGTTGAGCCATCTACCGAGATAGTTTTACTGGGAAAAGTCCAGTGCTTTCCCCACACATTTTTGGAGCCACAGCTGAGAACTGAGTGAGAGATGGACACCAAAGATGGATGAGCAGCCCTGAAAAGGTCTCAGCCAGTCCTTACACCTAAGGTGCCAGTTCTCCTGAACACCCCATATACCCCTGTTAATAGAATATAAGCTCATGGAAAGCCAGTACTGTATCCCAAGCCCCTGGCAGAATGCCTGACCTGTAGTAGATACTTAATATCCTCTGATTAATGGAACATTTGTTCCTGGAAAAGTGAGCTTCACATTAAAATCAGAGGATGGATTGAGCAGCAGCGTATGTATGCCTCACAAGGGGTCACCATGCTTGGAATTGGACTGCAAACCCACCTGAGCCTTTGGAAGCTCACCTTCAGCTGTGCTTTCTTTCTCACATGCTTGTGTCTTAAAGTTACTTACCAAGCCCATGAGTCAACAAACTAGAGAATATGCAAAAGGAAATGCAATTGAGCAACCTGGAGTACTCACTCATTACTTGTGGTACTTTGTATATGTTTGTTAAGAAAAAAAATGGGTGTTAATAGTTCTGAGGTTTTGTGTTTTGTAATCAATAAGAAAAAAAAGGAGACAGTTTGAAAACTTCTTACAAATGATCATGACCTCAGCTCGTGCTGTTTTCCTCATTCTATTGACATGACTGTCTTGTGTCAAGTTTATGAAAATATAATGAATGTTTAAAATATTAGTATCTTTGTGCTTTACATCTTCATTTATGAATGTATTCTTCCCCTCTCCTGTAAACCCACCTTTATGTAACAGAGAATAAAAAAGAAAGAAAAACAGTGGTCTATGTAACAGAGAATAAAAAAGAAAGAAAAACAGTGGTCTATGTAACAGAGAATAAAAAAGAAAGAAAAACAGTAGTCTAGAAAAACTAACCAATGCTTTAACTGAATCAGATGATATTTGAGATGTCAAATATCCAAGAAGGGAGGTGGGTGGGTAGGGCATGGATTTTTTTCATTTCCTCTCTGAGGACAAGCTTGATCATTATAATAGAAAGGCACTCAGGGAAATTCAAACAATTAAATTCTCATCAAGGAAGTCTGCAAAAAGTAATTTTTAAAAAGCAGCTCCTTTGTGGCAAATGAGTCAAATATTTTATGGTTTTCTTTTGGCCCAGGCTTCTGAAATGGGGATATAATACTTTTTGGAGTTCCGTGACTCCAGCTCTTTCCACTTACTTAATATAAAGGGACATTCCTATGACACACCATAGAAATGACAAACATTAAATCATAACTATGCTGCAGTGTTCTTTGGTCTGGGGTTAAAAGGAACCAAAGCTGGGGCTTGGTCTAGAGTCCATAGACAGTCATAACTCTGGTAGAATGACTAGAGATTTATCCTAGGATACTGCCATCTGTTAAAGGGGCATGGTTTCTTACCACATTGGATCAGCAGTCCACCACCCCTTGGCTTGATGGCCCCATACCAGTCAATAAATGGAGCATTCTTTCTCATCCCTCAATTGTTTCCAGATCATCGTCCTCATATCCCTCTACCTTCTGCTGTATACACCCCTGCCCACCTCCTCCTCTTACCTCTTCCTGAGGGTTAGTGGGTCGGGGACATCAAACGGGTGCTGGCCAGACTCACACAGGGATGAGTTATCCCTTCTCGTGATACAACTGTTCTTAACCAGGGTTGCATTATGGAATAGCCAGACCTATACTTCACAGGAGATAAGTGGTTTCAGAAGTAGGTGGATAGGTGCCAAGATGGAATATTGAGATCTTCCAGCACTCAAGTGAGCTCCTCACTCCTTAAGTATATTTACCCTGGCCATCAGAATTTCTAGTTATGGCTTTTCACATAGACTCCTGCTTCTTTCTATGAGTCTATGAGCTAGAAGTCACCTTGGAGATCTAGTCTATCCCCTTTACTTAGAAATGAGAAGGCAGGGTCAGAGAGGTAACGAGCTTTGCTTTTGTGATGAAGCTCATCATAGCATAGCAGCTAACACCGCTCAAGTGCATGTTAACAAGTTAAAATGGAAGTGATCAGACTGATTGAACCTGTCCAGTAATACAGAAAACTCATTCTTGAATATGGGGTCACCAGGAAAAAATACTCCAGGTTCAAAGTACTCTGAGACTCTACATCCACTGAAAATCACAGCTCATGAGCCCTTACGTATTTGTTTTGCATTTATTAGTTAGCCAGAGGACACAAAGAGTTAAAAGAAAGGCATTATAGTAAGCATAGTAACAGAATTAACACCCTTTAAGCAAGGAGTACTCAGAAATACATCATCAGTGGGCTTAGTGGATGCAAATTGTATATAAGTAAAGAACCTGTGTGACCAGAGCAATTCCCTTAGAGGGTTCAACCTGTAGGAAACCCTTATAGCCAGTGCACATGTAAGGAATACAGTGCCCAGCACTTATAGTGCCTGGCACATATAGATGATTAGTGACGTGTAGCCACTGTCTGCCTGTCTGACTTCCTGAGAAGTACAAAGGTAGGAAATACATATGGCCAGGTGACTTGAGGGGGTAAGTCATGCCTTTGGTGATCCAGGGACCCCAGAGTTTTCTGGTGATGTCATCACACTATTCTTTCTATGCTTTTTTACTTTGGTGCATCTGGGTACCTTATCATGTCTCAATGCTCTCCCACTGGCCATAGAATCACTGGTGCTCTCAGTTCTCTCTTCCTCCCAGGGGATTCTCTGCTCTCCACTGGGCATGCCACCCCAGTAAGCCTGGTGATTGCTTCAGGACCTTCCCCCCTGCTACCCCTTCTGAGATTCATCTCAGTCCCTATCTGCTAGAAATCAGTATTGCCAAAGCCTCTCCCTAATAAGGGAAGGCTGACAGCCCTTTAGTCATAACTAGAGGCTGGGAGCCACCACCCCTAGAGAAAATTCTACTGGAAGAAATGTCTATGTCTGGGGCTAAATCATAGACATCTATGCCATCCAACTCTCTGACTTAGGGTAGGAATTTTCCAAGATTCTTTCAGATTTGGCAGAAAAATCAATTTTGTTTAGAACAAAAAGTAAGTGAAGGAAGAAAGACCGCTGGCCTCTGCCACCCAGACAGCGTTCCTGACTTTATTATTTATATCTGTAATCAGAAAAGTCCACTAGATTTGAAGCTATATTAGGACCAATGAAAAAATATGTCATCCTCCAACAGGAGTAGCCCAATTGTCAACAAGCCAGACCTTCTCTTCCATGTCCAATGCTCTCCATATTCTGAATGCCATAGCCTGCTGGTGGGTCTGCCTGCCACAAGTCTCTCCTCACTCCAATCCATTTTCCATTTAGCCTCTAAAGTAATTTTCCTAAAGCACAGGTCTGACCATGTCACTCCTTTGCTCGACAAACTTCAGTGACTCCCTATCACCTCCAGGATCAAACTTATTGGCATTCAAAGTCTTTTATAACTTACCCTCCCACCCTCACCTTTCTAGTCTTCCTATACCTTATGCTCCCTGTACCTCCCATCTGAACAGCTAGGTTGTACAGTGTGTAGAGTTCCAGCCTGGAGTCAGGAAGACTCATCTTTCCCAGTTCAATTCTGCCCTCAGACACTTACTTACTAGCTGTGTGACTCTGGGCAAGTTGCTTCACCACTGTTTGCCTCAGTTTCCTCATCTGTAAAATGAGCCAGAGAAGGAAATGGCAAACCACTCCAGTATCTCTGCCAAGAAAACCCCAAATGGAATCATGAAGAGTTGGAGACAACCAAAGAAGTGACTGAACAGCAGTCTTTCATCTGGTCCCCTCTCCCCACCGTGTACTCAGATCCAGTGACACCGGTCCCCTGGCTGCTCCAGGAACAAGACACTATATCTCTTGGCTTAGGGCAATCTCTCTGCCTGTCTTCATGCCTCTCAGTTTCCCTGGCTTCCTTCAAGTGCCAACTAAAATTTCTCCTCCTGCAGGAAGCCTTTCCCACCCCTCTTAATTCCCGTATCTTTCCTTAGTAAATTATTTCCTCTTTATCCTCAATGTGGCTTGTTCGTACATATTTGTTGATTTGATGTCCCTCTCATTAGATTATGAGCTCTTTAAGAACAGAGGGATTGTCTTTACTTCTTTTTATATCCCCAGTGCTTAACCCAGTGCCTGGCACATTAATAAATGCTTATCAACTGACTGAGATGTTTTGGATGCACAGAAAAAAATATTGTCCATTGGTAGCCTTGAGCACTAGGACTTTTATCTGTGTGAAGCCAGAGCACGTATTGCTCTGTATACTACCTGAGGGTGCAAAGGAGAGAAGTCCCCTCATCTTAAATTTGCCACCTAGCAAATTTGTCTAAAAATTAAAATAGTCAGCCAATAACTTCTTATCTCTTATTGTAAAAACAAATAGAGTAAATTTCAAAGGGGAAGGGAAATTTAAGATCTACCTTCCTCCACCTGCCTCCACCCCCATTTTACAAGAAAGGAAACTGAGATGTGACTTCTTAAAGGTCATACAGTTAGAAAGGAGCAGAACCAGATTTAATCGCAGGTCAGCTGATTCCAGTTTCAGCCAAGTTTTGCCAGGACTTCATGGCACCTCTTAGAACATAGGCCTGGAGAGGTCTTCTCATTTCTTAGAAAGGCACCTTTGAAGACTAGCACGCTCTTCTATTTCTCTTCTTCTGGTGTCTAGATTTCTGACTTCTGAGCATACAGCACAAACTGTAAGACAGATCGATGGAGAGCGGTTACCTTCTCAATCAAATCATTTGCAGCATGAATTTGAATGCTTTTGTACTGGGGTGGATCCATTGCTTTATCACTGGGCTTCATGTGAATTGGAATAAGCAATTTTCTACTTCTGTTTGCTCATACTGGATCCAGAGGAGTCAAGAGAGAGTTTTGCTAGGCTTTTAGATTGTGACTACCACAATCATGCTAATGGCTAGCATTTATATGTTTGGTAAGGTTTGCGAAGAACTTTATAAATATTATCTCATTTATCCCTACAACAACCCTGAGGTAGGTTCTATTGTTATCACTCTTTAACAGATGAGAAAACTGAGGCAGACAGAAATTAAGTGACTTCTCCAGGGTCATAGCTAATTAGTGATAGATATTTCAGACCAGATTTGAACTTGGGTCTTATTTATTCCAAGTCTATCTACTGTACCACCTAGCTGCCTATAAAATCTAATGGATATGGTCTTTAAAATTGTTTCTCTGAAACAGACTTAAGGTAAAACATTATTATTACTGTGATATGATATCATAATACTATCACATTAATAAACGACAACCAAATGGACTACATACAATGTTTTATGCTAAATAACAAGAAATTCCCAGCAAGAAATGACATTGTCATAAATAATGATGATGATAAATAATAATGATTATTGTGTAATGACTAAGATTCAAGAAATAAGAAAGCTGTCCATGGATTATAGACACTAACATGAACTCAGCCAACACTACATGAACAAAGCTTCAAACATCAAACAAATGGCTCATTCATATGGATTTGTTTGAGCAATGGAGGAGCTTATGATGGCTATTCAGGACTAGGTCTTTGCCACTAGAAACTACAAAATGATTATCCTTAAAGACCTGCTAGGTGGCACAGTAGATAGAGTACTGTGCTTGGAATCAGAAAGACTCATCTTCATGAGTTCAATCTGGCCTCAGACTCTTACTAGCTGCATGACCCTGGGCAAGTTACTTAACTTTGCCTCAGTTTCCTCATCTATAAAACAAACTAGAGAAGGAAATGGCAAACTACTTTGTATCTTTACCAAGAAGACCCCAACTAGGGTCACCAAGAGTCAGACACAACAACAG
This sequence comes from Phascolarctos cinereus, assembly GCF_003287225.1. Taxonomy (NCBI): domain Eukaryota; kingdom Metazoa; phylum Chordata; class Mammalia; order Diprotodontia; family Phascolarctidae; genus Phascolarctos; species Phascolarctos cinereus. The sequence goes on from NW_027556402.1 coordinate 17,975,494, forward strand.
CAATAGCAAAGACCTTGGATTCAGTGACCAATGTAGACCAGGGGTGGGGAACCTGTGGCCTTGAGGCCACATGTGGCCTTCTAGGTCCTTGGGTGCAGTTTTTTGACTGACTCTAAGTATTACAGAACAAATCCTTTTATTAAGGGGATTTGTTCTGTGAAATTTGGATTCAAAGGGCTGCACTTGAGGACCTAGAGGGCCATGTATGGCCTTAAGGCCACAGGTTTCCCACCCCTACTATAGACTATACGAGGAGATAGTAGTGATGGTGCAGCATTTGCAGGTTGCAGAAATTTACCATCTACCCAATGCCTAGCAAGATATGACTTAGTGGTGAGAATTATACATAAATTTATTATCCTTTTATTGACTGACAGCAAATTTCCATTCTACAAAAACACATTTCAAAATACCTTGCAAAATTCAATGAATAACCTGGACTAGAAATCTGATTATTAACAAAAGACTAAAATGTTGTCTACACTCACTCTTATATAACATCAATGTATAAAAATACTTTTAAAAAAATTACTGGTAACTTTGCGTTAATACCACCTAATCTCCATACCTTCCCCCCAATATATCTTCTTTACTCATACTCTGTATCTGGGGGACACCAAGAGAGAAATGAAGTAGTCCCTGTGCCCCTTCCCCCAGGAACTTACATTTTATTGAATGCATATGAGGAATAATGTTTCACCAAAATGTACTTTTTTTCCCACTATGGCCCTTTTTCAATATGGGAGAATGCAACCTAACATTCTAAGAGTTAGATGAATATAGTCATTCATATTTTGGCTTAATAAAAGACTTTTTAGTTTTAGTAAAAAAAAAAGTTTTATATTTAGTAAAAACATGTAAATTATTTATCTCAAAGAAAAATGTACTGTATTTCTCAGGCATTTCGCCCCATCCTCTATGGCCTATTCACTCCCTCCCCCCAATCAGCAATTATCCACCCAATGTAATCAGCAGTTATTGAGATTGGAAACCACTAAAGCAAAGACGTTCTCAAGAACTTCATGTACGTGAAACTTCCTAAGAAAACCACCACATATTAAGAAAGATTTATGATTGACTCTGCAGTGACTAAGGTTTTTATTTATGTATTTATTCTTTGCTGTACAACTGTGGCTAAATTTTGCAAAAAAAAAAAATGACTGACTATGATTGAAATGAGCATGGTCATAGCTAAGCCAATTAACCAATGACAAATGATGTTGCTTTTTTATGAATAGCTTCTGGTCTAACTCATGTTTCTCTGAAAATGGAAATGACCTCATAGAGAATGACCACTTCATCTCTCAAGAATTCTTATGTTCCGGAAGTTATGTCAGACTAGTCATTGCCTTCTCTTTGATCTTAGGCAGCTGACTTCTCCAGGACCTTGTCTACCACACTTGTTTGTTTGAGATTTATATATTATATAAAAGATATGATTTATCAAATTTATGTTATATATGACTATATATTATAGACATTTGATTATGTAATGTCCAACATAAACCATGTATATTTATACATTACATATAATATTGCTATATAATTTTATGCTATGTAAAATATATATTTATGCCATGTATTATAATATACATTATAAGATATATATTATCTTATTATCTTATACATTATAAGATAATATATATATATAGTATATATTATGTCTTGTACAATATATGTGGTATATAAATGTGTAAATTATGTAAATCACATATAAATTTAAGCATGGCCCTCCTCTGATGCCTCATCATGGTGGGGAGGTGATGAGATTCTCACAGATTACTTTAGAGGAACACAGTGTTTGGCAGGTGGTGCCAATTTGGAAGAGTTTCCAATGGGGGTCTGGCAACCAAATCTTTGCTTGGCATTTGAAGACCTGCTTAGATAGCTTTACAGGCACAGGCTCATGACCAAAAGTGTGGCCACCAGAAGGTAACTTTCTCTGGCAATTCACAAAGAATTTAAAATCTCAAAAGAAGCTCTGGGGAATTTCTCATGTAATAAATGAATACTTATTAAGTTTCTGCTATTTGCTACAGAGGTAAAAATAAGAGTGCTAGCCTACAAGGGGGAGGCAACAGCTAGGTTTTTTTTTGGGGGGGAGATAATAGTAAGTAGGAGAGGCAAGTCTGTGCCTCGATTTCCTCATCTGTAAAATGAAGGACTAAATGATCTCTGGGGGAAAAGAGCATGCTCTGAGATCAGAATTAGAGTTGGAAGTAACCTGAGGTTATCTTACCTAACTCCTCATTTTATGGATGTGAAGCTTGAATCCCAGGGATCTCAAGGTCACATTGGTAGCACGCAATTGGCATATGATTTGAACCCCTCGCCTGACACTAGAATCCATATTCTTTCCACTATATTTTGTTTCTTCTCATTTGCCAAATCTGAGAATACTAGGATGAGCAAATATCTCCTAAATTTTGAGAAAAGTAAGTTTAGAGAAAATAAAAACAAATGCTACCTCAAATATACGTGGCTGGTGTAGTGGATAAAGCATTTGACTTGCCATCAGGAAGACCTGAGTTCAAATGTGGTCTCAGACAATGACTAGCTGTGTGACCCTGGGCAAGTCACTTAATCTCCCTCAGGCTCAGTTTCCTTATTTGCAAAATGGGGATAATAACAGTACCTCACTGGTAGGTTGTAAAGATCAAATAGGTATTTTTTGTTTGTTTTGTTTATGTAGCATTTTATTTTTTCACAATTGCATGAATACTTCATCTGTCAAGAATTCTTATGTTCCAGAAGTTATGTAGGACACTCAGTGCCTTCTCTTTGACTAGGACCTTATCTATCACACTTGTTTGCGTGTCATATCTTTTGATGTAGTATCTTTTTTTCGACATTCATTTAAAAAAAATTTGGATTCCAAATTATTTTCCTTCCCTCCCTCCTTCCCTCACCTCCCCTTACCCTAAGATGGTAGCAGTTTGATATAGGTTATAGTTGTGCATAGATAATATGTTAATGAGAGAAAATGTTGTGAAGATCAGATGATATAATATATGCAAATAAATGCTTGTTGCTAAGTCATTTTCAGTTGTGTCCGACTCTTCGTGATTCCATTTGGGGTTTTCTTGGCAGAAATACTAGAGTGGTTTGTCATTTCCTTCTCCAGCTCATTTGACAGATGAGGAAACTGAGGAAAATAGAGTTAAGTGACTTGCCTAGGGTCACACAGCTAGTAAGTGTCCAAATCCAAATTTGAACTCAGATCTTCCTGACTCCAGGCCTGTGTTCTATCCACAGCAACGCCACCTAGCTGCCGATATAAATTCTACTTATTATTGTTTTAGGGCTTTTATTGTCACAGAAAGTGGTACAATCTGCAATGCTAAGTAGCCTGAAAGAGATTTCCATAAATTCATAATTATGAACTCTGTGATGGTTTATTTCTTTTTCTATGACAGTTTGTTAATGGAAGCTTGGATGACTGGAGTAAGTCAACCTTTCAGATCGATGTCAAAAAGGACAATGTGGTAATGGAAAGACCACTGGACTGGGAACTCGGTAGAACTGGGCTCCAGCCGAGCTCTGCCCTAGCCAGCTCTGGAAGTCCCTTCATCTTCCCTGAGCCTCTATTCCTTTATCTGTACCAGAAGGAAGTCTTACTTGATTCCCCTAAGTGCCCTTCTGGCTCTAAGATTCTATGATGTTGTTGCTAGGCTATATCAGATGCATTCCTTGTTAAGGAACATGGGGCTGGAGGCCTGAAATTGGCATTCAAAGCCCTTGGCCATCTGATTCCAGCCTATGTCTCTAGCTGCTTTCCATCTCCATTTCTGTGTCTTTGGATAGACCATTTCCTACTCTTTTCTCCTCTTAGAATACTTAGCTTCTTTTGAGGCTTAACTTGGGTGTCACCTCCTATTCTAAACCTTACCTGATCCCCCCTGGTCACTCTTGCATTTTTCTCTCTCAAATTATTTTGTTTTTAATTATCTGTTTATATGTTATTTCTTCCACTAGAGCATGAGGTCCTTGGGGCCAGAGATTGTTTTTAATTTCAACTTAGTATCTCTGTGATCTTACATAATACCTCAAAAACAATAATTGCTTAATAAATACTTGTTGAATTGAATTGAATAGACTATCATCTTGACCCCAAATGGCAATATAGAAGATGACACAGTCATTATTTTAAAGGAAATGCTTCACAAAATTTTCGTAAGAAATGCTGCATCATAATAACACTATCCTGGCATGAATTAAGTAAGAGGATGTTGCCTTCACTCCAGTGTGACTTCATGACAAACAGTGAGAAGACAAATGTCCAGACATATGGGGAGCTGACATTCTTTATGGAAGCTGGTTTCCATAAGATTAGCACAGTTTAAGTGACCCCTCATAATGAATGGCCCTATGAATGCAGTTATTCAATGCATATTTCAACATCATGGCTAGGATGAACCTTTTATTTTCCTTCTCCTGCTTTTCTGTTTTGTAAAAGAATGAGTTCTTTGCAGACTCAGGAAAAGATGATGCTGAAAGCTGATTGTCAGAAACACCTCTCTCTCAGAATACCCATTATCTGACCATCTAAGCTTTGGATATTCCAGTATAGCCTGGTAACTGGAGTGGCCAGTTTAAATTCTTTTCTATTTCCCCCTCTATCTTCTATTACTTGAGGGTTAATATTCTGTTTTATTAGTAGCATTATTTATTGGCATTAATCTGTGAGCAATTACTTGATTTTTTAATAATATTCCTGTTACTTCATCATTACTTCATGAGTAATATTATTAGTAATGTTGCTTATCAATACTAACAAGAAGAGAAGTGCAGAGTTCAAAAATTCAGAAAAAAATGATACTGAATCTATAAGAAAGGCTAATTTGTTAGTGTATGTTGAGATTCCAGAGAAAGGGCTTTAATTCACTCAGACAATAGCAAGTTTGTTCAGTTGATGACATCCAGGGCTTCAATGCAATAATCCAATATCAATCTGACTAAATGATTTGACCAACAGGCAAATCCATGGTCAATGGAGATAGAGGCTGTTGAAAAGAACAAGCAAATCCATGATTGGAGCTTAGAAAACAGCTTGATTCTTTTTTTGCTTTTTGGTGAGGCAATGGGGTTAAGTGACTTGCCCAGGGTCACACAGCTACTAAGTGTCAAGTATCTGAGGCTGGATTTGAACTCAGGTCCTCCTGACTCTAAGGCCAGAGCTCTATCCACTGTGCCACCTAGCTGACCCAACAGCTTGATTCTTTAAGCAAAGAGGAGCAGGTGCAGAAAGCTTGGATTCAGTGAACCATTGAGTTCATTCCTAAAATGGGACTTCTAAGGTCCTTCCCAGTTATGAGTCTATCACTGTCATTTCTTTGTGAAATATTTATTGAAGAAGCTGAGAACAGGACAGACAGGAGAAGGGGACAAAGTGAGATTGTTTTGAGATTGCTTTGCATGATTTGGAGTAAAACCTTCTCAGCTGGTGGGATGTTTGCTGTCAAATGAGGCCTTTCCTCCCTGTTGTGTGCAAGGTTGCTCAATTTTCTGGCTCCTTTTTAGGGCACGGAGTTTGAAAGGCAAACAGATGTAGTCAATGGCATATTGGGCAGATTTGAATGCTGCTACAAAGCTCCATCAAAACCCTAGCAAAGAGATCAGTTTTCCTGCAATGAGGAAATTGAGTGTGATGTTATTACTCTACAGAGCTGGGCAAGTCAACCATGAAAAGATTGAGCTGTTGAGTTCTTGGGATAACCTTTGTCATTGTCTCTCTTTTCAACTGACGCCCTAAAACTTTGTCACAAAGTAAACTAGTTTTAATAGAGTTAGTTTTTATTCCCTTCCCACCTCTATCCCATTGGCTTGTTATAAAATCTGCTTCCTTCAAGTTCTAAAGCAGGTTTTAGGGAGATACCAAGTGAATGAATTGTCCATGTGAAAATGTGACTCTATTCTTATCTGTGAAACTCTAAAGCCTTTACTTAGAAATCAACTTCATAACAATGCCAATAATTTATTTTATTTGTTTACATCTACTCTATAGCATTTCCTCCCTCCCACTCTTCCTCTCTTCCTTTCTTCTTTCTTTCTCTCTCCCACCTTCCCATCTGTCTGCCTACCTTCTTCTCTCCCTTCCTGTATCCCTTTGGTTCCCTTCTCTTTTGTTTAAACATTTATCTCAAGCTGTAGATGAGTAATGAAAATCTATGGATGATCTTGCAGAACTTTGCCAGCTTCCTTATCAAACACAAGTAAACCTACAGCACCAAGCCCAATAAATGGAAGGCCCAGAAATCAATGACTGCAGTCAGTAAGCCAGGACCTAACAGCAAGGGCATTGTGGTAGTGTGGAAGCAAGGGATCATTGCATTGGAGTAATATCCTAACCTCTCCCCCCCCATTCAAGTTAGGCTAGTTTTTTCCTTAAAAGGTATTAGATTGGATTGGCTCAGAGAACCAAAGGCTTAGACTGTTGACTTCCCTTTTTCATTGCCTGCGTGCAAAGAATCTATGAGGACCCCCAGGAGCTTTGAAGCTTGACTGGTGGGTCACAGTGTGGAACTTGGGTAAGGGAGCTTCTTTGCTTAACTAAATCAACATGAGGTGTCCTCAATTTGTCTCCTTTTTGAACATCCCTGTCCTGCTAAGGTTAAGTAAATTCCTTTTTGTTAACTATTGGAACGACTTAAGAGTGTCCTATGTTGTTCCACCATAGAAACTAAACTACCAGAGAACTGGACTAAGTCAGGCTCAGCCCAGAACAGTCCCCATCCACAGAATTCTTAGGGTCATAATTCTCAGAAGTATTAGCATGTCATCTGCAAGAATAAATACTAGAACTATCTTCATCTGGCTGTCCTCCAAGGGATCAATGCCATGCACCTAGAAACCAGTTGTGGTAAAGAAGTTAAGTCCCAAGAGTACTTCACACCTACCAGTTTGGGCCAATTAAGAAAACTGCCAAGCTTGTGAAAAGAAAAAAAAAAGTTTTAAACTGAATTTCCTTTTGGATCCTTTCTTTCCATTTAGTAAATAAGTCTAGTGATTGCTGACTCAGGCACTTTTAAATCTTTTTTGTTGTTGTTGTTGTTTCATTTTTATAGCAATTGATTTTAGGCAAACTTCTGTATGAAACTATTATCATCAGTGTCTTCCATTCATTATCCATTTTTCATTTCAACAACTTGTTTCAATAGATAAGGAGTTCTTTCAAATGAGTGCCTCATCTTTTTCTCATCTTGCCCCTCCCCCACTTCTTCTAGCTTTGTGCAGACCATGACCTTTGCTCTGATAAGTTGGTAGTCAGACTCATATAGATAGCTATTTTAGGAATGACTCACACATCATTAACAAATTTAGCATATTGTCAATTTCTTTTTGTGCCATTATTCAGTACTCACCCTGCCCGATGTCAATCAGTTCTTTTACAGTAATAATAACTAACATTGATAAAGTGCCTGCTATGGGCCAGGTAATTTGCTAAGCTCTTTACAATTATTAGCTAATTTGATACTTACAACAACTGAAGAAGGGAGATGCTATTATTATCCACACTTTACAGATGAGGAAAATATTCGGGATATAGATATCTGAGGCCTCTCTGAAGACTACAAATTCTTGCCTTTTTTTATTCCTTAATCCTGACATGTTTCTTATAAGTATATTATTATCTTCGCCTGTGACCAACTTTGTACTAGAATTATTTATCAAAATGTAGGTTGAGTTTTTGGGGATATTTTGAGTTTACTGTGGAATTTGCCAGGACTTCCTTCCTTCCTTCCTTCCTTTGTCCCTCCCTCCCTCCCTCCCTCCCTCCTCCTTCCTTCCTTCCTTCCTTCCTTCCTTCCTTCCTTCTTCCTTCCTTCCTTCCTTCCTTCTTCCTTCCTTCCTTTCTTTCTTTCTTTCTTTCTTTCTTTCTTTCTTTCTTTCTTTCTTTTTCTTCCTTCCTTCCTCCCTCCCTCCCTCCCTCCTGCCTCCCTCCTTCTTCCCTCCCTCCTTCCTTCCTTCCTTCCTTCCTTCCTTCCTTCCTTCCTTCCTTCCTTCCTTTCTCCTCCTCTTTCTCTTTACTATCACTACTACTAACTCCTTTTGAACTCTTAGGCCTAGAAACTCTTTCTTATAACAATGAGTATAGTGAAACAAGACAAATCCACACATTGGGTGTGTCTGAAAAGGGCTATGTCATTTTGTACCTGTCTGTCAAGAGCTGGAAATGTTTGCCAGTATCAGTCCTTTGAAGTCCTAATTGAGCATTGCATTTATCAGACAAGTCTTTTGACATTATTTTTCTTTGCATTGTTATAGTCATTGTATCAATTGTCGCCCTGATTTTGTTCACTTCATTCTGCATTAGTTCCTTAAATTACTCCCAAATCTGTCTAAATTTACCCTTTTTCAACATTTGTTATGGTGCAATAACAGCCCATTATATTCACATCCCATAATTCGGTGAGCCATTGCTCAATTTGCATACTCACGTTGTTTTTAGTTTTTTGCTACAACGTGAAGTATTACAATACATAGTTTTGTACATCTGGTTCCTCTCCTTCTGTCTTTGAATTCTTTGTGGTGGTAATGGTGGTAATGGTGGTAGTGGTGGTAGTGGTGAGGACAGAAATCTACTGGATAGAAATGGGGATGCACAATTTAGTGACTTTGGGGGTATAGTTCTAAATTGCTTCCCAGAATGTCTGTGTACTTCTTTATCTGTATCAACAGTGCATTTGTGCACCAGTCCTTCCACAAACCCTTCAACAATTACCATTTTCATTTTTTTTGTCATTTGACTGGTGTGAGATTCAGCCTCAGTTGTTTTTATGCTACTCAGGTAGTGAGTAGCATAATAGCTAGGTGGTTCTGTAATGGATAGAGTGCTGGGCCTGCAATCAAGAAGACTCATTTTCCTGAGTTCAACTCTGGCCTCAGACCCTTACTAGTTGTGTGACCCTGGGCAAGTCACTTAACCTTGTTTGCCTCAGTTCCCTCATCTGTAAAATGAGCTGGAGAAGGAAATGGTAAACCACTCCACTATCTCTGCCAAGAAAACCCAAGTGGGATCAATGGAAAGTTGGACGTGGCTGAGGACAGCTGAACAACAACTACAACAAATATAATAGGATGACAATCAAATTGGGTAGTGAGAAACTTGGATTCCAGCTACATCACTTTGAAACTACCTACATAGTAGTTTCTCATAAAATGAAGACGGTGGAGCAGATCAAATGATTTAAAGTATGTAAAGCATTTTGTAGACTTTAAAGCAACATATGAATGTTAGTTATCACCATTATCATTGTTATTTTTGACAGCAAAAATGCTACCAGCTGGGAAGGTTTCGCCCCAAAGTATGTACAGCTCTGTCTGCTGTGTCGTTTAGCAATGGCATTCTAGGTCACTAGAATACTGCGTAGTGACTTTCTCCAGGTCTGACAAGTAACAAGCATCAGATGTAGGATTGAAGTCTGGATTCTCTGGCTCCAGATCCCTGCTTTGTCTGTGTACTATAGATATAAGCTGCTGTCACTGTGCCTTATCTTCCCTACTAGCCTAAAAGCTCTATGGGAGGAAGGACTGTGTCTGATTTTTTTTTAATTGCTCCCACAGTGCTTATAATCATGCCTCGCTCCTATTATTTGATGAATATTGAGTGAATCGATGAAAAGCTAAATGGTGTGACAACTGAAAGTTAGGTGATATAGAGAGGGGGCGTGTGGGGTTCCGGGAGTCAGGAAACCCAGTTTTAGCTCTGATATTGACCATATTCTTCCTTTGCTTTGAATATCAACCAGAACTTGGCCTATATTTATGCTATGTATCTGTAACTATTATTTCAAGATTGAGTACAAGGCTTTGCATTTTGATTTGGGAGGTGGAGATAACACGAATGTAGGGGCTGAGGCAATTTGTTCTTTGAGGTAAAGCTGATTCAGAAAACACTTTTTTAATATTTAAATAGCCCCCTCCTGAAAAAAAAAGTCAGTGAATATTGCTTACGAATTTTTAAAGAATTTTCTTGAGTAATCAGTGGGCAAACTAAACCACAGAGTCTGTGTTAAGGTTCTTCATAAAACAAAAGAAAAGAAAAGAAAGATCATAAATGACGGTTATATAATGCTTGCAGGTTTACTAAGCTCATACCTCTCAGTGACCCTGCCCTGTGGGGTAGGCAGTGCACAGATTGTTATCACCATTGTACGGATGAGTCTTCAACAGGTCATAGTATCATGGATTTAGACCTGGCAGCAGCCCTTGGGGACATCCAATTCAACTTCCCACTTTACAGATGAGAATGCAGAGGTACAGACAGTGTTAGTGACTTGACTAGGGCCATAAAGCCAGTTATTATCTGAGGCACGATTTGAACTCTGACTCCAGGTGAATTCCTCAGGATCACCCAGTGAACAATGTACAGGCTAGGATTTGGTTACAAATCCAGCATTCTTTTTACTGTATCACATCACCTAGAGGGTGAAAATGAAGACAGTTCATAAGATATTCTATAATGTGAGAGGTAGCATGATCAGGTGGATAGAGAGCTGGCCTGGAAATTAGGAAGATCTGGGTTCAGATCCTGCTTTTGATACATACTGACTGTATAATCCTTGTAAATCAGCTCAAATAAAATTAAAAAAAAACCAATGTTTTTTTCCCCCATAAAATTGAGCACAGTGCTTGGAACACAGTAGGTGCCTAATAAATGCTAGTTTCCTTCATTTCCTTCTAGGTAATTTTCTAAGACTATAAGATGTAGAGAAAGTGCTGACCTGCATGAGTAGAAGGAATTTCCTCACCTGGAACTTCCCTAACCCAGTGCAATGAAAGGTCCATTCTCTATCACTGTTCTCTGATTTAGGTGTCCTAAGTGAGTTAATGTTGTGTCAGATCTCGAATCAAACAATGCTTCTTAGTTGATTGTATTCTCAGTAACTCCAGCAGCTGAAAGCAGTCTCACATTATCATGATCTTGGAGCACAGTGACTGATTCTTGGCACTTTCGGTGTGTATTTTCCCTCCCAGTCTCTCTGGATTCCTGCCCAGGGTTGAAAAGAGCCACAAGTGTGTTTCTTTTGGCTGAGTGTGAAGTCCATTCGCTTCCTGGTGGAGAAACACAAAGTCATTTAAAAATTCTTGTTTGTTGAACACTCTATTGAATTACCACAAATACTTTGTCGAGTCTAGAGGCCTTGTTGGTAAATGAACAATTATCCAAGGAAATCTTTAAATCTCTTTTGTCTTGGGAGAATGAGGAAAGAAGTCTTGTTTCTTCCCTCATTAATTTTCTGAAGGGAATTGCTTAATAGATGAAATTTGATTAATTTTGTTTTAATTTTTGTTTTTTTACTAATATATCTTGAATAAGAGGCTGAATGATGAGGATAGTTAGCCAGGCAGACCTGGGTTCAAGGCCTGCCCCTAACAAATCCTGGCTGTGTGACTGGGCAATAATTTATTTAATTTCTCAGGACCTTAAGCAACTCTCTGAGACTCCAATTTTCAGAGTAAGGGCTATTTTTCACAGCAGTTGCCATCTCCGGGCCTCAACGACATCACCTGGTTCCTTGCAGTCCTCCCTAAGTTGCACTATCCACTGACCAGGCTTTGGCTGCCAGCTTTCTTGCTTCGACCCTCACCACTAGAGAATCCTTCAGCAGACTGACCTCACATTGGCACTTCCTATCTCCCCATCAGAGCTCCCTGAGTCATATCTTCCCCTGCTCCTGCCTGCTATGAGGCAGGCCTCCAGGGCCTTCCCAGGACATAATATCACCACCTGTCACCAAGTTAGATTTCAAGAAAAGACCTTGAACTGTCTACTTGCCTGTTCTAATGCACCTCTCTCCAAACACTAATACTTTGCCTGGATTCATTCCTCAGTGGTTAGAATATTTCTACTTTCTTATATACTGCCTCCCCCCCCCCCCGCCAAGTAATTCCAAATGTCTGGCTGATAATGTACACACTCTGTCATTCCCCCAGCCCTCACTAGCTTCTCCCTTACTCCAATTCCTCTCAATCATACCCCAACCCCTTCAATGGATCACTCCAAATTTGCTCATCCCTTCTACTGTGCTCTCTGGAATGCTTGCTCTATAATTAACAAACTTACTTTTATTCCAAACTCCTTTCACACTCTTCTCTTCTGGAATCCACCAAGGCCTGGCTCATCATCCTGATGACACTGTGTCCCTGGCCACCCTTTCTACAGGTGACATTTTTGCTTATACCCTCCTCCTTCCCCCACTCATTAGGTATGGGAATGTCCTTGCTCCCTATTACTACTCTCTTTATCACCATCTCTCAATAGGTTCATTTTTTTCCAGTTCATTTCATTAGAATTTATCACCTAATTCCAGATCCTGGAGACTTATCTACTGACCTCTAGGGCATTTACCCTCCTTTCTTACCGAGCTCAGTGCCTGGTTTATAGCCTTCTTTATCCAAACTCCATTTCCCATGCTAAGGGACTTCAACACACCTATTGGAGGTGGGCCCAGAGGTGAGTCAGAGCTGGAGATTGCGTTGGAGAAACAGAACCACTTTTTCAGCAATTCCCAAGTTGCTTTCTGCCATTAAAGCTCATCTCTTTAATGTGACTATTCTTTCAGATCATAGAACACACGATTTATTCAAGTGTCAGCTCTCAGGATATTCTTTCTATAGGTGTTTCATTTAGTTGTCTACAAATCAGCAACAGTTTATGAGAATTCCTAGGGTATGCACTACTGTATCTGTAATAACACCAAGCAGGACACACTACCTTGTGTGCCAGTTTGGCATAGAGTGTTGGCCTCAAAGTCAGGACAGCTGGATTCAGGTTGTACTTCTGATACCTACCAGCTAGGGGATCCTTGGCAAATCATCGGCCTTTTCAGTGTTTTGCCAATTCTGTAAGAGTGAAGTACTGACCGCAAGGGTAGAGATTATTTCTTCATCTGGGGGTGTCTTTAACCCATGAAATTAAAAAAAAAACCCAACAATAAAAAATAAACAATATAAATAAAATAATAATTAATAAATAATAAATCAACTCTGTGAAGTAGGTGCCATTATAATCCTTATTTTACAGTTAAAGAAACTGAGGCTGAGTGGTCCAGTCTTAATTCCTATTGTACCTACACATCCATTCATACCCTCAGTAGTTTTGGACCATGATGAGAATGGTGTTGATGAAGAAAGGGTCTAGCCAGCATTGAGGTACTTTAACAAGGTCAGCCAGCCAGCCAGTCAGCAATTCCAAATCAGAAAAAAAAAATCCTCACCACAGTTAGGAAAATCCTCATCCCCTTTTGTTAGCCTTCTCAAGAAAGGAAAGCCAACTTTGAGCCTGTTCAAATTGAACTTGTCTTAGAGATGCTGAAATGTTTAAGATATGACTACAGACCACATCTCCAGGATGTGATGTGAGACCCTCTCCTCTATCTACTTCCACTGTTAGTTTCATCAAGGATACCTTAGCATTTAAAAACGAAACACCATATAATTTAGGGAATGTCATTCAGTTGTTTTTCCATCATGTCCAACTCTTTGTGACCCCATTTGGAGTTTGCTTAACAAAGACAGTAGAGTAGTTCTTGCCATTTCCTTCTCCATCTCATTTTACAGATGAGGAAACTGAGGCAAGCAGGGTTAAGTGACTTGCCCAGGTCACATAGCTAGGAAGTCCCTAAGGCCAGAACTGAACTCAGGAAGATGAGTCTTCCTGGGTCCAGGCTGGGCACTCTATCCACTGTACCATCTAGCTTTAGGGAAGGACTGTTTTGTATTTCTGGTCTGGGGTTGCTTTTAGAAGCTGAACAAAGTCCTCTTGTTTCCCAGAATGTGGTACTTGGCATAATTTCCATCATTTGAACCACAGATTTAGAGCTGGGAGGGAGCTTAGGGCTAATTTTATATTTTACTTTTTCATATTTTATTTTATATTTCTGTAATATTAAGAATCCTTCCTCAGTCAATCAGTCAGTCAACAAGCACTTATTAAACACCAGGCACTGTGCCAACCATTGAAGATACAAAGAAAAGCAACAAACAAACAAACAAACAAACAGTCCCTGCCCTCCAGGAGCTCCCAGTCTAATGGGAAGAGATAACATGCAAACACTTAGGTACAGGTGAGGCATATAGGGCATCATTGGAGACAGGCATTGGGGAGAAGGCCCTAGCATTAAAGGGAGAGGCTTCTTACAGAAGCTGAGACTTTGGCTGACACTTGAGGAAGCCAGGGAAGCCAAGATGGGGAGATGACAGAGAGAGAATATCAGGCATGGAGAAAGGGCCTGGAGTCTGGAGATGGAGTGTCCTTGAGAGGAACAGCTAGGAGGCCAGCTTCACTGGAGTGGGAGTGGGGAGTGAAACATAGGAAGAGACTAGAAAGGCAGAGGGCCAGGTAGATGAACTGACAAGGTCTCACAGGCAGTAAATACCAGAGCTGGGCTTTGACCTCAAGTTCCCTGAAGTCACCTCCCAAATGTTTGGGTTGATTGTGCTGAGTAGTAGGACTCCAGCACCAATGACTAGCTGTAGAGTGTGTTAAGGCTTCTAAAACAGTGTCCTCCCATGCAGTTTATTATTTCCATTTATAGAGGAGGAGCGTAAGACTCAGGAAGTTTAAATAACATGTTTTGATCATACAACTAGTATGGACCTAGGATCTCAGACTCCCGGTCTTTTTCTCTTTCCGCTATACCAGCAGTTGTCAGAGTGTGGTTTGGGGGCCCCATGACATCCCCCAAGATCATTTCAAGGGGTCCACGAAGTCAAGGCTATTTTCATAATAATACTAACATGTTTTAATTTCTGATACGGTAAATATAGATAGATGTAACCCACATAAACAGAAACACCTGGAGGGGGGAGTCCTTGATAATTTTTTAGAGCGTATGAGTGTCCTGAGACCAAAAAGATTCAAAACTTCTACGGTACACCATTGAGAGTATAGAAGCTATTACAGAAAGTGTAAGTGTTCTGATTTCAAAGAAGCTCACTCTCCTTCTTGTCATTATACAAGATTTTGTTTAAATTCAGCCAACATTCTCCCTCCCCTCCCCTCTCCTTTCCTCTTTTTTTCCCCTTTTCCCTCTCCTCTTTGTTTCACTCTGTGCCCCTCTGTCTCTCCATCTCTGTTTCTGTTTCTGTCTTTCCCCTTCTCTCCTCTGTGTTTTCTCTCTCTATTTTCTGTCTTTGTCCTTTGTCTCTCCTCTTTTTTCTCTTTCTGTGTTCTCTCTTTTATTCTGCTTCTCTATCTCCTTCTCTCCTCTCCCCTCCTTTCTTTTCTCTTTCCCCTTTCCCTTTCTTCTTTGTCTCTATCCCTCTGGGTCTCTGTCTGTGTCCCCATCCCTTTCCTCAACTCTCTGCCTCTCTTTACCTCTTTCTCCCTCTCTCTGGCTCTTACACACACAAACACACATGCGCGTGTGTGCATGTGCACATGCGCGCGCCACACACACACACACACACACACACACACACACACACTTGTAGTTTGTCATTCTTTCAATTGTTTTATTTGGCTTCCTCCTCTATATCCTTGTGACAGAGACTTCCCTCAGCAAAATAGATAATTCCAGGGCTTTCACTAATTGTTGCTTGTGATGACATGACCCCATCTTATTCTTGATCCCTAGGGAGAAGTGTAGTGGTAAATATTCAAGGAAAGGGGTTCTGCAGGGAAATTTCAGAGAGCCTTGGGAAATTCCACGAGGGCCTTGGGTCACAGATGACCAATGCTGGGCTATGTCAGCAGATGACAGTATATTTTGCCAGAGGTTTAGTCATGTTCCAGGCATGCTGAGGTTAAAATGGGAGCATACAAAGGGAAGCTGGATGTGAATTGACACTATCTACTCCGCTGTTGTGTAAAATGAATCATGAAAAGAAAATTTATGGTTGAGGTATTCTCAGGGGTAGATTTTCAAGGTATTCCAAAGAGAAGGGACCAGTATATCAAAGAGAGGAGTTGTAGGTGTCACCATAGTTAGTGCCCTGGACCTCAAGTCAGGACGAACAGATTTCAGATCTCATCTCATATCCCTACTATCTGTGTGACCCTAGGCAACCTCAATGTTCTCATCTATAAAATGGGGATAATAAGAGCACCTGCCTCCCAGGATCTTGTGAGGAGCAAAAGGTGATAATATTTGTGAAGTGCTTAGCATAGTGCTTGGTGCATAGTGGGCCCTCAACAAATGTTTGTTTCCTTGCTTCCTTTTATTGGTGTTGAGAAGAGAAAAGCAGTGGGGTCTGCCTCTGGGGAAAGAACAGCCCCACTCTTCACTTTCACTGACGTTTTGCCCACCCACTCAGAGAAGGTGAAGAGTTCTGGGACTGGTCTTTTGTTGAGATGGATGAGCGACGGGCTATGAAGTAAAGTGCTAGAAAGTCCTCAAACCAAAACATTTCTGTTCCAGGTACTTTGGAGCTTCTGCCATTAGGACTTCAATCTTTTACAAAGGTTTTTAGGCTCAATAGCTGCTTTTAGGATGAAAATTCTGATGCCTTGGGCTTTTGTTATCAGTTGGCTTATCAGATTGCTTGGAGCAGTGGTCTCCAAACTTTTTCGATGGATACCCCACCGATAAAAAATTGAGCACCACTCCCACTGTGTGTCTCTTTACTCATTTGTAAATTATATAGAAACTGCTATGTTAATAATTATGTGTTATAAAATTGACACAAAAGTAGAATAGAAAAGATGAGTTAAAGATGAAAAGTAGGGGAGGGGGTTGCTGTGGATAGAGCAGGAGATTTGGAATCAGAAAGGTATGGATTCTAACCCTGCCTCAGACATTTCTTAGCTACGTGACCTTAGGCAAGTCACTTAATGTCTCTGAGCCCAAGTTTTTTCACTACAACATGAGCAGAGTTGTACTCAATTTCCTCTAAGGCTCTTTCCAGCTCTAAATCTCAGGTCTTTTGAAATTATATTGCATCCTAGAATCAATAGAAAGGAAGAAGAGTTTATCGACATTCTCAAACCTCTGCTTAGGAAAATCAATGGAGACTTCATGGAGAATGTATTGGAGAGGGAAGGAGCAAAGCCACGTAAGAGGCTAATGTAATAGACCAGCACAGAGATGATAAGGGCAAGAAGGGCATGAACTAGGGTGGTGACTAAGGATTTAGAGTGAAGGAAAGAGATGACACCTGAGGGATGTCGAGGAAGACCTGACAAGATTTGGCAACTTGTTGGATATAACTAGGGTGGAGGAGAGAGGAGTAAGCATAGAGCTTGTGAGAACATGGGTTACAAGAAGGAAACAGGCAGGCATTCCTGGATGCATCTTCCCAGTCAGACTGAGAGGTGTGAAGAATACGATGACTCTTTGTATCTATTTTTTGTTTCTCATTGAAAAAGTATTTGACTAAGGATTGCAACAGTAGCCTTAAAGTATCTCCTACAACCAGGTATCTGATTCATGTTAAAATCACAGGAATCTGTGATCTGATGACTTGACATGAAACAATTTTTCTCCTTGGAGCCATGATTTCATTGGTTGCTCACGGCAAGCAAATTTCCTCCACCTATGCAGGTTGGCATCTGTACTGCAACATTTTACCTTACAGTCATCAATAAGCATATGTTAAGCATCTACTTTAGGCCAGGCATTATGCTAAGCGCTAAAGAAAGGCAAAAATTGTGATCTCTGTGCTCAAGGAGTTCACAGTCTAATGCGGGAGACAATATGCAAACAATGATTGATAACGGGTATCTCTCTCTCTCTCTTTATCTGTGTATGTATGTATGTATGTATGTATGTATGTATGTATGTATCTCTCTATCTATCTATCTCTCTATCTCTCTATCTACCTATGTACCTTCCTATCTATCTATCCTATCTAGCTAGCTACCTATATACCTCCCTAGATATAGATCTAGATATAGACCTAGCTACCTAAATATATGTAGAGATATCCCCCTATCTAAATATATGTAGACCTTTCTAGACTATATAGATACCTATATACCTATCTTCTTTGTAAACCGTATCTATCTATACGAGAAATTGAAGATAATCTAAAATGAAAGGCAACAAAATTAAGGAGAGATGGGAAAGGGCTGTTATAGAGGGTGGGACTTTAGCTGAGGCTTGAAGGAAGCTGGAGAAGCCAAGAGCCAGAGATGAGGAGGGAGGAAATTCAAGGTATCAGGAACATTCATGAAAATGCCTAAAGCAGGAATATGGAGTGTCTTGTACAAGGAATATCCTAGAAAAGAATATTCTGTAAAGAATAAGTGCTTAAATGAATGTATGGTTTCATTATGTTGGGAGTCAACTGAAATCCATCCATGTCTTCCCGTGCTGTGGAATTCCCGCTCATGTTCTCCTGAAATTCACCACTGGTGTTCCACCCAATGAGATGGAGGCTTTCCTTTCTTTCACTCAATATAATGAGAGTACTAGGGGAGCTCTCTGTCAGTCAACCTGTCATCCCTTGCTCTTGCCAATGCCCAGCCCATTCACTTTCTTGATGGAAATCTTACATGATGACCACTCTTAAGATTACAGTCATGTCCCTTGATTTCTATCACACAGTCTCAACATCCCTAGCTCCTTCAGCTAAGTTTCCTGTTGCCAGGTTCCAGCTCTCTAAGCCTCCTGGTACCATCTTTTAAATACTCTCTAGCTTCTCTATTTTCTTCTGAGGACCCCAGGGTTAAGAGTTCTCACTTGCTTACTCCTTGATGGAAAATTAGTGTAATTCAATAAAAGACAACATAGAGTTAGGGAATTACAGAATCTTTAGCCACTCCTTCGATAACTGCTCTGAGAGTCAGTTTCAGCACTATTTCTGGTAGAAGAGTTTTCAAGGCATGTAGAATGTGGGGCAGTCTCCCATGAAAGGGTGAATGGAAGAAGGCTGCTGGGGGAGCAATTAGCCTGGGGCTACCTGGTTTGACTCTTCAGTAGCTCAGCATCTGCCACCACAGCCACGGGGAGGCAGACCCAAGCGTGCTGTGAAGACTATAAGGGATTTACAACTATCTTCCTGGATAGAGCCACCAGGGCCTAGGCATGCCTCTGTTGCTCTGAATATGCTGGCAACTAAAATGTGCTGCTTAAAGGGCCCATTCTTTTACAATCAGTCACACAGTAGAAGTTGAGAGAGGAAGACAGAAAGTAAAATACGAAAGCTTTGGCCTCAGAGTCAGAAGAGCTGAGTGAAGGGTTTCAGCTGGGTGGTGTTGTTCAGTTGTGTCTGACTCTTTGGGATCCCATTTGGGGTTTTCTTGACAAAAATACTAGAATGGTTTACCATCCTCTTTTTCCATCTCATTTTACAGATGAGGAAACTGAGGTAAACAGGGTCAAGTGACTTGACAAAGGCCACATAGCTAGTAAGTGTCTGAGCTCAGATTTGAACTCAGGAAGATCCAGGCCTGACACTTCATCCACTATGCCACCTAGCTGCCTCTGTGTCCAGGTAAGGAAGAAAGTAAAGGCAATGAGTGCCCAGGAGAAAGGCTGTCAAGGAGAAATAGAAGGAGAGGCATTGGAGGAGAAGACCAGCACGTCTCAACTTTACTGAGGGCCATCATGGGTTACAGAGGGGGGCCTGGCTCTGCTGTCACACCTCGGCTTGTGAGAAGATATCTCTAGGGAGCTAGGTGGCACATTGGGTGGAGTCAGTACTGGACATGGAGTCAGATAGACCTGAGTTCAAACTGTGCTTCAGACACTTACTTAGCAGTGTGATTCTGGGTAAGTCACCACTTCCTTCAGGCTCAGGTTCTGGGGAAAATGTAATAGCACCTATCTTACATAGCTGTTGTGAGGATCAAAGTAGATTACACACGCAAAGCATTTTGCAAATCTTATAGCTCTTTATAAGTATTAGCTATTATTATTTCAGTAGTATTGTGTTGTACCTTAAACTCAAGAGAAATTAGACACATTGAGGGAATGTTCATTGACCATGAGCCAGACATTAGTGACACTGGAGGTATACGGATTTTCTTGTCCTCATAGAGACTTAGACCTTGCCTCTGTATCAATGGATAGGAAGAGTCCTAACTTGGCTTCCCTTTGGGAAACAACTGGAATTTTGACAAACAACTCTGAGCTCACACAATACCTATTAATCAGTCAACGAGAACTTATTTATGTGCTGACCACACAACTTACCGTTCTTGGCTCCTGGCATATGAAAACAACAGTTAAACAATTCCTCCCCTCAAGGAGCTTCCATTGGCCGAAATCTCACAGTCCTTGGCAGCATCCCATAAGCTCCTTCAGCCTAGACCAGTGAGGTTTTTCATAGCTATTTTCTGTTAGAAAAAAACAGAGCAACAGAGACATCAATGGCTTGCCTGAATTCATTGAAGTGAGTCATTTTCCAGGACCAAGGTTATAATTATTACAAGATTTAATGGGCACAACCCAATGGCAATTGTATTTAATGAAATGTTTCTATCTAAGAAAATTCTTGCCCTCTAAACATTAAGCTTAAAGGCCCTGACACCTGCTCCAACCCAAGTTTAGGCAACCCCCCAAACAGTTCTCTTTTTATCTTTCTTTTTCTTCCTCTGTGAATACTTAGCTATGTCTTACTCTATTCATTCATTCATTCTTTTGTTTGTTTGTTTATTTATTTATTTTTAGCATTTGGAAATGTCCATGAAAGAGGAATGGGAGGGGTAGGATGGATAGCTGTAATATAATTCTTTCACTGCAAATGTAAGAAGCCTAGGAAATAAGTAAGAGAGAACCCTTAGCCCTGGAGTACTCAGAAGAAAATTGAGAAGCTAGAGAGTGTTTAAAAGATGGTACCAGGCTGGTTAGAGAGCTGGAACCTTGCAATAGGAAATAGCTGAAGGGGCTAGAGATGTTGAGACTGGGTGGTAGAAATCAAGGGACATGATTTAAATCTTAAAAGTGGTTGGGATTGGTCACCATATGGAAGAAAGGTTAGACTTTTTGCTTCTGGTTTTAGAGGCCCCAGTCAGGAATGGAAGACAGAAGCAGTGTTATGGTTGATATCAGAACAAACTTTAAAAAAAATATTTCACCCCCCCAATTACATGTAAAAAACAATTTTAACATTATTTCTTCATGTTTTGAGTTCCATATTCTCCCTCCACCCATTGAGAAGGCAAGCAATTTGACATAGATTATGCATGTATAGTCACACAAAACTCATTTCCATGTAAGTCATTCTGTGAAAGAAAACACAGACCCTCCCCCCAATAAAGAAAGTTTAAAAAATCTTCAATCTGCATTCAGACTTCACCAGTTCTTTCTCTGGGGATGGGTAGCATTTTTCATCATTGGTCCTTCAGAATTGTCTTGGATCATTGTATTGCCGAGAATAGCTAAGTTATTCACCGTAGATCATCATACAATAATGCTGTTACTATATACAGTGTTCTCCTGGTTCTGCTCATTTCACTTTGTATCAATTCATGTAAGTCTTTCCAGGTTTTTCCAAGAGCATCCTGCTCATCATTTCTTATGACACAGTCATATTCCACCATAATCATATACCACAACCTGTTCAACTATTCTCCAACTAATGGGAATCCTCTCAATTTCCAATTCTTTGCTACCACTAAAAAAGTTGCTATAAATATATTTGTATATATTTTTAGAAGAAACTTTTTTTTTTTGGTGGGGCAGTCAGGGTTAAGTGACTTGCCCAGGGTCACACAAATAGAGAACAAACTTTTTTTAAAAATAATTTATTTTTAGTTTTCAACATTCACTTTCATAAGACTTTGAGTTTTAAATTTTCTCCCCTTCCTTCTCCTCCCTCCTCACCAAGATGGTGTGCAATCTGATATAAGCTCTACTTATACATTCATATTAAGCATATTTTCACATTAGTCATGATGTAAAGAAGAATTAGAATTAGTGGGAAGAACCAGGAGAAAGTAGAAACAAAACAGCAAAAGAAAATGAGAGCAAATAGTCTGCATTCATATGTATTCAGACTCCAAAGTTCATTCTCTGGATGTGGATAGCCTTTTCCATTGTAGTCTTTTGGAGTTGTCTTAGATCCTTGCATTGTAGAGAAGAACTAAGTCTATCAAAGTCAGTCATTGTACAATGTGGCTATTACTGTGTACAATGTTCTCCTGGTTCTGCTTATTTCACTCAGCATCAGTTCATATAAGTCTTTCAAGGTTTTTCTGAAGCCCGCCTATTCATCATTTCTTATAGCTCTTATAGTATTCCATTATATTCATATACCACAACTTGTTCAGCCATTCCCTAACTGATGAGTATCCCCTCAATTTCCAATTCTTGGCCACCACATAACTTAACGAGCTGCTATAAATATTTTTGTACGTGTGAGTCATTTTCCCAATTTTACAGTCTCTTTGGGATACAGCCCTAGAAGTGGTATTGCTGTGTCAAAAGGTATGCCCAGTTTTATAGCCCTTTGGGCATAGTTCCAAATTGCTCTCCAGAATGGTTGGATTAGATAAACAAACTTTTTAATGAAGAAAACTGTCCTAATGTGGAATGACTTCTTTGAGAAGTAGTGAGTTTCTCCTCAATGGAGATCTTTAAGCAGACACAGTAAAATGATGATAAAACCTGGCATGTTATTTCACTGGCATAGGGAATTCTCTAATGGGGAAACTCCTTCTATCCATGCACGTTGGCACCTTCTTCGCAACTTTTGCTCTTAGAGGACTGCTTAGAAACCTGAGAGGTAAAGCAATTTGTCCAGAACCACATAGCCAATTTGTGTTTGAGATGGTACTGAAACCCAGATCTTCTTCACCCCAGGGGAGGCTCTCTATTGACTTATACCCACACTGCTGCTAAAAGAGGCATTCAGAAACATGAGTAAAATGTCCAATTTGGGCATTTTGTAGGAATTTGCCCAATGGTATGTTAGTAGCTTGAAAGATATCCAAGATAACTAGCAGAATTGGTGGGTAGTTTATTTGTTTGTTTTGGTCTAGATCTATCATATTTTGGATGTAAGTTTCCACTATGTAAACTCTGCAACTGTGATTTTCAGTCTTTGAAAGTTGCCTGTAGTTTTCAGAATTTAAGAGACTTGCCCATGGTGACATAACTAATACATGTTGGAGGCAGGTCTCAAACCCAGGCCTTCCTCAATCAAAAGACGAATTCTTTGTCCCATATACTATCTTGCTTCTCAATGGGGAGCTTAGATTCTTAGAAAATCATGAAATAGGCTAGTTTTAGAAAATGCTTTGAAAGTTTTGGCTTCTTCCTCCATGTGGGACTTTGGAATGGTGGTGGTGGTTTGCCTCCCACAAACCACAGACATTGGTGGCAGGGTCAATCAGACTTTTTCTGTGGAAGAAGAATCTCAGGCATGTTGAGAGTTTTTCTTTTTCTGATGTTCCTAGATATCCTGGGAGAGCAGAGCTTATAAATACCATGTCAAAAATTAGGGCTGATTCTGATTATTCTAAAGTATGTGTCCTCACCCACAGCTATCACTTAGCACCACTTAAAGTGTTAAGATCTGGCCCCTGAGTTATACATGATTCAAATTCATCATAAACTCTACATGGCTTTCTCAAGAGATTTTCCACAGGATCTAAGCCCTTTTGTGCTCTATATTACATGTGTCTTTAAATCTTTTAAATATTGTGGAAAACGTCCTCTAAATATTCCTCAACACTTCAGAAGCTCCAGGTTTTTACCAAGGTGAGCATTGAAGGCCATTGCAATTTCTTACATCAGTAGATGGTCTTCATGAATTGCTGTGGCCAAAAAAAAAAAAAAGATCCTTACCTCAATCAATCAATCTACAGTATTTTTTAAATCTCTTACATGTGCTGGGCACTATGCTAGGTACTGGGGATAGAAGGAGTGACTAAAACCATCTCTACTAGCAGAAAGCTCATAGTCTATGAGGGAAACAAGAAGTTTATATGTAAATGTATGCAGGAAAAAACCCCATAAAATAAATAAATCCAAATATATACAAAGTAGCTAAAGAATCAGGAAAGGCTTAGCATAGAAGTTGATGCTTCTGAGATGTCCCATGAGGTGGAGGTCAGGAGGGAGTCAATTCTAGGCATGGAATACCTCCTGGTACTGAGCTTCTCTGTCTCTACCTAGGCTGGTCTCTCTATAGTTTCCATTACTGATCCTGTACTTGGAGCATTTCCACCATAGGAAGACTGCTTAGAGCTTATGTTGTATATATTGAGTATATATGCTGTATATAATGAGAAACCTGGGTCACCATCATGGTATGATAAGGCCCCAATAAAGAAATTCAGTGCTTTAGCTATGTTCTCTAAATATCTTTTTTTCAACAATTTCTACCAGAATTGAGTGTTTGTAAATTCAGGGCAGGTAAGGGTAATTTGCCTTTTCTTTGTACCCTCAACACCACCATCATTGCTGTACCTATTTCACAATGGAGTCATACTATTGCTTCAAGTCAAGTCATGAGGCAGTCAGATCAAAGGATGTGGCTTCAGATGAGTTAGAAGGATTTCTTTCTTATATAACAAGTCAGTTAGAAATCTGCAGAGTACAAAGGTTAATTAATCTCTGCTGTACCCAGGACCTCCCAGTTCTCTTTCTCTCTCTCTCTCTCTCTCTCTCTCTCTCTCTCTCTCTCTCTCTCTCTCTCTCTCTCTCTCTCTCTCTCAAAAAAAAAAAATTAAACAAACTTTTAAAAATTAAGAAGAATTAATTTTTTATTCTTCCAATCCCCTGTGGAGGGAAATAAAAAGAAAAGAAAAACCCTGGTAACAAATATGCCTAGTCAAGCAAAAGAAAATCCCCCACTGTCCATGTCCAGAAATTTATGCCTCATTCTATATCTTGAGTTCATCACTTCTTGGACTTTACCATCAGTCTTCTGAAACTGTGACCCATCATTTCAATTGATCCCAGCGGCTGCCTCTCAACAATTCTTTTTCTTTCAATATCAGAATCATTGTATACATTTTTCTTTTGGTTGTATTCATTTGATTTCGCATGAGCTCATACTGTAGGTCAGAGGTTCTTAACTCTTGTGTGTGTGTGTGTGTGTGTGTGTGTGTGTGTGTGTGTGTGTTTAGTACCCCTTTGGCAGTTTGGTGAAGCATATGGAATCTTTCTCAGAACAATGTTTTAAAAATAATTGAAGGAAATGCTACATTTGTAGGAGCATGATACCCTGTCCCTTTCAATAGGTTATCTTAACCTGTGGGGGCGTGACACCCTGTCCTTTGCAAGACTGCATAGATAACACTGATTCTATCACCCCCACCTGATACTCTCCACCACTTCAGAAACAATATATATGTATATATATTTTTTCTTTTTTTCCCCATCCAAGTTCATGGACTCCCTGAAATCTACCACTTCAGGCCAAGGGCTACTCCTTGAAATGACAATAGGGACGGTTTCTAAGAAACTTGGGAAGGACACGAACCAATATAATATATGAAGAATAATGTATACAATGACAAGACTATGGTAAAGACAAACAATTTTGAGAAAATTAGGAAATCTGGTCAGTGTAATGATTAACCTGCTATTTCAAAGGACTAATGCTGAAACACGTTTCTTAACTCCTGATAGAAAGTTGAAGGACTCAGAGTATAAAATGAGACATATTTTGGGGGAGGGGCGGACAATATAGAAATACAGTTTGCTTGACTACACATGTACATGGGCAGGTAGGTAACAGAGTGTATATAGCACAAAGCCTAGAGTCAGAAAGACTCATCTTCCTGAGTTCAAATCAGGCCTCAGACTCTTACTAGCTGTGTGACCCTGAGCAAATCACTTAACCCTGTTTGTCTCATCTGTCAAATGGGCTGGAGAAGGAAACGGCAAACTGCTTCAGTATCTCTGCCAGAAAACCCCAAATGGAATCATAAAGAGCCGAACGCAACTGAAAAAATTATGTAATACATGTATGTAGCATAAATGTTATTTCTCTTTCATTTGCAGTTGGGGTAGAGGTTGGAGTGAGATAGAAGGTAAATTTTTGGTGATTAAAAATACAGTTTTTAAAAAAGAACCTCTTCTTGAGATTCTCTCTTACAATCCAAGATTCTAGCTTCTGGTTGCTTAGTGGATGACCATTTACCTCCGTTTACCTTTTTGTGGGGTGGAGGGAATTGTTTTATTTTTAAAATTTACAGTGATAATTCTTGTTTTAAGATCAGCTTCATTTCTAGATACACCCCACCCAGAACACCATCTCTGGCACAAGAGGGGAAAAGAAACAGTTCAGCAAAACTAACCAATATTAACCAAAGACAAAACTAACCATAATTAACTGAGTTTGATGTTATACATATGTTGTCTCCCCTGTTAGAATGTAAGCTCTTTGAAGGCAGGGATGGACTTCAATTTTGAATTTCTATCTCAGAGCTTGGTCTGTAGTTAAGTGCTTGATACATTTTACAAAAGAGTCATTCATGATTCACACCCAAAGTCTAGCACTTCTGAAAAGATGGGGTGAGGTTAGGGGTGGGGGTGTTGCATTTCCTCATCTCTTTTCCAGGGACAAATTTCATCATTAAAATCCTGCAGTTAGTTATGTTCTTAAAAACCACACTTTAGTTGTGTTTTTCTGCTCTTACCCCTTCCTTTGTTCTAGACATTATGTACATTGTCTTCCAGTTTCTGCTTCAACTGATGGAAATTTTCCCATACTTTTCTGTCTTCTTCTTAGTTTACAATTTCTTACCTTCTTACTTTACATTTCTTACCTCTCCTCTTAATAGTAGTGAAATGCCAGGGATGATTCCTTTGCAGTTGTGGTTATCTGCTAATGAAGTAGAAATATTCTAAATACAAGATTCTTAAACATTAAACCAAGTTTAATAAATGATGTTTGCTACCTATTGTGCCTATAGGAGAAGGCATCTTCCCTTGATAATAACTCCTACCTGGATCATGTGCAGAGAAGTCACTAAAGTAAATAATCTATGATAACACAGTCGTGACAGGGATGTGGTACATTCTCCACCCTTCTGCTCTCATCCTATGAGTTTCTGAAGTGGTGGAGAGTATCAGGTGGGAGGGATAGAATCAGTGTTATCTATGCAGTCTTGCAAAGGACAGGGTGTCACGCCCCCACAGCTTAAGATAACCTATTGAAAGGGACAGGGTATCATGCTCCTACAATTTAAGATAACCTTTGACATCTTACAATATCAGCAAAGAATTTGGGATTAAAAAGTTACATTGTTTTGTTTTTTAGGCAATTGGGGTTAAGTGACTTGCCCAGGTTCACACAGCTAGTAAGTGTCAAGTGTTTGTTCTGAGGCTGTATTTGAACTCAGGTCCTCCTGACTTCAGGGCCAGTGGTCTATCCACTACACCACCTAGCTGCCCCCCAAGTTATGTTGTTTTAAGGAGCTTGCAAAACCTTGAAAGGCCAAGCCCATGAGAAGGGCCCTAATCTTTTAATAGACCCAAAGTTCTAGAGGGTCTTAACCAGCCCTAAGTAGAACAAAAGGAATGGGCTTTTGGGTGACAAAGCATGGGGGGGGGCATGTCAAGGGGACATGGAATGGGTGGACATGTAAGATTATAGCTTGGAAAGGAACAGACCAATCTGGGCCTGGAAGGAAGAAGTCACAGCATTTTAACAGTATAAAACTTTTTCTTGCTTCTGCACTTGGCACATTCTCCCTTGGGGTATTCTTCACTCATTCCGAGGTTAGTTTTGTTTTTATGGGGAGGCCTGAGCTCTCAGAGCCATATAACAGAGAGACAATTGGCTGCGGCAGCTTGCCAGGGCTTAAGCCTCCATTCTGCTCTAGGGGTATTCAAGGACTCATTTCTAACAGTCTTTAACAGTGATACCAACTGATAGACCTCTGAGAAGTCAGCTGGAAGTAACTTAGATAAAATCTGACTTTCGTTTCCATAGTCTAGACTAGGTTGACCTGTAGAGAGGTGATTTGCCTTTTTCTTATCAATATATTAACTCCCTGAGTGCTCCCACATCTCTTCTCCAGTAGCTCTTGAAACCATTTTTTCATGTGCCCATGAGGCCTTTGTCCAGGCCAAGTTGCACCCCTCAGTTATTTCTGTCCTGGGATTCTCTAATCTCAGGCTAAGGCCCTGGGGCTGGAAGCTGTTTGTCTGGTACACCTCACATGCCTGGAGAAAAAGAAGTACAAGAAAGTTCATCCAACAGGTTTGGGAAAACTTATCCTGTACTTCAAACCACTTGTAGCTTTTATTCAATGTAATTTCCTCCTATTTGCCTTAACAACTATGGAGCAGGGTTTTAATCTGAATAATGGATTACAATTAAGATAGAGAAATATAGGGGGTATCTCAGGCTAGGTATTTTGAAAATCACTTGTTCCAGATAGAAAATATTGTTGCAGGTTATTCCAGGGCAAGAACAGTAAGATAAAGAAAACCAGAATGGATCCAACACCAGAGAACGTCAGGGAGAGCTCCATTTGGCACAGCTGACTGTGTCCCAGGCATTGGGCTAATTACCAAGGATACAGAGACGGGAAGAGGAAAACCCTAGGCCTCAAGTGGCGTTTTTATATCTACTGGGGGCATACACATAGTTAAATAAATGCTGGGTAATTTTAATTCAAATGCAAAATAATTGAATGGGTTTGAGGTCAGGGTAGGGTTAATGACTGGGAGCATTGACCACTAGGTGAATTAG
This sequence comes from Phascolarctos cinereus, assembly GCF_003287225.1. Lineage (NCBI taxonomy): Eukaryota > Metazoa > Chordata > Mammalia > Diprotodontia > Phascolarctidae > Phascolarctos > Phascolarctos cinereus. The sequence continues at coordinate 18,004,039 of NW_027556402.1, forward strand.
GAAAGGCTTTAAGTGATCATAAGTATTTCCTGACTGTTATTGCCAACATCTATGAAAACCTTATGGGACAGGACGTTCCCTATGAAGTTTATGGAAACATAAGTTTTCTTAACTTGCTATTGGGGTGAATCTGAAAGGACAGAGCCTTCATTTTGCTCAGTGTTACTCCAGGCTAATTGAACTTGGAATCCTTTTACAATACAGTTCTTTGATCCTTTGACCTTATAAGTGACATTTTTTTTTCCTTTCCCACTGGAATTTATAAAAGCTATAAAGGTTTTTAAATCAGACATGCTTTCCTAGATAGACAGGGTCTATATTTTCCCCATTCCACCTAATCTTTATAATTCTACATGATCCAAAAGATTCCATTTTGATCATAAGACTACAGAATTAGGACTGGAAAGAACTATCAAGTCCCACATCCTTATTTTACCGATAAAGAGACAGGAACACAGACTTTACATGACTTGGCCAAGGTCCTGCAGATAATGTTTGAGGGCAGGATTTGAACCCAGGTTCTCATATCCCTAAGTACTGCATTCTAGCCAGCACTCTACACTACCTCAAGGCATGATTATTCAGTCCTTTCTGATTCCAGAGAGTGCAGAGAAGGTACCAGAAAGCTGTGGCCTCTGTGTAAAATCAGAAATATTTTTTAGATGCTTCCCTGCCTAACCCATACCCAATTCCTGATCTGTCAGTACTATCTTAATCCCTGAGATGGCTTAATTGTAAGAAAGTGTTAGACAGGGATGCTCTTTGAGGAAACTGACAATACTTCTTCAGATGCTCACCAGGTTTCTCTGCTATTTTAATGTTCTTTCATAATCTGGATGAATTTGGGTTTTACCATTGCCAAAACCAGGATAAATCAAAAGTGACATCCAAATAATAGTGAGTAGAACATTGGTTTTGAATTCATTCTAGATTCAACAGTCTATTGATTGTTCATGTAATTGTGTTACTCCCTTTTGACTCAATGATAGAAGGGGGTTTATACTAAAGGTATGAGGGTAGGTTAATGCCTAGCTATTACATTAATACTTCATCATCTGTAATTTCATTCTGTGACTATATCAACTGAGCTTGGAGCAGTGGGCTCAAAGATCACTGCAGTCAGTGCCTGCAGCCATAAAATTGAAAAACTGTTTTCTCCTTGGAAGGAAAGCTATGGCAAATCTGGACAGGATAGTAAAAAGCAGAGACACACCACTATGCTGACAGAGGCTCATATAGTGAAAGCTATGGTTTTTCCATTAGCAATGCACGGCTGTGAGAGTTGTACTATGAGGAAAGCTGAGCACCACAGAAATGATGTTTTCAAATTGTGGCGCTGGAGAAGACTTTTGAGAGTCCACTGGATAGCAAGGAGATCAAATCAGTCAATATCTAAAGAAATTAATTCAGACTATTCATTAGAAGGTCAACTACTAATATAAATAATACAAAATAAATTAATTAAAAAATAAATGATGAGAAGAGAGGCTTCATTGGAAAAGACTGATGTTGGGAAAGATTGAAGGCAGAAGGAAAAGGGGGCAGCAGAGGATGAGATGGATAGATAGAATAGACTTTGAGAAATGGTAGGATAGAAGGGCCTATTGTGTTGTGCTCCATGGGGCCTGAAGAGTTAGACATGACTGAACAACTCAAGGACAATAACAATGCCTTGCTGTAGTCTACATACTCATTTCTTTTTTTTTTAAAAAAATCTTTTCTTGTTTGTTTGTTTTTGCTAGGCAATAGGGTTAAGTGACTTGCCCTGGGTCACATAGATAGTGAGTGTTATGTGTCTAAGACCAGATTTGAACTTAGGTCTTCCTACTCCAGGGCTGGTGCTCTATCCCCATCCCACCTAGCTGCCCTGACGTATTCATTTCTTCTAGCACAATAACATTCCATCATATTCACATGACAATATTTATTTAATTTTTTTTTTATCTTATTTATTTATTCCATGTTCTGATGAACTTTCCATACTACTTCCAGTAAAAGAGAGTTAAAAACGATGGTGATTGACTAAGTGGAGATAGTTATTGGAGCATGGTTCATGTCAGCATTTTATTTTTGTTCCAGCATTGACAAAACATTTAATGATAATACACATTTTTTTTCTTTTAGTTTCTATCCCAGATTCTTTGTATACTCAAAAAAATAAATAGCCCCAAGGGAGAATTAAAATAGATAAGATAAAGCCTTCCATTTCTGCTTGTTGACATTGCTTCTGTTCAGCCAGTTTCCCAGAGCTGAGAGGTTCACAGCAATCATCCCACCCCCCTCATGTACACTGTATAACTCCATCCTGACTTCAGGAAAATAAGGGAACTGAAATCAAAAGGCTTGAAGGGATCTGAAAGGTTGAATCCTCTAATTTTACAGGTAACAAAGTTAAGGCAGAAAAGCCCAGATCTTATAGCATCCAAAGTGAAGGAAAAACTAAGCTAAGATGAATATTTGATCATGTTTTATTTCAAATGGAAAGCTTTTTTTTTTTAATAAGAAGGCTGTATGAAAGCAAATATGCCTTCATTGGATAGAGGCTCATTTTTTTTTTATTGGAGGCTACTATATTCAGGCCATTGAATCAGCACCTTTGAGGACTCTTTCCACATAGACTGATTCAAAGGTTTCTGTGCATTGGTTATTTGTTTATAAAGTCTGTTAGACACGCTACATACACTCAGCAGCAGCCCAGCTTCCCTTTTTGTCAAGTGACTCCTTTCCTGTCCTGCTTTCCTACTTATGAAAAAAATTCTAGTGTTATACAATACTTGGCACTTTCCAAGAAGAAAACTGTTCAGGAGGATTGGTCACTGGCCAAATAGAAGAAATACTTTTTTTAAAAGTCAGGGGAAGGGAAAGAATGTGTCTTTGAAATGCTTCCAGAGTTCTTTGCCTACAATTCCTAATTCCCATAGATTGTAAATAAACCTAGAACTTTGTTTATTTTAAAAAAATATTATTTAAATGAGAGAATCCTGAAACTTTTAAGAGAATATAAAATCATATAAATCATTGTGGAATGGGATCATAGAAATTTGCCTGTTACGTTCTATAGTTACATAAGATGGTAGACACATAAGATGATAATAATGACATTTATATAGTATTTTAAGCTTAGCAAAATACTTTCATGCCTTATCTTATTTGACCCTCACAAGTCCCATGAGATAGGTACTATTAGCATCCCCATTTGACAAATTAAGAAACTGAGGCTGAGAGAAGATATTTTATTTGCCCTTAGGTTTTTATTTGTTGTTATCTGTTGTTAGTCTTTCAACCTCTGAAGACGACAGATGACCTCAAGAGGGCGATGTCCTGATGTGCAAGTGAATTGGATCTAAGTGAGGCAGAGCTGTGCAAAGTCATTGGCCTCACTCTTTTCTCCAAAGCCATTGGAGTCCAATGGCAAGGCAAGAGTCAAGATGGCTGGCAATAGCCCAGCCAGGCTTTCCTGAGTCCAAGTCCAGCACTCTATCCATTATACCACCCAGACATCTAAGAGTTTCTATAGAAATGCTACACAAAATTTTAGAAACTCTAGGATTTTATATAGCTACAGTACACACAACAGAAGTTATAGTACGCACAACGCTGCATACTGTGCTGTACCTGCAGATAAGAAGACCTGAGTTCAACTGTGATAGCTGTGTAACCCTGGACATGTCATTTAGCTCTTCTCTGTCTCTGTTTCTTCATTTGTAGAGATAATAATAGCGTGTCCCTCCCAGGGCTGGTGTAAAGAACAAATGAGATGCTATTTGTAAAGTGTTTTGCAAGCCTTAAACAGTATATAAGTACCATCATTGTTATTGTTGATGTTGATGCTGACATATTACATACCACTGCTTGTTTCTAGACAGTATAATTATTTAAGAGGAAATGATTCTTGGAGTTTGGAGCTGAAAGGACCCTTAACGATCATTTAGTCCAGGGAGTAAAATCCCCTTTGGGGCTCATGAATCAATTTCAAGGGGTTGTGAATTTGGATGGGGAAAACATATTTATTTTCACTAACCTATAACTTTAATTATGAATGTGGGCAATAGGTGTTCTTCTGAAAAGGTGTTCATTAGTTTCACCAGAATGTCAAAGTGGCTCAACACACAGGAAAGACGAAAGGACTCCTGATTTTAGTCTAACCACTACTTTAGAAACAAGAAAACTGAGGCTCAAAGAAGGAAATTATTTAAGGTCATTTGGCCAGCAGAGCTGGGCTTTGAATCCAGATTATCTGACTCTTAGCAGTTTACCATCTACTTCAATTCAGCTGAATGAAACTAATATGAATGAAGTGCCTATTACTTATAGACATGTTATATACTGCAGGAATCATGAAATTTACATTAGATAAGGACCCTGTCTTCATGGCACTCACAGGATTGAGGATGAAGCTCTGGGGTGCTGGAGGTATTAAGCCCAAGGCCATTACTAAGATGACTGTGTGTGTTTGTGCTGATTCCTTTCCCTCTCTTCTCACTTCCCCCACCCCCCACTTTTTATATGTTGTCATTTACCCTAAGAAGGAGTAGGTGGAAAAAGAGAAGTAAAGTTTAGAGTAATGGCCATCTGAGGAAAGATGTCATCTCATGGACTATCTTGTATTCATACTATGAATCTCTGTTCTCAGTTGGCCCTCAAAGTGTGTGTGTGTGTGTGTGTGTGTGTGTGTGTGTGTGTGTGTGTGTGTGCATGTAGGAGTGAAGGCCTTACCTCAAGGGTTTTGTGATGAGCTAATCAGATTATGATAAGATAAGTCACATCCAAGGGTATATTGATGCCAGCTCCTACTAGCCTGTGAAAATTTTCAGTGTGAGCATTGCCATCTTGGAACTCTGTGGAGGCTACAAATCAGGGCTTGATTTATCATTTTATTAATTGTCTAGACTTCAGAAAGTGATAGAGAAAATATTAATGCTGATTAAAATTAAAAGTATGTCTTGGCATACTTTTTTTTTGGAGAGTTGGTTGTTAAACATTTATCAGCATATCCCTGATAGTCAGTTAGGGTTGGCTGGGCTTGTCTCCAACATAACTACACCTACCTATATCTCCCCAAAACTTCCCATCCCTCTTCTGTTCAAACTCCCCCCTTCTGGGACAGGTGCAGGTCAGGTGGTTGCTTTTGTCTGGACACCCTCAATGGTAGCTGTGCAGGTGCCATTGGGAAATTATCGTCTTCTTTCCCACCCAACCTCCTTCCTGGCATTGGCAGATGCCCCGGGGAAGGAAGGGTTCTGTCCTTAGAAACATTAATACGTAAGGAATGATGAATGAATGAATGAATGAGAAAGAATCTATTAAACACTAAAGCAAAGAGAGTTCTTGTCCTTGAGGAGAGGGAGAAGACAACACACATAGAGAAACAGTGGCCAGGGAAAGGCACTTTGGGCTTGAAAGCTACAAAGATGATGAGAGAGGGCGCTAGGAGAACAGATTGATACACCCCATCCCAAGACAGACCAGCCTCTCCCCTTTTTGCCTTGGGTAGGACAGAAGGGGTCACTCAGAATGAGCAGGCGTGGATGTATTTTATTCTTTTTTTTGCAGATCTCATTTCATTATCTTCACTCCCTTCCCCAACCCACCCCTCTTCCACACTTGCCTGTTACCATCAAAAGCACCACTCTTTATCCAGCCCCCCCCATACTCACAACCACTAGGCTTACTCCTCATTCTCCATCCCCAGACATAGCTAATCAGTTGCTAAATCTTGTTAGCTCTACCTTCAAATATCTCAGGTGTCATCTGTTTCCTATTTGCTTATCCCCCAGCCGCCCATCCCCGCTCTAGTTCATGTCCTCATCAGCTTTCCTACACAGTCACAACAACCTTTTACTTGGTCTTCTGGCCTCCAGCCTCTTCCCTGTCCAAATCATTCTTCACAAAATCACCATAGCTCAGCAGCTCTGGTGCTTGAGTGTGTCACTTCCCTCCTCATTAAACTCCTCTGCCTCTCTGTTGACCCTAGGATCCACTATCATTCCATAGGTTTTAGATTTCAAGCTGGAAGAGGGCCTTGAAGGATAATGCAACCAAATCTCTCATTTTGCAGATGAGGAAACTGATCCTCAGAGGGTCACACAGCAGGGAACTGTCTGAGGCAGGATTTGAACAGGGAGCTTCTTAATTCCAAGTTCTTCACTCTATCCATGGCCCCCCTGCTTTTTCATCATCAGCTCATCCTCTTTTAGTTCTATTTTTTATTAGTTTCATAATGCATATTGCTATTAGCACAGTAATATCTGACTATAATTTACAAATGAGTAAAATAGACACATAGTGGAGGTGGTGCTCTTTTTTTCTGGTGGGGTGCCCATTGAAAAAGTTTGGAGACCACTGCTCCAAGCAGTCAGAAAAACCAATTGATAACAAATGCTTAATATGTTAGAATTTTCATTCTAAAAGCAGGCTCCAGAGAAACTTTTGATACTTTTGGAAGTATTGATTTTCTAATGGAGTAACCTTAGAAGTCTGAGGAGCAGGAATGCTTAGGTTTGAGGACTTTTGAGCACTTTGGTTTATAGCTTGCCAATTACCCCTTCACCTTTGCAAAAAGCCAGGCCTGGGGCTCTTTACCTTCTCTGAAAAGCAGGCAAAATGTCAGTGAAAATGAAGAAAGGAAAGAAAGGGACTCTTCTTCCTCTAGAGGCAGACCCCACTATTTTCTTCTTTCCAACCTCAAATAGAAGGAAGAAGGAAGGAAGGAAGGAAAAAAGTCTTTATTAAGCACTTATTATCTGCCGACTGCTTTAGAAACATTATCTCACTCGATCCTCACAACAATCCCGGGAGGTAGGTACTATTATTATCCCCATTTTCCAGATGAGGAAATTAAAGTAAACAGTGGTGAAATGACTGTCCAGGGTCACAGAGATGGTAAGTGTTTAAGGTTGGATTGGAACTCATGTCTTTTCTGTCTCCAGGCCCAATACTCTATCATGCCACTTACCTTCCAAAGAGAGTTTGGAGGGAGTAGGAACCAGGAAAGAGGTCATGGTAGAGAATTGTTTGGGGGCAAGTGCCACTTTTATCAGAACAGAAAAGCTTGATTGAAAGTGACAACCACAAAGCAAATCCATGAGTGTGGTAGAAGACTTTTTTTCTTTACCCTTCAAAGTGAGGGAGAATGACAGGCCCTCAACATCATATCTTTGATCCCTTAACTCTGGAAGGCGGCTACCATGAGGATGCCTGACCACACTTCCCAGATAGTAGGATTTCAAGCTGAAATTGACATTAAAATCCTGCCATTCCAGGCCCTGCACAGAGGAGAAACTGAGGACTAATGAGGTGAAATGATGGAAGGCTTAGCCATGGTACCACAGGTAGCAAACTGATGTTCAAATACCAGTCATGTGACTCCAAATTCTGAGCTGTCCTTTCCTCTATGACACAGTGCTTCACATGATGTCATCTCCTTAGTAGCAAAATTCAGACTTGAACTTAGTATTTCTGATGATGAAGTCACTGCTTTTGTGAATGCCCAATATTGAGTAACTTAACAAAGGAACAAAGTTCAGTCTATGTTTAAAGGAATAGCTCCAATCCTACAAGATGTGGTACTTTTAGGACTGAAGAATCCTTAAGAAGCTTCCCTCCACCTCTGTTAGAAAACAACACATGTCTTTTTCTTCAGTCTCAGTGTGCTGGTTCATTTGTGAAGGAGGCAAGAGAGGATATGCCTCAGCCTGGGGGGAAAAAACCATAGTGTTTTAAATCTTAGCACTATACCCTGAGCTGGGCCCATGGCCCTTTGCTTTTCATGCTGCAGAGACTGGTCATATGGGTGTGGTGAGGACATCTGTCTGCCCTGGATTGAATATCATGACCTGCTTCTGTTATTTGCAGAACAAACAACACAGAACGGGGAATTTCTAGGGGCTCTTTAATACTGTCTGCATTTTCCTCTGATCTCTGAAAGAACATAATGCTTTTGTACATGCTCAAATTTATACTTGTTGGTAATTGCTAGCCTAATTTGTATAATTTAAAGTGACACATCTTTAAAAAGAAAACCAGTTCTAGGCATATGGTTTCTAAACCTACCCCTTTGGAATCTCAGAATTAGAGAATCCTGGATTTGGATGAGACTTTGGTTCAGCCTTCTAGCCAAGGGAAAAAGCCTCCTGACAGATGGAAATTCAATATCTACCCGAACACTTCCAGTGATAGGGAGCTCATCATATTCCATTTGTAAACAGCTCTTCTCATGATTCCATTTGTCTCATATGGAACTGAAATATGCCTCATTGTGACTTATATTCAATGATTCTACTGCACCCCATCTGGAATAATTATAAGGAAAAATAAAACCCTAAGGAAATGTTTGACATTTCAAATTTTTCTAAATATGGGTGTTTTGAAAAAAATTGATCACTGTCACCAGGGAAGTTTTCACATAATTACTTAGATTGCTGTTAAAAGATATCGAACAAAATGAATGCAAATTATAGCTTATGATTATTTTGTGTTTCTGGAGCTTATTTCACAGTACTCAGATAAATGTTCAGATCTCTTTCTGATATTTGTAATCATGTGAATGCATTTATATGTCAGTCAATAAGCATTTATTAGGTACCTACAAAATGCCAGGCACTGTGCCAAGAACTAAAGATACCAAGAAAGACAAAAGACAATCCCTGCCCTGAAGGAGCTCATGATCTAATGAGGAAGAAAATAAACATATACATTCATATCTTTGTGTCTCATGTGAGAGATATCAACAGCACTGTTCACAAATTTTCTGGAGTCTTAGATAGTCACTGTCTTGATTATAGTTTTTGCAGTTTTCAAAATTCTTTGTTTTTACAGTATTGTTATTATATAGATTTTGTATAAATTGTTCTCATTCTGCTTGTCATTTATCATCAGTTTAATGAATTTTCAAAATTTTTGTTTTTATGACATGTTAGTATAAATCGTTTTCTTAATGTATCGTAGAATAGGGCATATAACGTTTTTTGTTTTTGTTTTTGTTTTTTTTGACTAGGCAATGGGGTTAAGTGACTTGCCCAGAGTCACACAGCTAGTAAGTGTTATGTGTCTGAGGCCAGATTTGAACTCAGCTCCTCCTGAATCCAGGGCCAGTGCTCTATACACTGCACCACCTAGCTGCCCCTTAAGGCATATAATGTTGATCTAAGTCTAATTACTTTCCAGTTTTCATAACAATTTTATTAAATAGAAAGCTCTTTCCTAAATAATTTATGATTTTTATTGTTATTGTTGTATCAAACATTGGGTTATTGAATTGCATTGTTTCTAATTCTCCCTTGTCCAGGCTGTTCCATGTAACTTACCCCTCCATTTTAAAATCATTATCGAATGGTTTTGATAACTATGCTTTCTGTTATAACTTGAAGTTTGGAAGTGCATTTTCCTTTTCATCCCTATGTCTTTTTATTATTTCTCTTGAAATGATAGATATTTTATTTTTCCAAATGAATTTTGTTATTATTTTATGGCATACCATAAAGTATCCCTTTGATAATTCAATTGGTAAAACAATAAAACTATAAATTAGCCTTGTTTTTTTTCTTTTCTTTTTTTTTTTAATTTTGCTATAGCCCAGCCATGAGCACTGAATATTTCCTCCAGATGTTTTTGTTCTTTATTTCCTTAAGGAGCAATTTATAATCTAATTTATCCAAGTATTTTGTGTACCTTTGTGGATTGATCCCCAGACATTTTATGCTTTCTGTAGGAAACTCAGGTCTTTGTTACATAACCACCTTTTGAATTTTGTTATTAGTATAGAGAAATGCTATTTTTGAAGGTTTATTTTGTAGGCTGTGATTTTGCCATAGCTATTATCTCAGTGTCTCTGCTGAATCTTTAGAAGTTTCTAAGTAAATCATCATAAGCAAATAGGGATTATTTTATATCCTCTTTATTTATCTTTATGTCTTTAAGTCCTTTCTCTTATCTTATTGCTATTATTTCTAGAATTGTATCAAATAGTAGTGGGGAAAGTGGGCATCCTTAGTTTACTCCTATATTTTTTGAGGAAAGGTTCTGTTGTATCCCTATCCTATATGAGGGTTGCTTTGGTTTGAGATAAGTACTTTTTATGATATTAAAAATGACCTTCTATGCCTATACTTCGTAGGATTTTTAGCATAAGTGAATGTTGTGGTTTGTTAAAGGCTTTTTTTTTGGATAGATAAAAATATGGTTTGGGATGTTTTCATATTTAACATGATTAGTTGTTAATTGTGGTTTAATATTTAACCAGCCTTACATTTCTCGTATAAATTCAACTTGGTCATAATGAATGATTTCTTATGTGAGGTCTTGTACTTTCATAAGATTTTATTTACAATTTTGAATCTATATTCATTGATGATATTGATCTCTAATTCTACCATGCTTTATTCTTTGCTGGTTTAGTTATTAGCATTATATTTGTTTCATGAAACAAGTCTAGTAGAGCTCTTTCTCAATTTTAATAATGATTTGTGTAGTATTGGCACAAATTTTTCAATACAAGTTTGATAGAATTCTTCTGTGAATCAATCAAGGCAAGGGATTTTTTTCTTTAGTTGCTCCTTTACAGTTAGTTCTACTTTCCTTTCTGAGATTGGATTATTTAAGATCTCTGTTTGGTCTTCCATTAGTTTGGGTATTTCATATATTTGAAAGTATCTCTGCATTTCTTTTGTGTTCTCAGTTTTGTTTGTATGTACTTGTGTTAACATATTAACATGTACAGTTAGCAGGGGCTGATATAATCCCCCCCCATTCTTCTCATTTTGTTGTGATGTTATCTTCTTTTAATTTTTATTTTATTGAAATTATTTTCTGCATTCTTCTTTTTATTCATGCTGGCTAAAAGTTTATAAGTTTTACTAGACTTTTCAAATAGCTAGCTTTTGGCTTTATTTATCATTTCTATTGGTTCTTTTGGTTTCAAGTTTACGCATTTTCCTTCTAATTGCAGGGTCTCCTCTTTTGTGCTCTTGTGTTTGTGGTATGTAGGGTGTTTGGGGAAGAATAGCACCTATGGTATGAAGGCTTGCCAAACCCTTTTTGTGCTGCTTTCCACCTTTGGTGTCCATTTGCCATCCAACATTCTCATCTGTGGCTCCAAGAAGCTGTAACATGTATAGCAGCCACAGCCCAGTAAAACTATTTCAGCAGTCAGGCTAAGCCAGATTGAGGGAACTGATGGGCCTTATACCTGTCAGTAAGTTAGGGAGTGTTTACCCTAAGCATGTGAAGACTTCCCCTGGCAAAACAGGCTGATGTGAACAGTATCTTCCAGTGGACCATGAAGATGGAAGCAGGCACTGTTGCGTGCTTGGAGCTTGGTCAGGCATTGAAGATGTCATCTATAGCATCCCAAGTCATTGCCAGTTGTCTTGACTTTTGTCTTTCCACTGGATTGTGATGACTCTGGAAGAAAGAATTAGGCTGAGAACTTCAGACAACTCTGCCTTGCTTTAATTTGTGCATGAGGCAAAAAACATCACCCATACCATTTTACCATTTTTACCTATTTTGAAATCCTTTGGTGGCAGGCAGGTGACAAAGCTACAAGTACGGATACACTAGAAGTTGTGATCACAATCGCGTATATGGGTGGCCCAAGTCATGAAATTGTCTTCTCACTGGAAGCAGCAATGGGATTTCTCAACCCCCATGTGTCTGAACAACTTTTTAAAAGACTGCACTGCTCACCTCCTGGCATGAGGAAGGGGATAGAAAAGGTGCTTCACCTAACTTGACCCTGGCCTGCTTATCATGGCAGGCAGGGATCTTACCCTATGGTTGAAATACACAAAAACGTACAAAAAAATTTATAAAGGTGATTCCACTCACCATTAGTACATGGAACGTGTGCATGTTTATGGGCAATAAGAAATCCAGCAGACCTGAAAGATGAGCAATTCTTGTTGCAAAAGAACTCAGCAGGTATTGCATCCAAATAGCAGCTCTGAGAAACAAGGGTGGCAAATAAAAGCCAACTTACTGAAGTTGGAGCTGGAGGCACATTTTTGTAGAGTGGCTGCAGTAATAAGGAACACCATGAGGTCAGTGTAGGTTTTGCAACCAAAACTAATCTAGTCAACAAGCTTGCATGCCTGCCAAAAGGAGTGAACTGCAGACTTGTGACAATACAATTGCCACTTGTAGGAAAGTGCCACACACCATCATCAGTGCCTATACTCCCACCATGATGAACTCTGATGAGATCAACGAAAACTTGTAAAGACCCGGAGATCCTCATCATTAATGGGCCGAAAGAAGACAAACTTCTCAGTCTGGGTGACTTTAATGCAAGAGTAGGCAGAGACTATCATACACAGCAGGGAGTCCTTGGGAGGACTGGAGTCAGAAACAGCAGCAGCAATGGTCACTTTACTAGGGAAGAGGTGTGCATCTCATGAACTTCTCATCAGCAACACTGTTTCCCATTTACCTAAACACAATAAAGCTTCATGGATGCACCCTTGCAGCCAACAATGGAATTTGATAGACTATCATTATAAGGAGAAGAGATAGTATGTGGGTGACAAAGTCAATATATAGCGCAGAGCGCTGGACCGATCATAGACTTATCGTCTCGAAGCTAAACATTCATATTCAACAAAAATGGTGGCCCCGATGCAAGATGACTGTCAGGAGATTCAACATCAGCAGACTAAAGCTTTTCTCCATGAATTAAAAATGTGTTGCCTAACTTGGAGAGAAAACTGAGCCAACACACAGTTAACAACATTGGAGCAGAAAAGGAGTGGACAGCTTTCAGAGATTTGGTGTACAGCACTGCATTTACTCATCTGGGCCAGAACAGTGGCAAACATCAAGATTGGTTTGATTAAAAATAGCAGAGAAATTCAGAAATTATTAAATGAAAAAAGAGAACTGCAGAGGGTTTATCTGCAAGGTAGTTTCGTTTTTTTTAAGAAGGCAGCATTGAACTCTATCAAGAGTAAAGTACAAGCAAAGCTTAGAGAGATTCAGGATTCTTGGCTAAGTAAGAAGGCAGATCAAATTCAGTTTTACACTGATAGTAACACTCCAAAGTGCTTCTATAATACCCTTAAGGCTATATATGCACCAAAGACCTATGGTGCATCTCAACTACTTGGTGCTGATAGAGCCACATTGATTAGTGATAAGGACATGATCTTAGAGAGATGGGCTGAACACTTCCATAACATTCTCAACAGATTGTCATCCACCAATGCTGAAGCCATTGATTGTATGCCTCAGGTTGAAGTCATTCCCTCTCTAGCTGAACTTTTAACTGTAGAAGAGCTTTTGAATGCCATTAGGTCCCTCTCCTGTGGCAAAACGTTTTGTACTTATTTGATTCCAACTGAGATGAACAAGGCAGTGGGTCTACTACTCATACAAAAGCTGGTTGAAATTTTCTGGGTTATATGGCAAAAGAAGGTTATCCCCTAGTTCAAGAATGCCTCCATTGTGCATATCTATAAAGGAAAGAGAAATAGGTTGTCCTATGACAATCACAGGGGGTGTCTCTCTCTTAGTCATGTCAGGCAAGATTCTTGCCACAGTCCTCATTAATAGACTGATTTTTCACCTGGAAGATGGTTATCTACCCAAGAGCCAGTGGGGCTTTAGAAAGGATTGGGATGGGGGGGAGCCAACATGGCAAAGTAAAAGCAATGACTTGCTTGAGCTCTCCCAAACCCCTCCAGATACTTTTAAAAATGTCTCTAAATAAGTTCTAGAGCAGCAGAACCCACAAAAAGACAGAGTGAGACAAATTTCCAGCCCAAGACAGCCTGGATGGTTGATTGGAAAGGTCTATTGCACTGGGCTGGGAGAGGAGCGTAGTTCAGTGTAGGCCATGGGGGCAAACACGTGGCCTCAGTGAACCTGGAGCAGGCCTCAGGGGACGGAATCAAAGGTAGCTGTGGCGGCTTCCAGACTTCTCAACCCAGGAATGCCAAAGACAACTTAGAAGGTCAGTGGGAAAAGTTTGTTTCTGCGGTGCTGAGAGAGGAGCTTGGGGTCTCAGGTCCAGTTCCCTGACAGCGTAGCCCTTGGAGGGGGCAGCTGCCTCCTGAGCTTCCGGCCCACAGACTGAGGGGGAATCCAGTGGCTGATCAGAGAGGGATTGCAGGGATCTCTTTGCCAGTGCTGAGTCAGGAATCTTTTTGCTTTGCCTGTGCTTGGATCTGGGTCACAGTTCTGGGCGGCAGTCCTGGGGTGAGGAGGAGCGCTGGCACGGGGGAGCTTGTAGTGGTTGGGGAGAGGAAATTCTCCTCACAGTTCCAGGACAGAAAGAAATGCTTGTGGTCACTAATAGACCACAGCACAGGCCAGGAAAGGAGCAAACACCTTGCCCCTTATGATACCACCTTGCAAGAACTGAACATTTACAGGTCCCTACAAGTATCTCTGAAAACAGCTATACAAACCCCTGAAGCTTGGGACAGTACATTCTCCACATTGGAAGCAGACTCTTACCTTAACAAAGAGTTTAAAACTCAAGTAAATGGCCAGGATCATGAGCAAGCAGTGCAAAAAGAGTCAAACTATATTATTTTACTTTGGTGACAAAGAAGATCAAAATATATAACCAGGGACAACAAAGTCAAAGCTCCTACATCCAAAGCCTCCAAGAAAAACATGAATCAGTCCCAGGCCTTGGAAGAGCTCAAAAGGGATTTTGAGAAGCAAGTAAGAGAAGTAGAGGAAAAACTGGGAAGAGAAATGAGAGTGATGCAAGAAAATCATGAAAAACAAGTCAACAGCTTGCTAAAGGAGACCCAAAAAAATACTGAAGAAAATAACACCTTAAAAAATAGCCTAACCCAAATGGCAAAAGAGGTCCAAAAAGCCAATGAGGAGAAGAATGCCCTAAAAAGCAAAAATTGGCCAAATGGAAAAGGAAGTCCAAAAGATACTGAAGAAAATACTTCCTTAAAAATTAGAATAGAGCAATTGGAAGATAGTGACTTTATGAGAAATCAAGACAGTTAAAACAAATCCAAAAGAATGAAAAATAGAACAATGTGAAATATCTCATTGGAAAAACAACTGACCTGGAAAATAGATCCAGGAGAGAGAATTTAAAAATTATTGGACTATCTGAAAGCCATGATCAAAAAAAGAGCCTAGACATCATCTTTCAAGAAATTATCAAGGAAAACTGCCCTGATATTTTAGAACCAGAGGGCAAAATAGAAATTGAAAGAATCCACAGATCTCCTCCTGAAAGAGATCCCCAAAGGAAAACTCCTAGGAATATTGTAGCCAAATTCCAGAGTTCCCAGGTCAAGGAGAAAATATTACAAGCTGCCAGAAAGAAACAATTCAAGTATTGTGGAAACACAATCAGGATAACACAAGATTTAGCAGCTTCTACATTAAAGGACCGCAGGGCATGGAATATAATATTCAGGAGGGCAAAGGAGATAGGATTACAACCAAGAATCACCTACCCAGCAAAACTGAGTATAATCCTTCAGGGGAAAAAATGGTCATTCAGTGAAATAGAGGACTTTCAAGCATTCTTGATGAAAAGACCAGAGCTGAATAGAAAATTTGACTTTCAAATACAAGACTCAAGTGGGACATGAAGAGGTATAAGTGACTTATTAAGGTTGAACTGTTTACATTCCTGCACGGAAAAATGATATTTATAACTCATGAGACCTTTGTCGGTATTAGGGTAGTTGGAGGTAAAAAATTATATGTAGATAGATAGATAGATAGATAGATAGATAGATAGATAGATAGATAGAGGGCACAGGGTGAGTTGAAGATTAAGGGGTCATATCTGGAGAATAAAATTAAGGGATGAGAGAGGATTATACTAGGAGAAGAAGAAAGGGAGAGGTAGAATGGGGTAAATTATCTCACAAAAAAAAACAGAAAAGAAAAGGCTTTTGCACTGGAGGGGAAATGGGGGAAGGTGAGAGGGAATGAGTGAATCTTATTGTCATAGGATTTGGCTTAAGGAGGGAATAACATACACATTCAATTGGGTATGGAAATCTGTCTTACCCTACAGGAAAATAGGGGGAGAACGGGACAGCAGAGCAGGGGGATGATAGAGAGGAGGGCAGATTGGGAAAATGGGTAATCAGAAGCAAATACTTCTGAGGAGGGACAGGGTCAAAAGAAAGAATAGAATAAATGGGAGGGCAGGATAGGATTAAGGGAAATAGAGTTAGTTTTTCACAACATGTCTACTATGGAAGTGTTTTGCATAACTGCACATATATAACCTATATTGAGCTGCTTGCCTTTTCAATGTGGGTGGGTGGGGAGGGAGGAAGGAAGAAAATTTGGAACCCCAAGTTTTAAAAATATGCTTCAAAATGTTTTCACATGCAACTGGGAAATAAGAAATACAGGAAATGGAGTACAGAAGTCTTTCCTGCCCTATAGGAAAATAGAAGTGGAAGGGGATAAGAGAAGAGGGGGGGAGAGATAGAAGAGAGGGCAGACTAGGGGAAGGGATATTCAGAATGCATGCCATCTTGGGTGGGGGAGGGGCGAGATGGGGTGGAAATTTGGAACTCAAAATCTTGTGGAAGTAAATGTTGAAAACTAAAAATAAATAAATTTATATTAAAAATATATTTTTTAAGAGAAGATGGGAGGGAATAGGATACATATAGAGGGGCTGGCTTTGGTGAGAAGAAAGACTACTTTCTTATCAGAGACTAGAGCAAAAGAAGGTGTAATGGAGGATGGGTGATATGAAGAAATTTTTTACACATAGAGAATGGGAGAGGAGGAAATTCTAATGAGTCACCCATTTTCTCAATAAAGTCTGAGGAAAGTTCACCAGATGAAAGGGAATGAGAGGGAATGCTATGGGAGATCTGAGGAAAATGAGAAGTTTTGGGCCAATCGCTGTGGGAAAAGTCATAAAGGATCAACTAGAGAGAGATGATAGGATTGCTTTGCTGCAGCGAGGACTCAGTGGAGATTAGATAATATGCCTGCCAGGGATGAAAATAGCATAACTGTGTGGCTTCCTTCATCTCAGTTCAGCAGAGTAAGAACAGAAAAATTAGATTGGGGGAGTAATCCAGTACTGAGGGTATGACAATTCATGAGTGGGATAGGACAGGGTAGGGAGAGAGGTTCAAGAATAGAGAACAGTATAGAGCTGTACTGGCTAACCATGGAATTGAGATTAGAAGAATAGAAAATATAAGGAAAGGGTGATACCATAAGCAAATTAGGAGAGCAAGGAATAGTTTACCTGTCAGATCTATCAAGAAGGGAAGAATTTATGACCGAAGAAGAGATGGAGAACATTATGAAATGCAAAATGGATCATTTTCATTACATTAAATTTAAAAGTCCTTGCACAAACAAAACCAATGCAACTAAGATTAGAAAGGAAAGCAGAAAACTGGAAAACAATTTTTACAACCATTATTTCTGATAAAGGCCTCATTTCTCAAATATATAGAGAACTGAATCAAATTTATAAGAATGTAAGTCATTCTCCAATTGGTAAATGGTCAAAGGATATGAAGAAGCAGTTGTTAGATGAAGAAATTAAAGCTATCTATAGTCATATGTAAAAAGACTCTAAATCACTATTGATTAGAGAAATGCAAATCAAACAACTCTGAGGTACCACCTCATACCTATTAGATTAGATAATATGACAGAAAAAGAAAATGATGAATGTTGGAGAAGATGTGGGAAATTTTGGAACACTAAAGCATTATTGGTAGAGTTGTGAACTAATCCAACCATTCTGGAGAGCATTTTGGAACTATGCCCAAAGGGCTATAAAACTGTCCATATCCTTTGAGCCAGCAATATTGCTACTGTCTTTGTGCTCCAAAGAGATCATAAAAAAGAGAAAAGACCCACATGTACAAAAATATGTACGTCAGCCCTTTTCATGGTGGCCAAGAATTGGAAACTGAGGGGACACTCATCAATTGGGGAATGGCTGAACAAGTTGTGGTATATGCATGTAATGGAATACTATTGTGCTATACAAAATGATGAGCAGGTGGATTTCAGAAAAACCTGGAAAGGCTTACATAATCTGATGCTGAGTGAAGTGAGCAGAACCAGGAGAACATTGTACACAGTAACAGCAACATTGTATGATGACCAACTTTGATAGACTTAGCTCTTCTTAGCAATACAATGATCTAAGACAATTCCAAATGTCTCATGATGGAAAATGCTGTCCACATTCGGAGAAAGAATTATGGAGTCTGAATGCAGATCGAAGCATACTATTTCCCCTTTTTTGTTTTTGTTTTCTTTCTTGTGGTTTTTCCCTTTTGTTCTTATTTTTCTTTCACAACATGACTAAAGTGCAAATATGTTTAACATGATTGTACATGTATAACCTATATCAGATTGCTTGCTGTCTTGGGGAGTGGGGTGGGAAGGGAGAGTGGGAGGAAAATTTGGAACTCAAAATCTTATGAAAATGAATGTTGAAAACTATCTTTACATGTAACTGGAAAAAATAAAATACCATTAAATGCAAAAAAAATTTAAAAAAAAGAAATGAAACAAGAGCATAGCAAATAATGAGAAGAAGAAGAAGAAGAAGAAGAAGAAGAAGAAGAAGAAGAAGAAGAAGAAGAAGAAGAAGAAGAAGAAGAAGAAGAGAAAGTAAAGTCAAAGCAGAGACAAGGGCCTGGGAAAGTCCTGGAGGTAGACAGGTAGGAAGGAGGTCATGGTAAGGACAAAGAAGAGATCAGCCTTCCTAGGTACATGATTCTGGAGGATGATTTATTTTCATTTATTTTCAGTTCCATAAAAATGCCCCAAAACTATCTACTAGAATGCACAGAGTGGTTCCAATCCTCATCATTGGCAAGAATATCTACACCAAAGAAACCACAGAAGCAATGAGCTAAGTTCCTATGAAGCAAATATTTTCTTTTGCTATAAAAGGTAGTTACCAGCTTTGGTACTTTCCCATTCAACCTAAAATAAAAGGAGGAAAGGAAAAACATATAACCGTTTCCTGTTGACATTCCTGCCTGTATCTTTGTTTATGTAGTGGCCAAAAGCTTTTTTTTTTTTTTTGGTGAGGTTGTGGTAGGGAGGGAGGAGAAATTGATTAATCTGAAACCTTTCTGGCTTGTACACCTGTCTAGAAGTGGAGAGAATCATGAATTACTGAATTTGAGAATTGGAAGGGACCTGAATGGTCATATAGTTCAACCTATGCCCTAAAAAGAACCTACAATATTCCTGGGAGCTATCCACCGAGGCTCTGTTCGAGGACCTCCTAGGAAGGAGGTCCTGCTACCTCCTGAGGCAGCCTGTTCTACTTTAGGAGAGCTCTAATTGTTAGGCAGATTTTTTCCCCTTCCCAACATCAAGACTGAATTGATCTTTTTGTAATATCCATCTGTTTCTCCTGGTTCTGTTCTCTGGAGCCAAACAGAACAAGTCTCTGATCCCTTTTCCAATGACAGCCCTTCAAGTACCTGAAAGCAACCCTTTCCTGAAGGCGTTTAATACCAGAAATCCAATGACTCTAACAAACCCAGTGGAAGATGGTGATGAGTAAGGGACTCTGAGAATACAATGCCTATATATATATGAAGAAGGGTTGAATTCAGGCAACCAAAAGTTTCTTTTTTTTTCTTTCAATGACAACTTTGTTTCCTGAAAATGTTACTTTCTCTGTCTTGTTTGAGGCCTCTGCTCACAGACAGTTATTGTGGCCAGTTCTATTTTTTTTGGGGGGGGACTAGGCAATGGGGTTAAGTGACTTGCCCAGGGTCACATAACTAGTGTCAAGTATCTGACGCTGGATTTGAATTCAGGTCCTCCTGACTGCAGGGCTGGTGCTCTATCTGCTGTGCCACCTAGCTTCCCTTGTGGCCAGTTCTATAGGAATAATGGAATCAGATGCTGAGATTGAGTATTTTGACCATGGTTATCCATAGCCTGAGTGTATCAGTGCTAAATTCACTGTCTCCAGTAATCAAATTCACCATAAAACTAGATCAAAACACTAAATTGACTGGTGATCCAAATGAACCAGGTATGGATTTGCATCTTAGCCTCCTCACCTCTTGATAATATCAAGTGAACTAAAGTGATATTGAAAGAAATTAGCATGCAGTTCCCTCAGTAAATTTGCCTTTACTGGCTATCTCTCAAAAGCCCCAAGGTATTGCTTTTCAGAAGTATCAGTCAGTTAGGCAATCAGCATTTTTTGGGTATTTATTCTGTGCCAGACTGAACTTGCATAGCTAATACCTTACCTGATAGGTGCATTCATGTTCATGGTACTTGACCAGAACAGAATTATTCCCTTTATTTCCCTTTGTGAATTGAATCTCTGTCCCTAATTTAAATCTTGCCAGACATTTGAGATTTCAACTCAAAAAGGCAAACTGAATTCACAACCAAGGAACAAGTTGGGCTGAAACAAGGTAAACATGGATAAACTGTCATTGAGCAGATGGAGAACAATTCCCGTGAAATGAAAGCTCATGTTGTAATGTGGCTCACCCATGTGTTTCAAAACTTAGCCTCCGGTCCCAGCAGAAATTGCACACAAGGCAAGGGAAATGCTAGAAACAATCCAACCTGTTGTTTGGAACCTCGTCATATGAATGAATAGGAAATCATTGAAGAGATCAACTGTCCTGGTTGATGGGTATTAGTAAGTAAAAGCATTGTCTGGAAATGTGCCCCAACCAAAGACTTTTACAGTAATATTGTCAAAGCATCCTAGAGCAAAGTAAGCTAACGTTGTCCATGGCCCTTAAGGAACCAAGTGACCACCTTTTGCTAAGGGCTTTGTGCAGAGTTCATTCATGCTTTTGGAGGGAGTATTCCTCTTAAGAGATTTCGAACAGGGTTAGAAAACTGAATCGTACTTTATACTTTTATTATGTTTTTTTTAACAATTTTCAAAATGCTTTCATATACTTTCTTGTATTTGATGTTAAACCATCCCCTTTACCCCATATCTTCCTCCTACTCAATAATTTCTAGGGGCTCTCTATTATCCTCAGGATCAAATATAAAATCCTTTCTTTGGCATTTGAAGCCCTTCAAAAACTGGCTCCTTCCTCCTTTTCCAGTCTTATACCTTATTCAATCTCAGGTAATCTAGGACCCAGTGACTCTTGCCTCACCCAAGACACTCATCTGTTGTTGGACACTGGCTGTCCCCAGTGCCTGGAACACTCTCCCCCTCCTTGGCTTCTTTCCAGTCCCAGCCCAAATCCCACCTTCTCCAAAAAGCCTTTCTTGATCTCCCCTTAAGGCTGTTGCCTTCCCTTAGTTGATTATCTTCAGTTTATCCTGGATATAGCTTTGTTTGTCCTCAGTTTGTGTATTGTCTTCCTCATTAGACCAAGAGCTCCTAGAGAACAGACACTGCCTTTTGCCTTCCTTTGTAGCCCCAGTGCTTGGCATATAGCTGGGGCACAGTATGTTTATTGACTGACTAACTCAGTCTTCACTTCAACCTGGCTTTTTCCATTTTACATGTAAGGAAATGCTGGCAACATCTCAAAGGTGGCAAGTTATAGAGGGAAGAATAATAATAATTCACATTTTAGTTTGTCTATATGCATAAGTGTATAGAAATATATGTATGTATGTATGTATATTATATATATGTCTGTCTGTCTATCTATCTATCTATCTATCTATCTATCTATCTATCTATCTATCTATCTATCCACACACCCTTTTTGTTCCCCTCATTAGAATGCAAGCCTCTTGTGTTTGGAGACTGTCATTTATTACATTTTTATCCCTAGCACCTGGCACATAGTAGGCACTTCATAAATGCTTGTTGGTTTATTGTTGACTGATTGATAGTGCTTTCAGGTTTGCAAAACACTTTACATACATTATCTCTTTTAATCCTCATGAAGACCCATGATATTATGCTCTTACTACCTCTGTTTTATAGATGAAAAAGAATCTGAAGGCCAGAGAGGTTAGGGGACCTTCCCAGGGTCACAGAGCCAGTGTCAGAGGAAGGATTCAAACCCTGATTTCCCTTCCCAGCTCATTCTACATATGAGGAAATGAAGGCAAACAGGGTTAAGTGACTTGCCCAGGGTCACACAGTTACTAAATATTTGAGGCTAGATTTCTCATGGATCCAGGTCAAGCATTCTCTCCACTACATTCTAACTCCTGAATTTAGTATGCTTTTCACTAATATACCCCTCAAGTAGGTGCTGCAATTAACTTTTTTTTGACCAGTCACAAGTTAAAAATCTTTAATTCTTAGCCTTTTAACTAGTCAGTACATTGGTCATAATCTTAAATGTTTTCATTAATTCCTAACTCCAAAGACAGATCTATAGAATTTTATAATGCTAGAGCTAAAAAAAGCCTTAGAACTCATTTAATTCCATCCAGTAGGTTTACCAATGAGGATCTAAGAGACAAAGGGGTAAATTAGTTGCCCAACACCATGCTGCTAAGATAGCTGAGACCTGGATTCAGTTCTCCTGAAACCAAATACAATGCGGTGTTTCCAATTCAGTTGACATCAGCTTGGCAACCATCAATATAAATATGCATAAACAATAATATATATACAGCACAAAGGTATGCCTTATCTACCCAGATGGAGTTTATAATCTAATAGAGATATGAACAAAGACAATTTAGCTTACAGGCAGTCCAGCATGTGCTCTTTCTCTCTTTCCTTTCCTCCTTCTCTCTCTCTCTCTCTCTCTCTCTCTCTCTCTCTCTCTCTCTCTCTCTCTCTCTCTCTGTTCTCTCTCTCTCCTTGTCTCTCTGTCTCTCTGTCTTTGCCTCTCTGTCTCTCTCTGTTCCCTCTCTCTGTTTCTGTCTCTGTCTCTGTCTCTGTCTCTCTCTCTCTGTCTCTCTCTCTCTCTCTCTCTCTCTCCTCTCTCTCTCTCTCTCTCTGTTCTCTCTCTCTCTCTCTCTGCATTTACATATAAACACTTGAAAAAATATTTTAAAATGTGACAATTTGCTATACTGAATCAAATGCTTCTTATAGGTAGTAAAGAAAAAGCGCAATGGGGGAAAAAGGCTAATTCAGTACTGTAGTCAAGAGGTGATGAAGGTTCAAAGTAGAGTGGTGAATATTATAGTGGAGAGAATGGAGAGTTGCTATGGAGATAGAAATGAAAAGATGTGAAAACTAATTGGATATGTGGGAGAATGAGAGAATTCATTGGAGAAAGAAAATTTGGTCAAATAAATTAATGCTTCCCAGAGTAATAATAATAATGATGATGATGATGATGATGATAATGATAATAAAATTCCTTGCACAGCTAGTTATTATGCAATGTAATAAAGCAGAATAAATAAAAAAGAAAATGAAATAAACCCAAAGGGACACATTTAATCAGGTTGAAAGGTCCTCTTCTTAATATGCAAATATATCCATTAATAGTGTGCCACTGTCATGTATTATGTAAACAAGCATGATCTTGAGAAAAGTCTCTAACGGGGTTTTTACTCAGAGCAGGATGACTCAGTTTAATGCAATATGCCTGCAGGGTTGCAGATTGTGGAATTTCCTCTGACATAATGCCCATGTTGGAGAAGTGCTGGAACAGTATAAAAGAGCCACTAGCATGCTCCAACCAACAGAAATCCTCAGAAGGAGCCCAGCTAACAGGAGCTCCAGCTGCCAGCCAATAGGAAAACAGAGCAAACCAAACCACAAATTAACTGCCAACATGACTTCCAAGCTGCTGGTCACCCTCCTGGCCATCTTCCTGCTTTCTGCAGCATTGAATGAAGGTGAGTAGATCTCTTTTTCAGCATTCAGGCTAAGGAGATATGCTCTCTGAATACAGTTCCTGCTTAGAAATATGCATTTCCAGAAAGGCAAATTGTAATACTGTAAAAAGAAAACTATCTTTTTCAAGGGATACAAAAAAAATAGAATCCTTTTGGAACTGCTTTCTTTTTTTTAGGACTTTTTTTATACCCATTTATCCTAAAACAAGGATTTGTTGTTCAGTCATTTTCACTCATGTCTGACTCTTTGTGACCCCACTTAGGGTTTTCTTGACAAACATACCAGAGTAACTTGCCATTTCCTTCTCCAGTTCATTTTATAGGCAAAGAAACTGAGGCAAACAAGGTTAAGTGACTTGCCCAGGGTCATACAGCTACTAAGGATCTGAGGCTGGATTTGAACTCACAAAGATGAGTCTTCCCAATTCTAGGCTCGATACTCTATCCACCAAACCACCTAGCAAGGATAGAATTTAGCAAATGCAAATGAGATTAGAGAGAACAATTTGAATAATTCCCACCTCTAATACTTATAAGCTGTTAGATCATGGAGAAGTTATTTATCCTCTCAGGACTTCCGCTTCCTGATCTCTAATGTGGGGAGACTAATACATAGCCGGCAGGGTTGCTGTATGCTCCAGTTTGATAATGCATGCACACTTTATAGCGCTATGCCAATGCCAATTTTTGTTACTGCTAGTCAGGTCCTAAATGTGTGCATGCATGTACATATACACATATATACGTAAATGTATTCACACACATACACAAATATGTGCACATACATATATGTATTAACACACATATCTATAGTTATTTGCACACACGATATATGCATGCAAATTTGTGTATATATACACACACATATAAACAAATACATGCATGCATGCATGTTACACATATATGTATAAAATTAAATGTGAATACGGTATCTTGCAAATAAATCAGTAGAAAGAGCCACTAGGTGGTGCAGTGGATAGAGCACTCTGGGTCTGGAGTCAGGGAGACCTAAGTTCAAATCTATTCTCAGACACTTAGTAGCAGTATGACCCTGGGTAAGTACTTAACTTCAGTTTGCTTCAGTTCCCTCCTTTGTGAAGAAGAGATAATAACAGCACCTTCTTCCCAGGGTTGTTATAAGTATAAAACTAGGTGATATTTATAAAGCATTTTGCAAACTTTAAAGAAATATATAAATGCTAACTAATTATATAATATAAATTATATATAATATATAACTTATGATACTTAATGTTATTATGTAATATTAACTATAACAATATAATAACAAATATGTGCACGCCTGCCAGGAACAGAAGCACACATATACCTCTACATTCCAGAGCATGGCATGAATGACATCTACAGATGACTAAGTTCTCCTTACATTGTATTTGGAGACTCATTTGAGCAGACTGCTTACTGACATCAGTCAAATTGGACATGTGTTTGACAAATGCCCACCTTACTCTTTGTGTACATGATAATGTTCCTAATCCATGGTTGCTCAGACATCCTAACATCTGCAGAAAGACTTAGGAATCCTGAACATTTAGCAACTCTTGACACTTTGACATGTTTACTGGACACCTTTTGCTTGGTAATATTACTAGGAATACTAAAACTTTCAAAAATTCATTTTATAAATTTATTTCTACTTGCCACTTCTCTCTATTCTTTCTACTTATTTGTTTTCTGTAGAATGGCCCTGGAAAATTCCATGCCAAATAGAGAAAAGTGTGAGGACAAATAAACAGAGGAGCATTGGCTAAAAGACTCCAAAGGTGTACTTGTAATAAAATCCCATTAGAAGTAGCCAGTGAAAACTGCTCCCGGAGAAACAAATTGAGGCTGATGAGAGATCAGGTTTCAGATTTAGAGGAATTTGTGTGCTAATGATAAGATGTGCGACAAGTTTTCAAAATCACTAATTGATTTCATGGTCAGAAAAAATCTTCCAACTGGGATTGATGAAGCTGATAACTTCGGTTAGTACTAACTCTTCTCATTCCCTTATTCCTTTCCAGCTGCTGTGGTGCCTCAGGCAGTGTCAGAACTCCGGTGTCTGTGCATCAAAACACATTCCAAACCTTTCCATCCTAAACTCATTAAGGAGCTGAGAATGATTGACAGCGGACCACACTGCCCGAACACAGAAATCATGTATGTAACTTTCAGAAAAGAACTAACGGTTTCATTTAGGAGACTGGGCTTGGGGTCAGTGGGGGGAGGTGGAGGAGAAGGAGGGAAAGGAGAGATTATGGAAACTGCAAAGGAATCAACAGAACCCACCTAACTATTGAGATGTCCCCATCATCTGTCTCAACCCAAACTGGCCAAGGGTGCATTCATAAAAAGTTTCATGGGAATTGGATTTTTTTTTGGGTAATATAACCATTTTTAACAAATGCTGTAGAAACTTGATATTTAATAAATTCCTGTGGTGAACTTTTAAATGAGGAAACAATTCCCCTATTATTGATCTTTGAAGTAAATTGTGATGGTCATAAATCCGTTTTGTCATCAGGGAGGCATGTCAATAGTTTTCTTTTAAAATGACTCTAATTTAGAACTTATTTTGATAGAAAAGGAGAATAGAACCTACATAAAATTATATGAACTCTGATTATATGAGGCTGCCAATTATTAATTATTAATAGCGTTAATAATTGTTGCTATTGTTCAGTCTTGCCAGTCATGTCTGACTCTTTATGACCCTGTTTGGGGTTTTCTTGGCAAAGATCCTGGAGTACTTTGCCATTTCCTTCTCCAGCTCCTTTTATAGATGAGGAAACTGAAGCAAACAGGGTTAAGTGACACAGGGCCACACAGCTAGTAAGTGTCTGAGGCCAAATTCGAACTCAGGAAGATGTCTTCCTGACCTAAGCCCAGTTCTCTATCCACTGCATCACCTAAGGCTCTTCAATAATTAGCAATTAACAATTAGCTACTAAATATTAACAACAATAGCCAACATTCAGATAACAGATATTATCTCATTTGACTATCACAATAAACTGTGAAGTAGGTGCTATTATTATCTCCATTAGACAGATAAGGGAACTGAAACAGAATAAGAGGAAGTGACTTTCTCAGAGTCACATAGCAACAGACCGTAGGAATCAGAATTGGAACTCAGGTCTCCCTAACTCCAAGCCCAGTGCTTTCACTCTACATCATCCTACCTCCCTAATTGCTAGGTTGAGGCCCAGTTTGACACTCTCCAAAAAAGTTACAGACATTTATCATGACTTTGAAAAACACTTCCACATTTTTGAGTTATGGAGCTTATGAAGGCCTTTTCTCTTCTTTTAAATATAATTTCTTTGAGACATTACAGAGAATGGAATGAGGAACTAGGCACACTGCTGCTCTAAACAGTGAAAGATAAATTAAAAGAAGAGCGGAAAGTCCCCAAATTTTGATATTTCAATATGAGCCATCAGTTGACTTCAATGATGTAGGTCATCATTTGTGTTATGTGAGTAGTAGTTCTCCCCTGGACCTTTTGAATTTTCTGGTGCTAAATCATTCTACCATGGCAAGAGAAAGCATTCCCTGGAAGTTGATGTCATGAATTAAAGAACATAGCTCCCTGTATATTAAGGAGAGTTTTCTGGGAGAATCTCAGTGTTCCGATTGAATGGCTACGCTTCCCACTGACTTGGGGGGCATTGATTTTGGTAGCAAAGAGACCCTTCAGAGTGGATCATTATTCATCATGTTTTTTTTTTCTTTTTAGTGTCACTCTTCAAGATAACAGGGAGCTCTGCCTGGACCCTCAAGCAAAGTGGGTGCAGAAAATTCTTCATGTGTTTTTGAAGAAGTGAGTATATCATTATTCCAGAGAAATCAAAAGCAGGAGAGAAACAATCAGGAAAATGAGAATGGATGAATGGAATTGGCCCATTCCTTTCTCATTGTCTTAGAGTAGTTTATTGTGTTTTCCCCTTTCTGGCATCTACCCTTTCAATAAAAGAAGTAAACATAACAGTAATTGACATTTATGTAGTTTGCTTTAAGATTTTATTAGCATTTTATGAACATTATTGAATTTGATCCACATAACAAATCAGTCGGATAGAAATGCCTGCTAAGATGGACATTTAAGGATAAGGAAACTGAGACTCCAAAAGATTAGGTTACTTGTTTAGATTTAGCAGTTATCTAGTGTCAGAGGCTGGACTTGAATCCAGGTCTTAACTGACTCCAACTTCATTTCATTATAGTATACTACTACTACTACTACTACTACTGCTACTACTACTACTACTACTACTACTGCTACTACTACTGATATTATTTTTCCATAACATAGTATATTACAAAAGCAAATCTCCCATGCACAACTGCCTATTCCTTTTAAATATACAACAGAGATGTCTTTTAAAAAAATGACTTGAAAGAGAGAGCAAAGTCAAGCTTAGAAGATATTATGTTCCCGACAAGATGTGTATTCAAAAGTTCTCTCTTATGGAGCTTATATGGTGTAGCATTGTTTAATCTCTTAAAATATTTTCCATTTCAGAGCTGAGAATAACTCAAATTAAAATGGAAGCCCTTCTCCTTTGTCTTGAATTTATCTCTCCATGAAGATGCCAATGAAACATCAGGGAAACCTGCTTCTCTTTAAAATACGCAACATGGCCCAGAGAATTAAGGAAGTGAGGTGTTGACTTTGCCACTGATTCACTGTGCCTCAACTTCTTCATTTCTGTAACTGCCCAAGAACACCTGCTCATTCCTACCTCACTGAGATGCTCACTATGAGGACAAAAATGCCAAAGCTCTTTCTGCTTTTTTTTTTCAGGGTCAGACAATATAATGATATTATTTTCAGCTATAATTTAATTTAGATATTTACTATTTATGTATTTATTAAAAGGATGTGTGGAGCTAGAACTGGATGATAAAAACTGCCCTGATAGGAAGTGGAGACAAAATGATAATGAATTTTATTTAATTTAAGACCTGGGGAGTACTCGATATTCCTCCCACTTTCACTGTTAGGAGGAGGATTCTGTCTTCCAGAAATGTCTATGGAGGGATGACATCAGTGGAAATCTGCATTAGGGACTTTCGCCCTAATTCTGGAATCTAGAGTGGTTTAAGAAATAAAACAGCAATGTCTTCCTGGGCCTAAGTCCCAGAATTCTTCTTGGTGGGGAAATTATTTATGGTGTGTTAATAACTTGTTCTCAGTTTATTTAAATGGTTGTGCTCTGTCACCACCATGGTTTATTTATTTAACTTGAGAAAAGTTTTTTATATTATATCTGAGGGAAGTTTTCCTGACATTTTTGATCATTTAGAAGTCTGCTTAGGACCATGAGCATATTTATCAAAAATGTAACTCATTGTCAACTTTGTAAACATTTGCTTTATTCTAGTTTTTTTGGTTAAGATTTCCTGGAAGTTTTCTTTCAATAAAAAATGAACATTTGGATTTTAAAAGAGCCAAATTCCTTGCTTCTTTGCCTCATAATTTCCATGATAACTCTTAGTTTAAGCAGCTATTTAATTTTTGCACCAGGGGCATCTACCACAAATCAGGTTTGGGCCTAGTTCCATGAAAGGGTTCTCAGTTTGGGTGGGGTGCTCACAAGAGAGGAGAGAGGATGGGAACTGGATACTATTGGGAGGCCTGTCCCCAGGGAGAGGGAGCATCATTTGGTAATTCCCTATTTTATTTTATTAAAAAATTCTTTTTATTTACTTTTTTTTGTTCTAAATTGTTTCCCTCCTTTCTGCCTCCCTCCCACACACTGAGAAGGCAAGCAATATGATATCAATTACACATGTGAAACTATGCAAAACATATTTCCATATTAGCTTATTTTCTTTGAATAATTATTGTTAATTAGGTGACAAATTCCATTTTTTCACACTTAGAGTGTGGGAAAATGTTATCTCCTAGAGCAAAGGGATAATTGCCTTGGGAGAAAGGTCTGAAAGAGGGCTTGAAGCCAAGGATTGACTATGCCCTCAAAAAAAACACTTACAAATTATTGCATCAAATTTCATGACCCAATATCAGTTTTGGAAAGAAATAATTTTCTTGATTAATGTTTTCCTTTTGCATTGGAAAAAAAACACAAAGCAAAATTGAGGCTCTGCTTCAGACACCTTTTGAAAAACTAAGTTCATGCTGTCTGAAGCTTATGTAGAATGAAGGAGGTAGTGTGGGCAAATGGAAGGGGCATGGCCTCTGAAGGGAACGCTCCCACAGATACTTATTACCTATATAATCTTGATGAGTCAAAGCCTCCCTCGACTTGTATTTCTTCATTTGTAAAATGGAAGGGGGTTGAG
Source organism: Phascolarctos cinereus (assembly GCF_003287225.1). Lineage (NCBI taxonomy): Eukaryota > Metazoa > Chordata > Mammalia > Diprotodontia > Phascolarctidae > Phascolarctos > Phascolarctos cinereus. The sequence goes on from NW_027556402.1 coordinate 18,034,057, forward strand.
CTATATGGCCTCTGAGATCCCTACTGGCTTAGGGCCTTGTTGAATTTGAAGATGGGGTAGACTGTTAGAGCTGGAAAGGGATGACAGAGGCCATCTTGTTGAACAGCCTTATTTGAAAGATATGGGAACATATGCCCAAATTATTCAGAGCAGAGACTGGCATTCAGATCTCTTAACTCTTAATCTAGTGCTCTTCTAGCCAAGCTGCTGAAATTGGACATTCTGAGACATTGTTGAAGCTCATTCAGTGGTCTCAATCTATCTTGAGCTCTAGTGCCTAGTTTCATGGCTCAGGACAAGCATCTGAGTGATACAGAGTGGCAGAGGTGGAGGGTGAAATTTCCATGAGCTCACTCAGACACTGAGGGGACTGGCCCGTGTGCCTGGGATAGGGCCTTTCCCCCTACTCCTTAGCCAGCTGTGATCTATATCCTCCGGGGGCAAGGGTGCCACGCCATGAACCAAGCTATTGTTCTCACACTCCTGTCACTGAGATCTGCCCCTACAATGACCAGTTTCTGTAGTCTTCTTTCTTACAAGACTACAAATCCTGTAGCTGTTGAGTTGTTTTTCAATCATGTCCAACTCTCCCTAACCCCATTTGGGGTTTTCTTGTCAAAGACACTAGAGAGGTTTGCCATTTCCTTTTCCTGATCATTTTACAGATGAGGAAAGTGAGGCAAACAAGGTAAAGGGACTTACCTGTAGTCACACAACTAGTGAGTTTCTGAGGCCAGATTTGAACTCAGGAAGATGAGTCTTCCTTACTCTAGGCCTGGCACTCTATACACTGCACCAACTACCTGACCTCTAAGTGCATAAGTAGGCCCTCTAAATCCTCCCAATCCCAATCCTGAGAATTTAGAAGGAATGTCCCGGTCACTGAGCTATGATTCTGGTTCTGAGAGGAGGCAGAGAGTGTAGAAGGCTTTTTTGAGGAGCTCAGAGATAGAAGATGATAACTCAAGGGGACAGAAGGGTCAAGGGTGATTTCTTTTCTTAAAGAATGGAATGTTTCAAGGCAATAGGAGGAAAGGAGCCAATAAGTAAAACTTGGAGGATAAGAGAAAGAGGGAGGCAGAAAGGCACAGACAGAGAGACAGAGAGATAGAGAAAGAGACAGATAGAAAGACAGAGAAAGACAAAGAGAGACAAAGAGACAGAGGCATAGAGAGACAGACAGACAGACACAGAAACAGAGAGAGAAACAGAGACAGAGAGAAACATATATAGACCAAGAGACAGAGAAATAAAGAGACACAGAGAGACACAGAGACACAGAGAGAGAGAGAGAGAGAGAGAGAGAGAGAGAGAGAGAGAAGACAGACAGACACAGACAGACAGAGACAGAAACAAAACAAAAAGACACACACACAGTTGCAGAGAGACACAGAGAGACAGAAACAGAGAGACAGAGAGAGAAATGAACTCATTATCAAAGTGGCAGTTGAAGACAATGCCATTTAACATAGGGGTTGGAATTACTCATTGTATGTCTCTTCTATGGTGTGAGGCAGCCCGGAACAATGGATGGGAAGATGGTTTAGGAGGAAGAAAAACCTAGATTCAAGTCCTGTTCCTGGCATATACCACCTGCTGACGTCCTGGACAAGGAAGCTAACTTATCACTGCCCGAGGCAATTTTCTAAGTCTATAAATTGCAGAGCAGATACTGTTCTGCATTGGTACAGGGAACTCCGCATGCCAGGAAGAATTTCCTCTTGAAGCTAGACATTCATATGATTTTCAGTAACACATACTGTCCTGGAGCAAAGCTCTCGTAAGCTGACCCTATTATGTCTCCGAGGAGACCATGCCAGGATTTCTCTGACTTAGTGGGAAATTCAGTTGTCCTTGGGCAGTACCATATAAGGGACCCTTCTCAGGAGCTGGTATCTTCCTTGGCTTATAATTCCTGCCAGTTTCTGACCATAGTCCATATAGAGATCAGAAATACTTTGTCCCTACCATTTCCAAATGAGTCTCAGTCACCTGAAGGAGATACTAAATTGAACCATTGTGATTCCAAAGCCTGATATGCTTTTTTCCCTCTGGCACCTGGTTGGTTTGTCTTTTGCCTCGACATGCACAGATGTCTCGAACCTTGACAAACCATCTCCATTTTGACCGAATTATTCCTCATGTATCATCAAGTTTCTCTGGGTTCAAATGGGCAAGGATATTCAAATTTCCCATGGTTGCTTCCTGTAATTCCTAGCTGAGCAAGTGTGGGTGGGGAAAGCTACTCACTTCCTAAGGACTATCACCCGTAAAGGTAATAGAGGACAGGAAGAAAACAGTCCTTTTTGTTTAATAATTTCTGTAGCACTGAAGCGAATTCATTGTTGTCTTTGAATAGCCATAACATGATGGTCTGTAGAAGCCAAATTATCACGGGCCACAGACGCCATCTGAGTAGATGAAAATGAACAAAAATAAATCCAACTTTCTTCATTTTCTTTGTCACTTGAATTTTTAAAACTGCCCACCGTTCTATTGTGGTAATTTGTAGGATCACAATGATAACATGTGCAATATTGGAGCAGAAAGGAGCCTTAGGAATCCTGTCAAACTTTTTATTGGTGAGTTAATTAAGGCCTAGAGAAATCAACTGAATTTACTGAAGTCTTAGAGTTAGTTTGGAGCAGAACTGGGAGTAGAATGGGGGTCTCAAGAGACTCAGAGGGTAATTCATTATTTACTGTGAATATCTACTATGAGACCCATGACCATGAATAGCCTCTTTGTCATAGATGAAATGGACAAATTCATAGTTATTTTCTAGATCTGTAATCAATGGCCAGCTTCATTTGTTGCCCATTTGGATTTATGTTCAAGACACTGGGGTTTGTTTTTTTGTTTTGTTTTGTTTCGTTTTTTTCTTTCTTTCTTACATAGAATGAAATGGTCCATCATATATATTTGTTTCTCCTTGAATGTGTTAAAGAAGAAAAACAAGATGGTATTATGGCCAAGTATCCACCACTGAAAATATTTAAGGATCAGGGCTGAATTTAAAATCAAACTTGGTCAAGATACAATTCCATTTTTAAATGTTTACTGGCTTCATTTATTCCCCATGGCTGTGATTGTCTGAAGACAGAATCTAGATGAATGGTATAGATATATTTCAGGAAATATATATAAGGAAATGAGAAAATTGCTTGGAGGTGGTTTTAGTCTTAAGATGATTCAACCATAGTTTAGATGGGGAAGGTTTCAAAGAATTTAAGAGCCTTTTATGAACCTGTAAGTAGAGGCAGAGGAATAGCTTGGGTAGAATCATTTCTGAAAACATAAGCGATGGGAGTTAGGGATTTCTACCCACAACTGTAAATCGGGAGGTAAGGAAGAGCAATTAGGAAGAGTGAGGTGTAATTGAGCTAAGGGGCTCAGGAAAATATAGACTGAGTGTCATTGCTTCTTCGGACTAGCACATTTTGCCCAAGGTTTGGAGAATGCCCAGGGCTTGATCCCAGGGTGTGTGTGTGGGAACTCATTAGGGAAAACACGATCTTGGTCTGGATGTGTTCAAACCAAGTATGTGGTTCTTGGATCATAAATTTAGAGCTGGGAGGGAACTTAGCGGTCAGTTAGTCCAACCCCATCTTTTTTGCTTTTTTGTTTTATTTTGTTTTTGGTTGGGCAATGGGGTTAAGTGACTTGCCCAGGGACACACAGCTGGTAAATGTTACATATCCGAGGCCGGATTTCAACTCAGCTCCTCCTGAATCCAGTGCTGATACTCTATCCACTGTGCCACCTACCCTCCCCCTCAAACCCCCTCATTTTAAAGATAAAGACACTGAGGCTAACTGAGGTCATGTTACCTATCTTGGGTCACATTAGTTAATCAGTGTCTGAGGCAGCATTTGAACTTAGATCTTCCTAATTCCAAGTCCAGTCCTTTATTTACTAGGGACCTGGTTTAGGTCACACCATATCTCCACCTGAAGAAGGGAGGGTCCCTTAGCTAAAACAGAAATCTCAACTGATCTAGTGCAGGGGTGGGGAACCTGTGGCCTGGAGGCCACATGTGGCCTTCTAGTTCCTTGGGTAAGGTTGAGTCCAAGTTTTAAAGAATAAATCCTTTTATTAAGGGAATTTGTTCTGTGAAGTTTGGATTCAGTAAAAGGGCCACACGTGGCCTCAAGGCTGCAGGTTCCCCATCCTTGTCTACAGCAAACTCCTTTTGGAGCTATTATATACTCCCAGGTTTGGAGAGTGACCAGGGCAGGGGACTAGTAGAAGTAGCCATCACTACTAAAGGTCACCTAGGGATTGATAACTTCTCTCCCTCTCTGCAAAGCTAACAATAGCAAACTATCCATGAGCATGTCGTATTGTGTCAGTCATATCATCGGAATCCTTCAAACTCAGGATCAAGACGCGCATTTTAGGAATAGTATGATTGTCCTTGGGTAACTTGTGATAGAAAAACTGTGAATATCCTATTTAAAAGATCTCCGCTCTTGAAATTTTGGTCCTTGACAGGTGAGCTCTTGCTTTATCTAGCCTAGAACTGTACTTCCACCCCATTTCCTAGACGTCTTCATGATATGCTTTCTGCAGCCATCATCCTTTTCTGTCCCTATTGAATCCTTGGACTTTGCCTCAAGGGTTGTGCCCACCTTTGATAAATGATAGTTGGCCTTATCTTACATGGGATTAGTTCTCTGCTTCACTTCCTGGCTATCTTTACAAGTGGTACCCTTCCTGCCAACTCCCCTTTGTGTATCTTCTTCTATTAAAATATGATGGACCCATATTTTTTTTTGTCAAGGCAATTGGGGTTAAGTGACTTGCCCAGGGTCATACAGCTAGTAAGTGTCAAGTATGTGGTCTGAAACGAAATTTGAACTCAGGTCCTCCTGACTCCAGGGCTGGTGCTCTATCCACTGTGCCACCTAGCTGCTCCCTTGGACAGACCCTTCTTGAGTTCAGACATTGCCTTCCTTGCTTGTATTTGTATACCTTTGTTGTTAGTCCTTCATTTTTAAAGAGGACCAATGATATCACTGGTGATGTCTTGAATTGTGCTTGAATTGGATTTAAGTGTGGCACAAAGTCATCAGCCTCACTCCCTTTTCCTGTATCATTGGAGTCCAATGGAAGGACAAAAGTCAAGATGACTGCTGCTGGCCCAGGATGCAGTGGATGACCTTGGTGTCTTTGCTGTCTGACCAAGCTCTTAGATCTCTGCAGCACCTGCTTCGGTTGCCTTCATGGCAAATTGTTTTCCTCTGCCCATTCTGCTGTGGAAAGTCTTCACATGGTTGGGGTAGATATCCCCCTAACTCACTGATGGGCTTGAGGCCTGTCAGTTACCCTCAACCTAGTTTAGCCAGTCTGCCAAGATGATTTGCCAGGGTGTGGTGGCTACATACGTTACAATTTCTTGGATACACAGGTGAGAGCTGAGTGAATCAGGTGGATACAAAGAGAGATGAGCAGCCCCGAAAAGGGCTCAGCAAACCCTCACACCAGAGTGCTAGTCCCACCCCAAACATCCCAATTTGTATACCTAGTAGTTCCTGAAATGCCTAACACACAGTATTTAATAAATTCATTCTCTCTCTCTCTCTCTCTCTCTCTCTCTCTCTCTCCTCTCTCTCTCTCTCTCTCTCTCTCTCTCTCTCTTTCTCCCCTTCATCTATATACTATCTCTCTATTTCTCTCTCTCCTTCTATCCATTCATCTATCCCATCTGTCTATTATAAATCTATCTAGCTATCTAAAATGGGGATACATGGCATTTTGGAGATTTTTTGGATAGAGTTCTCAATCTCTACATTTGATTATTCCCCAGTGATAATTTCCCAAGTAACAAATGAGCTTGAACCCTGAGTCTCTCACTCCCAATCCTATGCTCACATTCCATTAGTGCTTGGTACCTGCGGGACCTGAGGCCCAGGGCCACTTGTCCAAAGAAATATCATTTTAAACCATGGTCATGCCACTTACCACCTATATGACCATGGGCAAGTTAGTCAGTCTTCCCTAGGCCTTGGGTCACACAAGCATTGAGCATCAATGAAAGAAGTGTAGGATTTGGAACTGGAGGATGTGGATTCAATTCCTCTTCAGACTCAGTGTCTTATCGCTGAAAATATTTTGTCTTCTATCTCCATCAGCTCTCATTCTGTGATTCTATGAGCTTCTCATCTCGTATATCTTCTTTGAACATTTTGTGAAGATTACTAGAAGACATTAATTAAGAAATCTTAAAGCTAGCTGGGTACCTCTGTTAAGAATATTTCTCGAATGATTACTGACAGAAGTGATGCAGCAACAACATCGTGTCCCCAGAATATAAGAAGAAAATTGCCTAAATTTAACAAAAGGCCTCTGTCCTCCCCAGAAAACATTAAGAAATAAAGAAAAGGAAATGAGGATGCTCTCCCTGCAAATGTTTTTATTTAGTTTTTTTTTTAAAAACCCAGTTTTGGAGGCAAAACATCTAACTTCCAAAGAATGTTCAGGTTTGCCAGTAAAGCCAAGAAGTGCTGATAAGAAAAGGCAAGACCAGGAAGCTGACAAACATTAGTGAACATGCCTGAGAAAAATGTCATGAAGAGAGTTAAGAATGAGTTTTCACCTTGGGAAATTATGGCTGGAGAACAATCAAGCCCAGAGGCTGGGAACTTAGCCACGGTCTCCTGTATCTCTGCCCTGCCCTATGCACCACCTCAGATCTTTGAAGCAGTGATTCTTCTAACTATTTGAGGGCACTTGGCTCCACAAATTTAGCCCCTGCATACTCTCTTCCTACGCAGTTTCAATGACTTAATTAGGCTAAACAGCCCAATAACTTGATCTGGGCCAAAATGAAAACTTTATGTCAATATGTAGTAACTTCAAAGCATATAGGCAGATAGATACCTGAGTAATTCTGAACTATCACAAAGTTACATTAATAGAATGATTTTTTGAATGATAGAATTTTAGAATAATAGAATGGAAGCTTTCTGAGGCTAGGGACTATATCCTTTTCTCTCTTTCTATCTTCAGTGCCTAGCACAAAGCCTGACACATAGTAAGGACTTAATAAATGTTACTGACTTGAATGGAATTGAAGAGAAATATGCCAGATATTTTTTTCTTCCACTTTTATCTGCATCTACAAATCAATGACCAACCATTTATTTAGCAGTTATTTGTGGAAACAAGCATATATTAAGTGCCTACTATGTGCCACTTATTATGCTGAACATTTATAGATATTATCTCTTTTGATCCTCACAACAGCCTTGGGAGGTAGGCCCCATTATTATTCACCATTTCACAGATTAGAAAATTGGATGAGAGGAGTTCAATGATTTGCCCAGGGCCACATAGCTAGTCAGTGTCTAAAGCTGGATTTGAACTTAGCTCTTCCTGGCTCCAGGCCTAGCACTCTATTTACTGCACCACTTAGCTTGCCCCCCAGTTTGTTAATTACTTAATAAAACAGAGACACCTCTTCTCTCGTTACATTTGTTTGTCTATCTCTTGACATCAATAACTCCCCCCCCCTCAATTTTCTAGCTCTAAGTTAACATCAAGGTGACTGGCTATACTATTAATTAACTGTTATTGTTATCGTTCAGTCACTTGAGCCCTGCCTGACTCTTCATGACCCCATTTTGGGGGTGGTCTTGGCAAAGATACTGGAGTGGTTTGCCATTCCCTTCTCTAGCTTATTTTTATAGATGAGCAGGTGAGGCAAACAGGGTTAAGTGACTTGTCCAGGGTCACACAGCTAGTAAGTTTCTGAGGGCTGATATTGGAAATCTGATAACTGGGGACATTTGAAATTGGCCATACCTTCAGTGTGCTTCCATTCTGTTGGGGAGACAATACATACCCATATAAATATATACAGAAGTAATTACAAGGCAGTTTAGGAGGGGCCTTTGCAAGTGGGACAGCACCACCTTAAATAGGAGGTGACATCTGAATTCAGTTATGAAGCAAACTAGGGACTTTAAGAGAGAAAATTGAAACATACTGTCAAGTCTGTTATTTGACATCAGAAGAGAAAGAAGAAAAGGAAGACCAGAGAGGGAAGGAAGGAAGGAAATAGGAAAGCAGACAAAGAAAGATGAAGCAAGCAGGGAAGCAGTAGAAAGACAGACTTAGTTGTTTTACTGAATTCAACAATCTTGTTTATTTCGCTAAATTATTGACTCTCTTGGATGCAGCACACAGAGATCTTCTATTTACAGACAATATAAAAATATAATTAAATTGCAATGTGCTTTTAGGATCGACCATTCCATGTGTAGCCTGGGTGGGGTGGTCCCTTATTTCTCTGTCTGTTAATAGCTTCTTTTAAAAATTCATTCTTGTCTTGATTTCTAAGATAAGCAAGGGAGTGAGTTCTAATGTATCCATATTGCTTGCTAAAGCCGTAGCATTCATAAGCTCTGATCACCCCAGTTTGCTAATTATTTAATAAAATGGAGAGCTCTCTTTTCCCATGATCTCTATGACATCTGTCTATCTCTTGACATCAACATCCTGACCCCAATTTTGCAGGGATAAATTAACATCATAGTTATTGGCTATATTCCTTATTAACTGTTGTTCAATTGTTTCAGTCATGTCCAACTCTTTGTGATCCCATTCAGGGTTTTCTTGGCCAAGATACTGGAGTAGTTTGCCATTTCCTTCTCCACCTCATTTGACAGATGAGCAACCGAGGCAAATAGGATTAAATGACTTGCCCAGGGTCACACAGCTAGTTAAGCTTCTGAGGTCAGATTTGAGCTCATGAAGAGGAGTCTTCTTGATTCCAAGCCAAGTGCTCTATCCACTGTACCACCTACCTGCCCCATTTATTAATTGTAACAAACAATAAAACAAAAACAAATTAGCATTTACAATATATCAGCTGTGAGAAAGAACTTAGCAAAAATCACATTCAGTCATCACTACAACTGCTGGCTTTGCTTACCTTAGAACCTAGGAATCACTAGATTTTGTCTAGTCTTAATGTTGAGGTTTAGGGGTGCTGAGACTCTGAAATAATGACACAGGTCCTGGCTCAAAAGAATTCAACCCAAGCCTTCTCTCAGACAAAGACAAGGTTTATTAGAACACCAATCAAGGCGGGCATGATTTTAAGAATATGCTATATTGACCAGACTCTTAAGGAATCTGAGTAATTTAATGGGGAGGCAAGATGGACCTTATATACAGAAAGACTGTGGGAAGGATCTAGGAGTGGCCAGTAGGCTGAGGTGACTGGGAAGTAACAGAGAAGGACCATGAGAATGGGGTCTAGATGGAATCAAGGGTGGAAAGTAGGCAGGGGCTACCCAGAGGTAACAGATAATGGAGGGCTGGGCTAGGTAACAGAACTGGGAGATTGGGCATAGGCCACAATGAAAGGCCAGCTGAGAGGATTACTAAGATGGCTAGATGCCCTGGGCAGGTGCCAGAGACTTGACCAAGTGGGAAAGTTCAAGGAAGTTAGGATGGGGTTTCCAGGACCTATATACCATCACTACCATTCAGGATTCTGAAAATATCAATTAATTTGTATTTTTGAGAATTCTTTTCATGTTCAATATAAGGATCCAACTTCCTTCTTTAAAAAAAAAAAGTTCCCACAGCTCTTTTCCTTTACCTCTCCAAACTAAGAATCCCTTCACAAACTTCTCATTGAAACATAGCTAAAATGATACTATTCAAGAGTCTGTTATCTTGTTGTATTGTAAAAATACTGCATTTTAAGATGTGCCTTTGTGAGAAAAGCTATTGAAGGTGTTACACATGAAGACTGAAGTGCAATCAAATACCAAATTAATTTGTAATTACTGTTTTTTTAATGAACAAACTTTGGTTTAGACAGACCAAAACCCAAAGAAAAAGATTTGTCTGAATTATTAAGTGAAACAATATAAACATATCGTGAATAATCATGCAACCAATGAACTTTTTCAATTTACCCATTAGTTTTTTTTAAAAGACTATGAGCTTTAACTTTAAGAGAAGACTAAAATCCTGTATTATATTTAGTATGAGTTTTGTTACTTTTCAATGTTATCTTCTTTTATACAGTTGTACCACACACACACACACACACACACACACATACACACACACTGTTCTTCACTTTTTGCTCTCTTTTCCTTTCATCATTTGATAAAGATTTTCACTTTAAAAAGATTAGATTTTGATTTCATTGGAATCAGGAACTCCCAGTGAGCAGACTCCCTCTACCAATGTAGATTAGCTCCTACACTGAAATTTGTAGTCTTAAAAAGTGGCCTGGGGGCAGCTAGGTGGCACAGTGGATAGAGCACCAGCCTTGGAGTCAGGAGCACCTGAGTTCAAATCCGGCGTCAGACCAAACACTTGACACGTACTAGCTGTGTGACCCTGAGCAAGTCATTTAACCCCAATTACCTAAAAAAAAGTGGCTTGGGGAAACTGAGAGATTAAATGACTTGCTCAGGGTCAACCAATCTCTTAATTTCAACCAAATAGGATTTGAACCTAGGCTTTAGCTGACTCTGAAGCCAAATCTTTCCACTATGCCAAATGGCCTCACAAGTCCACATATTTCTTCGAATTCTTTATATTTATAGTTCCCTGTAGCACAAAACCATTCCATTCCATTCATATTCCACCACTGAGCCATTGATTTAGAAGTTGTTGGGTATTTGGCTTGTGACAACACTTCTGTTCTGATCTGTAAGGCTACTATGCGTATATAAGCAGAGATAGATGCTGTTTTTTAGTGAGGGGCTTCCTTCAGTTATAATCTTAATAGTAGAATTGTGTAGTTATATATGACCATTTGGGGACCTGTTTTTATGCCATAGATTTCCCAAATAACCATACCATTTTGTAGTTCCTCCACAACCACATCATATACCCCCTTTATATGATCCCCAAGCAACAAAAACAATTTTACCAACTTTCCTTTTGGAAGAAAAATTAATTTAAATAGTAAATTCAAAATAAGTTAAAAAATAGCAAATGACAAATAACGATATACTGTCTGACTTTACTTTTTTTTTCCTCTTCAAGCATTATGGTTAATATGCTGTCCATGAACAAGTAGTTTCTTGTGCTCAACAGGCACTCTAAAATGAATATTTTTTTCAAAGTACTGATTAGCTAATGGCTGGAAAATTGTAAGACTATTTCTTAAGAATGTATTAACCCAAGTAAGAACAACCCAAATTATAAAAGGAACATGTGTAGTTGAAGGAGGAATTACTCACCGAAAAATTGTTCTAAAGCAAACTCATAGGAGTTGAGTAACTTTTTGCTGACTCTTTAGTGTGACCACAAAAAAAAAATAAAGAAATTAAAATTTTTTTCACTTTATTAGAAGAATACAAAGGTCATGTTGGTCTACCACACTTACGGGTTAGTAACTGGCCTGTCAGATGCCCTCTAAAATGATGTTCACAACCCCTGAAGCAACTTTTACTGATTTGCAAACCTTTGACTTACCAAGTTCCTTCCATCTTAAAACCTATGTGTGCTACCTCAGCTTGAGCAGTTGTGCTTCCGGCTTGGGTCTCTAGCAAGGTGGGCCTACTCTCAGGTTCTCTTAAAGACTCCTAGAGCTCCCACCCACCCACCCACCCAATCCCCTTCCCCTCACCAGCGTACTTACCATTAATAATTAGTCAGCAGACACAGTTAGATCTTGGCAAAGACATTCTCTAAGATGGTGTAGCAAGGATGGGAGTTTTCAAATGTGAGTTCACATTTTCCCTTAACTACAAATGCCCTTTGAAAGAGTAGAGGCCAATGTCAATGAGATACAGATGTAGGATGCACATGTGGCAAAGGTGGTCCAAATATCTGGGTGTGGGAGGGCCTGGCTGGCCTTTTTTTCTCTTTGAAGACTTTAGTTTTGTTGAAAATTGAACAGAAAATAAGGCTGAATTACATATGGGAAATTGTGAAGTGCCTTCAAAGGAAGACAATATAATTTAATGGATTTGAATTTGGAGCCAAGTGATCTCTGTGGGTCTAAGACATTTAATTCACCTCTCCAAGTCTCAGTTTCTTCATCTATAAAATGGAGGCAATTATATTAATATTACCTATAAATGACTGTTCTGAGCAAAACGTTTCCTAAACCATAAAGTGCTATGTAAAAGTGAGCTATATGCTAATGATCTCAAATAGCTCACTTACACAAAAGTCCACCTTTTTGTGCATAGTACTCTCCCACTATAGCTACAAATCTTACAGAACTACAGTATTGGAAGAATCAAAACTTTAAGGGCAATGGAAAGATGAACAGTTGATATAAACAAGCCGTAGCACATTGGCCGTGAATCAATTCTATCAAACCAAGTGCTTGTTAATGAAAGAAGCATACAAAGACCAAAAAAAAACCCCTTTCCTATTCTCAAGAACTGTAATGCTTTGTATTTATATATATATGTATGTATATAATATGATGTGTACACAGATAACCATACAAGATAACCTGAGGAGGGAGAGGGCAATAACAACCGGGAAAGGGAAGACTCAGGGAAAGGGAAGATTCAGGAAAAGAGTCATGCAGAAGTCCCTGACCTCACCCAACATGAAATTCCCTGAAGTCTGTAATGTAATAATCTGGGGAGAGGGACATGATCAAAATGTTTGTTCCTCTACATGTCAACTTCTTCCCCAGGGTCTTTTTTTCTCATTTTATGGATCTGGAAAGGGTCTAGAACTATGTGTCTTCTCTCTTGAAGCAGAAGGCAGAAGATCAGGATTTCTCTTCTTCCAAACTCTTCACAACTCTGCCCCTCAGGCAGGCATGGAACACTGATTAATCAATCTCCACTATAAAAAAAGGATTTTGCAAATGGTTTTTGAGCTGCAAGTTGCATTCATATTACATCTGTCTGTCTATCAATCTATCTATCTATATCTATCTATCTATCTATCTATCTATCTATCTATCTATCTATCTATCATATATAAATATATAATAATGTCAGCTACTGCACTGATGGTAAATCCATCAACTTGAAAAGGCTACAAGCCAAGACTGAAGTGGAGGGTGTGTTGGTACATGATTTTTTTTTTTTTGCACAATGGCACTTTTGAAGTTGAGACGTAATAAAGTACAGATTGATTCTCTGCTGCTTGTGCCTATTTTGGCCTAACAAGTAACACCAAGAATATACAGGTGCTCCATCAGGCAACACCATACCATCCTTATGTAGAACCATTGGTTATAACAAATGGAGAGGTTTTGAATACTGTGGACAAGCTCACTTACCTTGGCAGTATACTTTCCAGGGATGTACGCATTGATAATGAGGTTGACTTGTATATTGCCAGAACCAGCTCAGTGTTGGAGAGGTTCCTAAGGAAAATGTGAGAGAGAGGAGATATTAGACTGAAGGTCTACAGAGGCATTGTGCTGACTTCACTGTTGTATGCCTGTGAAACCTGGACAGTCTACCAGCACCATGCCAGGAAACTGAATTGCTTCCATTTGAATTGTCTTAGGAAGATTTTTAAGATAACCTGGCAGGATAAGAGGTGCTTCTTTGAACTAAGCTGCCAAGCATTCAAACCCAACTGTAGACAGTGCCACTTGGATGGGCTGGCCATGTTGTTTGATGCCAAACTTTTGCTTGCCGAAAAAGGTGTTTCATGGAGAACTCACACAGGGCAAGTGCTCACATGGTGGTCAGGGGGGAAAAATGATATAAGGAAACTCTCAAGGTCTCTCTTAAGAACTTTGGTGTTGATTGTATGACATGGGAAACATTGGCATAGGACTGCCCAGCATGGTGTGCCCTTATCAAAGAAGGTGCTGTGCTCTATGAGCAAAGCAGAATTGAAGTAGCTCAAAAGAAATGTGAGATGGGGCAGCTAGGTGGCACAGTGGATAGAGCACTGGCCCTGGATTCAGGAGGACAGGAGTTCAAATCCAGCCTCAGACACATCATACTTACTACCTGTGTGACTCTGGGCAAGTCACTTAACTCCATTGCCTAGCCAAAGAAAGAAAGAAAGAAAGAAAGAGAGAGAGAGAGAGAGAGAGAGAGAGAGAGAGAGAGAGAGAAAGAAAGAAAGAAAGAAAGAAAGAAAGAAAGAAAGAAAGAAAGAAAGAAAGAAAGAAAGAAAGAAAGAAAGAAAGAAAGAAATGTGAGATGCAAAACTTTAGCGAATCCACCCCAAATGTTCACATGGACTGTTTGTGCCCAACCTGTGGTAGAGCATTCTGAGCTCATATTGGTCTGATCAGCTACAGTTGGACATGTTGTGACTTGACTCTAACATAGTGATGTCAGTTTAGTTCTCTTCAAGAGTGAAGGACAACAACCGTAAATATGCATTGTGTTCATAGACATGTGTGGACGTGTAAAATACGTGATAACCTATTATAATAATTAGCTTATTTAAGCCTAGGAGGCAATATAACAGATCCCTAAACTCCATGTGGTTCCCTCCTCTTTCCCTTTAAAAGAGGTTCTTTTAGTAATAATTGCTCCAAGCCCTCATTTAAGAAAATTTCTAAAATGTAAGCAGAAGCTAAGCTAACTTTACATTTTTGCCTATTTCTAGTTGATCGGTGGCTTCTTTGTGGTAGAGGAAAAACTCATTGTGCTGCAAACATTTAGGAAGTGAAACAGCAGAATTTATTATTGTCTTTTTTGGATAGACGGACAGGCACTAGATGGGGAACTTGGGGAGTCATCCTTTTATTGGGAATTCTCTGGGTCAGGTTGTCTTGCTCTCAGCTGTAGAGCTGATGATTTTTTATCTCTGTGTCTCTATCTTAGTCCTATCCTTGCTCCTCATAGGTCTGCTAAAACACTCTGCTTGCCCCAGTCTTCTTTCCAGACCCTCAGACTCTTTCTCTGGATCTGGGCTGCTCCTTCCATTTGTACAAATACGTAAGATCTTAACAAAATCTCTTGTACAATGGCTTTAGATAATGTATTGTTAATGTTTAGGGCTAGATAGAGCAACAAAGGAAAACATATAGAGGGCTTTGATATTTACAAATTGTTTTATATAGATGATCTGATTCAAACCTCACAACAACCAGGCACTGAATGTATTACATTCACTTTATAGTGAGGAGATTGAAGCTCAGAAAAGTCAAGTGAATTATCTGTTGTCTCATAACTTTGAGCCCAGGTCTCTCCTTATCCCTTTCTAACTCTGTGTAGACTGTCAGTTGATAAACATTTATTAAGTTCTTAATATGTAGTATGTGCTGTGCTAAATGATAGGGACACAAAGAAAGATAAGAGACAGTGGATGGAAAGAAAACAAATGCTGGTATTCCATTTGATATTTTGTGTAACTGTTGTCTGATTTTTCTTGATACCACAATGCTTGTGATTTAAAGAAAATTGTTCTTATTTCACTACAGTATTTAGCAATACTATAAATAGTATTTTTTTTTTGCTTAAAAAGGATAACTCATCAGTGGGAGCTCAGAGATTGGCTTTAAAGGGATGCTGATCCTAGTAAGCTGGGTCAGCTTTCAGTGTGTCTCTGGGTGAAATAGATGCAATTTGAAACAACATGTAGGGACACAATATGAAGACACTGCTCAAAAGCCAGAGAATGCAAAGACTCAACCCAACAGCAAAAACCAAGGGTATAAAAAGAGATGTTGTAGAAAAGCCATAAAGTTAGTCATGGTCTGTTAGTGTTTCAGACAAATGGGTAATTAACTATTTTTAATATGTGATTAAGAAAAGTAATGGCATTTCTTTCAGCTATGGCAAGATAACCTAAACCAAACTAATTTATGAGCAAAAGCCAGTGGATCTAAAAAGATAGTACTTATTGTCAAGGATTAAAAAACCACATCATATAGAGAACAAACACAAGATCAAATTTATTGGTTAATTGTTTCTTGTTTGACCACAAATGAATATTCCATCAATAATTATGATGCTCCCTAAAACAAAAGACCACTAATCAAGAAGCACATGATAAGACAGACTCCCTTTTCTTCTTCTCATTCTCTTTCTCTTCCATCTCTTACTTCTTGAGTATTGGATTTTCTTTATTGAACCATCAGTATTCTATAATCTAATGACAGCAAGGTGTCATTATTAAGAAAAGAAGAACAGAATGTTCAGTCATGTCATTTTTAAAAGGGATACACACGCAGCAAAGGTGACCCACACATCTTGGTATGGGAGGCCCTGGGTGTCTTTTTTCTCTTCAGGGACTTCTTATGTTTTGTTCAAAATTAAACAGAAAACCAGACATAGTTACTTTTGGGAAACTGTGAAATGCCTACAAAGGAAGACAGTGTAGTGTAGAAGAAAAGTGTAATGCAAGGTAAGCTGAGGAGGGAAAAAGCAGTAACAACTGGGTATACAAAAACAAGCAAAAGGAAAGACAGCTTCTACCCTCAAGGTGCTTACATTCTAATGGGAGAAAACAATACATAAAAGAAAGATGGAAAGATGGGAGTGGGGGTAAGTACTGGAGGAGAAGTCTGGAGAGTCAGAAGGGGAACTAAGAGAGGAAGATAGGAAAGCTGGCCTGGGTCTTTTCTCAAAATGGAGGCTTTGGGAGAAACTTCCTAATGGAAGAACATGGCTACAAGGATAGAGGGATGCTCCAGGAAGAGTAAGTCAAAGGGCAGAACAATATTCCATGGTGATTAGGCTGCAGGATGAAGGGATGTTTCAGTGTGAGAAGGCCACAGGCACTGAGGAAATTTACAGAGTGAGAAGGCAGTAAAGACATGGCAGTAAAATGTAAAGAATAATTCCTCCTAGAGAGGAACATACTTACCAATTTTGCCCTGTAGGAAATATGGAAGAACCATCCACACATGGAAAGAACACTGGATTTAGAACTAGAGATCTGGGTTTGAATTAGGATCCTACTAACTATTAGCTATGGGACTTCTTTGAGTTTCCTCATCTATAAAATGAAGAGGTTAGATTTTGATGGTCCTTGCAGTGCCTTCTATCTCTATACCTACGATCATCATCATAGTGGAAAAAAAAATCTAAGAACTCGGCATCACATGAGATAATATATATCTAAAATGCTTTGCAAACTTTGAAGAACTATAGAAGTGTTATTGTTGTTGTTGTTATTAATACTCTCCTAAGGTGAGACAGCTACTGCCATTTTACAATGAAAACAGTTTTTCCTTTGTGAAATTGATATCGCTAAATAATGACGGATAGTGCTGATAATAAGTGTGCTTTCACTCATCCCCAAAGTTACTCAAATGCATTGGCCATAGGTAGAGCAGGGATGATCAAGGCTTTTTAAAGCACCATAGATTTGGACTCCATGAACTAGATATACAAAGTACTTCATGCCACTGAGGGTCCTCTGGGCAATGTGGCATGGGACTTGGAGTCAAAGCTGGATTTGAATCCTAGTTCAGCTACTTAGTGTGTGACTCTGGGAAAGTTAATGATTCTGTTTTCCCCCTTAATATATTTTCTTCTTTTCCCCAATTTTTTAACATTTTTATTTTATGTTTTGAGTTCCAAATTCTATCCCTCCCCGCACCCTGAGACAGTAAGCAATCAGATATAGCTTACACATATGCAGTTATGTAAAACATTTCCACACTAGTTAGTTTATACAAAAAGACTCAAATAAAAGAAAAAAAACAAAAGAAAGAAACTGAAAAATATCATCCCTCAGTCTGTATTTAATCAGTCAATTTTTCCTCTGGAGGTGAATAGTATGCTTCAGAAAGTTGGTGATTCTTCATCTACAAAATAGGAGTGGTGGGAGGTGGTCAGGAAATGAAAGGCCAGAGGGAAGTGATTTGCCCACAGTCTCATAGCTAGTTAACAGAATGAGATGTCCAAGGACCTCAGATTTTAAGATCTAGTCCTACCCTTGGTCCTATCACATTAAAAGAGAGGCTCTGGGACACTACATGACAAGCTTAAGAAACTGACTGAATTACATGAAATTCTTTAATATGCCCCCCTCAAGTCACTTTTATCACAATCTACTTGGCTTCTAAAGCTGAAGCTTTATCTGTTTGAAGGGGGAGACTGATTGAAAGTGGATTTAATATCACCTGCGGTTGTTCAGTTTAATAAGCTCTCATCCCCATTATGAGAATGTTGAGTGGTTATCAATAAATCAGACAAGGAGGAAACAGGCCTTCAAGAGAAAGAATATTCCTTGGGTTAACCCTCTCTGTAAACAACAGCCCTCCTTCCCTCTCCACACCTACTGGAACTCCAGAGCAGCAGAAAGAATAACATTACACAAGAAGGTTCTATGGCACGTATATAAGGTGTCACCTTCTCATCCACTAAGCTTGTGTAAGATCTCCCATTTGATAGCCTTCCTTTTTATTATTCACTTTGAAAAGAGTATTCATTTCAGAAGAAATGGAATGCACAAGGCTCTTACTTATCTTCTACTGGTTTGGTGAAGCCACAAGTGATAACATGTTTAATAATGGCTGAGTAATTGTCAAAATAGCTTCCTACTTGCATTCACAGAAATCATGATGTCCTTCTTTAACTAGAAGGGAAGTAACAACAAAGCTATCACAGCACATTTTGCTCAGGGCAATATTAAAAGATCTTGCTAAAAAGCATCACCATAAGCCTGGATTTCAAGCTTCAATATCAGTTTTCAGAGATCCATTGGAATCTCTGTTGTTGTATCCAACCTACCTATGATGGTCGCAAATTATAGTGGAATGAGTCAGGGTCTTCCACTTGCTTCCTGTGGGATCTTGTGCAAATCAGAAAAAAGGAAACCAAGCATTTATTAAGTGCCTACTGTATGCCAGACACTGTGCTAAGCTCTTTCCACATCTTATTTAATCCTTGCAACAGCCTGGGGAGATAGGTACAATATTATCTCTATTTTACAGTTGAGGAAACTGAGGTAGAGGTTGTGACCTGTTTGGGGTCACACAGCTAGTAAATGTCTGAAGCCACCTTTGAACTCCAAGATCTATCCATCCAGGTGCCTCTAGGCAGTTACTGAACCTCAGCTTCCATATCTTCAGAATGAGGGGGATGGAGCAGATAACATGTTTTAGTACAATCTAGCTTGGCACCCTATCACTCTGAAACCACGATGTGCAAAGACAGTAAGGAAATAAAAGAAGTACCTAAGGTTAATCAGGCATAAGAGTCTCTTTTCAGGTCACTGTTCCAATTCTGGAGAGGAATTGGTCATGCTTATGTGTTAGGCAGGTTGCCAATCCTAGGAACTGCTTACGTGCTCTTTGGAACTGCTTACGTATTCTTTCTTTATTGACTCAATCTGAAGCTTTAGAAAATGAAGGTGAGCTCATTTACTATTCTCACAGCACAAGTCCCATTTTGTGGGATGGCCAAAGATGGCTAAAAGAATGTCACCATCTTTGCTGCAAAAAACAAGGGAGATGATAGAGAATATGATGATTCAAAGGTTTTTGTACAACACCTGGTATGCTGGAAGCCTGACTCAACCCATCATAAGTGGGCACCACTTGGATTCCCTTTGCTACTTGGTGATCATAAGGTAGGAGAATGGGCAGGAGAGAACATCTTCCTTGATACACACTGAAGCACATGGGTATTCCAGACAGACAGAAATTCAGAGTGGGATATACTCTCTTCTCTTCTCCATCTTGACCACTTGGTGAACCACTTGAACTCTACCTTCTTTTGAGTCCCTTGCCTTTCACCATATTGCTGATCTTGCCCTGCCAAGGTTAGCCTTGGATCACTCCCACCATCTGCTGCCATCATTCCTTCACATATGCTGCTGAATGAAGCTGTACTGATTTCAGTCCACTACAGAAGAATGTTACATAACCTTAACTGGGAGCTGTCTGTAGCAAGTTAATCATTTTCCACTTCCCTAATTAACTCACCATCCCAAACACCATAGCAGTGTTCCTAAATTCCCCCCTCAAATTTCCTATACTTCCTCTTTCCCTATCCCCTCAACTGAAAATCTTGCCTTATATTTTACTGAAAAAAAAAATTAGACCATGTACTGAAAGCTCTCCTTTCTCCCTTCTTCTCCATTTCATATCACTCTGATGCTTTCTACCACCATCTTCCCTTTCACCTCTGTCTCACATAATGAAATAAAAAGGCAACCCCCTCCATGTACATGGGTGAACAATCCCATTCTGTACCATCTTCTCAACAGATTGCCCTCCCATCATCCCCACTATCTCCTCTATCTTCAATTTCTTCCTGTCTACTGGATGCTTTTCTACTGCCTACAAACATGCTCATGTTTTCCCCATCCTCAAAACACCCTCCCTTGATCCATCTTTTCCTGCTATCATTCCATATATCTCCTCCCCTTTGCCACTTAACTCCTTGAGAAAACCATTTTCACTGGATCTCTACTTCCTTTCCTCTCATATTTTTCTTAACTCGCTGTGGTCTGGCTTCTGACCTTATCATTCAAACAAAATTGCCCTCTCTAAATTTACTAACAATCTCTTAGTCACCAAATCCCATGGTATTTTTCCAATTCTCTTTCTCTTTAACCTCCCCCTCCCCCCCACGGCCTTTGCCACTGTTGATCACTCTGTCTTCCTTGATATTCTCTATTTAGGTTAGGTTTTCCTAAAACTACCCTCTCTAGGTTCTCTTCCTACTTATCTAACCTTAGTCTCTTTTTCTGGATCTTCATCCAGGTCAAATCTGCTACCCCTGGTGGCCTTCAGGGTTCAGTACTGGTCCTCTTCTCTTCATCTATATTACTTCTCTTGGAGATCTCATTAGCTCCCACAGATTCAATTATCATCTCTCTACTGATGGTCTCCCATCTACTTATCTAGCCCTGACCTCTCTGTTGACTTCCAATCTTGCTTCTCCAACTGCCTTTTAGATATCTCAGGTTGATGTCCTGTAGACATCTCACATTCAACATTTCCAAAATTGTACTTGTTATCATTTCTCCTAAACCCTACTCTTTTGATAACTATTAATTACTTCTTTTTTCTCCCTAGGGTACGAACAACCTTTCAGTCTCTAGGCTTGCTACCTAGATGTAATCTCCAACTGCTCATTCTGTCTTATCCCTCACATCTAATTGTTTACCAAAGCCTGTCAATTTTTCTTTCATGATGTCTTTGGATATGCCCCTCTAACCAATTCTGAAAATGAAGTATGGCCCCTCTATTATAGGCCTTCATAACTTGACACCTGCAATATTGTAATAGCCTGCTGGTTGGTCTTTTTGCCTCGTCTTTCCCTATACTCATCTATCCTCATTTGACTATCAAGATAACCTTTCTAAAGTGCAGGTCTGATAACGTTACTCTCCCCCTATTCCATTCAATAAACTCCAGTTGTTCCCTATTACTTCCAGAATCACATATAAAATCTTATTTGTCACAAAGAACTCTGCTTAACATGCTCCCCCTCCTATTTGTCCAGTCTTTGGATACTTGGCATTGGGCCTCCCACCCTCATATCTGTGATCTAATGGCACTCATTTCTTTACTGTTCCTCTCACAGGACACTCCATTTCCAGACTCGAGGAATCTTCACTAGCTGTCCCCCATGCACAACACATCAAAAAAAAAAGTAAATGTAATAAAATTATTAAGAGCAAGTGTGAATCAAATGAAGAGATATGAAAAGGCATCCTCCCAATCTATTCCTTTGTAGAGGTGGGAGGTCTACAAGTATTACATTACCCATATTTTTGGATTTTTCCAATATATCCATCAGACTTCCTCCACCCCATTTTCTTTTTTCTCCCTTTTCTTCTCCAAAAACTACTATTTGTTATATGGGATGACTGCTTGGGAGGGGAAGGGGCAACATTCGACGCATTGGTTACTGTGGTGATGTAAGAAACACAAAATAGCAATAAAAACCTATTTATAAATTGTTAATTTAATTCAACTTAACACCTTATTGAACGCAGTTGCAAGCTGTGACTGTAGTTCTGTCAAGATACTATTAGGAGACACCCTGGTTTCCAGAGCTAAGGACCAGCAAGCAAGCTGTGCCCCAAGTTTCGTGTAACAACAATCCTTTGTGCTCACCCTTTGGATGATCTCACTCTCTGGCAAAATCATATCATTATTTTATTGCTTTGACCAGCACTGGGCAACTTTTTACAAGTAGCCGTGTTCCAGTTGTGAAGTCTTGCTATGAATCAAACTTGTCTCACTGTTGCTGCTGCCCCTTTCAGGGCTACAGCTAACTGCAGAGCCATTAGCATAAATATTGAGATGTCCTTACACTGTCTTGGGTCCCCTCACTAGGGGTGGGGCCCTGGCACACATAGCCTTGTTTGCAAGCCATTCCCCTCACTTTGAAATTAAACTTCTGTTTGATTCCTAACTCTCCTGTCTCTAACTTGCTCTGTTAGGCTCTGGTCATCCATAGGTTAGAGGCCGGTTCAGTCTGGCTGACAGTTCTCTTTACTCCTTTTCTCTTAGCTGGGTCAATAGAACCATAACTGGAAAATTTCATAGCTAAGTCAGGCATTGCAGCCTGAACATGGGGAAAGCCATAAGAGAATGTGTTCAGTGGTTGGGCAGGGGAATGAGACCACTACTCAATCAGTGGGCATTGAATAAGTACCTGGGCCTTGGAATGACAAAGACAAATGAGAAGGAGGCTTTGCTCTTCAGAATCTTATGGTGTACCTAGAGAAGACAATATGGACGTGTGGAGACAGGTGTGAAACAGATGTGTCAAAGATGCGGAAGGGGGAGATATATGAAAAAGAGTAAGAAGGCCAGCTTGGGTGAACCTTAGAAGGCATGAAGGACAGCAATGTACAATAAGGCCAGGAAAGTAGGTTGGGGCCAGGTTGTAAGGTGTTTAAATGTCAAACGGAGGAGTTCATATTTGATCCCAAAGGGAACACGGAGCCACTTTATTGATTAGGGGAGTGACACAGCGATGCCTATGCTAGAGGCATCCATAGAAAAGATGGGATAGAGAGCTTCAAGGCTTGAAAAAAGAAGACCATTTAGGTTTTTGTAATAGTCTAGGCAAGAGGTGAAGAATGTCTGAATAGGTGTAGTGGCTGTATGGTAGGTGACAACAACTTATAAGACCTATGAGGGTAGAAATGACAAGATTTAGCAATTCATCAGATAGACGTGGTGACCATGAGTGAAGAGTCAAGGATGACACCAGAGTTATGAAACGGGCTGGAAAGAGGATGGCACCATCAACAGAAATAAGGAAGTTCAGAAGGGTAAAGGTTTGGGTGGGAGGAAGATTTGGACATATTCAGTTTGAGATGCCAATGGCACATCCTGTTTGAAATGTCTGCATGACACAGGATTGAATCTCAAGTAAGAGACGGGAACTAGATAGCACATATCCAGATTTACAAATGAAAGTCATCATAGAGCTTATGATTCAATCTATGGGAACTACTAAGGTCAACAAAAGAAGCATGGAAAGAAGAGAAAGGAAAGCCCATGATAGAGCCGTGGGGTACATTTATAGTTATGTGAGATAACGTGACACATTATCCATGAAAGGATATTGAGAAGGAGCAGTCAGAGAAGTAGAAGACCCAAGAGAGAAAAGTGTCACAAAGACCCTCAAATTCCAAAATTATTGAGAAGGTGGTCATTAGTGCTTGATATACTAGAAAGAGCTTAATAAATATTTACTGACTAATTTTCTGACTAGTGGTCAAAAAATATGAGGACTGAGAAAAACCCCAAAATGTTGTTAATTAAGTCAATGAAAGATCTTTGTTCTCACTGAAATTGTGGCTTGGAGATGGACCTTAAATCTCATAGAGCTACAAGCTAAGAGATGGAAAGACATCAGAGATTATCTTGGGATCCTCATTTTACAAAGGAAGATGAAAAGAACCAGAGTTAGTCTCTGAGGAGATACTCTTTCATATAAGTTGTTGAAATTTAGTGGGGGAGAGGGTTGAGGGGGGAAGATGGGGTAGAGGGGCAAAATGGGAAGTGGGCATTGGCCTTTCTGTAGCAATGGCCATTTGTGGTCTCAAGACTCAGAACAAGCAGCTAAGTAGGGAAAAGTGTCCCTTGTACCTTTCAGGCACACATGGGACTGAAGTTCATCCATCTCTACCCCTCCCATCATGGGTAAATATAAACCACTTGGGGAGGGGAAAAAAAGTTTCTGTGATCAATGGATTCCACATTTAAGTGCTGACTAAGACACAGTGCTAGGTATTAAGGACCCAAAGACAAAAATGGGGGATGCTCAGTCCCAGGAAATGTTCCCAGGAAGGCATGACCCTTCAGCAAGGGCTGTCTCCTTTGCCTTGCCATGCCCAAAGTTTTCCCAAAGCCCATAGTTGCTGGTGAGGGGGTAGGGATGAAAGAAGACAAAGATGAAAAGTGGTAGAAAATTCATACTGAGGGAAGCATTTCTCTTTACTCAAGACGACTCAGTCACCAGCATTTGTAGGGGCCTGGGATGCTTGAAGTGTTCTCCCTTTCACCCCACAGAGTAATCCAGTACACTTTCAAATAAGCTCTTCTGTCTAAACCCAGGATCCTGAACTTTGGGAAAATTTGAGAAGGTCGGGAGAGGAATTCATGGTGGGATAAGGCAAGAGAGTCTCCAGGAAAGTATGGACCTTGAGAAGCAGAGGCCACATCTCTGTTCCCAAACTTTGCCCTTCACCTGAAGGAGGAACCCCCTTTCCCCCTTCACAGGCTGCTGAGGCAAGGTGAGGAATTTAGGTCCCCTTCTCAACCACTACTACTATTTTTCCCTGGACTCATGTTTAATGCCTGGAAGGAGCCAGGGGTTACATAATGGTTATTGCTTGCTTTCCATCCATAGGTCAGAAAAGAGATTGAGTCTTACCTGCCTTTGCTTAAGAAACCTAACACCAAGCTCTTTCCCAGTACTCCTAGTCTCTGTTCCTAACATCTGTCTACAACTCTGCCACTTCCCCAACCTCACTCTTGTTTTCTTACTTAAAGGAATATAATGGCTAGTCAGTAGACAGTATAAGTCTCCCATTTAAGGCAAAAGCCCTGATCTCCTAACCTAATTATGGCTCTGATGGTCAGTGACATTTTAGGGTCTGACATAGAAGTTCTTCCTCCAACCCCAAATATATCACCAATTCCCAAAGACTACAATGAATTTTAGTTTTTGATTGCAGAAAAGACTTGAAATAATTCCGGAGAGATTCATCAATGCCTTAATTTCAGAGTGCAGTATAAATCAGAGGTATCAGTCACTTCACATCCTGCTGACTAGCCTGAAACAGACTAAAATGTAATTGGGATATACTTAACAAAATAAATAAATAAATAACAGTAGAACATAGATAATGATAAGTCAACATGCACCTGAAGGGATCCTTAGATATGGTTTAGTGGGCCATTACTATTTGAATTTGACAGTATTGGTACAAATGATTGGTGAAGGTCATTCCCTGATAACAGGTTTAATGGAGGGAGAAGGGATAGAGGGAACACAGGAACTCTGGGAATTTGAATGAAGGAAAGAAAATTGAAGAAAAGAGGCTGGAGGCAGAGGAGGGGCAGGGAAGACAAACTTCCCAACCTCACATTTGTTCCAAGGCCTAGGCCTGGTCCTTAACTTTGGGGGTTTTGATTTTGGTTTCATGGCATCCATATCAGAGCCAAAGACCCTCATGTTCTGAAGCTTAGTCATTGATCCGCCCTGAGAAGGTTACATGAGATTTACTTGGTTCTTATCCTAAACTCATTGTTCCCTCCACTGTACATTCTTTGACCAGGATGTGAAGGAAACAGATTTCCCAAATACTATTCTACATCTTCCCAGTTCCATATCTGAGGCCAATATTCATGGCTTCATGGATTTGGAACTGGAAGGGACTTTGAAGGTGATTTAAGTGAAGAAAATGAGGTGTAGGAAGTAAGGTCATTGAGGCCCAAGGTCATACAGGCTGTAAGGGACTAAGTGAGGTCCTCTGACTTTCAACTATATCATGCTGTGTCATTCTCAGAGCATTGCTTTCATTCAAATTCCATGAAATCTATCCACTTTGCAGCACAAAAGCATAAGGAACAACTTTGCTTACAGCATAGATTCAGAAATCAGAGAAGTTAAGCAAAAGATACTTTTGAGGATACTACTAAAAAAACTGCACAGTCATTCATCTCCATTGCATCATGATAATAGCTCACACATGTTGAAATTTTGTCTTCTTACAAAACAGTTTCCTTAGGATAGTTCTTTGAAATAGGGAGTACATAGGGGTATATACGGGATCCAGTTTCACCCAGCTCAAAGATGATGGTTCGATTTTCAAAGTAACCACTAGTGGCCAGAAATCAGTAAATGCTACAAACTAGGCCTTGACTTATGGTTTCATTTATTATTTAGACTTAACCAAAGTGATGAGAAAATATTAGTAAGAAAATTAGTAAGAAAAGTAAAAATTAGTAAGAAAATATTAGTAAAAAGATTGAAGTGTATTTTCTTTATTGTCTGGAAAGCCAGTGGTTAAACATTACCAGTACCCTCCTGGTGGTACTAGTAATATCCCCATTTCATAAGTAAGGCAACTGAGTCACACTACTAGCATCAGAGTGAGCCCTCAACCCCAGGTCTTCTGAGTCTAGCACTCTTTATACTACATTGTATTAGTTCTGTGGGTTTTTTTTTCCTTGCCAACATGTAAGAAGAATTTTTTTTTAAGCTGCTCCTAACAAATCCATATATATATAGTGCTGAATTGGCTGGTAGGAGCCATTCTTGGAGATATGATCCAAGAACTCTAATGGAAATTTCCCAGGACTCCAAGGACATGGTGACTCATCATTTGGGCCTTTTGAGTATGACATTTATCCTAAATGCTTCCCTCCATTGGTAAACAGTGCTGAAAGGAATGGACTTTTTGGTAGGATGTGGTGATACCAAATGGTTTCTATGTCATCGTCTTGCCCCATGAAAGAGCCAAGGAGACTCTGTGCTACAGCAATTGAAAGAGGAGACAGCTTCCAGCCATAATCTGTCAGATGGTTTTATGAAAGGGGTGGGGGAGGGTGTGTCCTTCTTTGCTATGGCATCATGCCTTTGCCAACATGACAACTAGTACAGGGGGCCTCGACTAGGCAAACTTCCAGCCCATGTCTTCACCCTCTTTGTTCTTTATTCCTGATCTTAGGCAAACAAGTACCTATCCAGAGATGAACATGCTATTGATTGGAAATAACCTTCTGTTTTTGTTTAGAAGTTCCAGAGGTCTTAGATCTCATTGGGTTGAAGCTGAATGAAAGTGGGGGCAGGGTCAGGGGAGGGGAGAATCAACAGTATGGAAGCATATTTTAAAAAAATAAACTTGCTTTTCAGTTTCTTTAGAAATACTAACCAATACCATGTCTTTACCCTAAAATACTATCCAGATTTTTCTTTTTTTTAGGAAACTGGGAAGAAAAAGGTAAATACCTTCATTTGAAATAGAGTAAAAATGATAACAAGCTTAACTCTCACAAAGATAGGGTCATCACTTTCAAGGTTATGATGCTGATCACAGAAAAGAATTCTTAAGGGAAAATAGTCCAGGAAGAAACTGAGTGGTAACTATTTTGGAATGTCACTGTATTTTGATATATTATAATTTCCTTGTTTGAGATTCCTATAAATGTTACCTTGGGGGTAGAAAGTCATGTTAGAAGTCATGGGGAGTCAATATCAGTTGGAACATCTCTCTCTCCAAATTAAGACAGCTTGGATTATGCATTAATGTTAAATTCCATAAAAGCATTACTGACAGACTTAAGCCGAAATTGCAGAGTACGTTATTATTGTTGACTTTTTCCTTTGACATCAGCAGATACTCTCATCCTCTTGGAGGAGGTGGCCACTGACAAGAAGTCTGGCCCAAGTCTGGCTATTTTATCATCAGAGTTACGAGGATAGAACTGGGCCAAGGTAAAATGTACAATGTCTAATTAACAGTATTGCCATTTGTTTTATGTTCTGATGAAGTAATTATAATATAATACTCATGACAATAGCTGTCATTTTTCAATAGCCCCTTGAAGTTTGCAAAGTGCTTTACAAATAACATTTCATTTGATCCTCACAAGAGCCTTGGGAAGTAGCTGCTATTACTTTGCCCATTTTACAATGAGGAAACAGAGGCAGATAGCGGTGAAGTGCCTTGTCTGGGGTCATACAGCTAGTAAGTATCTAAAGCTGGATTTGAACTCAGGTCTTCTTGACTTCAGGCCCAGCACACTATGCCTTGTAGCATCTAGCTGACTGAATGCTAATTCAGGTTAAGTTTCAGCCTTCCAGCTAATAGTAAAAGTAGTTGTACATTAAGTTACTGAATCCTATTTAATTCATTGTTAACATGCACCTGTGAATGTTCTATGTAGGAATAAATTACCCATCCTATGTGTTACTCATATTATACAGAGAGTGCCTCCTTTACCTGTCCTTTTGGGGAGACCTGGACGTGAACCATAGCTTAAGCCTTGCACAGGTTTCCACTGGTGCTCAGGTGTGGGGAACTTAATGAAGCCGATATAAGTGAAAACCAGAAGCCTGCCTACCTCTCATTAGAGGCATCATCCCTTAGACAGAAACCAGTTCAAATTCTGTGCCTAGGTTCACAAAAGGTCCATGGTATGATAGCTTCTTTGGGCCCAGTAATGGTGCCTCAAGGCCAGAGTAATATGGGGAGAAAAGCACAGGCTCTCCATGAAAAACATTTACATGATGAAGATTTATTGATCTACCACCTTGTGCAATGAAAAGAGCATTGTCCTGGAAGTTGGACCATGAGGGGGTCTAGTCCTAACCCCTGCTATTACTAATTGTCTAACTTTGAGTGACTTCTATGTTGCTCCTTGGGCCCAGGGGCCAGGTTGTTTCCCAAATTTAGGCCTTATTTTTTTTCATCTACAAAATGAGGGGATAGGTCTAGTTGATTCTGAAGCCCCCTTCCAGCTCTTTGATTCATTTTTTAAGATGAGAAAACAGAACAATAGTTTGCTTTGGGGTGGGGATGGGATCATAGACAAGGTCAAAATAAAAATTGAAAGTAAAATTGGAAATCCTTATTGATGACTGGGAAAAAGCAAATGGCCCAATGTCTAAATTTGGCACTAGTAACATAAAACCTGGCTGTTCCCACAACCTCTGGGGGTGAAAAAAGTTTCATGTGAGGAAAGTGTTTGTGACCTAATTATGATAGCCAGTGTAGCAAAGCAAAAATAATAGCATCAATATCATTTCCCGTAATTCCATGGCAAAATTCCCCTCATTTAAAAGAAAATCAAACAGGTATGTGCAGAAACCTACGCAGCAAACATTCCTGGGTAGTGTTTAGATATCAAGACTGGTGGGTATTTTTAGCATATTAGAAGAAATCCATTTTAATCTTTCCAGTTACTATGATCTTAAATTGCTTTTTGGGAGTAAGCAAGTATAGATGGCCTTCTCTGTATGTAGGGTAGGTGCTTAGCTGCATGCTGTGATTTGAGGGGACTGGGATATTTCTAACTTTCTATCAGCCCTGTCAACTTGTCTGAAATTCATTCCTGAGAATTGTGTTCCTTTGGGTTCAGATTACCTTTTAACTCCCTTCTTTAAAAACTCTTTCCTGAAAGGGGTAAAATTATAATTTCATCACTTATACCTTAAAGTTATTTAATTTCTCAACCACTTAATTATAATATTTATTGTTAGATACAGTAAGAATAGAGATTGAGGAGTTGCTTATATTTGAAAAAAGGCTAAAAAAAGTAAAGGTACTAAACTATACTTAATAGACTGTCTTTTGTCTTTCCTTGTGTCCTCAGTGCTTAGCACAATACCTGGAACATAGGAGGTATTTAATAAATGCTAGCTGATTGACGCCAGAATGACTACCAAACAATGAAACAGATAGTGAAAATAATCTTGATTAAAAATTTTTTTTAGGAGATTGGCATACTTGGATAGTAATTTCAAAAAATAGCTTTCAGTTTGATGACATGAGTCTAACTAGTAGAAAAAAAAAACTACATCATAACAAGCAAGTTAAAAAAAGCAACCTGATATCTGCTGTAACCATAATAAACAATTTTATTCTCCCACAGTATTTGACAGAGTCTCAGGAGCTTACACAACAGCAGGTTTGTGTTGGAGTCAGTTCTAACCAACTCATGAGAGCATCGTTAAATTTTGAAAGTGTTAATAGTAAAGATGAAACTTAAAAGTGTACTGCATGCACTTTCCCCACTAGAGACCACGGTTGTTTATCATTTACCAGCATATTCCTACATTGCTCTATAAATATTGCTTGAGCTCAGCAGGAGTGCAACAGAAGACTGGAAGCTAATAATAATAATAATAATAATAATAAATGATGATGATGATGATGATGATGGTGATGATGATGATGATGATGGTGATGGTGGTGATAACAACTAGCATTTATATTGTGCTTTGAGGTTTGCAAAGTGCATTACATGCATTATCTCACTTGAGCCTCACAAGACTCCTGCTCAACAGTCTGCTGTGGCCATCACCCCAATAAAGCAAAGGAAATTAGGAAAGATGGAGATGTTTGGGGATATTCCCAAGGACAAGCATCAGATACCACCATAAGCAGAATTGGCATGAGGAAATGATTAAATACTCTGGAAATACATTGGAAGAGTATATCAATATCTATCCAGGAAACACAGTAGAAAACTAGAACAACTTGTCTCTTAATGAGAGGCAATTACAGAGAAACATGTGGAATGGAATTAGAAAAATAAAATGTAACAGAAAATTTTGATACCCTTAATCAGCAACTGTTAGTGAAAGCCAAAAGGTTGTGGACATATAAGGAGTTAAAATGGCCCAGAGAATAAGAACACTTTGACATCCATCAAAAACTGCAGTGTGGAGAAGCCTGGGGAGCAAAGGAATTGGAGGAGAGAGAGAAATTCTGAAGAAGGAAGTGAACAATAAAATTGGAAGAAATTCAATGCAAAAAAATTCAAGTGGCATCAAACACAAAAGAGGAAGGTTCTATAATACTAATATAATGAATGACAGAACAGTTATATCAGAGAAAGTGACAAATTCTAGCTTCTCTGCAAAACTTGAAAGAAGTAGGGCTAGACAAGACTCAGCTCAAGCACTGTGCACGAATTACTAACAAAGCAAGTCTCTTTTTATCAAATTTCTTTCTGAATCAATTTTGATTTTGTCTTTCTTAACCAAAAGTATGACATGTTTATTACCAAAAGGTGAGAATACCAGTAATTCATCCACATGCAGGCCATTTCCTTGCTTATGTACTTCATTCAAAGCATTCAAAGCTTGTAATAATCAAAAATCTAAACATAACAATCAGGGGTGGGCTGGCAAATGTTTAACAAATGGCTCTCCAAAGAAATGTACATGACATTTAAGTTTAATCTGCAGCATTAACATTTTTTCCTTCACTTTCTTAAGTCTCAAAATCAACAAAATGAACAATCTAACCATTATTTGAAGCTGATTTTTGTCGTATAAATATTCGCACTGAAAATTCGACACTAGCTCTAGCAAGCCAGATCAAGCTGACTTTAGCACACCTCTGCTGATTAGAAAACAACATATTGGCTTAACAATAAAAAGAGTGTGATGAAAAGCCCAAGGAGTATAAAAAGTAACTTCTCAATTCCATGATTGTTGAGCAAATTATTTCAAAGTTCTCTAATTTTTATAATACCTTCACTATCATGAAATCTTTGACTCTGTTCTGTACTGATTGCTTATCTATCTACTGAAAATATATACAACATATCCAAGTAAGAATAAATGCTAGAATATTTGATACACAATCTGGAAAACTGTTGTCTTTTAAAACATGTAACTAGAAAAACAATTTCAAGAATAATTGATATAAAGCATGTCATCTTCTAGGGAAACAGTTTAAGTTCATTATGATTCTTATTAGCCTTAAATTGATTATCACCACTCCTAAATAGAACTAAGGATGGCTTTCTAGTCAAAGAATAATGAAAATAAAAGCATTATATTAACTACCTGAGGAACATGAATTACATCGAGTTAAATGACTATTAAAAATCATATTAAACAACTCCATCAGTTTATGGAAACTTTCTCCATCAATATTAAAGTCTCATTTGTAAAATATGTTTTTCTTTTTTTCAATTTATTTATTTATTTTTAGTTTTCAACATTTACTTCCACAAGATTTTGAGTTCCAAATTTTCTCCCCATCCCTTCCCTCCTCCCACCCCATGATGGCCTGCATTTTGGCTCCCTCTTCACCCAATCTGTTCTCCCTTCTATAACCTCCCCTTCTATTATCCCCTTCACCTTCTATTTTCCTGCAGGGTAAGATAGATTTCTATACCTCTTTGCCTGTGTATCTTATTTCCAGTTGCATGCAGAAGCAATTTCAAAGTGTGCTAAGAAAGAAGAGACCAAAGACCTTGAGGTTAAGTCTGGAAATCAAATGGAACCTATAGATGAAAGTAATGTTTAAAAATTCTTTGGTCTTCACATATACAAAAATATTTATAGCAGCTCTTTATGTGGTAGCAAAGAATTGGAAATTGAGTGGCTCTCATCAATTAGGGAATGGCTGAACACGTTGTGGTATATGAATGTAATGGAATACTATTCGTGCTATACAAATGATGAGCAAGCAGACTTCAGAAGAACCTGGAAAGACTTGTATGGACTGATTTGAGTGAAGGAAAATGTTGCACACAGTAACAGGCATGTTGTTCTATGACTAACTTAGATAGACTTAGCCCTTCTCAGAAATGCAAAGATCTAAGACATAAGTCTCATGATGGAAAATGCTATCCATATCCAAAGAAAGAACTAGGGAGATGGAATACAGATCAAAGCTTATTATTTGCTATTTTTTTTTCTTCTGTTGTGTTTGTTTCTTCTTTCTTATGGTTCTCCTATTGGTTCTAATTCTTCTTTGCAACATGACTAATGTGAAAATATGTTTAATAGGAATATATATATATATATATATATATATATATATATAGCCTATATCACATTGCACATCATCTTGGGGAAGGAGGCAGGGAGGAAGGAGGAGACTCAAAAGCTTATGGAAGTGATTGTTGAAAACTAAAATAAAAAATAAAAATAAATCAACAAATAAAAATTCCTTTATCTTCTCTAGGCAAGACATGTTAACAATAAGGAAGAAAGCTGAGGCCATGCACATCAAGGGATTGATTAGCATCCTGAAGTCAAAGTTGAATGGGAAAATCATTCAGAGAATTTAACATAATATAACAACTTAACATAACAGTCATAACAACAGTCTTCGTGTCTACTTTAGGCACAGTAAAATTGATGACAACAGATCTATATAGTATTTAAAAAAACAAGACATACTCACACTGTTCACAAAAAAAGCAGTTTTAAAAAGTGCAGGAATACTTTTAGAACAAGGATTCCTCATTTGAAAAAAACAATAAAGACTGAAAATAGGTATACATCACTCAATTTATTGTAACCAAGAATAGTTTATCGTGGGACAGAGATCATGAGAGGGCTAATATCCAAGAATGGTATAAAAGGCACTTCATGGTGGGGGGGGGACAACTGGCCAAACTTAATGAACCATTTTTCAATGGGGAAGTGAAGAATAAACGGTTGAGTGATACAGCTTTCATTATAAAAAACACAGGTGTTTAAGATCATGACTCAAGATCAGGTCATGGTTACCAGAAACTCTTTAAGGAACCTAACCTTATTCATGAATGGAGTCACAGGTTCATAGAATCATAGATTTAGAGCTGAAAGGGGCCTTAGTAGTCATTGAATCCAACTCCTTTCCTTCTACAGATGAGAAAACTGAGGCACATTAAATTCAATGACTTGATCAGGATTACACAGTTTACAAGTACCCAAGACAGGATTTGAACCTAGGTCTTCCTGACTCCAAGTCTAGTGCACTGTCCCCTTGAAGACTGTAAAAATTTAGCTTCCACCAAATACCATGAAAGACATGACCAGGAGACTAAAATTATACATCAGAGATTCACTATCCTTTATAAACTAAGTGACCAAATCCCTGTATTATAAACATAAACTGCAAAATCTCCTTGAGAATCCAATGAATACACAGAACTGTTACCACAGTGTTATTACAGATATAAGTAACTGCTATTCACAGTGACCTAGGCTTTCCATTGGTCTATAAAAATTTCAGAACATTATTAATAGAGTACGGTACTAGATACATATGATCTCCAGATTGCGTAGAATAAAAATCTTTCTAAATAGAGACATAGTAGAAGAAATGAAAACCATGTGGGTTTAATAAAAACTTATCTTAAAATGAAAAAAAAGAAGCCAACCCCTCTTCCAAACTAATGGGGGAACAGGACAAGCTACATGTCGTACCCATCTTCTTGACTGTTAGCAAAGTTTTCCAAAAGATGCTTTTAGTCGTTCTACAGAAAGTTGAGTTGACATCTCAATACTATTCTTCAATTGTAAAAAGAAGTCATTTAAACCACCTGGACAACAGTCCACAGACTATCAAACATAAAAGAAAAATAGGATTGTGATGTGAACTCTGTGAAAAAAAAATAATGATCATGCCAATGCTAGGTCATATTTATACACTTTAGTTTACACTTTACTTTCCTCTCAACAGCCCTACAAGATGGGCCAAAAATATTTTACAGAATCAGGCAATTTGAGTGGGAAGGGATTTTAATTCTGTGACGAAGCTGCTTTGGAGCCACAATGAGCTTATATCTGTAGCTAGGGAAACAAGCTCTAAATAGAGGAAATAATTACATTTTTTTTTCAAAATAGGTCTAATTATAGAATTTTATGCCTTCTGTGCTAGGGTAGGCAAATAGGATGAATAAGGAGTAGGACTCTCTATGCTAATTGTGCAGGACAGATTAAAGAAACAGAAATTACATCAGGGAAAATTAATTTTGGATCTACTGGGGACACCAAATGGAAGAGATGAGATTTAAGTTCACTATTCAAGAACAGACCAGAAATAGATACTGCTTGGTTTTTCCACTACATGTGTGAGCATTTCTTCTCAGTTTTCATTGCTGATCATAGAATCGCCACCTTTCTAAAGGTGGTCACAGTCTAAGCCTCTGTCCTAGGCTCCTTTCTATTGGTCCAATTATTATCTATGTTCAGGTGACTTCCAAATTTGGAACTCCAGTTCCCATATCTCCCTTGCATGTCATTTCTGAATGACAGCCTGGGTGTCACCTAAGCATCTGAAACTCAACATGTCCGAAATGGAAACCCATTATATTCTCCTATGTCAACCCAAAATTCATCACTTCTATAAGCTTTGCTGATTTTATTGTGGTCATTAGATTTCCAGTCATGCAGTTTCACAACCTCAAACCTATCGTGACTCGTAATCTCCTTAATCCCCATATTCTAGTAGTTGCCAAATCTTGGCATTTCTATGTCCACCAGATCTCTTCTTCTCATTTCCTTGTTTCTATTCATACAGCCTCTACCCTGATTCAAGCTCTCATTCTCTCTCTCACCTGAACTATTGCAAGAGTCACGTAATTAGTCTTCTTCCGGCTTCCAGTCTCTCCTCTCACAACCCTCCCTGTACAAAGCTGCCAAATCAATATGACTAAAACTAACATGAAAAGACATTATGATTCTTCTTGTCAAAAGTCTCTAGTAGCTTAAGATAAAATACAAAATCTTCGGCTTGATATTTAAAGCTTCTCTTCCTACTGTAAAATCGCTCTTACCTACTCTTCCAGTCTCAAATAACTTGGTTGCCCTTCATGCACTCTCTGTTTTAGGCAAACTGGCTTACTAGTTATTTCTTGAAAAAGACATTCCTTCTTTACCTCTGCCTCTTAGATTCCTCATTCCTTCAAACGATGGCTAAGTTGTCACCTCCTACATGAAGTCTTCCAAAATTCTTTACCCTCCATAATTTGTATTCTCTCCTTATTGAATTTGTTGTTGTTGTTGTTGTTTTAGAATAGGACAATCTTAATACTTACTTATCTGTCTATGTGTGGTAACCACACAGCAGAGTGTCAATTCCTCGAAGACAAGAATTCTCTCTTTTTCATCTTTGTGTCTTCAATGAATGTTTGTTGAATTGGT
This sequence comes from Phascolarctos cinereus, assembly GCF_003287225.1. Classification (NCBI taxonomy): domain Eukaryota; kingdom Metazoa; phylum Chordata; class Mammalia; order Diprotodontia; family Phascolarctidae; genus Phascolarctos; species Phascolarctos cinereus. Next base: position 18,070,023 of record NW_027556402.1, read on the forward strand.
AAGCAAAGAGGTAACAAAGATGACATTTGGCCAGCAGAGGAAATGGGGTGATCCATCTTAAATAATTGCTAGCCAATGTTATTGGTTTTTAAATGGAACTTGTCCTGATCCGGCAAAGGTTCTATTATAGATATATTTGCTACCATCTGATCTATATTTGCCCCTAATCTCTAATGCAAGAAATATTTTTGCACATTAAAGGGAAAATAATAATATTTTTCATAGCGAAAACAAATCAATCAAATCAAGCATTTCTCAGGATTCTCCAGAGCACCCAGGAATAACAAAAGAGAAATCCATCCTACTCAGCTTTCAAGGAGGTTGGAATTCCCCATAGTCACTCTTAGATTTTCACATGAGTTGCATCAGCTTTCCAGGATTTTCCAGTTGCACTTAACCCTTCAATGTTAAGGTGTGGCCTTGGTTACTAAACATCCCTACGAGAATCAAACTTATGGGAAGTCTTGCCATTTTCAGAGATCAGGCCCGAGGAAATTCTGTTCAGACAATAATGTATTATCACTGCTTGAATCTGCCTTCCTGATATGAGCATAGGCTGCCACTTTCATGGCATGATGGGAAAAAGCACCAAGAAAGGATCATATTGAAAGGGTGGGCTGCCTGCACTGAAAAAGAAAAGCCTTCAGAAGTTATTCCACTGCAATGGTCCCATTTTCTTAAGTATTGAAAGCTTTTTAATACTCCAGTACTATTAGGAAAGATCACATCTTAAGTCTACTTCTTCACTCTCCACTCCTCCACTTCTTCCAATCTGTGTCCCATCTCCAACACTCTATTGTAACCATTCTGTCTTAGGATACTGATGGACTCCTAACTATCAAATCAAATGGACTTTTGTCAATCTTCATCTTCCTTGACTATCCTCCTTGCAAGTTTTGACACTACAGACTACTCCTTCCTACTAGAAACTTTCTCCTCTTCCCTTGGCTTTAGAGACATCATACTAATCTGGTTGTCCTCTTAGCTCTTTAACCACTTCCCAGGCTCAGGGTTTTCACTCAGTTCTCTATTCTTCTTACATGCTTTCTTGGTAATTTCATTTATCCCAATGGTGTGAACTTGCACCTTTCCATAGATAACTACCAAATCTCTGCCTTAAGTCTTGACCTCTTTTCTGACCCTGATCTATATCTTTAACCACATATAGCATATGTCTACCTGTCTATGCAACCAGCATCTCAAATTCAACATACACAATGATGAGATCAACTTATTTCCTCCTAAATATCCTTTTTACTTATGTGATTTTTTCCTCTAGTACCACCATTTGCCTAACAAAATTGCTTTAATCACGCTAGTATAGGGACTTAGATGCACCATGGATCCATGATCATAAGCTTAGCAGTCATCTTTCACTCTCCCCTCCCTTTCCTTTTTCATACATAATCAGTTACTAATTCCTGTTAATTCCTTCTCCAAAACATATTTTGCATCCAGCCTATCCTTTTTATTCCTACTCTCACCACTATAGACACACACTGGAATTTCTAGCTGCCTTCAGTATTGCCATAGACACCTCAGAGGTGACCTTAACCTCCATTCTATGTTTCCTCCAATCCATTATTCATACCATTGCCAGAATAATTCTTCTGAGGCCTAGACCTGGTTATATCACTCCACTCAAAAATCTTCACTTCTTCTCCATTTCCAGCCAAGTAGAATTTAAACTCTTCTTCCTGCCATTCAATTTGCCTTTACAACTTGATACCACTCTATCTTTCTAGCCTTATTTCATATTGCTATATGAGATACATTCCATATACTTTCTGATATCAACAAACCAGACTGTCTCTAGAAAATGTAGTTGTTTACACCTGGAATGCCCTTCCTCTTCTTTTCCAGTTGTTAAATTTCCAGTGGTCTTTTAAAGCCCAACTTACATGCCACCTCTGTCCAAAGACTAATTACATCTATTAGTATCACCTATCCCTCTGTAACCATATATCACCTTGTTTTATAACTCTTTTATGCACATATTATATAATAGTGTATACTATAGTGATCTGTGTTGGAGTCTTTTTCCTCTACTAGCCCACTTAAGGCAGAGATCATTTCTTCTGTAATCCTTGTATTATAATCTAGCTTAATTTTTTTCTTGGTGTTGAGTGAAATAATTTAATTCAACAAATTTTTTTAGATTATTATGTGTAAGATATTGTGCTAGACCCATAAGGGATGCAAATATGAGTAAGAGAAAGTTCTTGCTCTCAAAAAATTTATAATCTATTGGGAAATAGGACATGCATAAATAAGTATAGTATCAATTACAATATAGTTGATGGGAGAGGTACAAAGTTCTGTGACTATAGAATAGATAAGGATGATGGTGGGTGGGTAATGCCAAAAGGCACTTTTAATACAATTGTCCTGGTATTATGTGGGGTCAAATCTCCTGCCTGACTGTTCCCAGAAGTCTTATGCTATCTAAATGGCAAAATGGATAGCTACAGGAGATAAGAGAGACAATTCAACCAAATGAGAGCTGGTTTGTGATGGGCTTTAATGGAAAGAAAGAGAATAAGATAGGGACTAAAAGTGTAGGGGACTAGGCTAAATTTGGTATAGATATTTAATTAGTCAGAGAAATTAAGTACTGGTGACTGAAATGACTGAATAGCAACTCTAGTACACTGAGTGAACAGTAGAGATAGTGTTCCTATGGATTTCAACTTGCTTAGTCATTCGTAATTGTCAGAGGTGAGGCATCTTTTGAACAAGTGCCCATCATGAAAAGAGGAAGAAAAATGCAGAAAAAAGAAAGTCTGACTCAGCAGATTATATGACTTGTTATGATATACCACATCCTGTTGTTTCCTAGGCCGTTAACCAACATCATATGACGCAGCAGGAAAAAAAAGTCTTTATTTCCACGATAACATTTAAACAATAGATGAAGAGAGTGGGGAAGATGACCAGAGGTCACCAAATCTTTGCTATTGCCAAGAAGAAGTTAATAAGAGGAATTCTTTTAAAACAGTGATGGTGGGGCATGCCTCATAGTCCAGCCATGTTGTAGCTGACTTATTGAACTTAATGAGGGGCTGGGGGAGGAACTGATTGAATCTATGTTGCTTCTAAATCCCCATAACAGCATGATTAAAGGAATTCTATTGCATTTGAGCTCTATTTCTTCCTCTCTCTTCCTCTCTCTCTCTCTCTCTCTCTCTCTCTCTCTCTCTCTCCCTCCTTCTCTTTCCTCTTCTCCTTCTCTCTCTCTTCTTATTCTCCTCTGTTCTCTTTCCCTCTCTGACCCTCACTTCTCTTTCCTCTCTCCTTTCTTTCTCTTCTCTCTCTTATGTTCTCTCTCCCTGACTCCTCTTCTCTCTCTGTCCCTCCTCTTTTTTTTCTTTCTTCTCCTCCCCTTTTCTTGAGTGAAAAGTACGATATAATGAAAATATTATTAGATTTGGAGAAGGGAAGGAGAAACTCAATTTTAATGAAATTGTTATTTGAGGACATAGAATTCAAACCCTGATCTTCTGACTCAAATACCAGTGCACTTTCCCATTGCCCCATGCTGAATACTGGTTTGGGATAATTCATTCTGCTTTTCCCAGAATCTCAACCAATATAAAACTACGTACTACTAGGTTGTATAAGAATAAACATTTCAAGAGCAAACATACTAATTAACACATAAAATGTAAATAAGAGGTAATTAGGTGGGCCCTATACAAAAATGGGCACCATCTCCCATTAAAGGCTCCAGAGAGGTTTGCCCACTAATCTTACAGAATATTTGGAAAGAGGCTCGCTCAGTCATTTACTTGGCTGTCTGCATCATGGAATTCAGCAAATGCTTCTTAGCATGTTCTGGAGCTCAGAGAGTCTTCTTGTCAAATCTCTGGGCTCAGTGGAATCTTGTGAGGTTTACTGTGTTTAAGAATATCCTGGAAACATTGCTTTGGTTGCTCATTTCTTTTTCTGTCTCTCCTGTCAGAGAGTACTCCACAACATGCTTCCCAGCTCTCTACTTCTGCTCCCTCCCACGTGTGGATCTCTTTGACTGTGTCAGGTTCAAAAAACAAAAAATTTCTATGCTCTTTGAAATACTTCCTACAAATCTGAGTATCTCTTGACAATGCTGAAGTTCCAAATTTTATGGTAACTACATGTCTCTCCCCTTTCATTTGTGGCATGCTCTTTGCTTTGTTTGACAGTTTGACACACCACAACAGTGCCAAGCAGATATTCATCAAATATTTATTGAACAAATTAAAGTTGCCTCTAACTCCAAATTATAGTTATTTTAATCATGTGGTTTCTTATAAAATTTCCTTTGGGATCTCAAATTGTTCAAGCAAAAAAAAAATCATGAAATCCTAAAACAAAAATACCAAAACCCATGAAATGATGTTTTCTTTTGTTCAAATGGTTTCACTCATTTAATTAAATGTTTTTTAAGCAATACTGACATTTTTATTATTTCCACAACATCTTACCCTGATGCCTCATTGAGGCCCAGATCCTGGGTGTTGAAGTCTGTGCCAATTGGATGGATAATGGTAGATTCCATCAGGCTAGAAAGGCTTTGAGTATGGACTTGCTAAGACCTTGTGTGTGTTTTCTAAAGACTGTTTCAGAGAAGTACAGAGATACCCATCACTATTAGTTTGGTCAATAAGTGATGAATCTTTCAGTCATGGTGGAGTAGGGCAGATCTAACACATTCAGGGCAAATGTTCAGGTTCAGGGCTAGAAGAAAATGAGAATTGTAGATTACCTAACTGCTAGCCAAAGGAAGTTCACTCAACCATAGCATGGGAAGAATATTCCTGAAGGCTAGAATCAGTCAGTCAACAGGCCTTTATTAAGTGCCTGCTGTGGATGAAGCACTATGCTAAGCAGTAGGAATACAAAGGAGGCAAAAAAAAAATCCCTACTCTCAAGAAATTCACAGTCTAATGGGAGAGACAAGATGTAAACAGCCCTGTACAAACAAGAAATATATAGAAGAAATTAATTGTTTCAGTTTGCTTAGCTCCCTGCCTCTGTGTATTGGCCATGCTGAGGCACCAGTCAAGTCTGAGGGAGAAGTTCCTTACTCCTCCCTGAGTAGCTTTTTCACTTAGATTAGCTGGAAGGTACATTAATGGCTCAAGTCTTAGCCCTCAAACCAATTTTGTTTCACGGACCATTTCAGTATCTTTTTTTTTTAATTAATTGATTTTTAGTTTTCAACATTCACCTCCATAAGCTTTTGAGTTTTAAATTTTCTCCCCCTTCCTCCCTGTCTCCCTCCCTGAGATGGTGTGCAATCTGAAATAGGCTCTATATATACATTCCTATTAAACATATTTTCACATTAGTCATGTTGTAAAGAAGAATTAGAACTAATAGGAGGAACCACTAGAAAGAGAACATAAAACAGAAGAGAAAAAAAAGAGCAAATAATATGCTTCAATCTGCATCCAAACTCCATAGTTCTTTCTCTGGGTGTGGATAGCATTTTCCATCATGAGACTTTTGGAGAAGTCTTAGATCCTTGTATTTCTGAGAAGAGCTAAGTCTATCAAAGTCTATCAATATGGCTATTACTGTGTACAATGTCCTCCTGGTTCTGCTCACTTCACTCAAATCAGTCCATACAAGTCTTTCCAGATTTTTCTAAAGTGTACTTGCTTATCATTTCTTATAGCACAATGGTATTCCATTACATTCATACACCACAACTTGTTTAGCCATTCCCAACTTGATGGAGAATCTCAACTTCCAAATGTTTGCCAGCACAAAAAGAGCTGCTACAAATATTTTGTACACGTGGGTCCTTTTCCCATTTTTATGATCTCTTTGGGATACAGTCCTAGAAGTGCGATTGCTGGGTAAAAGGGTACACATTTTTATAGCCCTTTGGGCATAGTTCCAAATTGCTCTCTAAAATGGTTGGATCAGTTCACTACTCCACCAACAATTTTCCCACATCTTCTCCAACATTTATCATTTTCCTGTTTTGTCATGTTGACCAATCTGATAGGTGTGATGTGGTATCTCAGAGTTGTTTTGATATGCATTTCTCTAATCAATAGTGATTTAGAGCATTTTTTCATATGACTATAGATGGCTTTAATTTCTTCATTTGAAAACTGCCTATTCATATCCTTTGACCACATTTCAATGTCTTTTAAAGGAAAACAAAAACCAAAAAATACCTACCTGGCATAGCTAGCTGTTGCTCCTATAACACAAAGCAATGTATGAAATTGTTGTTGTTCAGTTTTTTTCAGTTATGTCTGACTCTTCATGACCCTATTTGGAAGACATAGTTTTGGCAGAGTTTGGCAGAGATAGGCAGTTTTCTTGCCAAAGATACTGGAGTGTTTTTCCATTTCCTTCTTCAGTTCATTTTATAGATGAGGAAACTGAGGTAAACAGAGTTAAGTGACTTGCCCAGAGTCACATAACTGGTAAGTTTCTGAGGCCAGATTTGAACTCATGACTTCAGGCCTAGCACTCTATCCACTGTGCCACCTCACTGCCCTGAAATGTATAGGATAGAAAAATAAAAAATGCACAACAATATTGTACAAGTATCACGTTTGAATGACTTAGATATTCTGATCGATACAATGATACAAGGCAATTCTGAAAGATTAAGGATAAAAAAATGCTATCCATCTCCAGGGAATGAACTGATGGCCTCTGGATGCAGATTGAAGTATAATTTTTCTTTCTTTTTTCTTTTTTTAAATTTTATTAATTTATTTTGATTTATCAACAATCACTTCCATATGCTTTCGAGTTGAAAATTTTTCTCCCCCTTCCTCCCCACCACCCTCCCCAAGAGGGTGCACAATCTGATATAGGCTTTACATTTACATTCCTATTAAACATATTTTCACATTAGTGAAGTTGTAAGTAAAAATTAAAACCAATAGGAGGAACCATCAGAAAGAGGAAACAAAATTCAACAGAAGGTAAAAATAAGTGATAGTGATTAGACTTCCATAGTTCTTTCTTTGGATGTGGACAGCATTTTCCATCCCAAGGCCTCTGGAGATGTCTTAGATCCTTGTAATGCTGAGAAGGATTCAGTTTAACAATATTGGTCATCGCATAACATGGCTGTTATTGTGTACAAATTCCTCTCAGTTCTGCTCACTTCACTCAGCATCAGACCATATAAGCCTTTCCAGGTTTTTCTGAAGTCAGCCTCTTCATCATTTCTTACAGTATTTCTTATAGTATTTCATTACATTCATATACCACAACTTGCTCAGCCATTCCCAAATTGATTTCCAATTCTTTGCCGCCACAAAAAGAGCTGCTATGAATATTTTTGTACATGTGGGTCGTTTTCCCATTTGTTTGATCTCTTTGGGATATAGCCCTAGAAGTGCTACTGCTGGATCAAAGGGTATGCACATTTTTGTAGCCCTTTGGGCATAGTTCCAAATTGTTCTCCAAAATGGTTGGATCATTTCACAACTCCACCAACAATGTATTAGTGTTCCAATTTTCACACATCTTCTCCAACATTTATCATTTTCCTGTTTTGTCATGTTGGCCAATCTGATAGATGTGATGTGGTACCTCAGAGTTGTTTTGATTTGCATTTCTCTAATCAATAAAGATTTAGAGCATTTTTTTCATATGACTATAGATGGCTTTAATTTCTTCATCTGAGAACTGTCTGTTCATATCCTTTGACCATTTATCAATTGGGGAATGGCTTGTGTTCTTATAAATTTGTCTTAATTCTCTATATATTTTAGAAATGAGGCCTTTATGAGAGAGACTGGTTGTAAAAATTCTTTCCCAATTTTCTACCTTCCTTCTAATCTTAGTTGCATTGGCTTTGTTTGTGCAAAACTTTTCAATTTAATGTAATCAAAATGATCCATTTTGCTTTTCATAATGTTCTCTATCGCCTGTTTGGTCATGAATTCTTCTGTTCTCCATAGATCTGATAAGTAAACTATTGCTTGTTCTCCCAGTTTACTTATGGTATCAGCCTTTATATCTAAGTCCTGAACCCATTTTGACTTTATTTTGGTATATGGTGTGAGATTTGGGTCTATGGCTAGTTTCTGCCATACTCTTTTGCAGTTTTCCCAGCAGTTTTTTTTCAAAGAGTAGGCTCTTATCCCAGAAGCTGGGGTCTTTGGGTTTATCAAATAATAGATTACTGTAGTCGTTGACTACTGTGTCTTGCATATTTAACCTATTCCACTGATCCACCTCCCTATTTCTTAGCCAGTACCAAGCAGTTTTGATGATTGCTGCTTTATAATACAATTTAAGATCTGGAATTGCTAGGCCACCTTCCCCTGCATTTCTTTTGAAGTATAATTTTTCACTTTCTGTATTTTTGTTTGTTTGTTTGCAACATGGCTAATATGGAAATATTTTTTGCATGATTTCACATGTAGAATTGATATCACATTTCTTGTCTTCAAAATGGATGGGGGAGGAGTGGGAGGGAGACAGTTCAGAACTCAAAAGTTTTTTAAAGAGGAATGTTAAAATAAATAATTAATTTCGAAAGTGAGCAATATGATGTTCTTTGATCCTGTATAGCTACCTTCTGTTTCTGTTGTAATGGGGGAAAGAGGAAAGAAAAGGGGAGAAAGAGCAACAAACACTAGTTCTTAGAATGTCTACAAATATTAAACAACTGCTGACACGATCAACTTGAAAACTTTGCTCTTTGCCATCCTGCTCAGTATCCTTCCTAGAATGTAGAGTTTGAACTGAATACAGTACAAAAAGTGTGGTCCACTCAGGGCAGAGTACAATGAGATGGTCACTTCCCCATTCCTGGACAAAGTCTGGGCCTCTCTGTCCCACTGCACTCTGTGATACAAACAGGACAACCTGCTATTTACAGGGCAAAAGGCACGGAGAGTCACATACGGAACAGCAAGGTCATGACCAGTCAAATAGCCTTCCTCTGATTTCCAGTACAGTGGAAAAAGCATAGAACGTAAAGTCTTAATACATGGTTTCTGGTCTGTCTTCCACTTCTTGGTTGGAATGGAAATTGGAGCAAGTCCTTTCATGACTCTGAGTCTTAATTTTCTTGTCTGAGAAATGGAGATGATGGCACTTGCTCCCCTCATCCCATCCCCCTCCCATGGCCCCTACTTCATTCACAGAGTTATTGCCAGGATCGGATATGATCATGTGTGTAAAGTGTTTTCAAAATTATAAGTGTACTTGGCCAGTGGTTCTTTTCTGTTATTCACAAAGAAGCCAACTTTCCATTCCAGTTTCTGACTTCTATCCCAGACCTGGGAAAATTCTGCTAACCCAGGTGTTTTTTTTTTCATTTAATTTTTGTTTTATTTTTCTCAATTATATATAAACAAACATTTGCAGCATTTAATTTCTTAAAATTTGAGTTCCATATTCTCTCCCTACCTCCTTTCCCTCCTGTTGAGGGCCGATCTTAAGAGTCTGATAAGGGTTTAAGATCCAAGGCAGAGTTTGACCTCTGCCCAGGCTTTTACCCAAAAGGGCTCAATGATTAAATGGTATGGCTCTCCAATTCCTTCCTGATTAGGAGGTCCCTGATATATTCCTTCTCACTCTTTGAACCTTAGATTTACATATTCACTCCTCTATGCAGGTGGCGCCAAGGCGCCTGGGAAAACCTTGGAATCTACAGCCCAATCTAGGAACCCTGATAAGGAGGAAATTCATGATTGTCACATCCTCAACAGATGTTCTGGGGAGTATTTCACGGGGAGGACTCTTTGAATTTAGGCTAGATCTTCCCTATATATTCTGTGCCCTCAGATGAATAAACTGAGTCAGTAATTCTACTCCGCCTGGCCCATGTCATAAGTTATTTTACTCCTCTCTGTTCTGTGTACAATCTGGTTGCGGGAGACACCCTCCTCCTTGAGAAGGTAAACATTTTGATATAGATTATGCATGCACAGTCATGCAAAATATTTCCATATTATCCATGTCACAAAAGAAAATGCAGTCCAAAAACAAAAACAAGACAACAAAAATCCCAACAGTAACCAAGAATGATAAAGTTTAAAAAACATATGCTTCAATCTGCATTCAGACTACATCAGCTCTGCTTCTGGAGATGGATAGAATTATTTTTCATTAGTCCTTTAGAATGATCTCAGATGATTGTATTGCTGAAAAATAGCTAAATCATTCACAATTCATCATTGCACAATATTGCTGCTGCTATGTACAGTATTCTCCTGGTTTTGCTCGTTTCATTTTGCATCTGTTCATGTAAGTCTTCCTAGGTTTTTCTGAAAGCATCTTACTCATCATTTCTTATAGGACAAAAGCATTCCATAACAATCATATACCACAGCCTATTCAGCCATTTGTGACTTGATTGGCATCTAGTTGATTTCCAATTCTTTGCCACCACTAAAAGAGCTGGTATAAAAATTTTTTGTAATACAGGTCCTTTTCTCTTTTAAAAATATCTTTGTGGTACAGACCTAGTAGTGGTATTGCTGAGTCAAAGGCTATGCATAGTTTTATAACTCATTTGGCATCATTCCAAGGTGCTCTCCAGAATGGTTCATAACTCTACCAAAAGTACATTAGTATCCCAATTTACCCATATCCCCTCCAATATTTGTCATTTTCTTTTTCTGTCATATTAGCCAAACTGATAGCTGTGAGATGGTGACTCAGAGTTGTTTTAATTTGCATTTCTCTAATCAATAGTGATATAGAACGTTTTTTCATATGACTATAGATAGCTTTGATTTCTTCATCTGAAAATGCCTGTTCATATCCTTTGACCATTTATCAATTTGAGAATGACTTGTAACCTTATAAATTTTACTTGGTTCTCTATATATTTGAGAAATGAGGCCTTTATCAGAGAAAATGGCTTTAAAATGTTTTCCCCCCAGTTTCCTGCTTTCCTTTTAATCTTAGCTTCATTGGTTTTGTTCACACAAAACCTTTTCAATTTGATGTAATCAAAACTATCCATTTTACATCCCATAGCTTGATTTTGGTCATAAATTCTTTCGCTAGCCATAAATATGACAGGTAAAATATTCCACGCTCCCTTAACTTACTTATGATAATACCCTTTATGTCTAAATCATGTACCTGTTTTGACCTTGTCTCATAACACTTTCTATTTCTTTTTAGATCATAAATTCTTCCTTTATTCATAAATATGACATGCAAAATATTTGATGTTCCCCTATTTGCTTATGATATCACTCGTTACATCTAAATCATGTACCAATTTTGACCTTATCTTGGTGTGAGATATTGATGTATACCTAGTTTCTGCCAATTCCCAGCAATTTTTGCAAATGGTATTTGTCCTCCAAATCTTGGATCTTTGGGTTTGTCAAACATGAGATTACTATGTTCATTTACTGTTGGGTATTGTGTACTTAATCTATTCCATTGAACCAGTACTCAATTTCTTCACCAGTAGCATATTGTTTTGGTGATTATCACTTTATAATGTAATTTGAGATCTGGTACTGCTAAGCCACCTTCCTTCACATTTTTTATTGGTTTCCTTGACATTCTTAACCTTTTGTTCTTCTAGATGAATTTTATTACAATTTTTTCTTTCTCTATTAAATATTGTTTTGGTAGTTTGATTGGTATGGTATTGAATAAATAAATTAATTTACATAGAATTGTCATTTTCTTTTAAGAATTTTTCCAGAACTTGGGGCAGCTAGGTGGCACAGTGGATAGAGCGCCGGCCCTGTAGTCAGGTGGCCCTGAGTTCAAATCTGGCCTCAGACACTGGTACTTACTAGCTGTGTAACACTGCACAAGTCACTTAACCCCATTGACTAATGACCCTCCAAAAAAGGAATGTTTTTCAGAACTCTTATGTAGCTTTTAGTTATATCAGTAAGAAGGATATAGAGTTTTACAGTATCCCAAAGGAAAGGTAATAGTTTACGTTTCAAGTGTTTTGGCTTCTCCACCTTTTGATGGGTGCAATTATCACTAAGGCAAGTCGAGAAGTTATTAGCTGCCCTGTTCTTGGGGGAGTGGAGGGAGGAAGGGAGAGAGAGAGAGGTGGGGGGAGGGAGGGAGGGAAGAAAGGAGGAAGAGAGGAAGGGAAGGAGGGAGAGAGAAACCTCCAGTTGATGTCTGGATAATTGACATCCCCTATAACTGATGTGTTTCTCAAAATTCTCCCTTACTGTTCAATTGGACAATATGTCCAAGTGGCCTGTAGTATACTCCAATGACAATATCATTCATTTTTCTTCCTTCCTAAATTTTCACCTGAAGATTATTAATCATACTTCCCCATTTTGGTTCCTAGTTTTCCTCACATCAGTATACCTTTTAATAAACATTAATATATCTACCAATCTTGTTTCTTTCAAATAAGGTATATTTATCATGAGCCTTACTCTAGTCATGAATTTCATTCCACCAAGTCTCAATAATATCTACAGGGTAAAATTTGACTTAAGTAGGACCTTTAGTTCCCCCTGTGTATTGCATAAAATTTGCCATTTATTGTAAACATTTGAAGACGTGGCTTTTACTGCTAACTTTTGCTTTAGACGTTTTTCTCTTGTGAACTTTAGGATATTTAAATGACACTTTATTGTCCTTCATTGTTGCCATTTATGATCTCTAGCTCTGGGGAAATATATAGCCTACATTGCTCTACCTCCATCCCCACCATCTTTTTTGCTTTAAAGCCCTTTCCTTAGATTTACAATACATCTCACATTCTTATCAGCCTTTCTTAGATGTATTCTATCTCTGCCCAGGAATCTGATATCCCTGTATTTTAAGCTATGGCCCATTCTCAGGAATCATCTTCTTTGTCGATGTTAATTAACTATTCCAGTTTTTTTTTCCACTCTTTTCCTTCAGTTGGCAAGAGTGAGGGGAAAAATACCATATGCCCCAATTGTCTTCAGTTTCTTACCCAAACCTTTTATCATTAGCTATATTTTTTAGGTTCTTTCCAGAAGCACAGCAGCATCATTTGTGCTGAGATTGATAACCTGAAGTGGCTAATCACCATTTGTTTTGATAAGCCTTTGGAGGTTTGCTGTTTTATCTTGTATATATGCCCCAGGAAGAGAACAGACTTTATTCACAGAAGCCAGAAGCCATATTTCCTTTGTTGTTGCTGTTTTTTTTCCTGTTGATTTGTGTATTTATGTTCAAGGTCTTTGAGTTTTCTTCATCCTGAAATCTTTGGTATAATACTCTTCTTCTCCCCTGATTTTCCTTATCACTCACTTCCTAACTCCCTCCTCTCTGATTGTAGTTTCTTTAAGGTCTGGATCTCAAAGTGTCTTAGCCTCTTCCCACACTGGAAAATTCAGGATTCACCAGCCTAGGTCTCTACCCCAACTGCTGCTTTGTTCTTTCCTAGGCTTAGTAGAGTGATGCACAGCTCCCTACATGTACAACATCCTGTCCTGGTGATCTCTCTCTGTTTCTCAGTTCTCTTGCCCAGAACTGGTAATTCCAAGCCTGCTTTCCCCAGCAGTTAGACCTTCATGTTGCAGTCCCCAGTAGGCTTTTGCTAATGAAGGGCAATGGGCAAGCTGGCTAGAGGCCTCATGGAAATTCCACAGCCTAGATCTCAGGTCTCCATGCACTGGAAAGAAGGAGGGTGGGATCAGGAGAGAAGAGTGAGGTTTTTTTTTATTTTTAACATATGTTTTTAAAACTTTGTGTTACAAATTTTCTCCCTTCCTCCCTCCCCACCCACTCTCATTGAAAAGGCAAGCATCTCGATACAGGTTATAGATGTGTAGTCACGCAAAACACTTCCATAGTAGTCCTGTTGTGAAAAATTAAGTATATTTCCCTTCATCCTATCCTACCCCCCATTTATTCTTTTCCTCTCTTTTGACCCTGTCCTCTTCAGAAGAGTTTGCTTTTGATTATCCCTTGTCCCAGTCTTCTCTCCCCTCTATCAACCCTCTGCTCTCTTGTCCCCTTCCCCCCTTATTTTCCCTGTAAGGTAAGATACATTTCCACATCCCATTGTGTATGTTATTCCCTCCTTAAGCCAAATCCTATGAGAATAAGATTTACTCATTCCCTCTCACCATCCCCCATTCCCCCTCCTCTGTAAAAACCTTTTCTTGTCTGTTTCATGTGAGATAATTTACCCCATTCTACTTCTCCCTTTCTCCTTGTTCCAGTATAATTCTCTCTCACCCCTTAATTTTATTTTCCAGATATCACCCCTTCATCTTCAACTCACCCTGTGCCCTCTATCTATGTATACATACATATAATTTTTTCCCTCCCACTACCCTAATACTGACAAAGGACTCACGAGTTACAAATATCATCTTTCCATGCAGGAATGTAAGCAGTTCAACCTTAATAAGTCTCTTATGATTTCTCTTTCCTGTTTACCTCTTCCATCTTTCACTCGAGTCTTGTATGTGAAAGTCAAATTTTATATTCAGCTCTGGTCTTTTCCTCAGAAATGCTTGAAAGTTCCCTCTTTCATTGAATACCCCATTTTTTACCCTGAAGGATTATACTCAGTCCCACTGGGTAGATGATTCTTGGCTGCAGTCCTATCTCCTTTGCATTCCAGAATATCATATTCCATGCCCTGCAGTCCCTTCATGTAGAAGCTGCTACATCTTGTGTTATCCTGATTGTGTTTCCACAATACTTGAATTTTTTCTTTCTGGCTGCTTGTAATATTTTCTCCTAGACCTGGGAACTCTGGAATTTGGCTACAACATTCCTAGGAGTTTTCCTTTGGGGATCTCTTCAGGAGGTGATCAGTGGATTTCCTCAATTTCTATTTTGCCCTCTGGTTCTAAAATATCAGGGCAGTTTTCCTTGATAATTTCTTGAAAGATGATGTCTAGGCTCTTTTTTTGATCATGGCCCTTCAGATAGTCCAATAATCTTTAAGTTATCTCTCCTGGATCTATTTTTCAGGTCAGTCCAATGAGATATTTCACATTCTCTTCTAATTTTTCATTCTTTTGGATTAGTGTTAGAGTGCTTTTATTTCTCAAATTGTCACTATTTTCCAATTTCTCCATTCTAAGTTTTAAGGAAGTATTTTCTTCAGTAAGCTTTTGGACTTCCTTTTCCATTTGGCCAATTTTTCTTTTTAGGGCATTCTTCTCCTCATTGGCTTTTTGGACCTCTTTTGCCATTTGGGTTAGGCTATTTTTTAAGGTGTTATTTTCTTCAGTATTTTTGGGGGTCTCCTTTAGCATCACTCTCAGTTTTTCTTCTACTTGTCTTATTTGCTTCTCAAAATCCTTTTTGAGCTCTTCCATGGTCTGGGACCAATTCATATTTTTCTTGGAGGCTTTGGATGTAGGAGCATTGGCTTTGTTGTCTTCTTCTGGTTGTATGTTTTGATCTTCTTTGTCACCAAAATAAGATAATATAGTCTGACTCTTTTTGTGCTGCTTGCTAACGATCCCAGCCAATTACTTGAGTTATAAGCTCTTTGTTAAGGTAGGAGTCTGTTTCCAGTGTGGAGAATGTACTGTCCCAAGCTTCAGTGGTTTTGTGCAGCTTGTTTTTTCCAGAGATACTTCTAGGGACCTGAAAATTTTCAGTTCTCCCAAGGTGCTATAATCAAAGGTGAGGTGGTTACTCCTTTCCTGGCCTGTGCTCTAATCTGTGAGTGACCATAAGCACTCTTTTCTGTCTTGGAATTGTGAGGAAGATTTCCTCTCCACAGCCACTACAAGCTCCACCATACCAGTGCCCCTCCTCACCCCAGGACCACCACCTAGAACTGTGACCCAGATCCAAGTACGGGCAAAGTAAGAGAATCCTGCACCAGCAAAGAGATCCCTGCAATCCCCCTCTGATCAGCCCCTCAATTCCCCTTCAGTCTGTGGGCCAGAAGCTCAGGAGGCAGCCCCCACCCTGGAGGCCACGTTTTCAGGAACTGGAGCTAAGACCCGAGCTCCTCTCTCAGCACCACAGAAACAGACTTTTCCCACTGACCTTCTAAGTTGTCTTTGGTGTTCTTAGGTTGAGAAGTCTGGAAACTGCCACAACTGCTTGAGATTCAGTCCTCTGAGGCCTGTTCTAGGTTCCCTGTGGCCTGTGCGCCTATGCCAAACTGCACTCCTCTCCCAGCCCTGCATGATATACCTTTCCAATCAATCATTCAGATTGTCTTGGCTGGAGATTTGCTTCACTGTGTATTTTTGTGGGTTCTGCTGCTTTAGAATTTGTTTAGAGCCATTTTTAATAGGTATTTGGAGGGGTCTGGGGGAGAGCTCAAGCAAGTCACTGCTTTTACTCCACCACCTTGGCTCCACCTCCCATCTCTCAAAGAGTGGGTTTTGATATATGCTTGTAATTGTGTCCTTAGTTTTGCTAGTGCAGCCACTGCCAACAGAATGGGAAGAGTATTGAGTATTCAGGGTCAATGAGTTCCTGGGTTTGGGTGAATTTTTTTTCAACCTTCTTTTGGATTGTGTCCTATATCATGGAAACAGCTGAAGTTGCTCTAACTTTGGTACATAATTTTTGTTTTGGAGAAGGTTGAAAGGTCATGGGGATTAGAAAAAAGGTGTAGTCTACCATCTCATTTGCACTTTTTTTTTGTTTGGAATGTTTGCAATTTAAATATTCTTTTCTTACATGTTTGATTCCCTCCCTCCTCCCCCGCCCCCCAAGAAGCTCTCAAATGTCTCTCATGTTGAACATCTTTCTTTATTTCATTAATGATTAGCTCTGAGATTTTAAGAAGTGTCATATTGGATTAGAATTTGAGCAATTTAGGATTTTAGAATATACTAGTCCACTCCCTCCTGGAATTTCTCGTTGCCATACTATGATGCTATGCTATTTAAATTCCTTTCTTTTATGTTTAAAGGTCTTTCTCCTGAATACTTGTAGAATTTGTTCTTTCTCACTGAAGGTTTTTAATTTAACCTCTTTCTGTCTTGGTGTTTTAAGAGCAGGTTTCTTTTACTTTTTTTCTAGAGGTTAAATATGGATTGACATGAGTAATGCTTTGTTTCTGTTTCCAGAAGCTTTGGACAGTTTTGTTATATTATTTATGCATGTATTATTATTATTCATTCTAAATTCTAATTTTATTCAATATTATTCTTGTTTCAAGTTTTTTTTTCTTTTAATTTGCCATCTTTTCCTGGGATTCCTATTATTATTAATCATTGTCACTCTGTATTCTGTCTTCAAGGTTAATCACTTTATCTTGCTTAGCATTCATATGTTCTTTTAGTGCTCTCTTTTATTTCTATTCTTCCATATTCTTTTCCACTTTGCACTTTTTGCGTGTTCAAAATATGTTAATCTTTCTTTTACTTCTTTAATGGGAATTTGCTTTGTGGATTATGATTGTTATTGTAGTTATCAGTAATTAGTATTATTATTTGCTTTTTGCTAATTGAGTTCTAAAATTCTATTCTAAGATATCTATATTCTGAGTTATTTGTTATCGTTCAGTTATTCCAGTCATGTCCAACTCTTTGTGACCCCATTTGAGGTTTTCTTGGCAAAGATACTGGAGCCATTTGCCATTTCCTTCTCCAACTCATTTTACAGATGAGGAACCAAGGCAAACAAGGTTTAGTGACTTGCCCAGGATCACTCAGCTAGTAAGTTTCTGAGGCCATGTTTGAACTCATGGAGATGAGCTTTCCTGACTCTAGGCCTGGCACTCTATCCACTGTGCCCCCTGTGACTATAGTCATTCCCAATGCTTCCTTTGTGGATTTCATTTCTGCTTTGAACATTTCTGGAGTTTTCGGTGGTTGTACCGTACTCTATTTGTAGTCTCCTGAATTCTGTATTTCATCAGGCATTGGATCACTTTCTTTTGTCTTGTAATATTTGTTAGGAGAGTTCTATAATCTTTTCGAGGAATTAAGACTCAGCCCTTCTTCCGGTTTTAGATTTTCTCTGTTGGCTTATTTGCTTATGTTCCAGTCTTTTATTGAGTGGCATTGCTCTGGAAATCATTAGTGCTTTAGCTTTTTAATATTTGCTCATCACTCATTTTTTTTACTCTTTTTTTTTTTGCCAGATGCTATTGCCCTACTCTCACCCTTGCAAGAACATGGCTGTAAAGCTGCCTCAGCATCCACCCATGTAGAAATAAAGTTCACCTGCTTTGGTCCCTACTTTGAAAGTCTGTAGGGAGACAGGACTGTCCTTAACTGAGTGAGTATGCTAAGAATTGGTGTTCTCAGCTATCAATACAGAAGGATTTTACCTTGTCAGAATTCTCTCTTCCTTATTTCATAGATTCATCTGTGATTGCCTTACATCTAGGGAATAATTTATTTTGGAAGAAGAATTAGATAGTTAGAATTGGAGAAAGTGACTGATCTACCTTTTCATTTATCCTGAAACCACAAATTAAACAAGTTTTAAAAGAAAGAATTGCTAATTATAAATGATTTCTTGAAAACACGTTACAAGTGAGTAGTGGTAAGACAAATGCAAATTGAAATAACCCTGAGATTTTGCATCACATGATGCAAACTAACAAAGTTGACAAAAGAGAAGAAAAGCATTCTGATTTCAATTTGGGTTTAAAGAAGAAAAATTACTGAACTAATCAGACAATTGAGACCATCAGTCCCACTACAGATGTTAAAGAAGTCAGTGGCAGAAACAAAAGTAGGATCTATTCCCCAATATTCTAAGTAGCATGCTTTGTGTTAGCAATTAACTAGTGGGGCAGCTAGGTGGTGAAGTGGATAGAGCACTGGCTCTAGAGTTAGGAGATCATGAGTTCAAATTCAGCCTCAGACACTTGACACTTACTAGTTGTGTGACCCTAGATAAATCACTTAACCCCAATTGCTGTGTGCAAAAAAAAAAAAAAGGTAATTAACTGGGAAAGGGAGTTTGAATCAGAAAATAGCTGATGGCATATGAATCAAATTAGTTGTCATATTACCTAGGAAGAAATTATAAATATGAAGTAGTCAGAGACACATGGGAAGATTTGTATGAAATGACACAAAATAGAAACATCAGAACTCAAAGAACAATACACACAATGACTACAATAATGGAAATGACAAGATCAGAGAAAGGAAACTGAACTCTGACGAATGACAAAACTTTGTCTTCACCATAGCTGAAGACAACAGACGCCACCAGTGAATGTTTTACCTAATTATTTCTCTTGCTAAAAGCAAAGCCTTCAAATTGTAAAGAAGAAAAGTTGAAATGACCATCAGGTGGGGAAAATTTGTCACTCTTTCATTTTACTAGACTGGTTAATCCATTCCCCTTTTAAATGTTAAATTATGAGCGTTAGATTTACATTTTCCTCAGTTTCTAAGACTGTTTTTCTTAAAACTAGGATTTTCCCCCTCTTCCTCTGTAAAGACAATGCTTTGGTTTGTTAGTTATTTCTGTTTAATCTCCTTTAAGACAATGCTTTTCTCACAGGTTTTCTTCAGCTTCAAGCCTCCTAATTCCCTCCTTATTCTTCCCTTTTCCTTTGCCTTAACTTTTAAATTCCCTTTTCTTTCTCCCTTTTATCTAGTTAATGATTCCCATCTTTATTTTCCTCTCAATTAAGAGTTAAGTAAAATCCTCCTCACCCCCTTCAATTTATTTTTTTTCTTTATTTCAATGTAATTTTCTTTTAAAATTTTTTTTAATTAATTTATTTTTAGTTTTTAACATTTGCTTCCATAAGCTTTTGAGTTTTAAGTTTTCTCCCCTTCCCTTCCTGCCTTCCTCCCCAAAATGGCATGCAATCTGACATAGGCTCTACATATACATTTCTATTAAACATATTTTCACATTAATCATGTTGTAAAGAAGAATTAGAACCAATAGGAGATACCACAAGAAAGAAGAAACAAAACAAAACAGAAGGGAAAAAGGAGCAAATACTATGCTTCAATATGCATTCAAACTCCATAGTTCTTTCTCTGGATGTGGACAGCATTTTCCATCGTGAGACTTTTGGAGAAGTCTTAGATCCTTGCATTGCTGAGAAAAGCTAAGTCTATCAAAGTTAGTTATCATACAACATGGCTGTTGCTGTGTACAACATCCTCCTGCTTCTGCTCACTTCACTCAAATCAGTCCATACAAGTCTTTCAAAGTTTTTCTGAAGTCCACTTGCTCATCATTTCTTGTAGCACAGTAGTATTCCATTACATTCATACATCACAACTTGCTCAGCCATTCCTCAATTGATGGGCATTTCCTCAATTTCCACTTCTTTGCCACCACAGAAAGAGCTGCTATAAATATTTTTGTACACGTGGGTCCTTTTTCCATTTTTAAGATCTCTTTGGCATGCAGCCCTAGAAGTACTATTGTTGGGTCAAAGGGTACGTACATTTTTATAGCCCTTTTGGCATTGTTACAAATTACTCTCCAAAATGGTTGGATCAGTTTGCAGCTCCACCAACAATATATTAATTTTCTATTTTTCCCGTGTCTTCTCCAACATTTATCATTTTCCTGTTTTGTCATGTTAGCCAACCTGATAGGTGTGATGTGGTACCTCACAGTTGTTTTGATTAGCATTTCTCTAGTCAACAGTGATTTAAAGTATTTTTTTATATGGCTATACATAGCTTTGATTACTTCATCTAAAAACTTCATGTTCATATCCTTTGACCATTTCTCAATTGAGGAATGACTTGTATTCTTGTGAATTTGAATTACTTCTCTATATATTTTAGAAATTAGGCTCTTATCAGAGACATTGGTTGTAAAAATTATTTCCCAGTTTCCTGCTTCCCTTTTAATCTTGGTTGCATTGGCTTTATGCAAAACTTTTCAATTTAATGTAATCAAAATTATCAATTTTTCATTTCATAATGTTCTCTAGCTCTTGTTTGGTCATATATTCTTCTGTTCTCCATAAATCTGACAGGTAAAGTATTCCTTGCTCTCCAAGTTTGCTTATGATATCAGCCTTTATATCTAAATTGGGTACTCATTTTGACTTTATTTTTGTATATGATGTAAGATTTTGGTCTATGCCTAGTTTCTGCCATACTCTTTTCCAGTTTTCCCAGAAGATTTTGTCAAATAGTGAATTCATAGCCCAGAAACTGGGGTCTTTGGGTATATCAAACAGTAGATTACTATAGTCATTGACTCAGTTGTGTCTTGTGTACTTAACCTATTCCACTGATCTACCACTCTGTTTCTTAGCCAGTACCAAGTAGTTTTGATGATTGCTTCTTTATAATACAGTACAAGATCTAGTATGGCTAGGCCACCTTCCTTAGCATTTTTTATTCATTAGTTCCATTTATATTCTGGACCTTTTGTTCTTCCAGATGAATCTTTGTATTATTTTTTTTAGCTCTATAAAATAATTTTTGGTAGCTTGATTGGTATGGCATTGAATAAGTAGATTGATTTAGGTAGGATTGTCATTTTTATTATATTAGCTCAGCCTAACCATGAACAACTAATGTTTTTTCAAATTATTTAGATCTGATTTTATTTGTGTGAAAAGTCTTTTGTAATTGTGTTCATACAGTTCCTGTTTTGACAGGTAGACTCCTAAATATTTTATAACGTCTACAGTAACTTTAGATGGGATTTCTCTTTCTATCTCTTGCTGTTAGGCTGTGTTGGTAATATATGGAAATGCCAATGATTTATGTGGGTTTATTTTATATCCTGCAACTTTGCTAAAGTTGTTTATTATTTCAAGTAGTTTTTTACTTGATTCTCTAGGATTCTCTAAGTATATCATCATGTCATCTGCAAAGAGTGATAGCTTTGTTTCTTCTTTGCCTATTCTAATACCTTTAATTTCTTTTTTTTCTTTATTGCTAAAGGTAATGTTTCTAGTACAATATTGAACAACAGTGGTGGTGATGGACATTCTTGTTTCACTCTGATCTTATTGGAAATGCTTCTAGCTTATCCCCATTACATATAATGCTTGCTGAAGGTTTTAAGTAGATGCTACTTATTATTTTAAGGAAGACTCCATTTATTGCTATGCTCTCTAGTGTTTTTAATAGGAATGGGTGTTGTATTTTGTCAAAAGCTTTTTCTGCATCTATTGAGATGATCATGTGGTTTCAGTTAGTTTTGTTGATAAGATCAATTATGCTGATAATTTTCCTAATATCAAACCAGCCCTGCATTCCTGGTATAAATCCTACCTGGTCATAGCATATTATTATTGTTATGATAAGTTGCTGTAATCTTTTAATAATACTTTATTTAAAATGTGTGCATCTATATTCATTAGGGAAATTGGTCTATAATTTTCTTTCTCTATTTTGGCTCTTCCCGGTTTAGGTAGCAGCACCATATTTGTATCATAAAAAGAATTTGGTAAGACTCCTTCTTCACCTATTTCCCCAAATAGTCTATATAGTATTGGAATTAGTTATTCTTTAAATGTCTGATAGAATTTGTTTGCAAATTTTTTCCTAGGGAGTTCATGACTTGTTCAATTTCTTTTTCTGAAATGGGGTTAAGTATTTTCCTTCCTCTTCTGTTAATCTGGGCCATTTATATTTTTGTAAACATTCATCCATTTCACTAAGATTGTCAAATTTTTGGCATATAGTTGGGCAAAATAATTCCTAATTATTGTTTTAATTTCCTCTTCATTGGTGGTAGACTTATCCTTTTCATTTTTTATACTAGTGATTTGGTTTTCTTCTTTATTTTTTTTTAAATTAAATTAACAAAATGTTTGTGTGTTTTATTGTTTCTTTTTTCTTCATAAAACCAGCTCTTAGTTTTATTTATTAGTTCAATAGCTTTCCTAATTTCAATTTTATTAATTTCCTTTGGTGTTCAATATTTCTAATTTGGTTTTAGTTGAGGATTTTTAATTTGTTCTTTTTCTAGTTTTTTTTTTTAGTTACATGCCCAATTTATTGATCTCCTCTTTTTCTATTTTATTCATGTAAGCATTTGGAGATATAAAACTTTCTCTAAGAACTGCTTTCGATGCATCCCATAAGTTTTGGTATGTTGTCTCATTATTGTCATTCTCTTAGATGAAGTTATTGATTGTTTCTATGATTTATTGTTTGACCCATTCATTCTTTAGGATTAGATTATTTAGTTTCCAATTAATTTTTAGTCTATCTTTCCATGGCCCTTTATTACATATAATTTTTATTGCTTCATGATCTGAAAAGTATGCATTTAATATTTCTGCCTTTCTGCACTGGATTGTGAGGGTTTTATGCCCTACTACATGGTCAATTTTTGTGTGTCTACCATGTACCACTAAGAAGAAATTATATTCTTCTCTATCCCTATTCAATTTTCTCCAGAGGCCTACCATACCTAACTTTTCTAAAATTCTATTCACCTCCTTAACTTCTTTCTTCTTTATTTTGTGGTTAGATTTATCTAGTTCAGAGAGAGGGAGGTTAAGGTATTGCCACCTATTTTTTTTTACTTGCTGTCTATTTCTTCTTGTAACTCTCTGAACTTCTCCTCTAAGAATTTAGATGCCATACCATTTGGTGCATATATGTTTAGTAATGACATTACCTCATTGTCTATGGTGCCTTTTAGCAGGATATAGTTTCCTTCCTTATATCTGCAATCAGGATTGCTACTCCTACCTTTTTTTTTACTTCAGTTGAAGCATAATATATTCTACTCCAGCCTTTTACCTTTACCCTGTGTGTATCCCTGTTTCAAAAGTTTCTTTTTTTCTTTTTTGGCTAGGTGATGGGGTTAAGTGACTTGCCCAGGGTCACACAGCTAGAAATGTTATGTATCTGAGGCTGGATCTGAACTCAGTTCCTCCTGAATCCAGGACTGGTGCTCTATCCACTGCACCACCTAGCTGCCCCTGCCACTGCACCACCTAGCTGCCCACATCAATTTTCCTTCTACCTCCTTTATTTGACTTTTAAAATCCTTCTTGAGCTCTTCCAAGAAGGGTTTTTGGGCTTGAGACCAGTTCATATTTTCCTCTGAGGTTTCAGATGTGGGTACATTTACAATGTTATGCTCCCCTGGATTTGTGTTTTGATCTTCTCTTGTCACCAAGATACTTTTCTATTGTCATTGTTTTTGTATGTTGCTTCTTGCTCAAGTTTTTACCTTTTTCTAGCTTTTAAAGTTGATCTCTGCTTCTGGGGCACATGGGGCACTATCCCAGACTTCTTGTGCTGGGGGCTAGGGGCCTGGTTACTGGTTTGATGAGGTGAGGCTTGCCACTAGCTTGCTGGGATGCCTCCCTTCTTGTATTAGTCGCCTTCAGCCATAGCAAGAGGAATCTTTCCCGTTAATCCCCCTAGCCTCATGAGCTAAAAGACTGCTGTATCTAGTCTTTCAGCTGACTGTACTATTTCAGGATTTTTCCTGAGGCAAGATTTTCTGGGTATTTCCAGGCCAATAAGGGAGGGTGAGAGCCACTTACTTCTTACTCCGCATCTTGGTTCCCAGAATTCAAAATGGATGACTTTCAAATATTCAGTCTGTGGGCTAATAGCACCAGGACCAGCACTGCAGCTTCTACTACAGCTGCCACCGCTGATACTGCTGCTGATTCAGTCACTCCCAAGCCTGTTCCTGGTTTGCTGATGCAGGGGCTCTATTGGAACACCCTGTAGCCTTGCGCTGGACTGCACTTCTCTCTCACCCTCAATGTCATTTTCTAAAAGACACACACACACACACACACACACACACACACACACACACACACACATACACACACACACCACACACACACACACACACACATACACATACACATATATCACAGCCCATTATATGTGTGTATGTATGTATGTGTATGTGTGTCTTGTTTGTACCTAATTGTTTCTTATTCTCTTATTTTCTTTGTTAATTCTTATTCTCTTTATTAATTCTGTTACATTTCTGTCTATTTGAAACATCTCTTATTTGATTCAGCACCCTAAAAAGCAGAGATATCACCACCATATGGTTAAAACTATAGTTTTTCCAGTAGCAATATATGGTTATGAGAGTTGGGCTACAAGGAAAGCTGAGTGTTGCAGAATCAATACTTTGGAATTGTGATGCAAGAGAAGACTTTTGAGAGCCATTTGGACAGCAAGGAGTTCAAATCAGTCAATACTTAAAGAGATTAATTCAGAGTCTCCAATGAAAGGTCAAATATTGAAGCTGAAGCTTAAATACTTTGGCCATATAAGAAGACAGGACTCATTGGAAAACACTTTGAATTTGGGAAAAATTGAAGGCAAAAAGAGAAGGGGATGACAGAAGATGAGATGGATATATAATATTATGGAAACAACAAATATGAACTTGGACATATTTTGAGAGATAGTAGAGGATAGTAGGGCCTGGTGTGCAATGGTCCACAGGGTCAGAAAGAGTTGGATACAACTGAATGACTGAACAACAAAAATTATTTGATTCATGAACCTTACACTTCACCAAATCAGTCAAAAAGCATTTATTAAGCTCCTACTGTGTTCCAGGGACTATGATAAGCACTGTGGATATAAAGAAAGATAAAAGAAAGTCTCTTGTCTAAAGAAGCTCACATTCAAATTAGAGACAATACGAAAACAATTAGGTGCAAATAAGATGCACACACATGCATACATATATATACACACAATGTGCTGTGATATATATGTATGCATATGTATATATGCATATGATAATAAGTGGAGGGAAGCCATTAGAATTCAGGGGATTGGGAAAGGTTTCTTGTAGAAGGTGAGATTTTAGCTGGGACTTTAAGTAGGCCAGGGAAGCCAGGAGGAAGAGATAGGTGGGGAGAGAATTCTAGACATGGAGGACAGCCAGTGAAAATTCATGAAGTCAGGAAATAGAGTTTCTTGTGAAAGAAACAGCAGGGAGATCAGTGATCTCAGAGTGCATGTGGATGGGTAAGGCTTAAAAAGACTGTGAAGGTAGGGGGGACTAGTTGTGGAAGGCTTTGAACATAAAACATGAGACTTTATATTTGCTCCTGGAGGTGACAGTGAGTCACTGGAGTTTGTTGAATAGGGCAATACCATGATAAGTCCTGAAGTCTCTTCAACAAAAAAGGCTGGTCTGCCATAGGGAGAGACTTGAGGCGGATAGATCAATCAGCAGGTTTTTGCAACAGTTCAGACTTGAGGTGATGAGGGCCTCCATGAGAATTGCTACCATGTAAGTGGAAATGAGTCTTCCTGACTACAATCCCAGCACTGCAGTGCCACCTAACTGCCCTTGGAAAGATAGTTTACTACCATTAAAAAAAAAAATCTTCGGAGACTTCCTTGACAAATTCCAGAGAATTTGCTCAGGCTGTGACAAACACTGCTATAAGCAAAATGTTGAAAAATATACACCAGCAAGTGAATCTGATATAACACACCCTATGATTCTAAGATATTAGATATTTGTTATAACATCTGACACAGACTAAAACTTACACAATATTTCTACCAAAAAATCATCTGGGACACACTGTTCCAAAAGGAAAATCTAGCTTACAAATACTGATTTAAAAAAAAATAGAACTAATTCAACAACGAATAATGACACTTGAGAAGAGTCAGCTCAGTAATTTCACTCACCAGATGGAAGCCATGGGATGTAATTCTATGAATAAGATGCCAACATCACAGAGGAAGAACTAGATTTTGAGGATTTCCCCCTTAATTTTATCTTGGCCTTTATGTAACTCCTTTTGGAGCTCTGGGACCAATTTATTTTTTATTTCTTGTAAATGTTCTAAAGAAAAATGATTTATAAAAGTAGTCACTTCTAGGAAAGATTAAAAAACAGACTGCATAATCTCCTACAATAATAAAATAAGATTTAAAGAGTTAGAATATTTTAGTGCTTCAAGGATCTGGGATTTGAATAAACACATTGATGTAAGAAGTTGCTGGCATCTAGGCAATCTGGCAATGAATATCTTGGAGCTTTGCTAGGTTAAATGCTGAGGCAAAGTACACTCAGTCCATGATCAGCCTACCCTGCAGGGCTTTCCAGATGGATGCTTCTAAGAGAGATTGTGCTTGGAGAGTGTGGTTTTTAAGAACCTAGAGCCTCCAGGCATGCAAATATGTTGAACTTCACTGGAGGATAGAATTCAAATGAAGAATCACCACTAGATAAAAAAAATAAACCAAATTCTTGACTGCTAAGTAGTAACAATTATATTGAGGGGTCCATAGGTTTCACCAGACTGCCACAGAGAGTATTATGCAAAAAAAGTTCAGAACTCTTGCTTTGGAGGATTGAGTAGATCATCAGTTCTGAAAGTGTGGTCTATGGACATGTTAGAGGTCCCTGAGCCCCTTTTAGAAGGTCTTTGAGGTCAAAACTCTTTTCACAATAATACTAAGATGTTTTAATTTTGAATATGATAAATATCAATAGATATAATCCACATAAATAAAAGCTCTTTAGGAAGTGGGGAGGAGTCAATAATTTCTAAGAGTGTAAAGTGGTCCTGAGACCCAAAAATTGGCTAGAGTACTGACAAGTTAAATGACCGTTCCCAGCCCTGGGTCACACAGGCAACATGTGTCAGAGGCAAAGCTTTAACCCAGGTCTTCTGTGCTTCAAAATTGGCTCTCTACCTCCTGGTGGCCATAAGTAATGGAAGTTCATAGTTTCATACACAAGTATGGTCTTTATTGAAATAGTCCTTTTGTTGATATTTTTTAGCTCATGATGATTTTTTTTAAATTAGTGTATGCAAAGTAAAACAAGACCCTAGTAAAACATTCACCAACAAAAAAATGATAACATATTAAATGGCAAAATTGCAAATCTTTCTTCCTGTTGAGGGAAGACCAATTTTGAAAGTCAAATTTTTTATTCTGCTCTGGTCATTTCATCTAGAATGCTTGAAAGTCATCTATTTCACTAAATATCCCTCTTTTCTCCTGAAGGATTATACTCAGTTTTGCTGGGTAGGTGATTCTTGGCTGTAATCCTATCTCCTTTGACTTCTGGAATACTATATTCCAAGCCCTCCAGTCCCTTAATGTAGAAGCAGCTAAATCTTGTGTTATCCTGATTGTGTTTCCACAATATTTGAATTGTTTCTTTCTGGCCACTTGCAATATTTTCTCCTTGACCTGGGAACTCTGGAATTTGACTGTAACATTCCTAGGAGTTTTCCTTTGGGGATCTCTTTTAAAAAGTGATTGGTGGATTCTTTCCCTCTGGTTCTAGAATATCAGGGCAGTTTGCTTTGATAATTTCTTGAAAGATGATGTCTAGAATCTTTTTTTTTCATGGCTTTCAGATAGTTCAATAATTTTAAAATTATCTCTCCTGGATCTATTTTCCAGGTCAGTTGTTTTTCCAATTAGACATTTCACATTGTCTTCTATTTTTTCATTCTTTTGGTTTTATTTTGCAACAGCTTGATTTCTCATACAGTCACTAGCTTCCATTTGCTGCATTCTAATTTTTAAGGAAGTATTTTCTTCAGTGAGTTTTTGGACTTCCTTTTCCAGTTGGCCAATTCTGCTTTTTAAGGCATTCTTCTCCTCATTGGCTTTTTGGACCTCTTTTGCCATTTGGGTTAGTTTATTTTTTAAGGTGTTATTTTTTTCAGTATTTTTTGGGGTCTCCTTTAGCAAGCTATTGACTTGTTTTTCATGATTTTCTTGCATCGCCTTCATTTCTCTTCCCAGTTTTTCCTCTACTTCTCTTGCTTCTCAAAATCCTTTTTTGAGCTCTTCCATGGCCTGGAACTGATTCATATTTTTTCTTAGAGGCTTTGGATGTAGGAGCTTTGACATTGTTGTCTTCTTCTGGTCATATGTTTTGATCTTCTTTGTCACCAAAATAAGATTCTGTAGTCTGACTTTTTTTTTTGCATTATTTGCTCATGTTCCCAGCCAATTACTTGAATTTTAAACTCTTTGTTAAGGTGGGGTCTGCTTCCAGTGTGTCCCAAGCTTTGGGGGTTTTGTGCAGCTGTTTTCAGAGATACTTCTAGGGACTTGTAAATTTTCAGTTCTTCCAAGGTGGTATGATCAAGGGCAAGGAGTTTACTCCTTTCCTGGTCTGTATTCGGGTCTATGAGTGACCACAAATACTCTTTTCTGCCTTGGAATTGTGAGGAGGATTCTCTCTTCATCACCACTAAAAGCTCCACAATGCCAGTGTTCCTCCTTGCCCCAGGACTGCCACCCAGAACTGTGACCCAATTCCAGGCATAGACGAAGCAAGAGAATCCTGCCTCAGTGCCAGCAAAGAGATCCCTTCAATTCCCCTCTGATCAGCCACTTGACTCCCCTTTGGTCTGTGGGCTGATAGCTCTGGAAGCAGCAGCCACCTCCCCAGGACTAGGGGACTGGGGCTGGGACCAAGCTTCTCTCTCCCTGTGGTCACAGACCTTTTACACTGACCTTCTAAGTTGTCTTTGGCATTCGTGGGTTGAGAAGTCTGGAAACTACCACAGCTGCCCATGATTCAGTCCTCTGAGGCCTGCTCCAGGTTCTTTGAGGCCTGGTCTCTGCCTGTGTGCCCACACTAAACTGTGTTCCTCTCCCAGCCCAGCACAATAGACCTTTCCAATCAACCATCCAGGTTGTTTTGGGCTGGAAATTTGTTTTACTCTGTCTTTTTGTGGGTTCTGCTACTCTAGAATTTGTTTAGAGTCATTTTTACAGGTATTTGGAGGGCTTTGGGGGAGAGCTCAAGCAAGTCATTGCTTTCACTCTGCCATCTCGTCTCTGCCCCTCTCTGGAAGACCAATTTTTAAATAAACATTGTTAACATTTAGGACATTGTAACTTCAGCAAACTGTATGTCTTGCAAATCACCTCTAACCATTCCTGTCATAAACTTAACAATGTGCCTCTGCTTCTATGTTTTTTGTTCTTCCAGTATTGAATAACTTGCTAGATTTTGTGGTTTACTTCTAGAAAATGTCATGAGGGAGACATTTTGGATTTTCCCCAGGAGTAACAACTAAGTAATAACAGCTTAAAGAGCCAACTTAGGACAAAGAAACTTGTAATAAGTGAAGACTCCAAAAACATTTCATTGAAGGTTTAATGATTGGCTAATATTGCATTAAAGAAATCTCTTAATCAAGACATTGGTAATCCAAAGTTCAATGAGCCATGTTTAAGGAAAGCTGACTCATTACATGAAGATTAAATTGAAGTTTTTCTACATTTTAAGACTGAGCATATTTATGCTGTTCAATGAAAGAAATGTGTTCTTTCAAACTCTGCTTGGCAAATCTGCAAATGCTTTTACATTTTCCTACTTCATTAACCCCACTCAGCCTCCAGAAGTTCTCTTGACTTTCAGCATGTGTGTGCACAAATGAGTTCTCATTTGTACTTATTTCTTATTCACACTCCTTGAGTTAATATTCATTTTGTGCTACTTTTCTAGCACCCTAGAAGACCTAGTTCCATGCTTTATAAACAGTGGAATCTCAGTAAATGTTGGTTGATTGTTAATAATAATAAGGTTTTAAAGTTAACCAAAATTAGAGATGGGGCATGTGATTTTATTGCTTTTCCTTCAAGAGCTGTCTAGAACATCAATTTTTCAAAGAAGGAATTCCATCTACCAATCAAGCTCACCAACTTCTCTACCACTTGTAGCCCTAAAGAGTTGCCTAGAGCACTGAGAGGTTATTAAAGTATCCCCACATGCAGTTATATGTCAGAAACTTGTAGGAAGGAGTAAACATTTATTAAGCACCTAGTGTGTGCCAGATACTGTGCTAAGTACTTCAAAAATATCATCTCATTTGACCCTGGGAGGTAGGTTGTATTATTATGCTCATTTTATTTTTTAATGTAAGTAGTATTTTATTTTTTCCAATTACATGTAAAGACAATTTCAACATGCATTTTTATAAGATTTTGACCTCCAAATTTTTCTCCCTCCCTCCCTCCCCTCCCCCCTCCCCAAGATGGCAAGCAATCTGCTATAGATTATACATGTTTTTATGCCCATTTTCCATTGGAGGAAACTGAAGTAAAATGTGGAATGGGCACGGCTTGAGCACTTCCTCAAAATGGAGCTTCTGGGAGGGAATAAATAATTGAGGAAGGAGCTTCAGAGGCACATCCACAGCTGCCTCTTGGAATTTCATACTTGATGTTTCTTGGGTGTCTCAAATTCAACATTTCGGAAACAGAATTTGTTGCCTTTCCCCCAAAGTCTACCCCTTCTTGCCATTCGTTCACATCAAACATTCATCAGTTCTCAAGCCTTATAGTTTCTATCTCCACAACATCCTTCATCCTTCTCTTTCTCTCTACTCTCAGGACAACCCTATCACCTTCCCTTAGAATATTTCAAGAGCCTTCTAATATGTTTCTCTGTTTCCAGCCTCCCCCCTCTGCAATCCAACAGCTGCACAATAGGCAAAGTGAATTTCCTGAAGCTCAGATCTAAGAATGTCAGTCCCCTACCCAATAAGCTTAATGGTTCCCTAGTAACTCCAGGAGTGTGTGTGTGTGTGTGTGTGTGTGTGTGTGTGTGTACGCATATACACATACATACACACACACACACATATATATATATATGTATGTATCTATATAATTTCATCTTTATCTCATCTTTTTAATATAACAAATGGACCCTGTAACCCTGTGACAAAGACCAGTGTGACCTGCATGTAACAGGACTATATATATGTGTGTGTGTGTATGTGTGTATGTATGTATGTATGTATGTGTACATATGTATATATAATTTCATCTTTATCTCATATTTTTAACATAACAAATGGACCCTGTAACAAAGACCAGTGTGACCTGCGTGTAACAGGAATATATATATGTGTGTGTGTGTGTGTGTGTGTGTGTGTGTGTGTACATATGTATGTGTATATGTGTGTGTATACACACATATATAAACACACATACACACACTATATATACACATATATATGTATATATACACATACACATATACATATATACATGCATACATACCCATATATAATATATGTGTTATTTATATAGAGAGAATTGTGTGTGTGTGTGTGTGTGTGTGTGACCTACTCCATATTTTAGGGAGATAGGAATTTTACCTTTATGAGGGTGCTAAGTGATCAGTCTTGATGTCTTGTCTTCAAGAAGTTATTGCATTTGGAATTTTATCTATTGCAAATCAGGTATTTGGAGTCTAAGGGTATGAGTCTTTTGGAGTTCAGGATAAAAGTCATTTTCCCTGGTCGTTATGGGTGGGGGAAGTAGTTCTATCCCATATCTGCAAGGTTAGTTAACTTAATATCAGCTAGTTTAGTTTCCCCTCTCACCATTAATCAAAAGAAAATAACAGAGAGCAACCAAACATTTATCAAAGCAAACAACACGGTAACTGGGTAAACCAAAGAAATTGGTTAGTGATAGAATACACAAGAATCAGAACCTTGATGAAGTCTCAGCTTAACTGTGGAGAGAACCTTCTCACCCAATGAGTCATCCAATTAGGAATTGCTAGGGGATATAGGCACTGGGAAACCAAATACACGTTGGGATGTTTTTTTTCCCCACATACCTATAGCTTGAGAGGTCTCCCCTATGCCATTCAAAGCCTTTGTTTTGTATTTTCTTATCTTGTCCCTCTCTCTCTCTCTCCTTCTCTGAACAATCTCTCAGCCAGTCTAGTCATGGTTCCCTGCATTGCAATCTTTCAGGGGTCCTCTTAGAGGTACATTTCATTCAATTTCCATTTTTTTTCCCATTTTATAACTTACATAATTATTAGCACAGTAATACATGTATATATGGGCAGCTAGATGATTAAGTGCTTGTCCTAGAGTCAGAAAGACTTGTTTTTGTGAGTTCCAATGTAGCCTCAAACACTTACTAGCTGTGTGATCCTGGGGAAGTCACTTAACCCTGCTTGCCTCAGTTCCTCATCTGTAAAGTGAGCTGGAGAAGGAAATGGCAAACCACTCCAATATCTTTGCCAAGAAAACCCCAAGTGGGGTCACAAAGAGTCAGAAATGACTAAACAATAGTGTACCTACATTTGGGGTGTAAGCTCAAACGAATTTTACTGAAAAGGGTCCATAACCCCAGATTTGGTGGAGACCATTAATCTAGCTTATGGAGGGCCATGGGGTGGGTGGGTGGGGGGTTAACTGATTCCAGAGAAATGGTTCATGATTGTTCAAATTACCTTGAGCCAGAGTCTTTATGCTTATATTACCCTGTGGTGAGGTAGTTAAAGTTAGGTAATTTTGACTAGCTGTCTTTGGGCTATGAAGATTATACTTTCTTAGATTTAGAGATGAAAGGAACCTCATCTAGTTCAACTAACCCATTTTAGAGATGAGGAAATGAGGCCCCCAAAGGCTAAGTGATTTGACTGAGGTCACACAGAGGTTGTTACACATCAGAGGAAGGATTTGAAGTGAGCTCATCTGACTCTAAATCAGCACTTTTCCCACTGTGATTCTAATAAATGTGATATTCACTCACTCATTCATTCAGAGTGCATGATGGTTCTTTTCCTCTCAATTATTTCACTCTGGCAATGATCTCAGTACAAATGGCCCATGTCAGAAACTCAAAAAACTCTGTTTGCCCAAAAGGAAACTATATCCTTTCAAATACCCTTCTCTTCCATCCAGCTCTACTTTCTTGGTGTTGCAAGGATGAATGTTGGGTTTCTTGGATATATTTCTACATTCCTTTCTGACTTGAATAGACCCAAGAGAGAAGGAAGCTAGATCCTAGGGATTTCGTGGTTGTCTGAGTTTGCAGGATTCAGGTGACTCACTGTTTGTTGATCAGGTTGGGCAATTTAGCTGCCCTCTTACAGTAGAGACCTCTTTTTTTTCCCTAAATGTCAACAGGTGAAGATTCTTTATTCAATAAGCAGTCCACAAGGAGGTATTTCAGTGTGCATATCAGATGAGGCAACATATTTCGAGGGGGGAGATCAGAGTTCCCAATGAAGCTGATGAGCAGTGACCCATCTAGAAATCCTTTTCTTCTCTCGATAGTCAACTTTCCCAGTAACATAAACATTACCATCTCACTCATGCTTGCAAGAGTTTATTTGGGATTAATTGGAAAGCAATTTTGTAAGTATAGTCTTATGATTTAAAAGTTCCTAGTACCTTTCAGCTTGCAATTCATTTCCCTAGAACTGTTTTAATTTTTCCTCAGTGTTATCTAAATCCTAGAGGCAGTGAATTTGAAGCTAGCCTCATAGGTAGGAAAACACAATAAGACCTGCTTCTGGAGTAGGCAGGCTTTGTGACCTTGGGCAAGTCCCAACCTCCCCCTGGCCAGTGATGACCTGCATTGGCAAAGGGAGTTCCCTCTCTGTGAGTCTGATATGCATTCAGAATCTTAAATCTAGTTGAAAAAAATCTACTCAGAAGTTAGGCCAAATAAGTAAAAAAAAAGTTTTTTCTTTCTCTCATATTACAGAAATTGTGTCTAAAATTGCGTGGAATGAGCTCCAGAATCCTTCTACACACATTAGAGAGAGCCCACCCCCATGTTCTAGGATGCAACTCCTAACATAATCAGTGCCCCACTACCCCACTGCTCCAGTCAGATGAAAGATGGGTTCACTGCATCAGGGCTGGTGCTTGCCCCCCCCCCACCAAATTACTAAGTTCTGCATACCCTTTGGTCCAGCAATACCACAACCAAGCCTGTATCTCAAAGAAATCAAAGAAAGAGGAAAGGAATATATGGACACAGAAATTTAGAGCAGCTTTTTTTCTGTGGTGGCAGAGAACTGGAAACTGAAGGGCTGCTTATCGATTGGGGAATGGCTGAACAAGTTTTGGTATATAAATGTGATGGAATACCGTTGTGCTATCAAAGACTTGCATGATCTGATACAACATGAAGTGAACAGAACCAGGAAAGCAATTTGTACAATAACAGCAGTACTCTAAAGATGAATAACTTTGAAAAACTGAAGAAATCTTTTCTTTTCAGGCAATTGGAGTTAAGTGACTTGCCCAGGGTCACACAGCTAATAAGTGTCAAGTGTTTGGTCTGAGTCCAGATTTGAACTCAGGTCCTCCTGACTTCAGGGCTGGTGCTCCATCCACTGTACCACCTAGATGTCTGTCCCAAGAAATCTTTTCAATGCAATAATCAACTGTGACTCCAAAAAAACAGTGGTGAAGAATGATGGACTTGATATGAAGACTGAGACATACATTTTTAGACATAGCCAATGTGTGAATTTGTTTTGTTTGATGAGGCCTGTTTGTTACAAGAGTTTTGTTTTCCTTCTTTCTTTGGGGGTGGGGGTAGAAGAAAAAATAAATATTTGATCATTGAAAAGAAACAAAAATTAATTTTAAAATAGAATTATGTTTGGGCCATACGAAGCAGTATCTCGTAACAGGGAGCTTTGGCATCCATGGAATGAAGGCTAAACTTTGTAGTTCTCTCTATGAACTAGTAAAATCTTCCACTTTGGGTTTGGTAAAAGGAAATATTTTGAAGGAAGTTGAATCAAGGGAAGATTGCAAGGTGGCTTGAGAAAGAAAGTCACTGACAAGGTCTTTCTTTTTTTTCATAGTTCAGAATTTATTATTTAAATTTAAGAACAAATTATGAAAGGAGTGGGTGACACATTCAGAACGAAGAGTCAAAGATGGAGCCCAAGAGGAGGGGGAGAAGGGAGGAAACAGGGAGAACAGAGGCTCTCACCTGTGTCTGCTCTAGGTGGGGTTGATTCTGATTTCTGAGGGCACACAATGAGACAAATCAATAAGATGAAATTCCAGGGAGTACAGTTTTAGGAAAACATCAAGGGGTGGCCAAGGTTACACATCCACCCAAAAGTGGGGGGCTGGCATTTTCCTTGGATCAGCAGCAGCAAGCGTGGAAGTGTGATAAATTCCATTCTGTGCTCTTGTGAAACATTCTTGTAGTTAAAGTCATTGTGCTAAAGAATTCTTTCATCGCCTCTCTGACTTCTGGTACTTGGCTTCTAGTTTCTTTGAATATGCTTCCAACTTGGAGGGGCCCTGCTCCAGAGCTGCTACTTTCTCCTCAGTTACAGTGATCTGATCCAGATAAGGCTGAAGTGCTGCACATTTCTGCCTTAAGCCCTCTCTTTGTACTTACATACACTGCAACAGCTTTCATTTCTAGATACTTCAAGCTAGTCACTTTGTTCATATTTCCCAGAAGTTTATAGTCTTCACTAGCGGCTGTCAGCTCGCCAGTCAGGTACGTGGCCATTTTGGGGAACACGACCTAGTGTAGCCACGCGATGTTCGCCTCGGCAGGCTCCTGCAGACTCCTTGGCTATGCCCACCTCTGCATCATCTAGGCCCGGGAAGGGATGAAGAAGAAAAGATGGAGGGAAAGATAGGGATGGGAGGGCAGAAGGTGAGGGGAGGGAAGGGAAAGGAGAGACGGAGAGGGGAGAAAAAGCGGCTCTTTTTATTTATTTTTTTGGCTAGGCAATGGGGTTAAGTGACTTGCCCAGGGTCATACAACTAATAAATGTCAAGTGTCTGAGGCTGGATTTGAACTCAGGTCCTCTTGACTCTAAGGCTAGAGCTTTATCCACTGTGCCACCTAGCTGCCCCCCTTTTTATTTAAAGCTCAATTTAGTTCCATACCACACGTGTCTTGCCTTACTTTTTCTTTTTTTAAGTTCGGGGGTCCGTATTGCCACTCGAAGACATCTGTTTCAAATGGAAAGTCTTCGGGGAGCAGGACTGCGGAACAAGGTTCTCTTCATTCACCCAATCTGCCCGCTCTTACTTTCTTATTTGATTTAGTCCTTCCAGCTTTATGAAGAAATATGGGATCCTAGGGTGGAGAAGCTTTTCCTACAGTTTCATATACGGAAAAACCGCGCTCTGAGCTGGCGTAGCACAGAGCATCTCTTCGTCACCAGTGACCACGGTGTGGCCACCAGTAAGGAGTTCCTTGGCAGCCCCAGCGCCGGCTCGTGCCTGGTCTCTGCCAGAGGCTCCCCAGGGCGAAAGTTCACTGGCTAGCTGGGCTGGGCTAGGCTGGAGCTCCTCAGGCTTTCTTCCCGGCTAGGGCGGGCCAGCTCCAATGATGTCTTACACCTACCTCGCACAGCCCGCCCCTGACTCCCCACTTCCCTACCCCCATCCCCTCAGGGACTTTCCCGAAAATGCCTGGGCAGCCAATTTCCTCACGGAGACCCTGGGTGAACATGGATAAAAGGGCTCCGAAGTGCATGGGGTGCACAAAGCTGAAGAACTCTCAACCTGTGCGCCCAGACATCCTCTCTGACTCCACGCCCGCTCCATTACCATGCGCCCTAGAGCTTGCGCCCCAGCCACTGCTGGCTCTGCGCTCCTCCGGTCAGGGCTGCTACCTCTCTTGTTGCTGGCCACTTTAGCCTGGATTGCCAGTGGTGAGGAAGGGAGCTAAGAAGAGGATTAGTAACGTGGGTTGGGGGGAGGGAGTATGGCCCGGGACTGGTTAGACCGGGATCCGTGGGGAACTATAACCCATGACCAATCTCTGTTTGTGTCGCAGCTTCCAGGGCAGTGGCGGCTACAGAGCTTCGCTGCAAGTGTCTGAAGACTACACAAGGGATTCATCCCAAAAACATAGCCAGTGTGGAGGTGATCAGAGCAGGACCCCACTGTCCCAGACACGAAGTCATGTGAGTCCCTGTGCTCTGACAGCTCCCAGTGATGGAGCTACCCCTACCCCCAACTCCCCAATCCAGCGACCTCTGAGCCAGCCACGTCTCACTCACTCTCTGGTTCTTCTTTTCCCGTGCAGAGCCACTCTGAGGAAGGGGAATGAAATTTGTCTCAACCCTGAAGCTCCTTGGGTGATGAAATTCATCCAAAGATATATGAACGATGAGTCTGCACTTTGATTTACTTAAGGTGTGTATGGAATAATGTAAGTTTCTGAAAAACTTCACTTGCCAGAATTAGCGCTACTCTGCTGAAAACGCCTCAATTGACTCACATTCCAAACTTACTTTTCTGTAGCGCCCTACCTTTGTCATGACCAGATTCCACTGAAAACGAGAAAATGAGGTCACAGGTCTTTGATTCTGACTCTCACTCTCGAAGTATGAATATACTTCGATGTAATTGTGAAATGTTAGATTTGGAAAAGATCAGCTACGTCAACTCCTTTGTTTTACTGCTGAGAAAAGTGAAGATCACAGCACACGGAGTAATGACAGAGGTGCATGTGGTAGCGTACAGAACACTGAACCTGGGGTCAGAAAGACCAGGATTCGAATTCTGCCTCCAGCATGTATTAGCTTCAGGACCTTGGACAAATCACTTAACCTCTCTAAGTCTCAATTTCCCTGTTGTAAAAGGGGCACAAATAGCAACCTCTTAGTGCTTCAGCTACTGATTTCCCTGGTTTCCTTTAAGTCTCAGTTAAAATCCCACCTTCTGCAAAGGACCCTTCCCGGTCCTCTTTAATCTTTATGCATTCCCTCTGAGATTCTCCCTAATTAATCCTGGATGTATCTTACTTGTACATAGCTGTTTGCAAGTTTTCTGCCCCTTTAGACTGTGAGTACTTTGACAGTAGCAACTGGCTTCGCCTTTCTTTGTATCCTCATCCCTTAGCACAGAGCCTGGCACACAGTAGGTATTTATTTAATACTTGTTGACTTAACCAGGCTACTGAAGTAAATGTGAGCTTCTAGAAGCTAATCTTCCTGAACCTCAGCTTCTAATGCTTCCCATTACACAGGGCTGTTTTTCCCCGACTATTTATTGATGTTTCCGTTAATGTCTCAATGAATTTAAAGTTCTACTTTAAAAGACTCACCAGTTTTAATGAGTGTAAACAGTGGTTATTTGTTTACAAATTGAAGTTTAAACTGATCCTCTCCTTTTCTCAACAGCGGAACTGAGACAAACCAGTGAAGTGAAGATGCTCTATAAGAAAATTTGGATTCCTTAGCAGAAAAACTTTCAAGGACGTATTTTTTCAGAACAGGACAAAGAATACGGGAAGAAAATGGACATTCTTCTGAGGGTGTGCTTCAGCCAGTCAGTCTGCTAGCCATCACTCACTGATTTAAGGTTCATAAAGCATTCACTTTATAGACCCTGAACTTGGCATTTTCATTGCCTTATTATGAACTCGATATTGACTGTTTTAAAAGTTATTTGAGCTATTTATTTTTATATGGCATATTACTCATGTGTAGTGAAATCTTTGGCAATTGACCAACTCTTTAGAAGTCACCCCACTAAGTGGCACCTAGTAAT
Organism: Phascolarctos cinereus; assembly: GCF_003287225.1. Classification (NCBI taxonomy): domain Eukaryota; kingdom Metazoa; phylum Chordata; class Mammalia; order Diprotodontia; family Phascolarctidae; genus Phascolarctos; species Phascolarctos cinereus. The sequence goes on from NW_027556402.1 coordinate 18,109,081, forward strand.
CTAAGAATGCTTTAGGACTGTGTAATCAAGGCATCTCAAGAGTTAAATATAAGCAACATACACTCCACAGCTTAGTATATGAATATGGGTGAGTTTTAATACAAAAATGAAACTATAATTATTAGTATAAGAGAGATTAAATGAAAGGCAGTCACTCCAACTGGCTCTGAAGATAGAAAGATTTTGCACTAGTCTCTTGCACATTTAGTGAAGTTCATATTTCAGTCTGGAAATAATGCACAAGAAAACTGGGGTGTTGTACATTTGTCTGTTATCTGTTACTTAGAATTTTGAAGGATTTGAGTTTTAAAGAAAGGAATGTATACTTGCCACATAAATTTAGACATGTGGTGTCTATTTTAGTATGGCATAATGCCATTGCACATGGATCTTGTTAGAGATTGATTGAATAGTATTAGAAGCCGTGTTTACATTGCTAGTCATCATATATACATATGTATGCATACATATGTAGATGGAAAAGTGAAGAAGTTAAGGAACCAACTAAATTCTTGTTTGTGGCTTTTATATACTTCCATTTTTGCAGATCTATTTTATAAAAAAAAAGTATATTTAGTCAGAATCAATAATGTCTCCACAACAGTTTTGAGAGATTACAATATAGTTGAACAATTCTTCATGTAGCTTTCCTTAAAAATTAGATGAACTACTACATAGAGTTCTTGGGGGGGGGAAGAGTGTTTTATGCTATAATGAACTGGTCAAAACTACTTCTTACCTTTTTTGTTATAAGAAATCATTATGCTACTATTATGCTGCATAAGTACTTTTTTTCTTTTCCTGTTTATTGTGCTTGTTTCATTCCTCTTGAGGGAAAAATAAATGTTTTCTGAATTCAAATGATATTGTATTCTATGTATTTTAGCCTCATGGTAAAACATCTGCAATTCTTATCCATTAATTTTTACATTATTTAGATTTAATAAATTATGAAAACTTATCTCCAGCTGCACACACTCTGATCATGACCTTGTCATGGCAAATAGGCTTGATATTCAAGTCAGCTAATTCATAGACTCAGAAATTATGGGATCATTGAGGCAAAAAGAACTTGAGTCCCATCTAGTTATAGAACTATGGAGTTAAAACTCAAAGCAGTGCTGTGTTGGTAAATGTTTAACAATTGGCTCTTTGAAAAAATGTACACATGGCCCACTTTAAAATTCCATCCATATTATTAACATTTCCTCCATGATTTTCTGAAGTCAAGACAATCAACAGAACAAAAATCAGGGTCTGATTGGTAGCATTTACTGATGTCTGAGATGTAAATGCTTACACTGAAAATTGAACAAATGACTCCAGCCTGTATGAGCTGGCCCCAGCAAGTCCCTGGTTGAAAAACACCTTGCAGGGCATCTGGTCCAACCCCCTCTCTTTACAAAGATGAAACTAAAACCCAAAGAGCTGCAGGATTTTTTTTTTTTTGCCTAAAATCATACAGGTAGTGACAGAGATGAGATTTTTAATACTCTTACCCTGAACTTGGTCCAGGGCTCTATGCTGTCATAACATGGGTTACCTAATAATTCTATATGACAGTAATTTCACTTAAAAAAAAAAACCTTCCTGTTGTAGGTACACCAAAAAGTCCATGTTTTTCTAGATGATTATTCTCTTTTTGTTAATTCTGTGTCCCAAAAGTCTTAGTTTGGGTTCAAGCCTTAATACTTTGAAACTGCCCTGAGGTTTCTGGGACACTCTATTAGCCGTGATGCCTTGATCTTCTTTGAGAATGAAGGGCAAAACAGCAACAACAGAGAAACTGGGGGGAAATGTAGCTTGCCAGCTGCCAGCAAAACCTAATTAGCCTTTTTAGTTTATTGATGTTTCAGATGGGTGTGGGCAATGATGCAGGAAACCAATTTGAGTCAGGCACAGGTAAGAACCAACCGGACACCCTGGCACGGTGGAAAGATCTCTGGATTTGCAGACAGAGGACTTGTGTACACACCTGTTCATTATCTACTGAGAGAAATGATTATTAATAACTAATGATTTGGGGAGATTAAGTTCTCCCTTTCTTTTTTCCCCCCCAAGATATAAGTCTCTGAAGGTTGAGTTAAATTGTAGAAGTTTAACTCTACAAAGAACCTCTAATCTCATGTGAATTCCTTTCAGTTAAGCTTGAGTGGAGACAGATGCTTTTGTCTAGACCAGTGGTGGGAGACCTGCAGTCTCTAGGCCACGTGTGGCCCTCCAGGTCCTCAAGTGCTACCCTTTGACTGAATCTGAACTTCATTTGTTCTGCTACATTTGGATTCAGTCAAAGGGCTACCCTTGAGGAGCTAGAGGACCACACGTGGCCTAGAGGCTGCACGTGGCCTGAGTACAGAGATAGTTTCTCTGTTCAAGGGTGACATGATGTCACTTAATACAGCTCACCTCTTATTGTGTTGTCCAGTCAAAGCTGATTGCCACCCTTCAGGAACACCTACTCTTTGTACTGTGAGTCCACCACCATGACTGTTTTTGGTGTAAGAGAGATGGCCACCTGACCATACTTTTATTAATAATGTGCTGGCCTTATTAACAAAATGACTAAATTACTCAGAAACTATGTCTCTCAAACCTTTTTAATCACCGTAGTATGTGACGTAGATTAAGTCTCTTAATTTCTCTGGGCCTCAAATAAGGAGGTTGGACTAGATGACCTCATTTGGATGACCAGAGAACCTTCTAGTCCTAAATCTTTTATCCCTGACCTCATCCAGAATAGAATTATATTTAAGGAAGCTGCCATGTTGAGGGGAAAATACTAATTATGGTGGTAAAGGCACTTAAGAGTCTCAGATCTTCCTGATTCCAGGCCAGTACTCTATCCACTGCACCACCTAGGTGCCCTGATGTAAACATGCTGAATAAAATATTAGCAAAGAGCCTATATCAACATATTAAACAGATTGACTATTACCAGGTTGGCTTTGTACCAGAAATGCAGAGTTTGGTTTAACATTAGGAAAATTAGGAAATGTAACAGACCATATTAATAACAAAATAATTAAACTATATGATTATGTCAATAGAGGAAAAATATGCTTTGAGAAAATATGATGACCATTCATGATAATAACATTTAAATAGTATAGGAATAAATGGATCTTTCTTTAATGTGATAAATGATGTGCATTTAAAATCAATAGTTGATATTATCTGCAATAGTGAAATGCTAACAATCATTCATAGGATCAGATTTAGAGTCAAAAGGCTCTATCAGAGGCTATCTTGTTTGACCCCTTCATCTTACAGATCAGGAATCTGGGGCTCAGAAAGGTTTAACAAACTCCCCCAAATCAAACAGTTAGTAAGTGGAAGAGTTAAGATTTGAAATCACACCTTCTACTTCCAAGGTTAACACCATTTCCACTGTATCATACAAGCAATAGTAATAACCATTATCACCATTGTTGTCTGATATGGTTATGGAAATGTTAGCTCTAGCAATAAGAAAATAAAAACAAATCGAGGGAGCAAGAATAAGCAAAAAATATATAATTTTTACTCTTTAGAGAACCCAAAAATACAAATAAAAATTGGCTAAAATAATTAATGACTTCAGCAAAGTAGTAGGATATGAAACATCTCCCCAAAAAACCAAATCACAGCCTTTCTATATATTACCAACAAAAACTTTCAGAAAGAGATAGAAAAAGAATAGATGGAAAAATAGAAAAAAAAGAGATAGAAAAAGAAATTTGTACTAAATGTACAAAAGCTTAAGTTAGAATACTTAAATTCTGTATTTTAAGGCCAACCCAGAATATTCTGTCCAATAATGTATAGTTACTTTCCATTTTTAAAAAAAAATTACTATAATCTTTTCTGGGTCTTTTGAAATATCTGGTATAGTTTATCATGTGATTTTTTTTTTCTTGAAGTGATAAACTATGATGATCATTCCAGCAAAGTTGACAGTAACAGTATATTTCAGATCCTATTATTAATATCCTGTACGTCATATAGGATGTTACAAAGACACTGTTACAAAATACAGTTTAAGCTCTAGTAACTTAATGCTATTACCACTCATCTTGGAATGGGTAGTACATTTTCTGTGAAATTTAAAGACTAACATTGTGTATATGGACTGACTCCCAACCCCTGACATACTTCGTACACTTCATATATTGTTTTAGTGTCTTACAGTTTTGTTTAGGATGAATTACTCTAATTGAAATCCTTAGAAATTACTGTTATTGTTCAATCTTATCCAACTCCTTATGATCCCATTTGGAGCTTTTTGTTGCTGTTGTTGTTTTTGTTTCTGCTTTGGCAAAGATACTGAAGTGGTTTGCCATTTCCCTCTCCAATCCTTAAGAATAGAAGCCTTAAATATATTAAGGACATAATGACATTTCCTTTTCATAAAATTTCGAAAATCTAACAGCATGACTTTGTCTTTATCTGGCATAATGGAGTTTTTTTCCCCATTTCCATCCTAGAGACACTTTTAAGCATACAGGATAATTTGTGAAAGCAGCTGCTCTGAAAGGTAACAGTTCCTGGTAAATGCTTGGTTCTCCAGGGCAAAAAAGAGTACTCATGACACACTTTAAGTTTAATCTTCATTATTACCATTTTCTCTATCACTTTAGACTTTAGAAAGCCTATCCAATCAACAAAACAGTAAGTTAAATCCTGAGTAGTATACTGTACTTGCCAGTTTCCAATGTATAACTCCTTATATTCCTGTCTACAGCTTAGTTTTCTTGGACTCCAGCATGATCTGTCTGTCTGATGAAAAAAAAATGCGTGAATCGTCCTGGTTACTTTCTTACCCCATCCCAAACCACCACAGAAGCAGAAATCTGACAGCTTCATTTGGGCTCTGCTTTACTCACAAGCAGATTCTTTCTTCAACTGACATTGGCTTCCCCTTAGCACACATGTTGTATTGTCCAACTTTCTCACAAAAGCGAATTTATTGTCACCAGCCATTATTCTTCCCCAGTTTCTCTTTTTCCCCCTGATATAATAGATGTCCAATTATTTAATTTTGCCCAGAAATAAACTACATAGAACTTATTTTTTTGCTGGATATTTTAAAGCCTTACTGGTTTGTAAACAAAATAGAAAACTATTGGTTGGTAAATAAAATTGCCCTCCCTTTTTCATAATGTTGTGTAAAATGATAGGCATTGTGATATAAAATACATCTAAAGAAATCCAAATTTTCTTTGCCAAGTTTTCTCTTACTTGTTTTTTTTCCCCCATTCTTTCTTTCTACTTGTGAATGAATACCACTCCCAGTCATTCACCATCTGCAAGATTATGTTCTATTCTTTTGGCAACCACCTCTTTCCATGTGGGTCAAATGTTTTCTGACTAAGGTGCTATCTGAACTCTTTTGGTCTCCTTGTGGTGGCAATTAAATTAGTTGGTTAAACTTCTGGGTAAAATTATTATGATCATTGTTGATGTAATTTCTATTGTACAATTCTCATTTTTCCTTTTGCAATTGCTCATTTAAATAATCTAGGGCTACATAGGTTCAATTATTTACCATATACTTTTCTCGCTATCCTTTTTCCTTGTTTTTTTTTTAAATGTTAATTCTGAACTTAGCTCTAACACATCAGTGACCTGATGCTATGTCAGCACAGAACTTGGCACATCATGAGCATTTAATAACTGTTTATTGACTCATAGAGTGATGATCTGACTGTACATAGATAGCTACCTCAGGGATAATTCCCATATCAATAATAAGTCTTTGTCTTTCTGTTCAAATTAAGTCAATTTAATGGGGTTATTTGGTGCCTGTAATACCTAGTGCTTCTTAAAAGAAAATGTTTATGATAGAAAAGCATGATGTCCCTGTGCAATCTAAAAGTCTTTGGTCTCTCTCATTTCTTCTTTACAAATGATTTTCCCATAAATTGCCCCTAATTTTCACTTTTCCCACTCTTTCATTTAAGTCCCTAACTATCAAGGTGTGTATGTTGGTTTGATCTGGAGAATCTCCCCAACTTCCTCATGAAATTTCTCTGACGCTTCATCCTCAGCCACCAATGTGCATACATAAACTGCAACTATTTTTGTAGTGATCTTTTTGCAGATATTATTAGTGTTATAATACATGAAGACCAGACAGGCCTTGAAATAATGCTTGTTGTTGTTTCTGGGTGTACAATAAGAACAGTTACCCCTCCCACACCTTTCTTTGTACCTGCAAACTATCCTTTCATTTACCTGCAATGTCCTTCTTTCTTCTGTTTTTTTTTTAAATAGCAAGAATATCAAGATTGATATGATTCAGCTCCTCCAGCAATACATGCACTTATTGGACAAGGATCTGACATCTAGATTGCTCACAAGCAAAATGAAGTTTGCTAACAGTAAAAAAAAAAATGGAGTGATTCTTAGCAGTCCATCAACCAGTCAGTCAACAAGTATTTATTGTTTGCTAAATACTAGGGATACTAGGAAAGGCATTTAAAAAAATCACACCTCTCCAGGAGCTCACATTCTAGCAGTGGACACAGCTACTACATACAAGCAAGCTACAGACAGGATAAATTGGAAACAATCAACAGAAGGGAAGCACTAGAATTTAGGGGGACTACAAAAAGCTTCCTGTAGAAGGCAGAATTTTATCTGGCTCTCAAAAAAGTCTTGGAAGCCAGGAGGTAGAGAGGAGGGAGGAGAACATGCCAGGCATTGGGGCCAACCAGGGAAAGTACATGGGGAAGCTAAATGGTGCAATGGACAGAGTGTTGGGCCTAGAGTCAGGAATACTTCTCTTCCTGAGTTCCAATCCTCAGACACTAGCTATGTTACCCTAGGCAAGTCACTTAATCCTCTATTTCCTCATCTGTAAAATGATCTGGAGAACAAAATGGCAGAACATTCCAGTATCTTTGCCAATAAAACACTAAAGGGATCATGAAGAGTTGGACATGACTGAAAAAGGACTGAACAACAACAACCATAAGAAGTGAAAATATATAGATCCAGGAGACAGAGCATCTCACAGAAGGAAGAGCAAGGAGGCCAGTGGCACTGGATAACAAATTCTCTTTTTCTCATTTTCCTATCACTGTAACACCATCACTGCAGAAGCCAAAATGGGCTGTAAGAGACAAAGAGCCATTTAACATTTTCTTTGTTTCATCAATTATCATGGCAAAAAAATAATATAGCCAAATGGCCAGACTACTAGTGATGTGCCTCTTTGTAAGTAAGTAATTTGGGTCTCGGAAAATAGGCTTAAGTATGTTGTGAGGGTTCTACTGGCACATATAGATGGTTGCTGGAGTTGATACAGTTGAGAGGGTACTTTGGACTCTCTAAACTTTACTGCCTATACTGGTGATATCGTATTAGGGGACCGATATTGAAGGTATCTAAAGGAGGGGATGATCCCCAAGGCTTTGGGCCCTTAGACTTTATTAATGCCAAAAAGAGTGAGAAACAAGAAAATCAGTAACCTCACACTCTGTTAACTCCAAAAAAGGGTGAGATCAAGAGAACATCAGTAACTCCCAACCTATATGCTTATCCTCCTGGTTATACAACAATCAAAGGCTTCTTCAATGAGGCCATTAGTAGACACTGAACAAATTTTCACAATGAGAGTCAGCAATGAACCATGTTGTCTTCACCATCTCACAACTATTTAATAGATGACAATACAAGATAGCCTTGTGCTTATAGTTTGCCATTAACAACAATAACCAAACAAACACATTTAATTCAGCAGGATAGAATGTTACTATACAGGTTCTTTTCCAACAGTGTCTCCCACCAACTTATCAAGATTGTTCTTTCCTTGGCAAATGTAACAACAGACTGTTTAATGACCCTCTGCTATGTCACCCTGACATCAGGTGAGTTGTAAAACAAGGAAAGAAATACTCAACAAAGATATGCAAAAAAAAAAAACTGTGGAGACATCCTGCAAATACATGTTGTCTCTACCAATAGATCCTTGAGAAAAGAGATCGCCTTATTTGTGTGCGCGTGTGTGTTCCCCAGTGAGCAGCTGAGAGCAAGTGCTTAATAAATGCTTATTGATTGATACTCTTTATTCTCTATAGTTCCTCACACAAGAAGATCCCTCACTATAATGTATGCAATCAATCAATAAACATTTATTAGACATCTACCTGCAGTGGCTGTTCTCACTCTAACTACATTGTTGTTGGCCATTTTTTTTTAGCAACTCACTTCTTATGTTCCTCAAGTATGTGTCTGCATTTGAAGATACTTTAGAGATGACTATTTTAGAGCCTATATGTGTGTGGTCAAGGAGACAAGGTGGTGTCTGGTTTATGATTCGGGTTTGGGTTCATTCTGGCACAATAGGAAAAGTCTTTTGAAAAAGATGACTTTCATCAGTAAAGAAAAAAAACTTGTAGTGCATATTCTTAACTCTCATTTTCCTTTTGGAATTACGTATGCATAAATATTTAGTTAGGTTATTAACAATTAAGTATAGCTCAAAGGTCTCCAAATCATGAAATTTGCAGAACAAACTGATGCTGGTGCTTTATCTGTCTTGTGGTTGTGTAAGCACCTTTGCCAGCCTATTCCCAGAAGGCTGACTAGTTTTCATTCTTATCACTCAAGGCTATCACTAGTTAGCTGTCCTCATGGGAAAGGACAAACTCTATGTTCCTTGTGCAATCATTGAGGGTACAATGGAAATGGAGTCCATCTGGACTTTTTTTTTAAGAAAAAATACTCATAACCTAATGCCTAAAAGTAACAAATTATTGTATATAAAACTCTACAAAATTGATAGATTTGTGAATTATTCCAACCTTTTTTAAAAAAAGTGAGTAAAATGTTCATCCATTTCTCAGTGCTAAGCATATATCTTTAAGAGGTCAAGGACAAAGAAATGTCCAAAATGCACCAAAAAATATTCACGGCAGCATGTTTTGTGGTAGTAGAGCACAGGAAACAAAGCAGGACCCATTGGTCGAAGAACAGGTCAACAAATTGTGGTACATGAATGGGGAGAATTCAGAGGAACATTGGAAGATGTCTAAACTAATGAAGACTTAAGTAATCAGAATAAGGAAAACAGCATTGCAGCAATTGCAACAATGTAAATGGAAAGGCCAAAAAACAAAGTAAAGAAAAAATTTTGTAATTATAAGATCCAAGCTTGACCTTAGTATAAATGCCTTAACTCAATTCAATGCATGTCTTAACTGTCATTTCAATTGATCCTTATGATAACCCCATGAAGCAGGTACTATTATTGTCACCCTCTTTTCCAGAGGAGTAAGCTGAAGCTGAGAGAAGTGGGAATGGGAAAGACATATTTGGAAATGCAAATAATGTAATATGTCAATAAGATTTAAAACATGGTAATAATATATGATTATAATGAATTACATGTTGGCATGTTAATTATTATATGGTGATGATACAATGTATGTTTATCATATGATAACATATTAAAATATTAACATGTGCCATGTGCTAATCTTCTTTCAGTTATTTTCCTAACATATGCACTATTTAGTAGATTGTACTTCCTCCTGTCTCCCCCTTCCCAACATACACTAACACACAAACTAAGGGCCATGTCTTTGTAATAAAGAGTCTTCTTCCTTCTGTTTAGAATACACTTCACATTTTAAAATCACCTTTCTTCAAAATATCAGGCATTCTTCAGTGTCTTAGGCAGCAACAGTAGAAGCAAATTAGCTGATGATAAATAGTAAAATAACCAAATCCATTGTTATAAATAAATAATATTGAGATAAGTGGGAAGCATTGTTGTTCCCATTTAACAGCTAAGCAAACTGAATAGCCCATGTTTAAAGATACATCAGAAAACTCAGAAAATGTTGGCCTGAAATAAGGTACACACCTCCTTTTGACTCTTGACTCTGGACTTCAAGGTCACTAAACTGTCCTATTTGGGACTCTGGGCAGGCTTTGAGGATGATGGAACTCCAAGTACTTACCTCGTCTATTGTGTCAGATGAATTCCACCAGGTGAGGCCCAGAGAGAAAATCCTGGATGCAGCTGGCTTTCCCCTCAAGGCCAAAACGAGGCCCCTTTCAGAAATTCCCAGCACTCCTGGTTGAGATTGTGGGGGTGGGGCTACTGATGGGAGGGTAGTTACTGATGGGTTCTAAGTTCAGGAAAGAGAGTTGAGCCTAAGGCTTTCAGAATTTAAAGTCAGGGCATTGCAATCACTCCCCTCTCCACTTCAGGTTTACCCTGCAAGGTCTGGCTTATTGTGCAATCTAGATTAATGGAAAGGAAATACATGAATCAGAAAGAGGGCTTGGGGAGAGGCTAGTTTTTCCTTTTTTTTTGATCTTTTGGGATATAGACTTAGTGGCAGTAGTATTGCTGCGTCAAAGGGTATGCACAGTTTGTTAGCTCTTTGGGCATAGTTCCAAATTATTCTCCAAAATGTTTGGACCAGTTCACAACTTCACCAAATAGTGTCCCTATTTTCCCACATACCTTTTAGCATTTGTCATTTTCCTTTGCTGTCATGTGAGCCAATCTGATAGGTGTAAGCTGGAACCTCAGAGCTGTTTTAATTTGCATTTTGCTAAACCATAGTGATTTAGAGTATTTTTATATGACTACAAATAGCTTTGATTTCTTCTGAAAAATGCCTGTTCATATCTTTTGACTATCCATTGGGAAATGAATGGCTCTTATTTTTCCAAATTTGGCTCACTTCCCTATATATCTGAGAGATGAAGTCTTTAATCAAAGAAACTTCAACCCCCATCCCCTAGTCTCCTACCTTCCTTCTAATTTTGGCTGCATCGGTTTTATTTGTGTAAGCCCTTTTTAATGTCACGTAATCAAAATTATCTGTTTTTTTCCCATGATCTTCTCTATCACTTGTTTGGTCATAAACTCTTCTCTTATTCCTAGATATGACAAGTAAAATTTTCCATGCTCTCTTAATTTGCTTATGATATCACTGATTGCTGTCTTGACACTGAAATTTGAATATGGCAAAGACCGTGCTCGCTTGGCCACAAAACCTTTCAGTTATAACATCCCCATACAGGATCATCCTCCCTAGGACCAGTGTCAGAGATTCTTGGGGCTGCAGGTAGAGCATCAGTTCTGCTGTACATATTGTAGAACATTACCAATAATATGGGAGGATCTGCATGGAGCAATGGAATGTCAAGCAACCAGAAAAAGATCTTCTTCCCTGATGATAATTGCCTCTCAGTAACTATTGTGGTACAATGGATAGACCACTGGGCTTGGAATCAAGAAGACTCATCTTCCTTAGTTCAAATCTGGCCTTTAGACACTTACTAGCCATGTGACCACAGGCAGGGCATGTAACCCTGTTTGCCTCAGTTTCCCCAGCTGTAAAATGAGATGGAGAACGAAATGGCAAACCACTTTAGTATCTCTGCCAAGAAAACACCAAATGGGGTCACAAAGAGTCAGACATGACTGAGTAACAACATCTGGAACCTACACTTACTGCTGGACTGCTCTCACTGACAGAGGTGGACTGCTGTGAGTCTAGACCTCATTGGTGGGGGAATTCTTTAGTCTGATGCTGGACCACCTCAAGCACTTTTCATACCATCCCAGTGGATCACCTGATAGAGCACACTCTCTCCTCTGGGTGTTTTCATAAGCTTTCTCCAACCCCTCCCCCATTCTCTCTATCTTTACTCTTCTTCCTTAATGTTATTGTCTTCCCCCTTGAAATCATCTTCAATTCACCCCACATAAATCTTTTCTGTACACCATTGTTTGCATGCTGTCTCCCCCATTGGACGGGAAGTTCCTTGAAGGCAAGGATTATTTATACCTTTCTTTGTATCCCCAAACCTTGACACAGTGCCTGGAATATAGTAGGTGCTTAATAAATGCTTGTTGGTATAATTTACCAATTAAAATCTTTGGCCCCATTCAAAGCTTGAATATTTTCTCTACCTCTTCAAATTTTCTTAAAGCATTTTATATCCCTCATGTTCTATCTTGTAGCATTTTATTAAAATATTCCACCTATTAGAGTATAAGCTCATTGAGGGAAGGGATTATGTATTCTTCACCTATATATCTCATAACAGTGATATGCACACAGTTGGAACTCACGAAGTCTTTAGTGAGTTGTCTTACGTGGAGTTGGTCAGCTCTCTCTTTCAAGGCTACAAGTCTTTGTGTCCTCTCCAAGATCTGGGTCATTGACTCTGGCCAGGGTCTTCTTGGCTCTGGGCAACTAGGTGTCATAGTGGATAAGGCACTGAGCCTGGAGTCAGGAATTTTAAATCTGAGTTCAAATCCGGCATCAGACACTTAGCAGCTTTGTGACCTTAGGTAAGTCAATCTCAGACTCAGTTTCCTCATCTGTAAAGTAGAAATGATAGTAGCACTCAACTTCCAAGGTTGTTGCAAGGTTTGAATTAGGTAACATGTAAGTGCCTTGTAAACCTTAAGATACTATAAAATGCTAGTTGTTATTGTTTTTGCTAGAGTGTTTCCTGGGGCATTCTGTTTGTCTATACTAAGAAGGCAGGCAAAAAAAATGTTTTTAACTGGAAAAGTTTAATAATAGATCTAACCTGTACAAGAATGTCAAAATAAAGCTGGGAACTAAGACAGGTGCTTTTGAAAGAAGCAAAGAAGCATCTTTTCAGTCCATAGTGACATGTTGCGGTTGCAAGTTTGTGTAAAGAAAAGATTTGTCATAGTAGACATAGTTTTCCTTATCCACCCATGCCATAAATTCATAGAAAACTAAATAATAAAACCACAATTCTTATCAACTGAGATTATCAAATAAGGAAAAAGAGTCAGTGATTGGGAAATCTGGTTCAACAGTTCCCTTAATAAAGTCAGAAAGCAACAACAGTAAAATAAACTACTTAATATATTTTTTTCAATTTCATTCAGAGCAACAAGGCACTGTCTGGGCCTAAAAATACAAAGACGAAAATCAGAATACTTTTTCTCAAGGAGTTTATATCCTACTGGAAAGTTCTGACATGGAAAGAGCGTTAGATTTGGAATCAGAGGTTCTAGGTTCAGATCCTGTCTCTGCTTCCTACAAGTTGAATGGCTTGCGAAAAGTCATCTGACCTCTCTGGACCTTGTCCTCAGCTGTAAAATTAGGAGGCTAGATTTGTTGCTCTCTGAGATCCCTTCAAAGCCAAAGTCTATGTCCTATGACCCTGTTAAGTACCAGGAGCCAAGTCCCAATCACTGTAAATAAAAAATCACATAAAGTAGTTGAATTATTTCAATTTGCACTATTCAATGTTATAATTAGATGTAAAATATGGCAATTGGTTCCAGCCCAGTGGAAATATGCAAGGTGAATTCAAATAATGTATCCACCTTCCAAATGGATTTCATTATTGCCACTAATTGGGTATCCTAATTGCATAAGGTATAAGGTAACTGAGGCAGCTAGCTGGCACAGTGGATAAAGTGCCAGGCCTGGAGTCAGGAAGACCTGAATTCAAATGAGGCCTTAGACACTTACTAGCTGTGTGACCCTAACAAGTCACTTAACCCTGTTTGCCTCAGTTTCCTCCTCGGTACAATGAGCTGGAGAAGGAAATGGCAAACCACTCCAGTCTCTCTGTCAAGAAAATCACAAAAGGGGTCACAAAGAGTCAAGCATGACTGAAATGACTGAAAAACAAAAATAATGTAACTGACAATTGAGGAGTAAGCAGATTGGCCGTCAAGGAAGAAGCTGCAGCTCATCCCCAATGGAAGACATCTGGGAGGCAGATGTGAGGAGGAAGGGCTTTCCAGGAAAGAGAAGCAACTTTTGCAATAGAGGCAGGAAATAGAATGTAAATTTCATATAACAGTTGGCTGGAAAGAAATATGTGAAAGGGAGGATTGTGTAGTAAAAGGGAAAATGCAGGCAGAGAACCAGATGGTAGGGTGGTAAAGAAGTTTGTATGTAGTATGAGAAAAGGGATTCTTAACTTATGTTCCACAGATCTGTATTCTTTTTAAAAAGGTATTTTCATAACTCTATGTCAAAATAATTGGTTTCCTTTGTAATCTTATGTATTTTGTTACCCTCATAAATATGAAAACTTCTATTTGGATTGCAAACCCCTTGTACCTATATAGGTGTTCCACACACATGTTCATTTCTCTTGTAATAAATCCAGTTTCATGTATGTTTCACAAAATTATGATTTCTGGTCAACAATTTTATTGAATGTATCAGAAAACACAATTGTAAGAAGGGATCCGTAGGCTACTACTGCCAAAGTAATCCATGATGAACAAAAACAGTTCAGTGTTCTTGTACTTGAGACAGCAGCAATCATTGAAGGGCTTTAAGCAGGACAAAGTCACACGGGTGCCTTAAAGAAGATTATTTTGATAGCTGGTGAAGTGTGGATTAGAGAGCAGGATACTGAAAGAGAGAACCAATTAGAAAGCTATTTCTATAGTCCAGGTGAGAAGAGACAAGGGCATCAGTGACAGCAGTAGGCAGATGGGGACAGATCAAAGAGATGGCATGGAGATAGAATCAACAAAATCTGCCAACTGATCGATTGGCTCTGGTGGGGTGAAGGAGACCAAAGCCTGAGATGAAAGTAGTGCTCCCAACAGAAGCAAGAAAATTTGGAAAAGGGTCAAGGGACAAGATGATCAGATCTCTTTTGGGCAGGCTGAGTAGGGGAGGTAGAAATGAACAAGGGTGTCAGCTATGTGAGTGGAGAAGGAGGACAGATATGAAGGATGTTGCAGCAAGAGGTGGTGAAGGTGGTGATTAGAAGATTTTCGAATGCAGCAACACTGAGCTCATTCTTCCAGAGAGATCAGCTATGTATCATTTACATCGAGAGGCATCTAAGTGGCCCTGCCAGATAGAGCATTGAGTCTTGAGTCAGATAGATCTGAGTTCAAATCCATTCTCAAACAATTACTAGCTATCCATCCTCAAACAAATCACTTAACTTCTGCCTGCCTCAATTTCCTCATCTATAAAGTGGAAAAAATGAGAGCACCTACTTCACAGGGCTGTTGTGAAGATTGACAGTATTTGTTAAGTATAAAATGAATTTGTAAAGTGCTTTTTAACAGTGCCCAGTGCATTCTTGTTCAGCTATTTCAGTCATGTCCAACTCTTTGTGATCAGATTTGGGGTTTTCTTGGCAAAGACACTGGAGTGGTTTGCTATTTCCTCCTCCAACTCACTTTACAGATGAGGAAACTGAAGCGAACAGGGTTAAGTGACTTGCCCAGGGTCACACAGCTAGGAAGTGTCTGAGGCCAAATTTGAACTCAGGAAGAGGAGTCCTCTTGACTCCAGACCTGGTACTTTATCCATGCTGACACCTAGCTGCCCATACCAGCACATAGTAGGCACTTAACAAATGCTTGTTTCCTTCCTTCCACTGGGTTCTAGGGGTATCCCTCAGTTGTTGGGGTGTTGCTTCTCTTATAATATCAGCTAACACTGTCCTGGTAAGCTTCCTCCTGCTGGCAGCAACCAGTGGTTAGCACCCCAGTTCCGATTAACATCAATCAGCTTTTAACAAAGAGATATTTACTTGGAAGATATGGCAAGACCAGAAACAAACATTTTCCCCTAACTCCCAGGGACACACTCTCCCCTATAGCACCTCAATCCCTGGAAGGGTGGGTTCAACCACAAGAAAGTTTCTTCATGGTATTCATGTCACTGATTTCATTTCCTTTTGAGGCACAACTCACAAGAGGGTGTGTTTTGCGTCTCCGCTACTGCTGAGCAAGAAAATCCCTTTACTCGTCCTTGGCTGGCTTCTGGTGAATTCCAGGTCCTGAACTCTGGTGGCTTGCTCGCCATACCTTTCTTTTTTTTTTATTGAAATAATATTTGTTGTTCATGGGTAGGTAAAGCCAATATAATTTTTTAAATGACAGTTTTCTCTAACTGATCTATTTATTCAATGTCATCCCAAACAAATTACTAAAAAAATTATACCAAGGAAAAATAACCAAGTTCATTTGGAAGAGCAAAAGGTCAGGAACTTCAAAGAAACCAGGAAAAAAAGATGTAAAGGAAGTAGAATCAGCAGTATCAAACCTTAACCTATATTATAAGGGAGAGCACTGTTGAAGTGTGAAAAGGATAACTTTGATTATTTTAAATTAAAAATTTCTTGTACAGATAAAATCTTTGTAGCTGAGAATAGAAAGAATGCAGAAAATTGGGGAAAATCTTTCATAGACAATCCCTTAGGACGTGATTGGGTTGGAATATTGCTCTGGTGTAGGAAACGATAAGCTGGTTGGTTTAGAAAAACACGGAAGAACTTGAATGTATGAAAGAAGATGCTAGTCACCTTGAGAGAAACAGATGACAGGTGGAAATAAGCATAGCATGGTCTTACATATTTGTGTATGAGTGTCTATGTGTATCTATGTATTATATTTATAGATATCTATGTGAATGTTTATAGATTTGTGTGTGTATCTCGGCTCCTAATTGTAGCCTTCTTTAGGGTGGGAGGGGGGAGGGGAAAATAAAATAAAAAGTGCACAGCAGAGAACAAAAGAAAACCAACAAGGAAGCAAAGAAAAACTGGGCAGCTTTGAAAACAACATGTAGTATTATATAGGTTTTCTTGAAATGGAAATTTATTGTGTTTATTGAATCCTCTCTCTTATGGTCTGCTGTGTACATGATTTCCCTCCCCCCTTTTTTCATTTTGTATTTAAGTTTAAAATAAAATAAATTTACAACCCTTCCACCCCCACCCCAGCCAACAAGACCAAGGTTGTTCACATTCTCTTGGGTGGTGATTTGCGGCGGGGGTGGGGAGGAATGTAAAGATTAAGAGGAATTTCAAGACAGAGATTTCCTTGCCGTTTTAGAGCCCTCAGCTTAAGGGCTGGTAGCATTTGAGCTGAATGAAGCCCTCCTCCCCACCCCCAACCCCCCACCCCCGACACCAGCCCTCTTCATTCAGCTGCCAGACTTGTAAAACAAGGCTTCAGAAGTGTAGGGATGAGAGTGGACTTGTGAATTCACTGATCTAGATGAAGAAATTCTTTCAGACTAATTATTAATTAATTTCAGACAAATTAGCACCCTCTCTGCACTTCATAGTTTTAGCCCCTTATAGTCTTCCTCATTACCGTGGCTTATTTAGGTTCTTTAGGCCAATGTCAACTTTCCTTCTAGTACATTGTTACTTTGGTTGTTGCAGGCTGGGGTGGGGGGCGGGGGCGGGGCGGGCGGGGAGGATTACCGTTGAAGTCTGAGTTTACACCTACTTAAATAACAGGCCCCACCCTTCCATGACGTAGTCCCTTCCGTTATAAAAGGAAGGAATGCAAACTTGCTTCCCTGTGCTGCAAAGGCTCCTGTTGTAGGCAAAGCAGAAAGACAGCCTTGGGGTAGTAAGTCAAGATGAATGCCCTGACCCAGGTTAAGCTCATCAGTGAATTGAACCAGCGGGAGATGGAGCTCGGGGTGGCCAAGAAGGTGTCCTGGCACTCTGAGTACAAGGACACCGCTTGGATCTTTCTGGGAGGTCTCCCATATGAACTGACTGAAGGGGATATCATCTGTGTGTTTTCACAATATGGCGAAGTTGTTAACATTAATCTTGTACTGGATAAGAATACTGGAAAGTCCAAAGGATTCTGTTTTCTTTGCTATGAGGATCAGAGAAGCACAATTTTGGCCGTTGACAATTTTAATGGAATTAAGATAAGAGGAAGAATTATTCGAGTGGACCACGTAGCTAATTATAGGCCCCCCAAGGATTCTAGGAATCTGGATGATGTTACTAGAACCCTCCACGAGAAGGGCTGTGGGTTAAAATTCCACCTTCTAGTTCATCTGAATCCTCCGAAGATGGGATGCCTGTGAAAAAGCACAAAAAAGGAAGAAAACGGAAGAAAAAAGACAAAGATGTTAGACTGAGTATGGATAAGCAGGGAATGCCTGCATCAGCCTCCATAGTGGCCCGACAGGAGACCAGAAAGGAAAAGAAAGGTGTTGGCTTTGAGAAATCTGCCACTGTAGGCTGTGAGAAAGGCTCCCTTCCAGAGCAAGAAGGTCATAAATACTTAAGTGGCTCCCCCGTGCTCCCCCGAGGTCAGCTTGAGAAAGCCGAGATCTCAAGGAAGGATTCACGGAAGGATAAGTCATGGCTTAAGCAGTCCTCAAGCAGCTCCAGCAGGAAGGAAAAGAGAAGGAAGGAAAAGAGCAATCATCGGGACAGAAGCTCAAGCTTGCGCCACTATGAGAAGCATTCTGAAGACTGGTCTGAGAAGAGGCACGAACACAAGTCCCAAAGGTTGGGGAAAGACTGTCAATGCAGGGATCAAGAACTATCTGATAAATGATGACACAGGTCCAGTTGAATGTGTGGCTTGGCACAATTTCTGTCAAACTAGAAATAAAGATTCATTTAAAAAAAAACTCACCTGAGCTAACCTGTTATTATGGTTTCTGTAAATAAAGTCTCTGCTACTAAGTTAAAAAGAAAGAGGGGGCAGCTAGGTGGCACAGTGGGCGGAACACCGGTTCTGGAGTCAGAAAGACCCAAGTTCAAATCCCAGCCTCAAACACCTCAGACTAGCTATGTGACCCTGGGCAACCCCCATTGCCTTACACATACAAAAAAAAAATTAGTCTGTCCTAGAGAGTATTTTCTCTTTTTTCTTATTTATTAATTTATTTTTAGTTTTCAACTTCCACAAGATTTTGAGTTCCAAATTTTCTCCCCTTTCTCCCCTCCCCCAACCCCAAGACTTCATGCATTCTAAATACCCCTTCCCCCAATCTTCCCTCCCTTCTATCACCCCCCCTTCTCTTATCCACTTCCCCTTCTATTTTCCTGTAGAGCAGGATAGATTTCTGTACTTCATTGCCTGTATATCTTATTTGCCAGTTGCATGTAAAAACAATTTTTAACATTAGTTTTAAAAGTTTGAGTTCCAAATTCTCTTCCTTCCTCCCTCTCCACATACCCTCATTGAGGAAGCAGGCAATTCTGTATGGGTTATACATGTGTAGTTGTATCAAACACTCCCATAATAGTCACATTGTGAAAAACTGACTATAATTCCCTCCGTCCTCTCCTGCTCTCCCATTTATTCTATTCTCTCCTTTGACCCTGTCCCTCCTCAAAAGCATATGCTTCTCATTGCCTTTTCCCCAATTTGTCCTCCCTTCTATCATTCTTCCCTCTCTTATTCCCTTTCCCCCTATTTTCCTGTAGGGTAAGATAGATTTCCATACCCAATTGAGTGTATGTATTATTCCCTCCTGAAGTTAAATCTAATGAGAGCCTGTGCTCTGGTCTATGAGTGACGACAAGCACTCTTTTCTGTCTTGGAACTGTGAGGAGGGTTTTCTCTGTACAGCCCCTACAAGCTCCACCACACCAGTGCTCCTCATTGTCCCAAGACTGCCACCCAGAGCTGTGACCCAGATCCAAGCACATGCAAAGCAACAGATTCCTGCACCAGCAGAGAGATCCCTGCAATCCCCCTCTGATCAGCCACTTGATTGCCCCTCAGTCTGTGGGCCAGAAGCTCAGGAGGCAGCTGCCACCCAGGGCCGGACTGAGGGACTGGAGCTGAGATTGCCATACTTCTCTCTCTTACCACAGACACAGACTTTTCCCACTGACCTTCTAAGTTGTCTTTAGTGTTCATGAATTGAGAAGTCTGGAATCTGTCACAGCTGCCAGTGATTCAGTCCTCTGGGGCCTGCTCCAGGTTTGCTGAGGCCTGCAAGCCCACGCTGAACTACGTTCCTCTCCCAGCCTGGAGTGATATACCTTTCTGATCAACCTTCCAGGTTGTCTTGTGCTGGAAATTTGTTTCACACTGTCTTTTCGTGGGTTCTGCTGCTTTAGAATTTGTTTAGAGCCATTTTTTACAGGTACTTGGAGGGGTTTGGGAGAGAGCTCAACCAAGTCACTGCTTTTACTCTGCCATCTTGGCTCCGTCCCTCTCTGGAGAAAGTTTAGAAAAAGGGTAATCCCTAGGCATGAGCAAAGTTGGCATGGTCACCATTCAGTTTGCCATACAAATGATAGAAAATAGCAACCCTAAACATTTCTATTTGTGTTTTCAAACTGACTTTGATTTCTTCTGTATAGGGAGCTCCCAATAGAGGAACGTGCCCTTCTCTTTATCTTAAAGTCTGAGAGGTGCCTAGGTTTAAAAATAAACATTGCTATAGATAAACATACCATACCAATAATTCACACTATATTTGCATTGCTCTGAGTTTCAATGAGGAAGGAAAACCAAGTTTTTTTTCTACGTATAGTTCAGATTTCAGTTCAGTTATTTTTCAGTCACAACTGACTTTTTGTGACCCCATTTGGGGTTTTATTGGCAAAGCTACTGGAGTGGTTTGCCATTTCCTTCTCCAGCTCATTTTACAGATTAGGAAACTCAGGCAAACAGAATTAAATGACTTGCCCAGGATAACACCTACTAGGTATCTGAGACCAGATTTGAATTCAGGTTTTCCTGACCCTAGGCCCATCCCCTTATCTACTGCACCACCTTGCTCCTCCAAGCATAAGTTATTCCTAACTGATCTCATTTTATTTTTTGACAGGATTGCTGAACTAGTAAGTAGATGAAAGGAAATCTTTGGATATTGTTTACCTCAATTTTAGGAAAGCCCCTTATGGTACTTTTACTATTCTCATGGAGAAGATGGAGGGTGTGGATTTGGCAGTTGCTGGAAGGCTACACTCAAAGAGTAGTTGCTAATGGCTTGGCATTAATGTGGTAGAAAGTCTCCTATGGAGTACTCTAGAAATATATGTGCTTGGTCCTGGGTTTTTCACCATTTTAATGAATGATTTGGATAAAGGGAGAGATGGTATGCTCATCAAATTTGCAAACAATAATAATGATAATATCTAACATTTATATTGCAAGTTAAGGTTTGCAAAACACTTTAGATAAATATGGAAAGGATCATTAACACCCTGTATGGCAGAGATGAGATTCTGACAACCTAAAAACATAGGGATGAACTTCATAAGATGAAATTCATTTGGGAGAAATATAAAACTTACATTTAGGTCCAAAAATCAACTTCACAACTGTGAGATAGTGTAGGCACAAAGAGTCAGCAGCTGTTCTGAAAAATGCCTCAGGGTTTTAGTGGACTCCAAACTCCATTTGTCATTAGTGTGATATGACAGACAAAAAAAAATGAATGCAGTTTTGGGCATCATTGAGAGGCTCAACTTTCAGGAATAGGGAGGTGATGGTCCTATTATACCTTTGTCTGACCCCATCTAGAGAATTGCGTTTAATTCTGGGTGCCACAATTTAAGAATGCCATTGATAAGCTGGAGGGTATCCAGAGGAGGGCAGACAACTGGGGAAAGGTCTTGAATCCATGACAGGTGTGGATCTGTAGAAGAAACTGGGCATGATTGTGGGGGGGCGGAGCATGATGGTTGCCTTCAAGTATTTGAAAGGCCTTCATATGGAGGAGGGTTTAGATATGTTCTTATTGATTCTAGAGGAACCATATCCCTTCCACATCACAACTTTTCCCATCACAGTTTCAACATAATGTAAGTTATCATAAGAAATTAAATGGGAATTTTGGGGGAGTTTTGCAAAAGCCCCAGGTGACACATGAAGGCCAGCAGACAACACAGAGCCTATGACCAAATACTTAACTCAAATTTTACAAAAAGGTACTGTAAACAACTCATAAAAGGAAAAGAAAAAAAATCAGACTTCTTCTTAGGTAAAAAGGGAGGGCCAAAAAATTGTACATAGATTTTCCAGATGGTGGAGGTACTGTACCCCTAACCCCTGAGGTATGGAAAGGATGACCGTGGTTCTGTGAACTATGTAGGCCTATGAGTGGCAGTCATAAAGCGTTCAATTTGGGCCTGATATCAGGAAAAGCTTCATCACCATCATAGAAGCTGGTTTGAGAAGTGGTAGTTTCTGCTGCTGTGGGGGTCTTTGAGCAAAGTCTGTCCTGCTACTTGTTGGTCATGTCACAGCATAGATTTCTTTTGTGTATATATCAGACTAGATAATAACTGTGGTTCCTCTTGACTTCTAAATTCAGTTATTTATTTTTAGTAATTTGGACAATTAATAACAAAATGATAACCATTATTATTAAATAATTATTAATAATATAAGGATTGTTATCATTATATTACTATTATAACTAACAATACTTAGGCAGCTTAGGTGCAGTGGAGAGTGTTGGACCTGGAGTCAGGAAGACTCATCTTCATGAGTTCAAATCTGGCCTCAGATGTGTGATCCTAGGCAAGTTACTTAACTGTGCTTGCCTCAGTTTCCTCATCTGTAAAAATGAGCTGGAGAAGGAAATGGCAAACCACTCCAGGATTTTCACCAAGAAAACCCCCAATGGGGTCACAGAGAGTTGGACAGTACGGGAAACAACAACAACAACAAAAACAGTGCTTACTACGTTCCAGGCACTGTGCTGAGCACTTTCCAATTATTTCCTCATTTGGTCCTCATGACAGCTCTGTGAAGTAGGTGCTATTATTATCTCCATTTTACAGATGAGAAAAATAAGGCAAGCAGAGGTGCCCAGGGTCACACAGTGAGTGTCTGAGGTTGGATTTTAACTTGGGTCTTCTGGATTCCAGGCCCGGTATTCTGCACTTCAGGTCTCACTCTGGAATACTGAATTCAGATCATTACACTATTAGAAAATGGACCAATCGCCACCTTTACCATTTGCTGTTGTCATATCCCTCATATCTTCCTCTCTCTAGCTGCCCCAGGTATTGATGAACAAACTATGAACAAAATGAGATATTTCAGCACTACGCTGGTGTGAGCCACTGTGCCTGAGAATATCAGCAATCTGGAAAAGCAATGAAAGGGGTCAGACTATTTCTGCAGTTAGAAATGAGCTTTGGGGGTGGGGGGGTGGGGGGAGGGGGAAACCGCTTCCTTTTTGAAGGCTTCTGTTTGGGGCTAGGCAAGTCCCAGGAGTCAAGTTGTGACTTGACTCCTAGGACAAGCTGACAGTTCCTCAGCCGCCCACATTTTTGCTATGTCTCCTTCTTTTCTTTGCTATTCCTGGCAACCTGAGGCTCCACATTCCACAGGCTTACGTCAAAGCCTCAGGAAGAGGCTGGCTTTTGTTTCCATGACTGTAAGTATTTTCTTGTTTTGCTCAGTTATAAGAAACTGCAAGAATATTGGACTGACTGAAGATTTACAGCTGTTTAATGGGGAAAACAAATTATTTCATAGCCAGAATCTGTGTAAAGCTTCACAAACATGAATTTGTCATATCAATAACACAGACAGAAATGAGTCTGTTGAACTCCACATTACTTCCCTCTCATCCTACATCACATTCCCATAGGGCTTTAAAGGTATGACCAAGGGTTTTACTCACAATAACCTTGTGAGGGGGGTGGTGTAAATAGTCATACCTTCCCATTTTACAGATGAGAAAACCAAGGCACAAAGGGATTAGTGTGACTTACTGTTAAATAGGTAGGAAGGACTAGAGTCTCACTAGAACTCAATTCTTCTGACCAGCGCTCATTCAACTACATCATATTGTCTCTAGAATCAAGGAACTTAATATTAGAAGGACTTTCATGTTTATTTTGTTCCATAAATTAAAATTAAAAAAACAAAGCTTGCTTTATCCAAGCCCCTCACTTTACACAGAAGGGAAATAGGCCACCAGAAGATTGTTTGCCCAGTTCTTGGTGGAGCAGGTGCAACTAGAACATGGTTCTTCAACCTCCAAGTTCAGGACTCTTGTTTCTTCCTCTGCTTCCTCAGGATGCTAGATCTGTATTGCCAAGTATTTAGGGGAAAATTAAAATGTAGAAAACACATGGAATCAAGGTGGTTCTAATCTCGCCTGTAGATAAAGAGTTGGCTGGCATAAGTCCCCAAAAGACTGCTTGTTCCCATTCCAGGCACCATTCTTGATCTTCTCTTGGCCCTCTCTAGCTCTCCTGACCTACTTTAACAACTTGGGTGGTAGCCAAAACATAGGCAGAAACTCTTGGTTAAGGACAATTCGTTCCTTAGGTGAAACTTGATAACATCTTCCCTGACTGGCATTTAAGCTCATCCCATAGTCTCTGTATATGGTCCTTAATAACCTCACCATCAAGCTTTATGGTCCTCCTTTTGAGGTCCAGGGCCAACTCCTTTCCTTTTTCATTTGCAATCTTCGTGCCAACTGTCAAGTTCCAATTTCTGTCCTAAGGACACTGCTAATCTTTCAGAAGTTGGCAAAGTTGGGCCCAGATTCATATCTTTTGCAGGCTGCCAGCTGCACCCACTTACCTCTGCTTTCATCTCTCAGGTGTCTTTCTTACCATTTCAAAATGTAATATAAATGTAGATGAACTAATGCTTCCACTTCTAATTTCTGAAGAAGAGATTGACTCATACTGAACCTCCTTCTTTGCCTGCATACCACACAAGAGATGACCACCATGGAAATGAAAAGAGACACCAACTAGATAGGAGGTAAGGATAGAAGTCCTCTCATCACAGAGCCATCCAGAACAGTGGTGTCTGGAGTAGAAAGTTTGCATCTCAGAGGGTGAGCAAGATGACTCATTGCACAACAGGGAGGAAATAGTCAAACCTCTATTTTTATTTAATAAATTAAGCTTTGTTGATATCTAACATACAGATTGACTCTGGCACCCTCAACCAAATATCCCATATAGTGGGTAAAGAAAGAGCAGAAATTCCACAATGCATATGGACTGAGTGGGACACTTGCAGTTTATTTGTTTTCAGTATATTTCGACATATTGAGATTTATATGGTTACAAAGAAATAAACAGTATTTAGTGTTAACTGAAACCACTCGTACAAAATATACAAGTGGCTTTGAAAGGCCCTTCAAAGAAACCACAGATTGGAGATAATAGGAATTATGCAAGAGGAATTGAGAAGCAACAAAATGCCTGTACAAAGAAGTGACGAATTAGGAAATGGCATTTGTCCTACTCCTAAGCCCAGATCTTCCTGACTGAGAGGGCAGCTTGGCAGAGCAGATGGAACATATTTTGCATATTTTTAAAAATGTGTGCAGTGTCTTTTGTTTTTATGTCACATTCATTCTCTTCCCTTTCCTGACTCTGTGAGTCTTCCATTATAACAAAGATACAGTTACTGAAAAGCCAATGGACACAGTAACCAACTTTGACAGGCTATGCACCATCACCCATAGAAGCAGGCCAGCATAGTTTTTCCTTTAAAGGTATTGAAGACATCCTTGAGATGTAATTGGCCCAGATGACCAAGGCTAGAATGACCAAGGCTATAGCTTCCTGGTGGCCTAAGTCCCCAAAGTCAACACACAAGTGATCAAGAACTCCTCTCTCAGACTTCTGGTGATCCAGAAAAGCCCATTCAGATATGTCCACATGCATTCACTCTCTGTCCTTTCTGAATTTCCCTGCTTTTGTTAACTCTTAGAGCATCTATGGGTGGTGCAGTTGATAGAACCCCTGGTAGACCTCAGGAAGACCTGAGTTCACATCTAGACTCAGGCACCTGCTAGTTGTGCGATTCTGGGTAAAGTACTTTAATCTTGTTTGCCTCAGTTTCCTCATCTGTAAAATGGACTGGAGAAGGAAATGGCAAACCACTCCAGCATCTCATGTTCTACCAATATATAAAATAGATTCAAGCATAGTAAAAACACAAATTTTTGATGTCTACATAGAAATTTTTTTTTATAAAAGACACCACCAACACAATACTAGTATGAAAAATTGGCATAAAATGTGACATCATCTAGAGAGCCAGTTTAAGCCTGCTATGGTGCTGCCCTGTTTTCATTATTATCAGTCTCTTTCATGGGACTCATTGCAAAAAGACCCTGATGCTGGGAAAGAGTGAAGGCAAAAGGAGAAAGAGATAGCAGAGGATGAGATGGATAGATAGTGTCATGGAAATGATGAACTGGAACTTGGACAGACTTCAAGAGATAGTGCAGAATGGAAGGCCTTGGTGCTCTGTGGTCCATGGGGTCGTGAAGAGTTGGATACAACTGAAAAAATAACACTCTTGAACAGAACTGGATTTGACTTCCAAATCAAAGACAGTTGTACCAAAACATCTTGTTAATCATTTGATGGACATAGATGACATCAAGTTATACATCATTACTCTATAGCACACTCAATAGCTCTTTGGCTCATGGAAATGTAACTCTAAATTGGACCCAACAAGCATAAAAATATTAATGCGCACCAAGATAGAATGGAAACTGAAGCCTTTGATCTTCTATCTAGAAGTCAAACTGAATCACTAGATGAAGGAATTATATACAAATCCCTTGGACTTCAAAAATTATTAGATAATTAATTTCTTTAGTTATAATTAAAAAAAAGCTTATACTGACCTGAGTTCAATAGCAGGCTAATTTTTTTAAAAATCTTTCTTTTTTTAGTTTTAGACTTGAATACTGAAACTTAAATGAATAAGAAAAGAAAAAGAAACATTATAAACTTAAATATAAAGTATGAAAATATGAAAAGAAAAAAGCAAAATATAAGATAGGATTCAAAATATATAGCAATAAATTTCCATTTCAAGAAAGCCTATATACTAAATATTATGCAGTGTGTTGAAAGTTGTTTATCTTTTCTTTGCTTCCTCGTAGGTTTTCTTTTTTTCTCTGCTGTACGCTTTTTACTTTATTCTTTTTGCCCCCCTTCTTTCCCTCTCCCCACCCCAGGCTACAATTAAGCGTGGATATATTTATATGTAGATGTTGATAACTACATACATATATTCATATATACACATACATACATACATACACACACACATACATATATAAATATATACTCTCCCTAAGACATTCTACTCCTAAACTTTGTTTTTATGTTTGTGCATATCTCTTAATTCAGGCTGACTTCTTAATATTAAATATTGTGACTCATTGAATACAGAGATATTTTGGGGAGCTAATAATAGTAATATTGACAAATATAAAATTATATCTATAAAAATTTAAAACCTTTCCACTTGAGGTATTTTAATTTGATGAAAACCTGTTAAATATATGGGGGGGGAGGATGATGAAATTGAAAGTAAGAAGTAGCTGTTTTACCTATGAAATGTAATGTAACTCATTTTACCCAGCCTTATCAATATAATTTGATTTCTATTGAATCTAGACTTCTGTATTTATCTAACACAGGTACTACATATTGTGGCAACCTCAATTCTCCCCAATTCTGAAAACCAGATTTATCTCATAGCTTGATGCTGACATATCATTTCAACTACTCTTTTGATGAAAATTTTATGGGAAAATCAAATTGCTTCTGTTGCATTCATAAAATTTGATGGGGATTTTCTCAGTGAGAGCATGCACTTTTAGTATTTGCTGTTTTCTGATTTTATTTTTAGGATCAAATAAAAACCTAGTTACTATTCACATGAATAGCACTCTTGAAAGAACTGTGAAATTTTTCATGTATTTCTTTCTAATAATTCTTGAACTTCTAGGTCTTCAGGTAATGGTCAGTGTTATTAAGTATTAGCTGTTTGCAAAATAATTAAAGATCATCTGTTTTCATAAAAAAAAAACACCACCAAATACCTTGTACTTGAACAAGACATAGACATAAGGACATTGAAGGAAAAGCTGAGACTGTGAAGCTGACCAGCATCCTGAGATTAAACCAAAATGGGAGGAATACATTTAAAGCAATGAACAACAATAGAATACCGGTCTCTGTGCACAAACACAAAAACACACATACATATGTGAATACCTCTATATATACATACACACAAATATGTATTTATATAGACATAGAAATACGTGTTTATAGGTATACAGATATGTTTTCATTTGCACTACAAAATGGGTGACAATGAATTTAGAAAATAACTAGACAAAATCTGAACAGTATAAATGAAATTCATGGCTCATCACCACCATGACAGCTATAGAAAATTACATATTTCCTCCTTATCAAGAAAAAGGAAGAAGATGGATAGATGCTCTCAAAGCAAATAATAAACATGTTAAAAACTTTAAGAAATACTTTTAGGACAATCAGATCTTACTTCACAAAATAATTGTAAAGGCTGACAACATCTCTTTATTACTGGATTTATTGAATACAATCAAAAGTGGTTTATCTACCACCTGGGGTATACTGGTTTGCTTGTACCAACTCACAAGAGCCAGTTGTTAAAATTTTAATGTGAGCATTCACACTTGCTGCAAATCAGGACTTGATTCATTGTTTTGTTGATTGTCTAGACTTAAGAAATATAGAACTGATTACAGAAATGCAAATTAAAACAACTTTAAGGTACCTCCTCACACCTATCTAACTGGCTAATATGACAAAAAAAAGGAAAATGATAAATGTTGGAAAAAATGTGGGAAAATTGGAACACTAATGCATTGTTGGTGGAGTTGTGAACTGATCCAACAGAGAACAATTTGGAACTATGCACAAAGAGATATAAAACTTTGGGTTTTATCCAAAGGGATATACTTTTTGATCTAACAATACCACTACTAGGTCTGTATCCCAAAGAGATCATAAAAAATGGAAAAGGACCCACATGTACAAACATATTCACAGCAATGCTTTCTGTGGTGGCAAAGAATTGAAATTTGAGGGGATGTCCATCAGTTGGGGAATGGCTGAACAAGTTGTGATGTATGAATGTAATGGAATACTATTGTACTATAAGAAATGATGAGCAAGTGGACTTCAGGAAAACCTGGAAAGACTTATATGAACTGATGCTGAGAGAAGTGACATTGTATACTGTAACAGCAACATTGTGTGAGGATCGACTTTGATGGATTAGCTCTTCTCAGCAATACACTGATCCAAAACAAGTCCAAAAGACTCATGACAGAAAATGCTATCAGCATCCAGAGAAGGAACTATGGAATCTGAATACAGATGGAAGCAGAATATTTTCTCTTTTTTGTTTTTGTTTTTTCTTTATCATGATTTGTCTCTTTTGTTCTGATTCTCCTTTCACAACATGACTAATGTGGACATATGTTTAATAGGTACATGTATAACCTATATCAGATTGTTTGCTGTCTTGGAGAGTGGGGAGGGAAGGGAAGGAGAAAAAAATGGAACTCAAAATCTTATAAAAGGGAATGCTTTTTTAAATTAATTTTATTTATTTTATTGTCCAACAGTCACTTCCACAAGATTTTGAGTTCCAAATTTTCTCTCCGTCTCTCCCCTCCCCCACCCCAAGACAGCATGCATTCTGAATACCCCTTCCCCTGATGTGCCCTCCCTTCCATCACCCCCCTTATCTTATCCCCTTCCTCTTCTATTTTCCTGTAGGGCTGGGTAGATTTCTATACCCCTTTGCCTGTATATCTTATTTCCTAGTTGCATATAAAAACAATTTTTAACATTTGTTTTTAAAACTTTGGGTTCCAAATTCTCTCCCTCTCTCCCTCCCCACCCACCCTCATTGAGAAGGCAAGCAATTCAATACAGGTTATACATGTGTAGTCATGCAAAACACTTCCATAATAACCATGTTGTGAAAAACTATGTTTCCCTTCATCCTATCCCATCCCCTACCATTTATTCTATTCTCTCCTTTGACCCTGTCCTTCATCAAAACTGTTTTGTTTTCTTTTGTTTTTAGGCAACTGGGGTGAAGTGACTTGCCCAAGGTCACACAGCTAGTAAATGTCAATTGTTTGGTCTGAGGCCAGATTTGAACTCAGGTCCTCCTGACTTCAGGGCCAGTGCTCTACCCACTGCACCACCTAGCTGTCCCCCTTAAAGCTGTTTGCTTCTGATTACTCCCTCCTCCAATCTGCCCTCCCCTCTATCATCCCTCGCTCTCTTATCCCCTTCCTTCCTATTTTCCTGTAGGGTAATAAAAGCGAATGTTGAAAACTGTCTTTACGTGTAATTTTAAAAAATAAAATGCTATTAAGTGGGAAAAGAAGAAATGTGGGAAACATGAATAATGCAAATTAAATTTAAGTGTGTTACATGCACATTATTTTTCTGGAGAACTGATTATTAAACATTTATGAGCATTCTTCTTCCTATAGCCTATGAGATGGCTGAGATCTTGGAGTATTAATCAAAGGTCCTCCATGAATAACGTCCACACAAATTCAGCCAACCACATGTGGACAAAGGAGTGTCAAACAAATGGCTGAGTCATAGAGATTTGTTTGCAGAATGGAGAAGCTTATGATAATAATTCAAGACAGGCGACTGCCACCAGAAATTACAGAAAGTATCTTCAAGAAGGCCAGATTTATTGATTCATGGAGATTAAGCAATGAAGTAGAAGAAATCATGAAAGTTATTGCGGTGGGTTACAAAATTTTAGCATTTATTGGATACTTACAAAGATGCGATTAGGGGGCTGGAATTATACAGTAGAAACTCTTTATAAACTCACAAATGGCAAATCCCTGAATTACAAATATAAGCAATGATGCTCAATAATGGAACCCAGGATTTTACCTTATTTCACCTGTTTCTAGGCCTACCACGTATCTCTCTGGCAATCTCTAAGCCATAATGACACACAAGCACCCTCTGCCTTGCCCCACCATCGTAATCTCCAATTCTTGCTCCCTCTTATGTGCTTTCTTTTCCTATTTGAATGTAAGCTCCTTGAGGACAGAGACTGCTTTGCTTACTTGTATCTGTAATCTTAGCACTTAACACAATGCTTGGTATATAATAAATCCTTAATAATTTTTTAAAAATATATTTTCAAATAAATTAAAGAACTCATTGATTTAGAAAATCATTTTGAGTCAATAAACATTTATTAAGCTTCATTTTATACCATTTCTACTTCTTTTATAAAATCATTCTGAACTTTGATAAGAGCAACCAGAGATTAAGGTTCCACTGTCCTTAAGAGAAAACAATTTATTGTAACAGTGTAACGTGGTTGACTCTGGCCCCACTCTCTCAGGGTTCCAGGTTACCCTGAGGTGCTTTAAGTATCACTTTTCTTTGCTGTTGGCTTGAACATCCACCAACTATGTTTCCCCTCATTTTAGGAGCCCAACAATTAGCACCCCAAGTGCATATAACCCTTAACATTGATTGGCTTTTACGAAGGGATATTTATTTCATAGATGTAACAAAAATAAATATACAGAAAGGTGAAGAGGAGATTAGGCTGACAATTTAGCTCAGTTCCCTCATAGCCTTGGTCCCATCAAGGCCACGTCCAGATCTGGCATTGCCACTGGCTTCTGTTGGACTTGAGTTGTGGTAACCTGTTCCTCATGGTTAGCACCTGTTCAGTCATTTCAGTCACGTCCAGCTCTTTGTGACCCCATTTGGGGTTTTCTTGGTGAAGATAGTGCCATTTCCTTCTCCACATCATTTTCCAGATGAAGAACTGTGACAAACAGTTAAATGACTTGCTTATATTTTCAGATCAAATTCTGGGGGTCTGCAGGTATTTGGTACTTCTAAGGTGCTGCGATCCTGGGAGATGTATTGTCCCTGCTGTCCTGGTCTGTGCTCTGATCTTTACCCAGGAATGCCCCTGCTTTCTTGCACCTTCGAGTACTAGTGTTTTTCTCTGCTTTGAAACTTCAGCCAGGTCCCTAATTCCTTGTGACCAACCATCAGCCCTCCGCTGTGCCCTAGAATGCTCCTCAGGACTGTGTATGGGCAATAGAGTTGCCAATCAGTGCCAGCTGCACTGAATGACAGCAAAGGTTCCCTTGTATTCTCTTTCTGACCATTTGTCTGACCCCCTTATCACGTCTGGGCTGAGAGTTCTCAAAACTGCTACTGCTGCTATCATGGCCATCTCCAAGGCCCACAGTTGGTGCTGCCACTGGACTCTGGGCCAGCCCCGACCCTGGTGTCACAGACCTTGTCTGTCAACCTGCTAAGTTGTCTTAGGCTGGAAAAATGTTTCACCCTAACCTCTTGTTGGCTCAGCTACTCCAAAATTCAGTTTGAAGAATTATTTTAAGGTTATGTAGAAAGGAACATTGGAAGAATTCGGCTGGGTTATTGCCTCTACTCTGCCATCTTGGCTGTGCCTCCCAATCCATTTTTTATACAATTGCCAGAGAGATTTTTCTTAATGATTAGGTAAGACCACATCCCCCTCCTAAACAATAAAATCCATGGGTTCCCCAGTGCCTCTACTTGGCATTTAACTTCTCTGCCTGGCATTTATAGCTCTTTCCAGCTTGATCTCTTCCTGTTGCTCCAGACTTTGTACATGTTATTCTCTTCTAGGCATTCTAGAAATAGATCATTCTGGCAGCTGCACCTTTTATCTCCTGACTCTGTGCCTTAGCACTGGCTCTCCCCCAGGCCTGACTGTTCTCCCTTCTCCTCTCTACCCCTCAAATCCCTGGTTTCCTCCAGAACTCAGTTCAAGTGCCACCTTCCATTGGAGATTTTTCCCAACCCACACAACTATGATTGCCCTCCCTCCTGAAACTACCTTGTGATCATTTGAAAATATATTTTATTTTATGTAGGTACACATTCTTTCACTCATTAAACATATGGTCCTTGAGGTCAGTAACCATTTCATTAATGTCTTTGTATCTCCAGCACTTAGCACAATGCCTAGCACATAGTAGGTACTTAACAAATAATTACTCATCAATTGATCATATTAATTTTGATCCTTGTAGAATTTCTCTACCTCAGCAACCAATATTGGTACCTTAGCTGCAATTATTTTAATTTTTAACAATGTAATAATTATAAATAACTAATAATGATTTCACTTAATATTTTTCAATTTCTTGCCCTCCCATCTATGCCTTTTCTTACCTTTGAGATGGAAAAGAGTCAAAACTCTTGAAATAATTATAGATAGATAGATAGATAGAGATATGTACCTGTCTTTATGAGTATGTAGATGTATGCACACATAAATATATATATATATATATAAACAATTTATGAATATATTGTTTATTGAGGCAAGACTAATTTCCACATTGTCCATAATCAAAAACATGTTTCATTCTCCCTGTTGAGTCCATCAATTCTCTTTAGGTCATAAATAGCATTCTTCATCATCGTAAGGTCTTTGGAACTATGACTGATTATCATATTGATCAAAGTTCGAAAGATCTCATTTCTAAGATATGAGAAATTGCTCCAAATTTACGGGAATAATTTTTCCAATTGAGAAATGGTTAAAGGATATGAATAACCAATTCTCCAGGGATGAACACCAAACCATTAACAATCATATGGGAAAATGATCCACATCTTTAATAATTAGGCAAGGGCAAAGGAAAGTACCTTTCTGATTCAGCTCACATCCTTCAGATTGGCAAAGTTCACAAAATCAAAGGAAATGAGACAAAAATTTGAGGAGCTATGGGAAAACAAGTATATTAATGCAATGTTGCTGGAATTGTGAATTGGTCCAACCATCCCTGAAAACAATTGGATCCATGCCCCCACGCTTACTAAACTGTTCAATTATTTGCAGGGTGGCCTCTTTTACAGGGACTTATTGGAAGCACTGTAATATGTGTGATGATCAATTGTTGACTTTACATACAGGATAAAACCTATTCCCCCAATTTCCTTCTTTGCCTCTCCAAAGAAGATCTATGCATTAGCCTTCCATTTAGCTGCAGGTTCCTTTTCTCTTCTGGTTTTGTTTATTCTATGAATATCAAGATTGATGTAATTCAACAGTATCAGTACTTTAATAATATGGCAACTTGGTCCTTGGGCAAAGGTCTCAAAATTAGAGTACCTACAGTCACATTAAAGTTTATAAATGTTGATAAAGTTATGTGATTCTTAGAAGCTTTTCCCCCCCACCTCCCACCTTACCACCATACTGAAGAAGAATGGGATTGAGGGCCATTTTTTGGCCATGGTAACCAATGAAATAAAGAAAAAAAATCCTTGAGAATTTAGCAAATAAGCTGTACTGGGATCAGAAGGATTGTTACAGACAACTGCTACTTACTTCTGCCCAGACATGACATTCATCTATGAACATATAAGAACAATGTTTTTTTTTTTTACTAGATGTCTTTATATAAAATACTCATCTCCGATTCTATGGAAACTTTCAAAACATAGAGACCTGGGGAAAGCAACTGGGACTATTTGGAACAGAATAAGGTGTAGATCATGTCTGTCTGCTGCAAGAGTTATCTCAAGGCTGCTTTTCAGTGACTCTATAGAGGCAGCTCATGGCCCAATGTAGTCAGGAAGCTCAGTCATTTTTTAGTCATTTCTGACTCTTCATGACTCCATTTGGGTTTTCTCAGCAAAGATGCTGAAGTGGTTTGCTATTTCCTTCTCCAGCTTCTTTTACAGGTAAGGAAACTGAGTTAAGTGACTTGGCCAGGGCCACACAGCTTGTAAGTATCTGAAGCCAGATTTGAACTCACAAAGATGAGTCTTCCTGACTCCAGGCCCAGCACTGTATCCACTGCACCACCTAGCTGCCTCTAAGTCAGGAAGACCTGAGTTCAAATTCAGCCTCTGACACTTACCAGCTGTGACTTTGGGCAATTCCGAGTGCCTTAGTTTCTTCACCTATAAAGTAGAAATTGTAATAGGGCCTAGCTCCAAGGATTGTTGTGAAGATAAAATGAGATAATGTTTATAAAGCACTTAGCATGGTACATGGTACATAGTAGGTACTTAAATAAATAAATACTTGTTTCCTTCCTATAGAACATAAGCTTAGGGGGCAGCTAGGTGGCACAGTGGTTGGAGCACCGGCTCTGAAGTCAGAAGGATCTGAGTTCAAATGTGGCCTCAGACATTAAACACTTACTATCTGCATTACCCTAGGCAAGTCACTTAACCCCATTGCCTAGCAAAAACAAACAAAAAAGAACATAAGCTTATATTTTCATTCAGTCACAAAAAGCATTGTATCCACCTTGACAATAGCTTGTAGAGCATTAAATATGAAAGAATACTAGCAGGACAGCAACTTGACCATTACTGTCTGATCCCTGTCCATACAGTTGAGAACAAGATAACAATGATGATAATATTCATAATAATTCACACTTACACAGCATTGAGTGCAAGGGCTAGAGTCAGGAATACTTGTCTTCATGAAGTCAAATCTGGCCTCAGAAACTTGTGACCCTGGGCGAGTCACTTCACCCTGTTTGTCTCAGTTTCTTCATCTGTAAAATGAGCTGGAGAAGGAAAAGGAGAAAACCACTGCAGTATCTTTGCCAAGAAAAGCCCACATGGGGTCATGGAGGGTCAGATGTGACTAAAATGACTGAATAACAACAGCACATGGCATTTCAGAGTTTACAAAGCATTTATCTACAACCATAAACCCACAAAAACCTTCCATTGTTATCACCCCCAAATGCCATACAATAGCAGATCTCTTTGGGAAGTCTCAGTCACAAAACCCAGGGCATTGTACATTCTTTCCCAGTTCTCCTTAATCTTAGAGCCATCTTTCTGAAATTATCTTCCATTTATCCTGTATATTTCTTGTTTCTTTAGTTGTTTGCATGTTTCTGCTTTTCCTTGAGGGCTAGAACCATGTTTTTGCCTTTTTTTGTATCCCTGGTACTGATGCTTAGTAAAAACTTTTGACTCGACTGAAACAGGTTAATGACTTGCCCAGGGCCACATGACATGTAAGTGTCTGAGGTTTGATTTGAACTCAAATCTTTCTGACTCTAGTTCCAGTGTTCTTCACATCATGCCTTCTATTTGCCTCATGGCATACATACTGTATAATTCATTCTTTTTCTTTCTTTTTTTTTGGGGTGTGTGTGTGTGTGTGTGTGTGTGTGTGTGTGTGTGTGTTGGCAATCATGTTTAAATGACTTGCCCAGGGTCACACAGCTAGTAAGTGTCAAGTGTCTGAGGTCGGATTTGAACTCAGGTCCTCCTGACTCCAGAGCTATTGCTCTAACCACTGTGCTGTCTAGCTGCTCCCTGTAGTGCATTCTTTAACAAAAAAGCTTTTCACAAGAAATATTTGCTTCAAAAGGTATAATCATAAATATACAGACTTACTCCCACAACATGAGACAGAATCCTCCTCTTCCCTCGCCTTTTGCCACCTCTGTCTCTGTGGAGGGGCAGGAGCCTTAGATTCATGGTATAGCTCATTTCCTATAGTGTATGTACCAGTTGCTAGTCTAAACCCTCCTGGGGCTGGAGTCCCAGGCCTCCAGGCTTCTCAGGGTTTCCAGGCTGGGCTGGTTGGCTGCACTATCTGCCTGCAATCCTGGCTCTAAAGTCTTCATCATGGTTCTAACTCCTGGGTACAGGGAGGATTGCTGCTGGCCCTTTTACTAGAGAAGGAATAATATTTCTTGTACCTGAGTGTTCTTGGGGGTGTTTGTTTCTGCAACGCATTCTTGAGAAAACACAACCTGCTTGGTGAATTGAGGTATTCTAACATTTCTTTCCAAAAGGAGAAAAATGAAAAGCGCTGAGCAAGTTAATCATAAAATATGGCCTCCAGTCATTTGGGCAGGTAATCATAGATCCAGAGTGGGAAGGAACCTCGGTGGACAGCTAGTCCAAGCCGTTTATATTACAGATGAGTAAACTGATGCCAAGGAAGCTAGGTGGCACAATGGATAGAACACAGTGCCCAGAGTCAGGAAGACCTGAATTTAAATTTGGCATCAGACACTTACTAGCTAAGTGACCCTGGGCAAGTCACTCAACCCTTTTTTTTTAGGCAATTGGGGTTAAGTGACTTGCCCAGAGTCACACAGCTAGTAAGCATCAAATGTTTGATCTGAGGCTGGATTTGAACTCAGGTCCTCCTGACTTCAGGGCTGGTGCCCTATCTACTGTGCTATCTAACTGCCCCACTCAACCCTGTTTGCCTCAGTTCCTCATCTATAAAATGAGCTGGAGAAGGAAATAGCAAACCACTCTAGTATTTCTGCTAAGAAAACCCCAAACTGGGTCATGGAGAAATGGACATGACTGAACATCAAACTGAAGGCCAGGTGGGTTAACTCACTTGCCCAAGGTAACCTAGGTACTGAGTATCATTGGCAGGCAGGATTTAAACCCAGTTCTAGTAACAGGTTCTTTCTCCCTACTTAGCAACTAATGAAGTGTGTGACAGCATGTCAATATACTTCATATAATCCTATTTGCTGAAATATGGTACTTCTAGTTTTAGGTCAGAAGGTCTGTAATCATTGTAAAATACCAACTCAGTCCTGTACATTCCTAAGACAACTTTGGCCCCTGCTCCTATGCTGGAAATTCCACTTTTTCATAAAGGAAGCTCTGCAGCAAAGAGATCGTATTACAACATTAATCTTAAAATAAACAATGAACTCAGCACCATCACCTTGTGCTATAGTATTTCTGAGTGGAAAAGTAATATCTTCGATCCTTATGTGTATAAAATGTATATTCGTTTCACTTGTTTCTATCTCATCTTCATTTTGAAAATATCCCTGTTCCTTTTCCTATTCAGGGAGCCAGAGAGAGAGACAGACAGACAGACATAGAGACACAGAGACAGAAAGAGAGACAGTGACAGAAGGAGAGAAGAGAGGGAGACAGAGAGAGACTGAGAAGAGGAAACAGAAATGGCAGAGACAAAGAGAGACAGAGACAGAGAAACAGAGTGAGACATAAAGAGAGAGACTGAGAGGGACAGAGACAGAGAAATAGAGACAGAAGATATATAGGTAGATAGATAGATAGATAGATAGATAGATAGATAAGGAGAGAGAGAGACAGACAGACAGAGGCAGAAACAAAGTAATAAAGAGAAGCCATTCAGAGAAACATATGAACCATGTCAGATGATATATCTATGTAGATTACTTGTTTATACATGTAAAAACATAAACTTTCCTATAACCTAAGACCCCTAGAAGCCTTACATTGATAAAGACCTAGAAATACCATATTGTTTTAAATTCCCTCTGAAAGACACAGTCACAAAGCATGTACATGTCATCTCCTAGGGAGTGGGGACTGTCATTTTCACCCTGCTCACAGCAGGCACTTCATAGTGGATAGAGCACCTGAATCTGGAGTCAGGAAGACTTAATTCAAATCCAACCGCAGACAATTACTACCTGTGTGACCCTGGGCAAGTCACTTAACCTCTGTGACTCCGTTTCTTCAACTGTAAAATGGGGGTAATAAAAGCACCTTCTTTCCAAGGTTCTGGGCTCCAATGAGAAGTTTATAAAGCGCTTAGCATAGTGCCTGGCACATAGTAGGTGTTTCATAAATGTTTGTCCGCTCTTCTCCTTTTTGTGGTTTGTTGATTGATATATGACAGAGGAGTCTTCTTTGCAACTACAGCGTAAACCCCAAGCCCGATTTTCTGTTTGTAATTCTAAGTGGCACTGTCTGGATTATTAACCCTGAATTTAGTCCACACGAAGACCTCTGTAAAATACCCAGATAAACTGGCACAGACCCCTGCAGCACCAACCAGCTGCGGAATGCTTCTGGCCCCCAGAGAATTTCGTGCCTGCCTCCTTTTCTCGCCGCCCGTCTACAAATTTGAGAGCGAATACAAATACACTTCCCGGGGAAAGTGGACGAGCCATGGCTACTGAACCCCGAACACAGTGAAGCCATCCCAGCTCCCACTTGCCATCCCAGGACCCCCACACCTTTGGCTCTCTTCCCGGCCAAGAGACAACATTCAGACGGCTACCTTCTCCTTCTACTTGGATTATCCCTGCGCGCCTCGCTCGCCTAAACCCGAGCAGGCACGCCCTGGAGCCCGAGCCTGAGCAGGGAGGGCTGGCTGGCAGCCAGCCCACCCCCCTCCGCGGGGGGCGGGCTCTGTGCCTTTCTTCCTGAGTCAGGACATGGCACAGGGGACAGGGAATTTCCCGGCAGTAGGTTTTCCCGCTTCCGGACCTGGACCCCAGTGGATAAAATCAGTCGATGGAGCATGGGGAGTCACAGCACCAAAGAGTCTCGGCACAGCTAGCCCTCGCTCTCTCCTCTTCCGAGCTCCACGCACCAAACTCCTCCACCATGAGCAGCAGTCTCCGCCAGATTTCTTGTCTCTTCCTCCTGTGTCTGCTCTCTGGGCTGCTGACGCAGTCCGTCCGGCTAGCCAGCGGTAAGAGAGGGAGGGAAGCCTAGGGGAAGAGCTGGAGGGAAGTCGCCTTTGCAGCTGGGGCTGCTGTTCCAGCTGTGCCCCAGCGGAGGCGGGGACGGGGATCGGGTGTGCCCCTGCAGAGACGGGGCTAGGAACCCAGGTGTGACTCGAGGCGATAGGGACAAAAGCGTGGTGAGGTGCGGTGCTTGCCCCATTCCTATGATCCCTAACAGTTATCTCCGTTTTCTCGGCCTCAGGAGCGCCCGTGGCCAATGAGCTACGTTGCCAGTGTCTGCAGACCGTGCAGGGAGTTCCCTACAAGACCATCGCCAACCTGAAGGTGATCCCAGCCGGTCCCCACTGCTCCAACCTCGAAGTCATGTAAGTTTGGCTCAGCCAGCTGCTGCGTCCAGTCCCCCTCTGTCCTCACCAATTCAGCCCTTTCTGCTCCTAGGAATCGTTTCCTCATGGTTTCTCTCTTCTCCTTTGCAGAGCCACTCAGAAGAATGGAAATGAACTTTGCCTTAACCCCGCGGCCCCCCAAGTTAAGAAAATAGTGGAGAAAGTGCTGAAAAGGTAATTATCAGTTTGCTACATCTAGATAGGTGCCCAAACTATCTTCTCCCACTCTAACCCCTTTAAAAGAGGTGAAGTCAGGATTTTATTTTCAGGACTGACAAAGTGTCTAAATCGATAGTTTCTATTTGAACCCAATGCACTCTTTCTTTTCACAATTCCACCCTCAAATTCAAATTAATGTTGTCATTATATTTGATACCATAGTGATGGGCATTAGTCCTATGATTCCATTGGTACCACAAACTGCCAGGGGAAGAAACTCCCTTTACCAACGCAGGTGGGCACGTCTTCAGTTTAGGATTTCAGAAGATAGTCTAGAGCTCTGAGGGGCCAAGTAACTTGCCAGAAGTCACACAGCCAGCATGTGCCACAAGCAGGTCATGAACTCAAGTTTTTCTGGCTTTAAGTTTAGCTCACTATCGGCTTTGCCAGGCTGCCTACTTGCCAACATGTGAAATAGAATTGGCAAGTGTCTTTTAAAAATCAATCACACTTTAAAAACCTAAATTTTCTAAGATTCAAGACACATCTTTTTGGGGAAAAAAAAGCCCGTACTAATCAACCCAAATGGGTTATTCGATGGGTTTTCTTTGCTTTACTATGAGGGTGTAGACCAAGCTGCAGTCAGGTTGGGTTTATGCCCATATCCGGAGAATCCTAGTTTCCTTCAAGATCTCAGGAAATGTCTGTAGTTATAGATTGTTAATTAAATATCAACTACTTTTTCTTTTTAACAGCTCCAATTAGTACCTTCAAAAGAGAAGATGGCCTCTTGCAATGTCTAAGCAACTCCAATTTGAGAACATGGGTCTCAAGAGCCAGAAGAGTCCCTGTACTTTTCCAAGCATCTATGATTTGTCTGTGAATTCTTTATTGCAATGCTTTTATTTATTTTGTTTGTTTTAAAAAGTGTGATAGAAACTAGTTGTTAAATTTACACTGTCTTCACTTTTTACAAAACCAATTATTTCAGTTTTTTTCCTTCATGTGCTGTATATTT
The DNA here is from genome assembly GCF_003287225.1 of Phascolarctos cinereus. Taxonomy (NCBI): domain Eukaryota; kingdom Metazoa; phylum Chordata; class Mammalia; order Diprotodontia; family Phascolarctidae; genus Phascolarctos; species Phascolarctos cinereus. The sequence goes on from NW_027556402.1 coordinate 18,149,664, forward strand.
CATTTAAGTGTGATATTTTGAACTTTTTTCAGAATCATTTCTTTTTTTATCTATTTAAAAGAGGGTTGTGATTTGAGTGAGAATGAGCTCACACATTCATGTGGGAGCTGACCACAAGCATTATTTATGAGAACTATTTGACATTGTCTGTTAACTATGTATTTATATTGAAGTATTGAGAACTGTAACGTTCTAATTATCCCATAGACATTTAATGTCTTCTTTGTATGGCATACTGTCATGTTTAGTGTAAAAATACACATTGTTCTTAATTCTATTTATGTCCTAAAATAAGGAGATTTAAATATTTATTGCTAATAAATAACTACAAAGCCTATGAAATAAACCATTTTGAGAAAGTCCATTCTTTGTTTATTTTTCTTTTTTTGGAGGTTGGGAGTGTGGGTCCCAAAAGGGTGGGTTTTTTTTATGATTTAAAGGGCAAAGCATTTTTATGATATCATTTCTAAAAGTTCATTCAACAACTTTCACATTCCTGCAAATATCAATCAGATTGCATTGCTATCACTAACTGGGAGGTTGAAATACTGACATGACTTGTCCCATCCATTTAATAGGAAATATATGATAGTAAGGCAAATTTTTCACTTGAACCCAAGTCATGAATACCATAAATACAATACTTGACACCTAACATTACACCTCAAGGTTGAATATAGTAGACCAAATACAGAGGCTTGGACTGCATTTTGTTTGCTTTTAGTTTAGAATTTACCATACCAATTCAGATAATTTTTCATCTGAGAGAATTAGGTCAGATTCAGTGACTTGTTCATTGTCACTCAGCTAATATGCCAAAGGCATATTTTGAACAAATATTTTCAAATTCTCTTTCTAACCAGACCATATGGCCTCTTCTATCAATAAAGACAGAAATGAAGAATATGCCCAAACTCAACTCTGATAAGATCTAATCAAGAAAGACTCATCTTTATTCATAGAAAACTACTCCTAAATTTATGCAATCCCCACGTGTAGCAGGAATTATAATTGGTCATGCAGATTTACTGAATGCATTAACTTTTCTTCAAATCATGAATGTATTCTAGGGATTTGTCTCTATGCTACAGCTTCCAATTGCACAAATTTACTCAACCTAAGCAATAGAAGCCAATGTTATGAGTCAAAATGGGAAGAAACAACCTCAACCTCCAAAAGAAGAAAGAAGTGGAAATGTGTATAAATATAGGGAGTGCTACGACATCTTAGAACTGAAAGGAATGACGGACAACCTAGTCCAATACTGTTATTTGAGGATGAGGAAATTGAGGCACAGGAAAGTGAGATAATTTGTCTAAATCCACACAGATCTAGACTCTGGATTTCCTCATTTCTAGTCTTTATTTAGTCTAATCTCTTCTTCTTCTTCTTCCTCCTCCTCCTCCTCTTCTTCTTCTTCTTTCTCCTCCTCCTCCTCCTCTTCTTCTTCTTCTTCTTCCTCCTCCTCCTCCTCCTCCTCCTCCTTCTTCTTCTTCTTCTTCTTCTTCTTCTTCTTCTTCTTCTTTCCTCCTCCTCCTCCTCCTCCTCCTCTTCCTCTTCCTCCTCACCAATTATAACCTTTGGCCTCTTATAAGTGGCCAGTTCCGAATGCTCAGATCCCTAAATCAAGAGGCACTATAAAATTCTTCCTTTCCAATGAGGAGTGGAGGGAATCCTTCCCCAGATGAAGCCTAACTCTGACACTCAAACTTATCCCATGGCTGGCCATACAACACAATCTTATTGTATGAAAAGGGGAGGAAGTGAGAGAAGATACTTTTGTCCCATCAGGGAAAGACAAATTCGAATCCTTCTCCTTGTACTAGTTTCCTTTGCATTTTTTCTGGTAGATAGAAGGAAGTTCTTCTTGACTCTGACCTCTTCCTTCCCTTGATGCTCTGGGATGTAACAAAAAGACTCAGTCTGGATATTTCTCATGGTTGGGACAATTGGCTTCTGAATTCAAGATTGTATTTTCAGTTTGGATCAAGTCAACCACCATTTATTCATTAAGTGCCTGTTATGTGCCAAGCACTGTGCTAAGTGATAAGAATACCCAAAAAAGGCAAAAACCAAACCAAACCAAACCAAACAGTCTCTGCTCTCAAGAAGCTCACTGTGAAATGGAGCGGGGGAGGGCAGGAGGCAAACAACCATGTGCAAACAAACTATAGGCAGAAGAAATCTGAAATAATCACCAAAGGGAAAACACAAGAATTAAGAGGGATTAGAAAAAGCTTCCGGTGACAAGTAGACTTTAACTGGGACCTAAAGAAAGTCAGAAGGTGGAGTCGAAGAAGGAAAGATTCTAGGCAGTGAAGACAATCAGTGAAAATGTCCAGAGTAGAGAAATGCAAGGAAGAACAGCAAAGAGGCCATTGCCACTATCTCACAGCATGTGGAATAAGGTATTAGAAGACCAGAAAGGAAGGGAAGGGCCATCTATCAAGTTTTCTCTGTCCTCCTGCACTAAGCCCAGTCATTCATCTTGACAAAAAATGTTATGGTGTTCATACCGACCATTATCTTTGTTAGGAAAAAAAAAAGTCAAGGCCTTTCATTCACTGTAAATCAGTAGCAGCATTTTCATAGAGAAAAGATGATACACCATCCATCACTTGACTCAATAAACTTTAGCGCTGGAAAGGACCTCAAGCATTTTCTAACCTAATTCTTTTACAAAGGAAGGAACCAAAGTGAAGAAAAGAGAAATGAACTGCTAAAGGTTCTAGCATCATAGAATAAGTGGAGTGGGAGGGACTTTAGAGACGACCTAATCCAAACTTTTATTTTACCAAAGTGGAAACTGAAGCTCAGAATGGGGAAATGATTTGCCTTGCATCTCATGTAGCAGTTGGGATTAGAGCCCAGTTCTCTTGATTGCCACCTCTTCTGGGATCTTTTCATCACCCCAGGGAAAGACTGGCAGAACTACTCTGGAAACACACCTTCCCCTTGACATGGCAGTGGACTTGAAGCAAAGTTTTTTCAGAAAAAAATGAAATTTCCTAGGTAGCTGCTCCCTGTATTTGCTAGGGAAAGCATTCAGTCCCCATTGAGGACCACTCTGCCATGGGAGGGAGGTGGAGACTGATATTCCCTAGAAAAATTAACATATAATTATAGATTATGAAAATGGGAAAGTATACACACACATGTGCACACACACACACACATTGAGAAATAAGAAGTTGTGCATAATGGACTTGAAGTTTCATGTGCAATCACCTTTTGTTGATGTTGTATTGTGTTATGGAAATGCTTGCTTTATTGCATAAGTTAAAAATAAGATAAATTTTAAAAGAAAGAGAAAAAACATTGGAAAGGACCTTGGAGGTCACTTTGTCCAGCTCTCTCATTTGAGAGCTGATTCCAATAAGTTAAATAACTTGTCGAGGGTCCTACAACGAGTGAGAGAAAGAACTGAAACGAACACAAGTCTTTCAGCAACTAGCCAAGGCTCTTTTTCTACTATATAGTAGAGCAGCAGGTAATTTATATTATATTATAGTACATATTACACGATAATTTTCATTGCATAAACCTATCTCTGGCTCTGCCTTTGAATTCGCAATATTTACTTCAATTTCCCTTATGGGTTTTTGCTTTGTTCTTGAGACTAGGTCTGCCTCTCTCACCGGATCTGGGAGTTCAATAGGCAGTCATGGACCGATCCTGATTCTAATTGGCTTTAAGCAACTTTACGCGGTTCTTTTTGCCCAACCTGAGTGAGTTTTCCTCTCCTTAGGCAACCTGGTGGCCCTCCATCCTGGGAAACTCACCATTTAGGCGCTGGACTTTGTGAGGGGTAATAAAGTCAGTTTGGTGTCCTCACAAAGTCCCGCACCTAAATGGTGAGTTTCCCAGGATGGAGGGCCACCAGGCTCAGAATTCTTGAGCTCAGTCAGTCACCCCCAATAGCTAACTCAGCCTCCCCCAAAGCAAGGATTACAAGCATGCTCCACCATGCCAGGTCCTCAAAGAGTTTTTAACAAATAACTAATAAAAACAATTTATAAAACACTCAAGAGAGCACAATTCAATCCAAGAGATACTAAATTATGTGTTTGGAATCACATAGCTGATCACTGAAGAACTGAGACTAGAAACCAGGAGTCCAGGTTTCTCTCCCAGGATCTTACTACTACCCAATGTTTTTGAATGACTTACTGTAAGGGCAAAAGATGAAAGACTGGAATCATCAGTGTGTGTGCATGGGGTTGGGGGTGGTGGTGGTAATTAAGAGCTTAAAATCTTCCCTAGATTGTGCTGACTTAAACCTCATTCTGTGTTTCCCTCCTATTTTCCCCAAACAAATATGATTATCCCTATGAAACCAAGTTAAAATGAAAATTAATTATATCTTTGAAAAAGAGATAAATATAAGGTGTTATTGTACTTGGATACTGGGGTTTGTGATACATTTCAATTCTTTAGAAGCAAGAGGGGCCCTAAGGGACTGCCGGAGGAAACATTTTCACCAGGACATTCTAAGCAGTATTGTCTGAATAAACTCAGTCAACTGGAGGGAGAGGTGAGCTGGAAGTATGTAGACAGCCCGGTTCTAGTGAGTGGCAGAAGTTTTGCAACCTTTGAAGAAGTACTTAGATAAGCCAGTGTTCAAACTCTTTAGGAAATCAATTGGCCGGGGGCTTGAGTTTAGCGCCATCTAGGGTTAAAATGATATATTATATGTCCTTCCTGGTTAGGTAATAATGGACAGCATCTCTACAGGGTTGAAGAAAATCTGATGTGGACAGCATGATGACCACTGTTGAAGCTGTGAAATCCCACCACAGCTTTGTGTGGGCCTGTGTCCTGCTTTTTTTTTTTCATTTTCCTCCTTTCTCTTTTCATTCTTTCCTCTCCTCATTCCTCTCCTCTCCTTTTCTTTTCTCTGTTATTTCCTCTCCTCATTCCTCTCCTTCTCTCCCCTTCTCATTTTAATTTTGTTTCCATTACTCACCCTGGATTTTTTTTTCTTTAGACAATTGTGAATTATATTTTGCTCATTTTAGTTATTTTCTTGGTAGATTATTTTGGGGTTGTTGTTCCTCAGGTCTGAGGTTTCAAGTTTGAAATGTTTCCTTGTTCATCCACTTTAATTTACCTCAGGCAGTGCTGCTCCCATAGAGATGAAATTCATTACAGACCTCTATATGCTGGTACAAAAATACTTTATGATTTTTTTCTTCTTTAGAGCCATAGTTAACATTCTTTTTTAACTTGGCCAGATCTCTGAGATATTTTATTATTATTTTTTTCCCTGTGGAAGTTTTCTCTTTCGTGATCAATCCACTGTACTTCTTAATGTTACAAACGAATTCTGATTTTGACTTCCATTGATTGGTGATGCACTAAAATATGGGCTAATGACAAGAGTTCTACTCATTTACTTTACTTACTTTACATTTCCTTGTCTATTCACAGGCCAACTGCTGGTGTATGTTGTACAGTTATTATTGCATGGTTCTCTGTGTGTGTTGCTTTCCATTAATTCTAGCATCTTCTTGCCTTATCCTTCATAATCTGTTTTGACTGAAGTCATATCCCTGCCAGACAAATGCAAAATTGGAGTAGCATTATTTTTTTCCCTTTAATTGACTATTACATTGAGTGGAGAAATCATTGTGGAGGAGCTCATCTTCCTGATCACCACCAGCCACAACTGTTGACCAACTACCTGTCCCCAAGAGGCAGAGGCACAGAAGTCCTTTGAGTGGCTGTGTCTCCTAATAGATGATCAGCCCTGCTTTCAACCCAACCCTCACAGCCATCATCTGGGGAAATGAAGTGGAGAAGGGGCCATCCATCCACTTTGACTGTTCAGCCAACTGCCACTCATAGGGCAGGTGAGCCAGCCTAGTTTCAACTAGCAAGGCACCCTGAGGGAGAGAAAAGAGGCAGCCTATGTTGGGGAAGTCAAACCATACCACTGCCTTGACCACTATCTCCCCTTAGGTCCTGATGGGGACAGTTCAGAGCCTTAAACCCAAGAGCCTTGGGAATCGTGACATTAGATAATGATGTTAAATGTGAGGCTTGACCACATGTTTGGCTGCTGTACCTAAGGATCATGGGACCTTTTCACCTGACTTACAGCTGGAACTGTCATCATATGTGGTCTCCCTCATTAGAATGTGAGCCCCTTGAGGGGAAGGACTGTCTGACTTTGCCAATAACACCCTCAGAGAACAGTATTCTGTTAACAGTAAATGTTGAATAAGTGCCTCATTTATTCATTTTTAATTATTTTAAATTTTTTTCGTGTTTGACACTTTGCTTCAACATCATTGATTTGTTAAATATAATTTTTACTATATTAGCTAATTAACTATATTAACTAATATTCTAATGAGACAACAAGATGGTGCAGTGGATAGAGTGCTGGGCCTAGAGTCAGAAAGATCTAAATTCACATGTGACCTCAGACTCTTACAAGCTCTGTGATCCTGAATAAGTCACTTGAACTCTGTTTCTCTCCATTTCCTCATCTGTATAATGGGAATATTTATTACTCCTACCTCCCAGGGTTTTTGTGAGGATCAAATGAGTCATGATCTGGCTTTTGTGACTGAGGAGGACCTGAGTTCAGACAGAGGAGAGGGCGAACTCCCTTAAATGGGGCCTGAAGTTAGTAGAACTTAGGCTATAGTCTTTCAAAATAGCAGTAGGGGACAGAGCCAGTCTCTTACAAGTCATCATGCAGGGAGTTAAGACATAGGAGATTCAAAGTGACCTGAAGGTGGTGTTTCTTCCATAGTAGAAGGTAGGGTGGTAGGGTAACACTCAGGTAACCCTTACCTGAGGGAGCTTCAGAAAGAATGCAGACCAGGATGGTCTGTGACATCTGATTGGGGCCCATCAGAGTCACTGCAGATGACAGTCAACTCCCAGTCGGGGGTTATGCAATGAGAAAGAGACAGAAAAGGGCCAAGGACAGTACCTGTGTTGGGGCACAGGGGGACCAAGGGATTATGGCAGAGACTAAAATTTGATCCCACTCCCCCTATCCAGAATTTTGGCTTCAATGGCCTCCTGAATTCAGAGGTGACAGGACCCAGCAGCGTCTGACCACCTCTTCCAAGAGTTCAAGAAAGAGAAGAGCCTAGCCTTAGTGCAAACTACAAATGTAGAAGCTGAGGCTGAGAATGTGAGTAAATAAAAATAAGACACCAAAATACAAAGAAGGAATACCATGGATTAAGGTAAGCCACCAAAGAAGGGAGTGACTCTACAATAAGTATACATAGATACTTGTTGGTGACTGGGAAAGCGTGAGAGCACTGTCCTTCGTCTAGAACCCCTGTGAGCATGCCATCATGAAACTGGCATACAATGCTGATGAACTTCTCTGGGCAACCTAGATTTGCCATCATCTTCCACAGGCCCTCATGACTAACAGTATCAAAGGCCCTGGTCAACTCTTCCACCTGCCAGCACTGCACCATCCATATGTGGAACCATCAGCCACAGTAAATGGAAAAATTTTGAATGCTGTGGATGACTTCACTTACCTTGGCAGTACACTCTTCAGGGCTGCACATATAGATGATGAGGTTGATGCACATATTGCCAAGAGCTAGCTCAACATTTGGAAAGCTCCAAAAGAAAGTGTAGGAGAGAAGAGGTGTCAGGCTGCACACCAAGTTGAAGGTCTTCAGAGCTGTTGTGCTGACTACACTGTTGTATGCCAGGAAACCTGGACAGTGTATCAGTACCATGGAAGAAAACTGAATCACTTCCGATTGAATTGTCTCAGGAAGATCCTGAAGATCATATAGATAGTGAGATCCTCTCTAGAGCTGAAGTGCAAAGCATTCAAGCTCTATTGCAGAGAGCTCAACTCCAATGGGCTGACCACATAGTTCAAATGCCAAATGGATCCTTACCCAAAAGACTATTTTACAGAGAATTCACACATAGCAAGTGATCATATTGTGGTCAGGAGAAACGATATAAGAACACTCTCAAGGTATCTCTGAAGAACTTTAGTATTGACTGTGACACATGGGGGACATAGGCACAGGACTGTCCAGCATGGTGTGCCCATATTAAAGAAGGTGCCGTACCCCACGAGCAAAGCAAAATCATAGGAACACAAAGGAAATGTGAGCTGCACCAATCCAGAGACACTTCTACTCTAAAGGTTTCAGAAGACTACTTGTGCCTTACCTATGGTAGAGCCTTCTGAACGCATATTGGTCTGATGAGCCACAGCTGAACACACTGTACCTACCTCCACTGCTGTGATGTCATTGGTCTTCAAAAACAAAAGATGAACAGCAACAAATTTAGCCTCAAAGGGAAAAACAATAGGTTGGCCAACAAGGACTCCAAGATTAGCCAGAAGAAATGAAATTTGAGCTCTTGTGGGGCAAATCAAAAGAGAACAAGCATTTTGGAAGATAAGCAGAAAATGTTATCAAAGTAGTGGTGTCCATTAAAAATAGAATAAAATGAACAAAACTCACAGGTTTTTTTTAAAAGACCACAAAATCAACAGACTGAAAAGTTAGAAGAATATGTAGTCTTTCTACTACTAACAAAAAGTGACCTAGAAAACAGGTTGAGTTGAAATAAGAAATGCTGCTCTCTTTCAAAAAAATGACCAAACAAAAATATCTGGACATCTTATTTCAAGAAACTTCCCAGATCTGAATGAACCAAAAAGACAAGTAAATTTGGAAAGAATATATTGGTTACAGAGAGAGAGACAGATAGACAGAGACAGAGACAAAGAAATAGAAACAAAGAGACACAGAGAAAGAGAGACAGAGACACAAATATAGACACAAAGAGAGAGAGACAGAGAGAAAGAGACACACACAGAAAAGAATACTGATGAATTTCACAGCCAAAATCTAGAACTTACAGGTCAAAGAAAAAAATACGAGAAACAACCGGAAAGAGGGGAAGCATATTTATGATCATATAAGACTATGCTGCAACTATGGTATTGAGGAAATCTTGAAATACAGTATCTCCAAAGAAAAGATAAAGGGTTACAATGAAGAATAACTTAAGCTACAAAACTAGGGATATTCCAACCTTAGAGGAAATTGGCCTTTAATAGAATAAAGGACTTTCAAAAATTCCTGATGACATGACCAGAGGTGGGCAAGATCTTTGAAATGCAAACATCAGAGACAAAAAACCGCCCAAAAACAAAAATCTAGAAGCACTTGGAAATGTCTACATGATGATGGAATACTGATATTCTAATTGGAGAAGAAAAAAAATATTCCCTTCAAAATTCCACTGCCTTCAAGATTGTTTAAAAAAAGAAAGAAAGAGAGAGAGAGAGAGAGAGAGAGAGAGAGAGAGGAGAGAGAGAGAGAGAGAAAGTAATACAACTGTTGGGGTTGAGTATGGTTTTGTGCCATTTTATTGGTTTTAAGGAGATAAAGAAAAGAGAAAGGGAAAGGAATATAACCAGGAAGAAATAAGAAGAAGGTAGAGAATAGCTATTTCTCTTAATTGAGGGGATTGAGAAGAGTATACAAATGGGGGAATAGATATCTCATGAATCTTATCCTTATATAATCAGACAAAGGAAGAATGAATTCATACATGGAAGAAATTTGGTCTAGAGATATGCTAAATTAAACAGGAAAACAGATGGAGTCCAAGGTGGGACCTTAGGTGGGGGGTCCTAAGCAGGAAGGTAAAGTTGATAAGGGAATAGTGAAAAGAAATAAAAATCAACTTCAGAGGATTTTGAGACATAGCATTGAGGAGGTAATTCTTTCCAGGCGTAGAGGACAGCATCTTTGATAGAGTTAAGAGATGGAATGCAGAGTACAGTTATGAGAGCTGTATTTTTATCCTAGGGAGTTTTCTGAAGTTTCCTGAGCAGGGCAGTGATGTCATCAGATACATATCTAGTGGGGATTATTTTGGCAGCTATGTGGAGAATACTCTGGAAAAGAAAGAGATTGGAAAGTGATAGACTAATCAGGAGGTCCTCATAACATTAAGCTCAGAACTATTGCTTTATTTTGGATTCCTTAAAAATATATTTATCTTATCTCTAGAATTTTTATATTACTTCTGTAACCATGGAATCTGGGAACCTGGTTTTCCTCATTGCAGCACCCTATCTTGTAGATAAGGAAATGGAGATACAGGGAGGTTATATTTGTTGGTTTTGTGCATAGCGCCAGTGAATCTTTCCCAGCCTTCCAACTGGCATAAAGGCCAAGCAATAAGAAACCAGTTGAACACTGGATTGCTGCCTTGTTTGATACTACTCTCAGGATAATTTTAGCAATAGATCAGGTCTGGGAAAACAATCATAGTTTTAGGAAAAATAAGACCCCAAATAAATGGAAGGGTGGTGAAGGATCCTAGGACCCAAAATAACCACCCAAGGCCATGGTAGACAAGCACTGAGGCTAGAAAAATAAGGGGCAGTTAGATGGTGCAGCAGATAGAGCACTGGGGTTAGAATCCAGAAGATTCATCTTCATAAGTTCAAATCAGGAATCAGATATGTACTAGTTGTGTGATCCTGGGCAAGTCACTTAACCCTGTTTGCCTTGGTTTCCTCAACTGTAAAACGATCTGGAGAAGGAAATGGCAAACCATTCCAGTATATTTGCCATCAACACCCCAAATGGGGTTGTGAAGAGTCAGACACTACTGCAGTGACTGAACGACATCCAACAGAGGAATAAGGAAGAGATGGGGCTACTCTGTGGTTCTAATGTTAATAGAAGGTAAAGAGAAAAATGGAAGTACTTTATTTCTCTTGTGCTTCTGTGCTGTCTATCAAAGAGATCTTCTAGAATCACAGGATCTCAGAGTTGGAAGGGGTCTTAGAGACCATCTAGTCTTATAAGTACCTGGAAAAAAATTCCTTCTATGACATCCTTGTCAAGTAATTTAGCCTTTGCTTAAAGACTATAATGAGGGGAAAACTACTATCTCCTAATCATTTTGTTTCTTTACTTTATATGCTGATATATTATTGATGTTTTTAATTATGTCAATCAATGTTTAATCGCTAGGATTTTCTAAGGAAATCATAATGTGACTTGTGAAAAAATAACATTTAAAAATTTTTTTACAATGCTCATTCCCTCTATTTTTTTTTCTTGGCTTATTGCTATTGCTAGTATTTCTAGAACTTTCAGGAAGAACAGTTTATAGAAACTGTTCTTATTGTGCTATCTTAGTAATAAGTACCTTTTCTAATAATTAATGCTATTGGCTGATATTAAATGGGAAACACACCAGTGGGGGCTTGCATGTGACAGTGTCTGAAGTACAATAATTTAGAGTTATCTCTGGAACTCTGCACATGAGTAGTCAACCAATCTTGAGAATATGAGTGTCAGTTGGGGGAAATGACCCTGAGGGGCTGATACACTGGTGTGATAGTTACTATTGGGTAGAGGACAACTCTTTGATTCAAGAAGAACTGGGTTTGTGTAAGGCTTCTGATGGTCCCTAACCTCTAACTAGTAAGTTACACCCTCTCAATGCTATAAACGATTCCATAAGACTCTAAGATTTAGAATAGCTGCTGAGATATCAATAGATGGAATTTCCACTCTAAAAAGTTCCGTATCTTCATGAAATCAGTCAAAACTACTAAATAGGGGTGGGCAATATAATTGGTGGACCTTGCAAATGCTGTAGAAATTAATTTATGGGTTGTAACATGGCATTTGGCAATTTCTCTGACATTTAATGTTACAGACAAGATAAAGAAACATTGCCTGAATGATACCACAGTTAGATGGATTTGGAACTGGTTCAACAAGGTAGCATGGTAGATAGAGCACTGGATCTGGAGTCAGGAAGCCCTGAGTCCACATCAAGCCTCTTTACCAACTGTGTTACCCTGGCCTCTTAATCTCCCCCAGCCTCAGTTTCCTCATATGTAGTGGGAATAATAGTAGTACCTACCTCACAGGGTTATTGTGAGAATAAAAAAGATTATATTTCTAAAGCACTTTGCACACTTTAAAATAATATCTAAATCTTAGCTATTTTTAGTCAATAATCATTTATTAAATGCCTACTATGTGTCAGATACTCTGCTAAGTGGTGGAAATACAAAGAAAAGCAAAAGACAGTCACTGCTCTCAAGGGGGAGGGGAGAGGGAACAAGAATTTATTAAGCTCCTACAATGTGCCGGGCACTATTTACAAACATTTCCTCATTTGATCTTCACAGCAGCCCTGGATGATAGTTGCTATGATTGTTTGCATTTTACAGTCAAGAAAATAGAAGCAGACAAAGGTTATCACTTTCCCAGGGTCATGAATCTGGTGTCTGAGGCATGATTTGAATTCAGGTCTTCCTGATAGGCTCAGTGCTCTAACCTAGCTGCCTAGCTGTCCATTCTCTCAAGGAGCTCAGTCTAATAGGGGAGAAAACATGTGAAAAACTAAGTAAACATAAGATATATAGAAGATAAATTGGAGATAACCAACAGAGGGAAAGGACCAGAATTAAGAGGGCTTGGGAAAGTCTTCCTGTAGATACAGATTTCAGTTGGAGCTTGAAGGAAGTCAGTGAAGACTGAAAGTAGAGGTGAGGAGAGAGAGAATTCTGGGAATGGAGGACAGCCAATGAAAATGTCCAAAATTGGGAGATGGAGTGTCTTGTAGGAGAAACAACAAAGAGTCCAGTGGCGTTTGATTCTGGAGGTCGTTTGAGGGTGTAAGGTGTAAGACAGCCAGTAGGGAGGGAGAAAAAGGCTGGTTATAAGGCTTTGAATGCCAAATGGAAAATTTTATGTTTGATCCTGGAAAGACAGGAAGTCACTGATGCTTATGGAGTTGAGGGTTGGGGGAGCTGCTTTGGGAAGATCACTTTGACAGCTGAGTGGAGAGAATGGATTGAATTGGGGAGAGATCTGAGGCAGGGAAACAAATCAAAAGGCTATTGTAATAGTCCACATATGAGATGATGAGGCCCTGCACTGGAGTAGTGATGGTGTCAGAGGAGAGAACAGGGCATAGAGCAGACACGTCGTGAAGGAAACTATTGCCTGCTATTATTAGACAACCAGGCCCCAAGATATTGATTGATGGGTTAGTGTCAAGCAGAAGGCAGGCCTTATGAGCTTCTGTCCCCTCCATTATTCTATCCCACACTTCTATTAATGATTTGTATAATCCTACTAAGTCTGGAAGAAACCTCTAAACTCCAACTTTTCCTTCCCCCAATTTCAAAGAATTACAGACAGGCTCCAGGGCATACATAGGTTATTATAAGAAAGTCCGGAGGTTATGTGTGAGTTAGGACCTTCAGAGGCCTTGGTACAGGGAAATGCCACCTGGCTAATCTTTCTGTATCTCCTCCTCCACCTCAGCTCCCACCACTGGCTTCAGCCCCACCAGTGTTTTTCCCCTTTATTCATTCTATGTCCTTTGTTAATTGTCTGGAACAAGCTTACCAGGCCTTCTTCATGGAACTGTTTCCTCATGTCCCTTCCTGACTCATCCTTATTCCTCCTTCCCCTCAAGAACAGAATGAACCTCCCTCTTAGGGACAATTTTCAGGGCTATTACTGGTTGGTTCTGTTTCCTTATCTGCATCAGGCTGCTCATTTAGGGGCTGGTCTGCACGATCAGTAAGGCTCCTGCCAGCCCTAAAGCCTCTTTGATCTTTGAGTGTAAATCAGTCTGCAGTGAAGAAATGAGAGGAAGAAAGAGCTGGGTGCTTGCTAATGGGAGACTATTGTACTGTTCTTCCTATTTCAGAAATTCTCCCAGGTTTCTAGGTAGGGGCCTGAGTCAAGAGTGCGACATCATTACCAAAGGAATGGCTCCTCATGGCCCGGATAGTACAAGATTCTGGTTGGGTGTCTTGGACCCAGAAGTTACATTTCAATGAAGACAACTACCACATTCTTATCAAATTTCTAATTGCAATACATCTGGAAGAGCTATTTAAATAAAATTAATTACGTGATGGAAGGAGGATCTCAAAGCATCTTGGTAGGATGAAATAGCGGGCCAAATCAGATGCTATGAAAACATAATATATACACATAGAACTCCCTAGACTTAAAAAATCAATTACACACACATACGTAATGGGTTAGATGTGGATGAATATCACTTTTTTGTTGAAAAAAAATTGGAGGTTTCTTTAAATTCAAAAAGGCAACAGTGTGAAGGAGCTACTGTCCAAAGCCAGATATTGGGACATTGTTATAGTTTTCAGTACAAGGAAATGGTTTCTTTGGACTCTGTCCTGGTCAGATCACTTCAGGAGTATTTTGTTCAATTCTGGGTATTATATTTCAGGAAGAAGAGGTTGTCCAGGCAGTCAGTCAATAAACCAGAATTTTTAAGCACAACTCCATGCCAGACACTGTAGTAAGCACTGAGGATGGAAAGAAAGGGGCAAAACAGAACAAAACAAAACAAAAAACATGGTCCCTGCCCTCAAGGAGTTCACATTCTAAGGTGAAAGTCTGTAGATAATATGTGTCCCTGTGATGTGTAGATAAAGTAGATAAAGGTAAGCTGAAAAGACAAGACAATAGCATTGGGGGATGGGAGGTGGGGTGGGAAGCTCCTGAAGAAGATGGGATTTGAGTTGAGTCTTTTGAAAAAAAAGTCAGGGAAACTCAGAGGTGAAAATGAGGGGGGAACAGCATTACTCCAACATGAGAGAAGGAAAAAGGAAATAAAAAGAGATGTGAGCTGGATCATCATGTTAAAGGAAGTTGAAAGCATGCCACCTGAGAAAGGGATAAATGAGTTAGGGATGGTTAGCATGTCTTGGTCATATAAATGTGAAGTTCATGTGTATCCTAACAAATGTTTCTCCATGACTATGTTACCTGCAATAAGGTTAGGGGAGGGATGTGAATTTTACCTAAGCATTACCTTCTCCCCTCCAATATTGACTATGGCTAATATCTAGGGTAAAGGTGGCTAGGTAGTACAATGATTACAACACCAGGCCTGGAGTCAGAAAGACCTGAGTTCAAATCCAGCCTCAGATACTAACTAGTTTTGTGACCCTGGGTAAATCATTTAACCCTATTTGTCTTAGTTTTCTCATCTTTAAAATGAGCTAGAGAAGGAAAGAGCAAACCATTCCAGTATCTCTGCCAAGAACACCCCAAAAGGGGTCACAAAGAGTCAAACACAAGTGAACATGACTTCCACAACAACAATATCTAGAGGCAATGTGGAATTGAAAAAAAAAAAAGAGGGGAAAAAAAGAATAGATTTGGAGTCAAAGGACCTTGATTTGAATCTTGGCTCTGTTACTACCTATGTGATTTTAGAGTAACTCTTTTACTCTGTGGCTTAGTTTCCTCATTTGTACAATGAAAAGTATTGAACTAGATAGCTTCTAAGTTCCCTTTGAACTCCAAAATATTATTAGCATTATACTTTTGTGAATAATTTATAATTTATGAATTTCATTTAATTCACAAATAGACATTTTCTGAGAACTTCACTTATATGGAAGACAATGAGAGGTATTCCTAGTTCTTTCTCTAGTAGAAGACACATTATCCTGGCTTAGTAAGCTATTAAACTTTAATAGCTTAAAAACACACTAAGACTTTTGGGACATTCTATATTTTTTTATTCCCTTTTGTGGCCAGACTCTAAGGAAAATCTGTCTATACTCGCTGATTTATTTATTGCTGTCTATGTTATCCCTGCCATCTTGTTCATTTTCTTTCTTTCTTTTTTTTTGGCAATTGGGGTTAAGTGACTTGCCCAGGGTCACATAGCTAGTAAGTGTCAAGTGTTTGTTCTGAGGCCATATTTGAACTCAGGTCCTCCTGACTTCAGGGCCAATGCTCTATCCACTGCACCACCTAGCTGCCCCATTCTTATTCATTTTCAATCCTTTATAACCTTGCTTCTGACCTCACTATGCAACAGAATCAACTCCAGTTTCTGTAGTGCAACCACAAAATGTCCCAATTACTGTCCTCAGAAAGTCTGACTTCACCAGCCTGGTGTTCCCCTTGCAATTTCTGGACTATGGTTGGATCCCAGGAGGACAGTGACTAATGCCCCTCTCAATATTCTAAGAGTAATCCCAAAAGGATTCTAGTACTGTTGCTTATGAGCCCTCATCCAGTGTAATGTTACTATTAAATTGCTATTTATTATTATTATGAATAAAAAATATTTTAAACTTCTGGTTTTTTTAGAAAAGGGATTTATAGAAAACAAAGAACATACCCCCCACAAACTCTCTCTTTGCCCACACAAGGTCTCTGGAGAAATTGGGTTCATAAATAAAGTACAATGATTGTGAGGAAAAAATGCTTATAAATGGCTAAGAGGTCCATTTGAGCTTCTGGCCCTGGAAATCCTTTCTTCCTTTCATGGAGTTCTCATGAAGTTCCCCTTAGGCATAGCTTTCTAATGGGCTCTGAACATTGGGACCTTTCTGGAATCCATAACCAGTATTCCTCTTTGTTATCAAGCATTATGATCATTGGAGCTGTGACCATCCTTAGGGACTGTCTTACTGTACATGTCTGTCAGTGACAACTGTGTTGTTGGCCACTACAACTCTAGGAGACTTTGAGATTGACTTCTCTTGCCTATGGGATCTCTAACTGATCTCTCAGTCTCCCAGGCACTCTCTTTTAGGAATTTGCTAAAGATCAAGAAAGAATAAATATATGTTAGACAACAGTAGGAGCTGAATCAGGTACATAATATTGGATGGGGCCAAAATACAGAAAACCTTGGAAGCTAGGCAAAGTAGTTTTGATGATTTGGTAGGCAAGCAGGAGGCATTTTAGGCCCTTGGGAAGGTTAGTGACATGATGGAGTTTAATTTAGCAGTTATATCCCAAGAAGGCATTTCCTTAAAAAAAAAAAGTTAACAAAGTATTATAAATTAAAAGCTATTGGCATTATGTTGTTAGTCCAGGTCATCTTGTTCCTTTACTAAATTATTTTCCCTTTGTTCTTTTTTAGTCAATGGGTACCCATACTAGCTTCCCTTAAACTCCAGTTCAAAAAAATAATATGAAGATATTGCATGTAACTCCACTATTATAATCTATTGTTTCTTAGCATAGAGGAAAAATATGTTCCAACATCAATTAATCATAACCAACATTAACTTTCAATTTGCCCTGAATTATTCTGTCTTTTGGTGGTGTCTTTGTTCATCTTATTATTGTAGTCATTGTTTATATGGTGTTTTTTTTTTAACCGAGTCACTTTGGGTTCGTTCATCTAAATCTTCTCATGCTTCTCTGTTTTCTTCACATTGTTCATTCCACTAAATTTATATGCTATCATTTGTTCAGGTATTACCCCAATAAGTTTTGTTTCCGTATGTCTGAGTTTAGATAGTGTTGATACGATTATTTTGGGGAGGTTTCTGTTATTGACTTTCTTGGAATCCAAACTTAGTCATGGGATAACTAGATCAAACAATATAGTTATTTGGTGACCTTTCTCACGTAATTCAAAACTCTCCCCCAGAGTATTAGGTCGTTTCATAGCTCCAGTATTTGTGTATCCATTTCCCATTGCCCTTCAAACATTGACTGTTCTCATCTTCTATCTTTTTTGTCAATTTGATGACAACGAGATTAAACCTCAATATTGTTCCATTTTGTTCTATTTTCTATTATTACAATGAATTTGGAGCATTTTTCCCCACATAATTATTGATGGTTTACATTAAAAAAATTTGTTCGTATCTTTTGACCAGTTATCAATTGGAGAATTATTCTTTGTCTTAAAAATTGTGTCAACTCTCTATGGAGTAGGATGTCATACTTTTATCAGAGATATTTGATATTTTCTACCTATGCATAACTTTTTTAAAATTCCTAGCTATATTGTTTTTCTTAATACAAATATTTTTAGCATTCTATAATAAAAGTTATCATTTTTGTCCTCTATCATCTTCTCTATCCCTTGTCTGATCATATAGCATTTCCTTGAAAGACAGGACCTTCCATTCTTTTCTAAGTTACATGACATTCATAATAACTGACCTTGATAGAATACTTCAAAGTTTGCGAAGAGCTTAACCAACATTATATAATTTAAGCCTCATGACTAAGCTGTAGATCCTATTGGTAATAGTATCCTTATTTTGCAGGAGAGCAAACAGAAACTCAGGAAGGTTAAGCCCATTGTGACAAAGTTAGTAAATGTTAGAGGTGACCTTAGAAACCACGCCTTCCTCATTTGAAGTCTGTGATATTTGGGTTGCTTAACCATTAGAAAATTGTTGTGGTATATAATTTGAGATGTTGGTCTAAATTTGCTTTTCATCAAATACTTGACAGTGTTTATAGTTCGTATCTAGTAGCAAGACTGTCCTCTAGGAATTTGAGCTTTTGTGTTTATCAAGCACGGAGCTGTCGTGTTTATTTGTCTCATCTCATCTATTACATTAGTCTTTTCTATTTTTTAGTAACAAATAGTTTTTATAATTACAGATTTATAGTATTTTAATTTTATTTTTTATTATAAACTTTCAATCACCAACAAACACAAACATTTCAATATATAAAGAAAAAAGAGATGATTGTATATGAAACCATTAATTATATTACAGTAATTAATGCAATTGACTATTTTATATTGATGGTACAATAATTACAGTAATGCTGAATATGAACTAGCACATGCACAGACAATGGTAAATGCTGGTAAATGTTTAACAACTGGTTTTCCAGGGGGAAAAAAAGTATACATGACACGCTTTTAAATTTAATCAGCATTATCAACATTTTCTTCATCACTTCCCTAAGTCTAGGCAATCAAAAAAACAACAAATCAAGCCCTAATTTGTGGCATTTGCCTATTTCTGACATGAAAACGTTCACCCTGAAAATTTAGCACTCAGCTCGTGAGAGCAAGTTTGAGTTGGCCTCCTCACGCTTCTGTGCAGAGTGGACTTCTGATAACATCTCCCCTTGGGAAGAGACTAGGGTACCTACTTTAGGGAAAGTCAAGATGATGATTTTAAAATGGAAGTCACTTGAAGAGTCACTGGAACATGCTGAGATATCCTGTAACTGGATCCAGTTAGCGAAGCACATAATAAATAACAGGCCTATCATTAACTAACAAGAGATTGGTTGAACCAGACTAGAGTTTCAGCCATTTTTCTCTTTGACTTCAGTCTGGTAGTTTAACTCCATCACAAATGGTGTCTGGTGAAAAAAACAATGCTATAAAAGATGAGGCTTTGGGCCTTGTCCCTTCTGAGGTTAATGTGTGGCTCTGAGAACAGAATTCCGTTCTTTTGACTGACCTTGTGAGTCTCAAATGCCAGGAGAGCAAGGTTCCAGAGTCTGAAAGTCTGAGCCTACGCCAGGTTTTGCAGCTAGCTCAGCATCAATGTCCCAAAGAGCAAGAACTGACCTTCAGGACTGACTTTCAGCACCAAGCCTAGAAGTAACTGAGAAAATGACTCATTTGACCATGCTACCACATTTGGACATGAACTTGGTAGGACCAATAGTATGCAGAAACTGAATTAAGTTTGAGCCCACTCTCCCGGAGACTGAAGTAGAGGGACTGTGTCCCAGAGGAGTCAAGGAGGAATTGTTTGTAATTTTACATTGACTATCTTTGAAGTAAATATCTCTTTGTCACAGGCAATCAATGTCAAGGAGTTGATGGAAATGAGTTGCTAGTCACTGAAACCTAATAGTGGAGAGAACATAGCTGGTGGAAGCTGAAGCCAATAGCATTAGGGAAGGAATACCTGCAGCCCCTCAGGGTTCCCCAGAACTCTAAAGAGCTGATATAACTGGCCTGTTTCTGAAAAAGTAAGCCAGATCATACTTGACTTTTAAATGAAACAATATAACATTAAAAGAGAGACAGAGAGAAAAACTAAGTTTTAAAAGGGAGGAACACAAACAGCAATTTTGTCACTAATTTGTCAAAAATGCCTATCTTTCCTAGAGACCCTCCATACTTCAATATTCTTGTTTTGAATATAAGAAAAAAACAGTAAATTCCCTTCTGCTCTTTATTTCTTACCTAGTATTTTCCCTTTTATGCTTTCTTTACTTTGTTAAAACCACAAAACAGAACAAAATCACAAACAAGCTTTGAGTTTTTCTTTTATTGACCCTAGAAGAAAGTAGGATTCTGAAAGGATGAGCATCTTTTATTTTATTATCATGTGAATGCACTATCATCATTTAGCCTTTTCAAGTTGCACCAAGTGCTTTTAGTAAATTTTTTCTTCAATCAAGTCCATCTCTCCATGACTCCACTTGGAGTTTTCTTGGCGAAGACACTGAAGTGATTTGCTATTTCCTTATCGAGCTCATTTTACTGATGAGGAAACTGAGGCAAACAGGGTTAAGTGATTTGCCCAGGGTCACACAGCTAGTAAGTATCTGAGGCCAGATTTGAACTCAGGAAGATGAGTCATGCTGTACTCCAGGCACTGCACTCTATCCACTGCAGTGCCACCTGGCCACCTAGCCATTTGTCATGTCTTCTTTGTTTGCATTTACAAAATTCTACCCGGCTCTAGTTTCTAAAAAGAAATGCTCAGAAGTAATTTATTTTATTATAAATGCATTTTTCCTCTTTGGGAATTATACTGGAGCAGGGTGAGGAGAGGAGACAGTGAGAGGCCCTCCATCACTGCCTTCTTTCCCCTTTCCCACAAAAGAAGTCGAAGGCTTCTGAGTGGGGAAAGAGAAGGGTCATTTTATTACTTGCTTTCATTAAATCCCTACTCTTGTCCCTATGCACCTCAAACCTGCCCTCAAAAAACATTCCATTCTTACTCCACCTGTCCTTTCAACTCTGTCCACCAAGACTCTCTAAAATCAATGTACTTTCCCTTATTTCAGACCTCTTCCTCTCCTGCTGCTTCCATCTCCTAGCCTCATCTAGACATTGTATCCTGACTATACTTTCTAGTATCAACTACATCTGCTATCATATCACCCCTCCCCAACTCTACTGTCCATTTGGATTTGGGTCACCCAAATTCACTGAGAAAGCCATGTATACTGAGTGTCTTCACTTCCCTTTCCTCTCACTCGTGTCTTAACACTCTTCTTTTTGACTTTTAACTTCGTTACTCTTCACTCTCTGCAGTTCTTTGTCACTGGGGCTAGAAATCATGATCCAGAAGAATTAGTCCTATCACTTCTGGAAAGTCTAACACTGCACTCTCAGAAATCTACTGAATCTTGTCCTGGACCCAGATTCACTTTATTCTTTGGCCGTCTTCTAAACAACTGCCATGTTGACACACATATATCCTCTGCCCCACCCATTCCCCAGTTGGTGACCCATAATCAAATCAGTTCTGTCATTGCTTCTGGAAAGAATGAGTCAATCTACCCCTCTGTGGATCTACTCATCATTCTAGTAATTTTCCAAACCAAAACATTCCTCCCTGGACACCCTTCACCTATATGTGTTATATCCATCTGTTAGAAGTTCCTTGGTAGTTGAGATTTTTAAATTTTGTTATGTTTATCTCCAATGCTTACTGTAGTTTTTGGCACATAACAAACACTCAATAAATGTTTTTTAATTTCCTCACTCTCTCCAAAGTCAGTTTTAACAGTCTTTTATTAATCTACATCCTTCTTGCTCTCTCTGAAGTACATGGCATAGTTGACCACCTCAGACACTCTCTCCTCTGAGTGGTTTAGTTATACTCTTCTTTCTCAGTTCTCTTCCTACCTTTCTAATTGTTCCTTCTCTGTCTCCTTTGCTGTACTGCCAGAACCATTAATGGTAGGCTCTGTCCTTCTTCTCTTTTTTCCATTTTTTTCACTTAGTGATCTCATGAATTCCTATGGGTTGCATTATCATCATTATCATCTCTATCATCTCATGCATATGATTTCCAGATCAATCTATAATCCAGCTCTAGACACTATGGAGATCTGGTATTTTATCAATTGCATATTGGTTGTTTTGAACTGAATGTTTTGTGGGCATCTCAAACTCACCATGTCCTACACAAGTTCATTATATTCTTCTTAAATACATCCATCATTATTGAGGGTACAACTATCCTTCCATTTGCCCAGATTCCGAGCCTCATTGTCAGCTTCAGCTACATATTCTCACTCACCTCATAGATCCAATTAATTGCAAAATGTTGCCATTTCTTTTTATCAACACTTCTCAGATACATCCCCATATATCCATGCCCATAACCTCTACCCCACTTCTGGTCCTCTTCACCTCTTATCTAGACCATCACTACAGCTTCTAAATTGGCCTCTCTTTCTCAAGTCTCTCTTCACCCCAACATATCCTCTACACAGCTGCCATATTGATTTTCTGAAAACTTAGGTCTGAACATACCACCTCCTTTTCTGCGCAATGAGCTTTGGTTTCTCCCTATTACCTCTAGGATCGAATATAAACTCCTCTGTTTGATATTGAATGATCTTTATAATATAGTACCTTGTGTTTTCCAGCAATTCTTCCATGTTTCTTCATACTCAGATTCTATGTTCCAGTTATACTGACCAATTTGAAATTCTTCACACAGAATAATCCATCTTCCTAATTAGAACCTTCATACTAGCTATCTCATATACCTAAAATTGTCTCCCTTATCACCTTTGCCTCTTAGGATTCCCAGCTTCCTTTAAAACTCAGCTGAAATATTACTTCCTTCAGAATGTCTTTTCTGGTTCCTTCTCCTCCACCCCCAGATGCTAGTATCTTCTCCTCTGAGATTACCTTCTGTCAACTCTATGTATTCTGTGCACTTTGTCTTCACCATTAGAATGTCAATTCCTTGAGGGCAAGGACTGTTTTTGGTTTTTCTTTGTAGCTTCAGTGCTTAACCAGTGCTTGGCACATGGTTTGGGCTTAATAAATGCTTGTTAATTGATTGAATATAAGAATAGATCATAAGAGCTGCATAGATTGAGGGACTGGGAAATTAGAGTGTTTAACATGTCTATTAGAGTAAGCTTGAGTGGATGAGGAGATTGTGAAGCTAGGCAGAGACTTCATTGAGAAAAGAGGGAGAGGGGCAGCTGGGTGGCACAGTGAATAGAGCCCTGGAGTCAGGAGGGCCTGAGTTCAAATCCAGTCTCAGACCAGACACTTGACATTAGCTGTATGACTCTGGGCAAGTTGCTTAATTCCAACTGCCTCACCAAAAGAGAGAGAGAGAGAGAGAGAGAGAGAGAGAGAAGAGGGAGAATGTCTTGGGGGGGTATCAGGATCTAGTTTGGGTGATAAATTTGGTTAGAGTAAACCTCAGAGGGGAAGAGGTTGCTGAATAATGTCACTGGAAGGGAAATTTTGAAAGTGTCTATGGAGAGCAAACAGTACTCTGACTCATCTACTAGGATGAATAAGTTTGAGGATATGAGAGAATCTGGAAAGGATAGCCAAGGATACAGTATCATCCAAGTGCTTGGGTAGGGAGCCATGCCTCAGTGAGTGTCAGAAGAGGTATGGGGCAAAAGAGGAAGAAGTCTAAAATGAAGAGAAACTGGTTATAGAATGGGTATTTTAAAGGGCACAGTGGAAGAGATATGCAGATCTGGAATGGAACCTGTTGAAGTGTATCTGTTGTAGCCAAGTTGACACCTTCCTGCCTTAGCTCTGAATGGAGTGGTGGGCCTTTGTCACCCCCACTCTCCTGGTATAATACTTAGCCAGGAAGCTGTCTCCTTTCGTATTCTGATCTGGGATCAAAATCAAGATCTGGGATCTGATCTGAACTCTGATCTGAGATCAAGACCTAGAGCTGGAACTCCAAGGAGTTGTGACCCCTGCCATTGGCCCTATTAGGGAAGTCACGCCAACCTCAGCTCCAGATGCAATCCCAGCTAGGAAGTCCTGTTGGCCTCAGACCTGGTCTCTTGGTGCAATCCATGAACAGGAAATCCTTGACTTTGGAGTTTGTCCTATGGTACATCCTTTAGCCAGGAGGTTCCTGGCTTCAGCTCAGTTTCCTAGAACACCTTCAAGTGTGAATTTTGTAGGCTTTAGACCTTGTCTTCTGGTGAAATCCTAGATGAGAAGGAGCAGTTCAATGACATTTTTCCTTAGGATTGTTGAATCTTTCATTTAGTTCTTTCTCTTCATTATTCTTTATGTGGTTCTCTAGGGAGTGGAGTTTGGCTGGAACATTTCATGTCTCTATCTCAGTTTTAATTCAATTCAATTCAATAAACATATATTAAACACCCATTAAGTGTCAGGCACTGTGCTAAGTGCTAGGGATACAGGAGGCAGTCTCTGCCCTCAAGGAGCTTATGATCTCATGAGGAAGACAACACACAATCTATGCAAAGAAAGCTATACACAGGATAAATAGGAAATAATTAAAAGAGGGAAAGCACTGGAATTAAGAGGAGTTAGGGAAAGCTTTCTGTAAAAGGTGGGATTCTTTCTTTTATAACATCATTTGAGATCTGCCCCTCTTTATCTCTGTGCTTTCTCATTATTTGAATTGAAATTATTGGCATTTTCCTCTCCATATGAAGTTTATAAATATCTTGCCCATCTCTTTGAAGTATTCTTTTGGTAGTATAATGAATATATTGCTAAATATGTAGATTAATTAAGGTAGTATAGTCATTTGTAAAAAAATGTGTTGGCATAGCCCACCACAGACTTTCAACATCTATTGAATTCTTTTGGTCTTCCTTTAAATCTAAAAAGATTTTTGTCATTGTATTTATACACACATACATACATGCATATATACACATTTATACTTATTTTAAAAATTATTTTTGCTCTATCTACCATTTTTAGTGGAGAGGGAAAAAAAACTTCACTTTATCTCCTAAAACAGATTTTTTTTCCATTAAAATAATACTAGCTCAAGTTGTTTTGATTGTTTTAAAATAGGGTTCTTTCTTGCCTTTGTACATATGTATGCCTGTGCTTGTGTGTATATACAATACACATATGTATATGTATATGTATGTACAACATATATATGCATGTATATTACACACACACACACACACACACACTCACACAGGCAATTGGGAGTTGTGACTTGCTCTGAATCACACTGCTAGTAAGTGCCAAGTGTCTGAGGCCAAATTTGAACTCAGGTCTTCCTGACTAGAGGGCCAGTTCTTTATCCACTGTGCCATCTAGCTTCCCTTGCCTTTCTACATTTTTTAAAAAAACATAACTGCTGCCATATTTTGTCAAATGTTTTCTTTCCATCTATTAGTGCAATGATGTGATTTTGGGTGCTTCAATTATTTATGATTCATTGTGCTGCTTGCTGAGCCATCTTCATATCTCTAGTAAAAATCCAACTGAATATTAATAAAATTTTTGGATGAATTGTTATAATTTCTTTGCTAAAATTTTATTTAAATTTTTGAATCAATATCCATTAGTGAGTTAGGCCTATAGTTCTCTTTTTCTGATCTCTCTCTCTCTCTCTCTCTCTCTCTCTCTCTCTCTCTCTCTCTCTCTCATATATCAGAGACCTATTTACCTCATAAAGGAACATTGTAGAATGACCTTCTTTCTTTATTTTAATAACAATTTATGCAGCATAAGGAATAATTATACACTACTTAAATGGTATCTAGGAGTTGTTTGTCCTCCCTTTCCCCATTGGTGGTACATTTATTACTTGTTTAGCTTACCTGAAACACAATTTGCTCATATTAGTTTATTATCTTACTTTCATGTTCAAGCATGTTTCACATGCTCTAAGGACTGGGATTTGATGGACCAGTACTCCATCACACTTCATCACAATGGCAGCTGCTGCTGATCTGTTCCTCCTCCATTATATATTTGTGGAGTTTATTTTTTTGTACTCAAGCATAAAACTTCACATTTGTCCCTATCGAATTTTATCTTACTAGACACAACCCAATGTTCTGGAATGCCAGGATCCTTTTGGATCTCAACTCTGACACTGGATGTGCTTTGCTCTTGCTTCATCATCTGTAAATTTGATGTACCTCATTTATAACTTTATCTAAGATGTTGATAAAAATACTAAACAACACAAACCCCTGAGTGTCTCAGTGGAGACCTACTGCCATATTGACACTGAATCATTAGAAGCCATTAAGTATGGCCATCCAATCAGTTTTGAATCCATCTACTTGTATTTTTGTCTAATCTATATTGTTCCATCTTCTTCATAACACTAATATGAGGTGCTTTATGAAAAGCTTTGTTAAAGTTTAGGTAAACTATATCCTTATCATTTCCCACATTTTCTATTTTACTAATTTTATTAAGAAGGAAATGAGAAGAGTCTGGCACGACTAATGAAGTCATCTGGTTCTTTTTAAGTATCATTTTTCTTTTCAATAATTTTCTTAGAAAACAAAGCCAAGCTCTATGGCCTATAATTTACAACCTCTGAACTCTCCCGTTTTTATAAAATCAGGACTTTGCCTTTCTTGTGGGTCTTCTCCAATTTTCCACCATTTTTCAAATATCACTGGCTGTGGCTCCATAATCACATCTCTCAATTTTTTCAGGGTCTGAGGTTTCATCTGGATCAGTTGACTTGAGTCATACTGAAGGGGTAGCTAAGTGTTCTTTTAACATGTTCTTACTTATCTCTTCCCCTGCTGGATCACTGCCTAGACGTGGTAGAGGGGCTTAAATAAGTGAATGAAACTATGAACTATGCCAGGCAGGGTTATCCAAGATGGACAGGTCATAGTACAGAGTTCTGACAAAGGTGATACACTGGAGAAGGAAATGGCAAACCACTCCAATATCTTCACCAAGAAAACCCCATGGACAGTATTAAAATGATAAAAGATATGACACTGGAATATGAGCTGCTCATATTGGAAGGTACACAACACACTACTGGGGAAGAGCAGAGGACAATGACAAGTAGCTGCAGTACTAATGAAGCAACTGGGCCAAAGCCGAAAGGCTGCTTAACTGGTGATGAAAGGAAAGTCTGATGCTGTAAACATCTATATTGCATAGGAACATGGAATGTAACATTTATGAACCAAGGTAAGCTGGATGTGGTCAACAAGAGATGGAAAGATTAAACATCAACATCTTGGGTATCAGTGAACTTAAATGGTAATGAATGAATTTAATCTGTGTGATCACTATATATACTATTGTGGGCAAGAATCCCTTGGAACAAATAGAGAGGCCTTCAAAAGAGTGGGAAAAACAATACTGGGATAGAATGTCAAAAATGACAGAATGATATCTGTTTGAAGCCAAGGCACACTGTTCAACATTATAGTAATACAAGTCTATGCTCCAACCACTTCGGTTGGCCAAGAGGCCAAACTTGATCAATTCTATGAAGACTTACAACATCTTTGAGAGATAACAGTAATTAATTAATTAATTTGCAATTTTCAACATTCACTTCCACAAGATTTTGAGTTTCAAATTTTCTCCCGATCTTCTCCCTCCCCCCACCCCAAGATGGCTTGCATTCTGAATACCCCTTCTATTAATCTACCTTCCCTTCTATCTCTCTCCCTCTTCTCTTATTTCCTTCCCCTTCAATTTTCCTGTAGGGCAGGATAGATTTCTATACCCCATTTCCTATACATCTTATTTTCAAGTTGCATGTGAAAACAATTTTTTAACATGTGTTTTTAAAATTTTGAGTTCCAAATTTTCTCTCTTCCTCCCTCCCCACCCACCCTCATTGAGAAGGCAGGCAACTCAATACAGGTTATACATGAGTAGTCATGCTAAACACTTCCATAGTAGTCATATTGTGAAAAACTAAGTATATTTAACTTAATCCTATCCCACCCCCCATTTATTCTATTCTCTCTTTTGACCCTGTCCCTCCTCAGAAGTGCTTGCTTCTGGTTACCCCTTCCCCCAATCTGCCCTCTCCTCTATCATCCTCCTGTTCTCTTAACCTCTTTCCCCCCTATTTTCCTGTAGGGTAAGATAGATTTCCATACTCAATTGAGTGGGCATGTTATTCTCTCCTTAAGCCAAATCCGATGAGGATAAGATTCACTCATTCCCTCTCACTTCCCCCCATTTCCCCTTCACTGTAAAAGCCTTTTCTTGACTGTCTTATGTGAGATAATTTACCCCATTCTACCTCTTCCTTTCTCCTTCTGTCCATATAATCCTCTCTCACCCCTTAATTTTATTCTCCAGATACAATCCCTTCATCTTCAACTCACCCTGTGCCCTCTATCTATCTATATCTCTATCTATATATACATTTATTTTTTCCTTCCAACTACCCTAATACTGACAGAGGACTCAAATATCATCTTTCCATGCAGAATATAATCAGTTCAACCTTAATAAATCTCTTATGACTTCTCTTTCTTGTTTACTTCTTCATGTTTCTCTTGAGTCTTGTATCTGAAAGTCAAATTTTCTATTTAGCTCTGGTCTTTTCATCAAGAATGCTTTAAAGTCCTCTATTTCACTGAATATCCATTTTTTCCCCTGAAGGATTATGCTCAGTTTTGCTAGGTAGGTGATTCTTGGTTGTAATCATATCTCTTTTACCCTCCAGAATATTATATTCCAAGCCCTGAGGTCCCTTAATGTAGAAGCTGCTAAATCTTGTGTTATCCTGATTGTGTTTCCACAATACTTGAATTGTTTCTTTCTGGCTGCTTGCAATATTTTCTCCTTGACCTGGGAACTCTGGAATTTGGCTACAATATTCCTAGGAGTTTTCCTTTGGGGATCTCTTTCAGGAGGATCAGTGGATTCTTTCAATTTCTATTTTGCCCTCTGGTTCTAAATATCAGGGCAGTTTTCCTTGATAATTTCTTGAAAGATGATGTCTAGGCTCTTTTTTTGATCATGGCTTTCAGATAGTCCAATAATTTTTAAATTCTCTCTCCTGGATCTATTTTCCAGGTCAGTTGTTTTTCCAATGAGATATTTCACATTGTTTTCTAATTTTTCGTTCTTTTGGATTTGTTTTACAGTGTCTTGATTTCTCATAAAGTCACTAGCTTCCAATTGCTCTATCCTAATTTTTAAGGAAGTATTTCCTTCAGTAATCTTTTGGACTTCCTTTTCCATTTGGCCAATTTTGCTTTTTAGGGCATTTTTCTCCTCATTGGCTTTTTGGACCTATTTTCCCATTTGGGTTAGGCTATTTCTTAAGGTGTTAATTTCTTCAGTATTTTTTGGGGTCTCCTTTAGCAAGCTGTTGACTTGTTTTTCATGATTTTCTTGCATCACTTCAGTGTTTCCTCTACTTCTCTTATGTGCTTCTCAAACTCCTTTTTGAGCTCTTCCATGGCCTGGGACCAATTAGTATTTATTTTGGAGGCTTTGGATGTAGGAGCGTTGGCTTTGTTGTCTTCTTCTGGTTGTATGTTTTGATCTTCTTTGTCACCAAAGTAAGATAATATAGTCTGACTCTTTTTGCACTGCTTGCTCATGATCCCAGCTAGTTACTTGAGTTATAAGCTCTTTGTTAAGGTAGGAGTCTGTTTCCAGTGTGGAGAATGTACTGTGCCAAGTTTTAGGGGTTTTGTGCAACTGTTTTCAGAGATACTTCTACGGACCTGAAAATTTTCAGTTCTTCCAAGGTGCTATGATCAAGGGCGAGGTGTTCATTCCTTTCCTGGCCTGTGCTCTGCTCTGTGAGTGACCATAAGCACTCTTTTCTGTCTTGGTACTGTGAGGAGGATTCTCTCTTCACAACCACTACAAGCTGCACCATGCCAGTGCTTCTTCTCACCCTAGGACCACCACCCAGAACTGTGACCCAGATCCAACCATGGGCAAAGCAAGAGAATACTGCACCAGCAGAGAGATCCCTGCAGTCACCCTCTGATCAGCCACTCAATTACCCCTCTGTCTGTGGGCTAAGAGCTCTGGAAGAAGCCACTATCCTGGGGCTTTGCTCAGGAAATGGGT
This sequence comes from Phascolarctos cinereus, assembly GCF_003287225.1. NCBI lineage: Eukaryota > Metazoa > Chordata > Mammalia > Diprotodontia > Phascolarctidae > Phascolarctos > Phascolarctos cinereus. The sequence continues at coordinate 18,179,460 of NW_027556402.1, forward strand.
TTGGGACCACACCATGCTTCTCTTTCACCACTGCAGAAACAGACTTTTCCTACTGACCTTCTAAATTGTCTTTGGTGTTCATGGGTTAAGAAGTATGGAAATCACCACAGGTGTCCCTGATTCAGTGCTCTGAGGCCTGCTCCAGGTTTGCGTGGCCTGTGCACCCACATTGAACTGCGTTCCTCTCCCAGCCCGGCAGGATATACCTTTCCCATCAACCATCCAGGTTATCTTGGGCTGGAAATTTGTTTCACTCTGGCTTTTTGTGGGTTCTGCCGCTTTAGAATTTGTTTAGAGCCATTTTTATAGGTATTTGGAGGGGTTTGGGGGACAGCTCAAGCAAGTCACTGCTTTTACTCTGCCATCTTAGCTCTGCCCCCAAGAGATAACATTAAAAAAAGAGGTCATTTTCATTATATGGAATTGGAATGCTAAAGGAGAAAATGAAAAGATAATTGGAATAACAGGTAAGTTGGCCATGGAGCAAAAAATGAAGCAGGGCAGAGACTAATAGCGTTTTGTGAAGATAATTCACTGGCTATAGGAAACACTCTTTTTCAATGACCCAAAAGGTGACTCTACACAGGGACAATTTTTCAATATTGAAATCAGGTTGAGTACATACTTTGCAACCAAAGGTGGAGAAGCTCTATACAGTCAGTTAAAACAAGATCTGCACTGACTATAGCTTAGATTATAAGCCTCTTATTACAAAATTCAGAGAAATTGAAGAAAGTAGGAGAAACTATCAGACCATATAGGTAAGACCTAAATAACATCTCTTGTTAATATGAAGTAAAATTGATGAATAGATGTAAAGGATTAGATCAGGTAGATAGAATGCCTGAACTACCATGTACAGATTTATGATATTGTACAGGAGGCAGCAACAAACAAAATTCTAAAGAAAAGAAGATCAAGGAAGCAAAATGGCTATATGATGAGGATTTATAAATAGTTGATGAAAGAAGGAAAGGGAAAGGGAAAGGAAAAAAGAAAAGATATATCCAAATGAATGCAGAATTCCAAAGAACAGCAAAGAGAGATATAAAGGTTTTCTAAACTGAGCAATGAAAAGAAATAGTAGAAAACAATAGAATGGGAAAGGCAAGAGATCTCTTCAAGAAAACTGATATCCCGGGAATGTTTCATACAAAAATGGACATGATAAAAGATAAAAATGATAGGGACTTAACAGAAACAGAAGAGATTAAGAAAAGGTGGCAAGAATACACAGGAGAACTATCCAAGAAAGATCTTAACATCACCAAGAACCATGATGGTGCGGTTACTGATCTAGAGCTAGACATCCTAGAGAATGAAGTCAAGTGGGCCTTAGGAAGCGTTGCTAACAATAGGCTAGCAGAGGCCACAGAATTCCAGCTGAGTTATTTAAAATCCCAAAAGAAGATGCTGTTAAAATGCTGCGCTCAATTTGATGTCAAATTTGGAAAACTCAACAGTAGCCACTGGACTGGAAAAGATCAGTTTATGTCCCAATTCTAAAGAAGGGCAATGTCTTTCCACAATTGATAAATGGTCAAAGGATATGAACAGACAGTTCTCAGATGAAGAAATTAAAGCCATCTATAGTCATACGAAAAAAATGCTCTAAATCACTATTGATCAGAGAAATGCAAATCAAAACAACTCTGAGGCACCACATCACACCTATTAGCTTGGCTACATGACAAAACAGGAAAATGATAAATGTTGGAGAAGATGTGGGAAAATTGGAACACTAATGCATTGTCGGTGGAGTTGTGAAATGATCTAACCATTTTGGAGAGCAATTTGGAACTATGCCCAAAGGGCTATAAAAATGTGCATACCCTTTGACCCAGCAATAGCACTTCTAGGGCTATATCCCAAAGAGATCATACAAATGGGGAAAGGACCCACATGTACAAAAGTATTCATAGCAGCTCTTTTTATGGCGGCAAAGAATTAGAAAACAAGAGGATGCCCATCAATTGGGAATGGCTGAGCAAGTTGTGGTGTATGAATGTAATGGAATACTATTGCGCTATAAGAAATGATGAGCAGGCAGATTTCAGAAAAAGCTGGAAAGACTTACATGAACTGATGCTGAGTGAAGTGAGCAGAACCAAGAGAATGTTGTACACAATAACAGCCATGTTGTGCGATAACTAATATTGATAAACTTGACCCTTCCCAGCAATACAGGGATCTAAGAAGTCTCCAAAGGCCTTACAATGAAAAATACTATCTACATCCAAAGAAAGAACTATGGAATTTCAATCGCTATTTTTTTTTTCTCTTCTGTTGAGTTTTGTCTCCTCTTTCTGGTGGTTCCTTCTATTGGTTCTAATTTTTAATTACAACATCACTAACATGAAAATATGTTTAATAGGAATATATATGTATAACCTATATCAGATTGTGCACCATGTTGGGGAGGGTGGTGGGGAGGAAGGGGGAGAAAAATTTTAAAATCAAAAGTATGTGTAAGTGATTGTTGATAAATTAAAATAAATTAATAAACAGTTTAGAAAAAAAGAGGGCAATGCCAAAGAATGTACAAATCACTGAACTATTATACACATTTCCCATGCTAGCAAGATTCTGCAAGTTAGACTTTAGCAATATGTGAACTGAAAATTACCAAAAGAACAGACTGAGTTTTGAAAAAGCAGAGGAACTAGAGACGAAATTGCCAGAATTTACTGGATTATGAAGAAAGCAAGGGAGCTCCAGAAAAAAGCATCTACTTCTGCTTCATTGACCACATTAAGTCTCTGACTGAGTGGATCACAACAAAATGTGCAAGTCCTCAAAAGATGGGAGTACTACATCATCTTACTTATCTCTTGAGGAACCTCTATGTGGGCCAAAAGTAACAATTAGAACCAAACATGAAACAATGGATTGGTTTAAGATTGGAAAAGGAGTATGACAAGCCTGTATATTGTAACCTTATTTATTTAACTTATATGCAAAGTACATCACACGAAATGCCAGCCTGTAGCAATCAAAAGTCAGAATTAAAGAGATATCAACAATTTCAGATATGCAGCCAATACCACTCTGATGGCAGAAAGTGAAGAAGAATTAAGAAGTTTCCTGTGCTCCCTTTAATAATCCTCTTCTTCATGTAATTAGCATTTTTTATTGCATCCCTTTCTAGAACTGAAAAAGCAAAAAGGGACTGAAATTAAGGGGGGAGAAATTCAAATTTAGAAGGATCTGCCTTCTTCTTTGAAGGTTCTCTGTCACACAACTATTGCACTACAATCCCTAATGCCCATGAAATGTGAGAAGCCTAGATCTAGCTGAAAGGACTCTCAGAGGCCATTCAGTCCAACCCCCATGTTCTGCAAGTGAGGAAACTGAGGCACCAGGAATGTAAGTAACGAGTTTTTGAATCCAATTCCTCTGACTTCAGAGCCAGGGCTGTTTCCACTTACCATGATGTCTCATTTGCTCACTCCAACTTGCTCACTTGGAATAAAAGGAAGTGAATATAGTCCCCTGCCCCACTGCCTATTACAGTGCACCCCATGAAATAATGTTATTAAATTCATATAATTCATATAATAAAATACATTGGATTACAAAGGAAACAATTATATTGAAATAGTCATAAAATATTTTTAAAAGTTCACAAAACCAATGTTAAGAACCTGAAAACAATCTTCAAGATTTTTTCCCATTCAAATTTGGTGAACCTATTAATTATTCCCACAGACATGTTGCTATTTTTGTTCAGTCATGTCTGATTGTGACTCTATTTGAGGTTTTCTTGGCAAAGATACTGGAGAGGTTTGCCATTTCCTTCTCCAGATGGGGAACTGAGGCAAATAGGGTTAAGTGACTTGCCCAGGGTCACAAAGCTAGTACCTGAGGCCAATTTTTAACTCAGGAAGATAAGACTTCAGATTTCAGGTATGGCACTCCCTCCACTGTGCCATCTAGCTACCTTTCCCACACACGTGCCCACATTCAATTTCTAGAATAATTCATGTTATAGTCTCATAGATTTTGTGCAATAATGTTTCTCTTTATGTTCCATAGACAAGGTGAAATATTTTTTTCTCTTTTGCTCAATCCAGATATGAATATATAATTGAATCTGAGCTACTTTCTTCTTATTTTTCTTCTCTGTCTTCTATTAACCCTCATAAATGATGTCTTACTGCAAGAATGACCAATTCAACTTATCTCCTCCAAACTCCTTCCCTCCTTTTAGTTATCTTCATTTTTCTATTTCTCATGAGTTTTGCTACTAAATGTTCTCTCTCCGTTCCTTTTAGGGCTCTCAGAATTCTAAAAATAGTAGTTAATTCTTTTTAATCTTTGAAGCATGGTAAACATTGGTTTATCATCTTGATCTTTTCATGCTCTATAGACTTGTTTACTTAAGTTTTTTTTTATTTGGTTAATTTTCATGTTAAATGCCTTGTTCAAATCTGGATTCTGCAATAGATTTAAATTCTTCTCTTTCAATGAAAATCTATCTCTTTAAATTTGGTATTAAGTCTAGCTTTGCTGGAATGTATAACTTTGGGCATATACATCAATTTCCACTATACTGTAAGAACAATCACTTCTTGTAGAAAATGGATAGTTTCACAGACTGGCCTTTATTTGAAGGGCCTCCTTTCAGTGGCTTTCAAGATTTGTAGTTTAATGTTGGAGTTCTGAATCTTGACTATAATGTTTCTGTGTTAATTAAACATGAAGTTTCTCCCCTTGGGGAGATTTGTGGATTGTGATGAGCTGTATTTTTCTCTCTGTTTCAATACTTTGGGGACATTTTCTTGCATGACTTCCCACAGTGTTATATTCAGTCATATTCTGTTTTCAAGGTCAGTTATTTTGGCTTATTGAGATTTCCATTGTCCTATAAATCTTTTCATTTTTCCATTCTATTGATTTTATTCTGATGTTCCTTTTCTTTTTTCAAAGAATCCATTTTTTAGAGAGATATTGCATGTTTTGTTCTAAACTCCATATTCTTTTATCTGTATTTCTAAATTCTCCTTTGAGAGTTTTTATTTTCATCCTTATTTTTACTTATAATTCTTGTTATTGATTTAAAAAAATACTCTGGATTTACTCTTATCATTTCTGAACACCTTGTAGTTATAATTGTGATGTTATTCCTCTTTTTGGTGGGGGTTTGCAACACTTTCCTTTATGTTACATTATCTATTCCCTGTGCTTGAACCTTTTAAATTATTTTATAGTCTATTTTTCTGTGAGATTTTCCTTATGAATTATTTCTCCTCCTCTTATTTCTCCTCCTCTTCCTTTTTCTTCTCTCCTTCTTTCTCCTTCTCCTTCTCCTTCTTCTCCTTCTCCTTCTCCTTCTCCTTCTCCTTCTCCTTCTCCTTCTCCCTCTTCTGCTCCTTCTCATTCTCCTTCTCCTTCTCCTTCTCCTTCTCCTTCTCCTTCTTCTTCTTCTTCTTCTTCTCCTCCTCCTCCTCCTCCTCCTCCTCCTCCTCCTTCTTCTTCTTCTTCCTTCTCCTCCTCCTTCTTCTCTTCTTCTTCTTCTTCTCCTCCTCTTCCTCCTCCTCCTTTTTCTTCTTCTTCTTCTTCTTCTTCTTCTTCTTCTTCTTCTTCTTCTTCTCCTTTTTCTCCTCCTTCTTCTCATCTTCCTCCTCCTCCTCCTTTATTTCCTCCTGTTTCTCCATTTCCTCCTCCTCATCATCTTGTTCTTTTATTTTATGTGTTAAATATGATGGAGAACAGAGTTTAAATATTGCTCCTACATTCCACCTTCTACTAGACATCTTTCCCAGTCTCTCTTAATTTCTGTGCCTTCCCTGTTGATTATTTCCTGCTTATCTCATGTATAGCTTGTTTGCTCATTGTCTCCCCCATTAGACTGTGAACTCCTTGAAGGCAGGGACTGTCTTTTGACTCTTTTTTGTATTCCCATTACTTAGCAGAGTGCCTAACACATAGTAGGCACTTAATAAATGTTTGTGGAGAATTACTATTAGGATTTTAAAACCCAAGTTCTTTCTTGGATGGTGAAAGATGGGAGGCAGAATCCAAGTAGGTGGAACATACTGCTAACATGATAAAGGAAGGTAATTCCTTACTTTAAGGTAGAAGGCAGACATGAAAAAGGAGGAAATAAATGAGATATTAAAGATATATTTTAAGCTATGAAGAAGTCATTTTTTCACTCATTCTACTTCCTTATTCTATCTTAGATAATCATTTACCAGGTAGTGTCAATACTACCTTTTTTTTAAACTAGTCTTCTGATCTTCTATCCTATACCCTGTTACCAGATTAATTATGTAAACATATTTTTTGATCATATCACTCTCTTTGTAAGCAAAGGAAGATATGAAATGATAGCTAAAGATGTCACTATGATATAAGAACACAGTTTCATTTTGTCCTGATATTTTAATTTGCAATAAGCCAGTAGCTTTGACTTTGGTGCTGAATGATCTTTGTTTTTGAGGGGGGTGGGGATGGAGAAGGATGGAAAAATAGTGTAAGAGTTGAATGAGCAGGAAGAACAAACCATAGTAAATATTTCTTTAAAAGAATTACTTAAGAAATAGATTGTACAATAAGGGTAGATTATTGCTAAGGTTATTTCCCAAGTTTCTTAATTTGCACTTTTACCCACATTTTTCCCACACATTCCACTTAAATGAAGTTTACATAAAGCAGTTCATTCCCCTCTAACAAAGTCCATCTGGTGTTACTTTGATTCACCATTGGTTTTTCTTGTGATAATATATGTATTTTTTAATAAAAGATCTCAGGGAAAAAAGAAATGTAACTGGAACTAAAGAAATATAAGTGCATACACATGTGGTCAATAAAATGAGGCTAAGTAGAGAATTGATGTGAATGTATAATTAAATAATAAACAACACTTTTGTCATTAGTTATATGAATATTCATGCAAACATGTTGCTTTTAACCTGAAACAGAGTTTAGTTCTACATTTCTCCTTGTACAAGTAGTTTTGTCTTTATCAGAAAACTTACCTTCCACTATACTTTGTTAGACAAAAATTAATTTCAATTACAAGAAGAAATATAATCACAATGTAAAATAAACATCCTTATCATCATTGTATTCATTCCTTCCCTCCCTTCTCCTGTCCTCTCCTCTCCTGTCCTCTCCTCTCCCGTCCTCTCCTCTCCTGTCCTCTCCTGTCCTCTCCTCTCCTGTCCTCTCCTCTCCTCTCTTCTCCTCTCCTCTCCTCTCCTCTCCTCCTCTCCTCTCTTCTCTTCTCTTCTCTTCTCTTCTCTTCTCTTCTCTTCTCTTCTCTTCTCTTCTCTTCTCTTCTCTTCTCTTCTCTTCTCTTCTCTGTCAACCTACATCATTTCCTCCCTCTAAGCAGAGCTGCTTGCTTGCCTCATATTTTATAGAGAAAATAAAGACTATCATTTGAAAATACTCTTCTCAATTCTACAACTGAAATTCCTTCAGTATTAACTCCCATTCTCTTGTCCTTTGCTTCACTCTGATGAACAAGCAGCTTTTCTGCTTGATGATGTCACCTTCCTCTACTTGGCACTATGATCCAACCACATATAGTTCAGGAGCTTGCTTCAAATTCTCTCTGTCACCCTAATTTTCAATGTCTCTTCAAACATTGACTCCTTTTGTTTTCCAGAAAACCATGATCAAAAAACCTTGAAAAAACTTGATCCAGCCATCCCCTTAAGCTAAGTCTTCTCTACCTTTCATAGCCAAACTGGGAAAAACTATCTAGATTTATTGTCCCCACTTCCTCACCTACTTCTCAGTGCTTTACAATTTGGTTTCCAATTTCACCACTTGATCAAAGCTACCCTCTCCAAGGTTAATCTGTTAATTGCCAAATCCAATGGTCTTATCTCATTCCCTTAACTTTTTATTCTCTTGTAGCTTTGACTTTATTGAATCTACCCTCCTTCTAGCTTCTATCTCTTCCTTGGGTTTTAATGATGCTACTTTCTCTATCTCCTCCTTCTCAGGCTCCTTTGTTGAATTATTTATTTTGCATACCTCATCTCCAATGTATGAGTGTGTTCCCTCATAGTTCTGTCCTGAGCCTTCTTCCCTCTGCACACCCTCCCTCTTATCAACACCCAAAGGTTCAATTATTGTCAATAGATAACTCCTAAGTCTAATCATCCAGCCCTCAGCCCTCTCCTGAGGTCTGCTTCTGTGTTACCAACCTGCTGCTAGACATTTCTACTTGGATGTTCCACAAGTATCTCAAATTCAATGTATCAAAAAATGAAATTCATCATGTTTAGTTAAACAAGCTAAGTTTTCTTACTTCCTTTGAGGCTATCAAATCTTTCCAGGTTTCCAGGTTTGTAACCTTGAAAGTTAATCAATTAATAAGCATCTATTAAATTCCATTTGCCAAACACTGTTTTGGGGATGAAAATATAAAAGTGACAATATCTGCCTTCAAGGAAATTATAGTCTCTATCACCTCTCATATCAGATCAGTTGCCAAGTCTTGTTAATTCTGTTTTTTGCCACATTTCTCTCATCTCTCCACTTTTTCTTCATTCTGTTATTGACCTACGGAAGTTTAGGTCATCAATTCATTCTCCATCCAACCACCAAATTAATATTCTTTTTTTTTTAGGCAATTGCCAGGGTCATACAGCCAGTAAGTATCAAGTGTTTGGTCTGAAGCTGGATTTGAACTCAGGTACTCCTGACTTCAGGGCCAGTGCTCTATCCATTGCACCACCTAGCTGCCCCCAAAATTAATATTCTTAATGCAAATGTCTGACCACATGGCTCCCTATTGTGCCTAGGATCAAATACAAAAGTGGCTATTTGGTGTTGAAAGATTTCCACCATCTGGCTCCAGCCTATCCTTCTAAACTAATTTTATATTGCACTCACATACTCCTTGTTCCATCCTAATTGACCTATTTTTCTCTGTATATCACTTTTCATCTTCCAACTCCATCCTTTTGCACAAATTCATTCCCATATCTGGAATGCTCTCCCTCCTGACCTTTGCCTCTTTGAATTCCTGACTCCTTCCAAAGATTCATATCTGGTGCAATCTGAGCTTTTCTTTATCCTCTCTCAAGTTGTTAATGGATTCGTGGCCACAAAATTGCTTTGTAGTTTGTTTCTTTTATAGCTCAGATTTATTTATCTGAATTAGCTCATAGTCCTCCTGTAAAAAATTAGCTCCTTGACAGCCCAGGTTAATCCATTTTTGTATCCAATCACATAGAACAATTCCTTGCCCAAATAAGAGCCATTCTCCTATTGATAAATGGTCAAAGGATAGGAACAGGTGATTTGCAGAAGAAGAAATCAAAGCTACCACATAAAATGCTCTAAATTACTATTGATTAGAGAAATGCAAATCACCTATCAGATTAGCTAACTTGAGAGAAAAGAAGAATGACAAATTCTGGAGGGGAGGTGGAAAAATAGTTATATTAATGCACCATTGGTGGAATTGCAAATTGGTCCAACCATTTGAAGAACAATTTGGAATTATTACATGAAGAGCTATTGAACTATGCATACTCTTTGACCCAGCAATGCACTACTAGGTCAATATTCTAAAGGGATCAAAGAAAAGAGAAGGGACATACTTGTATTTATCTTGTGTCAAAGAATTGGAAATGAGGGATACCCATCAAGTGAGGAATGGCTGAACAAGATGTGGTATATGATTGTGATGGAATATCATTGTGCAATAAGAAGTGATGAGCAGAATAGTTTCAGAAAAAACTGAGAAGATTTATGTGAACTGATGCAATAGAAATGCAATGAAATGAGAACGAGGAGAATATTGTACATAGTAACAGCAATATTGTACAATAATCAACTGTGAATGACTTAGCTATTTGCAGTAATACAATGATCCACAACAATTTCAAAGGACTTATGATAAAAATGCCATCCACCTCCACAGAGAGAACAGATGAACTCTGAGTGCAAATTGAGGCACATTTTTTTCCATTTTTTAAATGTTTCTCATTTTTTATTGTGTTTTGCAACACAGTATGCAAATATGTTTTGCATGACTTCACATGTATAATTTCTATCATTGTTTGCCTTCTCAATGGATGGGAGAGATGGAGAGAATTTGGAAACCAGAATTTTTAAAAATGAATGTTAAAAATAATTAAAAAGTGGGGGAAAAAACACCCTGCCTTGACCACAGTTGATATTCAATTAGTGCTTGTTTAATTGACTTCTCATTTTAGCACAATCTAGTTTTTCTAAAGTCTCTTTTCTCTGAAGTCTTACTTTTTCTTAAAGAAATTAATACAACTGGCCACTACTGACATTATTTCTATATATTAATAACATGGTAGAAATTCTGATTGAGGTTCAACTATTATGGAAAAAAAATGAAATTCTGACATTCCTGAGATATGGGGAGGGATCTCAAAACCACAAGATATTGAAATCTTTGTTCAGAGGGAAAAGATAAAAGTCCATATTGTGTAATAATTCTCTTGGTCTGTGTAAAATACTTCACTTAATTTTGAAGGAAAAAAGACTTAAGTTGAAGGCTAAGTAATGGGACAAAGGTCATGGTGCAGAGCAGTGATTTGGGGATAAAAGCACAAAAGTATGGGAAGAGTGAACAACTTTTGAGATGAATATGGCTGGACAGGAAATATTCCTCTGAAAAGAAAAAGCAAGAATATGTAACACATATGCAAAATATATTTTGGTTTAAAGAAAAGTTTATTGAAAGATAGAGTTGAAGGGTATAAGACAAATATAATTTTGACTTCTTTAATGAAATAATGTAGTGAATGTGCCTTGAAAACTATAAAATATTATATGTGTAAAATATTTTTCAATGCATCCTATGATTTGGAATTGAATAGGACCTTGTTTTAAAGAATTTTGACATATTAAATTATTCTTAGAATATAGATATAAAAATTGAATCAAGTAGGTCGTTTCAGGAATATCATATTATTCCATAGTTCCATACCTAAGGGGATTACTCAGGAATGTCTGCTCATTTTGATGGTTTCCCTAACATTCTTCATGAGATCACAAGATAGGGAGTTTTCCTTGTAAGTATCTAAGGGATACTTCCCTTTAAAATTATAGGCATTGCCACTGAAAACTAGCTGAGAGGACACAGGGAAATGTGATTGGTTAGCTGGGCAACAGGAGGAAGGTCTCTTTGGGGGTGAGCTGTCCTTTCTCTGGTCTATAAAAGTAAGTTAACTGAGTAGAATCTCTCTGTCTCTGTCTTGTTGTGTTTCTTTTTCTCTCTCCTCTCTGTCATTATCTCATTGTGTTTCTTTCTCACACTTTCTATCTGAACCCTCTCACTCTCTATATTTTTGTATCTGTCCCTCTCTGTTTCTGTCTCTGCCTCCACCTCTCTCCCATTTCCTCTTACTTTCTCTTTCTCTCCCTTTGTCTTTCTCTCTCCATCTCTCTCTCCTTCCCTCCCTCTCTCCCCCATTCTCTCTTCTCTCCCGTCTCTCCCTCCTCTTCTCTCTCCCTCTCTCTTCTCTCTCTCTCTCTCCTCTCTCTCTCTCTCTCTCTCTCTCTCTCTCTCTCTCTCTCTCTCTCTTTTCTCCCTCTGTGTAAAATACTAGGAGATGGAGGGTTTTTTCACCCTTCTTCCAGTGACAGTTTAATGGCAGGTTCATGTTGTGAGCTAGATCTGCTTGTCCAGTTAGCCTGAGAGAAGAACTCCAAGACAAGCCTCAAGCTCCTAGCTACTTTGTGCCTTTCTGCTTCCTTTTCTGAAAACAAGGCAGACCCTTGAGATCCCTTGCTGGATTTCCTCAATTCAAGACACAGCAGCAGCTGGGGCAATGATAGAGACCATGCAGCACACATACAAGTGTCAAATGTGATCATTTCCACTTGGCCAGAAAAGTAAGCTCAGAAATAACCTTTATGAATGTTAACTCCTATATACGGAAGGCAGGATTTGGAATTTCAAATTTGGTTTGGTATAGTTGGTATAATCATGGGATCTACTTTTCTGGCCAGAGAAAGATTTTTTTGGGAACAAACTGTTGGTGTGCCCTCATGGGTTTGAGAGTTCCTGATTTTGAGAGTTTGGTCACTGACCTTTTAGAAGGGGATATTTTCTTGATGTGATATGTTCTACAGAGGAAGGAGAAGTCAGATCACATATGTTCTACGCAGTTATCTTAATATGTTGCTCAGTGCAGATATAATAAGAAGATGATTGATTTCTCAATAGACCTCAAGATAAGTTTACCTAGGGGTAGACGGAAAGCAGAGAGTCTAAATTATAATGAGATGATATGACTCTTGAGAAGACCATACATCACTGTGGGAAAAGAAATAACTTTTGGGAAGATTGTTCAGTTATTTCAGTTGCGACCAACTTCTCATGACCCCGTTTGGGGTTTTCTTGACAAAGATACTGGATACTATCCACTGCGCCACCTAGCTGCTCATTGGAACACTACAGTTGCTCTTACGGCGGCTCAAAATGAAATTCCCTTCTCAGGGCAGCCAATTTACTACTTGAGAACTTTATCTTCTATGTCTTCTTTGTCCATGTGCTCCTATGACTTTTTGTATCTATTGTATTTTCAGCAGGGTTCAATAAAAGCCCCTAATAACTTTAATGCTTATTTGGGAGATAGACACTTCTTTTCTCTTTTGTCCGTATTTGGGAAAAATGAGGGATGAGCTTGAACTGTATCATGAGCACTTTGGATAATTTTCTTTGAGCTACTCCAAGTAGGGGACAATGAACTGAAAGGAGAGACTGACCCTCTTGGATTCAGGACTCTATGATCAAATCTAATCCATGTGGGTCCAGAGTCTGGGTAAAGGTGGGGCAAGTGGAGAGAAGGCCAGAGTTACACATATATTCAAAGATCAAAGTCCAGAGCTGAGTGCTTGGCAACCTGAAGTCAGGAATGTGTAATATCGGCATTTGTAGAACACAAACCCTACTTCTCAACATTTATGTATAATCAGTACCTGCTGACTTCGGTTGGGCATAGTTTTCTTATTAGCTTACTTGGCATATCTTGACATACAGTGAGCTCCCTTCTTTCCAGGCCCACTCAGATCCTATGTCCTCAATGTGGCTTCTTTTATCTCTAGCATTGTATTTAGGGAGGACTAGAACCTCTCATGTGAAGGCCTGCTGAGCCCTTTTCAGGGCTGCTCATCTACCTTTGGTGTCTACCTGTCACCTGACTCTTATCTGTGGCTCCAAGAAATATGTGCAGCAGCCACCTCTTGGTAAATCTGTCTCAGCGGATGGGCTAAACCAAGTTGAGGGTAAGTGACAAGCCTCAAACCCTTCAGTGAGTTAGTGGATTGTCTACCCAAAGCATGTAAAGACTGTCTGATGGAATGGGTGGATGAGAACAATTTGTTCCGGTGGTCATGAAGGCAGCTCAAGCAAAGGCTGCGGAATGCTAAGAGCTTGGTCAGACATCAAAGACACTAAGGTCATTTACTGCATCCCAGGCCATCACCAGTTGTCTTGACTTTTGTCTTGCCACTGGGCTTTGATGACTCTGGAAGAGAGAGTGAAATGGACGACCTTGTATAACTCTGCCTCACTTAAATCCCATTCACACACAAGTCAAGTCACTCCATGACTTGGTCCTTTCCAAAAAAAAAATGAGGGACTAACAATAGTCAGTATCCGACCTGCAAATGAAGTATGTTCCCCAAATGTCTGTAAGTTGGATTTCGAGCTGAGTTCATTTCCCCAAAGAAACTATGTTATGATTTGTAGATAGCTTCCCAGAATGCCTTACAAAATTTATCTAACATGTGATATGACTTCAACACATGTTTGTGGCTATCCTAAGAACTTACTCACAATTTATTATTTTGTTCTTGAGGGAATGATTAATTCTCCATTCCAAACAACTGATATACAGACATTCTTTTGATACATACTCTACTTGTTAAGTTAGGGGGCTATTACTACATGAATGCTAAAAAATGGAGATTTAGCCCAAGGAAAATTGCAGTGCTGTATTTCGTTATCTTGTAGTCATCACAACTTTTGTGGTTTTAATTTAATGCTCACTGTAGCATCTAGGTGCCTGATGACTATGCCAATAGAATGCAAACTCTGCCAAGTTCTACCAGGTAAGGGAAGCTTTGAACATGAACATAAGAGTGGCCTGCACATCTATTGTCTAAGGACCCATGGAGCTAAATTCTATCTCAGAAACTGTAGGCAATGTAACCTGGGGCAAGTCACATATCTCTGAGTCTGTATCTTGTTTTTCCTGGATACACCTTATCTGCATGTTGCTTTCCTAATTAGACTGTGAGCTCATTGAGAGCAGGGACCATCTTTTGTCTTTCTTTGTATTCCCCAGCTCTTAACACAATGCCTGGCACGTAGTTTGTTATTATTCAGTCATTGCAGTTGTTTCCAACTCTCTGTGGCTCCATTAGGGGTTTTCTTGGCAAAGATCCTAGAGTGGTTTGCCGTTTCCTTCTCCAGCTCATTTTACAGATTGAAGAAACTGAGGCAAACAGGGTTAAAGTGACTCACCCAGGGTCATACAGCTAGTGAGAGTCTGAGGTAATCGTGACTTCAAACCCTGCACTCTATCTAATGAGCCACCTAGCTGCCTGTAGTAGGCACTTAATAAATATTTATTAACTGATTGATTTCAAAGTGGAAATTGCAGAAGATTGAAAATATTGTTGTAGCCTCAAAAAAAGCAAGGAAGTTAGGCATATGAGCTTGTTTAGGAGAGAAAAAAATAATGAATTCTGTTTTGGGGTCTGTTAATTTGACACAAACACTCATTGTTAGTATCTTCCTTTGTAAAATGGAGGTAATAATAGCACCTACCTTATGTGGTTGTTGTAAGGACCAGATGAGACAACATTCACAAAGTGTGTTGCAAAGCTTGAAGCTTTCTATAAAATGCCAATTGTTACTATTGTCAAGTTGGCTTCAGGATGATGAATTTGGGGGATACAATAACTCTCTAGGACCATTGAGTAAATCATAAAAAGGTTGCAATCTGAGTTAGTGGAGGAGTACTTACAGCAGCAAAATCACTGGCACTCAAAGAAATGAAATATCGTCCCTAAATTACCAAGTGTAAGTTGGTGGAAGTGGAACTTTATTCCTTAACACCCAGCCCTGAAGATCTATTTACTGGGTTCTTAATGACCTGAGTCAGTTTTCCTATTTATATTTTGAGAACAAGTTAACATACTAGCAATAAAGGAAGTCTCTATTACAGAACTAGATGGTCACTGAGGCTCCTTCCAGCTCTAAATACTATGACCTCAACATTCAGTTAATTATTTTTATTACCCTTTGGAATTCAGGAGGCATCCATTTGCAATGAATAATATCATTACTGGCATTTCTCACAGTTCAAGCTATCTAAAGGTGGAATAGGCTATTTCCATACATAATGAGCTGCTTTCAGATGCTAGAGAAGGGTTTCTTGCTCAGGTGGGTATTTGACCATATGTTTCCCAAGTCCCTTAGGGCTAAAAATTCTATGGGTTTATAAGTACACAAGTTCATGAGTCATGTTCTTAATGGGGGAGTGTAGATATGTTATTTTACCATAAGATTTTGCAAATGTTCACATAATGCCTTGTAATCATTTGCAAATTATTTCATAGGTAGGTTTTGTCTCCTTTATTGCATTATAAATTCCTCCAAGGAAGAAAATCTTATTTCTTTTGTATCCCTCAAAATACCTTGCACAGTAGTATGCCATACTGGTTGATTGGGTGTTATCCTTTATTCTCAAAGAGGACCAAGATGGCATCAGTATATCAGGGTCACAGTACTGTGCCATATAACATAATCTCAAAATTAGAACCACAAAATTTCAAAGTTAGAAGGAACCTCAGAGGCAATCTAGTCCAACAGTCTCATTAACTTGTGTAGACTTGGCTACTGCATAAAACAACCTACTACTGTATGTTTTCTATTACAGATTTCAATTAGCCTTAGAAAGGGATAAAAAGACAAACCAAAAAGTAAACAAACAATAACAAAAAAAAAATCAAAAACAAACAAAAAAACAGTTCCTTGTTTGCAAGAAGCTTATGTGAGATTTCAGGACAAAAGACAATCTAGTCCAAATTGGGCTTCTAATAGAACAAACAGTAAGTTTTAGGAAGGAGTGGAAGTAGCAATGATGCATTGTACTAAAATTCTCTGTCTAGTGCCATGGAGGGGAAATCGTCTGTCATTCTCCAATCTTCTTGACTTATCTGTTGCTTTTGACATGATTGATTAAAAAGAAATTACAAGGGATTTCCTAATACTGAGTTAGGTGGCTGTCTGAGGCCATGGGTTCCATCCACATCAGTACCTGATATAAGAGGTGAAAAGAACAGCCTTACTGTTAGCCTCAGTATACTCTGTCTGGCCTTTGTTGGAAGCCCTTAGCTAAGTGTGGCATAGTCCTGGCTATCGGCTAAAAGAGTTGAGATTCTGTTAGATGGTCTTGGAGAGATAAAGCTCAGGTGATGATGGTATGAACAAGTTCAGTGATAGTAAGACCAGTGAAGATGTCTAGTAAGGCAATGCAATGTCCATCAGAGAGGAGGGGAGAATAAGTATTTATTAAGTATCTACTCTGTGCCAGACACTGTTCTAAGCATTTTATAAATATTAGTTCATTTGATCCTTTCAATTACTTTGAGGTAGGTGTTAATATTATTCTCATTTTGCAGATGAGGAAACTGAGACAAACAGAAGTTAAATGATTTGCTCAAGGTCACACAGCTAATAAGTAAGAAACCTTGAGGCTAGATTTGAACTCAGTTTTTCCTGGACTCAGGGTTCATTACTTCATTGAGCTACCAAGCTTCCTCAAAAAACCAAAACAAAAATAAAAAAACAAAAGCAGACATTGGCAGCCCTGCAAAATTGGAGGCACTCTTTGTCTTGGTCATATACATGCTCTAGCCCCTATATATGTGCCCTGGACACAAAGGCTACTGGCATATGCCTCTTTATGCATGTTCTCTGGACATATGTGTACCTTAAATATGCATTGTTAATGATGATACACAGTGACACATGTTCTTTGAATATGCCCTGTCCACCATTGCAGTGGTGATAACCTGCAGGAGTGTGCATCTCATGTATGCTTGGGAAAATCTTTCCTGTCTTTTTGTTTTCTATGTAGTTCTCTTAAATATTTTTCTTTTGAATTAATATGCCCTCTGGCTAATTGGTAAAGGTAAAAACATGGTAGGGGCTTATTAGCTGTAGTTTTTAGTGAGTACTAATCCTTGGAGTACCTCAAACATGAAGTAACATTTTTGGTAGCTCACTCACAAGGAATGTCCCAGATGATGTGACCAGAAGTAATTGGATGCACTATTCTCAAAAAGAAATGCACTAATTTGAAGAACTTCACATGATGAAGAAATCATCATCAAAGAGAGATTAATAGATGAAAGTTTTGACCACAAAATTAGTGGTTGACCGAGCTATTGCAAAAAAGCCCACTTTAACATTTCTTCTTCTTCTTACAAAGCTAGATTGTCTTTAGAAATTTGGAAAACATCCTTAGGGATTGAATTAGTTCTAAACATTTTTTTACTGGAAAGTAACTAATTCTAGAACAGATGTTAAAAATTAGCACTCAGATGAAATTGTCAAATGAGTCATGAATATCTGTTCTGAGGTTCTTGCAATAAGAATATTTAAGTCCATATTATTTTGGTTTGTGGTCATTATGCCACATATAACATTTTTAACCAGAGTAAATGTAATGTTTAGGTTAGGAAACCTCATCATTCCCCTGGTATTTTTGTTTTTTCTAATTGCTAAAAGTGGCTCCATGGAAAGAAATCAATCAACATTGCTACCATCTGTAGCCTTTAGTGTCACTAGTAATACTGTTCCTGTCTACAGGTTTCATTTTATAATAGAAACACTAAATTGGTAGATGAGGAGAATGCCATGAATGAGTTTACCTAGATTTTAGAAAAGTTTTTAATAAAGCCTCTGACAATCTTTTTGTAGAGAAGATGTAGAGATAATGGAATAGATGATACATTGAGATGGATGCAACAGTGGTTGGATAGCTAAACTCAAACAGTAGTTCTCCATTGGACCATGCCAGAGATCTCTGCTTCTGTACCATTTAATATCTTCATAAATAATCTAGATAAAGGAACAGATGCCAGGCTTATGAAATTTACATGTGACACCAAGTTGGAAGAGATAGCCAATACAATGAATGTGTTGGGAAGTCAGGATCTAAAAGGATCTAAGACATCAGGCATAAAGTTTGATAGGGATAAATGCAAAGTCTTACACTGGAGTACAAAGAAAGGTGAAAAATAGTCCCTGCTTTCAATGAACTCACAGTCTAAGGTCAGGAACAACCTGGAAACAACCAAGTGCTAACAAGCTTAACAGGTGAAATTGGGGATAATCAACAGAGGGAAGGCAGTAGAATCAAGGGGGATCAGGAAAGGCCTTCTGTAAAAGATAGCTTTTATCTGGGACTTGAGGTGGAGCTAGCAGAAAGAGAAGAAAAAGGGAGAGCATTCCACGCATGGCCAACAGACAGAGCAAATGCCTGGAGTACATTGGATGACAACTTGTCAGATAAGTTGGAATGGTGATTCCTTTTGGTTAGAAGTTGAGCTGCTGAGGTGCCTTCCTACTTTTAATTGCTGTGATTATGTGATACGGAAGTATGGCTGAAATTGTGTTAAGACTTTCCACTGACTGTTAGTATGACCAGTCTGCTTCTTCAATCTGACATCACTTTTGGGGGGTTGAGGCAAGTGGGGTTAAGTGACTTGCCCAGAGTCACACAGCTAGTGAGTGTTATGTGTCTGAGGCCAGATTAGAAATTAGGTCCTCCTGACTTCAGGGCCGGTGCTCTATCCAGTGCACCACCTAGGGGGCCCCTTGACATCATTTTTCAAGCAGAACTACTCCATCTCAATTTTCAGATCATTGATCTCAGAGTTGCAGGTGACCTCAAATATCGAGTTCAGTTTTTGTCTTAAGAAGAGTGTTCTACATGACTCTGTGGTATCCACAACTAATGGTCATCTACCATTCTCCTGAAAGACCTTGAAAGAACTAGGAACCCCATTATCTTCTGAAGGGTTTCAAACCATTTTGTTCGCGGATGAAATGGTTAAAAAGATGTTTCTTTAAACAGATACCCACCTTCCTACAACTCCTTATTTTGTTCCTTGTTCTACCCTCTGAGGTGATAACATCAGCAACAATATTAACTAGCATTTATATAGTGGTTTAAGGTTTGCAAAAAGCTTTACAAACATTTCATTTGGTCCTCTAGCAATCCAGGGAGGTAGGTGATATTATTATTATTCTCTTTTTACAGATGAGGAAATTAAGGCAAATTGAGATTCAATGAATTGCTCATGCTCACACAATAAAAAGTTTCTGTGACTGGGCTCAAACTCTGGTCTTCCTGTCTCTAAGACCAGCTCTCTTTCCACTGAGCCACCTGGCCACAGAACTAGTCTTCAGATACATGAAGACAATGATCGTTCTGCAATTCTTCCTAATTCCTTCAACATGAAGAAATGATTTGGAAATGAAAGAATATAATACTATATGTGGTGGCGTGCAAATTAACTGGGACAAAGTAAAACGATTAAATGTATTGGACATACAACAAACCTTACTACTTCCTCCATCTTTAGAAAAACTTTCAACATGAATTGTATTCTCCTTTTGCTGTAATCATTTATTTTTTCATGATTTGGTAATCATGAAAAGTTCAAGAAAATTTTGATACATATTCTTTAATAAAGCCAGCCATTGCACTGTGTGTCATTGATGAATAGTCCATTTTTCCAAGTCAAGTCTTGATTATAGCACATAGATTTTCTTTTTTCTTTTTGGCAATTGGAGTTAAGTGACTTGCTCAGGGTCACACAGCTAATAAGTGTCAAGTGTTTGGTCTGAGGCCGGATTTGAGCTCAGGTCCTCCTGACTTCAGGGCCGGTGCTCTATCCACTGCATGACCTAGCTACCCCTAGTGTATAGATTTTCAATGAGAGTTAAGTCACGTGGGTTCCTATGTCACTGAAACATGTTTGTCTCCATCTCTTTAATATTTTTCTTAATATTTTGTGACATGTAGTAAGGTGCAGAGTTGCCTTATAACATTCCATATTCATTTAGGACTTATGTCTGGGACAATTATGTTTTTCATTACATGAATATGTGTATTAAAGGTCATCATTTCTTCAATGAGGATAAAACTGCTAGGTTCACTGGAGGTTAGAAAAAAAACAGCCCCAGACGTTTTTGGGGTCAGGATATTTTACAATCTGACAAAGATTCTCAGATCTTACAAGCCCACTTGTACTTCTTCTGACAGTGGCTCAGAAATAAGCTTGAAAGAAAAAGTCAGTTTCATCAGTTAAAATTGCCTTCTTCTGCTCCTTGGAATAATACCCATTTTTAAAAACCACAGAATTAAAAACACAACAAAATAGAAAAATGAAACAGGTTTGTATGTCAAGAAACATAACACAACTGACAGAGAAATAAAAGAAAGGAAACCATCTCCATCTGTTTTTGGTGAAGTTCAGATGTTCTGAGTCAGTCTAGTTCTAGTAGAAAAATACAAAAGACCATTGTTGCCTCAAAATGAAAGCATATCAAAATAATTTCTTGCCTCAAGTAATTTGCCCATCATTCATTACGTGATCTTGGGCTACATTCCAGCAAAAGGCGATGATAGTCCCACTATGCTCTGTACTTCTCAGAACTTATTGGGAGCAATGTGTCTGACTTTGGACACCACTATTTGAAAAAGTCATCGAAAACGTGGAGAATATCCAGAAGAGGGTAACTGGGATAATGAACGATCCTGGGTCCATGTAATCTAAAGATTAGTTGAGGGAACTGGGCATGTTTAACTTTAGAAGAAGAGACTGTGTGACTGTGTCCCAGTTTTAGGAGAAACATCACTTAAAATAAGAATTGTATTCGTCCTCTGTTGATCTCTGGCAGCAGATAAAGGAGTGATGTGGAAATTTCAATGAGAAAAAAATTAGGCTTGGTGTTAGGAAAAAGAGCTGTCCAAAAAAACAAAAACAAAGCCAAAAATGGGCAGTGTAGCTAACAGGAAATTCTGCTAAATAATTTATGTATATGAAGGATTACAGATGCCTTAAGGTCATGAGATCATCTCTAAATCTAAATTGTATTACTAGAAATTGAACTTTGGTTAGAAAATTTAAAACACCTGGGATTATAATTAAAGTATTATGTTAATTCAAGGACTGCAAAAGCACATTTTTGAGACATTTATGTAAAAGTACAGGGTACAAGAAAAAATATCAATTGCTTGGCAATAATATTTTGCATTCATATATTCAACTGCAAAAGAAATGAGCTGTAAGATTCACAAAGCTCTTGGTACTTTCTTTTTTTGTTTGTAGCAATTGAGGTTAAGTGACTTGCCCAGGGTCACACAGCTAGTGTCAAGTGTTTGGTCTGATTTGAACTCAGGTCCTGCTGACTTCAGGGCCTGTGCTCTATCCACTGCACCACCTAGCTGCCCCCATCTTGGTACTTTCTTTACTCTAGCCCTGGGAGGTAAGTAGTCTTAACATTATGCACGTTTTACAGTTAAGGAAATTGAGACCCAAAGAAGAGAAATTATTTGCCTATGTAAATCAGCTGTGTTTTTACTTTTTAACAAATACATTATTGCTGTCTTCATATTGTGATGGCACCCTATTTTCAACTTTGACCCTGATTATACATAAGTGTTATTATTGTTGCTCAGTCCTTCTGATTCTTCATGCCCCTGCTTAGGGTTTTTTTGGCAGAGATATTGGAGCAGTTTGCCATTTCTTTCTCCAGACTGTTTTACAGATGAGGAAACTGAAGCAAACAGGGTTAAATGATTTACCCAAAGTCAAACAGCTAGTAAGAATCTAAGGCCATATGTGAACTCAGGTCTTCCTGACTCCAGACCCACTTCTCTATCCACTGTGCTACTTAGATGCCGAAATATGCAAGTAGATTGAGGAAAGATGAAGTTAAATTAAATCAATCAGTTCAACTAGTAATTAACTGCTTGAGTGCAATTAGCTGTTTTCAAGATTTTCTTTTTCTTAAAAAACAAAAACAAAAACAAAGAGGGGGCAGCTAGGTGGCACAGTGGGTAGAGCACTGGCCCTGAAGTCAGGAGTACCTGAGCTCAAATCTGGCCTCAGACCAAACATTTGACACTTACTAGCTGTGTGACCCTGGGCAAGTCACTTAACCCCAACTGCCTAAAAATAACAAAAAACAAGATTGTCTTTTTCTGTACAAACCTCAATAATGACTGGATAGGTCATATCTTTGGGCTGCAGTTTTCTCATCTGTAAAATGAAGGCATCTGACAAGATATTGACTTAGCCCCATCCTTATACCTCTGTAAGACTGAGTGTGTCAGATAATACAAAAATGCATGTGATTAGGTTCACATTCTTTACAGACTGAAGGAGATGAAAGGGATTCTAACCATCAGAACCTAGTATGAACCACTTGTTTCTCAGATGAGGAAACTTACCCAAGAAAAGTACAATGATTTGTCCAAGGTTGCACAAGAAGGAAATAGAAGAAGCAGAATCTGAACCCTAATCGACTGCTCTTTCCATTGTAGTAGTATACCTTACTTACGAAATGACTTCCTTTCAAAACAACCATATAAGTAGGATAATAGAATTGGAACTGGAAGAGATATCAGAAGTTATGTCATCCCATCTTTCCATTTTATAAATGATGAAAATAAGGCCCAGAGAAGTGAAGTATCTAGCCCAAAGTTACCCAGATATTAAGAATTCAATACCAGTTCATATGACCCCAAACCCATCTCTTAACCCATTGCCCCACAAAGCCTCCTACTTGGCCTCCCTCTCTAATCCATCCTCCACACAGTTGCCAAATTGATATTTCTAAAGCACAACACTGACTGTGTTACACTCCTGTTTATGAACTTTTTTCAGTGACTCCCTGTTGACTTAAATATAATGTAAAAAATATCCTGTCTCTGGAAAAAAAACCAAACAAACATGTAACCCACAGCCATGTGGTCCCCACAAGGAACTCTGGGCTTGCACAGATACAGGTCTATTCCAGGAAGCATCTACCTCCAGCAGGGTCAGGTTCTTTTTGGGCCATTCATTCCTCCACCTAGAACCCTCCACAAAGATATCTAAAACAACTTGGTCATGGCTAATATCTGGGGTCTCTCCTAATATGTTACTCACAAAAGTACTCAATTTTTTGCTGTTGTGTTTCTACTTCAGTCATATCTGACTCTTCATGACCCCTTTGGGGGGTTTTCTTGGCAAAGATACTGGAAGGGTTTGCCATTTACTTCTCAGCAATTATGGTGAGCGGGATTAGAGGAGAGATTGTCCCTCTCACAAAGCAAAAATCATTATTTGTATTCTTTAATGATTCTTAATAAAATTATAATTAATGCTACTATACTTTGAGAATAATTATTCCTTCCACATTCTGAATCTGATGTTTCTTGGGGCTATGTCACCTATTTAAATAGAGGATGCTCTGAAAAATGGAATGGAGCAAAAAGAACTCAATGCTTCCCTGAGAATAAAAGAACATTATAACAAAGTCAAAAGGCTGAAAAATTGAACACATAAAACATGTGCTGTCAAATGCAGCTAATAATAATAGGCAAATAATATGTGACTGACCTAAAAACACGTCAAGGAGAAATAATTTAAGAATAATGAAAACCATGATCAAACAAAATGAAGATGACATATTTTGAGAACATGGGAGCGAAGGGAAAAGAGTGGGAAAAAAACATGATTGTTTCCTGCAAGCACTATAATATGGAAAATGTCCAGGAATATCATAGCCAAACTCTAGCATTCAGACAGAATGAAAAACAAACAAATAAACTACAACCCACTAATACTATACTGCTAGCAATATAAAGAAGAGAAAAGCTTGTAATAGCTTGCTCTACTTTCCACTTTGGTAACCTGCAACTGCAGTAATTTCACTGTGATATGTCCTATCCAGGACTCAAATGATTTCCCACCATTTGAATATGGCAACTCTCTTGAAAAGAACCATAATTTAGGGGCAGCTAGGTTGCATGGTGGATAGAGCATCTGCCCTGGAGTCAGGAGGACCTGAGTTCAAATTCGGCCTCAGATACGTAATACTTCCTAGCTGTATGACTCTGGGCAAGTCACTTAACCCCAATTGCCTCACTAAAAAAAAAAAAAGAATCATAATTTGCTAAAGTGAAGTCCATACTTTATCTTGTACACAACTCATTTTCCCCTACCAGATGTGAACTCTGCCCCCCCCAAAAAAACTGTGTTGGACAGAATCTTCAGACAGTCCTTCCCTCTCTAGGAAAATCTTGAATTTTATTTCTTCCTTCTTCCAATAAGAGATCAGTGATTAATTTCTAGGTATTCACTCCAGCTCATCTTTCTAGGGAAGTTAAAATGTATCACTTATTCAGGCAATTCACAGAACATAGAGAGGGCCCTGTCTGCCTTCCTGTAACCTTTAGTAAGTCTTTCATATTTCCTTACCTACGAATTCTTAGCCTTTTTTGGGAGGAAGGCATAAATTCCTTTAGAAGTCTAGTGAAGCCTGTATACCCCTTCTCATAACCATATTTTTAAATGCATAAAATAAAAGGCAGAGGATTACAAAGGAACCCCCATTATTTTGCAATATAGTTCAAGGACTTACAGAACTCAACACTCACAGTTCCATTCAAAGATTTTTCTATGCTTTCTTTTCAGCGCATTTAGGCACTACTAGTATCAGAAGTCATTTCTATGGGTTCAGTTCAAATCCCTAAATCAATTGTCTCATGTTTTAAATCCATACTGCTCACTTCAGGTTAAAGTATACCCAAAGAACACCCAACCTTTAGTACTGTGTACTAAAGTGTAGCTGTGGCATAAATTAGAAATTAACATATATTAGCACAAATTCAGCATACCATAAAACAATGCAAACTAATAGGCATGCTATGTATCCATAGCATATTACAGCATTAGCACAAATTAGCACAAATTCAAGGTAAAATGAAGTAACGTACATTGGAGCAAAATACATAGTTACAACAATGGGCCTAATGTTAACAGAAATTCAAGTCGGTATGATACATAACAGTTCAGTTTGGGAAGCAATTCCCTGTAGGAAACCAAATAAAATGAGAAGTCTCCCCTCAAAAACAAACAAATTTCTCACTCTTCAGCAGGGAATCAATACAAGAAAACCTCATAGTACATCTGCCATAGTACATCTCCCAGATTTAAATAAGCTCTAACCGGGTTAGGACAAAAGTCTCCAAATCCTAGAGTTTTAGTCCAGCCACTTCCTGTCCCTGGCAGCAACTGAAATCAAGTCCACTTTGTTAAGTTCCCTGTCTATTCTTCACAGAAGTGAACAAAAGGATATGTGAAATGAAGCACAATTGCCAGCTAACATTCAACTCAGAGCATCCACAAGCTTAGACATTAGATGAAAGACTCACAGATTCCAGATCTGGATCCAGTCCCTCCTCTAAGTACAGAGACATGGACTCTGGAGAGCCTTATGTTCACACAGAAGCACCTATGGCATTTTTGCTTGCCAGGGGCTCTGCCCAAGCTAAGACCCTAGGGCATCTAGGTGGTATAGTAGATAGAGTGTTGGCCTCAGATACTTACTAGCTATGTGATCCAAGCCCTCTGTTTGCCTCAGTTTCCTCATAGCACTTATCTTCCAAGGTTGTTATGAGGACCAAATGAGATTATAATTGTAAAATGCTTAGCTTATATAAATGTTTATTATTATTATGGCACAATACTCTCCTGTCTCACCGTTTGTTTCTTGCCCGAGCTCTGGGCCAGAGGTATCACAGTCTCACAGAGCAGACTCCCTCTCTCCTGAATACCATTGTGCCTTCATTGCTGTTCCATTGGAAAACAGTTAATTTCCCTAAATTTCCCCTTGAATTTCCCTGAATCTCCTCATGTTCAAGTCCCCAGATGACTGAGAACTTTTATCCTTTCCTTCTCTGCTTCACCCATGACAGCCAAACTTGAGTAACCCTTCTCTTCTGTCCTTGAAAAAGATGAGTGAGGGCGGCAAGGGAATTAACATTACTAAACCACACAGCCTCTCACTCTTCTAAGATTGAGGAAAAATCAATGATCCAGGCATAACTCTATGACTGGAAGTTATAAAGTAGGTGTTGATATGCATGAGTAGAGCCAACTTATACACTAGGAGGTTCCTAAATTGATATACTCACAGGTCTGAACAACAACAACAATGAATTGCAATAAAGACAGTCTTCTATCCTCCATCATAATCTTTGGTAGAAACTGATGACGTCAGGATTTAGCATATCATGGGGTGAAGGAATATCGCTGAACCACAATGTCCCTCTTCACTGTAATCCCAAGGGACACAAGGTCATTTTCTTAGAGATGAAAGAAAGAGATGTCCTTACTATCAATAAAAATGGATGGATTGACTTCAAGTTCCTGTTTCCTAAATATATATTCACAGGGCTTCCCTTTCTTTCTCATTTACAGCAGAAATTAATCTGCACAGTTATGATGTCCTAGAAAGGAGGTGTGTGTGGCAACCATGCTCTCAGCTGTGAGGCAACTGCTTAGAACTCTCTTTGCCAATCATATCTAGTTGGTATTCCTAGGGTTACTGGGCTCCATGACACTTCCTTGTTAGAAACCTGGGTGAGGTTTCCTGCTCCCACTCCAACTGAACTGTCCTCAGGCTCAGGGAAATTATACTGTTCATGAATAGCTAAATGAAAAGCACATAGTAACCATTAACTTCTTCCATTGTCTTCATCTCAAAGAGATGACATCACCTTGCCATATTCTCCCACTCTCCTTTTCTTTCTTCCAGTATCTGCACTTGACCACATTCCCTCCTGTCTTCTCAGTTGACTGCAGACCGCATTTTCAACCATCATCCCCATCCCAATGTCTCCTTATCAACTAGTTTCTTTCCTAGTTCCTTCAAACATGCCCAAGTCTCCCTTTTCCTTTAAAAACAAAATAAAACAAAAACTTTAAGCAGACTCCACTATCTCCTCAAAGTATTGGTATATATCTGTTTTCCTTTTCTCAGCCAGATTCTTTGAGGATTCCACTTCTTCTCCTCTCATTCCCACCTCAACTCCCTTCAGTCTGGCTTTTGAGCTCATTAGTTAACCAGAACTGCCTTCTCCAACCTAACCAATGAGCTCTTTCTTAGTTGCTGAATCAGAGGACTTTTCTCAGCCTCAATACTTTCTGACTTATTCAAACCATCATTTGACATTTTTGACCACTCTCTGTTCCTGGATATTGTCTTCTTTCTGGGCTTTACTGACAAAATTCTCTTCTGCTTCACCACCTACCTCTTCATCAGTCTTCTTTACTGGTTCACCATCCATATCATGCCCCTAACTTGGAGCAATGCCATCACCTCCCATGGATTTAAGTATCATCTCTATGCAGATGACTCTGAGATCTCTGTATCCTAAGTCCTTACCCTGAGGTTCAGTCCTGAATCATGAATTTTCTATAGTATATTACAAGCTGTATGTCCTAGAAATGTCTCAACTCAACATGTCCAAAATGGAGCTCATGATCTTTCCTCTTAAGACCTACTTTCTTCCAAACTTCCCTGTTTCCTTTGGAGGACCAGCATTCTTGCAGTCTCTCAGGTTCATAACGTTGGTATCATCCTCAACCCCTTACTCTCCCTCACTCTCTCTGACCATTCACCTGTCATATCTTGCTCTTTCTTTAAAAAATTTCAAATAAGTTTTCATTGATGTTTTTGTTTTTTTCATGTCTAATTTCACCCACTGTTTTTCACCCTTCCCTCCCAGAGAGTCATTCCATATAAGAAGTCATATTTTTTAAAGAAAAGAATAAAACAGAGAAAATAATCAATATAACTGATCTGAATGTCCAAAAGTTTGAAAATATTCACAATGTACCACCCATGCATACCTCCCATCCATCAAAGAGTTGGAGTGTGGATGTCTTCTCATATTTCTTCTTTGCTTATTCTTTATAATTGTGCAACATTAACTTGATTTTTTTGGGTGGTTCTTTCCATTTACATTTTGTTAGTAATCATGTATATACATGTATGTGTAGATACATACATACATATATATGTCTATGTACAATACACCTTCATTCATAAACATAGATGACTACATAAATATGTGTATGTGCATATATGCGTGTGCATATCTTCACTCTGCATCAGTTCATGTAGATATTTCCATGCTTTTCTGACCTCCTGCTTTTAAAAATTTTAACTAATGCAAAATAAATTTTGTTCCATCCCCACATTGTTATTCTGTATATGTTTTTGCTTACAAATCTTAATCTTTTAGGACAGCTAGGTGGTGCAGTGGATGGAGCACAGGCCCTGGAGTCAGGAGGACCTGAGCTCAAATCCAGCCTCAAACACATAACCCTTATTAGCTGTGTGACCCTAGCCAAGTCACTTAACCTTATTGCCTAGCACACAAAACCAAAACAAATCTTAATTGTTTTACCTTCACAATATCTCTTATATCCAACCCCTTCTCTCCATTCACACAGCTAGTACCTTAATAACGACCTTAGTCCAGATCCTCCTCATTTCTTGCCTAGATCATTGCAACAGGATAATTTGTCTCCCTATTTTAAATGTCTCACTATCCCAATCCATCCCTAAATCAATTTTCCTTGAACACAGATCTGACCACGTCTCTGTTCAACTCTGATATATAGACACATACAATCAACTATTGCCTCTACAACAAAATATTTAAGTTTTAAAATCCTTCAGTATCTTGTCCTAATGGATCATCGTAGCATCATCGGACATTATTCCCCATCTCCTACTGTGCAATCCAGCTAAATGGGATTGATGGTTGTCTGGAATGTTAAACAGGGCCTGGGGTCTGAGACTGCTAGACAGTAGGCCCACATGTATTTATGCTGGATGACCCACCAGTCAGGATAATATTCTCACTCCCTGGGCAATGGTTACAAAGCAGAATGTATTGAGGCCCAAGGGAATTATATCATTACCATAGTTATCTTGAAACTATCTTAATCATGGGTTTAGCAACTATACCGTAGAACTTCTTATCTTCTACTGCCATCTGCTGGCCCATCATAAAAATGATTTTGAATTACAGCCGCCTAGTAATCGTGCATCCTGATACTGACTTCTATCTTAGCTGGAGCAATACAATTCCTTGATGTTCCAGAGCTGATCAGATTCTAAGGCATTCTATTTCATCCTCTCCTTTTCTTAGGGGCTCCAAAGCATGTCCACCACCGGGGTAAACATGGCAGGGGATTTCTGTCTTTCTCCCTAGTTTCCCTTCTAATGTCTATTGAGCTGCGCCCTCTAGTGGAGAATACATGCTTCATTTCATACAAATCTCTTCTTTCTAGCTGCTTATATTTCCCCTGACCTGGGAGATTTGAAATTTAACTATAATGTTCCTGTGAATATTCATTTTGGAATCTCTTTCAGGTAGTGATCAGTAGTTGTTTTTTTTTTTAATTTCTATTTTACATTCTAGTTCTAGAATTTTCCTTAATAATTTCTTGGAGCATACAGTCTAAATGCTTTCTTTTTTTTCTTTTTATCATAAATTTTAGGTAGTCTGACAATTTTTTATATTATCTCCCCTCAATCTGTTTTACAAGTCAGTTGTTTTTGTAATGATATGTTTCACATTTTTTTGTATTTTGTTCATTCTTTAAATTTTGGTGATTTCTTATGGCTTATAAAATCATTAGCTTCCTCTTGCCCAATTCTGATTTTTAAGAAGTTATTTGCTTTAGGTTTTGGATCTCTTCTTTTTTTAATTGGTTGACTTTCTTTTAATAATTTTCTTGCTTTTCTCATATTACTCATTTACCCTCCATTTTTTTTCTCAACCTTTCTTATTTGATTTTTAAAGTCCTTCTTAATCCCTTTGTATGTAAATCTAGAGATAATAGGGAGCTAGAACAGTTTATTGCCTAGAGGATTGACTGGACTCTATGGAAATCACTTTGGCTACATCTGTTACACTTTCCTGATCTGATTTAGATGCCATCCCATTTTGCTTGGTTTACTTTTTTTTTCTTTTTCTGATAAATCACAAAGTTAAATATACCGAAAAACTATCCTATAGCTTATGAACCGAAGATATCCAACAGATGGAGTCTGAAATGTGGGTAGGGTGAAAGAAAATTCTTAGCATCTAAGGGGAAATATAGGCGAGAGCTAGAGGGTTGTGACAGCTAACCCTGAATTATTTTCCCCATACTAGTGAATGGGATGTCCCAGTGAAGACTTCTCAGTGTAATTAAGGTTTGGGATGAGAGTATCCTAAATTTGGAAATAAGTTCAGGAGGCAGGATAGGGTTAAGTATAGATTTCTGAAAGTCCCCTTTTCTCCCACTGCCACAGTAGTAGTTAAAGTTTGCTAAGCCTGAAACCTTTGAAGGCCCCCCTGTATCTTGTTGTATTCTGTTGCTATATTTTGGTCATGGTGACCTGACTATATAGTACAATGTATCTCAGTAGTTAAAGTTTGAAACCCTCCTGTACTTTGTTGTTACATCTGTTGCTATATTTCAGTCACAATGACCTGGCTATACAGCATAATATCTAGCTTGACTGCACATTTTTAATTGCTTTTTTGATATTATTCCAGAAAACTACGAAATATAATAATATGTATATTGTTTCCTTTGTTCTATGATAGAGTTTCACATTGCCAAGTAGTGGACAGTAGGTGGGAGGAGGGATTTGCCCATTAGGGCTATTTAATCTGGTTCTTTGTCTTCCCTCATCAGAGTATCCTGGTGGAGGGACACCCTATTCTCAAGAATAGCAAATAAATTAACTTTCTGTTTCTCCTTGAAAAAAACCTCTAAGTGTGTGCGTGTTTTTTTTTTTTAATATAAATTTTCTTTTTTTAATATAAATTTATTTATTTTTAGTTTTCAATATTCACTTCCACAAGTTTTTGAGTTCCAAATTTCTCACCCCTCCCCCCACCCCAAGATGGCATGCATTCTGAATACTCCTTCCCCTAGTCTGCCTTCTCTTCTATCTCTCCCCCTCCCTTCCCTTATCCCCTTCCTCTTCTATTTTCCTGTAGACCAGGATAGACTTCTGTACCCCATTTCCTGTATTTCTTATTTCCCAGTTGCATGTGAAAACATTTTTTTTAAAACATGTGTTTTTAAAACTTTGAGTTCAAATTTTCTCCCTTCCTCCCTCCCCACCCACCCTCATTGAAAAGGCAAGCAACTCAATATAGGTTGTACATGTGCAGTTATGCAAAACACTTCCTAGTAGACATGTTGTGAAAAACTAACTCTATTTCCCTTAATCCTATCCTGCCCTCCCATTTATTCTATTCTTTCTTTTGACCCTGTCCCTCCTCAGAAGTATTTGCTTCTGATTACCCCTTTCCCAATCTGCCCTCCTCTCTATCATCCCCCTGCTCTTGTCCCCTTCTCCCCCTATTTTCCTGTAGGGTAAGACAGATTTCCATACCCAATTGAATGTGTATGTTATTCCTCCTTAAGCCAAATCCTATGAGAATAAGATTCCTCATTCCCTCTCACCTTCCCCTGTTTCCCCTCCACTGTAGAGACTTTTCTTTTCTGTTTTTTTTTGAGATAATTTACCCCATTCTACCTCTCCCTTTCTTCTCCGAGTATCATCCTCTCTCATCCCTTAATTTTATTCTCCAGATATGACCCCTTAATCTTCAACTCACCCTGTGCCCTCTATCTATCTATCTATCTATATATACATACATACAATTTATTTCCTTCAACTACCCTAATACTGACAAAGTTCATGAGTTAAAATATCATCTTTCCATGCAGGAATGTAAACAGTTCAATCTTAATAAGTCTCTTATGATTTCTCTTTCCTGTTTACCTCTTCATGTTCCACTGAGTCCTGTATTTGAAAGTCAAATTTTCTATTCAGCTCTGGTCTTTTCATCAGGAATGCTTGAAAGTCCTCTATTTCACTGAATGACCATTTTTTCCCCTGAAGGATTATACTCAGTTTTGCTGGGTAGGTGATTCTTGGTTGTAATCCTATCTCCTTTGCCCTCTGGAATATTATATTCCATGCCCTGCGGTCCTTTAATGTAGAAGCTGCTAAATCTTGTGTTATCCTGATTGTGTTTCCACAGTACTTGAATTGTTTCCTTCTGGCAGCTTGTAATATTTTCTCCTTGACCTGGGAACTCTGGAATTTGGCTACAATATTCCTAGGAGTTTTCCTTTGGGGATCTCTTTCAGGAGGAGATCTGTGGATTCTTTCAATTTCTATTTTGCCCTCTGGTTCTAATATATCAGGGCAGTTTTCCTTGATAATTTCTTGAAAGATGATGTCTAGGCTCTTTTTTTGATCATGGCTTTCAGATAGTCCAATAATTTTTAAATTCTCTCTCCTGGATCTATTTTCCAGGTCAGTTGTTTTTCCAATGAGATATTTCACATTGTTTTCTAATTTTTCATTCTTTTGGATTTGTTTTACAGTGTCTTGATTTCTCATAAAGTCACTAGTTTCCAATTGCTCTATTCTAATTTTTAAGGAAGTATTTTCTTCAGTAATCTTTTGGACTTCCTTTTCCATTTGGCCAATTTTTCTTTTTAGGGCATTTTTCTCCTCATTGGCTTTTTGGACCTCTTTTGCCATTTGGGTTAGGCTATTTTTTAAGGTGTTATTTTCTTCAGTATTTTTTGGGGTCTCCTTTAGCCAGCTGTTGACTTGTTTTTCATGATTTTCTTGCATCACTCTCATTTCTCTTCCCAGTTTTTCCTCTGCTTCCCTTACTTGCTTCTCAAAATCCCTTTTGAGCTCTTCCAAGGCCTGGGACTGATTCATATTTTTCTTGGAGGCTTTGGATGTAGGAGCTTTGACTTTGTTGTCTTCTTCTGGTTGTATATTTTGATCTTCTTTGTCACCAAAGTAAGATAATACAGTCTGACTCTTTTTGTGCTGCTTGCTCATAATCCCAGCCAATTACTTGAGTTTTAAACTCTTTGTTAAGGTAAGAGTCTGCTTCCAATGTGGAGAATGTACTGTCCCAAGCTTAAGGGGTTTGTGTAGCTGTTTTCAGAGATACTTGTAGGGACCTGTAAATGTTCAGTTCTTCCAAGGTGGTATGATAAGGGGCAAAGGTGTTTACTCCTTTCCTGGCCTGTGACCACAAGTATTCCTCTCTGTCTCGTAACTGTGAGGAGAGGTTCCTCTCCACAGCCACTCCAAGCTCCACCACTCCAGCGCTCCTCCTCACCCCCCAGCACTGCCACCCAGAACTGTGACCCAGATTCACACACGGGCAAAGCAAGAGATTCCTGCCTCAGCACTGGCAAAGAGATCCCTGCAGTCCCTCTCTGATCAGCCACTGGATTCCCCCTCAGTCTGTGGGCCAGAAGCTCAGGAAGCAGCTGCCCCCAGGGCCACGCTCTTGGGGAATGGAGCTGAAACCCTGCCTTCCTCTCTGACCACCAACAGAAACAGACTTTTCCCACTGACCTTCTAAGTTGTCTTTGGCATTTGTGGATTGAGGAGTCTGGAAACCTCCGCAGCTGCCTGCGATTCAGTCCTCTGAGGCCTGCTCCAGGTTTGCTGCTGCCTGCGAGCCCATGCTGAGCTGCGCTCCCAGCCTGGCGCGATACACCTTTCTGATCAGTCATCCAGGTTGTCTTGGGCTGGAAATTTGTTTGACTCTGTGTTTTTGTGGGTTCTGCTGCTTCAGAATTTGTTTAGAGCCATTTTTTTAAGAGTATTTGGAGGGGTTTGGGGGAGAGCTCAAGCAAGTCACTGCTTTCACTCCCCCCATCTTGGCTCCACCCCCCACACTAGGATTTCTTAACCTGGCCTCTGTTAACTTGCTTTTAAGTTTTAATATTTTGATAATTCTATGTCAATATACAGCTGAATGATTTCCTTTGCAATCTCATACATTTTATTAATTTAAATCATCATTTGTAAAAGAGGTCCATCACACACACACACACACACACACACACACACACACACACGTGCGTGCGCAAGGTTAAGAACTCATTCCTTTCACCAAAATACTTTGAATCCACTGGACTTGGCCAGTATGGGAATCTATTGCACTGAAATAAGCATTCCATCCACTGCATCACCTAGCTGTCCTCCCTAATTACATGTAAAAACAATTTTTAAGATTCATTTAAGAAATTAGAGTTTCAAATTTTGTCCTTTTCCCTATTATTCTCCTCCCCCCATTGAGAAAGCAAGCAGTTTGATATAGCTTATACATGTGAAGTCATGCAAAAGATATTTCCTTATTAATAATGTTGTGAAAGAAAACACAGACCCCCCTTCAAAAAAATACAGGAAAAATAAAGGTTTTTTTTTAAAGTATGTTTTGATCTATATTCAGACTCCATCACTTCTTTCTCTGCAAATGGATAACATTTTTCATCCTAACTCTTTCAGAATTCTCTTGGATCATTGCATTGCTGAGAATAGCTAAGTCATTCACAATTAATCTTTGTACAATGTTGCTGTTACTGTGTTATCCTGACTGTGGCTCCAAGATATTTAAATTGTTGCTGTCTGGTAATATCATCTCTCTTCAATCTACCATACCAATCAAACTCTCAAAAATTGTTTCATTGATCTAGAAATTTTTTAAAAAAAATTTATCTGGAAAAACAAAAGGAACAGAATATCAAGAGAATCGATGAAAAAAAAAGTGAAAGTGACCTAGCACTACCAGATCTTAAATTGTATTACAAAATGGTTATCATCACAACAATCTGGGACTGGCTAACAAATAAGAGTGGTGGATCAATGGGATAGATTAGGTATACAATACACAGTAGTAAATGTTTAGTATTTGATAAACCCAAAGGCAGAAGCTTTTGGGACAAGAACTCATTATTTGACAAATATTTCTGGGGAAACTGGAAAGCAGTTTGTCAGAAACTAAGTATAGACTAACACCTTACACCATAAGCCAAGATCAGGTCAAAATAAATAGGTGATTGAGATATAAAGGGTGATGCAAGCAAATTATAAGAGCATGGAAAATTTACCTGTCAGATCTATGGATAAGGGAAGAATTTGTGACTAAATGAGATAGAATGTATTATGGGATGTAAAATGGATAATTTTGACTACATTACATTAAAAAGTTTTGCATAAGCAAAACCAAATGCAGCCAAGACTAGAAGGAAAGGAAGACACCGGGGGAAAAAAATTTACTGCAAGTTTGTCTGCTAACGGCCTCATTTCTCAAATACATAGAAAACTGACTCTGATCTATAAGAATTCAAATCATTTCCCAATTGATAAATAGTCAAAGGAGATGAACAGGAAGTTTTCAGATGAAGAAATCAAAGCTATCTACAGTCAAATAAAAATGTTCTAAATCACTATTTATTAAAGAAATGCAAATTAGAAGAATTCTGAGGTACACCTCATACCTATCAGATTGGTAAACATGAGAGAAACAGAAGACAACAAGTTTTGGAGGGGATGGGAAAAAAATTAGGACACTAATGTACTGTTGGTGGAGTTTGTGAACTAATTCAACCATTCTGGAGGGCAATTTGGAACTGTGTCCAAAGGGCAACCAAACTAGGTATACCCTTTGATCCAGAAATACCACTGCTAGGTCTGAGCCCCAAAAAGATTTTTAAAAAGAGAAAGAAAAGGATCTATATGTAAAAAAATATTTATAACAACTTTTTTTTTTCTGTGGTGGCAAAGAATAGGAAAGTGAGAGGATACTCATAAACTGGGGAGCAGCTGAACATGGTATGGAATATGATTGTGATGGAATACTATTGGGGTGTAGGAAATGATGAGCAGAAAGGTTTCAGAAAAACCTGAGAAGACTTACAGAAACTGATGCAAAATGAAGTGAATAGAACTGGGAGAATGTTGTACACAGTAACAGCAATATTGCATGATGGTCAGCTGTAAATGACATAGCTATTCTGAACAATGCAATGATCCAAGAGAAATCTAAAGGACTTATGATGAAAAATGCTATCCACCTCCAGAGAAAGAACTGTTGGAGTCCGAGTACAGATTAAAGCTTACTTTAAAAAAAAACTTTATTCATTTTTCTGCTTTCTTTTTGGTCAGTGTTTTCTTTTGCAACATAGATAATATGGAAATGTGTTTTTCATTACTTTACATGTATAATATCAAACTGCTTGCCTTCTAAAGGAAAGGGGAGGGAGCAAAGGAGAGTATTTAAAACTCAAAATTTTATGTAAATGAATGCTGAATTTTTTGACATGCAATAGAAGACAATAAAATAAGAGATATTTTTAAAGACTAGAAGCATGCTAGAATACATGATTTAGAATTATTTATGGACATGACCTGAAGCTTACTGATTGGAGGTATGGGAGGTGTGAGGTGGAAAGGGAGGTATCACAGTTTTACCTGAGAAATCAGAGAACGGAGAATTATGGAAAGATGGCTGAATAAGGCAGGCAACTACCTGGCTCCCCCCAATTCCCCCACAAATAACTTAACAAAGTAAATTTTAGAGCAGCAGAAAGAATTAAAAGTCAATGTAAAACAGTCATCCAGCCTAAGACAGCAGGGGAGGACTTTAGGAAAGATCTGACCTCCTATGGTGGTGGTCTGGCCTGACTGAAGTGTAGATGTCTCTAGGCAAATACCCTCAAGTCAACAAACAGCAAACCCTGAGGTGGTCTGTATAGACTGTAGCCTTATATTTGAAACTTTCACCCTGTGGCTGATATAGAGATTGGGAAGCTGATCAGGGGAATATTATGGGGGTCCTCCACTGGTGCTGAATGTGGTGCCCAGGAAAGATGACCAGATGGGGTCCTAGGCTGTGAGTGCAGGTGACAAGGAGTGAGCATATGCTGGTGAGTATGGTTGCAAAGGGGCAGGGGCTCTGCTGGCTGTGGTCATTCCCAGGAGAGTGGAGTCGTTGTTTTTAGTTCCAGGGCAGATGTGTTAGCTGACACTTGCATCTACCTGAGAGACCTCAAAGACCAAGAATGTTTTCAGTGGCAATGGTTTTGGGCGACCTGGTTGCAGCCAAAAGGCAAAGAGGAGTACCTGAGGTCACTTATAGACCAAGGTATGAGCCAGAGGAGTCATGACCACACCAGGCCTTGGATTATAGAATATTGGAAGAACCAAGAAGTGATAAATAATCCTCAGGAAAAAAAATACCATGAAAAATCTGAAGCTTGAGACATTATCTCCCACAGCCCAGGAACAGAGCCTGACTCTGACATAGAGTTAATAGAAAAGATACAGGCCATTAAAAATAAGTAAAAAACGGAAGAGCAGAGCCAAGATGGGGGAGTGAAAGCAGTGACTTGCTTGAGCTCTCCCCCAAACCCCTCCAAATACTCTTAAAAAAATGGCTCTAAACAAATTCTGAAGCAGCAGAACCCACAAAAACACAGAGTGAAACAAATTTCCAGCCCAAGACAACCTGGATGACTGATCAGAAAGGTGTATCGCGCCAGGCTGGGAGCGCAGCTCAGCATGGGCTCGCAGGCAGCAGCAAACCTGGAGCAGGCCTCAGAGGACTGAATCGCAGGCAGCTGTGGAGGTTTCCAGACTCCTCAATCCACAAATGCCAAAGACAACTTAGAAGGTCAGTGGGAAAAGTCTGTTTCTGTTGGTGGTCAGAGAGGAAGGCAGGGTTTCAGCTCCATTCCCCAAGAGCGTGGCCCTGGGGGCAGCTGCTTCCTGAGCTTCTGGCCCACAGACTGAGGGGGAATCCAGTGGCTGATCAGAGAGGGACTGCAGGGATCTCTTTGCCAGTGCTGAGGCAGGAATCTCTTGCTTTGCCCGTGTGTGGATCTGGGTCACAGTTCTGGGGCAGTGCTGGGGTGAGGAGGAGCGCTGGATGGTGGAGCTTGGTGGCTGTGGAGAGGAACCCTCCTCACAGTTACGACAGAAAGGAATACTTGTGGTCACAGGCCAGGAAAGGAGTAAACACCTTGCCCCTTATCATACCACCTTGGAAGAACTGAAAATTTACAGGTCCCTACAAGTATCTCTGAAAACAGCTACACAAACCCCTGAAGCTTGGGACAGTACATTCTCCACATTGGAAGCAGACTCTTACCTTAACAAAGAGTTTAAAACTCAAGTAATTGGCTGGGATCATGAGCAAGCAGCACAAAAAGAGTCAGACTATATTATCTTACTTTGGTGACAAAGAAGATCAAAATATACAACCAGAAGAAGACAACAAAGTCAAAGCTCCTACATCCAAAGCCTCCAAGAAAAATATGAATCAGTCCCAGGCCTTGGAAGAGCTCAAAAGGGATTTTGAGAAGCAAGTAAGGGAAGCAGAGGAAAAACTGGAAAGAAATGAGAGTGACGCAAGAAAATCATGAAAAACAAGTCAACAGCTTGCTAAAGAAGACCCAAAAAATACTGAAGAAAATAACACCTTAAAAAACAGCCTAACCCAAATGGCAAAAGAGGTCCAAAAAGCCAATGAGGAGAAAAATGCCCTAAAAAGAAAATTGGCCAAATGGAAAAGGAAGTCCAAAAGATTACTGAAGAAAATACTTCCTTAAAAATTAGATAGAGCAATTGGAAGCTAGTGACTTTATGAGAAATCAAGACACTGTAAAACAAATCCAAAAGAATGAAAAATTAGAAAACAATGTGAAATATCTCATTGGAAAAACAACTGACCTGGAAAATAGATCCAGGAGAGAGAATTTAAAAATTATTGGACTATCTGAAAGCCATGATCAAAAAAAGAGCCTAGACATCATCTTTCAAGAAATTATCAAGGAAAACTGCCCTGATTATTAGAACCAGAGGGCAAAATAGAAATTGAAAGAATCCACAGATCTCCTCCTGAAAGAGATCCCCAAAGGAAAACTCCTAGGAATATTGTAGCCAAATTCCAGAGTTCCCAGGTCAAGGAGAAAATATTACAAGCTGCCAGAAGGAAACAATTCAAGTACTGTGGAAACACAATCAGGATAACACAAGATTTAGCAGCTTCTACATTAAAGGACTGCAGGGCATGGAATATAATATTCCAGAGGGCAAAGGAGATAGGATTACAACCAAGAATCACCTACCCAGCAAAACTGAGTATAATCCTTCAGGGGAAAAAATGGTCATTCAGTGAAATAGAGGACTTTCAAGCATTCCTGATGAAAAGACCAGAGCTGAATAGAAAATTTGACTTTCAAATACAGCTCCAGTGGAACATGAAGAGGTAAACAGGAAAGAGAAATCATAAGAGACTTATTAAGATTGAACTGTTTACATTCCTGCATGGAAAGATGATATTTGTAACTCATGAGAACTTTGTCAGTATTAGGGTAGTTGAAGGAAAAAAATTGTATGTATGTATATATAGATAGATAGATAGATAGAGGGCACAGGGTGAGTTGAAGATTAAGGGGTCATATCTGGAGAATAAAATTAAGGGATGAGAGAGGATGTACTCGGAGAAGAAAGGGAGAGGTAGAATGGGGTAAATTATCTCACAAAAAAACAGAAAAGAAAAGTCTCTCACAGTGGAGGGGAAACAGGGGAAGGTGAGAGGGAATGAGGGAATCTTATTCTCATAGGATTTGGCTTAAGGAGAGAATAACATACACATTCAATTGGGTATGGAAATCTGTCTTACCCTACAGGAAAATAGGGGGAGAAGGGGACAAGAGAGCAGGGGGATGATAGAGAGGAGGGCAGATTGGGAAAGAGGGTAATCAGAAGCAAATACTTCTGAGGAGGGACAGGGTCAAAAGAAAGAATAGAATAAATGGGAGGGCAGGATAGGATTAAGGGAAATAGAGTTAGTTTTTCACAACATGTCTACTAAGGAAGTGTTTTGCATAACTGCACATGTACAACCTATATTGAGTTGCTTGCCTTTTCAATGAGGGTGGGTGGGGAGGGAGGAAGGGAGAAAATTTGGAACTCAAAGTTTTAAAAACACATGTTTTAAAAAAATGTTTTCACATGCAACTGGGAAATAAGAAACACAGGAAATGGGGTACAGAAGTCTATCCTGGTCTACAGGAAAATAGAAGAGGAAGGGGATAAGGGAAGGGAGGGGGAGAGATAGAAGAGAAGGCAGACTAGGGGAAGGAGTATTCAGAATGCATGCCATCTTGGGGTGGGGGGAGGGGTGAGAAATTTGCAACTCAAAAACTTGTGGAAGTGAATATTGAAAACTAAAAATAAATAAATTTATATTAAAAAAAGAAATCCTAGTGTGTGGGATGCCACTCAAATTAAAAAAAAACACGCACACACTTAGAGGTTTTTTTCAAGGAGAAACAGAAAGTTAATTTATTTGCTATTCTTGAGAATAGGGTGTCCCTCCACCAGGATACTCTGATGAGGGAAGACAAAAGAACCAGATTAAATAGCCCTAATGGGCAAATCCCTCCTCCCACCTACTGTCCACTACTTGGCAATGTGAAACTCTATCATAGAACAAAGGAAACAATATACATATTTATATTTCGTAGTTTACTGGAATAATATCAAAAAAGCAATTAAAAATGTGCAGTCAAGCTAGATATTATGCTGTATAGCCAGGTCCTTGTGACTGAAATATAGCAACAGATGTAACAACAAAGTACAGGAGGGTTTCAAACTTTAACTACTGAGATACATTGTACTATATAGTCAGGTCACCATGACCAAAATATAGCAACAGATACAACAAGATACAGGGGGGCCTTCAAAGGTTTCAGGCTTAGCAAACTTTAACTACTACTGTGGCAGTGGGAGAAAAGGGGACTTTCAGAAATCTATACTTAACCCTATCCTGCCTCCTGAACTTATTTCCAAATTTAGGATACTCTCATCCCAAACCTTAATTACACTGAGAAGTCTTCACTGGGACATCCCATTCACTAGTATGGGGAAAATAATTCAGGGTTAGCTGTCACAACCCTCTAGCTCTCGCCTATATTTCCCCTTAGATGCTAAGAATTTTCTTTCACCCTACCCACATTTCAGACTCCATCTGTTGGATATCTTCGGTTCATAAGCTATAGGATAGTTTTTCGGTATATTTAACTTTGTGATTTATCAGAAAAAGAAAAAAAAAGTAAACCAAGCAAAATGGGATGGCATCTAAATCAGATCAGGAAAGTGTAACAGATGTAGCCAAAGTGATTTCCATAGAGTCCAGTCAATCCTCTAGGCAATAAACTGTTCTAGCTCCCTATTATCTCTAGATTTACATACAAATTTCCTGCTTAGTTTTTGGAGCCCTTCACTACCTTGGCCCAACACTTTTCCAGCTCCATTGTACAATAGTCTTCCTGCACTTTATAATCTAGCCAAATTGGCCTTTTCTGTGATCCTCACGCAGGATTCAAGCCTTTCCCTGGCTGGTACCCAGCTCTAGAATGTACTTCCTCCTCACCTCTGCCTCAGAAACTACACTTTCTGCATGAAATCTCTCTTGGTATGCTCAACTGTTAATTTCCTCTCTCTCAAACTACTTTGTATTTATTGCATTCTGTTTATTCTGTATTTATATACATACATATGCATTTTATGTATATATTTATATATACACACACCTCTTTGTTTTTTTCTTCATTAGAATGTAAATTCCTTGCAAGAAGGAATTATTTATTACATTTGTATTTCTAGTTTCCTCCATTTTCTGGCATGTAGTTGGAGCTTATTAAATACTTGTTGGTGATGGCTTATTGCTGGCAAAATCTCTCTTAGTTACCCTTGGTTACTTGGTTACAGACATGGAAGCTTCATCCCCTGCTCCCAAGGATCCTGTATGTGTTCCTGTTGTATCACTAGTTCTGCTCATTTCCTCTCAATGGGCTCTCTGCAGGCCATAAATATTCAATTAATTTTTGTCACAGTCTCAGGCTCATGAATGTAGCAGCCAGGTTAGCTGCTCTTTTGTGCTGGTTGAGATTAAGACTTTTAGGGAAATCTTACACACAGGATGGTTAGAATGGGAGGTGGTGCTAAGGGATGCAGATTTAGGAAACTTGAAAACACAGCCCAGGTTATTACACCCACAAATGCCAAGTACTCTTTGTGTTTTGTATTTTAAGGTTGGAAAATAGATCAAGGGAGTGGCCTGTAATTTAGAACACTTGAAAAGTATAAAGTGAACCACTACGGCTATTGCAAGCTCCTAGCGGCTAAGAGAAGAGCTAAAAATTATCCCTGCTTACAGTAGGCAGGTAGGACAACCAGGTTGTAGTCAATCAATGAAGCAACAAGCATTTATTAAGCAGCTACAAGGTGCAAAATACAGACACAAAGACAATCAGGAAAGTCACCATGTATATATATGTAAGGGAAAGTTAGAGAGAGGAGGAGGGAGGGCAACCACCATAGCCCTTTAAGATGGTCAGGCTAGAGGGAGACCCATGTCACAAAACCCAGAAAGTGGTCAACAGTGTTCAGTGCCACAGAGGAGATGGGGGATAGAGAAAAGGTTTGGCCATTAGGTGATCACTGGGAACTTTGGAAAAAGCACCTTCGGTTCAACAAGGCCAGAAGCCAGATAAAACGGTCCAAGTGGAAGGAAGCGACAGCCCCTCGCCAACCTCCCCGCCCCTGTCTCAGCACTGAACACAAAGAGATGCGGGTCGGCCAGGGTAATAATCCCTGCAGAAGCCCGGAAGAAGCAAGCCTTCCTTCATTGTCTCTCCGCACAAATTGGGCAGCCCCTCCTCCTCCGGCTCGGGTCATTCTGAGGCTGGCAGACACCCAGGGCACTGCCACCGGGCGGGGCGGAGCTCGGGCCAGCGGAGGCTGAAGAGGAAGAGTAGGAGGCGGAGCTTGGGTGGCCCAAGGCCAAGGCTATGGCGGCGCCGGGCGCGGCGGGCGGCCGGGCTCTGCTCCGGGGCCTCTCCCTCTCCGTCTGGCGAGTAGGAGCCGGCTCCGTGTCCCGGAGCTTCCGCAGCAGCGCCGTCAGGTAAGAGAGCGGCCCCCGCGCCCCGGATTGCACGTTAGCACCCCTCGGGGTGCATCGGGAGGAGGAGCGGGAAGGAAGGTGGGGTCAGAACTGGAGGCCGGGCCTGTGGAGTAGCAGAGGCGGCTTGGGGGCGAACGTGACCGTGAGCGTGTCCGCAGACAGGTAGCGACGCCCCGGCTGGAGCAGACGGAACGTTCAGACCGCGAGCATCGTTACAGTTTCTGTTGTGGTCTGAGCCCCGCACCGCGCGTTCCATCTCCTCCCCCGCTGCGCTGCTGCCTGCCTCCGACCACGGTCGCGGTCACGGCCGCGGTCGGTTGGAAGGAGAGAGAGAAGGACGTTGGGCTTTGTGACAGGGCGCTAGCCGAGTATGGGTCAGCGCTTCCCCAAGTCACGTCCACCTAAGTTCCTTTGTAGAAGTGAATCTAATTCAAGACATTCAAGCCCACGCACCTCGGAGTCAGTTCTTGGCTAATTAAAGTCCCGCCTTTGCTTCTTACCACCTTCAGTGACCCAGCGCTTAGCACAGTGCCTGGCACACAGTGGGCGCTTAATAAATATTGATTGATAGGGCAGAGGACTCCAACCCCATCAGCGAAAACCTAAAAGTTTGAGCATATTTTTAGCTATATCTATGACACACATTTGCTATTATATAGGTTCATATCCAGATATAGACGATAATATTTATCTATGATAGACTTATTGTTGGTTTTGTATAGGTTTATAGCTTTATATAGACGGATATTTATAATATAGACTTTTTGTTGGTTTTGTTCAGTCGAGTCTGACTCTTCGTGACCTTATCTGGGTTTTTTTTTGCCAAAGAAACTATTGGTTTGCCATTTCCATCTCCAGTTTATTTTACAGATGAAAAAACTGAGGCCAGCAGAGGTTAAGTGACCTTAGTGTCTGAGGCCAAATTTGAATTGGGGTTTTCCAGACCCCAGGCCTAGTGCTTTCTCTGTTCCCTGCCACCTAGCAGCTCTGCTAATTATACTGGTTCACAACAACCCTGTAAAGTTAAGTATTATTACTATCCCCTCCCCCCATTTTACAAATGAGGAAACTGAGGGCAAAGGAGATAAATTGATTTGTTAAAAGAGTTTACTTTTGTTTTTCAATGAAGAAGGTAGGAGAGAAAGAAAGTAAATGCTTGCTAATTGCAAACAAGAGACAGACAGACAGATACAGACAGAAAGAGATTAAGTGACTTGTCATTTGTCCTGGAGTAATGCAGCTAGTAAATACCTGAGATAGGATTAAAACTCAGATCTTCCTAACTCCCAAGTCCAGCCCTCCATCCACTCACTAATAATTTTTGTTTTGTTGTTATTCAGTTGTTTTCAGTTG
Source organism: Phascolarctos cinereus (assembly GCF_003287225.1). Lineage (NCBI taxonomy): Eukaryota > Metazoa > Chordata > Mammalia > Diprotodontia > Phascolarctidae > Phascolarctos > Phascolarctos cinereus. The sequence goes on from NW_027556402.1 coordinate 18,223,730, forward strand.
TGTACACCTCTTCTTGACCCCTTTTGGGGTTTTCTTGGTAAAGAGGCTGGAGTGGTTTGCCATTTCCTTCTCCAGCTCATTTTGCAGATGAGAGACTGAAGCAAACAAGGTTAAGTGACTTGCCCAGGGCTACACAGTTAGTAAGTTTCTGAGGTCAGATTTGTACGGAAGATGAGGCTTCCTGTCTCCAGGCCAGGCACTCCATCCACTGTGCCACCTAACTGCCCTGAAGTAATAATTATGTACATTTTAAAATACATACAAAAAGGAAATTAAAGCACAGTAAAAATGAAATACTTGATTCTTGAGTCTTGAGAAACCTGCTGGTGTCTCTTGGATGGGGAAATAACATGAGACTTGTGTTTTGTGCTTTGACAGCTGAGTGGACTGGATTGGAGATGAAAAACAGATGAGTCAGAGAGAGCAAATAGGGTTTGCAACAATCCAGGAGGGAGTACCTGAACTAGAGTGGTGGCCCTGTGAATAGGGAGAAGAGGACAGGTTTAAGAGATGTGTTAGTAGAAACAACATGATTTGGCAACTAGTGTTCTATGTTGGGTGAGTCTAAGCTGATCCTGGGATTGTAAGAGCCTGGGTAAGTGGGAAGATGGTGGGGCCCTTGAGAATAATAGGAAAGTTTGGAAGGGGCAGGCAGGAGGATGTGGGGAAAGACAGTGTAATGAAATCTATGATTGCATCATAGTCCATCCGTGTCTGCTCCACCAGTGTCACTTCATCCCATCCAAAGGGGAAAGGGCTAGAGTCTCAATCACTGGTCACTGCTCGGCAACCCTGATTCTTACCTCTAAAGTGAGCCTGTGGCAGCCACCAAATGATCTGGGGCCTCTGGGTAAGTGTAGGTGGGAGGGATTTTCCCAATGGCACCTATGCTGCTGTGCCTCTGGTGTGCCTTATTATCAGCCAGCTTGGCTCAGAAAGAGAAAGATGTGATGGGGGTAGGGTGAGCAATGAGAGTAATAACAATAATAATAATAATAATATTTATATAGAACCTACTGTATGCCTGTCACTGTGCTAAGCACTGATTTATTTCACAATGACACTGGGAGGCAGGTGGGATTTTTATCATTGCCATTTTACGGTTGAGGAAACTGAGGTAAGCAGAAGTTAAATGACATGCTGAGATTCACACAACTAGTAAATGTCTGAGGTCAGATTTGAAACTCAGGTCTTTCTGAATCCAGGCCCTTTGTTCTTTCCACATAATATGGCTAACTGAGTAGTTTGGAGATAAAAATCTTTCCACTTTCTGATTGATCATATGGATGCGTGATATAAAAGGCTTATTGAAAGTAAGTTCCATTACAGAGAGTTTTGTATTCTGGTGACTGAGAGAGCTTCCTAAAGTACTTGTAGCAAAGTCCTGTAAAAGTACTGCTTATTTGTCTCACTGTTTGGAAGAAAATGGTACCTTTGCACATAACTGCTGGTGAGTCAGATACAGAATCCGAATGTCAAAGATGGAATCATAAGGCATTTATTTATCACCTGCTGTTTACCAGACCCTGTTGTTGGTCACTAGGGATAGAAAAAGATGAAACTGTCTCTGCCCTCAAGGACTTAACATTCCATCTGGGGAAACAACCTATATACACAAACTAGTACAAAAATTAATGAAAATGTGAGCTATTAGCTACTAGAGGAATAAAATCTCATACAAGAGGTAGTGCTTGAGCATTGTTTTGAAGGAGCTAGGGATTCTAAGCAGAGGTGAAAGAGTACATCATGGGGATGATAGAGTATGGTGTGTGAGGTGTATACAGCAAGAAAGCCTTCTTGGATAGACCCCAGAGTGAAGCAAGGAAGATAATGATAATTGAATCACTCATTTGGCATTTACTTCCTACAAATTGCTAATTGTCTTTTCTCTGAACATGAAGTTGTCATAACTAAATGAAAAATTTCTTTGAGGGGAATCAAGGAATAGGAAGGTATGTTGGAGTTCTGTTGTGAAAGGCTCGCACTGAGAAGTTTGTATTTGATCCTTGAGGGACCACTGGATCTCATTGAATAGAGGAGTGGTGAGATCAGATGTGTGATTGGGGAATTTCACACTTGCAGCTGTGTGGAGAGAACAATGCAGAGTCTGTGACAATAGTGGTGGTGGTGCTGATGAGGTTGGGTGGCAGAGAAAGAGAAGAGCATGAGAGACGATGTGGTGGTAGAAATGGCAAAAACTAACCACCAATTAATTCATTTTGGGGTGAGGGAGGAGTAAGAGTTAACTCCTAGGCTGAGAACCTGGATGACCAGAAAGATGGTGGTATCCTCATAGAAACTGAGTTTGGAGGAGGGGTTGGTCTGAGGGAAAGATAATGAGTTCTGTTTTGTGTATACTGCATATGTAAGAAAACCTGTGGGATATCCAGTGGGAATGGCATCAAACAGTTGATTATGTGGGACTGGAACTCAGGAGAGACACTTTCTGGATACATATATCTGAGGCAGAATCCCAAGGAACAAGTCAACAAACCTTCATTGAGCAGTTACTGTGTCAGGCACTGTGCCAAGTTCTGGGGATACAACCAAAGGCAAAAGCCGACCCTTGCCCTTGCTCACAGTCTGATAGGGTAGACAACATACAAACAACTATAGTACAAATGTTATGTATACAGTGTAAATAGGACATAACCACAGAAGGAAAGTGTTTTCATTTGTAGTTTGAGTGAGGTTTGAGATTCCAAAGAGCAGGAAAGAGAAAGATAAAAATTTCCCTTATGTCACATACGTTGTTAGGACAAAAGCCTGAGGGACAAATGACTAGGGGAGAAGGGGTAGTTATAACCCTGGTGTCAGGGAAAGGTGGGGAGAGCCTACCATGGAGCGTGGAGCTTACAGTCTAGCCTTTGTTGAGGGTTGGAAGGTAGAGGTGGCTGCTGGCAATCCTGGACAACAGCTCATGCTTCTGAGGAGAAAATTGGTATGTTTGGGAGGTAGAGTCCCACAAGACAAAAAAAACCCAGAAAATAAGAATGGATTGTAGAAAGAAAATGTACTTTTGAGGGTGGACAGACACAGGACAGACCTCTTGGGATCCTGAGTGGAATTAGGTGTCCCAAACTGTGAAGCAGGGTGGAATTTTATAGGGTTCTTATCTGAATTAAACAAGACCAGGCACTGGGGGTAGATTTCTGGACTGTTAGGCCAAAGTTTAGGACTGATTGCTGGGAGGGCACTGGATTACTGAGGTGTTGGGGAGGCTACTGAAGCCCTTCCAGAGAGCACTAACATCATGGGGGACCAAGAAAGGCCTCTTGTAAAAGGTGGGATTTTAGCTGAGCCCCGAAGGAAGTCAGGAGGCAGAAGTTGAGGAGGGAGAGAATTCCAGGCATGAGGCAAACAAATGAGCCAATGAAAAATTAGGGAATCAGGAGATGTAATGTCCGAGTTGAGGAACAGCAAGAAGGATAAACCAGTAAGAAAGTGGGCACAAGGCCTGTCTCCAGCATAATCATCCAACCCTTCATGCATTATCTCCCTAATGCTGTACAGCCTCCCAGCCTTGCTTCCTTCTAAGAAGGCTGTTAGCCCCTTAGAGAAAATATAACCTAATTATGACCTGGGTAAGCCCTGACATGGCAGCCCAGTTATCAGTGAAAAAATAGTGTCCCAACCCTCGCTGTGGTAGACATATTTTGGAGGTGGACTCGATGACCACTAGAAATAGTGGTCAATAAGTGGCCTTCTATTCCCCTCCCACCTGCACCCCCCCCCCGCCCCCACTGCCTTATTTTCATTTTGAGTGGGACAGGGTGAATCTCACAAGACCAGTAAGCACGGATGACTTGTAGAAGATTGAGCCTCTAATTTCATTACCTCTCTCTCCATAGAGACTCCTTTCCCGAACTTTCTTAGTTCTGCCAAAGGCATCACCATCCTTCCGGTCACTCAGGTTCACAAGCTGAACATCATTCTCCCCTCTCCCTCCCCCCCACAGGTTCAAGTAGTTGTACTCTGTGGTCCGACCTAAATTTGTCTTTTGTTGTTCTGCACACTCATATAAAAACACAACTAACAATTCCAAGATGAATAGGAAATCAGGGCATAATAACCGTTAAGCAGGACCATGAAAAGAAAGAGGAAGGAATTGATACAGAAAAGTTCCTGCTGAGTTGGAATCAGAGACACATTGCTTATATCTGCAGGAAGCTGCACAGAGAAACTGGGGCAAAGTGGTCGAGTTCACCGTGGGCGGGTATCTGATCGATGTGTTATTGTTGAGCCTTGAAGAAAGTCTTTTGCTCAGTTAGCTTTACTGATCCAATTAACTGACTAATTCATTACTAACAAACGAGTATTATTTCCAAGTCCGTCCTGTGCCCACCCCCCAAAAGCACTTCCTGGGTGACTCTTTACCTCGATCCTAGTGTCCTTCCATCTCCTTTCCACCCTTGGAGTCTTACCTTTATTTTATTTGAAGACTCAGCTTCCACATAGCTTACCAACAGACTCCTCACCACAGTCCCTCCCATACAGCCTTCCCCTTTCTGCTCCCCTTTATCAGATGCCTATCCCTATTAGAACGTAAGCTCTTTGAAGGCAAAGAGTTACCTTTTTGCCTTTCTTTGTATCCTCAGAGCTTGTTACAGTGCCTGGCACAAAATAACACTGAAATGCTTGTTGTTGATGTATCAGCTCCCTGTCCATGGTAAAGTTTAGGGGACTCTTTCCACTCTATTACACGTCATTGGGTCTGGCTGGACTGGTATCAATCTATGTATCTATGTATCTATATGTATCTATGCATCTATCTATCTATCTATCTATCTATCTATCTATCTATCTATCTATCTATCTATCTATCTATCTAATTATCTATCTATCTATCTATCTATCTATCTATCTATCTATCTATCTATCTATCTATCTATCTATCTATCTATCCATCCATTGAAATTACTAGAAGATATCTTCCTGATTTGAAATAATTAATCCTCCCTCCTTCTCCCACATTAAATTATGCTTTGACACAATAAAACCTCTTGTTTCTCAGAGTTTGGCCTTATGAAAAATTGTACCCCAGGGAGGGTTTATCTTTCTGCCACCCCCTTGCCTTAACTCCTTAAGTAATTAAATGAAATCATTTAGTGAATTTTGCTTGCCCGGGGTGAAGGCTAACAATAGTACAGCTTCATCAGTACTCTGCTTTGATACTACCAATTTCATTTGCTCCCCCTTCTCCCCCTTAGCCTTGGTTGTTTGCCTTAGGCTTGCCATTTGGAGGTCAAGGGCTGCAGTGATCATTTAAATGGGTTTCCTCTGGGCAGTTGGATTATGGTTGGAAGCAGGTTTCTAGTCTCAAATTTTTCCACAGGCCTGGCAATAGTTCAGAGCTTCATTTGGATTTTCAATACTGTGCTGATTGGTCTGGACATCTCTCCTCTGTAACCATGTAACCCTGAATCGATCCATTTACTTCCATTCTAATTTAACGGATACCATTGAATTCCATGTGTAAAATGGGTGAAGAAGGTATTTGAGCCAAACTTCTGTCAAGAATTTGCTAATAACTGGTTTTAATCTTTTCTATTGGTTTCTGGCTTGCCTTTTATGTTACAATAAGGCTGGATTGTTTTCAAGTTATATAAGTAACATTTATTTTGAATAATATTAAAATGTTCAAAGCACTTTACCCTCATTAACTCATTTTCACATACAGTAATATAGCTTGCGCTCTCTCTCTCTCTCTCTCTGTCTGTCTCTCTCTCTCTGTCTGTCTCTCTCTCTCTCTCTGTCTGTCTCTCTCTCTCTCTCTCTCTCTCTCTCTTTCTCTCTCTCTATGTATATATATATATATATATATATATATATATATATATATATATATGTAAACTCACTTGTTCAAAATGACCCTAATGAAGTAGGTGCTATTAATATCTCCATTTTACAGATAAGGAAACTGAGACTGAATTTAAGTGACTTGCCTAGAATCGCACAGCTAGTAAATGCCTGAGACAAGATTTGAACTCTAGTCTTTCTGATTCTTAGACCAGCTTTCTATCCATTGTGTTCCCTAGCTGTCTCCAGCAACTCCCAGGTGACCTTGACACCACAGGTATTATCATCACAATTCTAGAGATTGTGGGAACAGACCCGGGGAGGCTGAATGATGTGACTGTGGATAGGTTAAATATCAGGGCTGACATTTTCTGCGATGGTCTTTATTAATTAAAAGATATAGATTTAGTGGTAGAGTTATATGTGTATTAAAATCACAATTTTTTTTTTAGTGTTGGTGATGGCACTTTCTATGATAACGTCCTTTTGCTGTGATTCACATAAAATTAATTTTCTGGTTGAGTCACTTTGTGCATCCCTTTTTGGAAGGCTGAATGATCAGCCTTCTATTTTTTGATGGGTGGGCACTGAGGGCCCGTGACGAAGTTGGCCAAAAACACTAAGGAAGGGAGTGAAATTGTGGCTCTTTGGTGGGAAGGGCACAAGACAGTGCGTTGATGCTCATCGGCGTCTCTTTTCTCTTGTAGGAGCAGCAGAGAGAAGAGATCCCGCCTTCCAGAGTCCACCGCTGTCTTCCTCCCTCCCCACTGGTCCCCGCTTTGTGTTTTTGTTTTTGTCTGTTTCTTTTTAAGTAATAGAATAATACTGTCAGGAATTTAATGTTTCCTGATAGGCCGGTATGAGTGTAAAGTCTGACTCTATGTTTAATTGTCCTGAAATATGAATTAAAATGTTATTTTTATCTCTTGAAAATTGACCTTTATTTCATCTGATAAATCTCACCACACTCCATGTTGATTCTCTTTAAACAATACAGCAAGAAAAACGAAACAAGCCCAAATTTTTGTGCTATTTAAAGCCTTAAAATAAAGTTATCTCCCTCAGTTTGTTTTCTGACTTTTGAGGAGCTGATGGAACACTGTGGCTGTGCAGCGTGTTAAGACAATTCTTTTATGAAATATCAATCAGTTGAGGTAATTTTAAAAACATGAATTTAAGGCCAAAATCCTTGATGATGCCATTTATTTTTATAAGTGGCATTGTCCTTAAATTCAGAGTTATACTAATAGTTTCTATTAACCATTATCATGGGAAAATGAAGTCTTTGTTATGTCTTCAAGAAATCGGGGCATTTAACATTCAAGAAATAAATCAAGTTCTTCCATCTATATAATGGACAGATCATCAGACTTGGAGTCAGGAAGGTGTAAATTAGAATCCTGAGTCAGAGCCTTACTAGCTCTTGACCCTGGACAAGTCATTTAACTTCTGTCTGTCTCAGTTCCTCATCTGTAAATATGGGGATGATAACATCTTCTACCTCCCAGTGTTGTTGTGAGGACCTAAACTGTGGGGTCATAGTAGTCAAATAACTTTCGTAGTTTAAGCAGGTCTGTAAGATAATCACTCAATCAATAAACATTTATTAAGCACTTAGTATGTGTCAGGCATTGTGCTGAGTGTTCAGGACACAAAGGGAGGCAAACGACAGTCCTCAGGGAAAGATTACTTTTCTAACATGTAACTGTGTCTTAATGTTCATTTTTTTCTATTATTTGCCTCAATTTTGTCAACCTGCCTATAACTTTTAAAAATTATTTAAATCTTTTTTTTAGCATTTTTACTTAAATTGAATTGGCAATGCTTCTTTTTCTATCAGACTAACAGTAGGAGAATCCACATTTCAGGGGCCAGCAAATCTTCTCTCTCTATCTCTACATCATCTATCTTTCTTATCTGTTTTTGATTAACATCTTTTTCTATATCATTTTCATTTTAGAATATCCTTCCCCATTCCCCTACTCTGTGAGCTAACCTTATAACAAAGGATAAAAGAAAAAAGAATGAAAAAGGAAAAAAAGAAAAGAAAAAAACAACTTACCAAAATAGTTATAACAATCTATCTGAGATCATTACCCCCCTTTAGAATATTTAAATCATTGTTCTAATTGGATTTACAGAGGCCAATTTCAACACAGATACCAAGTTGTACAGCCTGAAGTCAGGAAGACCTCAATTCAAATCCAGCCTCAAACATTCACTAGCTCTGTGACCTTGGGCAAGTCACTTTAATCCCCATCTGCTTCAGTTTCCTCAATGGTAAAATGGGGATTAGAATAACATTTGCCTCACCCAGTGGTTGTGAGAAGCAGTTGAACCAATATTCGTAAAGAGCTTAGCACAGTGTCTGGCATATTGTAGACACTTAAATGCTTGTTACCAGTTACCCTCCTCATAGCTGAAGGTTTGCCAGGATCCGTTTTCTTAAATTGTATCTTTTCCTTTCCTTGTTGGCAAACACTATTCTTTCCGTTTTCCTAGAGTCTAACTATCTCATGCTACTGAGATCTATCAAGTGTCCTATTAATTACCTAGTTATACTTCTGTTTTCTTATTGTCATTTTTTAAGTATTGAAGATAGTCCTCCAGATTACTCTCCATGTTTAATTTCTGCAATCTTGAAATAACAGAGGCAGATAGTGTACTTTCATTCAAGATTTCCAAAATATACTCTTCCCTGCTTAAAAGAGAAATTGGCTAGAGATAAGCTAGTATTATAAGACTTATGATTAAGCTATTAATTAAATAAGGTAGGAAAAAAGACACTCTGAAAGATTTGATTGGTAGGTGGGATGTCTTGAACAAACAGTGAATGTCATATCAGCCTTGAGTCTTGAGTCTTGGGTTGTTTTGACATTCTCATAAAAATCTGCATTTCTGTTTCTCAAACGGTGTCTGAGGTGGAGAATAAGGAGTAGGTATTTCATATAAGTATGACTCTATTGTGTTAGTTCCCAATATATCCTTAACCTGAGATCTGAGGTCCAGGTGGTTTAAGAAGGTGGCCCAGCAGAAAGGCAGATACTTAAGGCTATGTCTCCCATCATCACCACTACAGATTTTCAAGCAATCCATAGAAGTTTCTCATGGAACTCAGAGATTATGGGTTTGGTTAGCTCACTTGTTTTGAATATACATCTTATAAGCACACTTCACATGTTTTACTCCTTAATTAGCAGTGATATGGCTGTTTATATTGTCTTGTTCCACCTAAATTTTACAGTCTATGAGAACCAGAATTTTTCTTATCCAAACTTCAAATCTCCCTCTGGCCCTTTCATTATGATCTTCATTTGGTAGGCACTTAACAAATGTTTTTCACACAAATGATTTAGACCTGGGGGTGGGGTATTCACATGGAAAATATTCAAATAATTATGAATCATTTATTACTGGTCTACTATTTTCTAGGGGCAAGTAGGTGGTGCCATAGTGCACAGAGCAGTAGGCCTGGAATCAGGAAGACTCTTCCTGAGTTCAAATCTGGCCTCAGACACTCATCATGTGACCCTGGGCAAATCACTCAACCTTGCTCAACCTCAGGCTATAGGATAATAATAGGACTTCCTTCCCAGGATTATTGTGAGGATCAAATAAGTTAACACATGCAGAGTGCTTTGCCAGTTTTAAAACACTGTAGAAATGTTAGCTATTGTAATTCCAGCCAGCTCCTTCACAAATGAGTAGCATTAATCACCAACAGAACCTCGGTGGCTTTGCTCAGATCCTGCACTGCTACCAGAAGGTGCTTGTGCTGGTGAAGCTGGGTCCAGAGCATCATCATAACTCTTGAATCAGGATTTATTTTGTCTCTGGTACCACATGGAGTAGGGAGGCTGAAGAAACTTCTCAGTTGTTATGGATATGGTTACACACATATGAGTGTGTATGTACGTAGATAGAGATAGATAACAAGCAAGAGGTATACACATATTTGCATAGGTATATATGTATGTTCATATATATATATATATATATATAAAAAATTGTATGTGTATATACATATATACCAATGTGTCATATATGCCTATGTATATATAACATATACATGTGTGTAATATACATGTAATAATAGTATGTTACAGAGGTATACATATATGCCATAAATTTCAATACACATATAAACACATGTGCATATATTATATAAGTATATGCTTATATATGTCATATAACTATGTAATATTATGATACATAATATATGCCTTGTGTATATGTATGCATACATATATATTCTCACACATCCATGTATACTACCTGCCTATAATATACTATTATATGTACATATGTATAATAATGTATATATTGCATTATATGTACATCATATATGCACATGTATATGTATTATACATACATTGCATTGATTTATATTATATGCATATGCATGTATAGATGTATATACCTATATGTATGCACACACATATATACACATATACCCCCTGCCTATAATATACTATTACATGTATATTATTATTAATATATACATACATGTGTACTGTTACAACACATAAATGATACAAACATGCATATATATACCTCCTGCCTGCTTTCTGAATAAAGTGGGGAAAACAAGAAAGAAATACTTTACCATCATACATAGTGACAAGTCTATTTAAACCTGATTTGCAAATAGAAAGAAAAAAGACTACCAGAGCCTGTGATGACCTGTGATAACCTTTTAATATTCTGGTCATGGGCTATCCATTTTAAGCTTGCTGAAGGTGGTGTGAGATCTTGGTTTAAACCTGCTTATTGTCAAATTGCTTTCTTTTTCCAGCACTTCTTATCAAATGTAGGCTCCTTCACTGTGTTATTGGTGTTCTTGGCTTTATCATACACTGGGTTATTGAATTTAATTTTTTTCTGATTTGTCCTTATCTAGTGTGATCTTAGGCAAGCCACTAAATCTCTTTTAACCTCAGTTTCCCTATATGTAAAATAAGGAGTGAGACTGGATGGTCTCCAAGATTTCTACCAATTCTAAAATGATAATCCAATGATGTGATGGATATATATGCCAGAGGGTTGGATGTCAGGCTGCCTCAGCCTCCCTGCCATTAAGAGTCATAGGGATCCCCGGCCTGTGTCCCTGACCTGAGTACCTGGCTAGTCCCTGCTGGTTTCAATCCTGTTTTATTCAGGAGTAGTGTTTCCAAGCAGGTTGACCCGCCATTCCACTTTCTCTAATAGCTCTCTTTCTTTTCTTCTTTGGATCCAAATCAGCATCTGCTGCTTTTTGCAGGGTGGTTGGAGTATAGGGAGAGTCTTCTGGGCGCAGCCTTGAGGGTCTGGGCCCTCCTATAATGTAACACATTTCATCCCCTCCTTCCTTTCTCAATATTGTTGGATCAGGGTAGAGTCCTTGAAGAGGAATGGCAAGATTATTCCCAGACTCAAGTCTATCAGTCAGCTTTTATTTCTGCAGCACACTCTGTTGAGGCTGATCTGGGAGGAGCACTGAGTGAGCTCTTTAAAGATTTGAGTTTTCTTTTGTGGATTCATGAGGATTTTACCCTGTCAGTCTCCTCTCCCTCCCTCCCTCCCTCCCTCCCTCCCTCCCTCCTCTCTCTCTCTCTCTCTCTCTCTCTCTCTCTCTCTCTCTCTCTCTCTCTCTCTCTCTCTCTCTCTCTCTCTCTCTCCCCCTCTCCCTCTCTCTCTCTCTGTCCTGTGCATTCAGCTGTAATTATTCTACATCTGACACGTCATTCCCTTTATTTTTCAAATAAGTCTTAACAATTCTCTTGCCAGGCAGACAAAAACAATCACTGATTTTCATATCCAATTGCTATTCCCTCTTCTTTTTCAAGCTACCATTATTAGACCTTAGAACCTTTGAGCTGGAAAAAATCTCAGAGATCCTTTAATTTAACCTCATTTTTCCCAGATGAAAAAAAAAACCCTGAATACCAGAGCATTTCTGATTGGCCCAAGGTTTCCCAGCTAATTAGCAGCAGAGCTTGGGCTTGAAAAAAGGTCTTGATTCTCAACTGAGTGGTCTCTGCCTGTGATTTATAAAAAGCTTACTTGAGAATTAAATGCTAATTTCTTTATACTTGAGTCAGTTTTGTCGTCTGAGCTCCAATACATTATCCATTGTTGATGCTGAGTCATTTCAGTCCTGTTGAACTCTTCGTGACTCCATCTGGGGTTTTCTTGGCAAAGATACTGGAGTGGTTGGCCATTTTCTTCTCCAGCTCATTTGACAGATGAAGAATTGAGGTAAATAGAATTGAGTGACTTGCCCAGGGGCACACAGCTAGTAAGTGTCTAAGGCCAGATTTCAATTCATGAAAATGAGTCTTCCTAATTCCAAGCCCAGCATTCTATCCACTGTGCCATCTAACTATGCCCCTCCAGTGCATACCAATCTACCAACATTGATTTCAAACCAACCTCTACTGCCATTGTTTGAGGGAGCAACCCTGTGGAAGAGGCTTGCGTCCCCACCAGTGCCACCATCATCTGCTGACCAAGCACCATCAATACAGCAAGTGAGATGCCTAGAAGAAAAGACAGGATACGACATGGACCAGACCAGTCAAAACCACTACCATCTCCTCTCAAACATCAGAGGACATGGCTCAGGACCCTGAGCCCGAGACCCTCAGAGATAGCAACAACCCCCATGCCCCAGTCCCTATTTCTAGCTTGGCCCTTGAAGTCATCACCCACACTTCCCTGATGTTGGTGACAACACGGGTAGAGGTCCCTCAGCAGCTCTAGCTACTGAAGAATTTGAAAATAAAGTTTTAATGCTCACTCTCAAGTGGTTCAATCTTAGAAACAGATATGGCAGTGATACTGAAGACACATTAACATACTGTGAGGACCACTGGTCCTTTCCACCTGCCCTGCAGCTGTGCCCTCATCAATGTTGTTTTCCCCTATTAGAATATTAGCTCTCTGAATGCTGGGGCTGTCTTGCTTTGCTATTTATAACTCCGGTTCCTGGTATAGTGATACGCACATGTTCAGTCATGTCTGACTCTTCATAACTCCATTTGGGGTTTTCCTTGGCAAAGATACTGGAGTGGTTTGCCATTTCCTTCCCCAGCTCATTTTACAGATGAGGAAACCAAGGGTGAAGTGACTTGCCCAGGGTCACACAGCTAGAAAGTGTCTGAGGCCAGACTTGAACTCAGGAAGATGAGTCTTCCTGACTCCAGGCCACCTAGCTGCTCCAATTAATTAGTATTAAAAATCACTTAATAAATGCTTTTTCATTCATTCATTCTCCTCAATCGTAAGTCAGCATTAGTTCTTATGTACCAGAGCTGCTATTATTTTGAGGGTTATTATGTTTTACCTTTCAGGCCTGAAAAGGTAAATTCAGCTTTCTGTGCTTTGAAGAAAGCGTCTTACAACCTGCAAGAATCTAGCTAATTGTTTTAGAATAATATGTGTCTTCTGGCGAAATTATAAATGTCCTATTTAGACCATTCAGTGGTGGTGCACTAAAGAAAACTGCTTTGAGCCAGTGCATTTTTAAATTAGAAAACAACAACAGCAAAGTATTGCCTCACAGAGGGCATCTGGAGTCATTTTATTTCAAATTTAGTGATGCTGAGCTTGCACTTTCCTGTTAAAATCGCAGTAGTAGATTAAGTTAAAAATATTTTGATTTGCCTGAGGCTACAAAGCATTAAACTCTGCATAAATAGGGCCTCCAGGGAACTGCTAATGAATGTAGTGACATTTTTTTTTTACCTTGTATTGGTCATAAAGCCCTAAAATGAGTTTAATTTTAGAACATCTACAAGTAAGATAGGCATAAAAGCAAGTGAGTTACATGCAGAGCAATGGGCCAGAAACTGATTAGCACACAAAGATTCTCTGCATTAGTTTCTAAGTGTATTTTAGGGGACCGATTTTTGATTTGCTTGGAAACAAAAATAAAACATTAGCCAGAAAATAAAGCAGCTACTCTACTCTAGGAACTCAGCAGCACATTTAATTTCTGATTATTTTGATATAATTTTATTTGCTTAAAGGCCAAGCATGTAAATGAAACAAACAGAAATAGGATTGCCAGGAGGTCAGCGAGCAGCACCTCTTGTGATCTGTTCATGTCAATTTTGTTGGAAAATAACCCCCAGACCCAAGTCCTTCTTTCTAGCTTGGCCCCTGACATCATCATCTAGACTTCCCTGATGTTGATGACAATCCCTCACTGTCTGACTGCCTAGCAGTGTCTGATTCTGTGCTGGGCATCAACCTCACAGCCTGCTTAAAAACAGACCATCTAGCCTTCTGAGCTGATCCTTTTAGAAGAAAGAATATTGCATAAAAATAAGTGTCTTTGTTTTACTGCTTACCTCTGCTGCAATTGATTTCACCTGATCAATGAGCAAGCCGTAAGTGCCAGTGAGCATTTATCAAGAGCTATGGACCAGGCACCTTGTTGGTTACGGGGATGCACACAGAAAAATGGCATACATTTTACCCTTCATCAATCAACCAATACTTACCATAGGCCTACTATATACATGCCAGGCACTGTCCTAGGTGCTAGGACACAGGTACAAAGAAAGAATCAATCTCTTCTTGCATAACACTTAAATTCTTTCATTTGTCATTATTAATGAACAATTTCTGTCACTTGTGATGCAAGAGAGGTGCATGGAGATCCTATCTTTGAATATAGACTCATTTTTTTTCCTATACAGCTTCTTTTATACAGAGAAGTAATAAAGGAAATGCTTACTCAGTTGTAATTGGCCACACTAATTACAGGGATGCATAGTGGTACAGAAAAACAACAACCTAATTAAGAAACATCTGCTTTAAGAAGATACAGGTGCAGACATGGTACAAACAATGAAAACAGAATGTAGGGGATAGAGGCAAGTCAAGTCAGTAAGCATTTGTTCGGTGCCCGCTATGTGCCAGGCACTGTGCTAAGCAAGGCAGATATAAAGAAGTAACAACACACACACCTCAAAAATATAAGCACTGGGGATGCAAAGAAAGGTCAAAACATATACAGACACATACACACACAATTCTTATTGTCATGGATCCCAGAGGCAATTAAGTCTAGAAAGAAACATCTGTTCAGACAGACTACTCAGCACACTACATCAGTCCTATGATTTATTAAAACTAAGATGGGATCACTTAAGTTCAAAGTTAATTAAAATGCATTTCAGTCTTGACTTTTTGTCATTCTTTGCACAGTTAGTGCCGAAGTGATGAGCAAGGAAACCTTATGGAAAGGTATAGCTCATAGATGTGCCAGCTGGCTAAGATCTAACATCATTTATTGAGAAGGACCAGTGGGATGCCTCAGCTGTCTATAAAAGTGAGCAGCTAGGCTGCATACCAACTTAAAAACAGTCTGTACAATGCAGATCACACTGATGACCTGAATACAGAAGGAGAGGATTGATTTTGACTGATTTCCCTATACCTGGCAATAGATTTCAAAGGATATCCCAAGGGGATAAAGACCAGTTGTAGAAATCTGGTGCAATCTTTGTATTTACCTTTTAAATTTATCTTTATTTAGCTTTCCATAGATAATTGTTGGTGAGCATCCTGAGAAAAGGGAATGTGTATATATGTGGTTATGTGCATGTGTATATGTATGTGTATATGGGTATGTATGTGTATGTATGTGTTTATGTGTATATGTATACCTGTATATGTGTATGTGTTTGTACGTATGTGTGTTTTGGCCCTTCTTTGTATCTCCTGTGCTTAGCACAGGGCTTTTCATATAGTAGCTTATTTTCTAATGGGTGAGGTAAGTGCATACAAAATACAAACAGAAAAAATATAAATTTAACAATTAGAAGTATATGCAAAATAGTTAAGCAAAGGTTAGGGATCAGGGAAGGCTTCATGCAGAAAGAAGAGGTGCTTGAGCTGAGTCTTAGAGGTAGAGAGGGCCTCTGTGAAGGAAATGGGGGCTGAATTCTGGGCTGGTGGGACAGACAGGGTGTGCAAAGCCACAGAGATGGAAGATAGGAGTGTTGTGTGGGAAGAACAGAGAGAACAACAGTTTGGCAGGATTGCAGAGTGTGGAAGAGGGAGCAATGTCCAGCGAGTACAGGAGAGCCTGGGGCTAATTTGTAAAGGGCTTTAATAGCTAAACAAGGTATATTTGAGCCAAACATTACTTGGAAGCTACTGGAGTTGTTTCAGTAGAGGAGTCACATGGTGGTATTTACACTTAATGAAAATTACTTTTGCAACAGTGAGAAGGGAGGATGGACTGGAGAGGGGAGAGACTTGAGGCAAGGAGACGAATTAGTAGGCTATTCAATAATCTAGAGATGAACACCTTAGTTTAGGCCCTCCTCACTTCTTACCTGGTCTACTGGAATATGAGCTCCCTAATTGGAATCCCTTCTCTCCCTTCTCCAATCTGTCCTCTCCATAGCTACCGAATTGATAGTGCTAAAACATCAATCTGATCTTGTTACTAACCTGCTACCCTCCAGTATTACTATACCCCTTGTTACTACCCTTCCAGGGACTCCTTGCCTCTATCATCATCTCCAGGGGGTTCAATGATCCTCTCTATGCAGATAATGCTCAAATCTGTTTATTCAGTCTTAACCTCTGCTGACCTCTAGTCTCACATCTCCAACTGCTTATTGGACATCTTGAACTTGATTTCCAATAGACATCTCAAAATCAACATGTTCAGATTATCTTTACCACCAAACTCCTTTTTCCCACCTTCCCTATTTCTGTTGAGTGTATCTTCATCCTCCTACTCACAAAAGCTCAAAATCTTCTGAGGTGTTATCCTTAACTCTTCACTCACACTAACCACTCATATCCCATCTTTTGCCAAGCCTTATTTTTTTTTTTACCTTACAATATCTCTCATACACGTCCCCTTCTCTCCACTACTATAGCTGCCATTCTAGGCTTTCTTCATGCCTAGACTTTTCCAATAGCATGTTTCTGGTTCTCCCTGCCTCAAGTCTCTTCCCACTCCAGTCCATCGTCCACTTGGCTGGCAAAGTGATCTTCCTTAAACTCAGAACTGACCATGTCACCTCTTGTTAGGGGCAGGCTTGTTGTAGGAACCTTTTTATTTTATGGATGAAATGAGTTGCTTGTAACTCATTGAACAGTTAACAAAAGGAGGTTTACTTACCCAAATTATGACTTGGATATGCAAGAAAAATTAGCTTCTGTAGATCTGCTGTCCCTCCCCTCCACCCCACCCTTGTCTCCTTATGGAAATGTACTGTTGGACAGAGTATGGTGATTTGAATGTTCTTTAAACATCCTTCAAGTTGGAGGGGCCCCAACTCTACGTGACTGGAACTTTTTTATGCCTGTAGGTTACTAGAAAACTGTGGCAAGAGAGGCAGGGGCTAATGAGGGCTTGGGGACAGCTTTGTCACTTCTTGGGAAAAACTAATACTTGTTTCTGGGAAACAGGGGTGGGAGTACTCTCTGCTTCTGTTGGAACCCTCCTACCCAATAAATTCCAGTAGCTATTACCTCCTGGATCAAATATAAAATCCTCTTCTTTTAAAGACCTTTTAGAATCTGGCCTTTTCCTATCTTTCTAGTCTTCTTACACTTTCCATATGTCACCCATTTGTAGAATTCTTTCTTTCCTCATCTCTGTTCACTGGCTTCCCTGATTTCCTTCAAGATTCAGTCCAAATCACACCTTCGACAAGGGACCTTCCTTACTCAGATTCTAACCCACACTCTCCCTTTCCTCTGTGAGCTCCTGGAGTTCAAAGACTGTTTTTGCCTTTCTTTGTATCCCCATAGAATGATGTTAGCATAGTTCTTGGTGCACAGTAAGTTCTGACTAAATGTTTATTGACTGACTGGCTCCAGTCTTTCTAGATTTATTTTATGTTACTCTCCTTCACACATAATGTATTCCAGCCTGGCTGGCCCATTTGTTTCTCCTTGTTATAGGAATGCTATCTTAACCTTTCCCCCCATGCAAGTCTGTCTAATTTTTCTTTAAAAGGCGTTGTATTAAAACATTACTCGAGACCTGGTTGGCTCAGGAGATGAAAAGCTCATGCCTTTGACAGTAGTTCCTCATCTTCTGAGTAGAAAGCAGCATAACAAGTTTCAGGGGGGTGTTCACTAATGGATTTCAATGGGAGCTTCCCTTGGCTGAATCAATTCAAGGTGTCTTCAGTGCCTCCCGTAGTTGAAGAGCCTTCTCCCACAGTGGGTATGTAAATCTCCTTGTGTTAATGACCTACAAGTGTTTCATTTTGTTCTAGTATCAAACCTAACCTACTGGGGACTGTTCTGAGTCAGACCCAGCCCAGAATTCCTCTCCGTGACATTCTAGCTCCCATCACTGTGTATTTGCATAGGCTGCGCCCCATTTTTTGGTATCTATTCCCTTCTCCCTTCTACCTTATGAAGCTTTAGCTTCCTTCAATGCCCAGTTCATGCCTCCTTCTATTTGAAGCCTCTCCTATATTTTGTTGTTGTTGAATTGCTGCAGTCGTATGTGATTCTTTGCGACTCATTTGGGGTTTTCTTGGCAAAGCTACTGGAGCGGTTTGCCATTTCCTTCTCCAGCTCATTTTACAGATGAGGAACTGAGGCAAACAGGGTGAAGTGACTTGCCCAGAGTCACACAGCTGGTAAGTGTCTGAGGCCAGATTTGAACTCAGGAAGATGAGTCTTCCTGACTCCAGTCATGGCACTGTATCCAATATGCCATCCATCTGCCAGATATTTTGTAAATGTTAGCTATTATTGTAAGGATATAAAATAATAAAGATAAGGACAGCCTATAGTTTAGCATAAGTCAGTGGTGAATTAACTCAATACCTCTAGGGAATTACCCTGTTCTTAAGTATTTTCTTAATGAAATGGCTACTTCTCATGTGCTGTATTTGGGGAGCTGCCTGGTCATTAAAAGGATGAACTTGTTGACTGAATTACTATTGTTAATTACATGATGAGGTGATAGGAATGGCAGCTGTTTAAAAAAAATTACTTGGAATAGAAAAGACTTGAATGGAAGTGTTACTGTAGAGGGTATGCGCAGAAGCTGGAAGCAGCACTAAGATTTTTGGGACACTCTATGTTTTGTGTGGTTATTTGTGTTGCTACACCCACACTAGATGTAAGCTCCCTCGGGGTTGTGTTAAACTTCTTATCTTTCCTCAGTGTCTACCTTGGTGTTCTTTACATAAGAGATGCTTAATAAATATTTGTTTGATTCTCGGGGCAACAAAAGGAATGCCTAGTTTGACATGATGAACGGTCATCCAGACTTTGCTCAAAGATATCTAATGAGCTGGGTATTATTACCCACTAATAGTGACAATAATCACTGACATTTATACAACACTTACTGTATGTCAGATATTCTAACTGCTTTACAACTATTATCTCATGTGATCCCCATAAACAACCCTGCAGGTGGCTGCTGTTATTTTCTCCATTTTATGGTGGAGGAAACTGAGGCAAACAGAGGTTAAATGATTTGCCCAGGGTCCCACAGCTACTAAATGTCTGAAACTAAATTTGAACTCAGGTCTTCCGGACTCCAGATCTAATACTCTAACCATTGCACCACCTTGTTCCATTACCTCTTGTTGTTCAGTTATTTTCAGTCATAGTTGACTCTTCGTGACCCCATTTGGGGTTTTTCTTGGCAAAGATATTAGAGTGGTTTGCCGTTTCCTTCTCCAGCTCATTTAACAGATGAGGAAACCGAGGCAAACAGGGTTAAATGACTTGCCCAGTCAGAGTCACACAGCTGGTAAATGTCTGAGGCCAGATTTGAACTCAGGAAGATGAGTTTTCCTGACTCCAGGCCTTGTGCTCTGTGCACTACAGTGCCACCTAGCCTCCTCTGGAAGCAGCGTGTTCCATTTGTGGCTGATTCTCCTGATTAGAAATCTTCCTAAGTTTGTTTAGAACCCAAACTTGCTTCTTTGTCCATTGTGTTCCTTGTTCATAGATCATAGATTAATAACTAGAAGGTACTTCAGACACCATGTGCAGTCATCCTTTCCATACCACAACTTTCCATCACAATTTCTATATATTGTGGGTAGGCATAAGAAATTAAATGGGATTTTGGGGGGAGTTTTGCAGAAGCCATAGACAACACATAAAGCCCGGAAGATGACACAGAAAAAGTTTCAGAACTCAGAAATGCATAAAATATATGTGTGGTATTGTGTAATATCAATATATTTTATCTCTTAATACCACAATAATTCATACTTCTTCTCTGGTACGAAAGGAGGACCAAAGAATTTTACATGGTTTTTCCAGATTGCAGAGGTGCTATGCCCCTAATCCTCATGATGTGGCAGGGATAACTGTAGTCCCAACCCCTCTCTTTATAGAGGAGGAAGCTGAGACTCAGGGTGATGGAGTGACTTGCTTAGGATTACATAGATGGTAAATGACAGAGAGAAAATTTGAACCCAGATTTGCTTACTCCAAAGCCAATGCTCTGTATAGTTTACCATGATACCTCTTTCTAGTTCTGCCTTCTGAGTCCAAACAGAACTAGTATCTCAGGTGTCAGCCATTCAGATATTTGAAGACCACTACCATGTTACCCCTAAGAATTCTCTTCTTTAAACTAAACACCCCCAGTCCTTCAACCAATCCTTCTATGCCATGATCTCAGGGCCCTTCACTGTCTTGGTTGCCCTCCTAGACACTCTCTAGATTATCCACATACCTCCTAAAATGTGGTGCCCCAAAATTAAAATACTATTTCAGATGTGGTCTAACCAGGGCAGAGGACCATGGAGTTATAGCCTTGTAAATCTGGACGCTTGTAATGTAGCCTAATTATTGAATTAGCTTTTTGGGTTAACATCACACCGTTGACTCATATTGAAATTTCAGTCTCAATGAAACTTCCAGATCTTTTTAGGTGAACTGCTCCCTTAGGCAAACTCCTCTTCTTATAATTGGGCATTTGATTTTTTGAACCCAAATGTAAAATTTGACATTTATTCTTATAATTATCCCTCAGCCACGTCCTTTGGGCAAAATTCCTTTTACCACTCTGCTTGTAACTTCTTTGGCAAATGGCTATATTAAAGTCCCTTTGTGGGCCTTCAACTTTAGATTTTCTCATCTTAAGAAGAACTTATAGCCAAATTAGCACCTTCCCTTGTATACACAACTTTTCCTGACCTTAACTTCTCCTTAGCTTCCATTCAACAATTCAGAAAACATTTCTTAAGTATCTGCTATGTGCCAGATACTGTGTTAGGCTTTGTGCAAAGACAAGATAGTGTGCAGACGGGTATGTAAATATACAAACAAACACACGTATGTGGCCAATGTGGGAATTTGTTTTGCTTGACTTTTTAAAAAAATGTTTATTTTATTCTGAACTTAAGAAATAAAATAAGCATTTCTATAACATAGCAGAAACATAGGGGGGAAAGATGACAGTACATGAAACTGCAAATCTATTGTGTACAACTTGCCATTCCTTTTAAATATATAATGAAGCTATCATGTAGCATGTTTTTTCTTTTTTTTCTTCCCTGATGTCTGTGTGTGTGTGTGTGTGTGTGTGTGTGTGTGTGTGTGTGTGTGTGTTACTTTCGGGGGGGTAGAGGTAGATAGGAGGGAGAGACAGTGTATTTTCATTGGTTGAAAATTTAGTTGATTAATTTTTAAAGACATGAAGACATGGGATGGAATATTACATACTGGGGTCAACGTGTAGGCCAATTTGTCTGAAACATAGAGTGCGTTATATCAGTCTGGAAAGGTATGTAGAAGCCAAATTGTGTGGGGCTTAAACACCAAACAGGATTTGTTTTTTTATTCTAGAAGCAGTAGAGAGCCACTGAAGCTTCGTTTGTCACCGACTTATTTCTCCTCCTTGAATCTAAATCTTCTTTCTCTTCCTAGACTCCTCCTTTGCCTAGATTCATTCTCTTGCTTCTCTTTATTTGCAGTCAAGGAGGATGAATTGCCTTCAGCCAAAGCCATATTTGAGGCAAAAGGTACCATCTTGAGAAACACAGCTCTCCTCCTTTGTTCCTACAGACAAAAAAACCTGAGAACAACTTCAAATCGGCTGATAAATTAATCAGTGCTAGGTCTGCAGGGCAGGATTTTTCAATAGGTTCCTCTTCGCTGTCTCCTACATTCCCAGGCATTATATTTAGAGGGCGGATGTACTGTCATTAAAGAAATAAATCCGAATTTGGAATCAGACATCATTCTTCTTACAAACTAGCCCTTTTATTTATTTATTCTTATTTTTTTTTTTGCTTTTTAGTGAGGCAATCAGAGTTAAGTGACTTGCCCAAGGTCACACAGCTAGTAAGTGTCATGTGTCTGAGAGTGGATTTGAACTCAGGTCCTCCTGAGTCCAAGGCCAGAGCTCTATCTACTATTCCACCTAGCTGCCCCTATTATTTTCTCTTAAAAATTGTTTTTTTAACAGTGTTTTTTCACATTCAGTTCTATTTTATTAAAGTTTGCTTGTCATTGAAATAACATGAAAACTTTTAAAAGTGATACTGATATTGTATATTTGTTGTCATTACAGAAAACTCTTTTGGCAAATATAACAAATTAATGGCACGAACATATTGTAAATATATATATATATATATATATATATATATACATATATGTGTATACATACATACATATATTTACCAGTTTAAAGCAAAATCCAATCGACTTTTTTTTTTTTGGTGAAGCAGTTGGGGTTAAGCGACTTGCCCAGGGTCACACAGCTTATAAGTAGCAAGTGTCTGAGGCCAGATTTGTCCTTCTGATTCCAGGGTCAGTGTTCTATCCACGGCACCACCTAGCTGCCCCCCAATCAACTTTTAAAGTAGTCTATTGAGTCACTGAGCTAACGCAAAGTCCTCCATGGCTTATTTTTGTCTTTTAAGCAACTTACATTCTGAATAAACAATTAACATGATTTTTAAAAAAATTGAGCTCCAAATTTTCTTCCTCCCTCTATCCCCTCTCTGACCAATTAAGAAGCCAAGCAATATATCAATTATACATGGGAAATCATGCAAAATATTTTCATATTAGCTATGTTGCAAAAAATAAGCAAGAAAAATGAGGAAAATTTTTAAAAAATCTTCAATTTTTACTCAGAGTTCATCAGTTATCTCTCTGGAGGTAAATAGAATTTTATTTATTGTGAGTCCTTTGGAGTTATCTTGCATCATTGTATTGATTAGAGCAGCTAAGTCTTTCAGGGTAGGTCATCATTACAATATTACTGTTGTGTATATTATTCTCCTGGTTTTGCTGACTTCACTTTGCTTCAGTTCCTATAAGTCTTCCCAGGTTTTTCTGAAACCATCCTGTTCATCATTTCTTACACAATAGTATTACATCACAATCACATACCACAATTTGTTCAGCCATTCCTCAATTGATGAGCGCCCCCTCAATTTCCTATTCTTTGCCACCACAAAGAGAACTGCAATAAAGATTTTTGTACATTTAGGACCTTTTCCTTTTTTCTTTGGTCTCTTTGGGATGGACCTGGTAGTGGTATGACTGGGTTAAAGGCTATACAGAATTTTATAGCCCTTTGGGGAAAGTTCCATATTGTTCTCCAGAATGGTTGGACCTGTTCACAATTCTACCAACAGCGAATTAGTGTCCCAGTTTTTCTATATCCTCTCCAGCGTTTGTCATTTTCCTTTCATATCATGTTAGCCAGACTGATATGGGGGAGGTGCACCTCAGGGTTGTCCTAGAGCTTTGATTTATTCTTCTGAAAACTGCCTATTTATATCCTTTAACCATTTATCAATTGGGGAATAACTCTCATTTTTATACAGTTGACTCCTCATATTCAAGAAATATATTTGAGAAATAAAGCCTTTATCAGAGAAACTTGCTTTTAAAATCCCTCCCCTGAAGTTTCCTTCTCTCTTTCTTTCTAATTTTGACTGCCTTGGTTCTGTTTGTGCAAAAACTTTAATTTCACGTAATCAAAATTATTAATTTTACCTCCCATCATCCTCTCTATCACTTCTTTGGTCATAGAATCTTCCCTTATCCACAGATCTGGCAAGTAAAATTTTCTTTGCTCCCCTAATTTGCTTATTGTATGTCTTTATGTCTAAATCATATACCCCTTTTGACCTTATCTTAGTATACAGTGTGAGATGTTGGTCTGTGCCTAGTTTCTACCAAACTGCTTTCCAGTTTCCCAGAAAGTTTTGTTAAATAGTAAGTTCTTGTCCCCAAAACTTGGATCTTTGGCTTTATCAAATGCTAGATTACTATGGTCATTTACTACTGCATATAGTGTACCTAATCTATTCCACTGATCCACCACCACTCTATTTCTTAGCCAGTACCAGGTTATTTTAATGATTGCCACTTTATGATATAGTTTGAAATCTAGTACTGCTAAGCTAGCCCTTTTGTAGACCATAATGTTTGCATCCATTAAACCTCAACAAGAGATGTTAGAATTAAGCTATCAGCAGCAAATTTGGGACCTCTATGTGGGTTTAGTTGCCTATCCTCCCAATAATGACTATTTCCAAAAGAGTACCACAATACATTCCTCCTGGGAAGTCTTGATGGGAAAGGCTGTATTTCTGCCATTTCAGCCCTAAAGTAGACCACAGGAGCCTGTTCAGGACTACACTTGGTCATCCATGACTATAGGTGGACACAGCTATGATGCAACATTAGTTGGATGTATCTAGCTCAGTGGAGATAACATTAGCTTTCACCACAGATTTCCCTCAGCACAGGAGTGGGACGAATGCAACTTGGTAGTAGGTGATTGCCCAGAAATGGTGGCTTGAGATTTCTAAGGTCAACTTCTGCATTAATTCCCCGACCTAGT
The DNA here is from genome assembly GCF_003287225.1 of Phascolarctos cinereus. NCBI lineage: Eukaryota > Metazoa > Chordata > Mammalia > Diprotodontia > Phascolarctidae > Phascolarctos > Phascolarctos cinereus. The sequence goes on from NW_027556402.1 coordinate 18,248,346, forward strand.
ACAGACTTCACAACCTAACTCTTTGGTCTGATAAAGGAGGGTTCTGACAGTCCCTTTGGATCTTGGGGGTCTGCAGACACCATGGCATCAACTTGGCCTAGCCATTTTCTTATGCTCATTATCTTCCCAATTCAGGCCTTACCTCTTCTGCCCAATGTTATTATCATATCACCGAAAGAATACTGGGTTTTTGAGTCAGGAGTCCTGGCTCCCATTCCTGGCTCTGCTGTTTGCTGCTTGCATGACCTGGGAAAAATCACTTCAGTTCTCAGGGCCTCAGTTTCCTTATCTGTAAAATGAATAGATTGAAATAGATGCTTTCTGGAACAGACCCTTTCCTACTCTCAATCTATACTCTTATCTCCTTCTTCTCTCCTCTAATTTTTCTAGCCATTCACAGGTGTTAACCATGCCCTGGATGATGGATATTCATTATCCCTTTGGCCTGTAGACTTTGTTCATCATACAGTTGGTGCTTAATAAATAAATGCCTGTTGATTGATCATCAATGTTGTCTTTTTAATTGCCTGTTTTTGTTTGCTTGCTTGTTTTTTTATAGATGTGAGGCCACTGTTATCTCAGGAACTGAAATGGCCAGACAGATCTGTAAAGAAATATGTCATGAGGTAGAATCATGGGTGTCCCTTGGGAACAGGAAACCTCATCTCAGTATCATTTTAGTAGGAGACAACCCAGCGAGCCATACCTATGTGAGAAATAAGATAAAAGCTGCTACAGCTGTAGGTAAGTAAGCATTTCATGTGAACACCTATCTATTAAGCATTTCACATGCAGGGCCTTCTTACAGATTTCATTTTTAAAGGATCTTCAGCCATTTAAAATCACAGAGTTATTAATACATGACTTGGTACCTCATTGCTGGAAAAGAATGTAAGAGACAAGTCAGAAAAAAATCAAAGTTTTTTTTTCTTTTTCTACATTAGTTTTACTTAATTAATAATTTTCTTTGATTAAAAAGCATTGCCTTGTGTGCTTTAGTGTGACTGACACATTCTGCTGCCTTGATGTCTCTAGTTACGTATCTAAGGACTATAGAATATTAAAGTTGGAAGGGACCTAGAACAGCAAGGGTTATCTAGAACACTTCCCATCTGCTGCATCACTAACAAGTGGTCATTTAAGTCCAGCTTAAATGTTTCTAATCAGAGAGAAACTCACTTTCCCATGACGCAAGGACAAAGGAAAATGAATTGAAGAGACATAAATAAATCGAAGCGTGTCTGACGGTTGGAAAGAAAGGAATTGGCAGAATTGGTTTCATTGGGATTCAAGGGCAATAAGAGACATGATTTCATAGGAAATTTGGTCATCTTTCCTTAGCATACTCAATATGGTTACAAGGGAATAGACCACAATTAAGGTAATTGCAGTATACATGTCACCACTATTTCAGAAGATGAAAAAGGAGTGAGAGATTCTATGATGACCTTCGTAAGCATCTCTAAATCAAGTCAAACCTATGCCTTGGTATTTAGTCATTTCAACAAACATGAGGGCTCAGGTGATGATGGAAAATGGTGAAAAATATGATTTAGGATTAAAAAGAGAAGCATGTGAGGTGTGGTGGTTGCTATAATTTCCACTACCAAGGAGTCTGAGGTTAATGGATAGCTTGAGCTTGGGAGTTCTGCGCTACGGTGGGTTAAGACGATTGGGTGTCCACAATAAGTCTGACATCAATATGGTGAGATGTTAGGAGCAGGGGGCAGCCGAGCTACCTAGAAAGGACAAACCATTTTTATTTGTCTATTTCTCCACAGGGCTGGAAGTGTACTGGCCATTCACAGGACCATTCTTACTCTTGATCATTATGAGAACTTCGACCTTTTTTGTTTCTGGTTTGAGTTGGTTCAACTCTTGTTAAGCAGTCAGATGCTCCCCTTGCTTGAGAGAACTTATATTAATACTGGACTTAGTGCAGTCATCCAATTGACCTAGCTCACTGCAGCTCAGAACCCCTGAGCTCAAGCCATCTACTAGCCTCAGCCTCAATGCTGCTAGGTGGTACAGTGGGTAGAGAGCTGTGCCTGGAGTTAGGAAGACCTGAGTTCAAATCCAGTCTCAAACATTCTTGGCAGGCAGCATTGAAATTGACCCACTGTCCCAGGCACTTCTAATGAATACTTGAATGGTTATTGTCTGACTCCTATATGTTTTCTTGTAGGCATTGGTAGTGAAGTCATTCTGAAACCTAAAGATGTTTCTCAGGAAGAACTTTTGGACATAACTGAGCAACTAAATATGGACTCAAGAGTTAGTGGTATATTGGTTCAACTGCCTTTGCCAGGTAATGTAATTTTATGCTATGCCTTGGGTGTAATTCTAAGAAAAAACTGGCATGTGTTACAGTTATCTTCAAAGTATTGTATTTCATTTTTAAAATATTGGAAAAGAGACTAGCGTAAAGATGTTTATCCTAGTATGAAAATGCTGAAGGTTTTTGAAATTCTTTATTCTGCAGCTTTTTCAATGGAGTAAATTAAAATGCCACAAAATAGGAAGACAAATGACAATACCAGTGAAGACAAGACAGTGCATAGCTTTGGAAGATCTTCTCCTGTTAGTTTTGGTCATTGGATACATAGCTTGTTGGGTTCAGCAAACATTTACTAATTGCTCATTATGTTCGAGGAGAAAAGATATATATGCCTCTTTATAGTCATGAAAATATATGTAATCCTCTCCCACAATTTGACCAATCTGATATAAGCAGCTAGGTGGTACAGTGGACTTGGCTTATTGTTTTAGCAGACAGCTGGTTGATGTGGTTGATACAGCCTTGGATCTGGAGGCAGGAAGATATGAGTTCAAATCCATCCTCAGACATTTAACTAATAGGCGAGTCACTTAACCATTGTCTGACTAAGGTTTCTCATCTGTAAAATGGCGATAATAATAGTACCTACCTTCTAGTGTTGCTGTGAAGATAAGAAGTAATGATGTTTATGTCTTATAAACTATTATGCACACACATATAGTTAATGTATGTATATATACTAAATCATTCACTTGTTTCTGCCAAGAATACAAGTTAATATTGCTCCTTTTCTCCAAACTGTCTGCAAAATATGGTAGTAGCTATGATTACTTGTAAAAATGTTATGTGATGCCAGTATATTATAGAGTTATGGAATATTGGCCCTGGAAATGATTTTAGATATCATTAAGTCCAGTGGGCAGCTAGGTGGCACAGTGAATAGAGTGCCGGGCTTGTTGTCAGGAAGGCTTGAGTTCAAATCTGGCCTCAGACACCTGCTAGCTGTATCACCCTGGGCAAGTCACTTAACCCGGTTTGTCTCAGTTTCCTCATTTGTAAATGAGCTGGAGAAGGAAATGGCACATCAATGTAGGTGCCAAGAAAACCCCAAATGGCAACATGAAGAGTTGGATGTGATTGAAACCACTGAATAGCAACAAATCATTGAATCCAACCTTCCTGTTTCATGGAAGAAGAAACTGAGGACTAGACTGACTGCCGTGACTAGTTAGTCATAGAATTTGTCATCAGAGTTCAAAGGTATTTTCTCTTGGCTCTAGTACAGCCATTTTGTTTTGAAAGGAAATCATGCAACTGGCTGAAGCTTTTTTCTTAGAAATTTTGTTGAGACTTCCACAAATTTAATCCAGGCAATTAACTGGTTAGGGGTAAAAGAATTTCTGGCTCAGCTTTATGATAAGCATTTCTTGGACTAATTGTAATTTACAGAGTAGATCCCCCTGGTATCTGTTGATCAATTTACATTTACTTGATGCAAATTTTCCGCTTTTGTTGTCTTCGATATGTAAACCTCCTTCAAAGCAAAACCAAACCGAACTAAAACAAAAAACCATACCAGACTATACCCCACTTTTGTACTTTGAAAGACTAGTTATTTTACTGGTATGGAAGGTAGAATACACCCTCTATATTTCGCTAGTTTCTATGGTTGAAAAATTAATTTAAAAAAATAATTACCACCACAGTAAGATTGTGGATAACCCTGCTCCCTGCACTTAGGTAGACTAGTCCTTGGAGAGAAGACACACAATCTGTCCCTGGGGAAGGATCATAAAATAACTGGGTTGACTGATTGGTTACCAAACATTCAAAAACTTCAACTCTTCTGCATAGTGGAAATCATGTGGGGTTTGGAGTCAGAAGTTCTGAGTTCAAATTCTAATCCTATTACTTGTATGACCTTGGGCAGTTCACTTAACTTGTCTGGGTCTTTGTTTCCTGATTTGTCAAATGAGGGGTTGCCCTGGATGACCTCTGATGGCCTTCTCCAGCTCTAAAGCAATGAGCCTGTGAGCACCTAAATAAGAATCTTGTTCTCTTTTTTACATAGTTATCTCCAGCTAACTATAGTCTTATTCCAGGGATGTATATAGAATTTCTCTTTGGAATTTAGCACTCTCTCCTTCTTGGAATTTCTGGTAGCTAAGCAGCTCCATGGATAGAGATCTGGGCCTGGAGTTAGGAAGACTTGAACAAGAAATTCAAATTCTGCTTCAGACATTTACTAGTTGCATGACATTGGGCAAGTCACTTATGCTGGTTGCCTCAGTTTCCTCAACTGTAAACTGGCAATAATAATGCAGGGCCGTTGTGAGGATCACATGAGATAATAGTAAGTAAAGTGCTTAGTACAAGTCCTGGCACATAGTAGGTGCTTTAAAAAAATGCTTGTTTTCTTTCTTCCTGGCTTCATATTTGAATTCTTCCTGCCTTGGGAGGACAAGCTAGAGCATGTGCTCTGCTGGTCTAATCTTTGGGAGCCCAGAGTCACTCCCATGTCAATGATGAGGCTACATCATACTTTGAAGGTATTTAAATTATATCAGTAAAGGGGCAGCTAGGTGGTGCAGTGGATAGAGCACCAGCCCTGAAGTCAGGAGGACCTGAGTTCAAATCTGGCCTCTAGACCAAACACTTGACATTTACTAGCTGTGTGACCCTGGGCAAGTCACTTAACCCCAATTGCCTAAAAATAAATAAATAAGTAAATAAAATAAAAAGGAGAGGGAGAACGACATATGCATTAAAAAAAATTATGCCACTAACACTAAAATGACCATACTCTTTGGTTCAGAAATATCACTGCTAGACCAAGAGGTCCGTGAAAAAAGAAAAATTTAAAAACTATATATATACATATATATATAAATATTTTTTATCAAAAATATTAATGGTAGAAAAGAACTGGAAAAAAGGAGATATCTATCATTTGGTAATGGCTAAACAAATTGTTTTACATAAATATAATGAAATATTACTGTTAATGAATTATTAACATGATGAATACAGAGAATGGAAAATTTTACCTGAACTGCTACATAGTGAAGTAAGAAGAATCAGAAAAACAATAAATAAAATGATTGCAACAATGTAAATGAAAATAACAATGCTAACAATACAACCAACACTGAATACTATAAAATCATAGTGACCAAACTTGGTGCCAAAGAAGAGATGTAAGAAGGCACCCTACCCATTTCTCGGCAGAGGCATTGGGTCTGAAACTGTGCAACACTGAATAATATTGCAAAAAAAAGGGAGGGAAACAGTTCAGCCAAACTGACCAACATATAAAAAAGTAAGACTTTTAAAATTCTTCGTTATAAGGGATGTATTTCTGGAAGTGAGAAAGGGAAGAAATATATGGAAATGGAAATGGAAAAGTTGTATAAAAATAAAAGCTATCAACTGAAATTTATTTAAAATAAATTATGTTGATCACGAATTTCTAAGTATTGTACTAAATTTTTTTTCATTAAAAAAGTACATTTATTCTTGTAGAAAGTGTTCAAATAAAAGTCCTACTTGTTTCAGTTGATTTTTATCAGGATTAGGCCACTAGATGGCAACATTGTTCCATGTGTGATTAGTATTAACTAGGCTTTGTGTCTGATCTGTGGCGGAATTCTCTGATTCTCTCTTTCAAGGCCAAGTAGGCTACATACATCAACCCTTCAGGTTTCCAGGATACCCTGAGCAGGGCAGGAGGCTTAGGGCAATTTTTTCTCAACCACTATCAGTCGGAACTCTCTCTGGCTGTGTTCCTTCCCCATACTCACTCTTGGTGGGGGGGCAGGGACTACTACCAAATTCCATTCAATCACTAAAAATTGATTACTTTTTTTAACCAAAAAGATATTTATATCAGAGATACAGCAAGAAGAAATGTACAAATACTTTCCCTAACACCCCTGGGGTACAACTTCCCTTGTGTCATTCTATTGGGCTGAAGTACTAAAAGTCACTTCTGAAAATGACATTTTGCTCCCTGGGGCATCAAGGCTGAGACACTCGACCTATACTTTGACTCTTGGATTGTTATGGTTCACTCACCCAGCCTTTCCAAACTCTTAAGGTTGGAGATTCCATTCCCCTTACTGGACTCCCTGAGTGAGTCACTGAGATCCCCCAAAAAACAAAGAGAATATTGACTGAAGCTGACAGGCTTTAAAATGCTAATAAAAAAGCCTCATGCTCATCACATGTCTGACTGATCAGAACCAATTACCTAACGTCCACTTGTACTCTAGTCTCTGCAAGATACTTTCCTTACACGATTCTCCAGAAGCCACTTTCTAGCATCTTCCTCCTGGAGAGATGCCGCCTGAGGTGGTCTGGGCATGTGGCAGCTTCCCATGGCAGATTCACGTAACTTTAAAACTGACCTTAGAAATGATCTCATCATTCAAATTCAGCAAGCACCTTTAAAGCACCTACTATTTTCCTGGTCTTGTACAAGGCACTATGGCACCCTCCATGCTGCGGATGTGGTTGCATTTTAGTTGCGGGGAAGAATCACATGCTCAAAGAATGACACAAAGAAGCACAGGGCAACCCCTAATTTATGAACAGGTTGTAAAGTTATTGAATAAAATACAAAATCATGAAACTTTTACAGTTTGAATTTAGGGACTGGCAAAACTACTTTCAATATCATAATGAAATTTAGATTAAAATTATTTATCTTCTAAAGGAAGATCATTGATTTTACCATGATATGGTCCCTTATGAGTACAGACTGTTTTCAAAGCTAATTAAATTAGACTAAGGAATTCATGGGGACAGCTAAGTGGCACACTGGGCATGGAATCAGGAAGACCTGAGTTCAAATTTGTCCTCAGACACTCTCTAGCTGTGTGAGCCTGGGTGAGTCACTTACACCTATTTTCCTCAGTTTCCTCATCTGTAAAATGAGCTGGAGAAGAAAAGGGCAAACCATACTAGTATCTCTGCCAAGAAAAGCCCAAATGGTTATGAAGATTTGGAGGTAACTGAAATCACTGAACAACAACAAAAGAAATTCAAGTGCCTAATAATAATAATAGCTAGTATTTATATAGTGCTTTAAGGTTTGTAAACAACTTACAAATACCATTTCATTTTTTCTTCATAGCACCCTAGGGAGGTAGGTACTTTCATTGTCCTCATTTTACAGAAGCTGAGACAAACAGGGTTAAGTGACTTGTCCGAGATCATATAGCTAGTGTTTGAGGTCTTCTTGACTCTAGGGCCAATACTCCATCTTCTAGGCCACCTAGCTGCCTAACAACTCATTGAATGAAATTAATTTATGGAAATAAGTGCGAAATGTTGAATTTAGAAATGTATGATTTCTTTTCCATGAACACTACTTTAAAAATAGGATTTAAGCTACTAATTTTTTGCATATTATTAAAATCTTAGTAGTCTAATGCAAATAAATTCAACTTGCCTATGGGGGAAATTACATGCCTTATTAAATGTATTGTAATAAATGCATTCTATTTGTCTAAAAGCTAAAAGGACCGAATTAGAGGGGAAACAAGCCTATAGAAAAAAAATGAAGTTTAGACTCAAACTGTGATGTCTTGAAAAAATAATTCGTTCAGATTTATGATTTCATTCACATATGGATAAGGAAACCCTCTTCACCAATGCAGGTTGGCACCTTCTTTTCAATTAGTACTTTTAGATAATTGTGTGAGGCACAGAGAGATTAAGGAGCTTGCCCAGGTCAACACAGCCAGTATGTGTCAAAAGCAGGACTCGATTAACTAGTGTAGAATATATAATTAGCAAAGGAATTTTAATATGCCTGATACTTCATTTTGGCCTTTCAGATAGGGTGTTTTATTAATGGGTTAAGAATTATGCTATTAATCACATAATTCACTTAATGTAGAATAATAAGATCTTATAATATGATGTTCTATATTTGTGCACCTATTATTCATTTTACACAATGACACCACAGATAGCCTATGTGTGAACATTTCTGCGCATTCATATATTGGTCTCCTCCCATAATTAATTATTTTAGTAATAAGTAAATATAGTTGGGGTTATATCATGCTAATGCTTTATGAATATAAATTCTTTAAGCATTTTATTGGCATGAGCAGACACTCAAAATGAGGGAAAGAATTCCTTATCATCTGTCAATCTTTCTCCCCTTGGGCTCTCAGAGCCCTTTACCAAATGCCTGTTAATTGGAATTCATAATAATCCTCTGAAGTAGAAAACTCTTCCGTTATAACTATTATGAGTAAAGTCAAGGCCCAGATCAATGATGTTGTTTCTTTCAGGGAAGGTAAATATTGTATCATTGAGCAAGACTTCTTTTTTATTCTGACCGACCTCTCCTGGCACTGGACTTTCATAGCATCATAGAATTTAGAGCTGACACGGACCCTAGAGATCATTTAGTTCCGACTTTTAATTGTACAGATGATGAAATTGATGTCCAGAAAGATGAAGAGAACTGTCCTTAACACTGCATATACTAGGTGGATTATGATTAAAGAATAGTTTTTCATTACTGTTTGTGATGTCAAGGGAGTGACAAAAAATTAAATGATTCATGAAACCCCAGGATCCTAAATGAGTGAGCTTGGCATGATTCTTTCCAATTTGATTCCCAGGATTCCTAAATGAATGAGCCAATTTTGAATATCTTTCAGACCACATAGATGAACGGACAGTCTGCAATGGAATTGCACCTGGAAAAGATGTAGATGGGTTTCATATTGTCAATGTTGGACGACTATGTCTGGATCAGCATTCTATGATACCAGCCACTGCCTGTGCTGTTTGGGAAATCATAAAGAGAACAGGTACGTAACTCTGAGGAGGGGCAGCTAGGTGGTGCAGTGAATAGAGCACCAGCCCTGGAGTCAAGAAGACCTGAGTTAAAATCCAACTTCAGACACTTGACATTTACTAGCTCTGCAACCCTGGGCAAGTCACTTAACCCCATTGCCTAGCCAAAAAAAAAAAATTGAATACTGATAACATGGGGGCAGCTAGGTGGTGCAGTAGATAGAGCACTGGCCCTGGAGTCAGAAGAACCTGAGTTCAAATCCATCCTCAGACATATGACACTTACTAGCTATGTGACTCTGGGCAAGTCACTTAACCCCAGTTCCCTCACAAAAAAGAAAGAAAGAAAGAAAGAAAGAAAGAAAGAAAAAGAAAGAAAGAAAGAAAGAAAGAAAAAAAAAAAAAGAAAGAAAGAAAGAAAGAAAGAGAAATAACCTGAGTAGGGTGGGTATGAAATACTAAGCTGTTCACTGATTTATTATTTCTTACACATTCCACTGGCATGGTAGATGTTCAGTAGATATTGACTGAAAGAACGGGTAAGTCCTAATAACATATATGATTGACAGATGTTTAGTTGCTGGACTTCAGACTTAACATCTGAGAAATGGGGAAAATGGGAGTGCAAATCTGAAGAATATTTAAAATGCTTTCATGGATTGATGACCTTATCAACATGGATGCTTCCATCCACACTTTCTCATCCTGTGTGACTCTTGCCCATGTCTCACCATTGTACTGTATGTGTTAGAAATCTTATGCTAAATCTATTGACATTTTGTGGATATAAGTAGAGTCCATGGACTCTTGGTCCCTTCTCAGACCTATATCGACTGAGTAAGGGATTCTTAACCTGGGGTCCATGAACTTGCTTGTTTCTTTAAAAAAATTTTTTTGATAACTATTTAAATATATTTTTATAATCACATGTATTTCATTTTATGCATTTAAAAACATTTTTTGAAGAGTCCATAGATTTCTCTTTCTTTTATAGGGCCCAAGGTACACTAAAAAAGGTTATGAGCCCCTGAATTAATTCTCCCATAGACATGCTGATTATTCTTATGAAGATTTTGTAGCAATAGGAAAGTAGGCATATGGATTGGCAATTATTGCCATTTTATTTATTACCTTTTTCAATGCTTGATTTTTTCCCCAGGTATTTGGTATCTTCTTTTTCAGATATCAAGAGAATAGATACCTCAGCACCCTCAAAGTTGTGTTGCCTCTGTTAACCAGAATTCTCTGTATTATGCTTTTTCTAGCCCAGATGTTCTTTCCACATTTCTTATTTTTAGTGCCATTTTTACTTCCTCTTTCAGGCACTGTTACAGCAGATGCAATCATGTGAATGCCTTTGATAGAGGAATAGTTTGGTATGGAAATCTTAATGGATCCTCTCCATATTTCATCTGTTTGACTTTGTCCCAGTTAAATCAAGTGTCTTCAGGGTGATCCAGGTTAATTGGCTTTTACCAAAGTTTCTGCAAACTCATGTTATAATACTACTCATAATCTTCTGCCTTCCCCTTCCAATACATTTTATATACTGCAACAATATTGCCGTTGGCTGCCATGTCTTTCCATTTGTGAAAAAAAAACAAGTGTTTGCTGGCTGTGGCAATTTCTAGATTATTTTGATCTCCTCATTTAGTTATCATTTATTTCCTTACGAATATTGACTTCCAATTTTCCAGCATCAATGAATAATATGTTTAAATAGGTCAAGCAGGAGTTGTTTAATTGCATGCCATATCTTCTCTTTTGTTGTCTTCTAATCTGAGATTGTTTCCATCTTTTCTCAACAAGTCAATGGTCTGACTGGACACAAATAGCTAATATATAAATGATTCTCACGTCAACAATGGGTCATTTTTTTCATTAATGATTTCATTTTTTATCATATTATTCAGCTATTTACCCTGTTAAAAATCTGAATTTCTTCTTGAAACTATTTGTGTTATGTGGACATCAGACTTCTGTATAACCTACAGTTCTTTGGCCATCTATCTTCTCTATCTATCTATCTATCTATCTATCTATCTATCTATCTATCTATCTATCTATCATCTGTCTATCATCTATTTATCTATCTATTTATCTATATATACCTTGAGTCACATTTTCCAAGTAGTTTTCAACGTACTTCCCCATGCTTACTCTTGCTCTGAAGTCATTAAGTTATTAAGTTATATGTTAATTTAATTTGTAGAATCTTATTCAGTTCTTAGAGAATTTATCTCCCTCATCCTCTGCAACAGATGTTATTACATAAGCTACAACTATGTTCCCAGTGGTCTTTTTTTTTTCATGATGACTATAAAATAAGACTTATAATAGAAGATATGTAGAAAGAAAGATATAAAGAAGGCATGGAGGATGTAGGCCAAATGGACTGTTGTTCTTTACTTTTGTACTCTCCTCCCTTGTTTCTTGTGTAGTGGAGAGAAGACTGGGTTATAGAGCATACCTGGATTTGAACCCTTGCTTTTATAACTTACTTTCTATAGTCTTAGGAACTTAACATCTATGGATATCATTTCCTCATCTCTAAATGGAGATTGGGCTAAAGAAACTCTAGCATCCATTCCAGCTGTAAATCCTATGATCTCATATAGTAATAACTAGCATTTATATAGTTCTTTAAAGTTTGCAAAGCACTTTATAGGTATTATCTCATTTAATCCTCACTACAAGTTGGGGAGGTAGGTGCTATTATTAACTTCATTTTACGGATGAGGAAATTGAGGCACAGAATGTTTAAATGACTTATCCAGGGTCACATAGCTAATGTATTTGAATTCAGGACTTTCTGACTCAAAGTCCAATGCTCTATCCACTGTGCCACCAAGCTGCTAATCATATCATTGAAAGAATGAGGCTCTCTGCACAAATTTTCCAGAAAACTAAAGTCATTTAAAAATATTAGCTACTTTTTTTTCCTGCCTAAAGTGTGTTACATTACATATGCCCTTGTGTGCTTAGAAACAAAATCCTATACATAGGCTTTAAATGTCAACTGATCCTCTTTGCTTTAATTCCATTATTGATTCTGGTATGTAGGACAGTTTGTTTGCCTCTGGTCTAAGTGGCCCCAGTGTGCTTTAGGGATTTTCTTGATGGTTTTTCTCCCTTTTGCCATTTTTCAGAGTTCCAGCTTCAGGTGGCATCTAGCCTCTTCCTAATAAGCTATTCTATAATGTAAGAATAACCAAAAGTGTCCCGGAAAAAGTCATCGGTTTTTAGAGTTGTCGAGTTGGAAAAGACTTTAGACATGGTGTTGCCCAACCTCCATATTTTAGACTTGAGTAAAGTGAGGGTCAGAAAGGGTAGGTCACACAGACATTCAGGAACATTCAAGCCACAAGCTTAGATGTGTGGGCTCTGTGTAAGATATTCCCCTAAGTCCTCTGGTTTTTCCCCCCTCACATAGATTTGAGTCCGATGTAATTAAGATCTCTGGAAGCAGGATAAGAGGGTGTTTTTCTAGCTTCTGCAGCACAGTTCATTTATAAGCCACTAGAATGCAAGTCTCCAAGTACATCGCAATGATCACACAGAACCTGCATGTTCATTTGAAGCAAAGGGAGAAATCCTGAGATGGCATTAAGAACAAATAGCAGTAAAACAAATACTATCAAAGAAAAATGTTGTGTTATCCACGTGTCAGAGAGGAATCATTTATTTATGTCTTTAGGTCACAGAGCAATAATTTAATTTCTGTTTTGGGGGACTATTTTGGTCAACCTTTTAGGCGTTTGAACTGCTTCTCATTACTCTTTCTACCTTCAAACCAAACTGTATTTTAAGGAATCGAAACATTTGGAAAAAATGTGGTTGTGGTTGGAAGATCCAAGAACGTCGGAATGCCCATTACAATGCTTCTACACACTGATGGAGACCATGAGAGACCTGGAGGTATGTCTCTAGATATTCTATTCCAGCAATCCTACTATTTTTCTAAATAGCCACACATACTCGATATAAAATTTGCATTAAAATGCAATAAAATTGTGTTCTTGTTTCCTTGTATGATTTTAATGATTCACTTAATTTTTTTTTTGCCATGGGGTTGTAAACTCATTCAAATGTAGGATGAATAAGAAGATATGTTTATAGAATGCTTTACAGTTGTAAATCCCAGCTAGGTGACGCAGTGGATAGAGTATTGTGCCTGGAGTCCAGGAAGACTCATCTTCCTGAGTTCAAATCTGGTCTCAGACACTTACTAGCTGTATGACCCTGAGCAAGTCACTTAACCCTGCTTGCCTCAGTTTCCTCATCTGTAAAATGAGCTGGAGAAGGAAAGTCCAGGTCTCCAAACTCCAAATCCAATCTTGTTTTCTGTGTTTGGACTTCAGAGTTTGAATCTTGCCATTAAATATATATATACACACCTACGTACATGTGCATATACGTAAGGTGAGTACTTAGATGTATATACATATGTATATGTGAGGACTTAGATGTATGTGTGTCTGTATTATATAGATACACATATACACATATACATTTGTATATATGTATATATTTATTTATTTATGCATGCACATTATATATGCACATGCATATACACATATCTACACACATCTGTAGATATGTGAGTACTTATATGCACCTACCCACGTACATACGAGCATATGGATATTTATGTATATATGTGCCTATCATAATACATATTCACATGCATACACATTTACATACATGTGCATGCATGCAAGTATGTGTCTGTATATATGCATATAAACAATGCACGTTGTACGCACGTCACACAATATGCACGTGTCATATGTATGCATGTGTAGATTGCATATATATGAGTATTTACATTTATGTGTGTACACGTAAATTACATATAATATACACATATACATACACATATACATGTATATGTGTGTGTTTGTCAATGATAATTTAAAATCCTACTTTAAATTACAATGAAATTACAGGGCCCCTCAGGAAAGTCACTGGAAGAATGATTATTCCTGATTTCACTGCCTAACTCTAGCTTACACTAATGCTTTTTACCTCACGGAGTATAATGAAGACTGACTAATTTACACAAAGCATCCCAAAACTTTTAGTGCAGCTTTAAGCACGCAACATTTTCGCACTAAGACTTTTGGGACACCCTGTATATTGGTGGATGGTTATTTGCGCTACGCCTATAGAAGGCTTTCTCTTCAGTCCTCCATTGATAATTCTCCACTCACATTGCTAAAGTATATTTCAAATGGGAACATTTCATTCCTCCATTCATTCCACAAACATTTACCAAGCTCATAGCAAATTCACCTTGCTGAGCAGTGGGGGCAAGGATAAATTAGATACAGTGCCTGCCCTCAAATAATTTAGCATCTAGCAGGGGATAAAAAGACCAGTATTTAGATAGACATGCAATGCTTTATAAGCTGGACTTAAATTGTGCATAAAGTATTAAAAGGTGGAAGTGGGAATGGGAAGAAGGCACATATGACGGGTATTGGTGGAATGGCTAGTTGTCCACCTGGGAACCTACAAATCTGAAAATCAATTTTCCCACACTCAATATTTTATTTTCTCTGGTTAATAATGATACAATGATCATGACTGACATTTGTATATGTTACTTTAAGATGTCTCTATCTATCTATCTATCTATCTATCTATCTATCTATCCATCTATCTATCTATCTATCTATCTATCTATCTGTCTGTTGGTCTGTCTGTGTCTGTCTCCACATTTAATACTCACAACAATTGTCTAAGGTAGGTACTACAGATGCTATTATCCTTGCTTTACAGATAAGCAAATTTGGGCTTAGTTTACTGATTTGCTATGGTCATGAAACTAATAAGTGAGTAAAAGATGGGATTCACAGAATCTCAGTTAGATGAAACCTCAAAGGCTATGTAGTTCAATCTATAACTGAATTGTAGTATCCTCAAGCATCTAGTGGTTGCCTAAAGACCTCCAGTGATGGAGTCTTCCTCTTAAGGCGTCCTGATCCATCCTTGGAGAGCTCTCCATCCCTAGCACCCCCAGCACTGATAGATGAGCCTTTTATCTCAATTTACCTGAAAGTAGAACACTCCAGTTTCTTCCTTCACAGGCACCCACCCCCTCACCACCTTCCAGCTCTTCTCCTCCATTGTATTCTCCCATTAGAATGTTAACTCTTTGAGAACAGAGGGATGGTCTTTTTTGATTAAAGCTGTATCTCCCATTTATCACAGCGCCTGGCATAGAGGAATAAGTACTTGATAAATGTCCTTCCTTCCTTCTTTCTTTCCTTCCATCCATCTTTCCTTCCTCCTTCCCTGCCTTCCTTCCCTGCCTGCCTGCCTAACTTCCTTCCTTCCTTCCTTCCTTCCTTCCTTCCTTCCTTCCTTCCTTCCTTCCTTCCTTCCTTCCTTCCTTCCTCCCTCCCTCCCTCCTTCCCTCCTTCCCTTCCTCTCTTTCTTTCTTTCTTTCTTTCTTTCTTTCTTTCTCTAAATTTTTAAAATATTCTCATCTAGATCCATGGTGATGACTTATCAAACAAAGGAAATAAATACCATTTTTGATACCTGTTATGAGGGAAAATGGAACCTGTCTTTATTGTAGCAACACAAATCGGCTGCTGTGATTACATTGTCAGGGGGATGAGAAATGCTTTTCTATATTAAAAAGGCTATTATAAGGAACACAATTTAATTTCTGTTGCTAGAAACAAAACCAGTGCTTTACAAATGGGGTAAACCAGGGTGTTTCACCTCTGTCAGAGTTCCTTGGAGGGTGGTGACAAGCGCTATTAATATAATGAGTTGCTGATACTGCTGACCTGCTCATGCTTGGAAATTTCGGCTCTGCCTGAGCAGTAATTATACGCAGTAAATATTCATTCATTACTAATAGAGTCCTTGAAGTTGGATTAACTTTGTTCAATGTGGAACTTAGTGAAATGACATCAATGAAGTCTAGCCTGCTCAGGATAGCCAGCTCAAGATGCTGCTTTCTTTGTCAGAAAAACCTCCAGACATCATGAGTTGACTTAGGGCTATTCCAGTTTTTGTCTTCAAGCCAAAGAGAATTTTTTTTTTCTCTCTTAGATAGTTTGAGGGCCAGGTAATTTAGGGCTAAGTCCTCAACATTTTTTTTTTACAAGGAGAGTTATTTATCACTTCCTGAAACTCTTAGAACTGGCAGGAATTGGGATTGGAGTCTGACAATAAAATTCCTGAGCTGAGGTAGGAAGATTTCCCATCACAATGTCTCAGAGCAGAGCAGGACAGGGCATAGGCTCCGTCTCACTGTGGACAAAAGGATTTTGTACTGGGGGAACATCTAACCACCGTTGCTCTGCTGTCACAGATGAGAAAACAAGCCCAGGAAGGGAGCTCCCACCTCCTAGAAGACTTCTTTCTTAATCCCCCTTAATGTTACCAAAGTGGGTTATCTCCGATTTATCCTGTCTATATTTATTTGCATAGAGTTGTTTGCAGGTTGTTTCCCCCATTAGATTGTAAGCTCTTTGAGGGCAGAGCTGTCTTTTGCTTTTCTTTGTATCCACAGTGCCTAGCATATAGCAGGCTATTAGCAAATGCCTGTAAAATGGGAAATCATCATTCTTATACCACCTATGTAATAGGGCTTTGGTAAGGAAATCAACTCATGAAACTTAATTGTGCTTGCCTATTTTATCACCCTACTTCTATACCCCTCCCACAAAATTTCCAAAAGATAATGCTTAGCCTAATATACTCTTTTTTTTTTTTTGGTGAGGCAATGGGGGGGAGGGGTTAAGTGACTTGCCCGGGGTCATGCAGCTAGTATCTTTAAAGTGTCTGAGGTCAGATTTGAACCCAAGTCCTCCTGACTCCAAGGCCAGAGCTCTATCTACTGCACAACCTAGCTGCCCCTAGCCCAATGTATTCTTGAGAACCAATAAAGCGCTGCATCTCCATTTTCATTCAGGTGTGCTCCTCAGGGTAGATACCTGGTAGATACCCAAGTATCTTATGATTGGCTAAGTATCTCATTATGTTTTCTAGCCTCAGAGATTTTTTTTGTTCATTTTTCTTTTTTTAATTTAAATTATGAACATAACAACCTTGAATGACATGAACATTTTGATATACAAAGAATAAAGAGTATTTTATATGAAATGAGCAGCTAGATGGCAGAGTGGATTGAGGAGTAGGCCTAAAGTCAGGAAGACTCATCTTTCTGAATTCAAATCTGACCTCAGACCCTTAATAGCTGTATGACCCTGGGCAAGTCACTTAACCCTGTTTGCCTCAGTTTCTTTGTTTCTAAAATGAGTTGGAGAAGAAGTGGCAAACCACTCCACTGTCTTTGCCAAGAAAAACCCAAATGGGGTCATGAAGAGTTGGATATGACTGAACCAATGAATAACAACAATTTTATATGAAACTATGAACTTCTATAACAAAGTTTTAAAAGTGTATATTAAATTTAATCCACATGTCTGTGTACCTCTTTGAACTTTCTTCTGCTTTCTTCTGTGTTTTTAATATTTCATTAAAGCTATTTTCTGTCTTTTTTTTTTGCCTCTCTGTATCTATCCACCGACTCACCCAACCCACATAAATAAAAGCTTATTACTCTGTCTCTCTTGGCAGTATGAATTTTGTCATTGCCTTATCTGAAAAAAAGGTTGCAATTGCTTTTTTGGAACTGCTTGAAGAATAACATATTTTATTCTAGTCCCTCATTTTAACTGTGCTTTTTTTCTTTATGTTTTAAATGTGCTTCCTATGTAGTGGTTACCCTTATGTTCTTTCCTCTCCCCCTCCCCTCGCCCAATATATGTAGCTGCCCTTGATCACAAGGGAGCACACCCATTCTGATAATAATTATTCAGATTTTATGGAGTTAAGATCTGCAGCACTTTTCTTACAACAATTCTGTTGAAGTAAGTGTACAATTTTTGTCCTTGGTCAAAGGAGGAAACAGATTTAGAGAGAAACCTAGTTCTCCTTATTGCATGGGCAGTCTTCTTTCTGTTGTGGTTTGGAGTGCTGGGAACCCCAAAATGTAAGGGTACAGGGTGAGTCTGCCTTGAAAGAATTTAACCACTCAAGTCAAAGTAGTGAGGTTTTGTTATAACACCAGTGTGGTGGCCAAGATTCTTAGTAAATCTGAGGTTTAGTAGAGATAAAACTGATACTTATACACAAGAAAAGAGAGTGAGAAGATCTGGATGGAATTAAGGAGTAATAAATAGCCTGGGGGGGGGGGGCCCAGGGGCAACAGAGAAAGGGTCTAGATGGGATTGAAGAGTATCAAATAAGCTAATTAAGTGATCAAGGTGGGCTGGGGTGGGCCATATGCCCTAGGCAAAATCTGGGCAGCTGAAAATGTATGGGAAAATTCAGGGTCCACAGCCCATCACCCCACCATTCCCACTTCTGTTTTTACTTATGATTAAAGGAGTAGATTCCAGTTATGAAGAAGGGGTTAGCATGGAATTTAGACCTAGAATCATAGAATTTTAACCTTAGGGATCAGTTCATTCCACCTGTTCTGAGCTACATAGAAAAAATGAAAAAAAGCCAGATTTCATTATTGTGTTGCCAGCTATACTAAAATAGCAAATATTTTGTTATTACAAATTACCTAGGGAGAAATTTGTAGATTTTGATTCCTTTAGAAAATAGTTCAAAACCTTGGGCCCATGAACTATTTTTTTTTTAATACTGTGTTTCAATATGATTGGTTTCCATTGTAATCTGCCCTTGCCTTTGGCCTCAAGTGTGTGCTAAAACATCAGGGAGAGTAGACAGAGCTGAAATTAGTGAGTTAGCCTAAAGCCAATGAATGGAGGACATATTTAGATTGTTCCTTGAGGTGAATTCCAAAGTCATTGATGATGGGTTTGTAATGGATGAAGACATGGACCTGTCCGTGTCATTATCCTAGGAACCTTCAGAAGAAAAATACAAATTTAAAGAAGTTAGATTTGTGTGGCCATCACCTTCTTGTATTTATTAAAACATGTACTTTACAATAGAGATGAAAAAATGTACCTTCTCACCTGCTTCGAAGGGATGAGTGAATCTGGTGTGGAACCTTGCAGATACTGGCAGGTTCCATTGATGGTATTTTGCTTCATTCCCTTAATATGTCAATAGAGAGATGTTAGCCACCCTGAAGACTACTGATACAGGTCCTTTATGGCCTAGTAGAGACTCCATCAGGTATTGCTATAGTCGAAATATTCATCACCATGAAACCTATTTGGTAATGAACTTGTCCAAACCTAGTTAGGCTGCTCTTAGGATGACAGGTACAGTTTCCACAAGCCTTCCTTTCTTAGTAATACTTGTAAGAGATTATGTTCCATTATTGTAGCCTGAGAATTTGATATCACGTCTAGACAACTCAAGGGGTCTCAACTGTATTGGTGTAGGCAGGATACCTCTTGATTTGGAGTTATCACACCTGTGTTCAAATCCTGCTACTTACTGCCTGTTTGACGGTAAGCAAATTTCTAACCCTCTTCTTCCTCTTCTAAAGTGAGAGATTTGGAGTAAATGTCCCCTGTGTGCTCTAAATCTTGGATTCTGTGATCTATACTGCCAAGAGACTTCATATGAGGCTGGATTTCATGAAAGAAATGGTATCTTAGTGGCCTAAAAAAATTACTGTTCATGTCAAAGGAATGTCTTGAATAGAAGTAGCTTCCCTACTTGTATGTATAATGAAATGGCCACAATCTTGGTAAATATTAATGGGAGTTATTACATATTCATTTCAGGTGATGCAACAGTGACGATAACGCATAGATATACTCCAGAAGAGCAGCTGAAGATCCATACACAACTGGCTGATATTATCATAGTAGCTGCAGGTAAGTCCAATGGAAGAAAAGCCTGTACTCTGAATTTGTAACATGTGTTTGGTGGAAACCATTCCATTAAAGTAAAACTAATCCTAAGGATTTTCTCCTTAGATCGGGAAAGAATTCAAAGGGATAGAAATTCATCCTACTTTCCAAAACTTCTCTCTCACAAGCCATTTGGGAGTTACAATTTGAAACATTCTTAAACTTTAGGCACATTTCCCCAGTCAAGAATGAACCAGGGTTCACAGTTTACGTAATAGACTCAGAATAACAGTAGTTACTGTAAATATTAATGTGCTTTAGAGAATCATTTCCCTGAATTCCCTTCTGACACTCCCTCTAAGGATTTTCCTTTTAATGTGGTGCAAAGTAAACCCAAGAGTTCTGACCATTTCCAGAAGTCATCAAAATCTTCTTCTCTTTTTTAATCTGATCTACTGAAGTACTAGAAACCAAGGAAACTGCTCTTGAGTGCATCTACCAAAGGGACTCTGGACTATATCTAATCACTGTCCTAATTGTATCCTCAGGGAAAAGAGTCCAATTTTCTCAAAAAAAAAAGTGGTTAGACCTTTGGTTTGGAGGGAAAAGGGACATAATGCAGGGGGTCAGAAAACTTTTTGGCAAATATCCAGATAGTAAATATTTTAGGCCTTGCTGGACAAAAGGCAAAAATCAAGGTTATTATGAAAGTATGAGAAAATTTTTTTTCACAAAATTTTAATTGATGA
The DNA here is from genome assembly GCF_003287225.1 of Phascolarctos cinereus. Classification (NCBI taxonomy): domain Eukaryota; kingdom Metazoa; phylum Chordata; class Mammalia; order Diprotodontia; family Phascolarctidae; genus Phascolarctos; species Phascolarctos cinereus. Next base: position 18,269,003 of record NW_027556402.1, read on the forward strand.
AATAAAAATTATTTATAAATAAAATATTGGTAAAATTCAAAATGTAATCATATCTCAGCACAATTTTTATAATAGAGGTCTATTTATTAGAAGAATATGATTTTTGGGGGGAGGAAGAGAACATTTCCCTATCATCAAAATCAATTACAAATATTTGTCTGCTAATCTTATCTGTGGGGAGATTTTATGTAATAATAATAACTAACATTCATATAAGCACTTAATATGTGCTTTTAGCTTATAGTAAACTTGTGAGCATATATTTACAGGCAGATAGAGTTGCATCAGGATAGGAAATAGAACTTCTGGTCATCTATTTTATTAGAATATTGTCTTTGGGATAAGGAGACCTGGGTTGAAACATCAGCTGAATCACTTGTATTTCCTCGGGAAAGTCATATCCTCTTTAAAGGCTAAGCACTTTGACAAATATCTCATTTGATCCTCACAAAAACCCTGCAAGGTAGGTGTTATTATTATCCCTATTTTATAGATGAGGAAACTGAAGCAAACAGGTTAAATGACTTGCACAGGTTCCCACAGTTCATAAGTGTCTGAATTTGGATTTGAACTCAGGTCTTCCTGACCCGGGTGCTCTATCCACTGCACAATTCAGCTGCCGCTATATTTCAAATTTGAAAATGCCTTTTCATACCGAGAAATACTGCCAACTACTGCTGTCAGTCAATGAGTGTATGATTTTAATTGCACATATTCATTGCTTAGAAGTCATTTATAAATTCTGTTAGATTCTTTTCTTGATATTTGCTTTTAGTTCATCATTATATTGTACATTAATCACTTCCAGTTGAAGATTAAGCAGAAGCTTCCCAATTGAACAGTTAAATGAATTGTGAAATATGGACATTTCTTTTGTATTTGCATCGAGGCCCAAAAAACTTTTCTGGAACTGTAGTTTGAGCTCAGAAAACATATCTGCTGCAAATTTGTTTGGGAATGGAGACATCACTTTTTGTTTTAACTCTTGATGTTACCGAAAGTGTATAAAGCAGCTTGACATAGGATTCAAATATTAGTGTTCACTGAATTGATTTAACTTTAGTATAAGTTTTACATATAAATACTATTTTGCCTAGTTAACTTTAAGTTGACTTCATTAAGAAACATGAAACTTGAAGCAAAAGCTAATTTCTAAAGCCATTCAGTGTTCTACTGTAGTGGTTGGAGGTTGAAGTGGTTCCTCCCATTTAGAAAAAATTTCAATCTCACTTCTCAACTTCAAAAATGATAATTTTTCTCTCTCTTCTTTTCTTGTTTTGATATGGAGGGTATGCTTTGGTAATAAAAATAAATAAAATGTCATGACATGGTGACACATGGCAATGAAAATGGTATCATTATAACTATGTCACTGCAATCTGTAGTGTGCTGAGCAGCAGTGGGAAGGGATGACAGTGTTATATACGGTTTCTGTTGAAGCTATCAGCTCTGCCATTGTAGGGGGAAAGCAGTCATAGACAATGCATAAATAAATGATCATGATTGGGTTCTAATAAAACTTTATTTGTGGACACGGAACGGTGAATTTCATATATTTTTTCATGTATCACAAAATATTATCCTTCTTTTGATATTTTTTTCAACAATTTAAAAAATGTGAAAATCACTGCAGGCTATACAGAAACAGGTGGCAAGCCAGGTTGGCCTATGGGCTACAGTTGCTTGACCTCTGACTTAGTGCAAGGCATTTTGAATTATTCATAAAGAAAGACAGATAAGTGTTTTTCATTCAGGTTGGACCAAGGACGTTAGCCTAAAATCCCGATATATAGCCTAGAGAAGTACTGGGGAGGGTGGGGGTGGGGGGGAATTTAGTATGCTTTCATATTCCTTATTGCTATTTATCAGGATGTTATCAATGGAATAATTCCAGCCCTAAAGCTTATAAATTAGGAAAAGCAGTACCCTAGGAATCATATAACTATATGGCTAATTGATGCTGAGCATTAGCAGCTTGTGATTTTGAAGATTATGACTTTGATGGCATTTATGACCTCATATCAAATGGGTATTGGGAAGATGGGGATTACATAGACTTTTGATTTTCGCAACCTACAAGATATAGGACTAGATCTTTTCTCTAATCCTCATAGCCTTTCAAGCCTTTCCAAAATGTAAGTTATGGACAGAGATAAAGCAATTTCAGCTATTTCCATAGTCTAGGACACTAACATCCAAAATAAGGTTTAAAAAAAAAACAACTCAACAACAACTTGAATTGTAGAGAAGGCTAATTCCTAACCCCTAACTCAGCATCTCTTTACTATTACCTGGCACCCTCTCAACAGCAGGGCTTCATTAGCAGGCTGAGATGCTTGGGATGGAACTCAGCTCAACACCCCGACACCAACCCTTCCTTTCCCTTCATATATACATGAATGGAGCTGAGGAGATCCAAATGCTGAACAACGAATATTTGCTCAGACTGAGATATCAATGAGGATCTCTACAATAATGAGCAATTGTAGCAGCACTTTGCTACAAAAGACCTCAGCCAGAGAATAAAGGAACAGTGGGAGTGGAAATTGGGGAGTATTGCAAAATGAAGGAAAATTCATCAGCATCTGTTGAGAGAGAGGACCCTCAGGATGCTCAGGAGAGCATGGAACCACAGCAGGATGTTCCTAAATGGTTTAAAAGAGAAATAAGAATCATGAAAGCAGAATTTATATCCTTCACAGAAAAAATAATTGACAGAATAGAAAAATTTGAATCTATAGTTGAAGCATGGATGTCAAGAAAAGGAGAACTCAGCTGTAAAGTAAACCTCCCCTTTTGGAGTTAAAGCCCAAGTATAGCATTCTGGTAATGGTCTGTATCCAGGACAGTTAAATAAAATAAAATAATAAAATAACCACAGAGCTAAACAAATTCAAGAAACTGTGATCATTAAATGTCTCTGGGATGCTTGGGTGCCAAAGGCAAGAATTAACCTTTAAGGTCCCCTTTAGCTACGAAAACTGTGAGCCTAAATCAATTTCCTACATGGAAACCACCCTGATCAAAGATACAGAATGCTTTGATTTATGGACCTTGACATATTCCTACCACCAGAGGGCACCAATTAGATATGTGGAACGCTGGCCACACACCTTTGTCTTAATCTTGGCCTGAAGACATTTTGTATGAAAACAATAGACACCAGTTGTATCCCTTTTTCTTATGTCCCTAAACAAAGACTGTGATCTATGCATCATATAGATATGGGTCTATATCCTATGATTAGGATAAAAGAAGACAGATGAACACTGAAAAAGAACAATCTAATACATTCCATCAATGAAGGAAAAGACCATTCACAAAGACAATTTGAGAAATTCAGCAAAATAAGTGGATTGTTATAAGATAGATCACTGATTAGAGAGTTAAACACCAGAATTGCTAGCCAAAGCTAGAGGATGTTTTTATTCATTGTTCCACATCTGTGCATGTATACACGCATATATACACATACATACATACATACATATACATATACACATATACACATATACATATACATACATATATATACATACATATGCACATGCCCAAGGGCTATATCCCTCTTAACACCTGTTTTTACATTTGAAAACTATTCCACTCCTGGGCAGCTAGGTGGCAGTGGATAGAGCACCTGCCCTGAAGTCAGGAGGACCTGAGTTCAAATCCAGCCTCAGACCAAACACTTGACACTTACTAGCTGTGTGACCCTGGGCAAGTCACTTAACCCCAATTGCCAAAACAGAAAAAAAAGAAAAAAAAAAAGAAACTACTCCACTACAACTAGGCCTCCACCATTTTGGACTTGTAAAATTGATTATTTGAATCCAAGGATGAGGCTGCATTTATCCCTAATGAATTTTATCCTATTAGATTCAGCTTAATGCAAAAGCCTGCCAGGATCTTCTGTTTGGCATTCAAGGGCCTTAACAACTGGCCCCAATCTTTCCCACTTTATTGTATGTCTCTCCCCTTTACTCACTCTACATTCCAGCCAAACTGGTCTTCATGCTGTTCCTTAAGCACATTCCATATCCTGTCTCCCTCCCTTTGCCCTGGCTTTTCCCCATGCCTTGAATGCACTCCCTCTTCATTTCTGTCTTTTAGTTTCTTTCAAAGCTTAGCTCAAATTATACGTCCTACTCGAAACCTTTCTTGATTCTTCTAGGTGCTAGGATATTTCTCCCATTACTTTTTTGTTTTTATTTTGATGTTTTAAAACATAGATCACATATTATACATATATTTTCATAGATTTATATATGTATACATACAGATATATACATATATAGTAATATTTTTGCTGTTCAGTCATTTCAGTCATTCCCAACTCTTCGTGACCCCACTTGCAGTTTTCTTGGCATCAATGCTGAAGTGGTTAGCCATTACATGTTCATATAAATACTATTTATATATAATACACATGTTATGTATATATTTTACATGTTTATGTATAAACACAAATAAAATGTGTGTATTATATGCATATGCAAATAATGTGTATGTATTTATATTATGTATTAGACATACATACATGTAAGTAATATGCCCATATTTAATGTTATATTACATTTAATATTTTATATTATAATATATAATGTGTTTACTATATATAAATATAATATATACTATATATACATATATAATACATATACAATGTGTGCATGTGTGTGTATATATATATATGTATACACATATGTATATATAAAATGAGATAGTAAGAAAGAAGTGTAAGTTCCTTAAAAGCAGAGACTGTTTTGATTTTTTCTATTTGTATGCCCAGACCTTGGCACATAGTAAATACTTGGCCTTTTTGTTCTGTCATTTAACGGTTTTCTCTCTCTGTGAGCAAACAGGGGAAAAAAGGATTGAGCAGATCAGATTTTCCCCTTTCTTTTCAAATCTTTGTTACTAAGCATGTCTCACTGAGCAGAGAAAGAGGGAGGAATACATTTGGAAAGGAAGATGATATAAAACAAAAGTTGTCAGAAGAATGGACAACATAAGGGAAATGAATCAAGCAGGTGTGTTGGGAGAAGTCAGATAAGTAAGAGAAGAAATAGGAGACAGCAGCTCGGAGGAGGGAGTGGTCAACATTGCCAAATGCTTCAGAAAAGTCAATAAGGATAAAGACTGAGAAAAGACTATCAGATGTAGCCCGTAAATCATTGCTAGTAGCCTAAGAGATAGCAGCATCAGCTGAATGATGCAGTTGGAAGCCAGCTTGCAAATGGTTGAGAAATAAGTGGGAAGTGACCAAGTGGAATCAGTGAGTGTAGAAGCTTTGACTAGGGGTTGAGCTGTGAAAGGGATGAGATATAGAATTATAACCTGAGAGAACGGTAGGATCAAGTAAACGTTTTTCTTGAGATCTTACTGATGCTGGCTGTTGACCAGGATAGATTTGTAAACGGTAGGGAAGTAGCCAGGAGATAAGAAAAGATTGAAAATTAGGGACAGGTGGAGGAATTGAAGGGGCAACATATTGAAGGAGAAGGGAGAAGGTGAGACTGGGGGCATAAGTAAAGAATTGGTGTGTTTGTAAGAGGGACCCCTCCTTCGTCTGAGACAGAACGAAGGAGGTGACAGCCAGGGATGATGATGAGAAGATCTGGAATGCATAGTTTGGTGAGGTCCTCTGCCGCGAAGGAGGGAGTAGAGGTCATGTGAATTGAATAATTGAATAAGACAGGAGACTTGGAACATTTGTTGAGGAGAATGGGCTGAAGAATCAATGAGAGAAGAATCAAAAGGATTGATATGAAGCAGGAAGGGGGGGCCCAGTTAAGATTAAATAACGTAAACCTATAGTTAGGTCAACCGAGCTGTGAGACATCCTCCATCCACTTTTAGGCAGTGGAGTAGGCAGATAGTAGCTGCAATCCAAGTCTGGAATTTGGAAAAGCCGGAGTGGCACGAGGCTCAGTGGGCAGGGGACACAGAGGGGAGTGAAAGTTGGAACTGATGAGTTCTATATTTAAGTTTTTGAAGGGAGGAAAGTAAGTCTAGAATTGGGGTTCTGTCTGGGAAAACAAGTGGTGACTGGAAGTTGCAGTAAGGGCAGGTAATAGGTTTGTGAGGAATAAGCTTCAGGGGAAAAGGAAGGGCAGAAGGTTAGGATTAGAGGAACGTTACAAATAGTGGAGTGATGGTGGGTGATAGTAAGAAGCGGGTTGTGGTCAGTGGCGTTCTGGTAAAGTGTTTAAGAACGGGCTCTCAGAGACAAAACAAAAGAAAACCAAAAAATCCAAACAAACCCAAAATGTACAAAATGCTTTTAAGTTCAATCTAGATTATTAATTATTAATATTTTTCCATTCCTTTCTTAAGCCTAGACAATGAATAAAACGATAAAGTTCTACTTGGTCACATTTGCCAATTTCTGGGGCATAAATGAAAATTTATGCTGAAAATTTAACAGTTAGCCAGTGATGGTGGCTGGCTGTAGCATACTCCTGAATTACCATATCTATGTGGTGGAGCTATAGTGTAGTAAGGTGCAGCTCGTGGGAATTGAGCATATTGATCATCCAGGAAGCAGCGAAAGTTAAAGGAAAAACCAAATGTAAATTGAAGTGCCCAGGAAGGAGGATGGAAGTTGTGGAGAGAAAGACTATGAGCCCGTGGATGAATTCCTGAGAAAGGAGGGAGAATGATCTAGGGTCTAGTAGAGAACAGCATTGAAGATCTGGACTGAGTGAACCTCAAAGGATGAGAGATTGCTGAGAAATGGTAGTAAGAGAGAGGATGGGCAGAGTTTGATACCGATGAAGTAGAGGGGACTGACTGACAGTGGATGGATGTGAGGGAGCTAGGAGTGCTAGCCAGAAGAGAATGGTGCTTGGTTGGGTAACCTGGGGATCAACCACAAGAATTCTGGGAGGAGCTATAGGGCTTGTCACACTCTTCATAGCAGCAATGGTGCTGCTGATTTAAATATCATTCCCTGAGCAAGAAGCAGGGGGTGGGGGATTCTTGGGTATATGGGCAGTCCCTGGCCCTGCCTGAGAGTCAAAGGCAGGGAGGGATCAGTCTTTGGCTGGCTAAGGGACGGGGGGTGAGGCTAGTACACATCTTTCAATCATCAGCTGGCCAGCACAGCCCTGAGCTTATTTGAATGTTGAGTAGATTAACTTTCCCTAGGTGGCTTGGATGGGGATGGGGGTGAGAGATTAGGAGGAGTATCATTCTGGAAGGTCTGTGGTCATAAGGCTATATCTTCCCAAAAAATAAGCCATCATGTAAATATGTGAGAAATAAACGAATGGATTTGGGAATGGGTATCAGAGAAGGAGATAATTCTCTCAAATAGCGTAATTGAAACAGGCAGGGTCGGATCATTGTCCTAACTTGACTGTCAGCATACATGGAAGCAATCCCATCTTGGAGAAGTAAGAATAGGAGGAGGAGTCACATGATGTTTCAGAGAGATTGATACAATACCTGGGAGATGACAATGAAGAATGTGATGATGAAATATTTTGAATTAGCCTAAAGGGGCGGAGGTGGTAAAAGGAAACCAGTTGTGATCATTTACTGAAGACCACCAGAATATCATAAAAATGTAAAAATCATTCTTTGAGGCACTCAAGTTCATCTAGAGATACCATTGTGAAGTTAATTATCTATTTTTTCTGTGAAATGACTTCAACTAATGTTTAAGAAGATTTCAGGGAGTATGGGATAAAGAACATGGAGTTAGAAAAGTTGGTTTCACATCTTGGCACTACCTCTACAGCCTTGAATGAACAACTTCACCTCTTAGCCCTCAGTATCCTCATCTGTGAAATGGGAGGGCCTAATCCTGTGATTTGAGGTGATTAAGAAGATTTGAGAGGCAGTATTGTGAAAAGATAGAGAGCTATTATCGAAGCCACTATGACTTGGGCTCAAGTCTTGTCTCTGCCACATGCTCTCTATTTGACCTTGGACAAGTCAAGCTCCTCAGTGCTTTAGGAAACTCCCTAAGACTATAAAGTCTGTTTATATATAGACTATTGCATTTATAAAGATTATTGTATTGGTTAAGGGAGCTTTCTCAATGGGGAGTGCCCTATATTAATGAAATCACAAGTCTTATCCCCATTCCTATACCCAAGAGTATTTGATAAGGAAATCTGAGGAGCCTCCATATCAAAGAACACGGAGATAATAGGTAAAGGAGGCATCATGCATAGGAGATAAGGTGCCAGACTTAGATTCATGGTAGAATCACTGTGGTGTGTGGGGGTTTACTTTATATCCAACAACATTGCTCATGTTGTTTCAGTTAGCATTTTAGGTGACTTGCTGGGGTTCTCTAAGGAAACCATCATATCACCTGCAAAAAGTGATAATTTTGTTTCCTCTTTGACTATGCTCATTCCTTCAATTTCTTTTTCTTGTCATTGCTATAATTAGCATTTCTAGCACATATGCATTTCTAGTATAGTTACTGAATAGTAATAATATAATTGCTTTGCTCCTGGTCTTATTGGAAAGGCATTATTATTATCCCCATTGCAGATAATGCTGGCCCTTGGTTTTATATAGATTCTGTTTCATTTTTCTTCTTTAAAGAATATATAATTATATTAATATAGTTACTGTGTGTATCTTGGTGACTTGATTTACAAATATTCATACTCTGTTTTAAACAGAATTTCTCTTTCTATCTCTTCTTGCTCTATTTTGCTGGTAACAAACAGAAATGTTGATTCTTTGGGATGGATTGTCATCTAAATAAATTTTTATGGATTTGTAATTATGCCTCTTGTGTTTAAGATCACCAATCCATCTTTCACATGGCTGCCAAAGTCATTTTTAACTTTTTTCTCTTAAAATGTTTTCTTGTTGCTCCTTTCTTAGTGTTATATAACTGTCACTTTCCAATGCCGGCCACTCCCAATAGAACTCTCTCTTGCAACAGATAATCACAGTTGACGATTGGTTTCACCATCATTTTTAGAAGTCACAATGAATCACTGCATGTGTCCAAGTTCTGAAGTTTATCAATGTCGTTTTCTTTACATTATTGTTGTCATCATATAAACTGTCCTGGTTTTTCTTGCTTTGTCTGTCTGTTTTCTTTAAATTTTTCATGTTTGTCTTTTTGTGTGGCATGGTAATATTCCTTTATATTTATATACCGTATTGTATTCAGCCACTTTCCAATGAAGGCATTCACTTTCCTTCCAGCTCTTTGCTATTACCCCACTCCCCAAAAAAGATGCTAAAGTATTTCTGTATAGCTGAGACCTTTCTGTCTTCAACCTCTTGCTGTTTACGGCTAGTAGAGTCATTGTTGGGTCAAAGGGCATATATAGTTTATTGACTTTTAAAATATAATTCCAAATTGTTTTCTAGAACATTTGGGCCAATCCGTGGTTCTACCAAAAGTACATTAATGTTCCTGCCTTCCCACAGTCCCTCCAAAACTTACTGTTTTCCTCTTTTGTGATCTTACCAGTCTGATGAATGTGCAATAAAACCTGAGTTGTATTACTTTACATTTCTCTTAGTATTAATGATTCAGAGCATGTTTGTTTCATATGATTGTTGATAAATTGCATTTTTCCTTTTAAAATTTTCTTGTTCATATCTTTTGACCACTTATCTTTTGGGGAATGCCTCTTATTCTTATGTGTTTGTATCAGTTCTGCATATATTTTTGGATATCAGCTCTTTGTTGCCAATTTTTGCTTCAAATGTTGAATTTGGTGAAACATAAATAAGAGAAAACTAGACAGAATACAAGATACACTTTAAGCTTGGCTTCTTTCACATAGCTTTTATTTTCATGAAATTGGGGAAAGTCCTTAATCAAATGGAGAGTGCTACCAATCCTCAGGACCCATGAAAATTAAATCTCTCTACTTCCTCCAAATATCGATCTCTGAACCTTCTCCCAAAGGCTTTCTGCCCATCTTAGGAAGTGTAGGATTGAGTTCATTCTCAGAATGTTCAAAGATGGTTGAGCTCTTGTCCCCTCCAGCTTAACAATTGTAGCTTCGTCATCATGACCATAGCATCTCTGGGGCCACCCCTTTAATGAGAGTGTATCTAAAGCAGAGGAAATGGGCGATTCAGTGCAGCAACTTGGGGGATATTCTTATGAACTCCATCATGCAGAACCCAATGACTAATCCAAAACTTTCTGCTCCTTTTTCTGACATTATTGCCACAATCAACTTGAGAAGCTTCTTTCAAAGGGCTCTCTGTTCCCAATAGAGTTTTCACACTATCATTGTCTTACACTAACTCCTTGGAACATGGCGAGTTGGTATTCAAGATGTCAGAGGCTCGAGGGCAGAAGTTTAAAAAGACCTGGCCCAGGGGGTACAGTTTATAGAGACTTTGGATTCGATGTTGTTGGCTTGCAGCCCTAGGCACATAGCACCAGATCCCTAGAATGGGAAAGGGCCTCAAATGTCGTCTACTCCATTTATAGTCTTCCCTGATTTATCCCCAATTTTTTTCTATCCCTAGCTTTTCTGCTTGCAGATCCTCCATCTTCAGAAAATCTCATTCTCAAATCTGTCCTTCCCCTCTCATAATACCGGTCTGATAGCCTAACAAATAATTTAGTATCTTGGTACTTCAGAAGATCCTTGAACTAATCTATATGATTCCCTCCAATGGGGTTGATTGTAACCCTAGCAAGGCTCTTGTTCTGTTCAGCTCTTGTCCATATCCTTTTCTACAACATCCAAAGGATTGAACTCACACTCTAGTGATCTTCTTCCAGGTAGTTTGACATTTAGGGATATTAATTGATCATTAATTAGCCCTCATTCTTTCTGCATGACAAAATCACCTCCTTATCTGTCCATGTATCTCTTTGAGGAAAGAATTTACATCACTTCTTCTGTGTAATTCTTTGTTGGTTATATGTTACCACCTACTTTTATCTTTCATTCATCTTGCCATTCCCTTTGGGTGACCTGAGATTTTAATTCTTTGGAGATAATGCTATTATTCCATGACTTGAAACCATGACATCACCAAAAGAATATTGATGTTAAAAATATGGCCCTTTGTTTCAAGAAGAAGCTTGGAGTCATTAAAAGTATTTTATGATTTCTTTCTCTTTCTTTCTTTCTTTCTTTCTTTCTTTCTTTCTTTCTTTCTTTCTTTCTTTCTTTCTTTCTTTCTTTCTTTCTTTCTTTTTCTTTCTTTTTCTTTCTGTAAATAGTATTTTATTTTTTCCTATTACGTGTAACGACAATTTTCAACATTCATTTTTAGAAGATTTTGAGTTCCGAATTTTTCTCCCTCCCTTCTTCCATTCCTTCCCCCCTTCTCAAGACAGCAAGCAATCTGATATGGGTTGTACGTGTGTAATCATGAAAACGTATTTCCACATTAGTCATGTTGTGAAAGAAAAAACAGAACAAAAGGGGGAAAAATCACATAAAAAAGCAAAAATAATATGCTTTGATCTTCATTCAGATTCCATAGTTCTTCCACTGAATGTGGATAGCATTTCCTGTCAGTATTGTGTAATTTCTCAGATGACATCCAACCTACTTTTTTCCTCCTCACCTATTCTGGGCATAATTTATCATCTAACCATAGTGTCTGTATAAGATGTATATACTGATGGGTCAATGCTTCTGCGTATCATAGTCTAGACAACTGTCCTTTTCCACACACTTGGTTTTTTTCCTGGTCTGAGAGTTAGGTTAAGTTGTTAAGTGATTACGAATCACATTTAAGAGGCTTTGAAATTTTCCAGGTAATGATGCAATCAGCACGATGCCATCTATAAAGAGGAGAATCTTTCTAAAGAATCTTTCACTATCTCTAGGGAATCCCTTTTCTGTTTGTACTCTGTTGGAAATTCTCCATGACAACAGCAAATGACTTAGTGAACACATGCCTCATGTCTTACTCCTTGCTTGATAATGATAACCACCTAACTGAAATAATAATGTCCTAAATGAAATCCATAACCACTTAAAGTAAATTAGCCTAGCTAGTGGATCAAGGAAAATCAAAAATACAAAGAAGGCTTAATAATAATTTTCATTGTCATCATTATCAATGCAAGGTAATGTGGTGTAATGGATAAAATACCATTCTTAGTGATGGGAAGACCTAGGTTCAAGTTTCACATCTGACAAATATATACTAGTTGCTTGGCTCTGGGTGGCATTTAACCTCTCAATCCTCTAGACCACAGGTGTCAAAACACATGGATACATCACTCCTATTGCCTGAAACAGATTAAAATGTAATTGGAAAATTTTTGAAAAAAATAAATAAATGATACATCATAGATAATATTACGTTTTAGGATGGCCGAGTGGCTCACTGGATAGAGTGTTGATCCTGGAGTCAGGAAGACTTGTCTTCATGAGCAAATCTAGCCTCAGATACTCACTAGCTGTGTGACTCTGGGCAAGTCACTTAAGCCTTTTTGCCTCAGTTTCCTCATCTGTAAAATAAGCTGGAATAGGAAATGGCAAGCCACTCTAGTATCTTTACCAAGAAAATCCCAAATGGGGTTATGAAGAGTCAGACATGAGTAAAATGACTGGACAGCAACAACAAATATTGCATTTTAAAACTAAATCAATATGCATTCTTCAGAGATTCTCAAGTATGCTTTAATGACCTTCGTTTCAGTTTGACACCACTGCCCCCAAGAATATAAGTGGCAGAGAAGGTATCACACTATATTGGTGATAAAGTCTTCATCTGGAAGAACCCAACACCAGTAAACTCATAGATCTAGTGCCTATCCCTATTTTCATCAATAATTTAATAAAATTAAAAAATATATATTTGATTGTTAAACTAATAGCCACGCGAGTATTTTGGTGTACAAATGAATGACTATACTACTTCACTTTTTATAATATTGAAAGTTTTAGATGATGAAGGGGCTACAGTAACCTAAAGCAGGATGATCTGAAAGATGGCATTGGTTCTAATTTGTGAAAGACTTGTGTCTAAGGTTTGAAAACAAAATAATAAATTCCAGGTAAACTCCACTAAGAAATAGAAGCCCAACCCCATCTCCAGAGGCCCTGTAGTCAGGAAGTCTAAAGTTCAAATACAGCCTCAGACACTTACTAGCCATGCAACTCTGGGGAAGTTGCTTAACCTATTTCTGCCTCAGTTTCCTCAACTATAAGATGGCGATCATAATAACACTTACCTCCTAGGGTAGTTGTGAAAAATCAAATGAAATGATATTTGTGAAGCATTTAGCACAGTGACTGGCACATAGTGGGAGCTTCATAAATAATTCTTCCTTCCTTCCCTTCCCAACCATAACAACAACCACAACTACCATAACCAACAACAATGAACATTTGTATACTGCTTTAACATTTACAAAGACCTTTGCAAAATTAATCTGATTTATCCTCACAACAATTCTAGAGAGAGAATGAAGGTACCATTATTACTCCCATTTTTTTTTTTTAGTTTTTATTTATTTATTTTAGGCAATTGGGGTTAAGTGACTTGCCCAGGATCACTGGGATAGTATGTATCAAGTGTTTGGGGTGAGGCCGGATTTGAACTCAGGTCCTCCTGACTTCAGGGCCGGTGCTCTATCCACTGCTCCACCTAGCTGCCCCCTCCCATTTTGTATATGAAGAAACTGAAGCAGACAGAGGTTAAGCAGCTTCCCCAGACACAGCTAGTATCTAAGGCTGGATTTGAATTCAGGTATTCTTGACTCTAGTCATGGTGCTCTATCCACTATGTCATTGGGTATCATCATATTCGAGTTTTATCTAAAAGTGCCTATGTTATAAAGGCTTCTACATCTCCTAAGTTTCATAATTGTTAATGCTTTATTGGTAAGTGTTGAAATAAGTTATTCCTTAAACTCTAAACCAGGGGTGAGGAACCTTTGGCCTTCAGGCCACATTTGGCCCCACCCCTGCCCTAAACTAGCTCTAATATTTTAGCTCAAAACTAGTCAAGTGAGTCAACTAAAAAAACAATAAAACTATTTGGGATGTTTTTTCTCTAGCTTGTGGTCCCTCGCCTTCCAGAGGCCAGGAACCTGCAGCCTCTAGGCCACATGTGGCCTCAAGACTGAAGGCTAAGTTAGCCCAAAGCATACTGTCCTACTTCTTCTGTTTCAGGCTTCTGCTTCACAAATATTCAAAAGTGCCTATTCTATAGAAAGATTTGAGAAATAGAGGTACTTAACCTGTACAACAATGTCACGTCCTAGACCTGTAGGTGGGAAATAGGGTCTGGGCATAGCCACTTCATTCTTGTGTGTATAAGGTGTCACAGCCTGCCCCAGCACAAAGTTCCAAGAATTAAGGCTGAAGAAAACTCCCAATGGAAAATGCCAGAAGATTAAGATAATAACGCCATGGTTACAAGCAGAACCTCAGAATGATGGAAATATTGACTCGGAGAGCTCCAAGAATGGATAAAAAAAAGAAGGAAGAGGTGAAATAAAAGAAAAAGAATGAAATTAGAGTATTTGGAAAAAGAATAAATAGCTAAGGGCAAGGGGGAAAGTTAGTGGTCACCTCCTTAAAGAAACCCCAAATTAAATATCCTCAGAAATGCCAAATCCAAAATCCAGAGCTTCCAGGTTGAAGAAAAGCTTCCTCAAGAAACCAGGAAGAAAAAAGTCAAGTACCATGGAACCAGGGTAGCTGGGTGATGCAGAGAATAGAGTACTGCGCCTGGAGTCAGGGAGACTCATCTTCTGGAGTTCAAATCTGGCTTCAGATCCTTACTAGCTGTGTGATCCTGGGCAAGTCACTTCACCCTCTTTGCCTCAGTTTCCTCGTCTGTAAAATGAGCTGGAGAAGGATATGGCAAATCACTCCAGTATCTTTGCCAAGAAAACCCCAAATGGGGTCATGGAGTGTCAGACAGGACTGAAAGGACTGAACAAAAACTAATTAAACTGATCTCCCTGCCACAAGTCTTTATCTTCCATTCAGCCACCAATGTGATTTTCTTAAAGCATAAGTCTAACCATGTCATACCCTTTACCCCCACTTCAGTTAATTTTTGGAGCAATCTTTTACCCCTCTGTCTTTCTCTGTGTCTCTTTCTCTGTCTCTGTCTCTCTGTATGTGTATATATACATACATACACACAAATATATGTATATATACATATACATATTTATGCATATACACATATATATGCACATGTATGTTTCTCTATTTGTCATTGAAGGCCTTTTATAAGGGGGCTGGTGCATCAACTTTGTCATAAGGGAACTGTTTCCCTATTTTCCAGCGGCCACTGGGACTGTATCTTTCATCCTGTAAATTGGATGCTCTCTGAAGGCAGGGATGGCTTTCTCTTTTCTCTGTTTGCCTAACACCCAGCAAATCTTCCATATAGCAAGTATTCAGTACTTAATATTATATACTTAATATTATATACTTGTCGAATTTATTGATCTAAATTTTTAATAGCATGCCTATTGTTTTCAAATAATGTAAATGAAAACATCTGGAAAAAAATTAGATGATATTTGTTTGTGTTTGTGATTTGCAAATTATCTTATGTGTAATCATCTGAAGCTGCTTATCTGTCATGATTATTTTTGTTGTGATTGTTCTAAAGGCCTATCGATCCATTCTCTTATTTTCTAGAAACCAGGGCCCAGTTAGAAGCTCTTTCTAGCTTCTTCCTCTTATTCTGATGTGTTTCTTTTCACCTTTTCCCACTGATCCCTGGGCTTCCTGCTTCCCCATGCTTGAAAAGCCAAGAAGAATCCTCCCTTGGTAAGTGGTCATTCCAACAAGTGGTCATTCCACACCTCTGCTTGAACTCCCCCATTGACAGGGAGGTCCTCTCTCACAAGGTCTTGCCAGAAGGTGAAGAAGAGGGGCAAATTATCTAGAGGCCTTCTCTAGGGCACACTCAGCCTTTGGATTCTTTGGGAGCCATGAATATCTTGTTTGTATCTTCTCACCAAGGCTTAATATGGCATGAGATCAAACCCAGTGACTCAGTGCCTGCACCTGCAGGTTAGGGGTATAGAGACATAATTGAGGAGTGGTGACTGTCTTCCAATGCCTGAAATGGAAGAGAGTGTCACTGTGCTTTTTAGTGTGGGTAGGGACCTTTATAAGAGTCATTATCCTTTTTGCAATATGTTCAGATTGTGTAGTGTTGAATGGAACTTCCTAACATGTAATAACTAGCAGAAAGTGAAATGATTTCATCAGACCTATGATCAGTCATCAATGGGTTGAGGCTTATGAGCACCATTTGTTCTTCTGAGCCACAGGTTTGATACCAACTGCCATGTTTTTCTTAGAAAAGTATTTGAGTTCTGGTTTTAGAATGTCACATGGGAAAAATCACAGGCAGCTAGATTGAAAGGAAGCCCCTTGGTGTAAGATGAAGAGATCTCATGGCATGTAGTTGTTTAATGACAACTTTATATGGGCCTCTCATGCCTGGAAGAAATTCATGAAGTTGCCTGGATTTCAGGAGCCAGCCTGGTATGCCACTCCTCCATCAACTTAGATAATGCTCGAAGGGAAAAAAAGCCCTTGTTTTTACTGCCTTTGGTAGCCTGTGAGAGCTTTCGAGCTGATCCTAAAAATTTCCCCTGAAGCCTCCCCTCCAGTTTCTGTTCTGTGTGAGGTAATGTGTCTTAATTTTAGAATCTGCCTTCATTGAAAAGGTCAAGCTTCTGTGGCTTCTTCATACAAATAGGGATGGGGGTAGTCAATGGGATGGCCAATAACAACAACAACAACAATAATAATAACAATAACAAGTATTTCTATAACGCTTTAAGGCTTATGAAAGACTTTAGAAATACCCCATTTGATCCCCACAACAATTTCAGTGCCATTATCCTCATTCTACAGATGGGGAAACTGAGACTGAAAGACATTAGGTGATTTGACTAGGGTCGTGTAGTGATTATGTGTTTGAGGGAGAATTTGAACTTGAGATCTTCCAGATTCCAAGTTCAACACTCTATTCACCAAGTCACCTATCTGCCTCTGATAAAGATAGACGGAGTAGGTGGAAAATCATCTCAACAGGAGGACCCTGCAGAAGACCTGTGACATCATTACTATGAGGAACTCCCAGATGAGGAAATTCCTCCTATCAATGCAGATTGGCACGCTCTCTGAAGCAGATAGTCTTAGAGACTTGCCTGGCATATTAAAAGGGAATGATTTAGGGGCAGCTAGGTGGTGCAGTGGATAGAGTGCCAGCCCTGGATTCAGGAGGACCTGAGTTCAAATCTAGCCTCAGACTCACAATAACACTTACTGGCTGTGTGACCTTGGGCAAGTCACCTAACCCCATTGCCTCACCAAAAAAAAAAAAAAAGGGAATGATTTACCCAGAGATACACAGTCAGTACCTGATAGAGATAAGGACTTGAACTCAGGTTCTCATGGCTTCAAGGTCAGCCCTTAACTCACTACACCAACTTTTGGAGCCTCCTTTTTTTCATGAAGATCTCCAACCCTTCAGGCTTGGTGCCTTCCAAATCATTTTTCCTTAAATCATGGCACAGATTAATATCAGTGTCAGGAAACTGATCCCATAAAAATGATGTGGGTGCCCCAGTATTTTTTCTATTTTCCCACTTTGATTCATAATCATACTTACCTCACATATAACCAAAAAGCTTTGTGTTTTTTTCCCCTTCTGTGTCAAATGACCTTACCTGAACTATTGATGATAACATTGCTGTTATTCCTGTCGTTGTTTTTAAATAAGGATCCACGTTTCTCAGAGTAAAAAAAAAGTGCTAGTTCTCTATGTAAGTTAGCAACTTTGAAGGTTCTTTCATGCCACATAAAGATGCTCGGGGCAGCTAGGTGGTGTAATGGATAGAGCACCAACCCTGGAGTCAGGAGGATCTGAGTTCAAATTTGGCCTCAGACACTTAACACTTACTAGCTGTGTGACCTTGGACAGGTCACTTAATCCCATTGCCTACAAAAAAAAAAAGAATGTACAATCAATCAACATTTATTAAGTTCAGAAAATTAGGGGGTTTTATGCCCAACAGAGCCTAGTGTTGATTGGTTGAGAGAAAATGAGGGAAATAGTTGAGAATTTTTTGTTTTACTTTTTTTTCCCTCCATTAGTGCGAAATACAGGTGAATTGAGCTTAATGATGTAATATAGTAAGAAATAGATTTAAAAATATTAGCACATTCAGATTTTTTTTCTTTAGCTATGAGTATAATCTCTCTATATTTCCCCTCAGGATTTTGGGAAAAGATTGACTGGAGGCAGCACATCATCTCTTTTAAAGGTTGTGTGGAGTGATAGCTATCATTTGTATGGTATTTTAAGGTTTGCAGAGTACTTTCCATATGTGTCATCTCCCTCATTTAAATGTGAGCCCCTGGAGAGCTGGGACTGACTTTTCTACTAATGTCCACAGCACTTAGTATAGTGCCTTGCACACAGTCAGTACTTAATGAATCCTTCATTTGTGGGCCAGTCCATAGTTCATGGAGAGGCTCCTGGCCCTCACAGTACACTCCCTCTGGATGCTTTTGGAAACCAGCCGGTTATCTTCAAAGTCATCCTTTGCAGAAATCAGAAGGTAGCTCTGGTTGTTAAAGACCCTGAGAATGAGAAAGGAAAAAATGGAAAATGAACCACCTGCTTCTCAATACAGAACATGAGTGGGGAGGAGGGCTTTCTACCTGTCACAGGCTAAGCCTGATAGCTGCTGGCCTTCCACACCACACTACTCTCTGCTTAGCATCGCAATTTCCTCACCATGGAAATGCTTTTCTCCTCCCTTACCCACCTAAACACATCATCCCTTCCACTTCAGGACACTCTGCTATAGAATTTGTCAGGAATGTGTGTATATATGTGTATGTATGAATATGTATGCATGTATGTATGCATACACATATATATCATGTGTATGTACATTTATGCATATTATACACATGTTCATATATGCATGCACACATATGGATATAGATAAATGTCTATATCTGTATGTGTATATATACACATATATGTTCTATATAAAAGTATGCATATTGCATATGTGTATGTACATATACACACATACACATAAGACACACACATACACAGTGTGTATATATATATAGTATTTCTGTATACATGTATATATGTAAATGTGTGTTTGTTTATATATACAATATATGCAGACACATAGTATATGAATATGTAGTGGGGGTACATATGTATACACACAATACACATGTAAGGGGATATGTATGTGTGTGTATATATATGTATAGGTACATATACACACATATAAGAGTATACATGTATATATAGGTATAGACATATATGTGCATATATCTCCCTGTATATGTGTATATACCCCTTCATATGCATGAGAGTGGGGATGTATATAGATCTCTGTGTTCCTGACAAGTTACACCAACCACCTCAGGATACTTTTCTCTGTAATTTGTCAGGGGTACATAATAAATAGAGAAAAATATGTATGTGTATATATGTATCTCTCTCTCTCTCTCTCTCTCTCTCTCTCTCTCTCTCTCTAATATATATATATATATATATATGTATATATATGTATGTATGTATATGTATGTATATACAGAGTTCTTAGAGAGCTGTCTAGAATTTTGGCCATGACTTGCTCAAGGTCCCACAGCCAGGCTGTGCAGGGTCAGGCCTAGACACTGGGTCTCTATCTTAGCTGCCTCTGATTCTCTCCCTCATCTGTTGTGATTTGTTAGTGCTTCTCAAACTTCTTTAGGACCAGGACCCATTTACGCTTAAAAATTATTGAGGATTCCAAAAAACTTTTGTTTATGGGTTACATCTATTAATATTTACTGATACATTTAATACTTACTAATACGTTTAATGATACTGACACATAGAAAACTGATACATTTAAAATTTACTTATTAATTCATTAAAAGTAACAATAATAAACCCATTATATGTTAACATAAATAACAATTTAATAAAACATAGCTATATTTCTCCCCAAAAGTACTGAAAAAAGTGGCACTGTTTTACATATTTTGGCAAATCTATTTGACTTCATAGAAAATGATTAGATTTTCCTGTCTGCTTCTGCATTCAAACTACTATGATGTGTTGTTTTAATTCAAGTATGTAAATAAATCCAGCCTCACACAACTATGCAGTTGGAAAAGGATGGAGTATTTTAATTAGTAAATAATGTATTATGATTATAATTATCATTATATAAAAGTAGTTTTTAGCATATAGACCCCCCCCATAGTATCAGGGACCCCTAGAGGGCCTGTTGGACCTCACTTTGAGAACCACTGCTTATAAGTGTCCATAAATTAAGATATTGAAGCAGGGTTTGTGAGGAAACATGAAGACACGTGCCTTCTTTCCTTCACTAAATATCTTCTAAGCTTTGACAGCTTTGTCTAGGGACTTGTTTCTTTGGCCCTCCTCACAACAACCTTGTTAGATGGTTATTCCAAGCATTATTAGTCATTTTCTAAAGAAGGGAAACTGAGGGAAGGAGTCATAAAGCGACTTACCCAAAGTCACACACCTAGTGGAACGCAGAGCCAGGACTTCCTCCAGGCCTTCTGACCATACGTCACGTTCTTTCTCCAACTCCAAAATGTTGGTTAAAAAAATGTTTTTGAAAAGTCAGAATCAAATTTGATGGTTGTTGGTGCTTGTTAAGTTCTTTGAGAAAAAAAAAGAATTAGTAAGATTCATCTTGGGAAGGGAGGAGACAAGGTGTCACTTTCCTTTTGCTCACTGGATCATATAAATTTAAGATTGGAAAGAAACCATAGAGATCAA
Organism: Phascolarctos cinereus; assembly: GCF_003287225.1. NCBI lineage: Eukaryota > Metazoa > Chordata > Mammalia > Diprotodontia > Phascolarctidae > Phascolarctos > Phascolarctos cinereus. Next base: position 18,289,742 of record NW_027556402.1, read on the forward strand.
GTCCAGGCCTCTCACAGGTGAGATGATGAGTCTAATTTCCAGTGATTGCTCAAAGCAGTCCACCCAGCTTTTGGTTATTGCCATCATGACTTTTGGAAGGGGCAGGTGTTTTCTTTGGCACTGACTGGGTTAAGGCTTCCTTTCTCCAACTTGGGAAGAAAGGGGGATTGAAGGGGCAAGGTGTGTTTACATAGGCATCCTGGCTCATTGTCTATAAAGAATAGCTTTTGATGTTCTTAGGAATTCCAGAATTAAGAGAGAAGAGGGAGAAAGAGGTGAGAAGATGCATGTTGTTTTAATTAAAGATATCTGCAGCTGGGACAAAATGTAGTCTTGGAGTCAGGAAGGTCTGAGTTCAAGTCTTGCCGTACATACTGATTCGCCATGGGTCCCTGGACAAATCACTTAACCTCTTTCAACCTCTGTTTCCTCATCTGTAAAATGGGAGTAATAATAGCACCTATTTCAAAGTGTTGTTATGAGCAACAAATGTGGTAAGTGCTTTGTAAAGCTAAATTCTGCTGAGATTTAACATCACCTCCCCCCCAAAAAAATCAGTCATAATAATGAATTGTTCATCAGTGTCAAAAAAAACAAACAACCCTGAAACAAAACAAAACAAAACCTAAAAAACAACAAAAACATTAATATTTACCCACGGCTCAATGTGGGTGTTTTTACCTTCATCTGAAAGGTCATATACTGAAGATGAAGCTTAAATATGTTGGCCACATAATAAGAAGGTGAGACTCATTGGCAAAGACTATGATGTTGGGAAAGATTGAAGGCAAAAGGAAAAGGGGATGTAAGAGGATGAGATGGATAGATAGTTGGATAGATGGATAGGTAGTTCATCATGGAAATGATGAACTTGGATTTGGACAGACTTTGAGAGATAGCGGAGAATAGAAAGGTCTGGCATTCTACGGTCTGTGGGGTCGCAGAGAATTGGACACTACTGAATGACAGACACAGGCAGCTGCTGATACAGTGGATAGGGCACTTGACCAAGAAGAGTTCAAATCTGGCCTCACACACTAGCTGTATGACCCTGGGCAAATCACTGAACATCCATTTGCCTCAGTTTCCTCATCTATAAAATGAAGATAATAACAGCACCTCTCTTGCAAGACTGTTGTGAGGGTGAAACAAGATAATATTGGTAGAAAGTGCTTAGCACAGTTCCTGACATATAGTAGACATTGCATAAATGTTTATTCCCTCCCTCCTCGTCCCCATCCCCAGCAAGTCCACTCTGTTGAATGTTTCTTCTTGTAATGTGTGTTAAGCATGAAAAGCCTGCTTTCACTAAGCCATGCAGAAGAAATGATAATTCATCTAAAGGAGAAGAAATTATCCCTTCATCTCCACAACTTTCTGCCAGGGCCTCAGATGTGTTTCTAGCCAAATATGTAGTTCGACTGGCTCTTTGGAACAGACCCAGACTCTCGGGACATTTCTTATATGACTTTGATGGCCAGGAATTAATTTGCAGATCAAATCTAAATCTTTGTACCTGCCCTTTATTATTGCATATTCATAAACGATTTTCTCACAATCTCATTTCACCTCCTTACCCTTAGGGAGTCTGAAGTGTGGACTCTGGTTGAAAACTAGTTGGTGCACTCTTAATCCAGGGGTAATTATGTAAAGGAGAACATTTTCTGTATGGGAGAAAAGAATGATTCACTGAATCTGACAATGGGCTCCCCAGAATTCGCTGGAGGCCATGGTCAGATAACAATGGGGACTTTCTTGGGCTATTAGGATGAAGGGCAGTTTTAGTTCATTATACTAGGTGCTTTGAACATTAGGTATGAGGGTTGTACTCACTTCCTACAGTCACATTCAATAAGATAAATGGGATCACTTGCGAAGAGAAAGAAATTACCAAAATGAACAATGTGAAACTTCAGTTCTGTTATGGTAGAAAAACCCTACATATGGAAGAATAAGATTATAATATAATAGATTTAGAGCTGGTAGAGCCTTTGAGGGCATCAAGTCTGACCCCTTTATTTTACATATGAAGAACTGAGGCACAAAGAGGTTAACTGTCTCATTCAATTTCACTCAGAGGCAGTTAGATGGTTCAGTGGATAGAGTTCTGGGCCTGGAGTCAGGAAGACTCATCTTCCTGAGTTCCAAGCTGGCCTCAGACACTAGTTCTGTGACCCTTGTCAGGTCTCTTAACCCAGTTTACCTCAGTTTCTTCATCTGTAAAATGAACTGGAGAAGGAAATGACAAACCACTTCAGTAACTCTGCCAAAAAAACCCCAAAATGAGGTCATGAAGAGTCAGGCATGACTATAACGATTGAACAACAAAAAGGTGTCTAAAGTGGAGTTTGAACCTAGATATTCCTTTCTCCAAGTCCAGTGGCCTATACACTGAATACACCAGAGATGTCAAATACATGCATGTGATCCACAATAGTCTCGAGTACAGTCAGATCAAGGTTAAGATGTAGTTCCTATCTAATTTTAACATATTTACTTATTAACAAGAAGAAATAGGTAAACACATGTGATATACTAAATTGATATGCTGACCACATGATTTAGTGGCCTCCATTACTGTTCGGGTTTGATGCCACTGGAATAGACCATGTTCCTCTAATATTTATGTCACTGTGGTAATTTCCCAGCTTAGGTTCCATGAAAGCCCCAGGAGAATCTTACCCACCACGAAATGGGCAAAAATAGGGTCAAACTGAAAAAAAAATAAAAGACTTATTGATGCTGTAAGAAAGACTACTTGCTTTCCTCTACAGTATCATAATTGATCTTTTATGAAAGAAGAGGAAGTTATGATGACTTAACCACCAAGCATTAGCCATTTATGACTCGATGTAAAGATACAATTGAGGGCAGCTAGGTGGCGCAGTAGATAGAGCACTAACCCTGGATTCAGGAGGACCTGAGTTCAAATCTGGGCTTAGACACATAACAACACTAGCTGTGTGATCCTGGGCAAGTCACTTAACCCCATTGCCTAGCCAAAAAAAAAAAAAAGAAGATACAGTTGAATGGCAATGAGTAAACATTGCGCTTTTAGGATTCCACCAAATGGATTTCCTAGGTTTGGTAAGATAAAATTTTCCACTGCATGGCTATATGACTCGGTGGTATATATATGTTTAGATACATATATAAGCCAAACCTAGGAAATGCTTTCAGTGCAGAAGGTGCCACTACATATTTACGATCGATTCCTGCCAGTCAGAGAGGGAAATTTCCCAAGAGCTGAATGGACTCCTTGGATTCATAGTCTTCCCAACCTGAGCAGAGACTGAACTATTTATTATAAACTCTGAGCTGGAGGGCAGGGTTTCCACCAAAGTGGATGTGTTGGAATTGCTCTTTGAGTTGGAAAAGGTCAAGGGAGACACCAAGATGGAGACTCTGTGATGGAGTTTTGAGAGTGGCACCAGCAGCAGAAATGCTTGTGTGAGAAGCTCTCAGGGGGGGCTGGTGGGGAGTTGCATGAATGGCTGGGACCACCCTTGGCTCACCTCTCTGCACACTGAAGGAATCCGTGGAGGGATCATAAGACTATCTGACCCTGAGAATGCAAGTGGCTTTTGGGATTTATCTTTCTCCCTCTTCTCTCTTTCCCTGGAAAAGCTAAAAGTCTAAATCTAATTCTTTTTAAGCTGTTTATTTTCTATTTTCAATCATTCTTTAAGACTGGCTTTCTCTAGATAAAGATAGGATCCATAGCAATTGCCTTTGAGTCATGTGCATGTTTAATTGCATAAAAGAAGAACAAATGGAAGGATTTCAGTGGCTAGCCTGGATACTTAAAACTAAAATATGGCAGGGGAATCCAAACCTGCTCTAGCAATCAGACAGTTTAGAGGCTTGATGACTTATGTGCCTAGGAGAGCACTTTATGATTATGATTTTGTTAATCCTGTGTATAATTTTTCACCCCTCCAAAGAGAAGGTAAAGGCATCCATTTGAAACTGAAGGTCATTACTCTTAGACTAAAACTGTGAACTCACTTTGAACACTGGTAGTTTAGGCAAATCCTTTAGCCCCCAATGGGTAGGGAAGGGGAAGAGGGAGTTGAGTACACAAGATTGGGGAGACAAAAAAAATGGTTATATATCCTGAAACAACCTATGGGGAAAAAGGAAGAGGAAAGGAAGGAAATAAGCATTTATCTATATACCAGGCACTGTGTTAAGCACTTTGTAAATATTATCTCATTTGATCCTCACAACAATCCTGTGATGCTATTATTATCTCCATCTTAAAATTGAGGAAACTGAAGCAAGCAGAGGTTAAATGACTTGCCCAGTGTCACACATCTAGTAAGTGACCGACTGGATTTGAACTCAGTCTTCAGTTAAAGTCCAGCACTGTATCTACTGTGCCACTGTAGCTGGTGAAAACAGGTGTGATCTGGAAGAGGCTAGATCTGACCAGTTTCTTGGGGAGAGGGAAGACACTCCTGAGCCAAGCTCAGCTCTCCATAGTGACATATGCTAGCTATACCTTTTTTTTTTTATTTTGACAATTTATTGTAGAACATTATAGACTTACCATATTGTAAAAGGACATACATTCTAAAATGGAAGGGACTTTAGAAATCTAGTCAAATGGACTCATTTTGTAAAGAAGGAAAGTCAAGTGCACTGTGTTCATAATTTCTGGTCATTGTTGCTGTTTCTTTTTTCTTCTCCTACAACTGCTGCCCCACCCTGGAACGCCACTCCCTAGATCTGTGAGAGTCCCAGGTATTTCACCTGCTGTTTAAGACAGGCCCTGCCTGTCCCTTTTCCCACTGTACTGTAATGCCAGCCAACTCATTTCGAATTGAAGAACAATTCAAATGATGTTCTCTGGGGTGTTATTTTCTCCTTAGGGAGCAAACTGTTCCCAGGAGAAGCTTGGAGTTTCTCTGATTGAGTCTGATCTGAATTCTCAAGGTGTGTTTTCACTAGCTTGATTTTCAATCAGCTCTTGTTTGTACACAATAAAGTTGTCGTTCGGTTATTTCACCAAGCTACAATGTTCAAAGGGGCAAGGACTGAGGAGTGTCCCTTGGGTTGATAGTGGCTTTCTGGAACATCCTGGAATGTATTACTTAAGGGTAACTAGCCAATATCTAGAAAAGGAAGCAATGGTCACAGAGAACCAAAATATGGCTTCATCAATAGCAGGTCATGTCAGGTGAAGCTCATTTCCTTTCTTCATTGGGTTAACAGTCAAGGATGAGTGGCTGGACCATATTAAAAGAAAAAAATTCCAAATTTGGCACAGGCCACAGCTCATCCCTGGGCTAGTAGGTTAAGGGAGTAGTTACCTGGATTTTAAGAAAGCATTTGGCAAGATCTCTCATGATATTTTTACCAAATGATGGAGAAATGTGGGCTAGACAATGTTACAATTAGACAAATTCAGAGCTGGCTGAATGGGTAGACTCCAAAAGTAGTCATTAATGATTTGATATCAACTTGGAAGGAAGAGTGCCCTAGGGATCTGTGCTTTAGCCTTGTGCTATTTAACATTATAATCAATGTCTTGGATAAAGGTCTAGATAACATGCTTATCCAATTTACCAATGACAGGAAGGTGGGAGGAATACCTGACACATTGCAAGACAAAACAAGGATTCCAAAAGATCCTCCGAGGCTAGAACCACAGGCTGACTCTTGACTTCAAAAAATCAGTTCCACAAGCAGAAAATGGGGGAAGTATGGCTAGGCCAGGGGTGGAGAACCTGCCACCTTGAGGCTACATGTGGCCTTCTAGGTCCTCGGGTGTGGCCTTTTGACCAAATCCAAGTTTTACAGAACAAATCCTTTTACGAAGGGAATTTGTTCTGTGAAGTTTGGATTCAGTCGAAGGGCCACACTTGAGGACCTAGAGGGCCACATGTGGCCTCCGGGGCCACAGATTCCCCACCCCTGCCCTGGATGGTAGTTTGGTTTAGAAAGATAATGAGGATTTATAGTGGACTAGAAACTCAGTGTGAGTATGATTACCATTAGAAACAAATTATATATATATATGTGTGTGTGTGTGTGTGTGTGTGTGTGTGTGTGTGTGTATATGTGTGTGTGTATGTGTGTATATATATACACATACACACACATATACATACATAAATATATATACACACATACATACATATATATACACACATATATGTATACGTACATACATATATATACACACACATATATGTATGTATATATATATATATGAAATTATTCTATACCTACTTCTATTTATCAGTTCTTTCTCTGGATGCAGATAGCATCTTTCTTCTTTTTGTCTTTTATAGTTAATCTTTTTTTATTATACTCTGTTATGGGAATGCTTGTTTTATTCCATAAACTAAAAACAGGCAAATAAATAAATGGAGAGTATGATTAAACAGTGGCCCAGAAAGTTAATGAAATCTTAATCTTCATTATGGGAAGCTTCATGTCCAGCAGCAGAAGGGTAATATAATCGATGCTTCTCTTTATTGTCTCTTGGCCAGGCCATATGTGGAATTTTGTGTCCACTTCTGGATAATACATTTTAAGAAAGAAGTTAATAAGCTGGAAAGTGGCTGAAAGTGGGCAGTGAGGATCATAAAGGGCCTTGGGTTCGTGACATGAAAATCATTTGAAAGAATTGGCGATGTTTAGTATGGAGAAGAGTAGGTACATAATAGCTGTCTTCAGGTATTTGACGGGTCACCTCATTGAAGAGAAAATAGACTTGTTTTGTTCGGCATGAACCCAAAATACTGTGTGCAAGTCACAAAGAGAAGAATTGAGTTTGCCGGAAAGAAAAGCCTCTTCATAATCAGGGATAACTAGAAGTAGAATGAGCTACCTCAGGCACAGATGGTTCTTTGATCTCCTCGACTGGAAAGTCTTCAAACAAAGGCTGTATAACCAATTGTTTGTTTGTGATTGAGGAATTTTTTCCCAAGTTCCACATAGGACACCTAGCATTAGCAACAATGAGGATGTGGGTAAGTTTCCTAATCTTCCAGGAAAGTCTGTAAGGATAGAAGTTGCAGAATGCTCGCTGATCTGCATTGGTGAAAGACGTTTCCCCACTGGGAAAAAAAAACTCAACATGGGTTTAGTACAAAGCAAATAAAATAAAATGAAATAAAATGTTTAAGGCACTGAAGATAAAATGTTGAAGCAAAATAATTACTGACCTTCAGGAATTTATATTTTACTGAATTGCAAATATTATCCTATGGATACTTTCAGTTGATTAAATTCATCAAGATCCAATGTTTTCAACTCCAATAACTGTCTTAGGTGGGAAAAGGAAATCTGGGTGACACAGAAGTCTTTATTTGAGAGGCAAACCGAGAAGTTGGTTTCATCATGCACCCAAAAGGAAATGAAAAATGTGGGGAAATATGCCACTGGGGGCAACCTCCCTATTTCCCTTCCTTTTACTGTCTGTCTTGACCGTGGGGCAGCCCATGTCTCAGCAGCTGGCTTGCCTTCTTGGCTCTTCCCAGCAATCCATACCCCATGGATCAGCAGGTAAGGTACCATGACTGCTAACACTAATTAGATGAAATGAGAATGATCAACAATAATCTTTTTAGTAAGATGAGGGATCACAGGGCAGATAGATGGCTCAGTGCATAGAGCACTGGCCCTGGATTCAAGAAGACCTGAGTTCAAATCTGGCCTCAGACACTTGACACTTACTAGCTGTGTGACCCTGGGCAAATCACTTCACCCCATTGCCTCACCAAAAACACAAAATTAAAAGATGGAGGTTCACTAGGTTTTACTTTTAGCTCTGCTACTGGACCTTACTGTCCTCCAGCTCTTAATTTGTAGCTTTCTTCTACAACTCCAGACCCTCAGGCGCAGTCATCTACTAATATACCCTAAGTAGTCCTGGACCTTGCAGTATACCCCACCACTGAGCACCTGGGACTTCTGGGCCCTTCTATCTGCCCTACAGCTTAAATTTCTTTTATGTACTATCTTACTAAATTAGACTGTTATCTCCTTAAGAGCAGGGACTGTTTCACTTTTCCTATGTATATGCACATAAATAACAGCGTGCTGTGAATGGTTTTTCATTCATCAATTCATTCAAAGTCAAAATGAAGCAAAAAAAAAAAGTCAATGAAACACCTGGCAAGATACTTAAAATTAAATCAGCATATATATATATATACATATATATATATATCAACACTTGGTGACTTCATCATGAAAGTTCCACAGGGAAGGAGGACAGATAGGATATGGCTCAGATCTGAGAAATGAAAACTGTAGATTTCTCAGAAGGCTCACATCTACATATCATTCATATTTTCTTCCAGAAGATATCTGGACATGGTACTTAACACATAGTGAGCACCAAACTCCATCACATACAAAAAAATGAAATTGACCATATCTTAATAGAAAATCATTGGTTAAAATCATACCTCTCAATTCTTTGTGCCATGAGACAATTGACTGCCTAGAACAAAGGTCAAAATCAGCATCAGATTGGAAGACTCGATAAAGATGAAATGACATACTATAATTACAACAGCTTAAATGTGACTCATTCAAATGAATCATCAGTGCTAAAAATTGAGAAATGGAAAAAGGCAAATCTATTGGCCTTGGTTATCGCTGGTATAAAGTAGTCAACATGAAGGAATCAAAAGAACCCACACACTTCCTTCTCCAGCAAGTGAATGACCTTATTGCCAAGAGGAGAGATACAACAACAGAAGGCAACAGAGGAGGTAAATACGAATTCATTTGTAAAAAGCTAGAGGAAGCTAATGGAAGATTGTGGGCAAAAGTGTTTTAGTGAACAGTGTTAAAAATAGGAATATATTTATGTAAAACTCAGCATAAAACTCAACAAAGTGAAACTGTCCCCAAAACATGCAAAGACAAATAGGAGCAAAGTGGAATGGATTTGTTGGTATGTCTGTGAGTATCCCCTTTGATTAGCACTGACAAAGGAATCAGCACATTTGGACTTTAGTACCGTACGTCCCAAACTCTCACTTAAGATGAAGTCAGTAAGAATAGCTGGACTGGTCCAAACACACGCTAACAATGTCTTGATTGGAGGACAGATTTTAAAAGCATTGTGGGTGCATTTTATGGGATGTCTCAAGGAGACAAAAATACCAAAAGAATAGACAATATTACCCACAAGGGTAATAAAGAGGGCAGCAGCAGCTGCCAGTTCATTTGCCTTCTTTGTTAACTTCATAAAAATGATATCTAAGATATCTCATGAGATGGAAACAAGCAAGTTAACACAAATCATTTTCCACAGTAGGTCACGCCTGTGTTGTTACACAACTGTCTGAAAAATGCAGAGAATACAGGATAACATCATGATGTTTGCTCATTGATTACAAAATGGCATTTGACTTGGTAGAACAAAATTCAGTTTTGATGAGGATACTTTGACAAATTCTCTCTCATTCATATGTTTAGATGATACAAGATTTCTTGATGAATGCAGCTGAAGAGATAATTCTTTCAATAGTCTTCTGCTTAGTAATGTCAATCAAGGCATAAAAAAGGGAGCTACATGGAGGATGTCTTGCATAAAGTTCAGATAAAAGTTCAGATAGTCATGGGACCATAGGATCACAGATTAAGAGCTGGAAGGGACTTTAGAAGACATCTAGTCCAATGCACTGATTTTACAGAAGAGGAAATTGAGGCTGAGGGCGTTAAAAGACTTGCAAAAAGTCATGAGAAGTAAGCATTAGCTGCAGCATTTGAACTCAGTTCTTCTGACTACAGAGCCATATTTTCACTATACCATGTTGTATCTCCAGATTTTAATAATTTATAATAATAACTGGCATTTATATAACACTTTAAGATTTAATGTTCACAAAAACTCTGAGAAAGGTGCTATTATTTTTCCTACTTTATAGGTAAGAAAACTGAGGCTAGCAGAAGTTAAGTGACTTGTCCAGGGTCACACAGCTAATAGGTATCTGAAGCAGGATTTTAACTCAGGTCTTCCTGACTCCAGGTCTAGCACTCTATCCATTGTATCATGTAGTCTCTCTCTCTCTCTCTCTCTCTCTCTCTCTCTCTCTCTCTCTCTCTCTTTCTCTCTCTCGGGTGTATACATATATATCATATAACGTATACAAATATATGTTTATATGTGTGTGTACTGGACTCAGACTTTCATTGATACGTAATTCTTGGTTGAGAAAACTCCCTCTATCAACGAAGGCTGACAGCTTCTCTGAAACTCATAGTCTTAGATTAAGGCCTAGAGCTCCAAAAGTGATTTTTCCAGGGTCCCACAGCCAATATGAGTCAGTTAATGCAAGAATCCAGGTCTTCCTGACTCCAAAGCCAGCCCTCTGTCCATTATACCATACTGCCATGCTGTTTCTCTCAGTCATTAAGTATTTCAATTAAGTTCCTACTATGTGCCAGGCGATGCGCTAGGCACTGGAAGAGCTTTCTGTGTATAAATGTGCATTATAACATTTCTAATAAGGTAAGGAGAAACTACAAGTCAATTTCATGCTAGTGAGACGAAATGAATTTACAAAAGCATATACATGTCATCTGTCCTCTCTGGGCTTCATAGTCTACTGTGTTAAGTGAGGGGGGTGGATTAGATGATGTTTAAGGTTCCTTCTATTTCTAAAATGCTTTGGAGCAACACATTAGGCAAATACGGAAAGCACTTTCTCCAACTGGGAGATAGGATTATGGGTATCTCTAGATGGAACATCCATCTACTTTCCATTGCTTTTAATCCTCATACTCTGGGACCATCTCGCCAGAATGAGCCATTATGGGAAGTCAAGATGCAGCTTTTATCACCTGAATAAGACTCCTGGATCCTATTCTTTGTTTTACCTCTGAATCATCATGTGAGCTCAAGAAACCACCCATCCTCTCAGCTCCTTAAAATTCCCTTTTATGAAATGAGGATAATAGGTAATCCTCCCCTTACCTCACTGAGTTATTGTGGAGGTTAATTAGATAATGCCTGCACAACTCTGAGCTTCACTAATTAAAGAGCTATGTAAATACTGGGCTTCCTGTTATCAGGAAGGCATGAATTGAGCCACTTGGTGGCAGCAAAGGTGGCCTTGTTAGGAGATCCCACAGGGACAATCTTTTCTTTGAGATTAAGTTCGTTAATCCATCATTCTGAACCTGCTGAATGGTCACATGGAAGATGCCCAGTTTGGACCCTGATTAGTCAAGGAAAAGGTAGCTCTGCACATGAGTCACAAAGCATGTTAAGGCTCTTTTGCGTTCTCAGGGGGAAGGGCTTAGCTAGTGCTCAGAGTGAGGGATAGAGGCCATTGTGTTTCACGTTCTAATTTGTTGAGCTTGTGTTACAACCTGTTCCTCTTTTAGTATCTGGATGCTGCTGTAAGACTCCCAAATGTGCACTTTCCTAATAGAGAGGCATTTACCTTTAAGGGATTGTGATTCAGAGAAGCTCTTCCATTGGTGAGTCTATCCAGCAATCAGAGAAGTCCCCACCAGCTGCCTCACTCATGCAGAGAAATCTTTGGCTACTATAGACATCTTCCTATTGGGTTTCCCCAATGAAAAGATGCCGCCCAACGATAATTACCACAATTACTTTTGAAATTCCAAATTAATAGACCTTTTTCCTCCGCCAGAAATAAATTCATAGATGAATTAATTGGCTTGGGGAAAAAAGAAACAAACCTTCCTGCATAAAAACTGCCTTGGGCTTTGCCATATAATTATATTAGTAATGTGAGACTTTTTTCAATTGTAATATTAAAGGTATGCATGACTTCAATACAGATGTTACCAAATGCTCATTGTAACCAATTCACCGTGTGAACAGGCTCAGAATCAACACTACATTATTTTTTGCTTAGAAACGGAAATGATTGCCAGTGGGATGGGCTCAGATGGCTAGACATTAAAGAGGAAGTTTTCTGGAGACAACAGTAATTGGTTATGGGAAGACTGAATAGCTGAGGAACCCTGCTTGGAATTCTTCTCTCTTGCTAAGCACTCTGGGGATCTGTTTGTGGTCCTGTACAAATGCAAACTGCTTTGAAATGCTATTAATGTCAAATTAGGAGGCTGATTTATGGCCTCTGAAACTTCTTGGCCTACCTATCTGTAGATCCCTATAAATAAGAAAGATAACTACCTTCATTAGGGAGATAGGTAGGGTTGTGGGTGTGCCTCTCATGATGCTTCATGGTGCAAAAGTGCATATAATAACACTGGATATTCATGTGGCTTGTAAGGTTTGCAAAACACTTCACATACACTCCCTAACTTGTTCCTTACAGCCACCCTGTGATGTGGAGTATGGGTACTAGGATGATCACCTGCATTTTGTAGATGAAGAAACAGATTCTCCCAGAGGTGAAGCTAGTAAGTACCTGAGGGAAGATTCGAACCCAGGCCTTCTTGACTTCAACTCCAAAACTATTCCCTACAGCTTCTCTCCCCGCCCTCCCCCCTCAAAACAAAAGAGCTAATATTGAAGTGATGGGAACAGAAAAGACTAAAGTTGACTACATTCCATTAGAGATCAAACATTTATAATTTAAACTTCATCAACAGAGAGTAAGAAGTTATTTTACTTTAACACCACATCTCCAATGCTGTTTTTTTTTTTTCTTACCATATATTTAATATTTTCAGAAAGAGGCCTGCTGACTTTCTGTGCCATTCATTCAACTTTTAGACAGCTATGGACATTTGATTCCATGTGAAAGCTGAGAAACTACCTAAAATCTTCTCAAAAGGGACATCTTCTCAGTGGCTCTTGAAAGGATAAATTCATTGTATACCTTAAATCTCCAATATTTCGCTTTAAGAAAAAGAGTTAGATTTTAAAATGAGGTCCATGGAGTTCTATATACTGTGTTATTTCTAATGAACGCAGATATTCAGAAGGACTTGTGATCTCTTCAGTTTGGGAGTTCCTCCAGTGATGCAGATTGCAACTCATCCACATGTAGACTTATCAAAATCCTTCTAAGGGATCCTCCCTCCACATGCTGAAGGTCATCCTTTCTTTCTCTCAATATCACCAGAGTACAGTGAAGTCCTTTGTCCGTCCAGCCACCTGTTTTCCCTTATTCTCCTCAGAATCTACCATATAATTCTTTGATAACATCCTTGATCTCTATTTTTTTTGCAGTGACGCTCATTGATTAGATGTTGCGGCCTGCTCACATCTGCTATTACCTCTTCTTTGTCCCTCTGTATGATGCTTATCTTCTGTTTTTCAAAATCAGTAAAATTCCATATCTTGCTGACATACAACACCATTAAAATATTTGGATTAAAAGATAGATCTTTTCTGTTTTGGGAAATCTGGGGTCAGCTATGGTGCTTCAAAATGTCCCCAAAGCAATCTAGCTTGATTTTTGTCCTCATTTTCAAATCTTAGTCCAGGTAACTGTCCATTCATATTGTCTGTCCTGGACATATGTACAATCTTCAACTTTCATGGGGATAATGTTCCTAGAAAACAGTACAAAAATAAAAACTGTGAATATTGATACACTGAACCTATGGGAAATGGAGGGTTAGGTTCCCACAAGTTCCAAAAACTGTAATCTTTGACTTGAGATCGCCGAAAATACACTTTTCTGCATACAATTCTTTACCACAAAATGTTAATTCTGATAATATGCACTTTTCTGAACTCAGTAACCATGAAAGAATCCATGAAGTGCAGTATACAAAATAAAATTGGTAACATACAAAATATTTTTCTCACTAGTAATTCCCTAGAATTCTATGCCCTTCTTTGCTAACAACTTAACAAAAAAAACCCCAACATTGGTTTCAAACAATATTCACTTTTCATAATACGTGAAATCTATAGTACCATAAATACTGCACAGCAAATAAAATTCTTAAAATGAAAACATTTTTTAACCTGAATTTTACCTTCCACTGTGTCAGATGGTTGCGGGAGGGGATGTTACTCTACTGTTGTAAACCTCTTTACCTTGGTCATCCTCTGAGATTACTGGGACTTTAGCTGCTGCTGTTGGAAAATACTGAAACTAATGAGGTCTTGATATCAACTTAGAGCCCCAAGGACTTGCACTATGCTTTGGGGGCATAATTGCAACACAAAACTTGAATTTTAAAGGCAAATGATAAAAATATGTAACAAATGCGAGAAGAGCTCTTTACAATGGTAGGTGAACAAGATCAGTGAAATGCCCAGTAGGATGCTAGCTGTTCCACAGACTTACCACCTCTCACTTTTTTTTCCTCTACTGAGCATAGTCATGAATGTGTGTACTTGCCAATTCAAAAGTGAAAATGACGTTATTAATAAATTCATGTGAATACTTAAAGTCACAAAAGTTAGATGAGCAAGTGTTGAGAATTGACCATGTAGGTACTTTGAACGAGCTCTAGTGGAGGTACATTTGAAGCATGTCAAAATCTGGGCAATAAATATGCTTCATTCACTTGATCTTTTTGGCATGATTGGGTGGACCACACTCCTTTGAATGATTATAGACCTATTCCAGGAGGCTCTGCAATGTTTTGGGGCTAGGACAGCACAATGTCATCTGCAAATGAGATCATGTTGAGGACCCACCAGCCATAGGGAATCTTTCTCAACTTGGATTCTTAGCTGAATCTCCCCCATACTTTTGGCAAGCATAATCCCTTGCCTGCTATTTATTATTAAAGGGTCAGTGAATAAGCTTAACTTTGTTGATATATCTTAATACATGGATGGGAGATACCTTGTTGTGGAAGAGTTCTATAAGGTCATGTCTTGTTCTATAAAGTTAAAATCTTTTTTTTGTAATCAACAAACAATAAGCCCAATGAAATCTTTTATTTTCTCCATATTTCATTCAGTTGTCAGAAGGTAAATATATGGTCTGTTGTTGAATAACATTTGCAAAAGCCAGCTTATTCCCTATTAATACCTTTATGGTATATGCTCTTTATTCATGATTCTCTTAAAGATTTTTGTATAGATGAGAAAGAAGGCACACAAGGTAGTAGTTATTAATGTTTTCTTCTTCCTGTCCCCCTTCTTAAATCAAAAAGGGTCAAGATTTTTTTTCCATTCCTATAGTACCTTCCCCTCTTCTAAATAATTTTTGAATTAGTCCTTCTATGTACTTGAAATTGTATCATTTCCATCCTGGATTGCCTCTGAATAGACTTGATCAAATCTAGTAACTTTTCCCACCTTTGTTCTCTATAGTGCCTTTTCTACTTCCTTTGTTAGCGCCTCAGGGACCATAATGTTACCTTTGGCAGTCGTCTCTCTCCTTCCGGCAGTTAAGTAAAGTACTTCCTGAATAAGGCAATTTCTGAACTCTTTTGGTCTCCTTGTTGCAGCAATTAATTTATGCTGGTTTAACTTCTGGATGAAATTATGTTATTTATATTGTGCATTTCCCATTTTTGATTTTCCATGATTTGTTTAAATAATTCAAGACTAAAGCCTAATAATAATAATTAACAAGAATAATAAGAAACTTTTTTATATTGTCTCATTTCATATTCTCAACAACATTGTAATGTAGGTGCTATTATTATCCTTATGTCACAGATGAGGAAACTGAGGTATAGAGAAAGTAAGTGACTTGCCTAAGGTCACAGAGCTAGTGTCTGAGGCTGTATTTGAACTCAGGTCTTCCTTACTCCAAGTCCACCACTATATCACCTAACTGCCTTCAATTGTAGGCCATATTTATTTTCCATGACTATTTTCTCTTCATGATTACAAATTCTGATCTTTGTTTGAACAAATCAGTGGTCTGACTGTACATAGATGACAGACTATGGTGTAACTCCTGCACTTATAAGTATTTTTTTTTGTCTTTTAAAATGTAGTTGATTTTTTTCTTTTTCCCTTTTTTTGCAATGTTTGGTACTCACCACAGCCTATCCCTACCAATTTTTTAAAATAAAATGCTCATTACACGAAGACACAAGATTTCTACATAAATTACAAGCTTAACTTCTCATTTCTTTCTTCTAGGCCATGTTTTGTTATATAGTTCTTTTTATCCTCACATTTGCCACCTTTGCATCAAAGTAACCAAGAGTCAGAGTGTATGTTGATATGATTTAGAAGGACTTATGAAGTACTTCACATAATTTTTCTACTACTTAGTCATCAACCACTAATGTTAGTGCACAATTATTTTCATGGTGGCCTTTCTGTAAATATATAACATTAGCACTGTAATATATGATGTTCAAATGTCTCATGAAATAACATGTCTTGTACCTTCTGGGTATGTGATAAAATTCACCTTCCCAATTCTTTTCTTTGCTTCTCTATGCAGTACCTGTGAGTTATCCTTCCAGTTACCTGTAATTTCCTTCTTCCATATGTTTCATTTACAGAAAAAAAAATCGTCTTTGATATGACTCAGCTTCTCTGACAATATGTCTACTCATTAATCACTGGAGAAGGATCCAACCTCGAGTACCAATAGTCAAAGTTTGTTGACGATCAAAAAACTCTGTGACTCTTAACATCCTCTGCTCCTTTTCCAAATATTGTGCTGCCATCCTTAAAGAAGCAGAGGGAGTAGTACAAGACTGAAGGCCATTTCTTATTTTTCCCTTTTCCATGGGTTGCCATGGCCAGAAGAGTTTCATCACTAGATGGCCTGCCTACAGTTGATGTGTTTCTCGGTGATTATCTAAGCTGATTGTTGAAATGAGGATTGCTGTTACCAGCTCTGTACTCAAAACCTTCCTGATATGGGGGTGCTTTATGGAAATTTTGCTTTGCTGGTGTGACCTTCAAGAACCCAGGGCCATCTTTAATTATTATTAATTATTATTTGGGATAGTTGGTTACTGTATATTGTAGTGCTCATGATCATTATTTACAGAAAGAGCACCATAAAAAATACTTGCTGCTTATGTAGTGATTCCAGTAAGAGAGGAGAAAGAAGGGGAAGAATGAAAGGAAGCCCTTAATAACCTCCAAATTAAATCATCATATATGTGAACATCAAAGACTTCAGCACAGGGTTAGACTTCTGGAGTTTAAAATGTGTTAGAAAACATGATTATAGAGAAAGAAATGAGGTACATAATAGATGCTTAATAAATGCTAATGTTAACCGGCTGACTGATGAATGCCAATGATTTATAAGTTATATAGATGCTTTACACGTATTCATCCTGATCGCTTTCTTCAGTAAGAGAGTTTGAAATCACTCAATATCACAACAAATGAAATTGGTTGTATTCTAACAGACAAGAAGTGACGAAATAGTATGGGACCATTTCTGAATCCGTTTTCTGGATGCCATCAGACTATTGAATTGTTAGATCAAATATCAAAATGAATCCAAAATTAGAAAAAAGAATAAGCCTGACAATTAAGGAAACTTCAAACTGACCTGTTGGCATAAAAAATGAGAAATGGATATAATAACAGACATTGGCACAGACTGCCAGTATTTCTTAAGGAAATTTAATGACTATAAATCACTCACATTTTAAAAGAATTTTTGTTACAAGGCATGGCTTGCAAAATACAGGAGGAGGAAGAAATATATTTTGAAAATTTACAAAAAAAAATTAAAAAAATAATAAATCAGTAATCACAACATGGAGATCAAAAGACCTAGAAACAACATTAGTCAGCAAACACCTGATTTTCTTTCCAAGCATATTTGGCAGCTAAGGGCAGCGCTGGTTTGTAAAGGGAAACATTTGCAAATGATATTCTGAAATAGACTACATGAGATCATAAATTTAGAGTTGGAGGTCATCTTGTCCGATACATCCTCATTTTAAAGATGATTCATTAAGTCGTGGAAAGGTTACATAGGTCACATAGATATAAAATAGCATATCCAGAGCAGCATGCTTTCTACTGTGCTATTCCCCCATATGCCAAATCTTTATGTTGGCATATTTGACTCGAGGCTATAGAGAATACAAAGTCATTCCATAGGTTTTTATTTTTGTTGACAGTTAAGCGCACACACACACACACACACACACACACATACACACACACACACACATTTGACTCAGTAAAACATCTTGAGCACTCCAACAAGGTGTTGGAATCATGTAAGATTCCTTGGAAGATATTACAGCTCTTATATGTACAGGCTTATGTAAAATGAGGAGATTGTAGTAAATAGCCTTTAAGGTGTCTTACAGCTCTGAATCTACGATCCTAGAATTATCTGATTTCTCCATCATGAGAGGTGAGAAACTCATAATACAAATACAAGAGAGATCACTAAAAGAAAGGGAGGTCTTCTAGATGCTCCTGTCTGTAAGCGTTTTTGTGCTAATTGTGTCAAGCTTTGGAATTGGCAAAGTCTCCTAGATGACAACTACAATCCAATTTAGCTCAACTATACACGGAGGAAAACAAATCAAGGGTACATAGAATTCCCGTTCTCTAGACTATGATGTGCCTTTTTGTGGTAGCCTCTTGACTA
Source organism: Phascolarctos cinereus (assembly GCF_003287225.1). Taxonomy (NCBI): domain Eukaryota; kingdom Metazoa; phylum Chordata; class Mammalia; order Diprotodontia; family Phascolarctidae; genus Phascolarctos; species Phascolarctos cinereus. Next base: position 18,308,170 of record NW_027556402.1, read on the forward strand.
GATCAATCAGATTTGTAGAGGGGTACACTGGGAAGTCTAGGGCAAACTCAGGTAAAGGGACAAACATTGGTGGAGGAAGGAAGAATTGACAAAGCATAGGAAGGCAATTGAAGATCTCACAAATAAACCGGAAGCCACTGGACCCTGCCCACAGTGGGGTCAGGAGCAAGCAAAAACACCAATCAATAATGAGACATTTGAAGCCAGATTTCAGTTTTGGCCTATCAAGACAGAGATGAAGGACAAGATTGGGAGAAATGAAGCAACAGATAAATGATATTAAAGTTTAGATGAAATGATGGAAAGGAGGAAAAATAGCTTAGAACAGAAGGTAGAATGCATGACTCAAATTGTGGAGTCCCTGGGGAAAAAAAAATAGAATGAACCAAATTCACTAACTGCAATAGACAACAAGGAGCATTAGTTATAGTTATACGTAAAAAATAGTAATCAGTTCCAGCCCAATGAAATACACAATGGAAACTTTTTAAAAGTTTATATCTGTTTTTACGTGTAATATAATGACAAAGAATAAGAAAAATCCGTTTCTGATTCAAGTTTCTTACAAAGAAATAGAATAAGTGTAGAAAGCAAACTTTCAAGAAGACTGAATATTGCAATAAAGATAAGCCTACACTGATGGTATGTTGGAAATGCTGTTATTTTTTTAAATATTTTAGCAGCATATGCTAAACTGTCTCCTCTTTCTTTAAATCTTCATACATCTACTGGTAGATGCAGAAAGTTTTAATGTCTTATTGGCAAATTTATATGGTCACATAACAAATAAAATATAGTTAGATAACTTGGAGAATTATCTAAAATCAGAAATAATTTAAATGTGAGGTTGTTGAGCCTTGCAATAGTTTTCAACAGCTGCACTAAAATAGTTGAAAAAACAGCCTCTAAAAACAGCTTTAGTCACCCATGCTTTGTAATTTGACCACCAAAGAACTGGAAATAATTGTAGATTCTTAGAGCATAAGGTCTTCAGGACTAAGAAACAAGCATTGATTTAAAATTCCATTTAGCATCCCCAATAAAAGTGTTGGATGATCCTTAAACACTGTAAATCCAAGTTGAGTTTTTTCCTTAGAAAAGTAAATTTTGGAATGTATCCTTACCCAGAATAAATCCATTTCATCTCCATTAAAATTTGTTGGTCAGTGTATTCACCTTTTTTATTATTTTTTTTCAAAGCATTGGGGTATTTAGCTGCATCTCCAAAAATTTTAACGTTATACAAGTGAACTCGATTTTAAAGTTATGCAACCAAGCAGCTCTTCCAGTAAAGGTTTCTTCCCTATTTACTTCATCTTTCACTGATAAACTTAAAAGATTTAGTCTCAATGGTTGCCATGCTAAGAGAAATATATTTTTATTTCATTCTTAAGTCAACAGCTTTGTATTTCACCCGCTCATTTTATAATGTTCCATGTAATAGCTTCAGGCTTTCTGACAGCTCATGCTGTCTTAGAGTTACTATGACCATGTTAATACTGTTCAGTTACAGCATATAATCTTTGTACTAATATAATAACCAGTCTCTTATTTTTTGAGCTGGCAATGCTTCCATATGAATTATCCTTTGTTTTGTCCATTTCATTAAGGTCTCTTTTATGATGGTATGGAGATCTTCAGCTTGACTTTCTGACACACCTCTCGAGCCTTATCTTATACTACTCTTCTTGTTCCTACCTTACCTCTACCTAAAGGAATCATACCCTTACCTGAGGGTACTCTGCCCAAAGGAATATAAATTTTGATCACTAAAACCGCAAAAGATATCTTGGGGTTTATGGGCTAGATTTCTTTCATAAGGCTCATGCTTTAAACCCAAATCATTCTGGATCTCATTGATTGGCCAACAATAGGTCCCATGCCAAGCCTCATGTGGTCATTATTTCGGCTCTGATGGCTCTGAGTAAGTGTAAATATTTCCATTTTGGCCAGAAAACCTGAGGATCTTCCCCTCCCAGATTGATATTTTTTTTTGTCTAGGTGAAAAAGGCCATTCTTTGCCTCATTTTTTACCTAGCTTTAATCATTGAATGGGCATAGCCTCAAACTAACTGAGACCTGGAAAAGACCTTAGCTTAAAAAGGCCAAGGTCTCCCATTGCATCCAGGGCCATCTCTAGTCATCCTGATCTATATCTTGCTACTGGACTCAGATGACTCTGGAGGAGGGAGTGAGGTTGGTGACTGCACGCCCTGCCTCACTTAAATCCAATTAATTAGCTCGCAAGTCATGACATCACCTTCCTGATGTCATGGTCCTCTTCAAGATCAAAGGATAAACAAAACAGCTGCAGCAGCACATGGCATCCACATATAACAATAGGAAAGTGCAGACCCACCTTCAATGAGCTCACAAGTATCACATCAATTAGATTTTGGCTCACGTTCAATGCAACCTGGTATTATTTTATGATTTCCACTAAATCATATTTTGCATTGTTCAAACTTGATTTAATCGTGACCTAGCTATAGTTAGCCAGTCAACAAGCATGTATTAAGCTCTTACTATATTCCAGTCTCTGTGCTAAGCACTAGAAATACAAATACTGGAGAAATAAAAATCTCTACCTTCAAGGAACTTACATTCTAATATGGGAAGACAACATGAGAGGTGCAAGGCCATGGTAGAGAAAGTCTGGAGTGCAGCCTCTAGAAGAATGAGCTGTATGCAGGATAAATTGGAGATGACCTCATAAGGAAGGCACTAAAATTAAGGAGGATTGAGAAAGGCTTATTTGCAGAAGGTGGGACTGTAGCTGAGACATAAAGGAAGCCAGGGAATCTGGGAGGTGGAGTTGAGGAGGAAGAGCATTCCAGGCATGGAGGGGCAGGCAGTAAAAATACCTGGTGTCAGGAGATAGTGTCTTTTAAGGAACAGCAAGGAGCCCAATGTCCTTGGATCCCAGAGTGCATAGAGGAGAGTGAGGTGTAAGAAGACTGGAAGGTAGGAAGGACCAGGGCTTTAAAGGGCAATGAGAGGATTTTATATTGATCTTCTAGGCCTTGGTTGACCTGGTTTGAATACTGTGGCGCCAGTACCACACTAGTTGGCACTGTGCGGGCTATTTGCTAGTTACTGCCATTGACTGGTGCTTCCAAGGTCCTCAACTTGGGTTTTTCTTCTCTCTTGCTGCTACAGGACATTGTGAGATACATCCCTGACCATCTCTGGCCATGCTGGCAGGTTACTGTACTGGTGCTGGCTTTGCTGGAAGGGTTCCCAGCTGACATTTTGTGCAGTTTTAGGATGGAAGAAGTCGTTATAGCTTCTCATTCAATTTCTTGATTGTCATTCACTCTTGTGTGAACTTCAGATTTTTTCTGGGGTAGGTATGTGGGAATTTGGAGCTCTATCTCCTGTTACAGAAGTAACTAGGTGATACAGTAGATAAGAATGCTTGACTTGGATTCAGGAAGCCCTGAGTTCACATCCTACTTCTTTCATTTACTAGATGTGTGTTGTTGAGCAAGTCACTTAACCTTTATCTGCCTCAATTTCTTCATCTGTAAAGTGAGGATAATAATAGTATCTACCTTCCAAGGTTGTTGTGAGGAAAAAATGAAATAATATTTCTAAATCACTTTGCAAATCATAAAACAATATATAATTTATTGTTGTTATTATTATTAATTGTTGTTGTCCATCTTGGCAGGAAGTCCTCCCATGCTGTTTCCCATAACAAAGGTAGTATTGATTTGATTACTGGCTCTACAACAGGAGTCAGTGTGGCAGGGGAGCAGATGTTTATGATGGTTAGGCACTGTTTTCTTGGGGGATGTGACGCGTCCTTAGATGAGCCTTTACTCATTCACCCATTGGCACATGTGGACAGTGAGACACCATCCGGCAGGCAGCTTTCCACCATTCCAGTTAACAGCTCACTTTTAGGCTTTGGGTTAAAGTTAGAAATGGAATTAGGGTTAGGGTTGGGGTTACAAAGCAGTCTCCTCACAAAAGCTCTGTGAGATAGGTATAGGAGGTAGTGCAGTGGATAGAGAGTTAGAATTACAGCAGGAATAACTGGCTTCAAATCCCATCCCTAATATTTCATTTATTGGCTCCATGGCCCTAAACAAGTTGCTGTACATTTTTGAGCCTCAGTTTCCTTATCTGTAAAATGGGAAATGTAGGGGTTGAACTCAATGACCTCCAGGGTCCCTTCCAGCTCTAATTCCAAGATACTATGATTATTATCCTCATTTGACAATGAAGAAAATAAAATGTCGTGTGTGTGTGTGTGTGTGTGTGTGTGTGTGTGTGTGTGTGTGTGTGTTTTGCTGTATTATAGTCATTTGTACTGGAAGGTTTACTTGGCACCTAAAGTGGGATAATGTAAACAAAGCCTACTCTATGATGACTTCTGTTCCATCAACTGAATTTATGAAATGTTGGACAGGCCAGTACTTTACGTTTTTGGTGATCTCTGGTAAATAATGGTCTTTTTTAGGAAGTAGAAAAGTGATCACTTACTATTTTAGGGACAGATACAAAAATGGTGATGAGAAATAAAGGAAGCTAAGGAAAATAGCCAAGCAGATTAGAAATTGGTATTGAAAACCTTGAGCTATGTTGGGATGCATACCTGAATTATGCATCTGAGAGGCTTTGACTCATTTCTGAATGTACCCCAACTTGACCCCATTGCATACTTACACACATACATCTTCCATGCCTCCATGGGACAAGTAGACAAAGGTGCTAACTTGGCAAAGTTGGGGAAGGATAGGATGGGTAGTGACTTCCACAGTGGTGAAACTATGCCTCTTTGGACCCTCAGCCATGACAACAACCATACCTCCTACCTTCTCATCCCAGCTTGTCTGCCAAGTCACCCTGGAAAGCAAGGTTTATACCACTGCCATTTTCTATAAAAAGATTAGAAAAGTATATGGGAAATTGTACTCTCTGTAGAATGCTGCTGGTATTTCCCATAATTAAGTTAGAAAAATATCTGGGAAATTGCCCTGTTTTATAGAACACTTGCATTCGGGGACAAAACTTTGATAGAAATGTAAAGAAAACATAGTTTTCATTGTAGTCAGCTTTTTAGGAATGCCCCAATTCTACAAAGAGGGGCATGCCTCCCTACAAAGACTATACCATAAAGATGCTCCTTTCTAGGCTATAAATTAAATTGTGTTTATGCTTTAGAGTGTTATGCTACCACTTTGAGTATTACCAAAGTTTTTTCATTAAAATTTACTTCACCAGTTCAATTTACCACCATGAAAAGTAACCTATACATTAAATCTCCTTTTATTGGAACAGCTATTTAAAGCATCATATTCTATGAATTAAAAAAAAACATACATCAAAAGCACTTTCTATTTTAATTGAAAACAAAGCCTAAATTAGCTTTATTTTTGCAACTGTGTATTTTTATTGCAGGTATTCCAAAGATGATTACCTCAGATATGGTGAAAGAAGGTGCTGCTGTAATTGATGTGGGTATCAACCATATCCATGACCCTGTAACAGGAAGGACAAAATTAGTAGGAGATGTCGACTTTGAAGGTAATAAGCAGAATAAATCTCTTCTGCATGGGAGGGACAGTAAAGGTTCTGCTTTGTACTATTTGATAATCAATCAAAGTAGAGCTTTATTGAATGAAAGCACCAGCCCAAAATTCTTCTCTGATTGGAGAGGGAAAACACTATATATAAATATTTTTGAATGGTTTTAAAGTTAACACAATATATTTGTTACTAAGATAAATATGACTTTGCCTAATTAACCCATTTCTAATAAGATTATGGAATGAAGATGTGTGTCATTCTATTTTTCTTAAAAGAAATAAAGAAGAGATATGGTTGAGTGTAAATACTACCAATCCTGCCACTGGAGAACTTGGACTTGAGTCCTAGCATTGACATTTACTAACCACATGACTCTAGTCAAAGCATTTAACTTCTCAGACTCAGTTTTCCCAGCCTGTTTCTGGGCCAGGCTGGACTGAGACCCATCTGGTAGTTTAGATTCACAATTTCAATAAAATGTGACTAGCATTTAACAAGAGCAGGTTATTAGGCTTGGACTGTGATTATCAGATAGCTGATAATGAAAGAATATGCCAGGATAGTGGTAATGGAAACAGAGAGGAGAAAATAGATACAAGAGGTATTCAGGATATGTCATAGCTAGGATTAAGTAACCAGATAGGGGGTAGAGGGGAGAGAGAGAGAGAGAGAGAGAGAGAGAGAGAGAGAGAGAGAGAGAGAGAGAGAGAGAGAAGAGAAGAGAAGAGAAGAGAAGGAAGGAAGGGAAGGGAAGGAAGGGAAGGAAGGAAGGGAAGGGAAGGGAAGGAAGGGAAGGGAAGGGAAGGGAGAGGAGGGAAGGAGGGAGGGAGGGGAGGGGAGGGGAGGGAGGGAGGGAGGGAGGGGAGGGGGAGGGGAGGGAGGGAGAGGAGGGAGGGGAGGGAGGGGAGGGGAGGGGAGGAGGGGAGAGGAGGGGAGAGGAGAGGAAAAGAAAAGAGAAAAGAGATGAATTCAAGACTATTAACATTGGAGACCAAGTATAGCATGGTGGTGCCATAGAAACAGTGAAGTCAGAAGAAGGAAGGGATTTAGGCATAAAGGATAATACACTTGTTTTGAGACGGCTTAAGATAAAAATGCTTACGGTATAGGCCTAGGCATGGACTATTTTCTGAGGAGTGGCCTAGCTAAATTGTCCCCCCAAAATTGTCTATCACTTAAAGATTTGTTTGGCCACAGCAACTCAAGAAGGCCATCACTAAAGGGTGAAGGGTTCCCAATCTGTGCTCATGGGGAGTTAGGGGTGAGACTACCCCATCGTGATGGTATAGTGTGTTTTTGAGGTATAAAAGTAAGAGGAAGGCCAAGGAGAGAAAGAAAACAAAGTACAGAGGCTGCATAGTATAGGGAAGTGAGCGCTAGATTTGGAGTCAGAAGTCTTAGGTTCAAATTAGGGCTCTGTACGACCTGGGGCAAGTTACTCCACCTCATGGTCAATAGTTCTTTATCTATTAAGTAAGGGTGTTGGACCAGAGGACATACAGCTTCATTTGTGGCTCTAAACCTGTGATTTTGTACCCAAGGTCAAGTTACTCTTTAATTCAGCTGATTTCAAGTTCAAAGCTATTCATTCATACTCCCAGCATAAGTGTGAAAGAACACATCTGTATAAGGAGGAATAACAGACAAAATAGGCATCCCTGTAGGCCTAACTACTCACCTGGGATGAGTTGCTGAGGGCCTGAAGCACTCCTTGTTAAGGGTGAAATGTCTTTTGTGTCTGTGATTATTTGGAAGAAGTTGGACAATTCCTAGGGAGGGTTTTGGGGAAAGGAGGGGGATATCACTTTTGCAGATGGATTTGGGGGCACTATGATAACCCTAATGAGCTGTGCCTTCTGTGCCACCAGAATGAGAAGCCAACCGGTATTGCGTGGCCCGTGGTATGTGTATTTAATACCTCTGATGTAGAACATGGTACTTGAACTAAGCTAAATATAAGTAAATAATTGAGTAGGAGTAGCTAGGTGGCACTATAGTGGATAGAGTGTCTGGCCTAAAGTCATAAAGACCGCTCTTCCTGAGTTCAAATCTGGCCTCAGATCATGACTAGCTGTATGACTCTAGGCATCACTTAACCCAGTTTGCCTCAGTTTCCTCATCTGTGAAATGAGCTGGAGAAAGAAATGGCAAACCACTTCAGTATCTTTGTCAAGAAAACCTCATATGAGGTCACAAAGAGTTGGACATGACTGCAGTGACACAACAACAAAGTATTGAGTAGTGCTGTTGTAAAAGAACATGTCCCAACACAAATAAATAGCAATGTGGAATAAGGGAATTCTTAGGTTCATCAGTCACATTTTAAAGTTGGAAGGGCCCTCACAACACATCCGGCCCAAGGCACAGCTGATCAAGAATGTACAATACAAGTGAGGAGCAGTCAGTCTTTCTTTAAGACTTAGTTTCCCTCAAAACTCAGGTCGAGAACCAACTGGTGTTTGGCACATAGTAGGCATTTTGCATGTGCTTGTTGACTTGAGTTCACCTTCCACGTGAGGCCTTTCTTAATCCATACCAGTGGCTACTATCTTTTCCCTCAAATTACCTTGAATTTATTGCGTGCATTTTGCACATTCCTACAGATGTGTTGTCTCCCCCAAAAGCTCCTCCAAGGCAGAGATTATTTAATTTTTGTCTTTGCACCCTGGTACCTACCACAATTACTGGCATATAGCAGGTGCTTAATAAATGTTTGTTGATTGATTGGTTGACTTTCAGTGGCAAGGAGCCCAATATCTTCTGAAGCAGTCCCTTCTACTATATATATATAGCTCTAATTGTGAGGCAGTATTTTTACCCATTACTCCTAGCTCAGCTCTTTAGAGCCAATCAGTAGTCTAATCAAGAATTGGGGCTCTAAGAATCTAGAATAAAGGTCCACAATGTAAGACAAATCTAGAGAACCTTGAAAAGGTCCAATAGACCTAGAAGAGACTTTAGAAGACTTCCTAAAGTACAGGGGTGGGGAACCATTGGCTCCTGTTTAGAGGCTGATGAACTTCTTGAGGGTTTATAGTAACAGTCCAAGAGGTTGGCACTAAAAATTCTTTAATGGTGCATCAAGCAGTACATAATTGTAAAGAATATTATGAGTAGCATATTCAATCACATTTTTTAATTATTGAAAGGGGTTCATGGCACACAAATGTTGGGAATCATTGGTCATTTCTGTTTTTCTTCTCCCTGCTACTTTCCCAATATTCACAAATGAAAAAACTCAAAACTGAAGCCCAGAGGTATAAAGGGACTGGCCCAAAGTCATAGAGCTAATTTGTTAAAATGTTAGAAAATAAGTAAAGAAAGCATAAAATTTGGGTGATTCCATATGGAAAACAAAATTTTCAAGTATATGAAAGTAGATAGTGGTAGTAAACAGATGTTCCCACTTTCCATTAATTGGACATATTACTAGAATTGAATTTACAACTGGAGACATTTCAATGAAGGTGCACCATAATCATGGCAACTTCCACAAGCTCTCAGATTTTTAATTTGGGGGTGGGGAAGAAGAGGGAGGGAGATGAGTTCAAGGTTAGCCTATGAACCAAGGTCTGAGCCAAAAAATTTACTTCATAGATAGGAGGCATCTAGCAACCTGGAAGGGAGGAGTTAGTAATTAGCAAATGCTTTAAGCCTGACTTAATTTTTCAAATCCTGTACAGAAAGCAAGCATACAGTGCTGTGGGGGTGGAGGTAAACCCTCAGAAGTCATATGAGGAGAGATCAGTGCACAGGCACAAAATTATTGCCTAGGCACTGAGGTGTCACTGCCCACATGGCATACAGAGGGCTGGCTATCAACAGATAGTGTATGCTTTCCAATACCAAAATCCTGAAGAGGCGGACAAGAAAAGTACAAAGAATCCCCTTTCATTGATCCACCATGGGAATGATAGAAGCAAACGACAAAGTTGGAAAGTGTCTATTTGTAGGGGAAAATTAATGATGGAGGCATTATACTCTAAGGGAAAGAACACTAACTCTGAAGTCAGAGCATGAGGTTCAAATCCCACTTCTGACCTGAAAAAAAGTAATTTTGCTTTCTTAGCCCTTGGTTTTCTCTTCTAAAATATATGGGAGTATTGAACTAGATAAATATCTTCTTCCTGAGACTCAGTTTCCTCATTTATAATATGAGGACTTGGGAGATTTCTGAAGCCAATGTGAGTAACCTTATCCTGCCCTGATAACCACATTCATTCCCATATGGAGACGAAGGGAGCCACATTCAGAAAAACTAAGTGTCGCTATATTCTTATTTCAGATCATTGCTGCATTAGGGCAAAGTAAACTTCGCTTTGTTAACTGTTCAATGACTTGTGAATGTTTCATCTCCTCCCAACCTCCAACTTGAACTGGGTCTCAGTTCACTCATACATCATATATGATGGTGTTGAACTGATGATATCTGAAAATCTTTCCAGCTCTAATTCTATTATGGTTCTATGTCCATTATAAAATTGTTGGGGGGGTTTTTCTGAACCAAAAAGGAAAAATAGGAAATGTGATTTAGATTCTTGTGATATACTCTATACTTATTTCTCTTAGATTTAAAAAGTTAAAACCTTAGACACACACAGAAATTTTATATGAAGACTCCAATACTGTGTATTGGAGCAACTCAAACATTACTTGAGCTGGCTCCCATGGACTGGCACAGTGTCACATGTTTCATTGTCAATGAAGATTAGACCACATTAGTCTGAATATACACTAGCCTGGCACATAGGCTGGAATGAAGTCTCTTTGAAAGGAAGAATATATGAATGACAAATAACAATTAAAAACCATGTTCAGGAGTTAAATAAGCCACACTTTAGGAAAAAGTGTAGTCTATGTTTAAACCAAGAGTCAGGCTTCTCCCATGGGAAATTAACACAGAATATGCCTTGCAGTGTTATGACAAATAATCCCAGGCACCAAGTTTTGCCCATAGTGCCACGGGCCCTTCCCTTTCACCCTGTGGTCTGGCTTGGCAGGCTGTCAGCCTAAGGGCCTGAAACACAGCAAGAGAAGTTTAGGAAAGTCATTGGCAGTCATCCTTAGCTTTTCAGGAGTACACAAGGATACCAAACTCACCCCAAACAAATATAAGACTTGTTCAGCATTTACCAGAAATTCAGTTTTCATTCTATAGTTCTACATGAGGAGGAAGTCCAGTCATGTGATCTAGGTTTCTACCGTGAGAAAGTCATTCCCACTCTTGGCCTCTCAGGAAGTGGCCAGGGTTCTGATAATATCATGTTAACTTCATAACACTACTGGATAAAACATTTCAGTTCACTACACACTATATTTTCTCTCCATCATGTCAACTCCTTAAAATAGGAGTTCTTAATCTGGGGTCCCTGGATAGATTTAAGGGGTCTGTGAACTTGGATGGAGGGAAAAAAAATCACATATTTATCTTCACTGACCTCTAACTGAAATTTAACATTTCCTTAAAATATTTTAAAATATTATTTTGAGAAAGAGTCTGTAAACTTCACCAGACTGCCAAAGAGGTCTATTATACCAAAAAAAGTTTAAAGACCCCTGTCTTAGAGCAACATTCTGCTATAGCACTTCTATAGAATAATGATATGTGAATTGCATCAAGAGAAGTAATGAACATGCCTACATTCATAAAAGTCTTTACAATGTTGAGAACATATGGGAAAGGAGAGAGAAGGGAGAAGGGAATAAGCATTTATTAAGTATCTACTATGTGCCAGGCACTGTGCTTTACTTTTACTTTACAAATATTAACTCATGTGATCCTTTCAACAATGCTATGAATTTAGTGCTGCTATGATCTCGATTTTACAGTTGAGGAAACTGAGGTAGACAAAAGTTAAATGACTCATTATCATCAGTAGTAATGTAATAACATGGTGTCACTGAAGTTTTTCTGTTGTGGTTTTTGTTTTTGTTTTTAGTAATGGAGTGACATAGTTTTGCAATATCAATTTGGCAGCTACATCAAATATTAGAGATGAGAGGGCCTGGAAATTGGAGGGGTCACTAATCAATCAGGAAACTGTTGAAATAATCCCATTCAAAAGTAATGAGGGCCTGAACTAAGACAGAGACTATGTGAATGAAGGAAAGGGGATAAATGTGAGAAGTATTAAGGAAGTAGAATTATCGAAGAACAGAATTTGACAGCTGATAGATATGGGAGGGGGGGTAAGGGAGTGAGAAGGGTCAAGGATAAGTCCAAGATTTTGAACCATTAACTAGAAGGATGGTGGTGCCCTCAAGAGAAGTAGAGAAGTATACAAAAGGGATGGATGTGTGGGAAAATGTGAGTTCTGCTTTGCACGTGTTGAGTTTGAGATGCTGATGGGATAACTATGTGGAGATGTCAGCACAGATATGATAATGAACCCTGATCACCTTTGGAAAAAAACTAGGGATTTTAAGAGGTGGAGGTGAGGAGCAAGTGCATTCTAGGCAGATGGTAGAGCCAATAGAAGAGACAGGATAGAATGCCATGTTAGGGAAACAGCAAATAGGCTGGTTTGGATAGACTGAAGTGTGTGAAAGGGAGCCTAGAATGGTAGATTAGAATTAGACTATGGCAGGCTCAAAATGACAAATGAAGGAGTTTATGTGTGATCCTAGAGGCAATTGAGAGACACTAGAATTTATTAAGCAAGGAAGTGACGTGATCAGAGGTGTGCTTTAGGAAAAATAAATTTGGCAGCTAGATAGAGAATAGATTGGAAAAGGGGAGAGAGTTGAAGCTAGAAGACCAATTAAGAGGCTATTGGAATAATTCATGGGAGTGGTGCTCATGTTAATAAAGAATGGAGTAGATTTGAGAGATATTATGAAAGGGGAATCTATGAGACTCAACAAGTGATTGAATATATGGAAGGAGAGAGAAGAAGGGATCAAGGATTACCTTAGAAGTCGTGACTGCAACAATAGTGAAGCTCTTGAGAGAAATAGGGGAATTCAGAAGACATGAGTGGGAATCAAAGAAATGGAAGCAGTGAGCGTAGATGGCCCTTGCCTGTGAAAAGGAGAAGAGATATATGATAAATTGAGTAAAAGACACAGTCAAATGAAAGTGTTTCATCTTGTTTTTTTTAGAATGGAGGAGATTTAGGCATGTTTTTAGGTGGCAATGGTTAGAAATGTGGAGAACAAGAATGGTTCCTGTACTTATCGTCATGAAATTGGTAGGTTCAACATACATGTTTTGGCCACTTTGAGTTTCCCAGGTTTTTGTTCTTGACCTTCCTTTCTTCTCTCTTCATACTCTCTCAGCTGAACTCATCAGTTCCCATGGATTTAACAATAATTCCTCTGCAGATGACCCTAAATGCCCATCTCCCCCCAGAGCACTAGTCCCAATTCTGTTTGGTATTTAAAGTTCTTCTCAGTCTTGTTCCAGATTTTTAAAAAAAATTAATATTTTTATATCACATTATTTTCTAAATATATCACTCCCCTACCTAGTGAGTTAATGCTTTGTTTGTTTGTTTGTTTTGGCTAGGCAGTGGGGTTAAGTGACTTGCCCAGGGTCACACAGCTAGTAAGTGTTATGTGTCTGAGGCCAGATTTGAACTCAGGTCCTTCTGAATTCAGGGCTGGTGCTCTATCCACTGCGCCACCTAGCTGCCCCGAGTTAAATGCTTTGAAACAAGCAAAAAGAAAACAAAGTTCAGCAAAAATTGACCAAGATATCAACTCACTCTGAAGGAATATACAGTATTGTATATGCACAGTCCCCCACTTCTACAAGTGAAAAGAAAAAGAGAGGGAAGCACACTTTCTCTAGTATTTTCTTGGGCCAAGCCTGTTCATTAAAATTTCACAGTGTCCTGATATTTTTTTAAAAAAACATTCTTTCCATTTGTACTGTCATAAACAACATGTAATTTTTTTCTAGTTCTGCTTAATTCATTCCACACCAATTCACGTGTCATTCCCTACTTCTTCAAATTCCTTATACTCATCTTTTTAAAAAATTTTCATTTTTATGGCACAATAATATCATATTAAAATTATGCATCATAATTCATTTGCCATTCTCCCTTTAATGGACATCTACTTTGTCTCAAGTTCTTTGCTACTCTAAAAAGTGCTCATCCTATCTTTCCAGCCTGATTACACATTATTTACCCTTACACATTCCATGCTCCCCAAACGTACCCCACTGTTCCTCAAATATGACATTCTATCTTCTACTTACATGTCTTTTCAGGGGCTGTCCTTCACGCATAGAATGCTCTTCCTCCTCACCTCTGCTTCTTGGGCCAGTAGTTCCCTTCCAGTTCCAGGTCAAATGTCAGCTACGTTGAGATGCCTTTTTTGATGCTCCAGTTGTTCTGATGCCCCTAGAGTATTTATTTTGTATGTTGTATATACTTACCTGTGAATCTGTGTATCCCAAACTGTGTACAGAGATTCTTAACCTGTGCCCATGAACTTTTCAAAAAATATTTTGGTAACTGCATTGCAATATAATTGGTTTCTTTTAAGTCTGGGTATTTGCATAAGAGTCTCCTTATTGGTGGAAAGAAGGATTACTCAGGGTTCCAGATCTGTATGTGGAGTGGAATTGGCAAGAGCTTGGGAAAGGAGAGTTCTTTTGATTTCAAGCTTTTAGAGAAGACACCCCTGTATGGTTCCAGGCTCTCTTCTGGAGGTACTCAGAGGGAGAAAAATACCCTGGGGAGAAGCTGACATGTAGAGGAACTGACACCTTGAGTATGTCTATATTTACAACTTGCCACATTAGAGATTTTGGAAAATTTTCCCTTGGGTGAGACTGGAAACTCTTTCTTAGTTGATCTGAGATATCTGTCTCATTCCCAGTGGGAGAGCTTATTCATACTATGCATTATGTTATATTCTGCTGTATATAATTTCTTTCATTTCAGGTTGCTAGTGACTTCGATATATGGATTTATTCGCTATTCAATATTTGTGATGGTCTTTGTATAGCATTTGATGGGAAAGGAGCTAAGCCTTTGGCTATAGGTTAGAGCATTTCTTATTTCCTCTAAACTAGCAATACTTGGGAGGGGAGATTAATATAAGAGACAGTGGAGAAAAGAGAGCTCCTAACAGATGATGGTGAGGCTGCTGAATGGACACCAGATACAGAAAAGGTAGGAAGTCCTGTCAGATGTTTGAGAAACAGAGGAGGTATACAGTGAACCTTACTGACTTGCTTGTAGGACTTCCTCTTATAAGCATTTAGCATTAAGTGAACTTTCTTATCATTCACTTCTGTACTTTTTGTTTTTGTTTTTGATTTTTTTTGTTTGTTTGTTGGGGGGGGCAGGATATAGTAATCAGGGTAAGTAATTTACCCAAGGTCACACAGCTAGTCAGTGTAAGGGGCTGTGCTTATCCACTACACCACCTAGTTGCCCCTTTCTTCTCAAGTTTTCTGAGGGAAGCTAGTTCTGTACAGGTGCTAGATGGTGCTGCAGTGGAGAAAGTGCCGGGTCAGGAAGACCTGAGTTCAAATCCAGCCTCAAACACTTACTAGCTGTGTGACACTGGGCAAATGACTTAACCTTGTTTGCCACAGTTTCCTCATCTGTAAAATAAGCTGGAGAAGGAAATGGCAAACCACTCCGGTATCTTTGCCAAGAAAATCCCAAATGGAGTCACACATTGCTGGACACAACTGAAAGTGACTGAACAATAATGAACTAATGAAACAATTCCTTCTGTTTACTCTCAATTACCTGTTATGTACTTAGCTATTTGAATGTTGTCTCCCACATTAGGATGTGAGTTATTTGAAGGCAGGGACTATTTTTGCCTTTTTTTGTATCCCTACCACTTAGCACAGTTTTTGACAAATGGCAAGTGATTAATAATTGTTGACTGACTGACTTTGATATTAAAGTTCAGATTATAAATTATAGGAGAAGAGAAGAAGATACTTTTTCATAGATACGGATAGAGATAGAGGGAGAGTTCTTCACCAAGTAAAGATGGGAAAATAATAATATAATAATAATAACTAGCATTTACACAATAATTTAAGATTTGCTAATTGCTTACTTCTGTCATTTGTGATCAGAAGAGATAGAATGTACAATTCTGATTACATAAAGTTAAAACATTTTTTACACAAATAAAATTAATAGTTATGAAGGAAACAGTTAATTGAGAAAATGATCCTTATCAGGGCAAATTACTTTGATTCTTATATGCAAGATTTATAGGGAGTTTATATACCCATATATACCCATATGTGTATGTACACACATTTGTGTACATACACATATATCAATATATTTCTATTGATATCTAGATAAAGATCAATTTCAATACTGATATAGATATGCAAGAGCCATTATTCAATAGGCAAATAGTCAAAAGACACAAACAAGTAATTTCCAAAAGAAGAAATGCAAGCAAACTATCAGTAGTCTTCTGATGGACAGCTGGATGTAGTTCTGAACTTGGAGTCAGGAAGACCTGAGTTTGAATCCTGATTCAAACATTTATTTCCTACTTGACCCTGAGCAAGTCACTTAACTTCTCCAGCCTCAGTTTCCTCATTTGTAAAATAAGAATAACAATAGTACCTACTCCACGGAGTTGTGAGGATTAAGTGAGATAGCATATTTAAAACATTTTGGAAACAAAGCATTGTGCAAATGTTAGGTGTTTTTATTGTTGTTATATAGGGAAAAAAATGGCCCCAAATCACTGCTAAGCTACAGGCAAATTAAAACAATTCTGATTGATAGATATAACACAGAAAAGTTAAGTGGCAATTATTAGAAGGTCTGTGAGAGGACAGGCACACTATTCCACTGCTGGTAGACCTACAAAGTAGTCCAAACATTCTGAAAGACAATTTAGACCTAGGCTCCAGAAGTCATTAAAATGTGGATAAATTTTAACCCAGAAATACTGCTTTAAGTCATGTACTCCCAAAATAATAGGAGCAATTTTTGTAGCAAGGGAGTTTTAAAAATGGATGCCCATCCACTGGGGAATGGTTGAACAAATTATAGTCTATGCATGTAATGGGATATTATTATACCATAAGCAATGACAAAGGAAATGGATTCAGAGAAATGTGCAAAGACTTGGATGAACTGATTCAGAGTAAAGTGAGTAGAACCAAGAGAACAATTGAAACATTCACAGTAACATTCTGAAATAAAATAACTTTGAAAGACTTAAAAATTTTTCTCAATGCAATGATGAATCCCAGCTCCAGAAGACTGATGGTGAAGCAAGCTTCCCACTCTTTGAGAGAAAGACATCAAACTACAAGTATAGAATGAGACATAAATTTTCAGATTGGACCAATGTATGAGTTTGTGTTACTAGACTGTGCTTATTCATAAGTCGTCATTTATTTCGGGGATAATGAGTTGTAGGGAGAAATTAGGAGGTAGTATTTTTTTTAATGAAGAGCAACATTGAAACATTCTTAAAAAAAATATACAGAGGGAGAAAGGAAATTCAGAAGGAGACAGGCAGAGCAATATTAATTCATCAAAACTTAAAAACATTTAAAATTGTAATAGTATCCCAAGTACTCATAATCTCCAAGCTACATGGAACAAAAAGCTTCAAAGCTATAGAGGTATGGTTGAGGAGTTCAAAATCATATGGTGATTTTACTAAAGTATATGCTCTTTAGAATATCCCAATATTTTTGTTCAACTGTAGTAAGCAGTTATAACCACCCAGCCAGCCAATTATCCATAGAACACTAAATTTAAAAGAATCATAATAATAGGATAGCAACTTATCCCAGGACTGTTTGTATCTGGACATCATAAAAAAAAAAGATGAGAAAGATGATATGATACTAATAGTGATATCTAATATTTATAGAATACTTTAAGATTTGTAAAGTACTTTGTATACACTCTCTTATTTGAGTCACACAATAATCCTTTGAGGTAGATATAAAAGCTATTATTATAGCCATTTTACAGATGAAGAAACAGCTACAGAGAAGTGAGATGACTTAAGCTATGGCTACACAGATGGGAAGTATCATAGGCAGGGCATGAACCCAGGGCTTCAAGACTCCAAGTTCCACCCTCTAACCACTATATCCCACACTGTCCCTAAGAGTCAAAGCAACTTGCTAAGGGAGTAAGTAACTTTCTTTAGCTGATTAAAATATCAGGGTAAAAAAAAATGATGGCGTACAGTTCCCAGAACAAATACTGATACCTTAGCGATAGATAACCTGTCATGAGGCATGGGGAGTGATACCAAAAGGTTGATGATCACATACCTTTTATTTTATTCTCAATTGGATTACTAAAAGAATATTTGTATGTCCCTTATGTTGCAATTAGTACCCTTCCCAAGTAATCTAGCCACACCCTGTGACTGCATGTGACCTCTGGATTTTTTATTTAATTTAAGCACTAATATAATCTTACAGATCTTTGTTCTGCCATCATCCCTATCATCTGATGGTTTAAGCATAAATTGACTTCTAATGTCATATCTGTTCTCTTATCCTTTTAGAAGGAAAGTGCTGTATATCATCTGCTTCAAGAGTCTGAGTCTGACCGAGGTCTTCCAGTTAGGAATTTAAAAGAAGTCTTAAAAAAGAAAGGGATCCAACCTGTTAGTATAGGGACAAAAACAGAAACATAATGGACCAGATTTTCATCCTATGTCCCTGTCTTTTCCTAGATCAGGCCTTTTCCTGTGTTTATTTGAAGTGTTCAATATTGTATTTAAGTAAGTATCATATATTTACATCAGACAATTTGTAGTTATTTAAAGCATTCAACATTATATTTAATGAAATGTATTATATTTATATCAGGTGATCTTTAAACATTTATTTAAGCATTTCACATTTTAGTTAAATATCATATATCATATTTATATTACATTTAAATAAATATTTATGAAAGAAATTGCCTGGTCTAGGAAATTATCTTAGTAGGATGAGCTGAAAATAACCACAGAAAAGCAGTATGATATGGTGGGTAGAAAGCTAGATTGGGAGCCAGCAAGAGGTAGATTCAAATCCCATTAATATTTGTGTGACCCTCATTTAACCTCTCAGTTCTCTTGACCAGGAGCCACCTCCAGTCAACCTGATCTATATTTTACCACTGGACCCAGTTGTCTCCAGAGGAGAAAGTGAAGCTAGTGACTTTACACAGCCCTGACTCACTTAAGTCCAATTCACTTGCAAACCATGGCATCATCTTCCTGATGCCATGGTCCTCTTCGAGAATGAAGGACAAACAATAACAACAACAACAATACTTTTATGGTACCAAAGAACTGGAAACAGTCTCCTTTGTTCCTAGAGTTTGCATTTTCTCAGGTACTAGGGGCTTTTTTACATTTTCTTTCAAATTATTTTTGATAGTTTGCATTTCTTTTTTTCTTGAAAATTGTTCATTCATGTCATTTGAAGGTTATAGTCATAACCTTATATATTTGATGTTGTCAATTTTTTATAGATTTTGGATGTGAGATTTTTATCAGATTTTGATGCAAATATTTTTCCCAATTGCATCACTTTTTAAAAATTTTGCCAGCTCAATTGATTATGTAATACTTGTATACAAGCTTCTTATTTACATGTAACAAATGTTATTGATTTGGAGTTTTGCCATAGTTTCTATTATGTGACTAGTTATAAATTTTTGCCATATTCACAATTGCCAAGATATGGCCTTCTATTCTCCTCCGATTTGTTTAGGGTATGACTTTTCATGTTTGAATTATTTATCAATTTGGAATTTATTATGGTATAAGATGCTGCTCCAAACCTTTTTTTTTTTTAATAAGACTTCTTTCATGTTATTCAAATGGATGTGTAATCCCATTGCTTTGGAAGTTTCCTGCAGTTACTCTGGGCATTGCCATATGACCTTCTATTGTACTCTAAAGACTCCTAGGTCCTGTCATAGAACCTAAGGGCCTTTCAATCATGTCTTGAGATGAACCCTCTGTGTGCCACTGCCCCTAATTAGAATATGAGCTCCTTGAAAGCAGAGATTTTCCCTTTTGTTTTATTTGTGTTCTCTACCCTTAGCAACAGGTTTGGCACATAATAAACATTTGAATGTTTTTCCAATCCATTGCATTGCATGCCTGCCCATCTTTTGGGCATTTTGTCTCTGTTGCCCAATAAGTTTGCCAAGCGTGATCCACTCAATATGCTAGGGGCTTTCCACACTTTCTACTAACTTCTCAGAAATACAGTGAGACACTCCACTTATCAACCGATCATCTGTCATTAATTCAGTGTCATCCATAATCAAGACATCACCATGCCCAAGGAATCAATCTTCCACTTGAATTCTATTTTAGATTTCTTCCATCACAGTGGCCAATGCCTTTGGTGAGAAGATATCTCTCTAGTTTATTCTTCACCTAATACTTATGAACAAAGGATCACTGAATAGTTAATTTCTGTTGTCTATCTTTTAAGTAATCTTGAATGATTTTGTCATATGGGATTAGAGACACCTCATTAAAGAAGAGCCTATGAGGCAATATTTTCCTCAATTGAATTGCATTCTTTTTAATCATTGGCTAACAATAAGGACAATGGGATCCAAGATCTCTATATCTTTTCAGTCAAGTGCAAAATGGTAAAAATGTACATCATTCATTGTTAATCAATGTCTCATTTTGTTCTAACAGCAAACCTAAACTACCATGAGACCAGCGTGAGCCTCGCTCAGCCCAGAAAAGTAGTCTTCCATCTATTTTCATCCTTATAATGCCTTGGGATGAGTGCTTAGTTGAATGTCTTTGCTGAGTTGTCTTTAAAGTAGTTTTCTCCTCCAATGCTTCAGTCTGCCATTATGAGGTGGTACTTTTCATAATTGTCTATCATGCTTCTTTGTAAGATCTTACAAATGGATTTATTTTCTCATCCAATATTGCTTGGAAGCCATAGCTCTTTTTTCTTTGGCAATCAGGTCCCACATTTGCTAACTCAGGTACTTTTGGGGCTCTTCTGGACTCCTTGTTGTGATGATTCATTTACAATGGATAAATCTTTATTTACAATTATCATAATTGGTATTGATGTCCTTTCTGTTATCCATTTTCAACTTTTTATATCTTACTAAATAGTTTAAAACTTAGGTGTTTTAATTGTGCACAAATTATTTTATCATCATTATCATCACTTGACTTGAAAATTTATTCTAATTTTAGCTTTGATGAGCCAATTGGCTGTAGAGAAAGGAAATTCAGGGATAACTTCCACACCAATAAGAAATCTTTTCTTGTCTGTTAAAATATGGTTTATTTCATTTTATTGTAATGTTATATGGTGCTAACCATATCCAAAACCTACAAATTCTTTTCTCAGAAAATTGTTAATTATATAAAGATGTGAGTCTTCTATGTTACTTACAAGTCTGGTTTCTTTCATCACTTCTTCCTGAATGATGCTTTTATGTGTATTTCTGACAATTCTCAATTTTTCCCACCTTTGGCAATGAAGTCACCTACTTTCATAGTATATATTGGATTTTATCAAGTTCATCATTGACTTTCTCAACTTATTCATCCTCAGACACTGATACTATTATAAAACTGAAATTATTTCATGGTGGCCTTTTTGTAAGCACTAATCATTAGTATTGCAATGTGTAATCACCAAAGATCCCATGAAATAATCTTTTTATTGCCTTTGAGAGTTCCCATAAAACACCTTCCTAATTCTTCTCTTTGTGTCTCCAAGGAGAATCTGTGATTTGGCTGAAATTTCCTTCTTCCTTTTGATTTAGCTTATAGCAAAAATGTCAAGATTGATATGATTTACCTCCTCCATCAATATGTTCATGAATTAGTTGTTGGATAAGGAGCTCACATTTAGATTACAAATAACCCAATGAAAGTTTATTGGCACTCTAACTGTGTGATTCTTAGCATCCTCTGCCAACTTT
The DNA here is from genome assembly GCF_003287225.1 of Phascolarctos cinereus. NCBI lineage: Eukaryota > Metazoa > Chordata > Mammalia > Diprotodontia > Phascolarctidae > Phascolarctos > Phascolarctos cinereus. The sequence goes on from NW_027556402.1 coordinate 18,329,607, forward strand.
CCTTGTTCTTCTGTTGCTTTCAAAAGTGAAAGGGGGCCACTATGTACTGAAGATTATTTAATATTTTTCTTTGTTTCATGACATCTCAATTCGTGTGCAGTAAGAATTGGTTTATCAATGGTTCAGTACAAAAAGACATGGAGTACAGAAGAAAATATAGCAAGCCAGCTATATTGAGGAAATGTATACAATAAAGAGTGGCAATCATTGGGAATGATGGGAGCAGGTGAGGATTACTGAAACCTTTGGTGGAATTGAGCACTTCACTAAGGCCCTGGATAGATTGGGCAATGAAGTCAGTAAAGTCTGATGGGTTTTTATAGACAACTTATCTGGAGTAAGCAGGACCAGACACTGGAGGGATGGAATGAGGAACCTGGACCTGGGAATGGGTGCTGATTCATGCCGGGGGTGGGCAGGTGGGGGTCAGGTTTTGAGGTGAAGACTTCTGGGAAATTGGTATTTTGTTGATATTCAAATTCCCTGATGCTAGGAAAGGGCCTTTGGGCTGTTACCACTGGTCTCATTCCAACAAAGTGACTCAGGTATTTTGAACTTCTTTATTTATTGGGTAATGGAGACTAATGGGTTCATTACATGTGGGCTATTATCCCCCCTAAAAAAAATCCTCACCAAATGGCCAGCCTACTAATCATGAACCTTGTTGTACTTAGGTTGATCCTTAGAAAACTGACAGGCTATGCCTAAATCCAGGCATATAGAAGCCTCAGTCTGCCCTCAGAGATGGGCTGGCCAATAAAAATGAATTCTGATAATGGAATATTTGCTAACTTACTGTATTGCAGAAAAGAAAGTGCCTGTTGTTTTTCTAGTAGCAGCCTGAAGTGAAATCAATTTTCTCACTTGATTAATAATAATTCAGAGTCAGCTCTGATATTTGATAAACACGTTTGTTGGAACAACATTGAAATAGTAATAGTAGTCACAGTCAAAGACAGGGTCCCTTCCCCAGTTGTTCATATTAGTGGGATTATCGCGCATTATGTTCTCATTTATATCTAGATTTTGCTTGACGCACTCCATTGATAGATTTTTCTGTTGGTTTTTTTTTTATCATTAACACTTGGTAGTATAGTTTGAGATCAGGTAGTGCTAAGTAGCTCCTTTCTTACTTGTTTTTCTCCATTGGTAGTGTCCCAAATGAATTTTATTATTACTTTATCTAATTTTATAAGATGTTTTCTTCCTTCCTTCCTTCTTTCTTTCTTTCTTAGGCAATCAGGGTTAAGTGACTTGCCTAAGGTCACATGGTTAGTAAGTGTCTGAGGCCAGATTTGAACTCAGGTCCTCCTGACTCCATAAAATAAGTCTTTGGTAATTTTGATATGGCACAAAATCTTTAGATCAATTGGGTAGTACTGTCATTTTTGTTATGGTTACATAGCCCAAGTTGTAGCATTAAATCTCTCTCCTATTGTTTAGGTCTTTTTTTTTCTTTTTGAAAAAATCGCTTTGTAGTTTTATTTTTAAAGCCTGCATGGATCTAGTTAATTCCCTGATATTTAATACCATTTGTTGCTTTTTTATAAAATTTCCCTTATCATCTTCTTCTACTAGTAAGAAAAGAAAAGGCTGATAATTTTGTGGATTTAGTTATTCCATTTTTCTCCTTTATCCATTTGGGCTCTCTATTTGTAGTACTCCATGCAAATCAAGACAGTGTTGGCTTGTCCTTGTCATTGCCTTTTGTTGTAAGAGAAAAAGTACTTGGAGACAGTACTGATTTTAAATTCCACCTCTGTCATTTAATTCCTTATGTGACCTTGAGGCAATTAGGTAGCAAAGTTGATAGAAAGCTGGGCCAGGAGGGAAAAAAAATAATAACAAACAAAAACCTAAGTTCAAATATAGTTTGAGACACCAGCTATGTAGCTCTGGACAGCTCATTTAACCTCTGTCTCGGTTTCCTCGGGTGTAAAATGGTGATAGTAATAGCATCAATCTTTCATGGTTGTTGTGAGGATGAAATCAGACAGTACTTGTAAAATGCTTAGAATGGTGCCTGGCACAGAGTAGGTGCTTAATAATAAACACTTGTTTCCTTTGTTACAAGAAGTAAGTCATTTCTTGCACTACTCTCTAGATTTCACTTTTCTGTAAAATGAAGGGATTAGTTAACCTCAAAGTTTCCTTCCAACTCTAAATTTATTGTTGTATCTTTATTGCTTCAATTTATTTTCCTGGATCTATTGCTGTAGACCACATTTCTAGCTATGTTAAAATAAAATATTATTTTTACTGTTAGTTTTAGATAAATACAATTTATCATATTAAGGGAAAATCCTTTAAATGTGTATCCTCTTTTTTTATTTAAACCTAAATGAATGCTATATTCTGTCAAATGTAGTCTCATTGTCTATTGATATAATCATCTCATTTTATCATTTCCTATTAAAGAGTAGGAACTGAAGCTATGATTTCCTTAGTCCAGGGAACTCTCAGATGAGGAAACTCTTCCTACCAATGAAAGCTGGCATCTTCTCTTCAATTTGTAATCCTAGAGAATTGCCTGAAGCTGTTGCCACATCCTGTCCTACTGATTGCATAACTTGGCTTGAAAAGAGAGATGGGGATACAATGGTGCTTTCAAATAACAGTCATTGGTGTTTCTTCACTTTTACCTGATGATATTCTTTGAAACTGATGATAAGGAGTAGCCATTTGTCTAGATAGGATGTAGGAGCAGCAACATTAACTCCATCGCAGTAAGCTATCCCCCCCCCCAAGAGGGAATGCAATCATCCGCTAATTTAATTGTTCTAAGGACTGAGAGCTGAGTGTATCAGGACTCAGATCCTCCTCAGGCCTGACATACTCTTCTGATCAGACATGTCACCATAGAAAAGGAGAAAGTTGTACTGAACCAATCCTCTTGCTAACCGCACCGTCTTTTGTTAGGTGCTGCAAAGCAGTGTGTATAGTGGATGGAAAGCTGGCCTCCATACCAAGAAGATCTGGATATAGATTCTGCCTCTCACACATAATTATTGTGTGACCTGGGGCAAGTCAAGGAACATTTCAGTGCTCTATGAAGATGCCAACTTTCATTGGTAGGGGGAGTTTCCTCATCTGAGAGCTCTATTCCAAACAGCTGTCAAATTGATCTTTCTTAAGCATGAGTATTATCATGTCACCCTCCCCCCCCCAAATAAACTCTAGTGGCTCCCTATCACCTCCAGGATTAAAGTCTTCTGTTTGGCATTCCAAAGCCTTCAAAACCTATACCCTTCCTTCCTTACATTTCTACATTTCTTACACTTTACACACCTCCATGTACTCTGTGATTCAGTGACACTGACCTCCTTTCTCTTCCTCACACAAGATACTCTTATCTCCTGATTCCATATATTTTCACTGACTGTTTCCTGTGCCTGGAATTCTCTGCCTCCTCATCTCTACCTATTTGCTTGAAGTTCCAGCTAAAATCCTACTTTTTACAAGAAGCCTCCCTTTATCTCTGTTAACTCCAGTGCCTTCTCTCTGTTAATTATCTCCAGTTTTTCCTGTATATAATTTGTTGCATTTTGTTGGTTTCAGGTTCTCTTCCCCAATAGATTACTTGAGAACTGAGACTATGTTGTTGCCTTCCTTTGTATCCCAAGTACTTAGCACAGTATCTGGCACACAGTAGGTGTTTAATAAATGTTTGTTTTCTTGACACTATCTTGTACTTTCTTTTTCATTGATTTAAGTTATGTGATGAGTACTGGCATTATCACCACCTATGCTAGAGCCCCTATGGCAAATTCAAAAACATTTAGTAATATCGGTAAAGCTCATTAAATCACACACTAGGCAAATGTTTAAGTTTCAGCTGTGAAAATCTCTGCTTATTCAGATGATTTTCAAATTGGTTGCATTTGGAAAGAAAGTACATTGCCAAGGAAAATAATAAACACTGGTTGAATGAGAGGCAGGCAGCGAGTCTAATGAGAAATATAATTTACTTTGCCTCTTCTCCTTATTACTGTATTTCATTTTGTTATTCGTGCAATTTATTAGGCTGATGATTTTTTTCTAATGTTTAAATGCCTTTATATGCCTAAGTGCAGTCCCAGGCCATGGTCACACAGTCTTACTTTCTAGCATGCCTTGTTTCACCCACTCACACCAGCACATCTGGGCACCCATCATATGGCTACAACTCAAACTTTCTGAAGTAATGATCTTTGATCTGACCTGACACTCAAGAAAAGTGCTGGGCAATCGCATTAGACTAGCTGTGAAACACTAAGTAGAGGTCGTAACTGAAGGGAGAAAATTGTCACAGATCTTGAGCTGGAAGGAAATTTAGAAGTCACACAGTCCAACCCTTCATTTCTCTTGTTTCTTTTTGTTGCTGTTTTTGCTATTGTTAAAAATGAATCTTTATGTTTTAAGAATATTACTTTCAAGCAACACAGTTTTGAACTCTTCTTTCTAATCCATCTTCTGTTTTATGGCTGAGTTTATCCCATTTGCAATCAGGGTTATAATCTTTTAAAATTAATTTTATTTCCAGTTCCAGATTATACCCCTCTCACCATCTGCTCCCCTGCCCATTGAGAAGGCAAGAAATACAAAACTCATTACAAATATAGAGTCATGCAAAACAAATTTTAACATTAGCCAAAGAAAGAGAAAGAGAGAAAAAAGTAAGCATCAGTCTGTGTTCTAAGTCCCTCAGCCCTCTCTCTGCAGGTGCATCAGTTCGTGTAAGTCTTCCCAGGTCTTTCTGAAACCATCTTCTACATCATTTATTTTATTTATTTACTTTCATTTATTAAATTTAATATTTTATTTTTCCCAATTACATGTAAAATAATTGTAAACATTCATTTAAAATTTTTTTTGAGCTCCAAATTCTCTCCCTCCTTCTCTTTCCCCTCTCATTGAGAAGGCAATTTGATAGAGGTTTCACACTCTGCATCACTTCTTACAGAACAATATTATTTCACCACCTTTAAATGCTATGACTTGTTCATCCATTCCCCAACTGGTGAGCAGCTTCTCATTTTCCAATTCTTGGTCAACATAAAAGGAGCTGTTATAATATTTTTATGCATTTAAGTGCTTTTTCTTTTTCTTTGATCTCTTTGGGATTAGGGTTAGGGTTGTGGTATTGTTGAGTCTGTCCTTTGGTTCTCATGTATCTTGGCAATTTTGCTTCATAATTTCTTGAGATGGGATGTGTAGGTTTTCCTTTTTTTATTTATGTCTTTCAGGTAGTCCAATGATTCTTAAACTATCTCTCCTTGATCAATTTTCTGTCAATTTTTTCTATCAAATATTTTACATTTTCTTCCCTATATTTCAGTCTTTTGACTTTGTTTTATTGTTTCTTGAGGTCTCATGGAATCCATTAGCTTCCACTTGGTAAGGACAATTTTATTTTCTTCCATATTTTTTGTACTGATTTGACCAAGCTGTTAATTCTCCTTTCATAATGTTCTTACATTGTTCTCGTTTCTTTCCCCCCAGTGTTTTTCTCCTTTTAATCTCTTTAATCTTCTAGGAATTCTTTTTGGGCTTCTGTTAATCTATTTTCTTGGAGGCTTTGCTTTTTGATATTTCAAGTCATTATGTTCTTCTGAATTTGTGTTTTGAATTTCCCTGCCTCCACACAAGTTTTTATGGTTGGGGTTTTTTTGTTTGCTCACTTTTCTGGCCTATTTCTTGACTTTGAACTTCATGTTAGAGCTGGTCTCTGATTGCCTCTGGGGAATATGTGGCCTGAGCTTTTGTCTTTTTGTCCTTCTGCTTTTATTGCTCATTCTGGGGCTTTGTAAATTTTTGGTGCTTCCAAAGTAGTGTTATTCAAGAAGAGACCTGTTCACTGCCCTCCTGGTTTGGGTCTGTTGACTTATGTGTGGTTGAGTTTCTCTAGACTGCTGCTGGACTTAGGCACAACCTACTGAGAGGTTCAGAAATCTCAGAACAACTGATCTACCAATTGTCTCTGGGTTTTGGTTCCCTGATCTGGTTTATTCCACTGTATGAGGGATTAAAAGTGAGAACTGAGTTTTCATTTCATTCCTGGACTCAAAGCCACGTAGCTATAGTTCTGTAACATTTTCCTTGCTCCTTACAATAAGTAGGGCCTTTGTGCCATCATGACTGAGTCTACTCCTCTTGGCCATGGAACTATAACCTAGAACTAGGTAATAGGCAATAGAGCTACTGAATGGCATAACTTCCTATGTCCAGTGCTAGAGCGGGAGTCCCCTGGAATGTTTTTATGCCCAGGGGTTTAGTCCCCTTACGGTCCTTGGGTCCTGGATTGCTACCCATTGCTGCTGCCACCACAGCCAAGTGCTGCTTCCACCTGCTGCCAGGATGTGCTCCTGGTCAACCTCTACTACATTATCTTCAGAATTCTGTCTATCTTCCTAAGCTGCCCTGGCCTGGAAAAGTAACTCACTGTGACTTTTTCTTAGCTTTTCCCATCAGAATTTGGTATGGAATATTTTCTAGGTTGTTGTGGAAGGGATGTATTAGGAGAGCTAGGAAAAAAGACTTTTATTCCACCTTCTTGACTCCCACATCACCATCCCCTGACTCACTTTTTAAAATGGAGAAATTAGCCAAGAGAGTGTCAATGATATCTTCAAGGGCACACAGGTAGTGAATGTTAAAACCAGGATTTGAATTCATGTCCAAATTCTGTGCTGTTTCCACTTCACCAACCTGCCTTTTGATGAGTGCGAAAGGACTCATAGACAAAATGAAAAAAAAAAAAGCATTTTGGTTCTGATATCATGTTTTAATTCTTGTCATTACCCTCTGTTCCTTTACTTTGTAGTTAGAGGTATCTCCTGACACTTTAGGGAAATTAACTTGGTTTAGGGGTCATTTTTTCACTTACTTATCATCGTATCATTGATTTAGAGCTAGAAGCTACTTTAGAGATCATCTCTTCTGATGCTCTCATTTGACAAAGTCAGAGAGAGTCAAAATAATTTTCCCAAGACCATACAATGACCAAGTTGAAAACTGATCATTGAACTTAGATGCTTTGACTCTAGAGGCAATGCTTTTATTCTGCAGTGCCCTGATGCTTTCTTCTCCCTCTGCATTCTATCTAATACCCTCTTCCTCCAAGAAGCCTTCCCTAATTTTGGAAGAAGAAAGTTGTGAGTTAATATAGTCCTTGGTAAAATTTTAGTTTCTTGAGTGACAATGATACAATTGTTTTTCCTTTCAATAATACACTTCCATCTTTTTAAGGCTGAAAACTCAATGGTATCCTTTGTTGTTAACAACAAAGTAACATCAGAAAATGCACTTTATGGTTGTGGGAGGAGGGTTTTGGGGGTTCTACTGAAAGATATTTGCTATGGAGAGAAGTACTAATTAAAAAATCAATAGGAAATGTGGAGACAAATTTTCAGACTTTTCCTTCCATAAATTAGTGTATTGATAGAAAGTTAAATGTAGACATATTATGGGGGCCTCTATAACTACTTTACAGCAATTTGATTAGTCTCTGTTAATTTACTCCTTTAGGTTGAAATCAGTCAAGTATATATTAAGTGCCTACTATATGCAAGGCAACTAGGTGGTGCAGTGGATAGAGTGCTGAGCCTGGAGTTAGGAAGACTCATTTTCATGAGTTCAAATATGGCCTCAGACACTTACTAGCTGTGTGTCCCTGGGCGAGTCACTTAACCCTGTTTGCCTTAGTTTCCTCATCTGTAAAATGATCTGGAGAAGGAAATGGCAAGAAAATGTCAAGAAAACCCCAAATGAAGTCACAAAGAGTCAAACATAACTGGAAAATGACTAAACAACAACCATATGCAAGGTGCTAGAAATTTAAAGACCAAAAAGAAAAGTAGTGTCTACCCTCAAGAAGCTGATATTCCATCAGGAGAGACAACATAGGTTAATAAAAATACATAAAAAAGAAAAATAAGGTAATTTGATGGGTGGAGGTACTAGCAGGGAATCAGGAAAGGTTTCGACGGTGACCATATTTGAGCTGAATCCTGAAAGAAAATAGAAATTTTAAGAAGTGGACATGAAAAGAGGGTGCATTCCAAACAATGGGGACAGCTAGTACAAAGGCATGGAGATAGAGAATTCAGATGACAGAGAGAGAAGAGACTGAACTTAGGGTGGTGCCTGTTTAAACTGAAAGGAGACATGAATGAGAGACATCGTAGAGATAGAAAGGATAAGATTTGCTAACTGATTGGATGTGTGGAGTGTGTGAAGAGAACAGAATGACTGAGCATTTTCCAAGCTGGGCAAACGGAAGGATGGTGGTGCTCCTGTAGGAGAAGCCAGGGAACTCTGGAGCCCTGGGGTTGTGTGGGGAAGCTCTAGCATGAACAGCCAGCTCCCCCAATTGAATATAATCATGAGCAGTTGCAGCCATGTATAGCTAACTGACTCATTTAGGAAGTGATCTTGCACAAAATTTGGTGCCATACTGAAATCCTGGTGCATTAATCCCATGTCCACTTCCACCTTCTTCTCTGATTCATCTCTGCCTAATAAACTGGAATCACTTACCTTTGGGAGTTTCATGTTCTCTTGAAAATCTTACCTATTGTGCTGTCTATGTCTTCATAATGGGTTTTATCTCCAGATTTTAAAAAAAAGCCCATTTTTATTGCATTATGAGCAAGTGTTTACTTGAAATGAGGGATCACTATGGGGAAAGACAAAGGAGAACTTTGAGCCTATATTGAAAAGCATTCTCTACCTCCTGTCTCTCTGTGTGTGTGTCATTCTCTGTCTCTGACTCTCTCTCTCTTTCTGTCTCTGTCTCTCTGTGTGTGTCTCTCTCTCCCTCTCCCTCTCTCCCTTGTCTCCTCTCTCTCATCTTTCCTTTCTCCTCTCTCTTTTCTCTCCTTTCTTTCTCACTTATCTCTCATTTCTCCTCTCTCTTTCTCTCTCTGTCTCTGTCTCTATCTCTCTTTGTCTCTCTCTGTCTCTGTCTCTGTCCTTCTCTCTCACACACGAACATCTCTCTCAACACAGAGAGAGGCTTCATGCAGAAGTGTATGTTTTGAAATCCCCTTCTTTGATGGATTGGGTTTTTATGTTGACACGGAGTATGACCTGAATAATGTGTCACAATAACACATGTTCTGTCCTCTGTTTCTTTCATCAGCAGTTAAGAAGAAAGCTAAGTTTATCACCCCAGTGCCAGGCGGTGTGGGGCCTATGACTGTGGCCATGCTTCTGAGGAATACCCTTCTGGCAGCCAAGAAGATCATTTACTAGACAGCTTCTGGTACAGGCACTGAAATAAGACTGATGTCACGTGGCTTCTCTGTCAGTCAAGAGTCAAAACCCCTATATTTTACTACAAAGTTATTTATTTCTACGTTATATTTATTTTTTGTGTCTGGAATGGTTCTGAATTGGGCAGCTCACAAGATTTTATGCATTCTCTGCTAATGGGTTATTCTTTTAACTTCAGTTTAATTGAAAAGAAAGCAGTGATGGCTCTTGCCTTATGGATAACACTGCTTCATTAAAAAAAATTAAGCCACAGAATGCTGAAATAATAAAGGACTTACAGTCAGGTGACAGGTTTCTGAGAATATTCACAGCCATGTCCTTAAAGGAGTCTTGGATGATTTCACCGCGTGCATGGGAGACACCTAGTCCATGGACAGCCTTTAAGGGAGAATTTTGCTGTGCTGAATCAAATGCTTTCTTTTATAGCCAACAGCCAACACAATAGGATCTTGTTTTCTGTCTCTTGTGTAACTATCGAGATGTGATTCTCCTATGGAATATCATTTATGAAAGCCTGACTGTTCCCTTCTCATGCCTACATCAGAGATGGTATCAAAATGTGTGTAGCTAATTAAAGATTTTGTAGAAATGGTAAAAGGGAATATGAGTCAGTTATTATTGATATTTTCTTGATCACTCTTTTGGGAAGAGGGACAATGATGGCTATCATTTCCCATTTAGCATTTGATATCATTTTGCATTTCAAATATTGTGAGAATTGATCCCTCTACACCTTCAAAATTGTAACTGCAGTAGCTTAGGCTTTCTCTGTCTGTTATACCCTGTGTCTTCCCCCCTCCCCTCCACTTGTCCAAACATGGAGTAGGTTGCCTCAATGGGTAACTCACTCCTCACTGGAGGTCTTTAAATGAAAGAATGATGATGCTTATAGCATCAACCATGATTTTAGAGGTCATCTAGTTCAACTTGCTTTTCTAGATGAGGAAGCCAAGGTGCCAAGAGGAAGAGGGATTAAAAGGAAGAAAACCAAGTACCCACTGTGTGCCAGGCACTGTGCCAAATGCATTAGAAATATTATTACATTTGATCCTCCCAACAACCCTGGGAGGTAGATGCTATTATTTAACCCCATTTTACAGTTAGGGAAGCTAAGGCAGACAAAGTTACTTGACCAGGGTCACATGCCTAGGAAGTTTCTGAGGCTGGATTTGAACTGAGATTTTCCTAACTCCAAAATTATGCATTCTTGCTGCCACTCCATGCAACATATATAGAAAGGATTTTGTTTTGATATGGGTCAGACCCTTCCTGAGGTTCCTTTCAAATAAGAGATTTTGTGATTCCACAGGGGGGTCACTCACCAATCCTTGGGTCATTCTGGTTGTATTTATACCTGTTTTCTCAAATCCATATTTCTGGTCACTGCTCTTATAGTGACATTTTACTTAGAACAAGTCCATCGTGAGTTTTGCCCTGGCTGGAGATATACAGAAGCTAGAAGAGTATAGTCCTGTAGGAACCTCTCTTCTCCTTCTGCATGGGCAAGACTGAGTCTCACATCTCTATTAACTGATTTAATCTGGGCTTGAAAGGATGGATAGGATTTGGATAATCTCAGAGGAAGAGCAATGTGTATGTGGGGGGGGGGAGGCAAGAATGAACATGAAACATTTGTAGGGCAGTGAGAAAACCAGCCTGACTGACTGGATTGGAGAATGTATGGGCATTATTGGGAAGTAATATTGGATGGGTAGGGTGGGGTTGGAATACAGAGAGCCCTGGAAGCCAGACAGTTTTAGCTTTAATCCACTGACAACCCAAGGAGCCACTTACTCTATGTCTGGAGCAGAATAATGGTATGACTAAGATGTTCCAGGAAAACTAAGAAGGAAGCATTTTACAAGATGGATTAGAGCAAATGAAAGTAGAGGGAGGGAGGCCAGATAGGAGGCTGCCAAAATCTAGACTTGAGGTGAAGACCTGGGCTACAGTAGTGCTTCTATAAATAGAATGGATAATGCATGAAAGAGAAACCTCGTCGTCATCTTACAGCTCCTCGTATGTGCCAGACATCGGCACTAATTGCTTTAAAAGTATTACTTCATTTGATCCTCTCAACAACCCTGGGAGGTCAATGCTATTATTATCCCCATTTTACCAATAAGGTAACTGAGGCAAACTGAGGCTTACCCAAGGTCATGCAGCTAATAAGTGTCTAGGGCCTTGAATTCAAGTTTTCCTGATTCTAGGCCCCGCTCTTTCTCTCTACTGCACCAACTAGCTGCCCCTAACATTAAAAAGAATGAATTAATACTTCCTTGAGGAAGAAATTTCACCACTCAGGGACTGTTTCCACATTGGAAAAAAAAATGGGGAATTAGGTTATTTTATCCCTAAAATCTCTTCTATCACTAAAATTCTATAATAAGTACAGTTTGTTAACATATTGTTTGAGGGGATGACAAATATCAGTCCTGTCTACAGACACAGGATACTGGAAAATGGAGGGGGAGCTACATGGTCCAATGGGTAGAGTGCCAGGCCTGGAGTCAGAAAGAGTCATCTTCCTGAGTTCAAATCTGTTCTTAGCCACTTACTAGCTATGTGACCCTGGGCAAGTCACTTCACCCTGTTTGCCTCAGTTTCCTCATTTGTAAAATGACCTAGAGAAGGAAATGGCGAACCACTCCAGTATCTTTGCCAAGAAAACCCCAAATGGGGTCATGAAGAGCTGGACATGACTGAAATGGCTGAACGACAACAACTGGGAAGTGGATGAGAGGTCAAGTGTAGAGATGGTAGGTCTAAGACTAGTAAGTGGATGTCCTTGTTCTGTGAATGTTTTCTATCCCCAGGGTTATTGCTTACATGTACGAGGGTGGATGACTGTGCTGAAGGTGTTAGTGCAGCAAAAGCTAAGGACTGACTTGAGTAATTCTTAGGTTAAGTGTTTGATGAAGAAAGAAAGACGAAGGGTAAAGAAGAAGGGAATATAGTTAAGGAGTGATTAGAAGAATTAAGAGGAGAATGAGTATAATGTGATAGCACAGAAACCAAGGGAAGAATTTCCAGATCTAAGGGATAATTAGCTAGAGCTTTAACTAGGGTGGGGTACTGATGTTTAGAAGAGCGTGTTTTCTTTCTCAGGGGTCCACTGGTCTGTCAATCCGGCACCTTGTAGTGCTCCATTATATGATTCCCACATCTACAGTATAAACAGCCTTGTTTCTTCAGTCAGCCCTAAATTGTCATCCACAAGTATCCCACCACCATCGTGTCACTCTCCCAAGGTCTACCGGTCACTGGGACAGCATCCCAAAATCAAGGACAGTTAGGTGGCGCCATGGATGGAGCACTAGGCCTGGAGTCTGGAAGACATGAGTTCATCATTCAGTGTCAGACACTCACTAACTGTGTCACCCTGGGCGAGTCACCTAACTGCTATCTGCCTCAGATTTCCCAACTGCAAAATGGGGATAATAACAATGTCTCCCTCTCAGGGTTGTTATGAGGATCAAATGAGATAGTATTGGTAGAGCACTTAGCACGGTACCTGGCCCATAGTAGGCACTATAGAAATACTTCCTCTTTGCCCCAGCCTCTCCTTCATGGGAGATATCCTTCCCCTCTGTCACATTTCACATATGCAGCCTCTATTTTTTAAGAGTTGAGGTATCCAAGGGTTATTGGGTTTGGGACCAGAGGCTGGACTCTCTGGGGACCAGGTTACGCCTCCCCTTTGGTGATTTCAGCTTGCCTACACAGACTGCACAAGTCAGGACTCACCACAGATACCCTAAGAAGTGCAATCAAAGTGAACATTGGCCTATGTGGCCCAGGTAGGCATCCCAAGCCCTTCATGCACCCCAGCTGATTGACCTTGGTCAATCCATTATAATCCCCCTTTGGTGGCTTCCTCAAGCAAGTGCCTGGTGGGCCTCCACCTCTGTGCTCCACATCCCTCTCATTCATTTTGCAGCATTTGCTGTGAACACAGACTGACTAGTTACAGCTTGCAGAAAGATCGAGATTGATGTAAGATTGAATATGGCTGGAAAGAGATCATACTGAGCTTTGAGAGAAGAGTTTCATCAGAAAAGTGGGGAGAAGGAAGGGAAGAGGATCATATCGCATAGGGTCAATGAAGGAATGGAGACATTGGTCTTCAGAGTTTGGTAGCAAAAGTAAGAAGGAAATTCACTATTATCTGTGAGAGGCAGCATAGTCAAACAAAAGAATCTCTTTTAAAGAAACTGATTTAAAATTTCTTTTAAAAAATGATTCTCTTAAAGAAACTTTTTAAAAAGTTGATTTATTAAATCAACAAACATTTAGAAGTTGATTTATTAAATCAATAAACATTTATTTAAGAAACAATCCACATATTTGAATAAATAAATTAACAAATCCTTACCCTTTATTGTGCCAGGTACAGTGGGAGGACATGATCCTATCACTGAGGAGATTACAGTCTAGCTGGAGGACAGAGAGAAAAAATAGAGGATAATTAGCTGTATATAAGGAATTCAGAGCCATGAAAGAAAAGAGAAAGGCAGAAAAAAGGGACTTTTATAAAGAGGGGCTGTATTAGCAAGGAAAGGGATGAGCAATTTGGGAAGCAAGAGAAGTCAGTGCAACTGGGGTAAGACAACTGAGGCGTCAAAGTACACCAGACTGCCAAGCACAGATTTAGAAGGCAGCAAAACTGATACCAGGTAGTTCTGCACCCTGTCTGGCTCCTTCCCAGGGGCCATCGTTCTCAGAAAGGACCACCGATGTTCTATGGTCTGCACCACCACAAACACCACCTCTTGTTGATTTCAGGGCACGTATGGCGTTCCTTACTCCAGGCGTTATCATCACAAAGTTTGCCCTGCAATGCCAAAATTGCTACCTATGGCTCTTAGCTACCATAGGAAAATGGTCAGATGCAGGGTCAGAACGGACAGGTTAACTCAATCAGTCCGTCAATACACATTTATGGAATATGCACAATGTACTAAGCACTGTACTGAAAGAGAAAGGCGCTTTGGCCTCAATGACTAATCTAGCTAGGTCTCTTTCTGTTTCATATCTCTTGAACCCTGTTAGGCAGATGATTACAATAAAAACTTACATTTCTGAAGTTTCCAAAGCATTTCCCTCACAATAGCCCTGTGCGATGAATGGTAAAATAGCACAGTATCCATTTTGTAGATGAAGAAACTAAGTACCAGAAACACATGATTTACCTAAAGTCTAACAATTTGAAAGTATCAGAGCTGGAATTTGAACCCAAGCCTCCTAGTCCACATTGTGCGTGAATAGAGGATGGCTTATTAGTCAGTATGAGCCTGGCCCTTGTTTAGTAGGAGCACCTAGGTGGTGCAGTCGATAGAGCAGTGGGTTTGGAATCAGGCAGACTCATCTTCATGAGTTCAAATCCAGCCTCAGACTCTTACTAGCTGTGTGACCCTGTGTAAGTCTCTTAACCCCGTTTGCCTCAATTTTTGATCTGTAAAATGAGCTAGAGAAGGAAATGGTGAACAACTCCAATATCTTTGCCAAGAAAGTCCCAAAGTGAGGTCACAGAGTCAGACATGACTGAACACAAACGACAACCCTGTTCAGTGTCAGGAAGTACTTATGAAGCACCAATCAGGCGCCAGGTATTGTGCCAAGCTCTGAGGATTCAAAGAAAAGCAAACAACAGCTTTTGCCAGCAGGGAGATCACAGTTCAATGTAGGAGACAGCATGTAAAAAAGCTATATACAAAGATGTATGGACAAGAGATAGAGACAGATGGATGGAGACAGACAGAAACAGACAGACAGATAGATAGATAGATACATACATACATACATACATGCATACATACATATATAGAGTTATCTAGATGGATAAATATAGTATGAGTGAGAGGTGATTTCAGATGAACAGCATTAGCAGTTTGGGATGAGGTAGAATTAAGGCCTTTTTGCAGAAGGTAGGATTTGAGCAGATCTTTCAGGGAAGTGAGGAGGCAAAGGTTAGGAGGAAGAGCATTCTAAGCATGAGGGACAGCTAGTAAAAAGGCAGGAGGTCAGGAGATAGAGTATTGTATATGAGGAACAAGAAGAAGGCCAGTATTGCTGAATCACGGAGCATAGGGAGTAAAGTGTAAGAAGACTGGAAAGGTAAGAAGGATCCAGACTGTGACGGGCTTTAATATTTCCCACACTTTTATTTTATTTTTTCTCAATTACATGATAAATGCTGGAGAAGGCGTGGGGAAATTGGGACACACACGCACACATATTTCTGACAAGCAATACAGCTATGGATTTGAATCAAAAAATCAAGCACAGAGGGAAAAGTTAAAACATATTGTCAAAAAATGTTTTTTTAACCACATGCAGCTTGATCTCATATATATATGTATATTCATATGAAAGCATGAGAAAACACTGGGTTAAGGGCTTTGAAACTTGACCGGCAAGCTGGCACACAGCAGAAGATACAAAATGATTATGGTGGAAGAAATTAATATGAGTTTAACGCTTCAAAGTTTATTTAAATGGTAATTAATGACCAAAGTGGCTCTTTGGGATGCCAATGCTGTGGGCACAACTGATAGGGCATTTGTTACCAGACACTATGAATTAAGGTGCTCCAAGAGGTGATTATTCGGGACTAGAATCTAATCTTTGTCATCTGGCTTTCCCTGTGTTGGCCAAGAAGGGAGACTGTTAATTTGGTTGATGCCTTGTTTCCCAATATAGACTGAGTGGCAATTAATGAGCCACAGCTTTCATAGAATAAAAGAAAGAATGGTGAGTACCACCAATGTCTCCAAACTTACTACACACGTGCTCCGTCCTCCACTAGAGGATGAGTTCCATGAAGACAAGAGTTGTCTTCATTTAACCTTCGTATCTTGTCTGACACTTAATCCTGCCCCTTGTATTTTATTGTTCAGTCATTTCAGTTGTGTCTGACTCTGTGTGACCCTATTTGGGATTTTCTTGGCAAAGATACTGGAGTGGTTTTCCATTTCCTTCTCCAGCACATTTTATAGATGTGGGACTGAGACAAGCAGGGTTAAGTGACTTGCCCAGGGTCACACATCTAGGAAGTGTCTGAGGCCAGATTTGAACTCACGAAGATGAGTCTTCCTGACTCTGCCCACTGCTCTATCCACTGCGCCATCTAGCTGCTTGCTCCTTGTATAGTGGATATTTAATAGTATCTATCGAAAATAGTTGAGACTAGGCACCATGTCTTAGGCTTCCTCCGTGCCACCTGGAGCTGCAAAGAGTACATTGGAGAAATTCAGTAAGTTTGACTGGGGCCATTGCCAGTTGTGTTGACTTTTGTCCTGCAACTGGGCTCTGATGACTCTGGGGTAGGTGCTGCTGACTTTGCACAGCTCTGCCTCACTTAAATCTAATTCACTTGCAAGTTAAGACATCACCCTCCTGAAGTCATTGGTCCTCTTTGAGAATGAAGGGACAACAAATACTTATTGAGTTAGTGAGTGAATTAATGGAAGGCTAACTTGTCCTTATGACCTGCTTTTCTTGCCCTAAATCCAAGATAGGACTAATTAAGAAATCTCCTATGGAGTCAGTGGGACTCTCATATCAGAAGACCATGGTTCAAATCCTGTCTGTCAAATCTGATGTATAACTTTTGGTAAGTCACTTTACTTCTCTGGAACTCAGTTTTCTCATCCATAAAATGTACATATTGGACCAAATGGCCTTGGAAGTCTTTTCCAGCTCTAATCGACAAACATATATTCCATATGTTATTTTTTAAGATATCAGTTAAAATGTATTTTTGAAGAAATTGTCTAATGGAAAAACTATATATAAGATGGAGTAAAGAAAAACCCAATCATGGCTATATACCCCGTTTTGCCCTGTTTTACTCTAAATACATCTAACCTGCCTAAAAATAAATAAATGAATAGATAAATAAATAAATGAATATGTCTAATCATTCTCTTTTTCAGTCAGTCTTCTGTGATTAACATAGAAGACTCTTCTCACCAGGACCCTTAGCCACCAGGTACATGAGTTTTTTTAAGAAATCAACAAGCTAGCACTGGTCAGAGACTTAGAAACAAGTCTGCCCACCATAAGGACACCATGTAAGAACAAGAGCTCGGACACTAGCCCGTAGAAAAGCCAAGTGCTCAATACCTTCTGACTGCATCATTCATCCCCTGCTAATCAAGATGGGGCAATTGCGCTAAAAGGGAATTCAGTGTGGCCCCTGAGACTCAGATCCTATGGCTATCTCCCTTCATCCCTGCTGTTTGAAAGAAAGAAAACACACGGATGACACTCTCCATCGTTTTTCAGAACCTTTGTGGATGACAGCCCCAACTGAATGGTACTTAAGAGTCAGCATGTATGTAGTGCCAGGCACCATGCTAAGTGCTTTACAGATATCTCATTTGATCCTCACCACAACCCTCTGGGGTAGGGGCTGTTTTTTTTTTAATTCTATGAATTTATTTTGATTTATCAACAATCACTTCCATATGCTTTTGAGTTGAAAATTTTTCTTCCCCTTCCTCCCCCCCACCCTTCCCAAGATGGCGCACAATTTGATATAGGCTTTACATTTACATACCCATTAAACATATTTTCACATTAGTGAAGTTGTAAGTAAAAATTAAAACCAATAGGAGGAACCATCAGAAACAGGAAACAAAACTCAACAGAAGGTAAAAGGTAAGTGATAGCGATTCGACTTCCATAGTTCTTTCTTTGGATGTGGACAGCATTTTCCATCCCGAGGCCTCTGGAGATGTCTTAGATCCTTGCAATGCTGAGAAAGGTTCAGTTTAACAAGCTTAGTCATTGCATAACATCGCTGTTATTGTGTACAAAGTCTTCTTGGTTCTGCTGACTTCACTCAGCATCCGATTGTATAAGTCTTTCCAGGTTTTTCTGAAGTCAGTCTGTTCATCATTTCTTACAGCACAATAGTATTCCATTACATTCATATACCACAACTTACTCAGCCATTCCCCAATGGATGGGCATCCTCTCCATTTCCAATTCTTTGCCACCACGAAAAGAGCTGCTGTGAATATTTTTGTACATGTGGGTCCTTTTCCCATTTGTTTGATCTCTTTGGGATATAGCCCTAGAAGTGCTATTGCTGAATCAAAGGGTATGCAGATTTTTGTAGCCCTTTGGACATAGTTCCAAATTGTTCTCCAAAATGGTTGGATCATTTCACAACTCCACCAACAATGTATTCGTGTTCTAATTTTCCCACATCTTCTCCAACATTTATCATTTTCCTGTTTTGTCGTGTTGGCCAATCTGATAAGTGTGATGTGGTACCTCAGAGTTGTTTTGATTTGCATTTCTCTAATCAATAATGATTTAGAGCATTTTTTCATATGACTATAGATGGCTTTAATTTCTTCATCTGAGAACTGTCTGTTCATATCCTTTGACCATTTATCAATTGGGGAATGGCTTGTGTTCTTACAAATTTGTCTTAATTCTCTATATATTTTAGAAATGAGGCCTTTATCAGAGAGACTGGTTGTAAAAATTCTTTCCCAATTTTCTGCCTTCCTTCTAATCCTAGTTGCAATGGCTTTGTTTGTGCAAAAATGTTTCAATTTAATGTAATCAAAATGATCCATTTTGCTTTTCATAATGTTCTCTATCTCCTGTTTGGTCATGAATTCTTCTGTTCTCCATAGATCTGATAGGTAAACTATTCCTTGTCCTCCCAGTTTACTAATGGTATCAGCCTTTATATCTAAGTCCTGAACCCATTTTGACTTTATTTTGGTATATGGTGTGAGATTTGGGTCTATGGCTAGTTTCTGCCATACTCTTTTGCAGTTTTCCCAGCAGTTTTTTTTTCAAAGAGTAGGCTCTTATCCCAGAAGCTGGGGTCTTTGGGTTTATCAAATAATAGATTACTGTAGTCGTTGACTACTGTGTCTTGCATATTTAACCTATTCCACTGATCCACCTCCCTATTTCTTAGCCAGTACCAAGCAGTTTTGATGATTGCTGCTTTATAATACAATTTAAGGTCTGGAATTGCTAGGCCGCCTTCCCCTGCATTTCTTTTCATTAGTTTGGTAAGGGCTATTATTATCCCCATAGTACAGATGAGGAAACTGAAGGAAACAGAATTTAAGTGACTTGCTCAAGGACACACAACTAGTAAGTTTTTGAGGTTGGATTTGAACTCAAGTCTTCCTGACTCCTGACTCCAGCTCTCTATTTACTATGCCATCTAGCTCCATGGTTTCTAAATATGCTCTTTTTTTTTAAGGCAATTGGGGTTAAGTGACTTGCCTAGGGTCACACATCTAGTAAGTGCCAAGTGTTTGGTGTGAGGCCGGATTTGAACTCAGGTCCTCCTGACTTTAGAGCCGGTGCTCTATCCACTGTGCCACCTAGCTGCCACATAAATATGCTTTTCTTGTCCCTGTGAATAATGCCTTTCTCTTATTACTCATTCTCACTCCCTCATTCATATTCATCTTAGAGCTAACCCTCTTTGGTGCCGATTTTGCTCTCTTCTCCCCTTCCACTGTGTTCTCTGGAAGTCCAGTTCTATTATTAACAAAGTTCCCCTTCTTTTAAAATTCTTCCTCTGAAATCCCTTCCACTTTGCACTCATAGAAACCTGGCTCCCCTAAGAAGACAATGATTCCTTGATCACTTTCTCCAGGACTGAGTTCACCTTCTCTCATTTGTCTCAATACACTGGATCAGGAACAGGAACAGGAATATGAAAAAGTGTGTGAAAAACATAACAAAGCAATGTGTAATAAAGCTTGAAGGGGAGAATGGAGCCAGGTTGTGAGGGGCTTTATATGCCAAACAAAGGAGTTTATATTTGATCCTAGAGGTAATAGTCAGTCCATGGTGTTTATTGAAGAGAGACATGGTCAAACTTCCACTTTAGGAAACCGTTTTGGCAGCTGGGTGGGGGATTGAAGTTGAGAGAGACCTGAGGCAGTGAGATCAATTAGGAGGCCACTGTAATAGCTCAGGCAACATGTGATAAAGGGCTGAATTATGGTAATGGTTGTGTAAATGGAGAGGAAGAGATGGATGTGGATGATGGGAGAAAGGGATGGATGTAAGAGATGCCGATGAGATACAAAACGATAAGATTAGACGATTGATTGTGTATGTGGGTGAGAGTGAGGAGTGAAGGACCACACCAGCCCCAGAACTCGGAAATTCCTCTCTCTGACTGTGCCTTCCTAATCTTTCAACTCTCTCAAAATTTTACAGTTGTGAGGGCCACCTTGTACTGGAAAGGAATCCTTACCATCATTATATCATAATAGAAGGTCATTCAGTCTCTGCTAAAGGACAAGTTTATATTTTCATCTCATTGAAAGTATCACCGTAGTTTCCAAAAGGAAACATGTTGGAAATGTCTGTAATAGGATTAATTGGGATGCTCCTTTCCCTTTTGGACAGCTCTGATTGTTAGGACTTCCCCTCCCCCTACCCCTGACATCAGGCACACATTTTCCTCTTTGCTATTTCTATGAATTACTCCAGGTCTTGATCTCAGAGGTCAGACACTACATGTATGAAGACAGCTATCATTTCCCACCTGGTCTTTTCTTCCCCAAGATAAAGATACATAGTTCTTTCAACCAATCTTCATTCAGTAGTGTCATACTCAAGTAGAAATGGATCCCAATCTGCCCTATATTAACTTAGAAAATTACAAACTAACATTATCTATGTTATATTGTATTTTTCTTTATTTTGATGGCCATTTCTCCAGTTAAATTTTAATCTGGTTCAGGACACACTCCAGAGTTTTGTGGTGCCTTGAATTTTATACCTGGTGAATTTGGTATAGATAAGGCTCTCCAAAGCACTGATAGTAGGGCACAGACTCTGCCAAGCTGGAAACAATGGTTGGTCGGTTGTTGTGTTTCATTCTCAAAGAGGAGCAAAATGACATCACTATGTTGGAGTCAATATATATTGGAAACAATAATAATAATAATGATAATGATAAAAATAGATAGCATTTGTATAGCACTTCAAAGTTAGCAATCCATCTTACGTTATTCTCATCTGATCATTCCAACAACTCTATGAGATAGAAGTTATTATTATCTTCATTTTCCAGATGAGGTTGGGAAAAGTTAAATTACTTACCCAAGGTTGTACTTCCAAGTACTCAACTTAGGCAACATTTGAACCGAGGTCTTCCCGATTTCATGTTCAGTGCTCTATCCATTGCACCCTGTAGAGGCCAGCCCAGAAGTGTACTGTGATTCTCTCATTTGAGGACCAACTTCATTAAATCCAGAGAATCCCTTTGGTTATCCTTTCACCGTCATCATTTACCATGGAATCTCAGTAAATCTGCCTATTAACATGTGAAGGGGGTTCTTATTTGTGTCAATGTTACAAATGCCTTCACTAATGAAGTGATCTCTGAAGAACTGAAGAGGCTTCATCTGATAGTATCCGTTTTCTGGATAGGGTGTTTGCGTCTGGATCTTTTACTCATTCTCCGTGCCTGTTTCTTCAGCTTAAAATGAAGATGCTTATGTCAACCCACATTACCTACTTCTTGGGCCTCTCAGGGCATCTGAGATTCTATTCATTGCTTGCAAAAGGTTTTTCCTTCAAACTGATCAATTATAGTCATTTCCTAACAGTTCAACACGGTATTTGCCAGGAATAAATATCCTCATGTACTGATAAAGCATAGAGATCAAATTTGGAAATGTTAACAGAAAAAAAAAAGAAAGAAATTCTTAACATGAGCAAGCATTTTATATTAATTTAACTTCCTGGAACATGTTCTTGCCCAAGTGATAGTGGGTTTAGCAAGTTCATTCATGATGCCAGTGATAACCTATCTGCACTTGAACAGGTTCCAGAGGTAGACAGGTGATATGAGCAATTAAAATTCCTATGTTGAAAGGTACTGTATTTCTTTAAAACCAATGGTACAAATCACCAAAGAAGGAGAGGAACCAGTGGAAGCCACAGTCTGGCCTCTACCTACCTTGGCCATCTTATTTCATATTACTCACCGACTCTTCATTATAGTCAAACTGGCCTGCTAGCTATTCCTTCTATTTGACGTCCTGCCTCCTGCTTCTTTTGCTTTTATCTATGACCTGTCACTTAAGCCCTCCTCACCCCCCACCCCCTCCCGTAGAATCAATCCCTAGCTTTCTTCAAAGGGCAGCTGAAGTGCCACCTCCTCCAGGAGGCCTTTCCTGATTCCTCTAGCTCCTTCCCGCATCCTTAGTTCTGGCTCCCTCTTGAAATTTCCTTGCTTTACTTTGAATTTCTTTGTGCTTGTTTGGGTATAATCCTGTTGTTTCACCCAAGGATGATGCCCCAGTGCTAATGCAAGTCCTTCAAGGAGATGCTTTTGGTTTTGTCTTTGTGTCTCCAGGGTCCTGAAGTGGGGTGAGAGTATTCATGTCTCCTCAAGCCTGGCAGGTTCTTCACCAGGTTCAGGTGAAAGCTCTCCACCTGAGAGGGTCTCTATGCATAGAAAGAGGAGACACTGCTATTTTGTGTTTGAGAGCTCTATTGTGGTAAGAAAAGTTAAGTACCCTTATTTGGATGAAGCAGAACATTTATGCCACTGGGTTTAGGCCCCCTAACACATTTGGTACATCAAGTAGGGTGGCAAAAATGATTTCCGATAGGGAGGACAAGAATCTACCTCCCCTCTACAGACCCACCCATCTACCTTCTCGGGGGTGACCTAGTACCAGCCCATGGCCTCTGGGAGCACAAGAGCTGTGAACAGAGGAAGGCAAGTTCCCCTTGTGTGATAAGATCTTGTGACCCAACAAACATGAACAGGTGGTATGATAGATAGAGAAGAAAAAAAGTGAGAGGGGATGGTGGCAGGGGCAGGACTGGGAGACTTTATGATAAGAGGGTTTGCAGAAGAGAGAAAAACTTTCCAGGTAACACAGCCCTGAGTTTGAATCCGGCCTTGGACCCTTACCACCTGTGTGGCCCTGGTCAAGTCACTGAAACTCTGTATGCCTCACTTTCCTCAACTGTAAAATGGGGATGATAGCACCTACTTCACAAGGTTGTTGAGAGGATCAAAGGAGATAATATTTATAATCATTTAGCCCAGTGACTGACACACAGTAGGCATTTAATAAATGATTGCTACCTTCCCCCTTTATTTGCATTGCCAGGGCTTAGGATTGTGCTTACATATAGCGAGCACCTTGTTTTATGTAGAGTGAATGTGCTATCAGCAATGTCTGTTTTCTTTATGCATTGTTGGTGGAGTTGTGAACTGGTCCAACCATTCTGGAGAGCAATTTGGAACTATGGCCAAAGGGCATGGTGTGTATATTCTTTGACTAAATGATACCACCACTAAGTCTGTATACCAAAAAAATTTTTCAAAAAGGTGGTGGGAATGGAGAGGAAGATCCTACTTGTACAAGAAAGATTTATAGCAGCTCTTTTTTTGGCAGCAAAAAATTAGAAATTGAGGGCATGCCCATCAATTGGTCAATTGTTAATACAAGCTGTAGTATATGATTGTGATAGAATATTGTGCTATAAGAAATGTCATTTAATATGATTTCAGGAAAACTTAGGAAGATGTACATAAACTGATGCAGAGTGAAGTGAGCAGAACTGGGAGAACATTAGACATAAGAGCACTGTTGTACGAGAATCAACTGTGAATGACTTAGCTATTCTCAGCAATATAATGATCCAAGATAATCCTAAAAAACTCATGAGGAAAAAATGCTGTCCACATCCAAAGAAAAAACTGATGGTGTCTGAATACAAACTGAAACACACTGTTTTCATTTTCCTTCCTTCTTTCATTTTTATTTGTTCTAGTTTTCTTCCACAAAATAATTAATTTGGAAATAAGTTTTATATGATTGCACAGGTATAACCTATATCATCAGATTGTTTGCTTTCTTAGAGGGAGGAAGGAGAGGAGGAAAGGCTGGAATTTGAACCTCAAAACTTAAAAAAATAATGTTAAAATTGTTTTTACATGTAATTGGGGGAAAATACGATGTTATTTAAAATGATACAATAAATTCAACAAATTATTTTTTAATGAAATGTCTGAGTTTGATTATCTAACAAGAAATTGTTAATCGGGGGTTCATTTAAAAACATTTTGGTAACTGTATTGTAACATAATGTTTCCCTAGTACCCCAGTGTACTTCATTTTATGCATTTGAAGACATTATTCTGAGAAGAGGTCCCTAGACTTCAGCAGATTGCTGAAGGGGTCAACAGCACAAAAAAGCTTAAGGACACTTGATCTGGGCAGAATTCTTATCTCTTGGTCTGATCAGCCATGAGTGGGAAAAAAAAAAAGAAGAAGAGCAATTTCTCTTCTGAGAAACAGGGGAAAGAAGTGGAGATTCTGAGTAGGCAGCTTCTAGACCCGAACAGGATGAGTCTTTTCTTTGCATTCTAATATAATCACTTCTGCAGCAAAAAGAGAGGAAATAAGGAAGAAGAATTCCTTTCCCACCCCCACACCCCATCTTCCCACTCCATCTGTTGGTATTTAAATTGAACGGGTCACTAAGAAGGGATCGAATTCATGACTCCAAAAAACTGATTTATTTTGTGGACTTCCAAATCTGTGGGGATGATTTTTCCTATTTTATATGCTTAATGTTTTCATGGAGTTAGTTTCTCTGGATATACTGTTCTAGAATGTGTACATAGAAATAGTATGGAATAATGTACAAATTTACCTAGACACACCCTTGCCCCCCAAAATGAAGAATGTAAATTGTTTTGTTAGGTCAAGCAGCCCCCTAGCCCCAGACCACTACCAGATATTTGGGGAGTCTTCCAGGGTTCACAGATATTGTAATCTTTACACTCCATTTTAAGATTTAATTTGGTTTCAGCAAAAGCATAACAGCCTTTGTGTGTCTATGGGAAGTTCTTTGAAAACTTAGAACCTTTTACCCTCTGGAAAAGAAAAGAAAAAACCTTATCTTCTGCCAGAATGCATGGTGGAGGAGCATTCAGGTGGCAGAGTGGATAGAGCACCGGCCCTGGGGTCAAGAGAACCTGAGTTCAAATCTGACCTCAGACACTATTTTTTTTTTTAGTGCTAGCTGTGTGACCCTGGGCAAGTCACTTAATTCCAATACCTCATAAAAAAATAATCCTGTGTGATGGAACAAGAAAGGCTTTATTAATTTTTCACCTGAGTAATGCAGTCTATAGTAAGTAACAAACTGATTTGGGGATTTTTAAATGCTTCAGATTGACATGTCTCATGAAAGGCTGCATAGATCTTCTGAATCTGTGTATTTGGATAGTAACCTGTCTGAACAATTTCTCTCCACAGAGAGGACCTAAGGTACCTACCATAACCCAAGAGCCTCTACTGTTTCCCTAGTTCAGTGCTTGACAATTCTTTAGCACTTAATTGTAAGCACTGTTTGAAAGCAATTCAGTTCATAAGCATTATTTTTACTCACATATTATTGATCATGAGAGAATCTGTGAACATTAAGAGGGCAATTGGAAACTAAACTGGATATTCAAAAGTCTCTTACTTGAACATTTGCCAGTCGCGTAATATTGAGAAATAGGGGGAATAAGGAAATAATAGGCTATCAGCAGATCTTTTAGGACTGGGTTTTAAGTTGCTGCAAGATATTGATGCCTAGAAATCTCTCTCCCTGACTATCTACGAGAGATATGGCCCAGAATCTTCCTAGGAAAAGACCTTAATTAGACCCCATATAGAGCACCTACTATGTGCCAGGCCACTGTGCTATAAATATCAGTTCATTTGATCCTCATAACAGCCCTGTGAGGTAAGTGCTCTTATTATCCCCATTTTACAATTGAGGAAACTAAGGCAAACAGACATTAAATCACTTACCCAAAGCCATACAGCTAGGATCTGAGATCAGATTTGAATTCAGGTCTTCTTGAGTCCAGGTCCACCATTCCTTCTGTTGTGCCACCTAACACTGCCACTTAGCTGTTACAATAATAGCCCTCATCTTACTTCACAGAAAAATCTTCTGACCATAACAGTAGACACCCAAATGGTTTCTGGCATCTTACGATGAGTCTAAGTGTGCAGTCAGAGTCCACAAGCAGAGGGATAAAAAGTGGAAAGTGAAACCAAACCAAACACCAAATTTCCTATTTCAATTTCTACTTCGGTAAATTTGTAGGTGCCTATATGTGATGCTTTGGTCCCCAGCAGTCCGTTTTAGACAGCTGTTGTGGGGATAGTATCCATTTTATGTTGTCCACCTTCCCGTTAAAGAGGCAAGAAAGTCATCCATAAGATTTCATTGGTTGGTCCTTCTTGCCTGAGACTTTTTAAAGAGTATAAAGTCTATGGAGACCTGCTGTAATTCCCACTGCTGTGAAAAATGTCTTTCTGACTCAGTATTGTCAACATAGTGAATATGAAATGAGAAGGGAGCACCATTCATTTGAATCTGTGACGATTTCCTTTTTAAATCTTTTATTGTGAAATGATTCTTTTTATTTGAACTGTATATGTTTCACAAATGATTCTTCATGTTCTGATCCTGAGTCTGAGTCATAGGACTAGACCGGGGGTGGGGAACCTGTGGCCTTGAGGCCACATGGGGCCTTCTATGTCCTCAAGTGTGGCCCTTTGACTGAATCCAAACTTAAAGAACAAAAACTCCTGTGGCCTTGAAGCCACTTCACAGAAGTTTGGATTCAGTCAAAGGGCCACACTTAAAGACTTAGAGGGCCACATGTGGCTTTGAGGCTACCAATTGCCCACCTCTGGATTAGACTGAGCTAGACTCAGCCCAGAACAGTAACTGAAACTTGTTAAGAGCTCTGTGTGCAAGTGGATGGTGCTAAAGTCTGTCCTATACCTCCTGAGAAGGAGGAACGCTAATCCAAAGGTTACTGAAGAGAGCCCAGAGGAATGAGTACCCAGAGACAGAATTCCAATAGATCACCTTACCTTTTTTTTTTTTTAAATTCTAGCCTTTGCCACATTGGGAGCCACTGGACTGGACCTAACAGTGCCCTGGGCAAAGGACATAACTTGTCCCCCCACCCCCAATTACCCAAGTGGTACCACCCTATTTCAAAATTTCTTTACCAGTTGGATGGTTTGGCCACACCACCCCCAGATGAAGTTCAGATCAGGAGGGAGTGGTAGGAGTAGGGGGGTATCAGCAACTCTGACAACACTAGAGAGATAAATCTGTTGTATCACCAGTGTGGGATGGGAGGTGTGGGGATTTCATAGAGGAATCTTAGAATTAGTTAGCCCAAATTCATTGGACTGTTCAGATTATGGGTTAAAAAAAACCCTACGATGGGAATAATCTCAATTCCAGACTCAGGGAAACAAAAGATTAGGGAACATAAGAAAGAGCATATAGTTTCATGCCTTTAAGAGAGGGTACCTTCAGGAAAGAGAAGTAGCAGTGGAAAGAGTCTGGGAATATCTTCCCCAAGATCCAGGAGGAAGAGTGGAAGATCTTTGGTTTGGGGCCAGGGTTTAATTGTAGCAGTGGTAGTAATTTTTGTAATAAGCTCTGTAGCATACTTGCTAAAATATTGTTTAGAATGCTGCCTCTGGAAGGAAGGAAGGGAAGGAGGGAGTGAGGAAGGAAGGAAAGAAGGAAGGAAGAAAGAAAGAGAGGGAAGAAGAAAGAAAGAGAGGAAGGAAGAGAGGAAGGAAGGGAGGGAGGAAGGAAGGAAGGGAGGAAGGAAAAGAGGGAAAGAGGGAGAGGGAGGAAGGAAGCAAGCAAGTATTTATTAAACATCTACTGCATGCCAGTAACTAAGTGCATTACAAATATTATCTCATTTGATCCTTATAACAACCTCGTGAGGTAGGCATTATTATTACCCCATTTCAAAGTTGAGGAAACTGAGTCAGATAGATGTTAAATGACTTGCCCAGGATCACACAACTAATAAGTGTCTGAGGCTGAATTTGAACTCAGGTATTTATGCACTGTATGTCAACCCTAAATTGGAGGTCTGAGTCTTGCACTGTTAAGGATGATTGGAACCCATGACTCCAATCAAAAAGGGGAAGGAGAGAGGCTATGGCCAGTCCTCTACACATTACTTGGGTTTGAGCAGATCTTGTGGTACAGTAAGCATTTCAAGGCATGTGGGAACCAATGGATACTACTACCCAATATGGCCTGACATATGGGCAGCCAGAGCACAAAGGTGTCTTTGTTTCAAGAATTGTGGAAGACTTTCCACTGGTGACAGCACTTGGCAGCACCCATCAGGCTCCTATAAAAGCATCCAGCTTGGGGATGGGGGGGGTGTTGCCTCACTTCCTCCTCAGACCTGGCAAGATCCTCACCCTCTATCAGGTACAAAAGCCACCAACCAGAGTAAAGCTTTGTCGGGGGGAAGGGAGGCACAGAAAGCCCAAACTCATTCCAAGCAGAACCATCAGCTTGTATCGTTGCCCAGTGCTTAACAACTGTATCCTTGTAAGGTAAATAAAACTGCTCTTAGCTGTGTGACTACCAATCTATTCCTAGCTTTAGGATGGATTCTGTAGCTTCCTTAGACATAGGCACTTAGTAATTAATAAACATTTGTTGAATTGTGTGGAATTGAAAGAAAACTGATGGAAAGTTCTTAAAACAATGACAGACCTTGGCAGATTTGTTTTTTGATCAACAATTTGGATACTACAAGTAATTTTTTAGTCATTCTGGCCAGATTAATACCAATGATATTCTGAATGTTGCAGTTCATTTGAAGAGTTTTCGGAACAAACATCAAATCTAGAACTTTTCATCCTTTTCTTTGGCAGTCTGGGGAAACTGATGAACTGCTTCTGAGAATGAGGTTTTTAAAATTCATAAAATAAAGATTATAAAGGGAGCTGATTCTACTGAAATACAGTTATCAAAATATTTTTTAAAAAGTTCACAGACTCAGGAACTCCTACAGTAGATGAATCAGTTAATGTTACTATTAATTATGTCTTAATGGGATCTTTTTTTTAAAGTGATTCATTGCTTCTCTTAATGCTAATATTTGTGATGCATACTTAGTCATTGTTAACTTCTGATTCCAGTATCCTGTTCTATTTTTCCAAAAAAAACCAGTAAAAATGCTTCTAGTGAGGAGTTTTGCATGCCATAAAGCATGTGTTGTCATTATCTGTCATAATTATTACAATAGAGAAAAATTGTGGCATGAAGGTAGATGTCTCTGCATTTATGAAATCTCTATATGGTAAAAACAGTTTGCTTGTACAGGAGTGTACTTGTACCAGAAGATTGGAGAGTTTAAAGTAGTCTCTCCCTGTTAAAATAAATTGGTTAAAAATCATTTTTTAAAAAAAGAAATTTGGCTTTGTTCTATCCTAACACACTGACAATTTTTGATAGCTCCATTTAATTCAGCAAACATTAAAGTACTTGCGCTGTATACTTGAATGGGCTACGGGGCACCTAGTTGTAGTTGGGTCTCAATGTAATTTAGTATCTTTTCATTTAGACATTTTAATGGTCAAGTTGTTCTATTTCTCAAGGTTCCAAAACTGCTGATGACTTATCAGCTTATCTTTGCAGGTAACACCTCATTTTGTCTTCTTCCACGTGAACAATTTGTTCAAAGAATGCTCCTTTCCACTTGAAAATGGAGAAATTTTTTTAAGAATGGCTTTACATTTGCAATTATGCCCCCAGGCAACAGGAAACTAATGTTTCGAAAGAACACTTGATCCCACAGCTAGATAATGCTGGTTTCCTCAATAATGTGCGAACGCCTGAAGGCTTTATGTTGTTGCCAGACATACATTTTTTTTGATTGGTAAGAATTGCCAGGTGACGTTTCATGAAATATAAAAACAAGAAAGACAGAGGGAGGCCAATAAACAGAACAACCTGTCAGTTGGGAAAGAAAAGGGAAAGAGATTATTAATCAGCAGCAAGAGATGGCGCTTGGAATTCCATTGTACATCCTGCTCAATGGTAAGCATTCTCTACTTCGGTCTTTGTGTCTGTCTGAAATGTGCATGGGATTACAGTTCTCTTCATTGAAAAGAAGTTAGGTTCTAATAACTTTGGCTTGTGACAAAGATTGAGGCAGGGATTCTAGAAACCAACTGGCATTCAGTTTGAATCTGACGAATGTTGCTTTTCTGATGTTTTGACTCTTTTCTCTTGGAAACTATGATTCTATTTTAAAACAATCACAGTACATCTAACACCTTTAACTAATTCTGATATAACTGTGTTCGGGTAGCTGAATCGATATATATATATATAATATATATATAATATATTATATATATATATATCTATTATGTGTCTAGACACCCATATATAATACATCTCTATCTATCTACACTTATATATACCTACACAGAAATATGTACTTACATGGGTATATAGAGATATCTATATGAACCTACATATGTATATTTTATATTATAGATGTATTATACATATCTATATGTCTATATCTATGTATGCCTACCTAGAGATATATAAGCTATATGTATGTATACATATATTTATACTTATATAGAGATATAGAGATATCTACATATATAAACATAGTATAATACCTATACATTATAGATAAAAGTATATATATTATACATATGTATATATTATATGTATATACATGTGTATATATCATAAATGAGCCTAGATTTAGAACAAGAAAGGAAGTGAGATAGAGTTCATTTATTCTAATACCTTCATTTTGAATAAGAGGAAAGTGAAGAAAGAAAAAGTTCAGTGATTTGTCCAGTCACCCAGGTACTATAAATGGCAGAATTTGAACCTAGCTCCAAATTGAGTAGTCTTTCCACCATAGCCCACCTTTTCTCTGTTTATTCTTAAAAAATAATATTTTTCTTCTATCTCCCCTAGTCATAATAAAGGAGTCATCAGAATGATAATTTTACATTTTAAAAAATAAAAGAATGAAATATATGGCCATTTCTATTAGTTTATTCTTTTGGCTTCAATTGCAAATGAATTCCTAGTAGCTCTAAAGCACCCTGAATAGGAATAGTTCCAAGATGTGTTTCATAGACGTGAAATAAGTTGCTTTGGGAAATTAACACGCCGAGTTGTTTTCTTTTTTTCCTTTCTAATACAGCCATGGTATCATTGAGTAAAGAGACAACTGTTACTGTATCTACACCAATTACAAGCCAACAAAGTAACTGGACAGTTAACAAAACAGAAGGTATTTTCTTCCGTATGTTTGTATTTCAAGTGATAGTTTAATTACTGTTAAAGAAAGCTGTATTCTGATGAAAGCAGGGTCAATTATTTAAGGTTAAATACTCTCCTTCAATAGGTAGCTTAGCAGGATACCTTCTTGTGGGAGTGTTCTGATCTGCTCAGAACAAAGTGTTTCAAAACACTCAAAAAAACCAACACCACATTTTAGTTTAAATCACTGACCTGGAGGTGAAGGGCTGCACGATTGCCTACTGAGAATCTGAACCCAGGAGTTCCCTTAAAACTTGGATCTATCCAAGTCTTCTCTTGGTGAACAAAGACCTTAACCATTTTAAGCATTCTTGGTAATTGTCATCACAGCCTAGTATGGAATGAAACATACTTCAGTCAAGGGAACTCTGAAGAAAGTCAGCAACTGAATCCACTTTCTCTTCATGTTCAGAAAGTTCTCTTAGCATCTGCAGAGCTCCCTAACAACCCAACCTTCCGCGTTTCTTTTAATTATGATTACAAAAACTACTGGCAGCTTCTGAGCATCAGCATTTTTTCAAACCTGTTTGAACTCTCAGAGGTGAACCTGGAACGCTCGTTACTTGCCAAGACCTGAGCACAAGCTTTTATGGTTCTCACGCAAGCCACATTCCCCATGCTGCTTTGAAGGTTAGCGATGTTATCAAGCAGAAAGGAAACACCACATCCTGACCTCATAGCTTGGCAGGCAAGTAGGAGAGGAGGGTCATTCCAAATATTTGGTTTCAAAATATATGTATTCATAATATTGAAGTAGAAAAATCACCACTCTGATTTGGTGGCTCCCTTCCTGGGAGCTCCCTCCACCTATGAAATTATGTCTTCATGTCAGAACACAGACATTCACGCATATACACATATAGTACCAATATATGGGTTCATATATGTACATGTATATGTTACATATGGATGCACATATACACAGTTAAAGATGAATATATATATGAGTATATGGCCCAACATAAACGCTTATTAGACTCTACCAGTAGTTTTAAACCATAAAAATTTATTTTTAATATATCTTTTTGCTTTTTTCCCTTTAAACATACAAACATGACAACAACCTTCAATAACTTATTTTTGTGGGAAATCCATATTTGTAGGCAGCAGTATTTTGTCTTTCTTCATGAAGACCATTCTGCTCAAATAGATGCTTATTTTCACCTAAAATTCTCAAATCACCAGCAGCGTGCCTCAGTTTGAGTTATAGTTGGTTCCATGTTTTTACAGCATTCCTATCTAAGATGATTCTTTAAAAACAATGTTGTGTCCTCTGTGAAGAAAAAGTTGGCAATATTTTGCCTAGCTTTGCAGCAATGTTGTTTTCTTGCTCTTGAAAAATAGAAGGAAAAAAAATGTCTTCCTTATGTGTTCTCTTTATCTAGATAAGCAGCTTTCATATACACTGGACTCTGAAAAATATCGAGAACCCCCTAAAGAGCTTTGTTAATATGCATTATATCTATCAATATTTACTGTTTTCAGAATGAAAATTTCTTACTAACATTATAAAAATAATTTTAACACTGAAGACCCTTTGAAGGGGTCTTGGGATCTCTTTGCTCACACTTTGAGAACCATTTTGCTGTAGAGGAATGATTGTACTCATTTCTCTAATTTTCTCCTTTTCATTCTCAAATTACCTAGACAAGAGCTAGGTATAATTTTGAGCTGCTATTCTTGATGTGTTTGTGTTGCTACCAAAATAATGGAGCTGGAAGGCCCTGGAGAATCATCCACTCAGTTCACACAGAGTGATGAAGTGAGTTGGCCATCTTCATACAGTGATCAAGAATATGTCAGGCTTTGAACTCTAGGCCTAATGTTCTTTCTATAAAAACAGTTTTCATTTCTTCAAATTTAAGCTTCAAATCAAAAGATTAGCTTAGAAGCACAGGCTATCCTTATTGCACAAAGCAACAGATGAGTATCTTAAAGGTAATTTTCAGGATACACCCGTCAGCTTCTGTGAGCAACCACACAACCTGTATTTTCGAGACCCCGTTCCTTCAACCGCCACACCCACCCCAAGAGACAACATTTGAGACTTTACTAGCACATTTAGCCTGTCAAACATTTCAAGAAAAACAACAATAAAAATAAAATAAAAAACAAAACTTGGTCTATCCAATAATCAAAAGATGCACTTTTATAATAATATGCCAAGACAGCTTAGTCACTGATTTGCCAAAAAGATCTTGTTTATAAGATAGTGTCACCTATTCTCACAGAATGGATCCCAAGGTAATAGTCATTGAGTTTTTTAGGACTTGCAGAGACTTAGAGAAAACCAAATCTTGGTGCTAAGGTTCTTTAGAGAAAACAATGTAAGGTTTCCCTCCTTAAATGAGTATTGTGCTCTCAAAGGGAATGGGCTGAGGCAAAGATCTACTAATAAGTCTATGATTTATGGCCATCTATAATGTATGATTATAGAGTCAAAGCTGGAAGGGACCATAGAGGTCATGTAGTCTAACTGCCTCATTTTACAAGGGAAACTGAGGTTCAGAGAAGTTAAGTGACTCCCCCAAAAGTAGCAGAGGTGGTGAGTAGGATTGGGACTCTGATTCTCAGACTCCAGAGTCACTGTGAGGTGAGCTCTTTTCTACAGCAATTCTTCTGGGTAGGCTTACTAAGTCATTAATTATTCCTTCCCCTTCAATCCCTCTGCTTCACCTTGGATGATCTAAGTAAACTGCTGGTATTGGGAGTACTATGCTAAATATATCCAATTAGATAAGGCCCCTCTTCATCACAATCAAGAGTTAGCTGGAAAATATTGCAAAACCCTATTTTGTTTATTTTCTTCCTCAGGGGATACACAGTTACAAAGAAAAACTGTACTCTATTATTTGATTTGACATTTGATACATTGCAATATGCTCATTTATTCTGGGTAGATGTTTGAGTTCCAACTTTTTTGAGGCTTCTTTTCATAGTCACACCAGTTCATCAATTTTAACTCTTTTAGGTTACGATACTGGATCCCATGGGGGAAAAAATGAAATTATCTCTCTGCTTTCCATTGTTATGTCTTGAATTTGTGTGTGTGTGTGTGTGTGTGTGTGTGTGTGTGTGTGTGTGTGAGAGAGAGAGACAGAGAGAGAGAGAGAGAGAGAGAGAGAGAGATTAAAAAAGAAAAGGGGAAGAAGAGAAGAAAGGCATGTTAGTACTTACCCCTGAGGCAAATCCTAGAGAAATTTCCTATGCAGATCTAGAACACTTTGTTCTTTTTCAGAAAGCTAGAAGATTGAACTCAATATATCGCATCATAGTGAGTGATGTATTTTGATATGTGGAAATGAAAAGAGAAAGAATAGTAATCATGTTTCTTTTTATCCCTTCACTAAAGAAAACGATTAGTAAAGTGGTCATCACTGCAATGCTAGGAGGATAGAATCAATGCTGCCATCTTTTGGCCAGTTTGTGCACATACACTTCAAGTGCCCCTCTTTCTGAACTCCTTGAACTTGACAGAAAAACAATCCATTCCTCTCCTTAATTGTTTAAAGACTTGGCGGTTAGGATTAACTCCACCCTCTGAGCACCACTTGTTATAAGATCAGTTATTCGAAAGTTGAGGCAGCTAAAGGAAATTAAAAGGAGTCGGGGAGGGAGGGCAGGGCCTTCCATGGCTCTCTGGCCTTCTGACCTTAATCTATTTCTCATGCTTCATTCTCTCAGCTGAATACACAGAAGGGCCCATAGCCCTGAAGTTCTCTCACCCTTGCCTTACAGACCATCATAGCTACTGCATCAATGGTATCTGTGCATTCCACCATGAGCTCAAGAAAGCTATTTGCAGGTAAAGGCAATGAACATGACCCTCAATCCTACCTCCCCTTCACCCTCTGCCCCCCATAACAGTATCTTGCTCAACTGATGGCCTCAAATCAACTGGCAAACAAATCTACTCAAACCAGCTTAAGGAGACACAGGGTGTGAAGGAGACTTGTAATGCCTTTTCTTAAAGAAATCAGGAATTTGATTTATATTTAATTTCTACAGAGCCTTTTCCCAATGACCAGGAGCATTTTACTAACCTGCCATTTCCCAGCTATCCCTGTGAGTTAGGGATGGGGAGGGGGCAATCCAGACGTGATTTCTTCTGTTGGAAACATCAGCAATTTATCTCTGATTTCTGCCTTAGACAGTTGCCTGGCACCAATAGCCGAGAGCTTACATGATTTGCCAAGAGTCAATTGTACAATTCAACAAACATTTATTAAATGCCCACTGTGTGCCAGGCATTGGGGTATATAAGGGCAAAAGGGAGGAGGCTCCAGCCACTGCACCTTCAATGCTATCTCTCATAGGATAGTCAGGGAGTGGTTATTAATGTACAGATGAAGACAATGTGACCTAAGCTGCCTTTGATATAGTGAAACAAGCAGTGGATGGAAATTAAAGGAGCTAGCAGCTATTAGTGCTGGTTTTGTGCTTGAGCAAGCTCCTAGGATTGTAGAATCATAGATAAGAGACAGAAGGGACCTCAGAAGTCACTGAGTCTCACCTCATTTTACAAATTAGGAAACAGAGGTGCATTGAGGTGAAAGAAATGACTCACAGATGTTAAGTAGCAGATTTGAGCCAATGTTCTATGAGTCCAAATACAGTTACTTCTTTCTCTGAGCCGTCATCTCTATCTGAAGGGACATTGGTGCAATGGAAAGTATGTAGGCTTTGCCATCAAAGGACTTGGATTTGAATCCTGGGTTTGCAGTTTATTAATTGGGTGGCTTTGGGCAAAGGCATTACTCCCTTCTCTAGGCCTCAGTTTCCTCAACTGTCAAATAACAAGGTTGGGCTCACTGACCTCTGAGGTCTTTTCCAGCTCCAAATCTATGATTTGCTGAGCTATGAAATGTCCCACCTCAGACTCATGTAGGGTGTGTGACCCTGAGTAAGCCACTTCTCTCTGGGCCTCAGTTTCCTCCCCTGTAAAATGGACTGGGTGGTCCTCCAATGATTCAGGCCATTCTCTAAGACTAGGTTTCAGCAAAGTTGCAGATCTGTACTGATGAGGGCCGGTTCCTCAGCTAATAATTCCCTTTGCTAGTGAAATTATAGACCAGTCACTGGATTTTTACTTAGACACTGGGTTTTCATTCTGACCAAAGGAAACATACTTAAGACTTTGATAAAGTGATCCTGAGAAAA
The DNA here is from genome assembly GCF_003287225.1 of Phascolarctos cinereus. Taxonomy (NCBI): domain Eukaryota; kingdom Metazoa; phylum Chordata; class Mammalia; order Diprotodontia; family Phascolarctidae; genus Phascolarctos; species Phascolarctos cinereus. The sequence goes on from NW_027556402.1 coordinate 18,366,207, forward strand.
ACAACAATGACCTTGTTCAGCAACTCAATGCTTTTGCCAGATTGAGGATTATTTCTTATCTATAATTCCTGCCTTTCTAATTTAGATGATGTCCCTGTTTCTACAGCAATTTTTCTTGTATTTCCAGCATTTGTTGATTCACTGAAACTTGGATTTCTTTTGTACCTCTACCACTAACATTTTTAAAATATGTATATATATTTTAGATGCACTACAGGTTATACTGGAGAAAGATGTGAGCACTTAACACTAAATTCATATGCTGTGGATTCTTATGAAAAATATATTGCAGTTGGAATTGGTGTCGGATTGCTATTAAGTCTCTTCCTCGCTATTATCTACTGCTATGTAAGGAAGAGGTATGGATCAAGAAGGAATGTGGCATGGACAGCATTGTATTGAAATTCAGACCACAAATCTGGCAGGATCATTCATGACAGCAGTTCTGGTACCTTTTTCTTTGTTTTGTTTTGTTTTGTTTTTTCCCCATGAATCTTAAGAAAAGGAGATGGAAATCCCCCTTCCTTCCCTGCACAAAGTTCACATTTAGTAAATATTTATTGAATTGAATTCTCAGTGGCAGTGTATAGCTATAAATTTCAGCCTTTATTACTATGCCTTCCTAGCTCCATTAAAGGTAAAAATTAACAGACTCGTAGCAGTGCCCAAGATAAGATACCTGCACTGGGATTCTGGAAACAACTTTCCAGAAGTCAGAGCTCATAAACGAAGTAGTATTATCGGTATGCTGTCATCAGGATAATGTTATTTACCACTCTCTATGATCACCTGACTCTCCCCTCCTCATCCCCCCCCACAAACTCCAAAGCCTTCTTTCCTGTATTGGTACCCTCTAGCTCTTGGAAGAACAGCCTGTTCTGGTGTTATTGGGTATATTTTTTGATGGGTGGGGTGAGAGAATTGGTAAGGCTCTTCCTACTCCCTCTCCCAAGCATGGTGCTATAGATGGTGCTAGAACACATAGAATCCAAGAAGAAAGGACTTCAGAGTTCATATAAACTTCATTTTACAGATGGGGAAACTGAGGCCCAAAGCAGTTAGTGACTTAACTAAGGTTATGCAGTTACAATGCCTAGTAGATGTTAAAAAAAATAAAACACATGTTGAATTATCCCCTTATTCTTTTCTTTTTATTACTGGTATAGTAGGAAGAGAGCTGGGCTTGGAATCAGAAAGAGTTGGGTACAAATCCTTCCTTTAACACATACCTGCTCTCTAAGCCTGGGCAACTCACTAAAATTTTCAGTGCTCTATCCAAATTCTTAAGAATCTAAGTTGCAAAGGAGGCACAGACATTCATGGGTAGTAGGAGTTTCCTTATCTGGGCAGCTCCTTCCATCTATGAAATCACAAGTCTAGTCTCCATGCCAACTCATGAAGATTTAGAAACAGAAGAAGGGAAGATAGAGCTGATTTTGTTTTATCTTTATGGATGTGGATGTGATGGCTATGGTGAGGGAGGGAAGAGGACAGGAAGGATAAAATTTGATATTTATATCACATATATATCAGTTGTAGAATTATGTAAAAGATTTGCTATTGTCTGATTTAACGCATATTTTATCAGATAATGTAATATCCGGTTATATTACTGACTGAATTTATATCAGTCTTATATTATTGTACAATTATCTCTAGTCGTTGAACTGGTATTGAATTCAATACTTTGTGGTAGGTGCATGAAATTGCATGTAAAAGATCTCCACTGTTTGTGCCATTTGAAGCAAACCCAACAATATAGTATAAGACTTTGTAATATTGTTAACTAAATTTCCGTCAGTCTTAGTTTGTTCTCCAATTATCTACAGTTGATATTGAGTTCAATGTTTTGTTTTAGATGCATGAAATTGAAACCTCTTTATAAAGCCTGCTATGGAGACAAGAGGCCATGGTGAAAAGTGAGCATAATATTATTGGTCAAAGCAGATGTGGATCAGAACTGAACCAAAATTTTCCAAGGGAATCCAGCAAAATACCATGCTTCAGGTGAATGAAAAAAGAAGAGGAATAGATCAAACCTGTACTCTGAGTTCCCATTGAATGAGTAAATGGACCCACTCCATTTTGACAAGACTTGACAGCGCTAATGGAGGCTATCATGGGAGTTCTGGATGCAAGAGTCATTGACCTTCCCTGAGTCTTTTTTGGTGTTACTGTTCCCCATACAAGAGGATTTGATGTTTTCATTCTGATACGTCAAATGTGGATTACTGCAGTCATTCCTGCAAGAGCCAATCAATTCAACACAACAAACTCTTGTTTGTTATAGAAGAGATTCGCGTTTAAGCTATAGGTTGGACTACATGGCTTCTGGGCACCCTTCTAGCTCTAAGAATCTGTTGTTCAAAAGTTCCATGGCAAATGGGTGGGAGAAAAGAGACATTTTCACAGAATCCCCCCACTAGGTGGAAGGCCCTGTGCTAGGCCACAGTTTGGAAAAGAACTATAGCCATACTCGCTCCTGAGGCCCGTTGTCTACTGGCAAGTCAAACTAGCCCCTTTGGGTTGTTGTCTGTCCACAGTGTGGACCTACCCCCTTTAAATAAGTTACTTCTATGGCACCTGAGATGAATGTGATAACTATTATTCAAACAAAACCAGTGTTATTGAGGCTCCAGTGGCCCAGGCATGAAGTCAAAGTGTGAACTCTTATTTCTAGAAATGAAAGGTCTGTAGAAACATTATGACCATTACCGCAGTGCTTATTAAGGGAGGTGGATATTCTTCAGAAGAAGCAAGAGTCTCAAAGCCAGTGACCATTGTCTTAAGGACTCGAAAATGAGCAAAGCCTTTCTTCCTCTGAATGGACATAAAATGTTTTTCCCCAAACATACTGGTCCCCACTATCAAATGTGTGATTTAATGAATAGCCATGTAACAGCAATAAGAAAATAGTTCAAAGTGACCTATGGTCCACAGTTAGCCCTTACATTTGGACTCGCAGGGTGAGCAAGGTCATTTCTTCACTGGCTTATGACATATGGAATTTTTCTTCCCAATTTCTTGACTATGTAGATACATGGAAGATGTTGAGGTTGGAAAAAGTATAGCAAAAAAAGTATTAAATTGGAAGTCAATACATCAGGGCTTTGGTTCAAGTTGACTACCATTGACTAACTGGGTGACCTTAAGCAAATAACTTTCTATTTTTAGGCCAAAGTTTGCTCTATAAAGTATATGAGATGGACTAGGGGATCTCAAGTAATAATGATAATGACGATGACGATAATGATGATGATGATGATGATGATGATGATGATGATGATGGCAGCTAGGTGGCACAGTGGATAGAGTGCTGGGCCTGAAGTCAGGAAGACCTGAGTTCAAATCCAGTCTCAGACACTTACTAGCTGTGTGACCTGGGGCAAGTCACTTGACACTGCTTGCCTCAGGTTTCTTCATCTATAAAATGAGCTGGAGAAGGAAATGGCAAACCATCCAGTATCTTTGCCAAGAAACTCCCAAATGGGGTCATGAAGAGTCAGACACGACTGAAATGACTGAACACCAACAAGAATAATAGCAATTATTATAAGAACAACAACAACAGCATGTATAAAGCATGCTATGGCTGCCAAAACATTGTAGATGTTAGCTCGTTTGATCCTCATAACAGCTCTGTGATACAGGTAAGGAAAGAGAGGCTGAGAAAGGTTAAGGCATGTGCCCAGCTAGTAATTTGCTTTGGTGGGATTTGAACTCAGGATTTTCTGACTGCCATCTCTTCCAACCCAGCGCAGTTATACAAATACCTCCTCAACTTATTCAGATGCTAAAAGAGCCTGTGTGATGGAACTAAGAAACGCTAACTAAAGATACATACAAATGAGTTGCTAAGCTCAGAAAGAGTATACTGTTAGGAAGGCTCAAGTGTAGCATTTGACTTAAGCTTTCATTAAATAGAAATCAGAGTTAGCATTTGTATGGTGTGCCTTAAGGTTTGAAAAGCATTTCAAATATTATCTTATCCTCATCACAATCCTTTGAGACTGGTGTTATTGTCTGACTGGGGCAGGTAGAGGTTAAGTGATTTGCTGAAGGTCACACAGCTAGTAAGTGTGTGAAGCTGGATTTAAAGTTAAGTCTTTTGAATTCCAGACCAGCACCACTTCACCAGCTCTAAAATGTTAAATACAACTCAAAGGGCTATCCATGTTAGAGATGAAGAATAGCATCACTGCTTGGGGTGGATGGGGTGATAAGATTTGAAATCCCACACAGGTGAGAAAGGACTGAGAAAGGGCCTCATTACCTCAAATGGGTTCAAATTTTCCACTCCAAAACAAACTCTGAGTCAAAATACTCAAAGAACCTGCCTACATGAGAGTTGAGTGGCTATTGGTGACCTTTAAGAAATTCTAGAGATCAGGAGAGGTTCTCCAAGATTGTAGACAGATATATACCTCCATCTATATCTATATCCATCTATCTATCTATCTATCTATCTATCTATCTATCTATCATCTATCTATCTATCTATCTATCTATCTATCTATCTATCTATCTATCTATCTATCTACCTATCTATCTATCCATCCATCCATACATTCATCCATCCATCTACTGTATCTACCATATCTACCATCTGTCTATCCATCCATCCTATATCTACCATATCCATCCCTCTATCTATCTACCTGTCAGTAGTTTGGTGGCATAGCGGATAGAGTACCAGCCCTGGAATCAGGAGGACCTGATTTAAATCTGGTCTCAGATACTTCAAAACTGTGTAACCCTGGGCAAGTCACTTAACGCTGATTGCCTCAAAAAAAAAAAAAGAACAAATGAGACATAATACTCAAAAATACTTGGAAATACTGTCTTAGACATGATAGTATCTCCATGGGAGGCTATTACTAAGCCAATAGGAAGATACAAAACTCATGAAGTATCTATCAGCTATCTATCTATCTATCTATCTATCTATCTATCTATCTATCTATCTATCTATTTATCTATCTGAATCTTCAGAGTGGGAAGAAAGTAGCCTCCAGACTAAAGTTGGGGGAGCTTCAAACTAATTATTACCAAAATTCTAGATTTTGTAATGAAGTTGTTGTTAAATGAGCATTTAAAAAGGGAGACAAGGTCATTTCCAGGATGGATTCATGAAGAAGTAACAATGGCAAAAGAATCTCATTTCTGGATTTGGCCAGAAATCTAGCAGGATCTCAGTGAGGCATTTAGTAAAATCTCTTATAATGCCTATGTGTACTGAGCATTGTACAGTTGTGTGGCTACAATGTCACTTGAATGAAGTGATAACAAAGAGTGGTGGGAAGTGGGTCCATCCTAACCCAGAGGGAGGTCTCTAGTGGAACCTCACAAGGCTGTGGACTTGGTCCTGCTGCTTTTCTGTTGTTGGTCTGTTTGGTTTTTTAAGTGATGCAGAAGAAAATTGGAATGGCTTGTCAGAGATCAAATAGTGGGAAACAGAAATTCCTGCGCTTGGATTAAAAAACTCAAATGCTTGAACACAATATGGGGAGACAAGTCATAGATGGGGCTCATGTGAAAAAGATCACTGGATTTGGGTGGGCTACAAGCAAAGATGAATCACCAGTATGATATGGCCCCAAACAAAGTAATGTATTATGTGATTGCATAGAAGATGCAGAAACTAACATTCTCACTATTAACTGCCTTTGCTCACAATCATGTCAACAAGCATGTAGCATGTCTAGGATTAGCCAGTATGGTGACAGCATGCAAAACCACGCCTTTAAAAATCTAGAGAAAAGACCATTGATGCCTGTTCTTTACAAGTAAATAGATGACAGCTACTTTTAAATATTTGTAAAGCTAGAAAAGGTAATAGATCAGTTTTACGTAGCCCCACAGAATAATAGAATAAGGCAATGAGTTGTCACGGACAGAAGTTACAGAGACAAAGAGCTCCATAGGTGTTAGAGAGAGCCACAGATTGATTAGAGGGGAAAACTTCCTAACAATTAAGTTCAAAGGGCATTTAGATCTGTTCAAGCTCTTCATTTTGTGGATGAGGAAAACAAGACATAGGAAAGGGAAATGACTTGCTCAAGGTCACTTAAGAAGAAAACATCCAAAGCCAGGGTTGAAAGGGAAGGATTGAAGGTTGAAACTCCTTAAATTGAAGTCCAGGGCTCTCTTCCTATACCAGACTGTCTAACGAGCCAGAAGTAGAATGGGCCATCTTGTAGTGAGTGAGCTCCCTGTACCAGGAAGGCTTCTGGTAGAGGCCAAATGATTATTTCCCAAATGTTGTCCAGGGGATTAATTGGACTATGTGACCTCTGACATTCCTTCCAGCTCTGAGTCTATTATACCAAAGATCTAAGACATATGAATGGGAGAAAAGAAATTTTTATAGAATTCTCTTGGCAGATCAAAGATTTTCCCCTTTAGAATATCTGTGTGTGAGTGTATGTGAGTGTGTGTGAGGGTGTGTGTGTGTATTTTAATAGGAAAAAAAATCTAAAAATTTAATTACTTTTGAAGGATGTAAAAATATTACTCAGACACAACATGTGAAAGACATTTTAGGAGAATTCAGTTATTTGCCGACATTGCACCCAGTCTCACCAGGTAGTTCATAGTTAGAGGCTGAATTAGTGAAAATAGAAACCCTACTGGTGAAGCCCTATCTTGACCTTTGGGAGCTGGATCACCAACCAGAAATCATGTGCATAACTTATCAAACCACTTTGCTGTAATTTATTTTTTTAAAATTCATATGACAAAAGAGGAAATATTTATTTTTTTAAATTATTAAAACTATTGTGTCCACAAGATAAATCAAAAGCTTGTTGCAACTTACTATCCTTGCCTGGAAGGGCTACCAATTTTTCTTTCACTTCCATAAAACAGTTCCTCATCATTCACTCTTGAATCAGACTCTCTTACACAATTCAGCTTTCCCTTGGGTAGAAACTATTTGACTTCCTTTGTTGTTGTTTTGAAGACTCTGTGGTGCCAGGCCAACTCATGGCACATCAGCATTTTTTGTGTCTTCACCCAGGATACAAAGCTTGCATCATACCAAGGAGTGGGGAGATGAAGGTCCCTCCCTCCCCAATGGTTCTAGGAGGCCACACCTAGGTTGTTAGGTGTGCTCTTGCGAGGCATCTCTGAGAAGCAAAAGAGCTGGACAGAATCCAGGTAACACCAACAAAGCATGGTTAAGGAAATGCCAGGCAAGACTCATGATAAAATAGAAAAGGCATTAATGGGGTGTACTGTGAAGAAGTAATGTCCTAACATTGAGCACTTCCAAATGTTTGCACAATGTAAATACAAGTAAAAATGAATTTGCTTGGTATGGTATAGTACACATTTGGCTCAACTTAAGAAAAAGAATTAGGAGTATGTGTGTGTGTGTGTGTGTGTGTGTGTGTGTGTGTGTGTCTTGAGGGAGCAGTAGAACAGAACCAATTTGAAAACTGACACACTTAATGAATACCACTTGATTAAAAAGTAAACTATTTTAAATTGTGCAATAGTTTTCCAGGAGTTATGCTAGTTATACTTCACATTACAAAAATGTTTCATATGCATTTTCTCATTTGATCTTCACAACAGACTCATGAGGTAGGTACTCTAAGGATTATGATACCCATTTTCAAATGAAGAAACTGAGTTTCAAAGAGGTTGAGATTTGTTGTTCGTCACACAAATGTCAAAGGAAGGAGCTCAACTCAGGTCTCTACTGACTCTGCTTCAAACATTCTGTCCATTACCCTCGTAATTATCAGACATTTTGGTCTCAGGACCTTTTTGCACTCTCAAAAATTATCGAAGGGCTTTTGTTTATCAGGTTATATATTTTTCTATTTTTCATATTGAAAATTAAATAGTCTTGGTGTTATTATGAAAATTATTTAACCTCATGGACCTCTTGAAAGGGTCTCAGGGATCCCCAGGTGTGCCTGTACTAAATTTTGAAAATAGCTGCATCACACAATGCAAATCCAGCCACCAAAGTTGCATCAAATTCTAGACAATAGTTTATGAAAAGTCATACCTCAGACACAGTGTCTGTGCTCCTCTGCTAGCCCCTTGTTCATATAGAGGTTCTGTTATTTGATTTTCAGGTAAGAATCTTTGGTTTCAATGTGATGTATTAGGTAGTATTCATGTACATAAACCAGATTGTCAATGCTCAATCAATTAATCAATCATTTTATTAAGAACTTAATATGTGCTAGATTTTAGAGGTACAAAGACAATGAAGCTGTCTCGTCCTTCAAGGATTTAACATTCCATAGATGACCCCAAGGATTGCCTGGCTGAAACAAACATTTAAACTGAGAGAATCCATGTGGGGAATGGCCACTCAGGCCAAAATGGAGACTTTTTACAGGGATTCAGAAGCAAGACTTTAGCCAAAAAAAAAAAAAAAAGAAAAAAAGAGACCAATTCAATTCAATCAAACAAGCATTTATTATATTAGGCACTGACAATGATTCGTGAGTTGATGTTTCCTAGCCATTTTTATTTCATTCACATTAAAAAGAAAACGGTGTTGAGTGCCGAAGGGGTCATTTGTTCATTGATTTATTCATCAATCGATGGTCTCTGTATCTATTTGTGTAGCTGTCAAGACACCACCACCACAGCAATAACAACAATGAATCTATGCCTGTTTCAGGCAGAAGGGAAGAGAAGGCCTATGATGACATCACAGTGATTAAGTGGAATTGATGGAGAGCCCATTGGCTTTTTGAGTTCCCTTTATCCTTCTGTTCTTTTAATTGTTCGCCAGGACTGTGGGTGTTTAGTCTGGCATTCAATCGTCCTCCCCCTTTACCCTCAGTAACTTACAAGGTACTGAAGAAAACTTAAGTCTCTGTCATCCTTAGTCTCATCTCATCCTCAATATGTTTAGAGGGAAAAATCACCATTTCTGGCTAATTTCTTTATATAGATTGAGCTTACGTAAGAGGGTATGGCCATCCCTTCAAATTCTAAAGGCTATGACTCTGTTACTCTCTTTGTACTAAATCTGGAACCGTGAAGGACCCCATTCTAGTGATCTCAAAAGGACCTCCATCCAAAATCCCTATTTGAAGATGATCTGGAGAAGTTATAACATGGAAATGATCAGCAACTTGGGTTTATTAATTAAACATAAAAACACATTTTTCTCTCAATGGGTGGACTTGAAGAACTCACTTAACCTGATATCTGTGTAACAATAATGGTAATAATAAAAATAATAATAATAGATCTAGCACCTGCTCTGTGCCAGGTACCAGGCTAAGCACTTTACAAACATTATCTCATTTGATTCTCACAGCAAGCCTTTGAGGTAGGTGCTGTTATTATTCCCATTTCACAGCTGAGGAAACTGGGGCAAACAAAGGTTAAGTGACTTGCCAAAGGTTAGGCAGCTGGTAGTGTCTGAGGCTAGATTTCAACTCTCCTGACTTCAGGCTCAGTGCTCTATCCACTGTGGCACCGCCTGGCTGCCTCACATCTGTCTACTATATTATCCTGTATCTCCAGGGTGGGCTCTCAGAATTCTATTCATTGCCACGCTACGATTCTGTGTGCATGACGGTATGATTTAAACGTCTGTCAAGGCAGGCTGGAGAAGCCTGCCTTTGAATTTGGTTTGGCAAACCAGCATGGCTAATCTAGACATCCACCCATACTTTATTCCCCCCTAGCCCTACTCACTAGGGCATTCCAGAGCACATCATCCCAATTTCATTCCAAACTTAGTTAATCAACTGATCCATCCACATATACCTCAGGATTCCCAAGTCCTGCCCCTGATTTCGTAAGGAACAAAAAACTAAGTTGTCAGGATCCCAATATGTCCAGCCCTAAGCCTCACTCCCTCTGCAAGAAACATGGGATGTTTCTTGTTCTGGGCGACACCCACTGCCTTCCAAAGGTGCATCTCATAAACCTGAGGAATGTGATTGTGTGGTAGGGAGAGAGAATGAGGCTGGTTAAGTATGCCTTCTCTACATACCTTCAAGTTACTGGATTTTTCCTTGTACCTTGGAATAAAACCAACCAGACTGAAATTCAGTAAAGACAGGAGTAAAGGCAGACTTTGGATGAATGATGCAAGATCTCTTGGTCTAGGTCTTCTATCTCAGGGAATCAGAGGCACCTCCAGTTATATTAGTTTACTTAAAACCACATGGAAGGCTCCCCAAAGAGGCTACCTCCTGCTTCCAAAAGTTGGAGCAATAATATAATTTGCAGCCATGATGAGAAATCTTAGGTGAGGATAGATTTATGAACAACTTTGGCAGAAATACAGTCAGTTGGATCCTACCTTGTAGCCCCCCAAAAGAGAAGGAATTCTTCTTTCCCTTCTTTTAATATAAACCTAGAACTCTAAAAGTGAAAAAAAAAAGGCTTCTGCTCTGTAAACTCTGTAGGCTGCGTGCCAGTTTCAAGGTGGAGCCCAACCCGGTACTTAAAGGAAGACTGGAAAAGAATGGGTTGGGCAAATCCAAGAGACAGTACAGCCAAAAGAAACCAGATGCACGAAGAGATGAGGATGGTCAAATGATGGCAGTGAGACGGCAAAAAATTCCCTCTCTTTACTAATGAAGTAGAACCATGTCCCTTGCCCCAATTAGGTGGTGTGGTAGATAAAGCATTAATCCTGGAGAAAGAAAGACCTGTTCAAATCTGACCTCAGACACTTATTAGCTGGGCCCCTGGGTCTGTATGCCTCAGTTTTCTCATCTGTAAAATGGGGATAAAAACAGCATCTACTTCCCAGAGTTGTTTTGAGGATTAAATGAGATATTTGTAAAGAGATTAACACGGTGTCTGGAAGTGCTTGCTTCCTTCCTTTCTAGGCTGTACTCCTCTACTGCCTTTCCTTTCTCTTCTCCTCAGCTCCAGATGGAAGTAGAAAACAAAAACCTTTCTTCTTTGTTTCTCATGAGGCCTAGTTCCCGATGCCACAAAGCTTAGGCAGACACACAGGCCTCAGTGCAACACATGGATAGTATTCTTTTACTAACACTCTATCAGCCACACTAAAAGAAATAGGAATGGTAGTAGTTCTCAGGACATAGGAAAGAGTCACATTCATGGAAAACAACCTAAGAAACTAAAATTCCTAACATTAAACTACAGTTTTCTCCTCACTTCTATTAGACACTAAACTCCTTAAAGGTAGACACTGGAAGATTTTGCCTTTGTATTCACAGCTTGTCATCTGATGCCTTGTATATATAAGTTGCTTCAAAGATGTCCATTGAAGGGGCAGCTAGGTGGCAAAATGGATACAGCACCAGCCCTGGATTCAGGAGGACCTGAGTTTAAATCCAGACTCAGATACATAAAACTTACTAGCTGTGTGACCCTGGGCAAGTCACCTAACCCCATTGCCTAGCCAAAAAAAAAAAAAAGACATCCATTGAATTGGATCAAAGTGAAAGACTGTTAATTGGTCATTTTGGGAGCAAGGAACTCCCAAAAGAGGAATTCTGGGGGAGATAGCAGGAAGAAATCTCTTCTAGGATATGAACTAGACACGTGGTTTTATTGGTGTAAGGAACTCCCTCCTCCACTACAGATGGGTGCCTCCTCTGCAAGTAATAGTCACAGAGAGCTGCCTGGATCACTGGAAGGGGAAATGACTCAGGCAGGGTCATACAATTTGTGTGCCAGATGTGGGCCTTGAAGCTGGTTCTTCTTGGCTTCAGGGCCAGTTCTCCATCCACTAATTCACACAGTCTCTTATGTTATTGAAAGAGTTAGATGATCTGGGTTCTAGTTTTGGCTTTGCCGCTCACAAGCCGTTACCATGTTAAATGACATCTCATTTAACAATGACAATGCTGATATTATTAATAATAATTATAATCTCCTCAAAGCCCAAAGTGTTGCTCATATTGAGAGAAGAAGGGCAGGGGGCAAGTAGGGGAATTCCAGTCAGTATGCTGCACAGCCAGGATTTTGTGTGTCTTAAGATAAGACTGGGAAGGCCCAACAGAAAGTATCGGAAGTCTCTTAAAGGTACTACTTCATTTGATTCTACAATAATCATAGGATGTGGGTGTTATTATTGTTCCCATTTTATAGATGAAGAAACTGAGTCAGACAAAGGTTTAGGGACTTGCCCAGGTTCACACAGCTAGTTATGTGTCATAAGCCCTAGTCATCCTGCTTCTGGGTCCACCGCTCTATCCACTGAGCTACCCAGCTATCTCTGGACTAAATACATGTTTTGTTACACATTAGTACTACATCATAACAAAACTGGAAATATATCTTGCCACCTGTAGGCAAGGGCTTCATATTGCTTGTAGTTGAAAGCACTCTCACCTCCAAGTCCCAAAATATGGACTCCCAATCAATTGGGTAGAGCACAAGGTCTGAAGTCAGGAAGACCTGAGTTCAAATCTGGCCTCAGACACTTACTAGTTGTGTTACCCTAGGCAAGTCACTTCACCCCGTTTGCCTCAGTTTCCTCATTTGTAAAAATGATCTGGAGAAGGAAATGGCAAACCACTCTAGTATCTTTGCCCAGAAAACTCCAAATGGGGTCATGAAGAGTCAGACACGACTGAAATGACTTAACAACTGATTGGGAATTTTTAAGCATCACAGCATGTACAGAGCTGCCCTGCCCGCTTCCAGCTGACCTCCGGTGCTAGCTCAGTACTGGAATAACAAAGCCCTGGGCAACTACAGTGATTCAGAGCTTAAGGACCCAGGCCCTTTGGGGGTGATGAAGCAACCCCGTTATTGGCCCCTGAACAGGAAGAGCAGATGACTCAATGGACCTTGAAAAAGGGAGTGACCCACCCTCAGCCCCTCTCTCTCTCCCAGCAGAACTAGTGAGTAAGTGATCCTCTTGCTGAAGGGGGTGAGAGTGGGCTGATTCTCTTCCCTCCATCTCAGCATCATGGTAACTGTTCTCATGTGGCAACTAGACCTGGAAAGCTTAATTAAGTGAGCTTGAACCTAGGACTCTGACGAACTCTTCTGTTTTGTGTTAATTGCCTGAATGTAGGCAAGTGAACATTGAAGCCATTTTGTGACCCTAAGACTCCCAAAGATACTGGGACGATTGGTTGAAGCTTATGGACAGAAAGGGGTAGAACACTGCAAAAAAAAAAACTTCAAAAATTCAGCATCTGCCTAGAAGGACACAGTCAGACTAGAATTACTCAGCAGAATCTTATTGTCTTTTAGAAAGTTATAGATAAAAAACTCCATACTACAAATAAAACCCTTAATTCAGCAAATAAACTATTACTAGAACCAGGGCATCATTATACACAGAACTGCCTGAATATAGCACAGTTTAAAAACAAGTTAAGAACGTAATTTTAAAAAGTCACCATACAGAATATTCATTTCTAAATGAGATGAAGTGAAAGGTTTTCAAAATATGGAGACTTAACAGAAGAAACTAAAACCATGTGGAAAGATGACAAGGTACATATGATCCCTTTTGATGTGTCTGCTGCTGGAATTGTCCCTAAGATGCTTTCAGGGAGTCTAAAGAAGATAAGCTGGCATCCCAGCACTCCATTAGCTCCAAAAAGCAGTGATTTTATATATCTGAGCAATAGTCTGTGGCATATTAAATACAGTAGAATAATAACAGGAAAGTGATTTCTCAGATTGTTTCCACCTTCACTCCATTGAAAAGATGAGAATGAAATAACTATATTCATAATAATAATAATAATAATATAATAATAATAAACGATTTAAGGATGTTTTAATAAATGCCACCATATTAAATGCAATCTCCAAATTACATTGAACGAAAAGGTATCGGCACTTAGAGAATGGGCAGAAACAATCAAACCATTTGACAACAAAGCCAGTGAATCAACCATTGTTTATGAATTACGTACTAAACGCCGAGGATAGTCTTTGAGAACAGAATGATTATCATCTAGGGACTTACATTCAATTAGGGAAGACGACACACACACACAGAAGCACAGATGTGCTGGTAAATATTTTAACAACTTGTTCAACAAAAACCAATTACACAAGACGTTTAAAAAATTTAACCTGTCTTAGTTTTTAACATTAACATTTATGTTAATTAACATGTTAACATTAACATAAACTTTAAGTCTAGAGTAACAATCAACAAAACAATAAATCCAGCCTTGATGTATAGTTTTTGCTGATTTCTGAGGTCTAAATGCTCACGCTAAAAGTGAACAATGAGTCAATTCATGCTGACTGTAGCCCACCCTTGCATACAGGTGGATATGTAATACATACAAAACAAATGCAAAGTAACACAGGGTAGGAGAAGACATTAGGTGCTGAAAACCAGGGAGACCTGGAAAGGCCTCACAAAGAAAGGAATCTTTGAGCTGAGTCTTGAAGGAAACCATCTACTGAAAGAGGTGGACATACATCACAAGTATGAGGGAATAGTCATTGCAAAGACACAGAAATGGGAGATGTACTGCTGTATGTGAGGAAAAGCAAGAAGGCCAGTGTGGCTTGAACACAGAGTGAGTAGAGGGGAGGAATGTCTAATCCATATGTGTTATTAAACACGTAAGATGGAACTAATCTGTAAATGACAAACAGAGAAATTTATATTGGATGTCCCAAAAGTCTTAGTGCAACTTAGAATTCTAATAGCTTCAGACTGAACTAAAACTTTTGGGACAAGCTGTACTTAACCAACTGCCAAATCTAACGGTCTCCTCTCAATCCTCATCCTTCTTGGCCTCTCTGCATCATTTGGCATTGCTGACTACCCTCTCCTCCTGAATGTTTCATCATTCTTGGGTTTTTGTGATACTATTGTCTCCTAGTTCTCGTACTTGTCTGAACACTTCTCAGCCTTCCTTCACTGAATTATCATCCTCATCATGACCCTTAGCTGTGAGCGTATCTCAAGGCCCTGTCTTCGGCCCTCTTCTATGTCTTCTATTCATTCTTTCATTCTCTCATTTGACTATTTGCTCCCATAGGTGAAATGATCATCTCTATGCAGGTGACTTCCAGATCTGTACAGCCAGCCCTAATATCCTGAGCAACAGTCCTTCCTCACTAATTGCCCATTGGACATTTAGAACTGAATGCCCTGGAGGTAACTCAAACTTGACATGTTCAATATAAACCTCATTATCTCAGCCTCCCCTCACCCTATCTCCCTACCCCCAGTGAGTGGGGGTACCTCTTATGAGCTTCTGTATTGCTGTTAAGGGCATCACTATCCCTTGAGTCAACCAGGTTCAAAACCTTGGTGTTGTCCTCAGTTCTGCACTCTTACTCAATCTATAAATCTAACCAGGGGTGGAGAACCTGTGGGCTGGAGGCCACATGTAGCTCTCTAGGTCCTCAAGTGTGGCCCTTTGACTGAATCCAAACTTCACAGAACAAATTATTTTATTAAGGTGATTTGCTCTGTGAAGTTTGGATTCAGTCAAAGGGCCATACTTGAGGACCTAGAGGGCCACACGTGGCCTCCAGGCCACAAGTTTCCCACCCCTCAGTAGTTGCCAGACATTGTTACAATCTCAACTTGATCTCCTACGTCTATTCCTTTCTCTCTTTTCATCTGGTTACCACCCTAGTTCAAACCCTCATCACTTATTACCTGGATTAGTACAATACCTTCCTAATTGGTCACCTTGCCTCCAGTCTTTCCCCACTCCAATATATCCTCTATACAGCCCACAAAATTAGTCCCTTAAGTTAAAGTGTGACCATTTTACACCACCTCCCTACTTAATAAATCCCAGTGACTCCCTGTTACCCCTCAGATCAAATACAGGTTGTCCCAAAAATCTTAGTGCAGTTATTTGAGCTTAAGGGGTAAGACTTTTGGGGTAAAATGATCAGACCTTAACTTCAGGGAACTCATTTTGTAAAGTCTGACTCTTTTACCCCACCTCCCAAAGTCCTACCTTGTAAGATCTAAAGACTGAAAGAGGAAGAATAAATTCTCTGGACTTTTTAGTTTGTCTAGGTCTTTTATGTTAACACAGAGTGAGGGAAAATTGCATCTTGCCTATGAGATTTGGTTAAATAATTTTTAAAATATCTCTAAAAGGATTTCAGAAAGCAAAAAATGAATGACAGAATAAAGGTCTCAAAGAACTCATTCTTGATCAATAATCATCTCTATAATATACCTAACAAGTTGTCATCTAGGCTTTTCTTAAAGTCCTCCAGAGAAGGAAATCCTACTACAGATAGCCCATTCCATTTTTGGATTATTATTGTTATTAGGAAAATTATTGTTATTAGGAAAAAATTATTAGGATTATTAGGAAAAAATCCCTTCTATTGACATAAAATGATTTTAACTTTGACTTATCACTTCTATTTTCTTCTTATTTTCAATATATTTTATATATTATGTATTATCTTCTCTGGATTCCTCTCCCAACCCCAATTTACTGGCAAGGTGGGTCCTTCTTCATGATTATAGGAATAACCCAGAGGAGTTATGGCTTCTAATGCTATTATTTATGAGCCCCCATTAGGTATGTTCCCCACTATCAATTGACCAGGTGGAATCAATTAGCAAATGGATATTTAGTAAGAAAGTAAAATAAGGACAGAAGTTACAAAACATATTGGATCACACAGTCCTATTCCATATATGAAATCCTTGAGGAGAGTGGAATCATGTTTAAAGCAGCTGGATAAAAACATTCCCGCAAATCTGAGGTGTACTCTGCCCACACACAAGGTCTCAGGGGAGAGTGGGCTTGAAGTACAAAGGAAGAGCCAAGAAACACCTCACAACCCCTGACCCTCAAGAGTACTTTTCTCCCTTTGAGGGGTCCCATCAGGTTTGCTTCTGGTTCTGACATTACTAGTCAGGCCCTTGCTCAGCTGGGTTGGCTCCTCACTAGACTCAGCTCCTGCTTCTGCTCACTCTTGAGGTCTCAGCTCCTAACCCAGTTGCTGAAGGGAATTCTGATGACTCTTCTGAATTTTTGAAGGTCATAGGTAATAATCTGGTCAATTCTATTTCTGGATACCCATTCACTTAATATCAGGAAAGAGTAAACACAAAAGAAAAAGGCATCCTGTGCTTAGGAACTACTTGGGGTTGGGCCTGACTCAGACCAATCCCATGGTAGTTTATGTTTGATATCGTAATGAAATGAGACGCTCATACATCATTCATCAGTTAACAAGAGGATACTTACTTAGTCACAGAAGGGTATTAAGCAAGAATATATATTGAGAATATCCCAAGTTGGTTTAGTTGAATGAAGTCCCCCGATTCCTTTGTCCATTGTGTTCTTCCAGCCAAGCTTCAGAGATTTTCGAGAGCAAATTGTGTTTATTTTGTGCTCAGATGACCAGGAAATTTTATCAAGAGACTGAGCCTTTGGTCCCTTGAGCCAAACAAGTCTCAAAAATGGTTGCAATAACTTTAAAGGAAAAACTAGCCTAACTTGCATGACAGTGGGCAGATTATAATAATCTTTCCACCAAAGGGACAGATGGCAGCTGAGAAGGGGTTGGCGGAGACAAGTCATCTGCTTCCTCTTTTCCCCACCTGCTGCTTCATAGGAGGCTTCTTCACTTGGAAGCCTCCAGAGAAGAAAATAAGAGATCTTCTCCTTAAAACTTGTATGTCTACACCATCCTGACTCTATGTCTCATGTCATCAGTCCTTCCAGTTCTAAAGCTGTAATGGGAGCAGTATTGGCCAGTTCAGAGGTGGAGGAACGTTGTTAAGCTGAATCAGCTGGTAGTATCCTCCATCCCCCTTTGCTGAATACATTTCACCTGCTGAGTATGACTCAGTACATCTCCTTTGGTTAACTGTTGAGCGATGCGTAAGTGTCTCATTTTGTTCTAATATCAAACTTAAATGAGTAAAGGCCTGACCTGAGTCAAGTCTATCTCATAATGAAAGCCAACTAATGAGGGGGTGACCATCAGTTAGAGAATGGCTGAACAAGTTGTGGTATATAAATGTAATGGAATACTATTGTGTTGTAAGAAATGGTGAGCAGGAAGATTTCAGAAAAACCTGGAAAGATTTGCATGAACTGATGCAAAAGGAAATGAGCAAAACCAGGAGAACAATTGTACACTTTAATAACCACAATGTACGATGATCAACTATGAATGACTTAGCTATTCTCAGCAATACAATAACCAAGACAGTTCCAAAAGCCTCATAAGGAAAATGCTGTTCACATCCAGATAAAGAACTGATGGAGTCTGAATGCAGATTGAACATACTATTTTCATTTTCTGTATTTTTTTGTTTTTTTTCCTTTCAGTTTGCTTCTTCTTTTACAATATGACTAATATAGAAATATGTTTTATATGATTGCACATGTATAAGCTATATTAAATTGTTTACTGTCTTGGGGAAGGGAAAGTGAGGGAGGAAGGGAAAGTGAGGGAGGAAGGAAGGGAGAATTTGAAACTCATAATTATTTTTTGTGAGGCAATTGTGGTTAAGTGACTTGCCCATGGTCACACAGCTAGTAATTGTCATAAGTGTCATGTGTCTGAGGCCGGATTTGAACTCAGGTCCTCCTGACTCCAGGGCTGGTGCTCTATCCACTGCACCACCTAGCTGAAACTCACAATTTTTAAATGAATGTTAAAATTTGTCTGTAAAAAATGTACAAATCAGAAAAAAATAAAATGCTATTAAAAACAAAATAGCCAATTAGAAGGCTTTTCATTGTCACATAGCACTAATGTTGAATCAAAATGGAGAAAAATGGGCTTCCAAAGACAGTCATTAAAATACTATATATGTTCCTTATAACTCACTAGTAAGGGCCAATTTGGGCATGCTTCAACAATGTCATTGGCCAGTTCCCTTAGTGTGCTTTTTCCCTATTCTCAGTAAAAGTGCTCAGATGCATTTTGAACTCATTATCCACATCCCTAATCCAGAACAGTTTTCTGGGACCCTCAGAGACTTAAGCATTGTCGTTCACCTTCTTCCTCATGTGGGAATGAGTATCAAAATAGTCATCATGGCATAGATCTTACATAAACAGTCATACATGTATCGGTGAAAACCACCATTGAACCCAAATGCAGCAAAGAACATTTTACAAAGTTTATTAGAGGTTACTGTTTGCATAACAACAAGAACTTGTCTTTGTGCTTCCAAAGGCCTTCCCTGATATAAAGGTAATAAAGGAAAAGAAAGAATTTCCCAGAACATGTGAGATTCTCTGTATGGGAATTTAGGACTGGTGGTCAATTAGAAGTCACCCCTGCATCCTCAGGCAAGAAATTAAGCTGTCCTGGGTATAAGCTCTTCTATGATGCCTTTGACACATACAGCCATCCAAATAGTTCTAAGCATTCCTTGTATTTTTCTAATTTAATATTTTATTCCCCCAAATTAAATGTAAAAACAACTTTTAACATTCATTTAAAAAATGTTTTGAGTTCCAAATTCTCTCCCTCCCTCCCTCCTTCTTCTCTGTCATTGAGAAGGCAGGCAATTTGATATAGGTTATACATGTGTAATCACAGTCGTGCAAGACGTATTTCCATGTTAATCATGTTGTGAAAGAAAACACAGACTAACCAACCAACAAACAAACCCAAGAAAAATAAAGTAAAAAAAATAAGTGTGCTTCAATCTGCATTCGGATTCCATCAGTTCTTTCTGGGGAGATGGATAGCATTTTTCATCATAAATCCTTCAGAATTGTCTTGGATCATTGCATAAAGAATGCCTTTTAAGATAAGGCACACTAAAAATTCTCCCAGGGTCCCTGTACTATAGGTAGTAGGGCCCATAGTACTATCCTTATAGATTTCCAAAGAATCCCTCCCATGGCAAGGGCAATTTTAACCAACTTCTAAACTCACTCAACAATAGTATGAGTTCATTTAGTTTGAAAAAAAGAAAACAAGTTCAGGTAAATGCAGAACACATGTGAGGCTAGTCATTCTGGGTTTGGTGGTCAACAGTCAGTCAAAAGGCATTTATTAAGTGCTTGCTGTATGCCAGGCACTGTGCTATGCCCTTGGAATACAAAGAAAGGCCAAAAAACAGTCTCTGTTTTTGAGGAGCAAAAGGTCTAGTGGGGGAAACTACACACAAACCACTCTGTACAAATAAAGTATGTATAGGAGAAACTGGAGATAATCAACAGGCAAGCTTACTCCGTGGGCCTGCAGTCTATTAAGATCTCATAATAAGGCAAGCCATCTATCTCTGCTTAAAAGTAAAAAAAAAAAAGGTGGGGAATAAAGGAACACTTATGAGCTATAATTATGTGCTCTTGGTGACATTCTAGGCCCTGGGTGAACTTGGACAAATTAGTGCAAGAGCTATCGATCTACAAATATTGAAATAAACAAAAGTTATCACAAAGAAACTAGTCTAATTTGTAAACAACCAAACTGGGAAAAGTGCCTAGACAAATACAGTCTAAAACAAAGGAGAGAAAAAAGGCTAATTTTTCTCTAGTGTATCCCCCAGACTAGGGGATCCAATAATGAGAATTCTTCATGAGAGTTCCCTCAGATACAAAGGGCCAATGATTTGTCCCAACTGAGCACTCTCACATAGTACCCACTCTGGGATCACTGTCTAATGTTCCCCCCGCCCCCAACACACACATACACACACACATACACACACACACACACACACACACACACACACACACACGGAGGTAGGGTCTTTAGAGACTACTCAAGCTACCTAGTGATAGGACTCATCCCCTCACGTCTGTGGTGTCATCGAGTGCCCACAGCCTTTCTTTTCTTTTTATTCTTTCCTAATATCAGGTGAATGAACATTCAGAGATGGAATTGAGCAAGCTATGACCTGGTGAGCTTCAAAAGGTCAGAAGAGTCATCCAGGAAGGCCCACCAGAGGCAGTAGCGGCAAGATCTGAGTTCAGTGAGGAGCCAGTCCAAGTAAGACAGCAACTTATCCATTGCTGATGCCATACCCAGAAGCAAAGTTCATGGGGGATGCTTGAGGGAGAAAAGGACTCCCATAGGCAGGAGTCACAAGGACCACTCAGGACCTCATGTTCTCAACATGTTTACATCACTACCTTTGTATTTCAAATTTAAGTGCATTCTGTTCAGGGACTTTGTGTGTCAGGAAGTGGCAAAGTGAGTCTATACTCCCCAGAGATGTTGTGTAGGAGGGTACACCTCCCCCAAGTACTGTTCTTACTATAACTTTTCAGTAAATACCCTGTCATAAAAGCTAATCGATGTTAAGTAATTATTTGAAATTAAGAGGGAGAGCACTGGATGGGAGGTCATGAGTGGTAATATTAGAAGTGACAGTCCTTCAGAGTGACCTCTAGGATCTTGAGGGAAAGAGTAATCCACCACCCTCTGGGGACCTAATTTCCTAGTGAGAGTGGGACTGAACACAAAAGGGAAGGCCACACTTCTACATGTACATACACATTGATCTTCCATGGTACAAGGAAGGCAGGAAAGGTTTTCTTTTTGTCTTTGTATCCACAGAACCTGGCACACAGTAGGCACTTACGATGTCCCTGATGGTTAATTGGGATAGGACAAGTCTAATACCTCCTTACCATGTTGTTGCTCAGTTGTGTCCAACTCTTCATGACCCAACTTGGGGTTTTCTTGGCAGAGAT
The DNA here is from genome assembly GCF_003287225.1 of Phascolarctos cinereus. Lineage (NCBI taxonomy): Eukaryota > Metazoa > Chordata > Mammalia > Diprotodontia > Phascolarctidae > Phascolarctos > Phascolarctos cinereus. Next base: position 18,387,767 of record NW_027556402.1, read on the forward strand.
ACTGGTGTAGTTCGCCACTTCCTTCTTCAGCTCATTTTACAGATGAGGAAACTGAGGCAAACAACATGAAGTGACTTGCTCGGGGTCATACAGCTAGTACATGTCAGAAGCCACAGTTGAAGTCAGAAAGATAAGCCTTTGAGGCACTCTATACTCTGTACCACTGACAGCCCTTTAACTATTTGAAGTCAGCTATCACATCCCCATAACCTTTCTCTTCTCCCAGCTAAACTGCCTCTTTCCTTTGATTGATTGTAATAGAGTCTGAGTAAGAAGCTTTTCACCAGCCCGGTTGCCCTACTGTATATATTTTCTAGCTCAGTAGTTCTCAAAATGAGATGTGGGAACTGCTAATGGTCCCCACGATCCTTTCAGCAGATTTGCAAGGCCAATACTATTTTCATAATAACACTAAGGTGTTTTAATTTCTAATACCTAAGTATCAATAGCTATAACCTATATAAACAAAAAACTCTTGGGGAAAGGGGCTCAAAATTTTTGAAGAACGTAGAGATCCTGAGACCAAAATGTTTGAGAACTGCTGTTTTGGCTTATCAATGCATTTCTTAAAAATTAGGAGAATTAGGGAATGCCTTGGATGTAGAAATTGATCCAATTTTAGCCAATTACATGTTGCTGTCTCTCCTATTAGTCTTGGAGCTCAGAGGCTTTGACCTCTTCTTTGCATTCCCAGTATTGTACAGCACAATGCCTGCTACGTTGCAGGAGCTTAATAAATGCATATTGACTGAATGACCCTGAGAAATGCAAAATGAAGAAGAATTGAAATTTTATTGATAGAAACTGGGAAGAAAGTATATTTGGATATATTCTTTAGGTTTTACTCTCAGAGATGGAAGGCTACAGCTATACAGCTCTAGGGTGACTTTTAAAACCATATTTTTAATATTGATTATTGCTTTTTTGCTGCGCAAAATTCATAAGAGTGGAATTTGAAAGGAATTTGTTTTCTAGTTATTGTTGGCATTGCTGGTCTAGTTAGATAGTGTAGGGGTGGGACATGGTGCAGCAGTGGGGAAATTAAAGCGAACGAGGGGGCAGGAGACTTAGATCTGTTTCTAACTCTTCCATTGTTATGCCCCTTGGAACAGCAATAATAATTACTCACATTGCTATGGTGTTTTACAGAGAATTTGCCCCCTCCCACGAGTGTGTCAGAGAAGCGTTTTATAGATGAGGGAAGAGAGCTTGTTGTTTGCTTTTGAAGTGGATCGATGATGTCATGGCCTGAGGTCTTGACTTGCTTGTAAATTGGATGTAAGTGAGGCAGAGGTGCACAAAGCCATCAGCCTCACTCTCTCTTCTAGAATCATCAAAGTCCAGGGGCAAGACGAAAGTCAGGACAGATGGCGATGGCCCGAGATGCAGTGGATGACCTTGATATCTTTGACGTCTAACCAAACTTTTCTCAGCGCTCCACAGCGCCTGCTTCCGTCACCGCTGTGGCTGTTGGAACAAATTGTTCTCATCTGCTCATTCCACTGGGGGAAGTCTTCACATGCTTGGGGGAGACAACCCCCAAACTTAACAATGGGTTTGAGGTCTGTTGGTTGTCCTCAACCTGGTTCAGCCCATCTGCTGGGACGGTTTAGTGGGGTGTGACCACCGCACATGCTACCGCTTCTTGGAGCCACAGGTGATAGTTGGGTGATTGGTTGGACACCAGACGTGGGTGAGCAGCCCTGAAAAAGACTCAGCAAGCCCTCTCACCAGGGGGCCTAGTCCTCCCTTACCATCCCATGCACCCTAAGAGATTAAGTTGAAATTAACTTGACGTGGCCACATAGCTAGTTAGCCACATAGCATTGCTGGGATTCAAGTCTAGGTGTCCTGACTATTCACTGACCGCACCATCCGCTTCACCATATGCTTACACACATCTATTTAACAGAACCCCACTAAACTCTCTGGGCCCCTATTTCCTCATCCATTCACTTAGGCAGTTAGAATAAATGATATCTAATTAAGATCCCTTCCAGATCTAAAATTCTGAGTTTAATAAGGAGGCATCAGTAGAGGTCACTATTATACTGCAAAATTCATGAATAACTTGGAGTGAGAGGTTTTCCTTTCAGAGTCTTAAGCAAATATGTCCACTAAATATTCTCACATCCTGAGTAGACTAAGGAAGCTGGCACAGCTAATCTATGGGTGCTGGCATGTAAATATGACTCAGACCTCATCTGTCATCTCCATACTTTCACAGGGTTCTGATCTCACCCCAGCCTGCAAGACAGGCTTATGCAAGATGTGGGAATATGATCTGTACCCTTTGATTCAGCTAGACAGTACTGATCTCGATATCAAGAGAGTCTGTGGCTAGACCTGGGTTCAAATTCTAATCTGACCCTTCGTACTTGGGTGACACTGGGCAAATCACTTAACCTCTTAGCCTCAGTTACCTTGTCTGTAAAATGGGGGTAATAATAGCAGAAGTAGTTGTTGTGAGGGTCAGATGTGATAATATGCATAAAGTTTTTTTCAAATCTTAAAGTATTGTTTAAATGTCAGCAATCTTTTTTTTCTTATGGAAAAAGCAGCCCATTGACTTATCTAATTGTAGTATTTAGAATTGGCAGGCATGTTAGAGGCCATTTAGTACAACCTCCTAATTTTACAGATGAGGAAACTGAGGCTGAGAAAATTAAATTATTTATTGTCCTCACAGTATCAGAGATTTAGAATTTGAAGAGACTATAGACCATCTCTTCAAATCCCTGATTTTTTTTTTTAGGCAGTTGGGGTCAAGAGACATGCCCAGGGTCACATATCCTCAAAATTCCTGATTTTGAGGATGAAGAAATTGAGGTTGATAAGGAGTGACTTTCCCAAGGTCACATATGCAGTAAGTGGCAGAAACAACATTTGAATTCAAGGCATCTGAGTCCAGTGGTGTTTTTTTTTTCCACCACTACATTCTTTTAGGCTAATTGGCCCACTTCCTAATGAGAAATGCTGCCCCCACGCCCTTATGATTAATTTCTTTGCCTCTATTCCTTACTTGTGGTAAGTGCACACTATATAATTTATAGGTAGCTTGAATTCAAATCAAAACTTTATTTATAAATAAGTATATATTTATTTACATTTTTGGAAACCTTTACATTTGTCATCAGTGAAACAGGTTGTATTTGCAAGGCATGAGCTGTTGGTTTTGTTGCTGGTGTGTCATTTCAGTCATGTCTAACTCTTCGTGATCCCATTTGGGGTTTCCTTTGCCCAGATACTGGAGTGGTCTGCCATTTCTTTCTCCAGCTCGTTTTATAGATCAGGAAACAGAGTTAAGTGGTCTGGCCAGGGTCACACAGCTCATAAGTGTCTGAGGCCAGATTTGAACTCGGGAAGATGAGTCTTCCTGACCCCAGGCCTGACACTATCCACTGTGCCACCTCGCTACGTGACCTGTAGAGTCTAGCTGTTCGCTCCTGTGACACCATGATGGCAATTCGAATAGCGGCTTCCCTGGTAGACAGCAGAGCTTGGAGTTACTAGAATATAACCCAAATGCTTGAGGGTCCTCTCTAGACTCGGAAAGCTGAGATGAACTAAACTGAATAATTTTATTCTTACTCTATGTGCAATTTTTTCTTCAGGATTTTACAGGCTCATAAATTTATATTTGGAAGGGAACTCAGATGTCACCCATCTATTCAAACTCCATTTTACAGATTAGGAAACTGAGACCCAGAGAGCTTAAATAGCTTTGTAAAGCCACTTATTCAGTCCTTTATCGGCTGTGTCTGATTCTTCATGACCCCATTTCTTGGCAAACATACTGAAGTGGTTTGCCATTTCCTTCTCTAGCTCATTTGACAGATGAGGAAATTGAGGCAAACAGGGTTAAATGACTTGCCCAGAGTCACACAGATCAGAAGGGCCTGAGGTTCAAATTTGAACTCAGGTCTTCCTCGACTCCAGGCCTACTGCTCTACCCACTGTGCCACCTAGCTGCTCTTGAAAGCTCATACAGGGGTTAATGATTGAGTTTGAATTTGAACCTATAGCTTTGCCCCAAATGTCACTATTTCTGATGAGGACACCTCTATCTTTCTGCTCAGCCAAGCTTAAAGCTTCAGCATTGTCCCTGATCTTCCTTTTCCTTCATCTCCTCCTCCCAAAGCCAACTGGATTTCTCTAGAAAAGAATTTCTTAGCCCTTTTTGTGTCATGGACCCCACTGACAGTCTGGTGAAGCCTATGGATCCTAATACTACAGTCATAACGAAAGAAAATGCTACATTTCAGTTAGAGATTAGTAAAAATAAAGACACAATTTTTTCTCCCTCAAGTTCACAACCCTTCCCCTGAAATCTCTCCACAGACCTGCTCTAGAACATTAATAACATCTGTTCCTTTCTCTCAGGCCCTCATCACCTCCAACATCCTAAGAGTCTACTGCTTCATCTCCCTATATCTAGTCCTTAGTCAACCCATCCCTCACATAGCTGCCAAACTAATATTAACTGATACCTAGGTTAGATTAGCTTTCTCCCCAATTTCAAAATAATTTTTGAAGGTCCACTACTGCCTTCCTGATAAAAGACAAATTCCAGAGTCTGGCATTTAAAGCCATAAACAATTTGATCCTAATCTATCCTTCCAGACTCATTTCCCATAACTACCCTTTACACCATCTAAATTCCAGTCAAAACAGCTCTGCTTGCCTGAACTTGACATTCTGTCTTTTATCTCTGTGTCTTTACATATGCTGTGTTCTCGGGCCTGGAAAAGATGATTTCCCTCCTTTTGCTCAAATCTTAAAATGGTTGACTTCCTTCAGAGTTCAGCTCACGCACTGCCTCTTCTGCAAGATCTTTCTCGATTTTCTCCACTATTCGTGCTCTCTCCCTATCCAAATGTTCTTCTATTGACTGACTTCTGTCTATGTATAAGTCCTTTGAGGGCAGAGAGTGGCCAGTTCTGTTTCCATCTCTATTCTCAGGGCCTAGCACACAGTAGAAATTTTATAAATGTTGAATTGCACTGAATTTTGCTTTACTGAATCAAATATCTTGAAAAATAGTAAACCATAAGTATAGTGGGAGTGTATAGTATTTGTACTGGTCAGTAAATTGTGTCATTCTAAAGATGTGTTCTACTGTAGAATGTAATTTGGGAAAGTCTGCTGTTTACTTCTCATAACTTCGTCTCTAGGCTGGGGGATAGGGAGGGAAGAATAAAAGAGAAAAAAGAAATTTATGTAATTTTGCTATGTATTTAAAAGCAATAGCAAGTTATGCATAGTAGATTTGCAGTTTCATGTGCAATCATCTTTTTTTATTATACAATGTTTATTTTATTCCATAAATTAAAAATAAAATAAAATTTAAAAATGCCTTCATCAGGTGTATCCTTGATGTACATATAAATTGTTTTCATAAAGATTTTGTAGCAGTGGGAAAGCAGGCTTCTAGGCCAGTTGTTATTGAAATCTTTCCAATCACATTTTTTGATAAGAATAATAATGATAATGATATTGGGGAACTAGGTAATGCAGTGGATAGAGCACCAGGTCTGTAGTCAGGAAAACTCATCTTCATGAGCTCAAATCTGGCCTCAGATACTTCCTAGCTATGTGACACTGGGCAAGTCACTTAACCTTGTTTGCCTCAGTTTCCTTATCTGTAAAATGAGCAAGAGAAGGAAATGGCAAACCACTCCAGTATCTTTCCCAAGGAAACCCCAGATGGGGTCATGAAGAGTCAGACAGGACTGAAATGACTGAACAGCAGCAAACCTTTTCTATAGCTTGTTACGGTTTGCAAAATGCTTTTCAAATATAATCTCATTTGATCCTCACAGCAATTTTGGAGGGCAGGTACTGTTGTTACTTTTATTTTACAGATGAGAAAACTGAGGCACATAGAGGTTAGTTCTTTCCTAGGGTCACACAATTAGTAAGTATCTGGGGCTGGATTTGAACTCAGGTCTTCTGAAGTTAAGTCCAATGCACTTTCCACTGAACCACTTAGCTGCTATGATAAGCATTCTTAACAGTTCCCATATTTCCATTCCATTCCATCTTAACATTTCCATTCCAATTCCTTGCCATCCTCAAATTTGTCACCTGCAGAATGAACCTTTTCTATACATACTTTTTTCTACTCTTGCTTTTCTTACTATTTTTGTTCCCTATAGTATCATATCTACTCCTTCATCTAGCACATTGGGTACTGTGATATTAATATCCCAATGTAGTGGAATCATTGATGCATAAGCAAGTTTGTTATGTAGAGCTTGGTGGGGTAATGCAACCAAAAAGATGGCAGATTAATCATTTTCTCCAAACCTCTTCACAGTCCTTCTACCCCTAAAAAGAATTATTCATCAGAAAGAGAAAGGTGGTAACTGAATTCACATTAGAAGATCAGAAATTATTCAAGGTAGAATCTATTAGGAATTAACACTGGATAATTCTTAATGTTTAGAGAGCTCACACTCAGTCCTCTACTGCCCCAGCTTCCACTAGCCCAAGGAGGAACACAAACTATCTTACCATCTTGCTTGTACAAGGCCTGACTCTATGGTATGAACCCACCCTTAGCTACAGTGTCTCTTCCCATATACCTCCATACTTAATTCTACAAGAAGAGGCAAATATTGACCTTGCACAGCCATGTGAAGGAAAGGAGAGAAATAGAAGAAGGAACTGGGAAAGGAGGAGCTTTTGAAGAAAATGGGACTGAAACCCAAGTGAGATCAATCCCACAATTGGAAATTACTTAGGGTAGAGATCCAGGCCAGAAAACCCCATATCATCCATTGGAAGTGACCAAGATAGTGCCCATCCTGTCCAGCGTCTAGGGACAAAGTCTTACTAGACTTTGACACTAGTAAAGAGGAAGGGTCCAGAGACTAAATGAAAAAGCCTGAAACATGGGATATATCAAGGGGCAAAGACCTGGCCCACAAAGAGATAAACCAACAGAGAGGATCAGAAAAATCAGAAGGAAACATAGGCAAAACTGAAAAAAAAAGCCAAATCTAGTTAACAAATAGTATAATACAAAGGAAAGAGAACTAGACAAAAGATAGAACATGTCAGCTGAAAAGCAGAATCCTGTGGATCCTTCCAGTGATCACAGAAAAATAAGAAACTTCATAATAGAAATGAAGGAAGGAAGTTCATAAAAGGGAAAATTAGGAATGAATTGAAAAATTAGAACTCAATGTAGAAAATACCACATTCAACATGGGATTTAAAAACAATTAGCAGTTTAGGGAAAATGGAATCCATGTTGGAGAATTTCTCTAAAGAAGTGAAAGAGTGATTTATTAATCAAATATGGGGGGAAAGTGGAGGAAAATGTGGTAGAAGAGAAACAAAAGGCAACATTGTTAAGAAAACATGGAGATAGGTAAACAGATTGTGGTATATGATTGTAATGGAATATTATTTTCTTCTAAGAAATGATCATGGAGGCTATTTCAGAGAATCCTGGAGATATGAACTGATGCAGAATGAAGTGAGCAGAACCATGAAATTAAATTATACAATAACAACATTGCAAAGAAAAACAACCCAGAAGAAAGCCTTAAGACCTCTGATAAAAACAATAATCAACTGAGTCTCCAAAGGACCTATGATGAAAGGGTAATGGACTCAGAGTACAGAAAGAAACATACAATTTTTAACATGACCACTGCAATTTGTTTTCCTTGATTATGCCTATTTGTTACAAGTGTATCTCCCTTCTTTCCTCCCACTTTTTCTCCTGGCTCTCTCTCATTAAGAAAAATAGTAAAAAAAAAAACAAACCCCAAAACCTTTTTTTTCCCCTTAAGGAACAACCTTACCGGTACAGCTGCCCAAGATATCACTGCCATCTGGTGGCAGCTACCATAATCACGAGCATTAAGTTCCTAGAGCAAATAAACAGCCTCTAATGTAAAGAGTATGTCTTCCTATTTAATCTCTTTTCATGAAAAGCAAATATTTTACCCTCTGCAATAAATATCTCATCTATATTTTATGATCTCCATCATCTTCCAGTAGCATTTTCAAAAAAGCTTTCTTATCACTTTTTCATTTGATATTTTACTACTTTTCATTTTGAAATATTTTAACACATATTTGATTAAGGCACTCATAACCCTAACCCAAATAGCAATCATCTCATAGAGTCTTAAAAGTCTATTAACTTTGCTAACTCCAAATCAACAAGTATTTGTTATGCTTTTAGTATGCTTTTAGTACTTTGAGAGGTATTAAGGATGATGTTAAATATGTTCCCACTCTAAAACTGTATCCTGTCTTTTTGGAAATTCTAGATCTATGAAACAATTAAAATGTCTCCATTAATAATAAAGTGCAGATGATGTATGTAATAGGTAGTTCAAAAAAGGGAGTGGTGACTGTGGACAGGTATATTTAAAGAAGCCTTTATGATTTAATCAATGAGCACCTACTTCTTTCAGTTCTTTGCTGCCACAAGGAGAGCTATTATGAATGTTTTGTATATTACACCCTTTTTCTGTCTTTGATCTCCTTATGGTATATGCCCAATAAAAGGATTTCTGGGTCAAAGAATATCGGGATATTTTAGTCACTTTTCTTGTACAAACCCCAATTGAAATCCAGGATGATTGGAACACTTCATAACTCTAAAAGCAGTGCATTACAGTATCTGTCTGCCCTTAGCCCTCCTTGATTCACAGACAAAAAAAGGATGCAGCCATCTTTATTCACCTTTGTCAATTTGCATGAAGTGAGATAAAATTGGAATAATTTTAATTTGTATTTCTTAATAATTATTTAACACTTTCTGCATTTTAAACTTTACAGAGAAATTGTGTTTGAATTACAGAGCATGGTTTCATGTGCTAGATGGCTCAGTGAGTAAGAAGACCCTTGGAAACAAGTCAAGAAGATGAGCTCAAATTATACCTCAAACACTTAGTAGCTGTATGACTTTGGGCAAGTCACTTACTTTCTTTCAACCTCTTTCTTTCTCTATAAAATGGGACGGTCAGGGTTGTTCTTTTTTTGTAGGTTTGATGTAAGGATCAAATAAGATAATGAAAGTAGAGTATTTTGAAAACCATAAAGTATAGTTTTATATATATATACACATATATGATATATAACATATATACATGATAACTAGCAGTTGTGCTAGCTATTATTATTTTAGCTTGTGAACCTTTTGAAACCTATTCACATTCTGTAATCACTTATCTGTTGGAAGATGGCTTTTGGAATCATACATCTATGTCAATTCCTTATTTTTTTCTATATCAGAGTTTTAGTGATATTTCATACAGTTATTTTTCCTACTCTATCACTTCTTTTTAAATATCTCTTCATTGATTTTATTTGTGCTTTAAAAATATCAGATCACTAGCATAGAAAACTTCTATTTAAGAAACTCCTTCTGCCTTTTGTACACTCTTGTGTCTTTCAGGACTCAGTTCAAGCATCACATGCCACATGAAATCTTTCTAGGTCCCCACAGTTCCCAGTGCTTTTCTCCCCAAATTACCTCATATTCATTTTGGATATTTGTTGTCCATATCAATTTATGTATAAGTATACCATCCATGTCCTTAATTTTAGGGATTGTTTAATTTCTGTCTTTGCATCTCCACTACTGAGCAGATGACTGGTACATAGTGGTTAATAAATGCTTTTGAACTGATTGAGGGGGAAATAGAACTTTGAAATCTTGAAATCATAATGATATTTGAGTAGTTGAGTATTTGAGAGATTCACTTGCTTGGTTTCACCAGCTTACAAACTCATCTCAATTCCTAACTTCATGAAACAAGACATAGGATGAATAAGTTATATAATTACCCTCTTCAAAGATTACGGGGTAGAGGATGAAGTTTCAGCCTCCATTGCACATAAGAGGAGTAGTCTGGACCCCTGTGTGATTTTTGGGTTTGCTCGTCTCTTGACCCAAGAAAATATATCCCACATATTTTTTATGGGGTTTTAGGTAGGGAATTTTTTTTGAGAGATGGGATTTTGGGAAACCCAAGGAAAGAAAAAAAAGAATAAGAAGGAGAGAACGGAATTATTGTTCACTTCTCTAGCCATGAAGAGAGGCAATGGATAATACCAAAAAGTGGCAGAAAACACTTTAGTAATAGCAGCAGCAGCACCAAGGGTAATGGCTGAGGTGTATTTCCCCTTCCAAGTCTCATGGGGTAAAGAATCAAAAGCCAAGGGTGGGGGAGGCATGAGGGAAATGGCAAGGTATACGACCACATTTCACTGTGGCCAACTTGCATTTATGGCTGGAGTGATGGTAGAAGCAGGTGCATCGTGGGTACCGTGGAAGAACTGACCATCTTTATTCCCTTCACTTTTGTCCTGTTTAAAGCTGGATAAGACTGGCATCCATTTCTGAGCTCATTTATTTGTCTTACTATAAAATGCATTTTTTACTAACTAATTTTACTTCTCATAAATATCTATAGATGACCCAAATATGTGCATTTTTCTTGTGTTCATTCACAGTCTGCATGTGAATGGCAACAGAACTTATAGTTTTAGTCACACAAAAAAGACTCTGACAAGGAAATTTGACCTCCTGGTTCTTAATTTGAAATCTCAATCCCTGATCTACTTTTTAAGATTCTCTCTACATGGGGACATGTACCATAAGCCATTTATTCTATATTTCTTCATAACATTTAAGCTGACAAAATCAGAACATGAAAAGGGAATCCTAAGCTATTCATTTCTCTAGATGGAGAGTCTAACTTTAATGGTTGTTGTGACACCTAGAGGTTACAAATGGAATTCTTGGCTTAGGACCATCTTTATTTTTTTTCAGTTTCTCTACATCAGAAGTCTAATGTTATTCAATTCTATTTCTTTCTTTGCTTCTTCTGAGTGGTATTATCTTTACAACACTGTTCAACCATATAAGAATTTGTTATACCAATACTACAAGGATTTTAATTTTGATCTTGATTTTTTTTTCAATTTAAAAAAGTAATTCATATAATTTTTATGGCTTCAACTTAAAGCTGAATTAAGCACAATAATAGCTTTTGTGTATGCATGTGTAACTGGGTCACTCTATGTCATCCAGGCCAGAAATACATATTGCCCAGGCTGGAATTGTTGGCCCCAATCCCACTGCTGATCACTGGGGAAGCTTTGACCTGCTCAGTTTCTGACCTGGGATGGTTTACACCTTCTTAGGCAGCGTGGTGATCAACACCCCACAACCACCACCATCATCACAATATTGGTATTGGAGTTAGAGTGGAATCTGACTGAGGTTAGCCCCACTGTATCTCAGAACATTTTGATCTCATGTAATCCACCAGTCTCAAGAAGAAGGAACTGTAAGTATATAGCACCATACCTGTCGACAATGGCTAATTTCCAGGGGGATTATTTATATTTCATTACCCTTTGTTATGGATACCATATTATTTTTATTTTTTTTCTTTTGCATTGAGATTTCTACTTGTTATTTGTTTCTGAATTTTGCCAAACGTAACTCAATTTACCTTGCCTCTATGTATTGATTGCTCATGAATATTAATAGTCATTAATCAATGATGACAAACCTCAGCTATTACATAAGTGTTGTTATTGCATATCTGTGCTTGTATGTACCTGGATGAATGGACTAAGTTGGTTGGTTAGTGAATTGCTTTTTAGTGATTGACTAAATATTGGCATAATAAATTGAGATCATGAATCTTGGAGAATGATGCTTAGAACATATAGTCACCTTGTCAATACTAATATCCTTAAAGGATTATTGATGCTGGGAGTAGACTCAAAGTAGAAGAATGAGGATTTTATGTTTTTAGTCATAATGCAAAAGAGTTGGGGGACATCAGAATATCCCAAGTAGGGATATCAGCTGAACTGCACATTAATAATGTGCTTAAGGTATAAACTCAATAAAATAACCTAGTACTTTAAATAAGGTACAACTAAGGGACAGTACCTGGATTTAGTCTATGCTCTTCTGTGGGAAATGTTAATGAATGAAGACAGTGATATTACAGAGAGTGTGAGGTCCAAATCTGGAATGAGTTGTCACCTATGCAGAAAGTTAAGCCAAGAGACCTAAGGAGGGGTTCGGAGGGTTCTAGTCATCAGAAGTATACAGTTCATGTATGAGTGACGCTAAATTTATATGCTCACCGCTTTCTATGCCTAGACATTCATTGAGGAAGATTTCCCCTAAGGCAAACAGCAGTGGATCAAAAAAGAAATAACCCAAGGAGGGGGAAGCAAAAAGATAGGATCATTTCCTTTGAGTTGTGTGGAGAGTACACAAGATGAGTATGTGAGGAAAAAAAAGACACTGTATTTAAAAATTTACAGTTTAGACTCAACTATTCATATCTCACTGTGTAGTATTTATTTAGCAAATATTACCAATACAAACAAAAAAAATCCTCACACCCCCAAAAGATTGTACATGACAACCTTTTTTTTTTATACAGAGGTTTGTGATCGCCTCCCGGAAAAGTGCTTAAAAAGATTATTCAATTTCAAGATGCTTTGCATTTTCCTTTTACCAAAAGACAAGAATCCCTGATTTGCTGATGATGGCAAGTAGCTATTTGTAGTGTGATACTCAGCAGATGTGCACAGATGTAATTTGTCCCTTCCAGGTAAATGTGCCATTAAAATTAATAAAAATTTATTGGAATCTTTTGTTTTCACATACCTTCATTTCTGTCTTCCTCTATACAGAGAACTAACTATTCCTTATTTAAAAGAATAAAAAAAAGAGGAAACAAAATGCGATGCAGTAAAATTAACCAACAGATCGATTAAGTTTAACAGCATATATAGTGTTTCCACATCCACAGTCCCCCTACCTCTTCAAAGAAGGGAAGAAGGTGTAATTTCATAACTCTTCTTTGGGTTGAATCTTCATCATTGAAATGACCAGATGTGGAGTTTTGATTTTGTTATGTTATTCTTTCCACTTACACTGTGGTCACGTGAATGTTGTTTTGCTAGTTCTTTTTTCTTCACTTTGTATCAGTTCATATAAGCCTTCTGTGCCTTCTTGTATTTTTCACATTCATTGTTTCCTCTAGTCCAGCAATATTCCATCACATTCATGTACCACAATCTGTTTAGCCATTCCCCAATCTTAGGTATGATTTTATGTCCAGTGCTTTGTGACTACAAATAGAACTGCTATCAATATTATGATGGATATGGGGTCTTTCTGTCATTGACCTTATTAGGTTGTATGTTTAGCCATGGAGACTCTGAGTCAAAGAATGTGGATATTTTAGTCATTGTGTTAACAGGATTTAAATTTACTTTCCAGAATGGTTGGATGAATTCACAGCTCTGTCAGCAATGCCTTAGTGTGCTTGACTTTCCACAACCCCTCCAATATTGACTGTTTTCATCTTTTATCATCCTTGTGAATTTACCAAGTGTTCTGTGAAACCTCAGCATTGTAATATTAATGATTCAGAGTGAGCTTTCCTTTGACGTTTAATAGTCTCTTTTGAGAACTATTTCTTTGACCAGGTATCGAATGAAGAATGGCTTTTCATTCAATATAAGTGTTCCTTACATATTTTGTTTTTTTAAATTTATTGTAAACTACAAAATAAGAAAAGAAAAACTATTGCACATACACAGCAGAACATGAGAGGATTCAATATAAAGCAATAAATTTTGATTTCAAGAAAACCTACATAATGAATACTATACATTATTTTCAAAGCCATCCATCTTTGCTTCGTCGAATGTTCTTTTATCCTCAGCTGTGCACTTTTTACTTATTTTCCCCCTCCTCCCACCAAAAGACTACAGTGAAGCACAGATACACATACACATACATATATACGTACATATACATAGATATCCAGAAGCATATACATATATACACTCAAATGCATATATATAAGACTGCACCATGCTTATTTCCACTGGTCATCTGCTTCTCTGAAGGTGGATAGCATCTTCCTTCATAATTCCAAGTCTTTCTATATTTTTGTGAATCCACCAGCTTATTTCCTATACCAACAATATTCTGACCCAATAACATTCTGTCTGGTAGATTTTTTATGAGTGTTTTTACCCAGTTTTCTGCATTCCCTCTATTCTTGGCTATAAAGATTTTATTTATACAGGAAAATTTTAATTTAAAATAATCAAAATTATCCATTTTACACTTCAACATTGCTCTCACTTTATAATGTGATTTAACTTCTGATACTACTGAATCTAGCTCCTTCACATCTTTTCCCCCTGGTTTCCTTGAAGTTCCTGACCCTCTGCTCTTCCAAATGAACCCTGGTATTATTTTTTCTAACTCAGTGAAATATTTTTTAGTAATTTAATTGGTATGGCATTACATAAATAGTTACATAAAATTGTCATTTTTAAAGTGATATTGGCTTTACCTACCCATGCACAATAAATATTACCTCAATCATTTAGATCTAACTTTGTATAAAAGATGTTTTGTGTTTATATTCATATAGTTCCTGTGTGTGTTTTGGAAGGTATACACTCATTTTTTTACGACATAGTTATTTTATATGGACTAAAATGATGGATTAACATGGTTGACACTTAGTGTGGTTTCCCTATTTTTCTCTTTTGATTAAATCTGATTTTAGTTTTAATTTTATCTGAGATCATGATGACTATCCCTGCTTTTTTATATAATAAATTCTACTACTGATCTTTATTTTATGTTTGTATGTACCTCTCATTTTCATGGCATTTCCTGAAAGCAATGTATTATTGAATTCAAATTTTTAATCTGCTGTCAGTTTCCTTTTTATAGGCAAATTCATCCCATTCACATTCTAAACCATAATTACTTGTTGCATATTTTCTTCCTTCCTATTTTCCTCACTATCGTTCTCACTCTATTCCTGTCCCTCCTCACTGTCTACTTTATTTCTACCTACCAACTTGCCCTCCTATTTCCTAACCCACCTCTTCCAAGAATCCCTCCCTTATCCTCTCCTTCCATGCTATCCCCTTACCTTTTATTTCTTTCTGAATTCAGAAAAGTTTTATACCTTTCTAAACATATGTTGTTCCTTTTTTATCCCATTCCCATTAATCTACACACCCTACTATACTGTTCCCTTTATCCTATTTCTTATCCCTCCCTTTTCTTCTCCTTCCACCCTATTCCCTTACTGTCTTTTTTCTTTCTGAATGTAGAAGATATGTGTGTGTGTGTGTGCGTATGTATGTATGTATGTATGTATGTATGTATGTATGTATGTATGTATTGTTCCCTCTTTAACCCCTTCCCAATGACAGTAGAGTTCCAGAACTACTTGCCCTCTTCCCCCATCTAATTCCTCTGTATCAGTTCTTCCTCCCACACCTCATTTGAATAAGATAATTACTCTTTTCACCTTTTCTGAATCATTTTGCTTTTTAAAATCACATCATATTCAGCTCTACCCCACTCTTTCTTCAAACTACCCAATTACTAATGACAATCTTAGACATACAGTTTACATTTCCACCTATAAAGAGAAAACAATTTATCCTTATTGAGTCCCTTATAATTAGTCTTTGATGTTTACTTTATATTTCCTGTGTATCTTGTATGTCAAATTTTCTATTAAGTTCTGGTCTTTTTGTAATAAAATCCTGAAAGTCTGTCAATTCATTGAATATCATTTATTTTCCATTCAAGATTATCTTTAACTTTGCTGGGTATGATGTTTTTGGCCATAACCCCAGTTTTTTTTTGTTCTTCAGTATATAGTGTTCCAAGACCTGTGGTCAATGCTGGGTATGATATTTTTGGCCATAACCCCAATTCTTTTGCTCTTCAGTATATAGCGTTTCAGAATCAGTGTAGCCACTGCTAGGTCTTGTGTAATTCTAATTGTGGCTCTGCCATATTTGAACTGTTTTTTTTTTCTTGTTGCTTGTAATATTTTCTCCTTAACCTGGGGTTTGGGGGAGTTTAGCTATGATATTCCTATAGGTTTTCCTCCAAGGATCTTTTTCAGGTGGTGATCAGTGTTTTTTTTTTATTTCTACTTTTCCCTCTTGTTCTAATACCTCAAAACAATTTTATTTAATTATTTCTCTTATTATTGTATTAAGATTCTTTTTCCCCCTTTTTCTTTTCCTTTTTTCCCCCTTTTTTTTTTTACAAAAGCTTGTGTCAAGGGCTGACTTTCAATAGATCGCAGCGAGGGAGCTGCTCTGCTACGCACGAAACCCCGACCCAGAAGCAGGTCGTCTACGAATGATTTAGCACCAGGTGCCCCACGAACATGCGCTGCGCTCCGGGTGAGAGGCGGCCCCCCTTCTTGGCACTGAACTACCATCGCGCTTAGGGGGGATTCTGACTTAGAGGCGTTCAGTCATAATCCCACAGCAAGATTCTTTTTTTGATTGCAGCTTTCAGATAGTCTGATTATACTTATCTTTTCTCTCCCTGATCTGTTCTCCAGGTCAGTTGTTTTTCTTATGTTTCACATTCTCTTCTATTTTTTTTGTTCTTTATACTTTTATTATTTCGTTGTCTCTTATAACTTCACTGGTTTTTCCTTGCACAATTCTAATTTTCAAGAGGTTATTTTCCTCTTTAAGATTCTGGATCTCCTTTTCCAGTTGGTTGACTTTCTTTTCACATTCTCTTGTTTTTCTTGGACTGTTCTTACTTTTTAAAAAATGCCTCAATCTCTCTTATTTGGTTTTTAAGTCTTTTTTGAGTTCTTCTGTAATTCTTTTTGCTCAGGTGACCATTTGACATTACTCTTTGTAATAGGACAGTCTTTTTAATTTTGTTTTAGTATCCTCCTCTGAAGATGAACCCCAGTCTTTTCTATTCTCATAGTAATTATCTATAGTTGGGTTCTTTCTCCTTTGCCTGCTCATTTAAAAAAAGATAGCATCTTGTTATTATAATCACCTCTAATCCTGGGCTATAGGGGAATGGTGCCTCTGGTTTCAGGTCTTTCTTGCTGTTATTTTTTTGAGCTCTGTCCTGGGCTAACTTCTGCATTCCTTTCCCCAACCACAGCTAGCCCCTGTCCCCCCACCCCCTACTTGGCACATTATGCTGGGAATGCTCTCATTCCCTGAGAACCCTCTAGTGGCTATGACTTTCAATTCTCCCCTCTGGCCTGGAACAGAAACCAAGAACTATCCTGTAAGTGCCCACAGCCAGCAGCATCCCCACCCCACTGCTTATGCACTCACCAGGTATGTGCTGGTTTCTTCTTACCCAGGACCACTCCTCAGCAGCACAGCTGGGCCTGGTGTCCCTTGTCAGCAGAGGCTCCCTCAATCTTCCCCTGCTCAGATGCCTGACTCTCCACACCATCTGGAACGTGAAAATTCCTGTGGCTGAGGTTACCTCCCAACTCAGCTGTCCCCAGGACTTGCTGCTTGCTGTTTCAGTGGAGCTAGCCTGGAAGTGTTCACACTTAACTCTGGTAAACCTCTGTCCTGGGATCTTTCTTTGGGTCTTCTCCAGTTGTCCCAGGAGAACCACTGTTCTGCCCCAACTCTTGTTTATTTTTGCTGCTCTACATTCACCCTGAAGTGTTATTTTGTCTTGTTTGTGGAGGAAATCTGGAGAGCTTGGAACTTTCTGACCTATTCCTCCATCTTCCCAGAGTCCTCTCCTCATTATTTCTCTTGAAATTCTACCTCACATCTATCAGAATGGCAAAGATGATCTCAAGAAAAGGATAATTTTGGAGGGTCTGTGAGAAAATAGGCACGCTGATGAACTGTTGGTGGACCTGTGAATGAATGTACCTCTTTTGGAAAGCAATTTGGAATTATACACAAAATGTAAAAAGTGGGTGTCCTTTGATCCAGCTATACCTCTACTAGTAGCTTATAGCAAAAATATCAAAGAAAGAGGAAAAGATCTTCTACATACAACAATATTTATAGCAGCTTTTTTGTGGTGGTAAAAAAATAGAAGGTAAGTGGTTAAAAAAAAGAAAGTAGAAACTAACGAGATATCCATCACCTGAGGAATGGCTGAATAAGGTATGGTATATGTGATGAAGTACTGCTATAAGAAATAAGGAAATAAATAATTTCAAAAAGATGTGGGAAAAACCTTGTGTGAAGTGATACAGAAAGAAGTAAGAAGAACTGGGAGAACAATTTATACAATAACAACAATGTTGTAAAGACAGACAACTCTGAAAGCTGTAAGAACTATAATCAGTACTACAAAGACCATCCATGATTCCAGAGGTGATGGATTTAGGGTGAGGAATGACATATAGTTTAAAAATATAGTCATTGAGGGGATTTTTTTTGGCTGGTGATACATATTTGCTACAAATTTTTTCTTCTTCTTCAATGAAGTGTGTGATGGGAAAGATAGGAAATAGATTTCTGTTTAAAAAAAATAGAAAAGTAGGAAGTGTTCTATAAATGTGAACTGTTGCATGTACTTTAAGATGAAGTCACTGGGTTACTAGTTTTGCTTAAATGTTTTACTTTGTTACAAGAGACTCTCACTAACTGGGAGTAATCTATAAATGTTTATAACATAAAAACAATATATATCTATACAACATTTTTTTAAAAAAAGGAACCACTCTTTGAAAGAAACGCATGATATAAAGACAACATTTATAGAATGAATATTTTGAAATATTTTCACCATTATACGATTTTGTGGTCCTATATTATGTAAATGTGTCCCTTGTTAAAACCTTTCACAACTCTACACTTTAAAACTTGGAACCAAAATTCTTAAAATCTGTTTTAAACTCATCTAAGTTTCAGTGGATTTTGAAAGCATTTATTACCAATATAAAGATGTAACACCTTCCTATTAGCCAGCAAGAATAAATGATTGACATCAGGGAAGATCAAGACCAACTAGCTGATTTTAAATAAAATCAAACTTTACATCATTGTTAATTGAAAATGAATATGACGATATAGGAAAAACAGCCAACGTTGCACTTCTATTTAGATCTACATATCCTTGTAAGGTTTTTTTTTTTTTAACTAAGACATTAAAACCCAATAAGCTGAATTTGGAACTATGTACATACAAAGATATGTATGTGGGCTCTGTTCATGGCACTTGCATCCCTGAGTTAAGATCAAGTTAATTAATTTTCACATGTCAGAGCTAGAGGAAACCTTGGTGACCAATATAGTCCAGAAGGCCCAAAACATTTCTGATCTCCCACCTATATTAATCAATCAACAGATATTTATTATACCCTTACAGGGAGTTAGGGTTACAACAAATATTTTTGGTCATGCATCATATATATGTATATATGACATGTGTACATACATCTCCATATTTCATTGAGTCTCATGAATCTATACACCCAGGCAAACATATATGCATTTATATGTATACACATATCTGTATACTTACATATATAAGCATTATATATTAAGTGCTCAAGAAATGTTTGTTGATTTTTACAGATGTGTGATCAAAAATGTTTGGAGATTCCTCTATTTGATTAATCATTAAGGTTCCTTCTAGCTATGACGTGAAAATCTGTGAACTCGATCTTAAGTCAGAGATGCAGGTGCTATAAACAGCTAAGGTCAAAGATGGCTACAGAACCCTAATCTTTTGTTCTTCAGCCAGGAACTATTAACTTTCCTCCTAGCTGGTCCCAGCCTGTAAAACCTAGGTAGGAGAAGGGCTGAAATTTGGCATTTGGTGAAGCAGAAAGAGTTGGATTTAACTATTCTAGGACTCAGTTTGCCCTTCTGTAAAATGAGAGAATTAGACTAGTTGACCTCGAAGATCTCCTCCAACTCTAAGTTCATATTTTTCCAGCCATCTCTAAGTTACCACATTTTCAAATGTCAACTTAGTGGGTATGAATGGGGCTGGCTGTTATAAATCATAGCTAAGAAAAATTGTATTTGAAGAAATATGCAGTAGAATTCATCCATTCATTCAATTATCTGATCTGTATATAGATGTTCAATAAATATGGAATGAATGAATTCATTTATTTAATAATAATTTCTTAAGCCCCTATACATATAGGCAGTATCATGGAAGGGGAATGAGAAGAAAAAACCTAAAGTAGGCTCCCTTAAGAAGTGCAATCTTTTTAAAAGAAAATTAAATAATGAATTAGTCTAGGGCCGAAAGAAGTAGTTTATATACAGAGAGGCAATTTGGTATACCCCTTTGTCAGTGTCATGAAGCTCACACACCCCTAATGATAATATTGTTTCTAAATGTATAAAATAAAATAAAGAAAGAAAAACCAATAAATAAAGAAGAAAACCAATTTTATTGAATAAAGTTATCAAAATATTTTAGAAAAACAACAAGTTCATGGATTCCACAAAACCTATCTATGGACCTGTGGACTCTAGGTGAAGCATCTCTGGTTTAATGGATAGAAAACTGGTCAGATTCAGGAAGATGGGTTTAAATCTTGCCTGTGACACATGCTAACATATTTCTTCAGTTGACTTGAACACCCATAAATGAGTGTAAACTTTTTTAAAATTTTGCTTAAAACTATTGTCATTGTTAATTTTGTTGCTGCAATTTATGGCCAAAAACCAATTTGAACTTCCATCAGGGAAAAAAATAAAATATTCTGTTAAGGGCTCTATTTAGTCAGAGTTATGGACTTGGTTACATTGCAAACTAAAATAAAGGCCAAAATTTACAATTCTTTGAAAAAATGTTGTACTGGTGATGTAAGCAGGAACATTATTTTCTAAAAAGAAAACCAACTGTTTATAAAACTCGCAATGTAATGTTTGCAGGCTAGAATTAATACCACTTCTGAAATCAAAACAAGGCAGAAATCATGCCTAGCATAAACAAATCAAAGGAAATGAATCACCTTAAATGATTTTTCCTTTTCTACTTGTGTCTTGGGTACAAGAAATAGTATAAACAGATGAAAATTAAACATATGAGTCTATAGTACATTGGATAATATTTATCCAACCTTAACAATAGCCAACTCAGATGGCTCATTATGGAAAGGAAAGGATTCTGAGTTCATAAAGTAGCCCGAACACAGTCCTAACAGAATATGTGAAGTCAAGAAGAATCAAGGGTGATTCTCTCAATGACTATCTGCTTTCTAAAGGCCAGCCTGGCTAAGTACAAAGATGTTCATTGCCGTAGGTTGGCTAATAGGTGATGGATTCTTTGTCTATGACTGCCCATGAAATGAAGGAAAATGTCATCCTTTCTGTGTGACTTCTTCCCCCTTCTGTGGTGATGGTGGCAAAGTGGTGGAAAAGGGAAAGAGGCTTATCTGTAAACATTAACTTAAGTGATAGTACTCTCAATGTAAGAGCTTTGATTAATGACCAATCGATCAATCAATCAAAAGTGTTTATGAAGCACCTATCCTGTGCCAGACAGTGTGCTGAATACTAGAGGCACAATACAAGGAACAAAACAATTGCTACTCAGAAGGACCTATTTTTATTATTATTAATTTTTTCAATTACCAAGCATTTATTTTTCTTTCCCTCTCCTTGTCTCCCAGAATAAGAAAAAAAAGGAAAAAAATGACATAGCAAAAATGCATTATCAGGCAAGACAAATTCCCATGTTAGCCATGTCCAAAAATGTATTCCTCATCTTACATAATGAGTCTATCACTTCTCAGTTAGGGGGCAGGTAGAATTCTTTATCACTGGTCCTCCGGAATCATAGCTGGTCATTGTGCTGATCAGAGTTCTTGTCTTTCAAAGTGGAATATTTTTATGACATTTTTGTTTTAATTGTTCTGGTTCTGCTTTCTTCACTCTGTATCAGTTCATATAAGTCTTCCTATGCCTCCTTTTATTCCTTACATTCATTGTTGCCTCTGGTCCAGTTAATATTGCATCATATTCAAGCCTCTAATGGGGGAGACAACACATACACATATAATCATGCACAGAATGAAAATAAAGCGAATCAGTACAAGCTTTTTTGAGAGGGAGGACACTCAAGGAATGCTTTATACTTTATGCTTGAGGAAGAGAGGGACTCTTTGAGGCAGATGTGAAAGGGGAATGCATTCCAGGTATGCAGGATTGCCAGGGCAAAGATGATGAAATAGGAGATGGAGTGGCATGTGTCAGGAACAGAAAAAGGGCAGTCTGGTTGCATCTTGGGGTGTAAGGAGGAAAGTAAAAGCACAATAAAGCTGGAAAGATATATCAGAGTGAATTCATGAAAAGCCTTAAAAGCTAACCCTAGAAGTTTTATTAGATCTTAGAAGTAATAAGGAGTCATTGACATTTATTAACTAGGAAAATGATAAGGTCAGACTTGCACTTAAGGAAAGTTTGGCAGCAATGTGTAGGATGGACTGGAGTGGGATAAAGCTTAAGGAAAAAATCAATTAGAAGGCTTTTGCAATAGCCTATTTGAGAGGTGATGAAAGTCTGAAAGTATGAATAGAAGATGTTTGATGTGAGAGATGTTAGGGAGGTAATAACATCAAAATTTGTCAACTGATTGGATATGGAGGGTAAGGGAAGTGAGAAGTCAAAGATTGTGACCAATTTATGAACTGAGAATGGAGATGTTGCCCTTGTCAAAAATATGGAAGTTTGGTAGAATAAAATGTCAACATAGTACATCTCCTGTGACTATAAAAAAAGGTTTGATCAATGATCATCTGACAAAAATCAATTTATATGCTAAATGAGGAGACATATATAAATTTGTTTCATATATTTTATTGCATCTGACCCTGAAAAAAAACCAATTATCAATTCAGCATTGAAAGTATATGTGATTGTAGAGTTGGGGAGGTCCTTCATGGACTACTGCAATTCTCAAATCAATGGATATCTATTTTGTTTCCAGTACTTTGCTATCACAAAAGTGTTACTATCAATATTTTTATACCAATAACTCTTAAAAATAAAACATTCAATAAATTTAAAATAAATAAATAAGAGTACAAATAATTACATCATCATTTCTTAACATAAAGAAAATTAAAGAAGAATGTGGGGATTGTACAAGAAAAACCTATGGAGGCAGGGCTCTGAGCCAATGACACTTTATTAAAAGGTCCATGGTCCCCTCTAATGAAGTGGGTCTCTGATCTTCATCATGATCTGAGATACCCCCTTCTTCTGAGAACTTGTTTTTATAGTTTTGACACCCAAATATGCCACAGAGGTATGGTAAAATATATAATTTCATTGGTTGATAGACCTTGCTTTTGAGGTCTATTGACATATCAGCAGAGGGGACAGGTGGGGGTGAAGCATGAGGCATCTTCACTGACTAAGTGGTCATAAGATGGTCAGCTGCTCATGTTAGACAAGAGAGAATGGTCCAGAGGAATAAAAATAAGTTGGGGGACTTTCTAAAGTATCAAGGCATCCCACACATGCTGGGTTTGGACATGGAATTAAGTAAAACAGGATGGAGATATCTTTGTCAACATTTTTGTGGTTGTGCAAATGAACCTCATAAACAAATAGTGAACATTACATTAAAGTTTGAGATCCACTATAAGAACCTATATATCCCTATAGGATTCATATAAAATATCAAACTGATTAATATTGATTGGAATAGAGTAGGAGTCCAAATGAATTATTTTTCAAAAGAATAAATACAACCCTGTCTACACATCACCTGGGTCATACTCCAACATTATATACAGTGTCTGTGGGAAATAATGGGCATACACTTACAGAAACCTAACAGGAAGGCATATGATAAAGGACAACCCAACTCACAATTCTGAACTTCAGGCCTTAATGTCCTTAGTCTCTTTAAGAAAAATTTGTGCCACACAAAGTCACTTCTCTGCTAGCTTCTCCCTTCTGCGATTCATCATTCTTCTGTTTGGCAAATCTATCCCCTCTTCTACTCTCAAATATATGAAATGGTGACAAACCCTTTTGATGCAAAGTCACTCTTAAATGGACTATGACAGCGTGTTATGCTATCATAATGACAAATAGTTTCCTTAAGCTAGAGAACTACAAAGTTACTCAGGTTGACTCTCTAGGCAATGCAGACAAACCCACCAAGCTCAGCAGCTGTCCTGTCTTAGCATCTTGCCCTAGCAAAATAGAACTTCTAGAAAACTCCTCAGATTGACTTTCTACTCAATGCAAATAAGCTCAGCCAGTTCTTCACTCAATAAAATGCTGAATCATCATAGCTTTTAGCCTATGATTGTGATAAAGAAGTTATAGAATCCATTTTTTCCTCTTCTCCCTTTCCTTCTCAAAATGAGGCATCAGAGAGCAACTAGGTACTCTTTTAGGAGGTTCTAAAGGATAATAACTAAGCAGTAGCAGAGCACCACTACCCTTCCAAGCAGAGTTGTTGAAAGATTCCTGTCAACTATGTTCTTCTTCTAGAAGCATCTGCTTTTAGCTGCCTCTCTCTCTCTTCTTTCCCCTTCTCCTGCTAAATACATCATCGCTTGGGTTTCTTCAGCATTCTTTTTGCACTGCCTCTCTATCCTCCTGTCTATAGGTAAGAGTTTATTCCACACATTCTACAAATGCAACTATCTGTCCATTCCATAAAAATCTTGAGAGAAGTGATGGGTTTGGAGTAGGCAATAAGCTAAGGTTCTTTCTTCCTCTAAACCCTATTTTCCCCAAAGTAAGGAGGCAATATAGTACATTAGAAGAGATCACTGGCTCAAGAGTCAAAGGGACTAGGATGAAATTTCCCCACCTACTTCCAGCTCTGCCAACTTCTATGACTTTGGGCACTTCACACATCTGGACTCCTCATCCCCTTCTTATGCAAAATGAAAGACTTGGACTAGATGGTTTTTAAGTTCACTTCCAGCTCTAAATCTATGATTTCATGACCCACCACCTTCAATGCAATGGATTAACAATTAACTAACAATCCCCTTCCCCCAACCAAAAACCAGCCTTCATGGATTAGTACTGATTACATAAAATGAAATGCAATGGAGGAGCTACTACAATCTGAAGAGGGAAAAGTTGAAGAATCTGAGATCAATGAAATTAATTCAAATCACAGAAAATTTTATCTAATAACAAAGTGGATGACAAAAAGGCACCAATATCCCAAATAATTTTGATTCATATAACTTACTTAACACAACTGTTTCAGTATTTTTAATGTTTAAAAATTTTATGATTTATTTTTAACATTCTTTTACTTTAAAATTTTGAGTTCCAAATTCTCTCCTTCTTTCTCACCACTCCCCTATGCACTGAGAAGGCAAGTAATATGATAACCATTATATGCATGAAATAATATGAAACATATTTCCATATTAGTCATATTTTTAAAATTGAAGAAGCAGAAAGTGAGAAAATACTATTTCAATTTGCACTCAGAGTTCATTAGTTCTCTCTCTGAAAGCAGATAGCACTTTTTTTTCATTGTGAGCCATTTGGAATTATCTTGGGTCATTGCATTGATCAGAGTAGCCAAGTCTTTCATGGTTAATCATCATTACAACATTTTTGTGCACAATGATCTGCCAGTTCTTAATTCACTTTGCACTATTTCATATAGGTCTTGCCATATTATTTTTTCCCCTGAAACTACCCCCTCATCATTTCTCACAGCACAATAGTACTTTATCACAATCATATGCCACAACTTGTTAAGCCATTCCTCAATTGATGAGCATCCCCTCAATTTCTGGTTGTTTGCCACCACAAAAAGAGCTGCTATAAATACTTTTGTACATATAGGTCCTTTTCTTTTTCCTTTACCCTTTTTGGGAGTAGTGGGTCAAAGAGTATGCATGGTTTGGGGGCATAGTTCCAAATTACTCTCCAGAATGATTGGACCAGTTCAGTATTCCACTAATAGTTCATTAGTGTACCTATTTTTCCCTCATCCCCTTTAGCATTTGTTGTTTCTGATAGGTATGAGATGGTACCTTAGAATTCTTTTCATTTGCCTTTCTTTAATCAATAGTGATTCAGAGCATTTTTCCATATGACTATATATAATCTTTGATTTTTTTCTTCTGAGAATGGACTGTTTATATCTTTGCCCATTTATCAGTTGGGGAATGGCTCTTACTTTTTATAAATTTGACTCAGTCATATGCTCAGTATATATTTGAGAAATGAAGCTTTTAATCAAAGAAACTTGCTAAAATCTATTTTTTATATTACTTCATTGTCTATAGTAACTTCTAGCAAAAGGTTGTTTCCTTTGCTTTACCCTAGATCATGATTGCTACCATGTTTTTTTATTTGTTTGTTTAGCTGAAGCATATTAGATTCCACTGCAACCCTTTATTTTAACTCTCTGTGTTTCATGTGTGTTTCTTGTGAACAACATATTGTTGGATTCTGGTTTCCAATCATTCTATTTCCACTTCCATTTTTGTGTAACCTCATTCCATTCCACTTGCAGTTATGGTTACTGACAGTGTTTTTCACTTCATCTCATTTTCTTCTCTTTCTTCTCTCTTTTTTATCCTATTCCTCCTAAAAAGTCTATTTTGCTTCTAACCACTCCCTCCCTTAATCTGTCTTCTTTTTTATTATGCCCACCCCTTTCTCTTATCCCTTTCTGCTCCTATTTTCCCATTGGGTAAGTTACATTTCTATACACAACTGAGTGTGCATATATATTTTTCCCTCTTTGAATCAATTCCAGTGAGAGTAAGGTTTAAACATAGCCTGCCAATCCACCACATTTTCCCCTCCACTGTAAAAGCTTTTCCTTGTATACCTCTTTTCTTGAGAAAATTTCCTTCATTCTACCTCTCCTTTCCCCTTCTCCCAATGCATCATTTTTTCTCACCCCCCTCTTTTTGGAAATCATTTGAACATAATTGACTCACATTCATGGCCCCATCTATATAAACTCTTTTTTAACTATCTGAATAATGATAAAGTTCTTAAGATTTACATGTATCATCTTCCCATTCAGAAACGCAAACATTTTAATTTTATTGAGAACCTTATGATTATTCTTTCATGTTTAGCTTTCTATGCTTCTCTTGAATCCTGTTTTTGAATGTCAGATTTTGCATTAAGCTCTGGACTTTTCATGAGGAATGCATGAAAGTCTTCTATTTCTTTGAATGTTCATTTACCCCTGAAGGATTATACTCAGTTTTGCTGAGTAGGTTATTCTTGGTTGCAATTTTAGTTCTCTTGCCTTCTGTAATATTGTAGCCCAAGCCCTATGCTCCTTTAGTGTGGAAGCTGATAAATCTTGTGTGATCCTGACTGTGACTCCATAACATTTGAATTATTTATTTCTGTCTCCTTGAAGTATTTTGTCTTTTACCCAGGAGCTCTGAAATTTGGCTAAAATATCCCTGGAAGTTGTCATTTTGGGAATTTCATCTTTCAGGAAGCAATAGGTAGATTCTTTCAATTGCTCTTTTACCCTCTGAATCTAACATATCAAGATAGTTCTCCTTGATAATTTCTTGAAAGATGATGTCTAGCCTCTTTCTTTGGTAATGACTCTCAGATAGTCCAATAATTCTTAAATTATCTCTCCTTGATCACATTTGCTAGATCAGTTCTTTTTCCAATGGGATATTTCAAATTTTCTTCTATTTTTTTCCATTCCTTTGCCTTTGTTTTTTATTTTTCTTGGTAGTTCATAGCATCATTGCTTCCACTTGCCTAATTCTAATTTTTAAAAAATTATTTTCTTCATTGAGATGGTGTGTCTTTTTTCATTTGGCCAATTCTGTCTTTTAAGGTATTCTTTTCTTCAGTGAATTTTTGTTCCTTTTTTTACCATTAGGCCAGTTTTGTTTTTTAAGGTGTTATTTTCTTCAGTACATTTTGTGCCTCTTTTACCAACCTGTTAATTCTATTTTCATAATTTTCTTGAATCACTCTCATTTCTGTTACCTATTTTTGCTCTACCACTCTTATCTCTTTCTTTAACTGTTCCAGGAATTCTAGTTGGGCTTGGGTCCAATTAGCATTTTTCTTTGAGGCTTTTCTTGTACTTGATTTCATGCTGTTGTCTTCTGAGTTTATATCTTCATCTTCTCTGCCACTCTAGTAGCTTTTTATTACCAAATTCTTTTTGTTTGTTCATTTTTGCAGGCTTTCTCTTGACTTTGGACTTTATGTTAAAGTTGGGCTCTGCTTATCTGGGCATGGGGAGGTACTGTCCCAATCTTCAGGCTTTTTTGTACTGCTGTTTTCAGAACTAGTTCTGGGGGTCTGCACATTTTTAGTGCTTCCAAGTTAGTGTGATCTGGTGAGAGGGATGGTCACTGCTCTCTTGGTCTTCACTCTGGTCTTTACCTTGGAAGGGCCCCTGGTTCCCTGCAGCCACAAGTTTTAGTGTTCTCTGTGCCTTGGATTGGTGACTAGGGCCCCTGCTGCCTTGTGACTAACCATAGTGCTCCTCTCTGCCCTAGAGATGGGACTCAGAACTGCTTATGGACAATAGAGTTGCCAATTAGCTCCAGCTATATCTAGTACCATTAAAGTATTCCCTGTAATCTCTTTATTACCAGTTGTCAAACCCCTTTACTCTCTCTAGGTGGAGAACTCCTGAAGCTTCTGCTGCTGATGGTACTGCTATGGACACTTTTGTGGTTGCCACCTATGTGGACTCTGAAAGGCCTCCACCCCACTGTCACAAACTTCTCCTGCTTATCTCCTAAGCTATCTGAGGCCAAAAAAATCTCATCCTGACTTGGCTGTGCTGCTGCAAAATTTGAATTGAGGTGTTAATTTTAAAATTATTTGGAGGGAAATTTTGAGAGAGTTCTGTTGGCTTGCCTCTAATCTGCCATCTTAGCTCCACCCTAGACCTCAGCAATTTTTCCCAAAGGATTTTTAAAAGGAGATGGACATACTTAGATGGAAATTCCCAAAAGGCCTTTGTTGAGTTTAACACTATGAACTACCTAACAGATCAATTATACACAAATAGCCATTTTTAAAAGCTGGTGTCTGCTATAACCATCGTGAAGAAACACAACCTCCCACAGCACTTGAATAACAATGTAAAAACAACTTCAAGACCTTGACATGGAAAGGCATGAAACACCATTATAGCAGAAGTATCTTGAGAACAATACCGAAGATCTAAGGTAAGGCATTTGAAGATGCTTTGATATCTAGCTAGCATGCAAAATAGAAGTCTTTGCCCAATTAAAGGCAACACAAACTAAACAGTTAGGAAGAAACCCAGAAAGTAATGTATGTCAGAAACTCTATATTCCCCTTACAAAAATTGAAAGAAGGCATAAAAAAAAGTTTCAAGAGATAGAAGCAATCAGATAAGTAAAAAAATCAAATAATTCAACATTAAAGAAAATTTTACTGTGGAGGCTTCAAAAGCAAAAAAATAAGAGGAGAGAGAGAAAAACCCTGAAGAAAGAGAATACAGAAAAAATTGGTTGCCTATATGGTCACAAAAAGTTCAATACAATGAAAATGTAAGTTGAAAATGAGAAGCAAAGTTTAAGCACCATTAATATAATGATAGACAGATGAATATTTTAATGGAAGCAATTGAAACTGACTTCTTTGCAACACTGGAGAGAAGCAGGGCCAAATAAGAACCATAATTATTGGCTCAAAACAATGGTTCATGAATTACCAGCAAAATATTTTACCAGTACTCAGTCAGAAATCTAACATTTATTATCAAAAGCTGAAAATATTGGTCTCCCCCTCCAAATATGAGCTAATTATGTGTTAATGTACTTTATACAAAGTGTTCACAGTTTTTTCCATTAAAAAATCTACAAGGAGAAGGAGAAATCAGAGGAGAAGAAAGAGAAAAAGGAGGATGAGAAAGAAGAGAAGGAAGGAAAAGAAGAACAACAACAGCTACAACTACAACTACAACAACAGTAGGGAGAAAGTGGAAGACCACCACTACAACAACAATCTTCTTGGACCATGTTTATCTCAACTCCATTGAAAAAGGTGAGAATAAATGCTGGCAATTATACTAGTAAAAGATAAGATGAGAAGAATGATGTGAATAGTAATAATAGTAATAATAAAAGACAGTGCTGATGGTCCTTGGATCTTGTCTATCTAAATGTTATCCTCCCAAATGAGAATGGCACAATGATATAACAATAACTAATAATGATAATAATCAATGGATAGATGTGATACTTTAACATATTTTGGTGTTCTCCAGGAAAGACATTTTAACCACAAGCATGTTGAGGACAGAGTTGTGAGTTTGTGTCAAAAAAATAGACTGGTATCCTGAAATAAAAGCTGAATGTGAAGAACTGTCTTAGAACAATTAGCACTTTTAAAACAATAGTTTAGGGGCAGCTAGGTGGCACGGTGGATAGAGCACTGGCCCTGAAGTCAGGAGGACCTCAGTTCAAATCCAGCATCAGACCAAACACTTGACACTTACTAGCTGTGTGACCCTGGGCAAGTCACTTAACCCCACTGCCTAACCAAAAAAAAAAAAAGTAACAGTTTAACATATTCCTTGGAACAATAAAATGATCAACAGTGAATTTAGAAAGTATTCGAACAAAATCATGTATGCTATTAACAAAATATAAAAACCAGTACCCCAAGGAAGATACACAAATATTTCTTCATCACAAAAGAAGAGGACTGAGAAATTTTTTCAAACCATTTGATAAAAAATAAAATTTTACTAGAAGCCTTGTTGGGATCTTTGGGATAAGGCTGTAAAAGAGCTATTTTACTTTGAATGTAACCAGATCAATGCCAAACAAGCTCTTTCTTTACCATCATTTATTTCTCTACGGAGGGATCTTTCCCTCTTACTCCGACATTTCTTTTGCCACTGTAGTTATTGCTGCTACAACTGTCCAGGTAACCGATACCTTATGTCCCAGTTAGGATAGAGGAAGTGATTGGTTGCCTTTCCAGATCCCATGGGGCTCTTAACCAAAGGGGGGAAAAGATACAAATAGGGGGTGGCCTTATCCCAAACAAAGGTGCATTGCCCAAAAGGCCTTGAGTTCTTGCTGTATGACCTAATGTGGGGTGAGGGTAGGGGAGAAGGGCATTCCACTCCCCCAACCTCATGAGTTCAAAGTCTTCCTTGGACCTTGAGGCTGACAGGAAAGAGAGGCCCAAGGGTCAGGGATTGATTCTTAGTATATTCGTGGAGTTCTGCCTCATAATTTAGTTAAATACATCATCAGGATAGACATGAATTAGTCAGAGAGTACATGTGCCCACTCTGAAGGATGTGACTACAGTGTGCTGAGAGATGAGCAAAGCCCCTTTTATCACTTATCTACAGGGAGGTGCTGCATTTGAATGTAGCTATTGTGTTTTTCTGAGTCTTCTTTTTTTTCTAGTTTGAATATGCCCATTTTCTTCAACTGATCCATATATACCAAAGACTCAAAGCCTTTCATTATCCTGTTTACCCTCTGCTGGACGGGCTAAAATTTATCAATGTCCTCTTGAGCCATAGTACCTAGAACTGAACACAATACTGCAAACGAGCTCTGATGAAGACAGAAAATAGAAGAATGATCCTTAAGGAACCTAGACTTTGTAATCAATGAACATTATCCAAGGAACCTAGACTTTGTAATCAATGAAGATTATCCAAGGAAATAATCGAAACTACAAAACATCCCTGCAGGACACCAAAGAGTAAAACTTACAAAAGCCCTAGCAAAATGAGCCGCGGGCCATGTTTCCCAAGCATATTTAGGATAATGAAGGTTAAACACAGCTGCCCTGCCTGCGTCCAGCCAGCTCTGAGAGACTCCGGTGCTTTGGGGATGATGAATCAATTCATTCCCTTACTGAAGAAAGAACAGCCGACTCAGCGAATCTCTAAAAGGAAATAACCCACCTCAATTGCTTTCCTTTTTCTGGAAACAAATATTGTCAGGACCACTTGAACATCTCCCATGAGCAGTGGAGGAAGTCATGCCCTTGTTATAAGGTGGCTGTCAGTTTATGGCAACTGTATTCTACTTGGACGAACTTGAGACTCAGAGCCCTAGCCTCCTTTTCTATTTATGTTCCCTCCCTGAACATAGATCATCAGTTTTAAGATGTATGCATCCAGACATGGAGGCAAATTCATTTGGCTATACTAGATTTCCCTATCAGAGAACACTGGTAGCAAGGGAAGTTTCTGCATTAGCTAATCCAACCATCATCATGAGGCTAAGTCCAAACCCTGGCTTGCTTTTCCAGAAGACATGGACCTTGGTTGAAATTGGTTAGACAGTACAAAGTGGAGGGGAAATATAAAATACCTATTCAGGAGTTTCACAAATTGTCTCATGGTCAAATGTCTAAATATTAAATTTCTGGCAAAGGGTAACAGTAGCTATAAGCTATGTTACTGTTTCCTTAAGTCTTTTCAATGTGTGCTTTTGTGTAGAGAAAATATATGGTCGTACCACACTTGATTAATGTTGTAGATTAAATTCTTTTCTACTCTATATTTTAAAGTTTCCTTCAACATCAACCAAACCAAGCTTTAGCACATTTCCCTCCAAGTACCAGGGTCAGGGGAATGAGCCAAAGATTGTGAGAAAAGTTGTTTGACCCTCCTTTTAGGTAGTCAGGCTCCCCAGGACTTAACCTGATCAACTAGAGGGCTTCCCAGGGACCAACTCTGGTTCTTCATGTTATGCATGAATAGATAATAAATCCCCATACTACAAATTCAAGCCTCAAAATATCCTTGAGAACACAAATCCAAAACCAGATGATTGTCAGAAATGGAAATGTTGCCCACAACCACTCCTATCCATCATCACAAAATTTAAGAATGATGCTTTTCATTGAGGTTGCTATACCAAATATTAATACAGTTATCACTTCCATATTGCAGGAATTAAGGATGTGGTACCCACATGATCTGGGAAATCTGTGTAAAATTTGTTGGTCATCCCTTCATGCTAGGGAAAGTCTGAATCATTATGGTATTAAAAAATAAAATATGTTGATATCATACAATACTATACATATATTTTACGCATTTCTGAGTTTTTAAATTTTTTTCTCTGTCATCTGCTGGTCTTCATGTGTCTCTTCAGCTTCCAAAATTTCTTATTTAATTTCTTATGTCAACCCATGACGTATTGAAAACATGAATAGAAAAGTTGCAATGTATAAGGGATAATTGTAATCTCCAAGCTACATGAAATGAAAGATTTTCAAAATGTAGAGAAACCAGGGCAGCTAGGTGATGAAGTGGATAGAGCACTGACCCTGAAGTCAGGAGGACTTGAGTTGAAATCCGGCCTCAGTCACTTAATACTTACTAGCTGTGTGACCCTGGGCCAGTCACTTAACCCCATTGCCTAGCCAAAAAAAAAAAACCACACAAACAAAATATAGAGAAACAACAAAATAAAAATCATATAGGAACAAGGTAAGGTCCAAATCATCCTCCTGTCATCTTTTCCCCTAACCTTTCCTCTCCCATCTTCCCTATTACTGTGGAGAGCATCAGTCCCTCAGGCTCACAAGCTAAAAGTCATCCTCCACTCTTCACCATCTCTCACCCCACCTATCTAAGCTGGTGCCAAGGCCTGTTGATTTCACCGTTGCAATACCTCTCCAATAGGCCTCTTTCTCTCCTTGGACACTGCTGCCATTCTGGTGCAGCACCTCATCACCTCATTTGGACTATTGCAACAGCCTGATGATGGTTCTACCTGCCTTGATTCTGACCCCATTCCAATTCATCCTCCATTCAGCCACAAAAGTAATTTTTCTAAATAAAGTACAGGTCTGACCATGTTGATCCCTTATTGAATAAACTCCAATGGCTCCCTATCTCCTCCAGGATCAAACATAAATTGCTCTATTTGGCATTGAAAGCCCTTCATAATTAGCCCCCTCTTACTTTTCAGGCCTCTTACACCTTATTCACCAACACATCCTTTTTGATCCAGTCATACTGGCCCTCTGGCTGTTCCATGAACAAGACACTTCACTTCTCAGCTCCAGGTATTTTCTCTGGCTGCCCCTGCTCCCATGCCTGGAAAGCTCTCCCACCTCAACTCTATCTAGTTTCCTTTAAATCCCAAATAAAATCTCATCTTTTATAGGAAGCTTCCCAATCTCTCTTAATTCTAGTGCCTTTCTTCTGTTAATTATTTCCTATTTATCCTGTATATAGTTTGCTTTGTATATATTTGCTGTCTCCCACATTAGATTGTAAGCTTTTTGGAGACAGGGACTAGATTTTGCCTCTTGCATACTTTGCAATCAGCATGGTGCATGGCACACATTAGGGGCTTAGTATTGATTGTTTGATCTCAGGCATCCTACTAGTCTTCTACTAAAGTTGGTCCCAAAGATGTTTTCAGTGAGTCTACAGAAGATGAGCTTATATCCCAACACTTTTACCCAATTATAAAAAAACCCAGTTATTTTATTTACCTGTGCCACAGCATGAAGAACATTTAACACTAAAACACAGTAGAAGGATAGGAACTCGTCCCAAGA
The DNA here is from genome assembly GCF_003287225.1 of Phascolarctos cinereus. NCBI lineage: Eukaryota > Metazoa > Chordata > Mammalia > Diprotodontia > Phascolarctidae > Phascolarctos > Phascolarctos cinereus. The sequence goes on from NW_027556402.1 coordinate 18,422,087, forward strand.
CCGCTTCTATATTAAATCCTTTGAAAATGAATATAATAAAATTAATAACAATAAATTAGTATAATTGACATTTATACAGTAGTTTGAAATTTTCTGTGTACTTTATGTACATTATTTCATTTGACATTCACAACAATGGATATTGTACCTATTACTATTCCCGTTCTACAGAAGAGAAATCTAAAGATCAGAGAGATTAAATTACTTATATGGGCAAAACAGCTATTCAGTCAACTTGCCAAGAGTTCTAGAGTGGCATATATATACACACAGACACACACATACATATATATATATATGTATATGTATTTTTTATATATATATATATGTATATGTATATGTATATATGTGTGTGTATGTATGTATGTGTGTGTATATATATGTATATGTATGTGTATGTATACACACACACACACATACACACACACATACTTTTTTTTGCTCAGGTCTGGAACTCAAACAGTGAAGAGGGAGCCCTGATCAGCAACAATGCCAACTCATTGCCAAGCCAGTGAATAAGACCATCTATAAGACTTTTGCTGCTATTGTGCTTTTGTATTTGGAAAAGTTTTTAAGTTAGAGTACATAGCAATGCTGGTGCACACGTACTTGATGTCCCACCACTTTAAGAGGGAACCACCATAAATGGGTATTCTCCATGAGTGGCACCATAAGAAGGGTGAAAACTCAATTTTGTGAGTTGAGCCATGGGGTAATGGGCAGATGACCTATCAGGTTCTGCCTTTATCAGTGGAGTGACATGTTGTTGGGCCCAGGCATAGCCATTATTAAAGTCTCTGTACCCACTCATCTCATGAGGCCATGTTTCTATGACCAGTGAAATGGGGGTGTGATTGACTGATCTGGAAAAAGAGTCAAGAATATCCTTTAGCTCTTCCTCTATGGTGAGGGCATTTCTGTTGAGCCTTAGAAACAAATAATCACTTCCTAGCATGATACAGAAACAACTAGATTCAAGATAGTAATTTGATCACATATTTCTAAGGGTATGGCAATGGAGACAGCACACTATACTGCTTTTTACCAGCTAAAATGGCTGGCCTTCCATGTAATGGATCATAGACTCACAGAATGAGAGCTGTAAGGGACCTCAAATGCTGTCTAATCTAATCCCCTCATATTTTAGATGAAGAACCTGAGACTCAGAGTTTAAATGACTTGATATGTAAGATGCAAAAGTAAGCCAAGGTGACATATATACTGCCTCTAAGGTCCAAAAAGCCAAATAAGACAGGAATATGACTCTAGAAATCTACAACTTTTTTAAAAGGAACAAAGCAGGTAATGAGAGAGAGTGAGAGAGAGACCGAGAGAGAGAGAGAGAGAGAGAGAGACAGAGAGAGACAGAGAGACAGAGACAGAGACAGAGAGAGAGAGAGACAGAGACAGAGAGAGAGAGAGAGAGAGAGAGAGAGAGAGAGAGAGAGAGAGAGAGTGGTGGTGAATAGTATTGTGTGCAAGATATATTGTAGTGCAGAATTATAGGAACCAGAGGGGAAGACATGGGAGATCGTCTTAGGGTACTGATCAGTAGAGATAGAATTAGCAGTGTTATTGTCATTGGATTATACTACAGACCACCTGAACATAAGGAAAAAATAGATGTGTGATTTGGGAAACATATCACAACTTGACCATCATGGTATGATATGAGTGGTATGACATTTCAGTTAGCCAGACATTTTCTGGAGCTCTGTTTCTGTCTAAACCAGAACAGCAAACAATTTCTTGTTTTGCCTTAATGATAATTTCATCCTTCAAAAAGTAAGAAAACCAGCAAGAGTCAATCTGATCTGCAAATAATTCTCTCCAAAAAAAGATCAACGGGATGGGCATAATAGAAGAAGTAGCCAGTCCACCTTAGAATTTGTCGTAGGGAAAGAGACGAAGACTAAGCAGAGTCCAACATAGATTTTAGAAGGGCAGATTGTAAATAGGCAGAATATCATGGACAAAGATTTTCCAGGGAATTTTGTCACATTGTCTTTGAGTGTGTATATATTAAACATGCATTTGTTACCTTCTGACTGTAGCTAATGCCTCCAGTGAGAGAAGGAAAATCATAAATAGATTAGTATGTTGTACCTTTGCTCAATCTAATTTTGTTTGTTTCATTTTGAGAATGTGTCTCCCAAAGGGCCCTGGGCCTGGGCCCAAGTGGCCCAGGCTGGAAGTATAGCAGCTGCTCGTAGACCTGACCCCACCTTTGTTTGAAAGTGGAGTTTGGATCCACTCCAACCTGGGCCAGATTGACCCTCCTTAAGCAGCTTGTGACCTCCTGCCCCCAGAGTTTTGCATATTGATACCACACTTAATGTGAACATCCAGGTGGATTAATCCACTGAAGCTCAGAACTCCTCACTTCAGGTAATTCACTAGCCTCATCCTTCCCAGTATCAGGTATTACAGGCATGTGGTGCCATGCTCAGTCCTTGCTTCTAAGGCTAAAGATTTTCTTTTCCTTTAAAAATACATTTTATTCATTACTTCTATCTTCATATCGCTGTAATTTGAACCTTCTCCTTTTCCCCTACCCATTGAACCTCCCCTATAAAAATTAATCACAATTAGTCCAAAATAACAAAATGACCACTTCTGACAATATAGACAATATACTCCACTTTATCCATTCACTGAGGCTTTCATCATTTTTTTTTCCCTATGCCATCACTCTGGGTATAATTACTCAATTTTCTTTCCCTGATTTTTTTCCTTTATATCGTGGTAGTTATTGTGTATGTTGTTTTTGGTTCTACTTATTTCATTCTGCATCAGTTCAAACAAATCTTCTCATATTTGTCTATGAATATTTTCATAACTTAGGGACTGTAATTTAAATTATAGAATTTAAGACCTGGAAAGGAGATCCAATCTCTCTTTATCCACCCCTCCTATTTTATAAATGAAGAAAATGAGACCTAGAGAATTAAGTGAACTGCCTGAGATCACAGACACAACTAATTAGAGGCAGAGATGGAACTTACAACTCACATCTCACTCTTATCAGAATTCAAAGCATATATAATTTTGTGCCTTTTATATGCCCTTTGCCTTTTACACAAAGGAGCCAATTTCACTTGAGTGTACATCTTCTCAAGCTATTGTATTTTTTAGAAATTTTATTTATTTTATATTTAATTTATGAAATAAAACAGCTATTTCTATAATACTGTAGAATAAAAAAAGATGAGTGCACATGAAACTACAAATCTATTATGTACAGTTTGCTATTCCTTTTAAATATGTAATAGAGTTATCACTTTTTTTCCTCTTTTCTCCCCTTCTTTCACCCTAGAGATGGCTACTTGACATAAATATATGTGTATATTGAGAAGGGATCTTCTCAAATTGTCTTAGGAAGACATGCTTTACTTCATGTTTATTTCTGCTGCTCTAAGGTAATGTTCTGTCTTTTTTTTGTGGAGGAAATTTGGAGAGTTGAACGTTTTCTGACCTAGACCAGAATCCTCTCCCCATCTACTCTTTATATTTCTTGCATTATGTAGCTTTTTCTATGTTATCTTCCCCATTAGACTGTGAGCTCCTTGAGATCAGGGACAATGTTTTTGCCTGTCTTTGGATCTCCAGCACTTAACACAGTGCCTGAAACATAATATTAAATATATTTCTAGGACTAGTGAAATGGGGCTAAAATTGACTGACCTGGAAAAAAAAATGTTTTTTCATTCATTCATATAGTCACAGACATTAATCTCATCTGGTCATTATGTTCTATTTCAGCATGTTTGAATCAAAGCAGGATGGATTTGGGGGACATTTCTTTTATGAACCTCTGCTCCTTCTTGGCATAAAATTGTCCCAATGTCACCTTTATATATATCCTATCTCCTTGAAGACAATCTCATTCCTGAGTACCTAAAGAGTCAGAATGAATGCTTCATTTCCCTTCATCTGGAAAGTGATTCAGACAAAAGCCACATAATAAATCCAAATGACTGTTAGAAGCAAAGTATTGCAACTATCAGAAAGGAAAAAAATCGTAACCAGCCAAACCGTGGAACAAATTTTACTACATACATAAACTAATGAAGTTAAAATTTATGTTTTAAAGTACTTGACCAAATTAACACAAGTCCATAGTCTCATCTAATTTCAAAGGTAGAAAGTCTCCTTACAGCCTGCTCTCATACTGGATTGTAAGCTCCATAGTAGCAGGAAAGTTATTTTTATCTAAAACTTGTATCTCCACCAGCACCTAATCCTATCCTTTGCACATAGTACGAAGCTAATCCATGTTTGCTGAATGATTGAATTAATTGAAAGACAAGCCAAATTATTTTGTTTGTACTATTGAATGTTACTTGAAATAATTGGGCTCTTATCTGGGAAATGTCTTTGTTATACAGAAATTTCTGTGGCAATCGTTATAATAGGACATGACCTATATTGTGGCCTCTGAAAATAAGTTTATTCTTAATGGTGATGACAGCACCATTATACTTGATCATAACCATCTGTGGCCTTGAGAAGAATTCCAGAAAATTGAATTATCTGGTGTAATGGTCTAGAAATGATATCTTTTTAGTGCCAGCACATAATTGCAGACTCTCAGAGCTTAGAGGGATCCCAAAGGACATCTAATCCAAGCTATACTAGATTAACACCCCACCCCAAAATGATACATGGCTGACAAGGGTCTTCCAACCTATGATAGAAAACATCCACTGAGGGGTACTCACCCCATTCCAACTAGTCCATTCCACTATTAGATGACTTTACTTGTTAGAGAGTTTTTTTCTTTCATGAAAATGAAGTTACCTCTCTACAATTTATACCCATTTCCCAAACTCTGTATTCTTGGATCAGGTAGAACATGCCTAATACTTCTTTATCATGATAGTGTTACAAATACACCTATCACATCTTCTCTAGGTCTCCTCTTCTGCTGGCTAACCCGTCCCACTCCCTTCCACTAATCCTTCTGCTGCAATATTTCCAGTCCTATCACTGTCTTAGTTACCCTCTTTTGGGAATCTAAGTTATCAATATGTGGCCTCTAGAAATGAATACAATATTCCAGGACCATTCTGCTAAAGGCATTGTCAAATGTAATGGGTCTCAGTTCACAAGAGAAAAACTATGTAGAATTATGAGTGGTTATTAATGAGAAAATGCAGAAAAAAAAACTTTCCAGGAAAAAGTATCTAGCTTTCTCTAGTGGCTGATTTTATTGTTTTTTTTCTTAAGACTGCCTATCCTGAATTTTTTTTTAAAAAATCAGCACATTTATGAAACATTTACCACATATGGTTAAAAAAAAAGAGCCTTTGTTATTGACCCATCCATAGCAAATAGTGTATATGGATTTTATCTGATGTCAGTTCTTATTTATTATAGTATAGCCTCTTTTCTCCAGGAAATTTGGGATGCAACTTTAAAAGTACTTTAGAAGCTTCAGATGAAAGGAAATATAGGTACAAAATATTCAAGTATTTCTCTACAGAGCTGGATAATATTAATAATAATATTGTACCCATAGTAAATCTTAATTTTTCAAAATTACTCAAATGATAGTTTTAATAACTTTAGGCAGTTACCTCAATAACTGGAGTCTTTGTCAAATGGAACATACATGCCATTTATGCCTTAATATTTATTGTATAACATCTTTAATTGGAATCTTTTGACTACCCAAGCTAACATTTTCTTTTAACTGAATAGCCTGATCTTAGCAAATCAGCATATTGCTGATATTCCCTCAATAATGAATAAATATACCTACTGATTCAAGTTATTTCACCCTATGACTCGTTTTTTGTAGAATAAATGTTCATGGTTTACTATTACTATCTTTCTGCATTTGTTGGTGTGTTTTTTCCTAACATATGGTCAATGTTTTTTAAAGATGCCAGGCACTGTTGAGAAGTATGTGTACTCCTTTCTATTACCTTCATTTATCACCAGAAGCCTATCCTATCTAACTTCTAAAACCTTCATCAGGTGCTTAATTTCTTTCTAGATATCAATCTAAAGCTATGCAAAAACATCACTAAAACTTTAACAGAAAACAAGTCAATGATGAAGCAAAATGAGATTTTCAATGACTATATAACATTTAACAAAAGTAAATTTAGTTAACAAGAACATTGATTCAGTTGATGTTAGCCCCCTTCACTTTCTCGTTTTTCATGGTCACACATCAGGCCAATAGGATACGTCTGATCTGAAGAGAACCTGACTCCTTTTGCCTCAATCTTCAATTCTTAAACCAATTAAGTTAGAGAATGATTGCATTGTCTTTGCAGGGGGCAGAGGGGAGACAAATAAACAAAAAATAAACAGAAAACTAGCTCAGCTAAGTGGAGAAGACATTGATCCTACCACATTTCCACCCCTTCCTGACAAAATGCTAAAAGATCTTTCATCACTTAAATGGCCTTAAGGCCATTAATAGATATCCCTTAACTCAGAGAAGCAAGAACCTGACATAAGTGGCACTGGAGGATGAATACAGCTCAAAGGAAAAAAAATCAAACAAAATGAAGGCAGAAAGCAGTAAAAAAAAAAAAGAACAATAGAACAATAAGCAATGGAGGAACGGAGTTCATGGGGGTGGCCACAGTGAATCTCATGACAGAAAGTGATAATGTTGAAGAGAAGTGCCATAGTGTATATGGTAGCACTTCTGGCACAGTCACTGGTCCTTCTCCCAGGTTAGGTGAGTTTCCCTCTACCACACTCTTTTTCTTGGGGTCAGGGTTAATACTGGACTCACCTAAACCACCACACATTTAGTGTTCTTCTCCATAAAAAGAGAATGGCAAATCTTTGCCTCCTGCTCTCCCAGAAAAGTCTGCTAATGGGTTGTTCCTCTTCTTCTATTGAGCCTCAATAGTTATGCAGGGACAATTTCACCTCCCTCCTATCATTAGAAAGCAAGAACCTTCCCAATAACTCTACCTCTTGGTCTTGAATATGAGAAATGATAAGTCTTGCCCCTAGGTATTGTAATGACAGCAATGTATAGGGGACTGATCAATTCCAGATTATAGTAAGCAAAAGGCCACAGTGGACCTACCTGTTTTGCTCCTGGTATTGGTACCTATCATGCTGGGACCTCTGTCACTGCCGACATAAACCATGCTACCTACTATTGGACTCTGTAGGCCAAGATGTCACTGGCCTTGTCTGACCAACCACACCTCTAAGGTAAGGAATAGTCACATAGAAGGGCTCATGCAATTCCAACAGACCCAAACCAAAAAGAATAGGCTTTGACTCCTCCTCTTGTTAGCAGTCAGCCTCTCAAGCAGAAATTTTCCTTGCTTTTAACCAGTTTGGACTAATAGATGTCTTGATCTCAAATTAATAAGGCTCACAGCAAGACTGGGAATGTCTATCTTAGGATCACAGTTAGCTAATCTGTGTTTAGACAAAACAGCAGAAGCATCAGTCTCAGACTCATCTGTGCCAATACGTATACTCACCATGTTCAACCATTCAAGCAGTCACCATTTCAGCTGTGGTGAGGCAGAGAACCCCAACTCCACCTCTCCCTGGAAAAGTGAGGAAGAGACGTAACCCCCTACTGGGGAAGGAGAGAGAATCGAAGGATCATCCAGGAATTCCTACATCATCTCAAAGCACCATATCATTCATCACTCTGCACCCCCCAATAAATGATCTTGCTAGAAGTGTCCTGAAGTCCCACAGATTAAAGGAATCATCCATTTGTGTCCATTAAACCCCTTCCCCACTTCCCCCATTAAATACTTTTTGTCCTCAGCAAATCAACTGTGATACATTTGTCACATTTGTCCACATTTCCAATTCGGGAAAGGTCTCTGGGATCTGGGGGAGGCTCAAGTTAATGTCCTTTCAAATGTTGCCCCTAGTACTTGCAGTAAATGCTCTTCACAAAGTTCATATAGCACAGTTAGTATCCTATTAAATGCCATAGAATGAGTTCCAAACGGTCTATTCAGCACAGTTTTTAGATAGTCCCTAAATCACTAGTCCTTAGTGAGGGCCTAGGTGACCTCGAGAGTATATTTGGCCCTACTTAACTAGTTTTGAACTCCTACGAGCTCATCATAATCTTTCCTTGGTGGCTTTCCCCAATAACCCCCATAGAAACTGGGGTATCATCAGTGATTCTCTGATATTCCAAGTTGGGTGGAGTCTTTTAGGGATGCCTTAGGCTTGAGTAGGGCTAAAGAGCCATTGTTGCCCCAGTGATTGACAATGGTACAATTTTACCAGCTCCCCCTTCCCATAGGCTAGTGATTGATTTTCTCCTTATTAACTCTATGTTCAAGAGATATACCTACAGCTTCTTATAGGAAAGGGTGTCATCACACTCTGCCTATATGAAACTATAAGATCTACATCTTATCCCCAGTCCTATTCTTTGAGCTGTATTTTATGGCTGCCCCTAACTCTGGCTCAAATTTTATAAATTGGCCTGCTCATACCTGTATGACAATGTGATAGCGCAGATCCATAGCTAAAGTTTTGGCAAGCACTTTGTGCTGCATGGGGTCATGGTGGAGTGGAATAGATCTATTCTACTGTTCCCATATCTTTTAGAAATTTTAATCCCTCCCTTGCTGAACCTCATCAGAGAACCATCTTCAAAAGCTACTCATCTTTATGGGAACAAGCATATACAACTCCCACCTTAGCAATCTGAAAAAGGGCAATAGACTGACTCCACCCAGGGCCACTAGCTGATTCTATTGACTTGATAAAAACAAGCCTTCTGTGGATTCCCTAGGACTATGGGGCTCTGTGGTTCTGCTGCATCACGCCCCCATCAAGTTCTAATGACTCATGAAGTTGTTATTTAAACTTTTTCTGCAGTCTTCCAAGTTCCTAGGTGGTGAAAACCTGACCATCCTTTCCTGAAAGAAATGACCCTCCCCTTGCCCAGTAATGCAGTGAACCTAAGTTTCTTTCTACCACTGAGGCAGACTCAAGTCTTATATTGACTCTTGCTCCCAATAAATTCTCTAGACTCAGTGGGATTCAACACATTTTCCAGAGAGAGCTCTTGGTTCATATTCTGGAGTCATACTTCCTGGCTATGGCCATATTCATGCTTCCAAAAATATCACTCCTTTCACTAATGTTGTTCATAAGTCCATTCGTTGCCCCTCTGCCTTCAGGTCATATTCTTTACAAGCCAAGAACACCTGTATCTCTGTTTCTAGTTCATGAATGTATGATGCCCAAAACTGACAAGAATCACTGAATCTGTTGGTCACAGGTTCAAGGGAAATGGTGATGTAGTGGAAAGTAATCAAATTTTCTCCAAAATTCTCATATCTCCCTAGTCACAAACCCAGGTGCCAAAAATAGTCTCAATTCATAATCTCAAATCTCCCCAAAATTAATAATTAAAACAAAAAACCCCCTAAGGATTGCCCAAAGAATGACACATTCCTGTCCAGACAAAGGATACATCGAATCCCCTTGCAATATGATGATGTTTGCTAGGGCTTGGAGAAGATGGGGTTGACCTAGGATGCTTGCTGGAGAATTATGCTAGCATGTTTTAGATCTAAGATAGCTCCCTTGAACATGAAGTCAGAATTCTTCGAAGGACAAAACACGTCTTGAATGAAAATGGGAGGAGAAGCATAGAAACAAATCCTAAAGGGAAAAGCAAAAGTGAGCCCTTTCTCTATCTAGTTATTTTTGAAATAGAACCTATTTCTGGTACCTTGTTTCTGACTCTGTTTCCTTGTGAACTGAGAGATATTTGTAAATAACTACATAAATCAATAATGTATAGAGCAAGAGACTTTTATTATACTTATTCCTTCCCACAAAGGAAGGCAGAAGGCTTAGCTTGAAATGTTATTTGGGTAGTGGATAATGGGGGAAAAAGAAGAGGGGTTCAGGGCAAACAATTCCTTGAGTTCCAACTGGTGAGGTTGGGGTAAAGATACAGCTGGAATTCAATCAATGAAGGGTTAAGTCAACAGATGTTGAACACAAAAGTTAGGAGGAAGAAGATGGAGATCAGTGGGGGTCCTTCTGGTGAAGACCTGAGGAGACCCCCAGAAACTCTGTTATTCCTCCTTATTGAGGTATAGGTTCTATCCCCTCTACCAAGAGGAGGAGTGTCTGTCTCAGGGTGTCTGTTAACTAATCTATGCTTGGAGGAAGAGACAAAGCAAAAGTCAATTCACATGCTATAGCTGCCATCTTCAAAGATTCCAGCAGTCATCATTTCTGCTGAATCCAACTTAATGGTGCATTGCTTTGTATAGGGAGAGGGAACTAACCCCAATTCCCACCTTACTTCAGACATTAGAAACAGGACAACTATTGAGCATCTAGGAAGAGTCTGACCACCTTCTCTGATGTCATAAATGTGGAATGATTTCATATAGTGTTGCTATAATTCATAAAAGTTGCTAGGAATAATTATAAAAGAATGCGTTTTCCGCTGAATTCACTTCATTTTGTTTTAGGAATCATTTATGAATGTCAGCTATGGATCAGGTGCTAGCTACATAAAGATGAAAGCTGAAATAATTCCTGCCCACTTCAGACATATATTCTACTAGCGGAGGTGGGGAAAATAGGCACACAGAAATGCAAATAAAATATTTGGGTGGGATGTGGAAGCACAAGCAACTGGGGAAATCAGGAAAGTCCCACATCTGCTCTTCTCTGCATCCTGTGGTCAAAACTGAACAATGTTTGTCCTATACTCATTTGAAAAAAGGAGGGATACAGGAAACTAGTTCAGGAGTGAGTGTTAGAGAGAGCTTCATTAGAAAATTTTATTTTTAACAAGAACTTGACTATAATTCTTCTAAATTAGCAAGCAATTATTAAGCTTTTTCTGTGTGCAAAGCATTGTGCTAGATTCTGTGTAAACCACAACAAAAATGAAATGATCCATACTATTTATTCAAGTAACTTCTACTCTACAGGAGGGATGAAAGGCACATAAGGATAATTAAATATTAGGTAATTTAAGGAAGTAGAAAGGATTAACCACTGGGGGCGGGGTTATCAGTGAAGGCTTTGGGTAGGAGGTGGAACCTGATTTAAGACTACAAAGGAGATAAGGATTCTGAGAATCAGAGATGAGGAAGTGATGCAGTCTAGGCATGGGGAGTGCTTGTGCAAATACACGAAGGTGGGAGATCAAATGTCAATTTTGGTGGATAGCTAGTAGCCCAATTTGATTAGAACAGACAATGTATGAAGGGGACTATAGAAATTAATAAATAATATGAAAGGTAGGTTGAAGCCTTATTTGCAAAAGTGAAGAGTTTGTATTTTTGTAATCAGAGTTAAGTCAGTAAAGGCAATTTTGAATGGAAAAGTGATCTGATTGATTACATATGTGCCTTAGGAAGTTTATTTTGACAATGCTGCCATAGAGAATCATGGGATCATCAAGTCCTAGGTCTAGAGAACTGAAAGCATACTAAGAATAAATCTAGTTCAATCTTCTCATTTAACAAATGAGGAAACTGAAGTCCAGACAGTCTAAGTAATTTGCCCCAGATCACACAGGATCTCTAAATATCAGAGGCAGAATTTGACACCAGTTTTTGACTGAAAAGCCAGTACTTTTTTTTATTGGACCTCTCTCCTACGAAAGCAGTGAGACCCATCAAGCTTCTGCAAGGTAAGAGGTGATACAATGATGTGGGCCTGAGTCAAGGAGGTAGAGTAGAGAGAGGGGGATTTATGCCTGAAAAGTTGTGGAGACAGAGTTGACAAGACTCGGTGATGGCTTAGATATTAGGAAACTGAGGGAGGGTGATGATGACCCCTATGTTATGAAGGAGGTAGAATATAATGTTTTCATAAGAAAGACATAGGAAACTTCAAAGGAGGAATTGGTTTAAGTAGAAGGAAACTCATTTTGTCTCTGGATATAGTGAATTTTAATCTTATACACTCATAGGCTTTGAAAGTTGCACTAATTCAGAAGAAATAGGTCTGAATTAGTGGCTGGGGAGTCTAAAAAGTAATGTTAGGAAAATCATTTACAAGCAGCTATACTCTGTGTCTTAAATTCTAGCCATTAGAAGTGAAGTCAGCATGTATATTACTACTAATAATTCACATTTTTATAGTTTAAGAGTTTATAAGATAAATTCCTAGGAAAAATAAATGCCTTTTTTTGGAAGAGTCTAGAGCCATAATTATATGGTACAGGCAATTCCTGGTAAAGAAATTCCTCACCAAAGAGAAATCAGTTCTGGAAGTTAAATAATTTGCCCAGAGTAAAACAATCAGCATAAGTCAGCAGTAAGACTAGAACCCAAGACATTCTGACTTCCAGGCCAGCACAAACCAACCATTCTATCTAGTGTATTCTCCTCAGCTTCCTGCCAAGTCCATTATGCCACACTGTCCTAGATGTAGCTCAATTTTGAGGTTGATTTAGCAGGAAAATGGAGACTTGAAAAGACCCTCAGTCTGTATTTCCAACATAACTTTCATAGCAAATTAGAATAGCCAGCCCAAAATAGATGGTATTTCACCATTGTCTATTAATCTTCTCCTGACATCATATTTCAGGTATAGTTTGGTCAGTGACTGTGCTGTATGCTGTCAGAAATCAATTATTATACTTGAGGCATTTATAACCTCTGATCCAATACCTGAGAAGCCAAGATGCACAGAATTGTAAAACATAAAGCGTTAGATGGGATCTCAGAGATATCACCCCTCATTGTGTGGCTGGCAAAACCAAGGTTGGGGATGTTGAAGTCTCTGCTGCAGTGTAATCATTAACTAGTGAGTTCTCCTGACCAGCATAGATCATTCCAAAGGGCTTTATTCTGTTTGCATTTTCAGTTATATTTAACAGGGGAGGTGTCTGGGGAAAGGGAATGGTAACTTTGTTATTGTCTATGCCAGGCTGAATTTGTATTAAGTTAATACTAAATGCCTAAGTAAAATATGAATGAATTGTAGATTACCCCACTGTCCTATCTCTCCTCCATCAACACCAGTGGAAGGGGAATTTCACTTTAAAAGAGGTTTGTTTAATGATATTCAGTGAAATCCATATGAAGCTATGGTAGTGACATCTAGGCATTATAAAATACAAGAGCTAGTAGGGCTCAGAGGTCACATATTCTAATGCAAACAAGACACTCCATTTCTCAGTTCTGGGCATTTTCTCTGACTGTCCCCTCACCCTACCTGGAATGCTCTTCTCCCTTACATCCAGACCCCTTGGCTGCCCTAGCTTCCTTTAAACCCCAACTAAAATCCCACTTTCTACAGTAAGCCTTTCCCAAACCTTCTTAATTCCAGCACCTTTCTTCTGTTATTTCCTACTTTTCCTGTATATAGCTTGTTTGTACATACGTTTTATTGCTATTTTCTCCCATTAGATCGTTAACTCCCTGAGAGTAGGGTTGACACAATCATGATGGAGCCTCAACTTTCAACCTTATTTATTTTCACTTTTTTACGAGTTGCCCAAACTATAATGCTTATGAGTCACAGAAGGGTCCTTTAAAATGCCCTGGGGAATCCTGCCATGGGATTATTTTTTAGAAGAATAACTCACAGAAACCATTATTTTCATGGGTGTTTTCACGAGCACCTTCAATAAGAAACATAGCTGACTCATGTTTCTTCTGACTGCCCCCACCTTTTTTCTTTTGTCCCCAGCACTTAGTCTGCTACCTCCTGGCACATAGTAGGTGCTTAATAATTCTTTATCAACTGTTAGTCTCATTCTACAAATAAGGAAAGCATGGTCATATAAAATACTCTCAATTTTATAGCTACAGAAAGTTAGATTTAGAGAAATCATAGGATTATAAATTTGGGAATGAAAGGAGGCTGAGAAGTCATCTGATTGAGTTCTCTCCTTTTGCTGAGAAGGAAACTGAGATCCAGAGAGATTCTACAACTTGCTCAGGATCATGCAGCCAATCAATGGCAGATCCAAAATTTGAACACACATCTTCTGGCTCCAAATTCAATGTTCTTTACAAAGCTCTATGCCTTCCAAATCATTTCAGATCCAAGGCTTACTCATTTTAGTCAGCAGAAGCATGAGTCAGTTACATTTTCTTGTTGAAGGTGCTCATGGGAAAACACCCAGGAAAATTATGGTTTCCATGAGTTATTATTTTAAATAGTAAGTTCATGACATTATTCCCCCAAGCATTTTAAAGGGCCTTTTTGTGACTCATGAATATTACAGTTTGGGCAGCTCACGAAACACAAAACGAAAACGCATGAAGATTTGAAGTTGACACTCAGTCATGATGGTGTAGGTCCATGAAGGTCCTTTTAAAAGTCAACATCCCTGTCACAAGTGGGCGTACTGAAGCTTCCCCCTCCTACATCACAATGCCTAATGGCAGGATATTTACAATTAGACAACTTCCTGTTTACAAAAAAAAAAACATATTAACAGGAAACTCACTACAAAGAATGTATTTGTTGCAGAATCTGTAAAACTTGGAAAACCAAACACAAGATGAGTGTTTAGCATGAAACTGACATTCTAGAGGTCGTATCACAATCAAATAAAGCCAAACTCAATCCATGGGATTATCACAAAGCCATATGACAAACATTGGACTTTTCTATAATATATAATGGTGTGTTGTATAATTTTAGTGACCAAGCAAGGCTATGAAAAAGAGATAAGAAAATGTACTTCCCTTTTTTTGCAGAATTTAGGGACTATGGCTATCATGTGCTAACCCATACATTGTATTAATTAGCTTTTCCTAACTCCTTTTTTTCTTCTTTTTTCTTCATTGTTATAACAGATGGCATACTGAATTATATTGTGAAACAAAAGTGATGTCAAGACAAAATGTATCAATATAATTTAATTACATGTATAAATACACATGTATGCATTATATAGTTCAATTTAATTCAATAAAAACATGGATATATTTATGCATTAGATGTATACATATATGTACACATGTATATATTTTAGATAAAATTTGAATAAATGTGTGTGTGCATATGTAAACACACACACACACACACACACATATAAATAGGGGCATCTAGTTGTCCAAGTTGAGAGAGTACTGGGTGTGGAGTCAGGAAAACTCATCTTCTTGAATTCAAATCTAGTCTCAGACACTTACTAGCTGTGACACTACAGGAAAGTCACTTAACCCTGTTTGGATCAGTTTCCTTATCTATAAAATGAACTGGAGAAGGAAATGGCAAACTACTCTAGTATCTTTGCCAAGAAAACCCCAAATAGGGTCACAGAGAGTTGGACATGATGGAAACATCTAAACAATAACAACAAAAATACATATACATTATATTGATATATTTTGTATATAAGGTGTTCAAAAAGTCTTAAAAGAGCATTTTTTCTTTCTTTCTTTTTTTTTCAAGCAGGCCAATGATTTCATTGTTGCAAGTGAGGGAGCTCCCTCTGCCAGTGCATGGACTTTTGCACTGTGGCATAGATTTAGAGAAATTTCTGGTACACTGACAGATTGTCTTACTAACAATCACACAGATAGAATACATCCAAGGTGGAACTTTAATGTAAGTTTTCATAACCCCTAGGCCAGTTCTCTAGTGTATAAGTGTATATTAATTGTGTCTTATCTATTTATAGAATCAAAGAATGTAAGAGTTGGGAAGGGTCTTAGAGACTTTCAATTCTTTGGGTCCAATCCAATTTTACAGATGAAGAAACAAAAATGAGAGGTAATGGGTCAAGGTCATACAGCAAGTAAATGTCTTAACTTCTAATCCAATGCTCTTTTCATTGTATCATACTACTCCCATTTTAATGAATATAATAATAATAATAAACATTTATATAACACTTTAATCCTTTATACAATTAATACTTCAACACAAAATGCCTTATATTTATATACATATATAGATGTAAAACCTCATTTATTCCTCACAACAAAGCTATAACATAAATGCTATTATTATCATTCCCATTTTAAAGACGAGCAAACAGAGGTTGGCAAAGATTAAGTGACTTGCCCAGGACTCTAGTCTGAGGCAGAATTTGAACAAACATCTTCCTGTCTCAGAGTAGAAAGAGGCTTAAAGTGAGATTTATTCATTTTTGTTTGAAATTAGAAGTTATAATCAAATCAGAGCCCAGTTTCATGTATTTGCAGAGATGTTTTACAAAACATTAAATACAATTTTGTTCAAAGTAAATAAACACTCATCAAAATGGAAATGCTTTTATAGATCATGATGTCTTTACAATGAGTGATTCAGATTATGTGTGGAGGGATCAGGTGTAGAATGAGTACATGTAGGGGGCAGTTAGGTGGCACAGTGAATAGAGCACTGGCCCTGGATTCAGGAGGACCTGAGTTCAAATATGGCCCCAGACACATAATATTTACCAGCTGTGTGAGCCTAGGCAAGTCACTTAATTCCAATTGCCTCACCAAAAAACAAAACAACAACAAAAAAAGAATGGAGTATATGTCTATATATGTACATACATATGTGCAGATATGTGTATGTGTGTGTATACCTATATGTATGTGTATGCATGTGTATATGTGTGTGTATATAATGTATATGTACATATATACATGTGTGCGTGTGTGTGTGTGTGTGTGTGCTTGTGTGTGCTTAATTGTGGTCTTCTGTGGGAAGGCAGGGAGGAAGGGGAAAAAAAGAGCAAAGTAAAAATGTGCACAGCAGAGAACAAAAGAAAACTTACAAGGAAGCAAAGAAAAGATGGACAGCTCTTGAACAGCATGTAGTATTTATCATACAGGCTTTCTTGAATGAAAATTCATTGCTATCTATTTTAAATCCTCTCATATTCTGCTGTGCGCATGACATACTTTTGTTCTTTTGTTACTTTGTATTGAAGTTTCAATATTTAAGTTTATGATATGTTTCTTCTTCTTTTCTCTAGTCTGTATTTGAGTTCTGGTGTTTGAGTCTAAAATTTTAAAAGATGCTTTAAAAAAAGCAAATCTAGAAGTTTCTGTTAAAATAGCTCAATGAGACATTATGTTGATATCCCTAGAAAAGGCATTTGAATCTGAGGCAAAACCACTTTTCTGGCTATTTTCCATTGGGTGAATTTGCCAATGTTTCTTTTCCCTTTTCTATGTTTATTTATAGCCAGTATGTTAGAAAAATTACTGGAAGGAAATAAAAACCAATGAGAAAAAAAGGGGGGGGAAAGACATAGAAGACCTGCTGTCAGAAAGTAGAACAAGATAATCATGATACAAATACAAATCACCCCAGAAAAATGGGGGTAGTGTCTCATCATTATGCTCGATTCCTCCATACCTCTCTACAGACATTAAAAAACTGGAACTATACAGTTTAACCATTAATATGTAAAATATGGGCAGGTGGGTGGCTCACTGGTTACAATCCTGGGCTTGGAAACAGGAAGACATCTTTAGGACTTCAAATCTGGTCTCAGACATTCACTTCAACCTGTCTGCCTCAGTTTCCTCATCTGTAAAATGAGCTGGAAAAGGAAATGGAAAACCACTCCAATATCTTTGCCAAGAGAACTCCAAACAGGATCATGAAGAGTTGGACATCACAGAAAAAAATGAGAAAATGTAAAATGCAACCATTTTCATTGGCTGTCTTTCAGGCTTCTTTCCCTCTGACACTTTCCTCTCTGCTTCTTTCAAGTCTCAGGTAAAACGCCACTTTCTGCACAAAAGTCTTTCCTATTTTTCCTTAATCTTAGAGTCTTTGATTACCTCCGAGATTACCTCCCTTTAACTCTGTATGTACCTTGTTTGGACATAATTGGTTTCATATTGTTTCTCCCATTAGACTGTGAGCTCCTTGAAGGCAGGAACTTTTTTTTGCCTCCCAAATACAGTGTCTGGTACACTGCAGGCACTTAAAAAATGTTTGCTAACTGAATAACTGGCAACCGAGATATTTCATATTCTTTTAGCCATTTGTACACCTAGAAACCTGATTTCTGAATTTTTCTAACTTTTTCTAAAGTGCTGATAGTATTTTAGAGGTTATATTCTTTTTAATATCCCTGGAATGCTAGGGAAAATATAGTGGCATCATTCAATAAGGGAACACTAGGACGTCTCAAGTGAAATGATCTAATTCAGGAAGCATTATTCCCACCCTCCTCCACCCCACCTCAAGATTTGAAACAATGGCTGAATGACAACTTGGAGGCAATATTGTGGAAGGGATTTTTCTCCAGGTAAAGGTTCCAAGAGATGACTTTTGGGGTCCCTTCCAACTCTCATACTCTACAATTTGATGATAATGATTTTTTCCACTTCACTGAACTTTAAGTGTTTCTACTCTTCACTTTACAATCTTTGCTCCAGACATTTCAATTCATCTAATGAATTCAATTATCCTCCCTATGCTGATGACTCCTGTCTGATTAATCCAGAATCTCTAAGTTTTCTTCTAATTTTATTGTAAGTTCCTTAAGGACAGGGAGTGTCCAAGTTATGCTCCCTCCAACCTCAGAAAATACTTGCTTTGTCATTCTGACACATACATAAAATTGTGTATCAGAGCTATCTGTGTTGGTATCTTATCCCCCTATTAACAGTATAAGCTCCATGAGGTTAGAGAACATGTCTAATTTAAACTTTGTATTGCCACCAATAATTTTCTCAATACCCTAAACAATCTAGAAATGTTTGTTGAATGGATGAATGAATAGATGTGTTATATTTTTTCCCATGACCCCTACCATACCTTTCAGATGATGCAGAAATGGCAGGGGTAGCAATTATGATCTCAGACAAAGTTATGGATGAAATAGATTTAATTAAAAGAGATAAACATTTCTATTAAAAAACACTAGGAAGTATTGGGATAAATGAACTTTTCCTTAAATCAATAAAAAGTGTTTATCTAAAACCATTAGCAAAGATTATTTGTAATGGGATGAAGCTAAAATCTTTCAAGAAGAGATAGTAAGGAATACCCCACTTAAAATAACTACAGAAAATATGAAATACCTAGGAGTACACCTGCCAAAACAAGCCCCAAAAGTATATAAAATTATTTTTAAAAAACCCTTTTTTTCACAAATAAAATCAGATTTAAATAATTGAAGAAATATTAATTGTTCATGGGCAGACAAGGCAATATAATAAAAATAACAATTTTACCTGAACTAATTTATGTAATCAATGCCATCCTAATAAATTACCAAAAATTATTTTGTTGAATTATAAATAATAACAAAATTCATTTGGAAGAATGAAAAGTCAAAAATATCAAAGGAACTAATGAAAAAAACATAAACGAAAAAGATTAGCTGTGACAAATTTTAAACTATATTATAAGGCAGTAATTATCAAAACTGTTTGATATTGGCTAAGAAATAGAAAGGATCAATGGAATACAATTAGACATACAATTTATAGCAGCAAATATAGTAACCTTGTAGTTGACAAGTATAAAGACTTAAGATTTTGAGATAAGAATTCAATATTTGGTTAAAAAAATGTTTTTGGGAAAACTAGAAAGTGTTATGGCAGAAACTGGGCATAGGCCAACATCTTAAACCATTTACCAAGATGAGGTCAAAATGGATACATGACTTAGATACTAAGAGAGGTATTGTACGAAAATTTGAAGAACATGGAACACATTATTTGTCAGATTTATGGATAGGTGAATAAGAGATAGAGAATGAACAAGAGATAGAAAGCAAAATGAAGTGTAAAATGGATAATTTTGATTACATTAAATTAAAAATGTTCTGTACAAACAAAACAAATGTTGCCAAGATCACAAGGAAAGCAGAAAATTGAGGGGGGGGCATTATAGACAATTTCTCGGATAAAAGTCTCATATTCCAAATATATAAAGAACTTTGTCTAATCTATAAGAATATAAGTCATTCCCCAATTGATAAATGGTCAAAGCATATGAACAGGCAGTTTCCAATGAAGAAATTAAAATCATTTGTATTAATATGAAAAAACACTCTAAATTATTATTGATTAGAGTAATGCAATAAAACAACTTTGATATATCATTTTACAACTATCAGATTGGTTAAAATTATTAGAGGGAAAATCATGAAAGTCAGAGGCAATATGGAAAAATTGGGAAACTAATTCATTGTTGGTGGAATTGTGAACTGATCCAGCCACTTTGGAGAGCAGTCCGGAATTATGCCCGAAGATTTATTTAACTGCCTGTCCCCTTTGACTCAGCAATACCGCTAGTAGGTCTATTTCCAAAAATGATTAGGGGAAAAAGGAAAAGAACCTATATGTTCTAAAATATTTATAGCAGCTCTCTTTGTGTTGACAAAGAACTGGAAATTGCAAGGATGCCCATCAATTGGGGAATGGCTAAGCAAGTTAGGGTATATGATTGTAATAGAATGCTGCTATTCTAGAAGAATGAGTAAGTTTATGGTCTTAGAAAAACCTAGATAGACTTCCATGAAATAATGAAGAATGAAATGAGCAGAACCAAGAGAATGTTGTATACAGTAACAGCAATATTGGTTTTCTTCTCTTTTTTTAGTGTTTTATTTTCCCTCAATTATATGGAAAAACAATTTTTAACATTCACTTTTAAAATTTTGAGTTTCAAATTCTCTCCATTTCTCCCTTCCCACACCCCTCATTGAGAAGGTAAACAATTTGATATAGATTATGCATGTGTGTTCACGCAAAACATATTTCCTTAAGTCACATTGTAAAAGAAAACAGACCAGAAATAACTCAAAAAATTAAGTAAAAAAAAAAGCATGTTGTTACTGTGTACTCTCCTGGTTCTACTAATTTCATTTTGCATCAGTTCATATAAGGCTTTCCAGGTTTTGCTGAGAGCAACCTGCTCATCATTCCTTATAGCACAATAGTATTCCATCACAATCATATACCACAACTTGTTCAGCCATTCCCCAGTGGATGGGCATCCCTTCAATTTCCAATTCTTTGCCACCAGAAATGAGCTGCTATAAATATTTTTGTACATATTGGTCCTTTCCCTTTATGTAAAATCTCTTTCGGGATACAGACCTAGTAGTGTCATTGCTAGGTAAAAGGATATGCATGAATTTATAGCCCTTTGGGCATAGTTTTAATTTGCTTTACAGAATGGTTGAATTTGTTTGCAAGTCCACTAATGGTGCATTAATATCTCAAATTTCCCATATTCCCTTCAACATTTGTTATTTTTATTTTCTGGCCTATTAGCCAGTCTAATAGATGTGAGGCAGTACTTTAGAATTGTTTTAATTTGCATTTCTCCAATCAATAGTGATTTAGAGTATTTTTTCATATGGCTGTAGATAGCTTTGGTTACTCCATCTGAAAACTGACTGTTCATATCTTTTTATCATTTATCAGTTGGGGAATGGCTCTTATTTTTTATAAATTTGACTTAGTTCTCTATATATCTGAAAAATGAGTCCTTTGTCAGAGAAAGTTTCTTTGAAAATTTTTTCACAATTATGATTGCTAACTGTATTTCCCTCCATCGTATTCTCCCATCCCCATTTATTCTATTCTCTCTCTCCTTTCACCCTGTCCCTCCTCAAAAGTGTTTTACTTCTGACTACCACCTCCCCCAATCTGCCCTCCCTTCTTTCACCTCCCCTTCATCCCCTATCTATCTTACTTTCTATAAGGAAAAAAAATGGATTTTTGTATACAATGAGCATATGTGTCATTCCCTCTTTGAGCCAATTCCTATGAGAGTAAGGTTCGAGTGTTCCCCACCACCTCCCCTATTTTCCTCTCCATTGCAAAAGCTTTTCCTTGCCTCTTTTATGTGAGATAATTTACCCCATTCTAACACCCCCTTTCCCTTTTCTCCAGGCATTCCTCTTTCTCACCCCTTAATTTTATATTTACAAATATAATCCCTTCATATTCAATTCACACCTGTGTCATCTGTCTATATATATTCTGTCTAACTTCCCTAATAATAAGAAAGTTTTCATGAGTTACAAGTATCATCTTCCCATGTAGGAATGTAAACAATTTAACCTTATTAAGTCCCTTATGATTTCCCTTTCCTGTTTATCTTTTTATGCTTCCCTTGAATCTTGTATTTGAAAATCAAATTTTCTATTCAGCTCTGGGTTTTTTTTTTAATCAGGAATTCTTGAAAGTCCTTTACTTCATTGAATATCCATTTTTCTCCTAAAGAATTCTACTGAGTTTTGCTGGATAGAAGATTCTTGGCTGTAATGCTATTCCTGGGAGTTTTCATTTTGGGATCTCTTTCAGGAGGTGATTGGTAGATTCTTTCAATTTCTATTTTACTTTCTGGTTCTAGAATATCAGGGGAGTTTTCCTTGATAATTTCTTGAGAGATGATATCTAGGGTCCCCTTTTATATCATGACTTTCAGGAAGTTCAGTAATTTTAAAATTATCTCTCCTGGATATATTTTCTAGATCTGTTGCTCTTTACAATATTTCCAGTTGTCCTCTATTTTTTTTCATTCTTTTGGTTTTGTTTTATGGTTTCTTGGTGTCTCATAGTTATTAGCTTCTACTTTCTCAATTCTAATTATTAAGCAATTATTTTCTTCAGTGAGCTTTTGTATTTCTTTTTCCTTTTGGCCTGTTTTTACTTTTTAAGGGATTCTTTTCTTCAGTGAATTTTTGTGCCTCTTTTTCCATTTGGCCAATTTTACTTTTCAAGGCATTCTTTTCCTCATTGGCTTTTTGTACCTCTTTTACCATTTGGCCTGTTCTGTCTTTTAAAGCATTTCTTCACAATTTTTTATGCTGTCTTTACCAAGCTGTTGACTTTTTTCTTATGATTTTCTTACATCACTCTCATTTCTCTTCCAATTTTGCCTCTACCTCTCTTACCTGGTTTTCAAAATCCTTTTTGAGTCCTTTCATGACCTGAGATCAATTCATATTTTTCTTGGAGGCTTTGGATGTAGGAGCTTTGACTTTGTTGTCTTCTTCTGAGTGTATGTTTTGATCTTCCTTGTCACCATAATAACTTTCCATAGTCAAAATTTTTTTTCTGTTGTTTGCTTATTTTTCCAGTCTATTTTTTGACTTTTAACTCTTTGCTAAAATGGGCCTCTCTATTTTTCACTAGTTCCAAATAGTTTTTATGATCACTATTTGTAACATAATTTGATGATCTACTACGTCTTTTTTTCTACAAGCACTCTTTTCTGCCCTGGAACTGTGAGGAAGGTCCCCACTCCACTGAGGCCACAAGCTGTGGTGTCCTAGTGCTCCTCCTTGCCCTGGGACTGCCACCCAGGATTGCGACCTGGATCTGAGTATGGGCAAAGCAACAAAGTCCTGGCTCAGTGATAGCAAAGAGATTAGGCATATGACATAAAGAAACAGATATACTTGGAAAATTCTTGATAAAGCCAAAGAACTCAGCTTCTGGGGAAAAACCAGGGGTGAGCTGGTAAATGTTTAGTAATGGCTGTCTAGAAAAATAAATATACGTACAACACACTTTTAAACATAATATGAATTTTTTGGAACTTTTAAAAAGTCTAGATAATTCACAAAACAATAAATCAAGCCCAATTTTGTAACATTTACTAATTTCTGAGGTGCAAATTCTCATAATGAAAATTTAACAATAAGCTCTCAACAGCCAGGAGGAACTGCCTCCAGAAGGAGTCACTTTTCCATGTAAAATTGCTGAGATGGAATTAAGAGTGTTAGATCTTTTCTAGCTCTAATATTTTATAATTTATAAGAGTTTTTATTAAAAATACAAAACCATAACTGTATTTTCCCTTATTTATCTGAATCTCTTGTCACTGGGCATCAGGAAGCATAGTCATAAATGATTTATATACTAGCTTGAAATTACAGTAGCATAAGTCATGACTTCAGAAAAAGTACGCATCCTTCATTTCCGAGATCACTGACACTTTCCTCCCTTAAAAACCTTGCCTGAAGCTCCTCTATCCCTTTCACAGTTTCTTCCCTTTCCTTACAACTTTATGACTCATGATCTTTGAGGAAAAAACAAATGCAAAGATTCAGGAACTAGAAAAACAAGGTCTTTCTCCTGACTGAGATAAGCTAAAGCAGATTTTTGCAGAAAATATCTCCTTTTAAAATAAAAAAGAACAAATATTTCTTATGACTGTACCACATGAACAGAACAAATGAATAATGCAGTCCTGATGAGGCAGCTAGGTTCCACAATGATAGAGTTCTTGACCTGGAGTCAGGAAGACCTGACCCAAAATATAGCCCCAGACACTTACTGTTATGAGCTGTGTCAACCTGGCTAAGCAATTTGTCAGACTCACTTTCCTCACACATAAAAGTGGAGTCATAATGACACCTTACCTCCTGGGGTTGTGAGAGTTTAGCAAGAAAAGATTTATAAAGCACTTTGTAAGTCTTTTTTTCCTCCTGTGGAATTTTATTTTATTTTATTAAAAATTTTTAATTCATGAAATAAAACAATTACATATACATAATTATGCCACACGTAACTCCTATTTATCAGCTCTTTCTCTGAATGCAGATAGTGTCTTCCTTCATATGTTCTTTGTAGTTAATTTGAGTATTAATAATAGGCAAAATGACTGTTGCTCAAAGTTGTTCTTAAAGCAATAATGCTCAGGGGTGGGGTGGAGCAAGATAGTGGAGAAAAGGTAGAGAGTCATCTGAGCTCTCTCCCAAACCCCTCCAAACACCTTTAAATAATGCCCTAAAACAAATTCTGGAGTGGCAGAACTCACAAAAGGAGGGGTTGAAATAATTTTCTAGTCAAAGACAACTTAGAAAATCAGCAGGAAAAGTCTGTCACACCTAGATGAGAATGGAGCAAAGTCCAATACAGGCTGCACTAGCACAGCCCCACACCCAGCAAACCAGGAGCAGGCCTTGGAAGCCACTGAAAATCAGTAATGACAGCAGCTGCTTCCAGAGCTCTCAGTCCATAGACAGTAACAGGGTCAAACAACTAGTCGGAAGGAGATTACAGGGGTCTCTTTGCTATCACTGAGCAGGACTTTGTTGCTTTGCCCATACTCAGATCCAGGTCGCAATCCTGGGTGGCAGTCCCAAGACAAGGGGGAGCGCTAGCACATCACAGCTTGTGGCCTCAGTGGAGTGGTCACTCACAGGCCAGAGCATATGCCAGGAGAGTAGTAAACACTGCTCCTTAGATCAAACCATCTTGGAAGAATTGAAATTTTACAGGTCCCTAGAAGTATCTCTGAAAACAGTACACAAGACCCTAAAATTTGGGACAGTGCACCCTCCACCCTGGAAGCAGAGGCCCATTTATCAACCTCTTTATTTTTCACTAGTTCCAAATAGTTTTTATGATCACTATTTGTAACATAATTTGATGATCTACTAGATCTTTTTCCTTTCTATTTCCCCACATTATTTCTCTTGAAATTCTTGACCATTTCTTTTTCTCCAGATGAGTAATGTAATCTTTCAGTACTTTGGTTGGCATGGTACTTAATGAGTTAATTAGCTCAGGTAATACTGTTATTTTTATTATAATGACATGGCCCAATCATGAAAAATAATTATTTTTCCATTCAGGTACCTCTTAATTTTCATAGAGTGTTTTGGAATCATATCCATCGATGCCCAAATATTTCATACATGCTGTATGCATACTCTCTTCCTGCTGATGATTGATGTGAGCTTATTTTATATCCTGATAATTTGCTGAAACTGTTAATTATTTAAAGTAATTTTTAAGGATCTTGATGTAGATCATGCTGTCATCTGCAAAAAAATAATAATGGTGGCTCCTCTTTTCTTATGTTTATTCTCTTGATTTGTCTTATTTTCTTTTTATAGCTATCATTTTTCACATGTCATATAATAATGATAATGGTAATGGATGTTTTTGCTTTACCCTTGATCTTAATGGAAAGGATTCAAGTTCATTCTCATTATATATAATGCTGGATCTTGGTTTTAGATATTATTTATCATTTTTTTAAATCCATCTATTCCTATAACTTTTAGTGCGATTAATAAGAATAGGTGTTCCAATTCGCCAAAAGTTTCCCCCACCCAAAATCTATTAATATAGATGTGACTTTATTGCTCTTCATGTTAATATGGTCTGTTAAATTTATAATTTTCCTGATACTGAACAAATCCTGGATTCCTTTTCTAAAACCAACATAGTTATATAATCCTTTTGATCTTACTCTGTTCTTCTTACTAATATTTCACTTTAAATGTTTGCATCAAGATTCATTTTCATTTTCTTTCTCTGTTTTGTCTCTTCCTGGTTCATATGTGAAGACTGTATTTGTATCATAGAAAGGATTTGCCAAAGCCAAATATTTTTGCAAATTATTTAGTATTAGAATTAATTGTTCTGTTTACGTATAGAGCATTGGACCAGGAACCGAGAAGCTTAGAGCCAATGTCACACAGGAGGTGTGTCACCCTGGGCAAATCACTTAGCTGGGTTTTTTTGGTCTCAGTTACTTCATCTGTAATATGGGGATAATACTAGCACTTTACCCCTCGGGATTGTGAAGATAAAATGAAATATTTCTAAAACACTTTGAAAACCTTAAAGTACTATGGTAAATGTTTGTTATTGTTACTGTCATCATCACCATTGTTGTTGTTATAAATCTATTTAATCCTAGAGCTTTTTATAAGGTTACTCATTTATGACCTGATCAATATCTTTTTTTCTGAGACTGAACTAATTAAATTCTCTTTTACTTATTCTATTAATCTGACCATTTTAATGTTTTTGAAAATATTCATCCATTTCACTTAAGCTGTTTTGTTGATATATATTGGACAAAAAGTTTTTAGAAATTTCCTTTATTTCTTTTTCATTTGTTGTGAATTCTTTTTCATTTTGGATATGGCACATCTTCCTCACTGAAAAAAATCAGACTAGTTAATGGTTTATCTATTTTGTTTTTTAATGTATAATATGTTCCTAGTTTTAGTATGCATTTTTTTTCAAATAAGCTGGGCCAAAATGTACCTTCTCTAATCTAGAAGCACCTCTCTTATTTTTCATGACATTTCAAATATCAACAATGGCCCTAGATGGTGCAGTAGATAGAGCACTGGCCCTGAAGTCAGGAGGACCTGAGTTTAAATCCGGCCTCAGACACATAACACTCACTAGCTGTGTGACTCTGGGCAAGTCACTTAACCCCAATTGCCTCACCACATAAAAAAGCAAAAAAACCACAATGGTTCTGTAATTACATCTGTCACATCTTTCAGTATCTGAGGATATAGTTCCTCTGGGCCATGTGATTTGAATTCATCAAGGGCAGTTAAGTGTTCTCTTATTATTTTCTTATTTATCCCTTGTAGGCAATTTTGTTCTGTCAGCTCCAATGGGTAAGATCAGTCAGTCAACAAGGTTTTATTAAGTGATTACTACATGCCAGGTACTGTTTTAAGGGTAAGAAATAGTTGTCTTAGTAACCTCGATAAGAAAATTATCAATGAATATTGTTCTTTTCTTCTCCATTGGCACTTTATTGGATCATCTCACATTAGATAGCTTCTGTGGATCTGTTTTAACATTCTTGTGAGTTTAAAATAGCTTACCTCACTTTAGTGGAGTCAGCTCTCTCTTCTTCAGGAAGAACTTTATTTTTTTATTTTTTTTTTTAGGAAATTGGGGTTAAGTGACTTGCCCAGGGTCACACAGCTAGTAAGTGTCAAGTGTTTGGTCTGAGACCAGATTTGAACTCAGGTCCTCCTGACTTCAGGGCCAGTGCTCTACCTACTGCACCACCTAGCTGCCCCAAGAACCTTATTTTTTTAAAGCCCTAATTATACAATTGCACTTTCCTTCTCTTTCCTCTCTATTCTAAGATTCTTCCATTCTCCATCATTCTGACAAAGGTTAAGTCTATTATTTTCCATCTTAAATCCCCTCTGCCTTAAAGCCTAACATCTTTTTCCTTTAGGAGTTCTTCATTCTATCCAACAACCTACTGTGTGGATTAGAATGTTTTGAGTCCCTTTGTCTTCTCTTCTAGGCTGGAGTATGGTCTATTAATTGATCTGTTTTTTTTTTCTGTTACGTTGTTTAATTGCTTTATTTTCTTTGATAAAACTATCTCCTGTTTCTATGATTAGTTCTGTCATTTGCCAATTCTTTCAGATTAAATTCTTAATCTCCATCTAATTTTTATTTTGTTCTTCAATACTTCTTTATTGATATAATTTTTATTATGTTAGGGTCAGTAAAGGACAAGCTCAATGTTTCTGCTCTTCTGAATTTGTTTGTGATGTGTTTATGTTCTAGTAGTTAATTTTTGTAAATGTGTCATGTACTGTTGAGAAATATGCATACTTATTTTATTGCTATTATTAATTCCCGGAGATTTATCATATCTAACTTTTCTAAAATTCCATTCAGATTTTTAATGTATTTCATATGTATATATGTATGTATGTATGTATGTATGTATGTATGTATGTATGTATGTACGTACGTGTTTTGTTAGATTTGTCTAAGTCTAAAAAAGGTTCATTGAGATGCTCAATTCTTGTAGTTCTACAATCTATTTCTCCCTATACCTTGTTTCAATTTTTCTTTAAGCATTCAGATACAATATCATTTGGCTAATACATATTATGTATTGATATTAATTCATTGTCTCACACCATAAACTTTCCCAGTTTATCTCTATTAATTAAACTTTCTTGTTGCTTTGTCTGAGACCATGATTACTATCCTGATTTTGAATTTAGCTAAAAGGGAAGCTAAAAGGGACAAAAAAAAATTTGTCCAGTCTCTTATTTAAATTTTGTTAATATTTGTGTTTCATACATGTTTCTTATAAGCAACATGTATGTTGGGATCCATTTTCTAAAATATTCTGATATCCTCTTTCTTTTTGGGAGTGGGTTTGTCCCATTAGCATTTGGTTATGATTATTAATTATGTATCTCCCTCTATTCTATCCTACGTTCTATCTTTTTCTTTCTGTTTTCCCCTGCCTTCATGTCCTCCTTTTTACAAGGAATAAAAAGGCAATGAAAAAGGAAAGTAATTTTAGCATTAGTGATCATTTTTTGATTCAGTCTGTTTCCATTCCCTTGTCCCTTTTCTTTCTTCCTCGCACAGGTCTCAAATCATATGTTCTCATTCTTTTTTTTTTTTAAGGCTTCCCTTTTAAATCCATTCTCTATGATTGGAATTTGTTTCACTTATATCAAATCCCTCCCTGAATATGCCCATCTTCTAATCTCCTTTTTCTTTTCTCCCAGTTCTCTCCTATTACTCTGTTGAGCTGAATGTGTTTGTATACCACGTTCTTTGTGTGCTTTTGTGTGTGCTTGTTTTCTATCTTCCTTTAATCATTTCAGAAGAAAGTAATGTTCAAGGGACACTCACTCTCACCATCCTTTCTTGTAGGTTTTATAATCTTCTTGTGTACCTTTAAGGTATAGTAAGTTCTCCCTTCCTCCGTTTTTATTCTTTAGCACATTCCTTCTTCTATCCCCTTCTTTTAAGGTCATAATAACATAAAAAAACCACTTGCAGGTCTTTGGTTTTATTTAATTCTCTTTAGACCCTTGCTGACATTAGGGTTTTGAGGGACAGTTGTTCTCTCCCTACTAAAATTAAAAGACTACATATTTTATATAACCCTTTCCAAATGCTCAAATATATTTACCTTTTTATAGTTCATTTCTGTGTTTGTATTTCAAAGTTTTTTTTATTTAGCTCTAGGCTTTTCATAAAGAATATTTGAAAGGTTTCTATTTCATAAAAGTCCATTTCCCCCCTCCTGTACATTTACATTCAGTTTTGCCAGTCAAGTGATTCTTGGTTGTGAGCCTTTATGTTTTATTTTCTGAAATGTTGTATTTTAAGCTTTCTTCTTCTTTAATAGTAGTTGTGAAGTGTTGTGTGATACTGACTGTGGTTCTTCGGTATTTAAATTTTTTCATTTGAACCTAAGGACTCTAGATTTTGACTACAGGTGTCACTGGAAGTTGTCAATTTGGGGTTTCTTTTGAGAGTTGACTAATGGATCTTTCCTATTTTTACTTTGCCTTCTGGTCTTAATACATCTGAGGAATTTGAAGTTTTGACTTTCTTAAATATGGTGTGTTAGTGGGTTTCAAGTAGTTCAGTGGTTTCTAGATTTTTCTCCCCTCAATTTATTTTCCAGTTTTTGTAATATAAGAGAGCTTATATTTTCTATTTTTTTCAATATTCTAATTTTTAAAAATGTTTTTATTGTCTTACAGAAGCATTTAGTCATTTTCAATCCATTCTATTTTTCACGGAGTCTGTTACATTAGCAAAGTTTTGCACATATTATAACAATGTATTAATCCTTCTTCCAAGTGTTTCCTCTGGAACTCTCATTTCTTTTTCATTTTTTCTTCTAGAGCTCTCATTCCATTTAAAATGATTTGATAACAACCATAATAACAATAATAATGGCATTTGTATAACACTTACTATGTGCCAGGTGCCATACAAAGTACTTAACAAACATTATCTTATTTGATCTTCACAACAACCCTGGGAGGTAAGCGCTATTATTGTTTCTATTTTGCATTTGAGAAAACTGAGGCAAACAGAAGTTAAGTGATTTGTCCAAGGTCACACAACTAGTAAATATCTGTTAGATTTGAACTAAGATCTTCCTGACTCCAGGCCCCATGCTTTATCCACTGTTCTGCCTAACTGCCCTTTAATTCATGCTTTGTATTTTTCTAGGAATTCTAGTTGAGCTTATATCCAAACTATGTTTTGGTTTAAGGCTTTGCTTGTAGTTATTTAAGTTATTTTCTTCTTCTAGGCATATTTCTCGTGCATTGGTTCTACCATATTTCTCATCTTATTTTCTGTTTACTATTTTTTCTAACTTTACTTCTCAAATTGAGATTTTTATGTCGGTGTCAGACTGTTCATACTTCTGGAAGGAATGCTGGGGACTGACTACCAAGCCAATTAAACTATATTATCTCAATTATTGCTGCTACTTTTTCTGGGTACTGAAGGTTGTGATCTTCAAGTATTCCAGGAGAAGTACAGGCCAGTGAGCTACAAACAGTGCACTTCATGCAATCTATAGATAATGGTATGATTGCTGTTCTCCTGTTCTGAGTTTTGCAGGCTTCTTACCCAAGTACAGGGTTTAGGTCACACAGCTGTATATGTGACTTCCCAATAGAATATGTTTTTTAAAGGAAGAGACTGTAATTTTCATCTCAGTATCCCTATGCCTAGCACAATACCTTGTCCATTGTAGGCACTTAATAGATGTTTATTGGACTGATAGATCGATTTGTAACTAGTGATGCCTTCTCAGTAATTTTTCCTCGGTAACAATATAATCCCCATTCCACACCCCTCCCCTCTCCCTCACAAACACAAACTTTTTTTGAACTCTTCTTGAAAGCCGATTTTTTGAGAATTCTTAAAATCATGTGACCTCTAGCACAGATTTCTTCTGATTGTACTTGGTCTGGTCATTTTTCTTGACTTCAGTTTTTTGAGGGCCATTTCTACTTTCTTCCTGGGAATTCAACCATGATGCTGCCATTACATTCAAAGATATTCTGTATTGCTAAAGAGACACTGTTGAATCAATTCCATTTCACATCTCTGTTTTTAACCTTCCACTTTCATTTAAAAATGCTAAGGTAATTTCTGTACTCTTCCTACTTTCTTAGTATCTAATTGTTTTGCATGGGTTAAACTCCTCTAAAGTTTAACTCTGTTATTTCACCATGGCATGGAGTTGACCCAATACTTTTGAAGGCTATGACAGCAGGTTCTATAAAGCTGAAAGGGCTGAGTATGAACACAGTGATGAAATGGGTATCTGTCATCCAAGGACCAGTCTGGCTAAATTCAGAGATACTTATCACTGCATTGATTCAAGGTGACTAACTTTTAAATTATAGCAACTCAAAGAGCTCCTCAATCATGAAGGAACTAAATGCTATATGGATCTCCTGCTTGAATGAAATCATAAGTATAATGTAGGCTAATATCTGTAAGATATGACGATAATGAGTCTTTGCTTTTCAGGGTCAGCAATTTGTTTAACTAGGACAGGCAGGAGCTTTTCAGTGTCAGCCTTCTCATCATTATCCTTCCTCTGATCTGCCATCAAATTTCACCTTTGTCCTAATTCATCAGGGATCTGACTACCCATATAGAGCTTATTTGGAAACGATTCCCACAAATCAGTCTGTTTCCTCTCTGTCAAGATATACGTATTTCATTTATTTTGTGATATTATTCAATGTTCACTACCTGCTCCAGTATTTTCATGAGGAATTATACTTGTGTCCCCCATACCTAGTGTATGACTTGGCACACAGTAGGTACATAATAAATATTTTTCAGTTGATCAACTTATTGATATACAGCTTGGAGGCCTGTGAATAACCTACAAACTATTGGTATCTTCTATTTCTTAGCTCTGAACCATGTTTGTTAACATATTTTTTCCACCGTCTTCTTCCATTCCCACTTTCCCATTTCCATCAGAGTATCAATTTATGTGTTGACACTTGTAGCATCTTATGAAGTTCTTCATATAATTTTTCTGCTTCTTTATCCTCCACAACTAATTTTAGTGCATAACATGCAATTATCTCTAAAGCAATCCCCTTGCTTGCACTCAATAGTGGCCACTGAAACTCAAGATGTCTATGTGTCCCAGGAAATCTTGCTTCTGGATACTCTTGGGTGCAAAATTAAACCAACGGGACCAACTCTTTTATTTGCCTTACCAAGAGGAACTCACAAGCTATCCTTCCAGTTAGCCATGAGATTTTCATTACTTCTGGTTTACTTTGATCAAGAAAGAATGTGCTTCATTTGAATGTGGTTCATTTACTCTCATTATTAGACTGCAATCATTGAACAAATATCCCCCATTTAAAATATCCAAAGTTAAACTAATGTGAGTAGATGGTCTGAAAAACTGATTCCCAGTACCTTTTTTTTTCACTCTTCCTCCTCTGCCATCATTAAAAGAGATTGAGTGACGTTAAAGGACATTTTGTAGTTTTATCTGTTTCATGTGATGTCATGGCCAAATAATTCATCCCCAATGTAGAGCTTTTACTTTTTATTTAGCTATAATGGTCTCCAAACAACATGCCTGTCACCAGGACCATGCTTTATAACTTTCCTACCAAGTAAAACCTGTCACCATCCCTGGAATAGCCTTCAAAGACCTTCCATGCCCCAGTGAGGCATCAGAGTAGAATTTCTATGCAAATAATTACTAAGGATAAATGAGAATAATTTCTTTTAGAGTCAATTAGGATATTACTTAAAATAGATTAGAGAGTTATAAGTATGTGTGTATATTATATACACACATATATAGTATATACTACTTAGAATAGATTAGAGATCATATATGTGAGACATATATCCTCTCTGTGTATGAAGGAAACTCTAGTAGTGCCTGAATACTATTTAGAATAGATTAGAGAGGGTATAAGTATTATGTATGTGTGTATGTATAGTTTAGATACACATATACATATGTGTATATATAGATATGGATATACCTATATATAATCTAATCTTTGATAGGTGGAATTATGATACTAATACTAACAATACTCATTACTAAGTTTATTGCTAGCTACTAATTACTAATATTACTTATGACTAGCATAATATATGGTGTATATATAAACAAATGTGTGTGTATGTGTGTGTACACACTCTCTCCTCTATTCTAAGTAGTATTAGGATACTACTGCAGTGGTGGGGAACTTTCAGCCTTGAGGCCACACGTGGCCCTCTAGGTCCTCAAGTGCGGCCCTTTGACTGAATCCAAACTTCACAGAACAAATCCTTTTATTAAGGGGATTTGTTCTGTGAAGTCTGTGAAGTTTGGATTCAGTCAAAGGGCCACATTTGAGGACCTAGAGGGCTACATGAGGCCTCAAGGCCACAGGTTCCCCACCCCGTACTAGAATATCTTCTATTATGTATTTATTTTTCTTATGTGAGGCAATTGTGGTTAAGTGACTTGCCCAGAGTCACATAGCTAGTGAGTGTTATATGTCTGAGGCCAGATTTGAACTCAGGTCCTCCTGACTCCAGGGCCGGTGCTCTATCCATTTTGCCACCTAGCTACCCCAGTATTTTCTATGAGAGAGAGAGAGAGAGAGAGAGAGAGAAGAGAGAGAGAGAGAGAGAGAGAGAGAAAGAGAGTATATACACACACATATTATATAATATATTCTCTCTAATGTATTCTAAGTAGTATCCTACTACTACTTAGAATAGAGTGTATGTATGTGTACATGTATATGTGTGTATACATACACACATACTCTATTATAAGTAGTATCCTAATATATATTAGGATATACACATATCCTTTATGCCTATATATGTACATATGCATAAACATGTACTCCTAATTGAAAGTGATATTGCTGACATGCTACAAGTCAACAAAAACAAGTAGACATACATTAGGTCCTACTGATTCATTATTTTATACTTTTACTAGCAATTGTTCATTGTCATGGCTCATGCGGCACAACTGAATAGTAGCACAAAATGTCAAGGCTAGAAAGAGAGGGAACCCAGTGGTGCAAACGTTTCCTAGGACTTCCGAATTCATCGTCTCAGTCTTCAGATCCTTTTCATGGATTTTTCGTTATTATATGTGTGGATATTGTTCATATATATTTAGGTAGCAGAATATTTCTACCACTTTAAAGAGATTTAGTGATATCTACATTTACAAAAGACTTTTCTACACACTCCCTCCAAATATTAAAAGTGTTATTACTCACATTTTATTTTTACAGGAAATGAAAGCTTAAAGAGGGCTAACAAAGTTACCCACCTTAAAAATGGCTAAGCCTAACTCAGGCCTTTTTCTTTCAGGTCCAAACTCTCTATTTCCATTCTATCTTTCTTTACAAAGGAGGCCAAATTCCACAGAAACTAAGAATACATACTGATCTATCATTTGCTTAAATCAATATTTAGAATTATGCCAATTCTTTAACAGTAACACTTGTAACTCCTGAGGTTGGATATTTTAATTTAATTTACAAGAAAATCTTAAGTTTTCATTTTAATTCATGACAATATTCC
This sequence comes from Phascolarctos cinereus, assembly GCF_003287225.1. Classification (NCBI taxonomy): domain Eukaryota; kingdom Metazoa; phylum Chordata; class Mammalia; order Diprotodontia; family Phascolarctidae; genus Phascolarctos; species Phascolarctos cinereus. The sequence goes on from NW_027556402.1 coordinate 18,457,093, forward strand.
ATACATGTGGGTATATGATTAGAGTTAGTCCTAAAGCATAGATCTGATCCTGCCAACCTTCAGTTGTCTCTTTTGTCTGTAAGGTAAAACAAAAATTCCTCAGCCTGGCATGTAATACTCAACTTCCAGACTTATTTCACATCACTGCCTTTCATGCAATCTGCATTCCAGACAATCTGGCCTGGCCTACTTACCAACAATTAAACTCAACATTCCATCTCTTGCCTCCTGGATGTTGTACAGGCTTGGCACAGACTCCTTTCTTTTCTTCACCTCGTCTAATCCCTGGCTTCCTTCAAAGATCATTCCAGGTGTCATCTTCTACAGGAAGCTTTTCCCTGTCTCCCTGGATACTGGTATCTGTTTCCATGTTGGATAGCCCAGTGGAAAGGAAGTCTCTTGTAGACAGGGATTATATTCATTTTACTTTGGGCTCTATGCCTAGGGCAGTGTCTTGCTGCGCATTTAATAGGTGTTTGGTAAATTGAATTAGTTCAGAGGAAGGGAGACGATTTGGGGCGGTCTAGGAACCTTCAGGGATTCTTGTAGCTCTCTTTTTTCAAGATTGGTCAAAAGATCAAAAATCTGAAGCTGTAGGGCAGGAAGTGTTAACCTGGGGCCCTCAGAAAGATTCCAGGAGGTCTGTGAAATTGGATGGGAAAAAAGTCTTTATTTTAATATAAATTGACTTAGTAATCAAAGTGTTTAATTTATGCACTTTAAAATATTTTGAGAAGGTGACCATAGGCTTCACTAGACTGCCAAAGAGACGAAGGGACAAAAAAAAAAGGGTAAGACTTCCCAGTGTGAAGGAATTTAGAAGCTACTTACTGTAGTGGCTTCATTCTATAAATGAGGAAACTGAAGACCAGCTCACATGGTGCCACATTGAGGATTCTTTCCCTGACACCGCACTTGTGGTCAGATTTCTAGAAAAAAAAAACCCTTTTATTCTTTGTCCGCCAACCCAAAATTAGATTGCTGAAATGAAGTCCCAAGACTAAATCACATTAATATTTGTGTTAAAGATGCATGCAGTATTGTAAGATGGATTCTTCAATGCTGCCAATTCTTGGTGCAAAGACTTTGGTCACAGTAGCCTTTTTATTTTAGGAGATTACAGAAGAATTAGCAAGAAGCAGCAGGTGATATGAACATTGATGCTTCCCGGACACGACTAGAAAATCCAACAAAGGTCGTTTCAATAAAGACAGAGACATTCCAAACTTGAAGGAGAGATTGTCAATTAAACACCCCTTCTGTATCATTTTCAAGTGATATCTGAATATCCCAGCCATCTTTATATTTAATATTCTATGAGTATTCATAACTCAGCTTTCAGATAGAGACTGTTATAAAGTCACAACTAGTGCTATGTTGAATAATAGTTTCCAAGAAGTATCAAAATCAATATATCATGTAATGAGCCAAACTATCTAGGAATTTAAAGATTATGAGCATGTGTATATGTGATGAAGCCCAATGGACTGGCTCTTTGGATGTGCCACTTTCTAACTGTTATTACTATTTGCAAATAAACAAAATCGTGTTTTCAAGGGATGACTTGCCGCCATAACACAGATGGAGTATGTTGTTAGTTCTTTTAAAATACTTGATTATATTGCACATGTATACTATTAGATCATTTCGTTGCATTTCTCTCTTTAGATAAAAGCCCAGTAACCCTCAGATTTCCTTCCTTCCATAGGCCTCAACTCAAGCATGACTTTACAGATGGAGGATGTACACTTATGTGCCAAATTACCTTTTAAGGTATATGATTGTAATGGAATATTATTTTGCTAGAAGAAATGACAAGCAGGATGATTTCAGAAAAACCTGGAAAGACTTATATGAACTTATACAAATTAAAGTGAACAGAACCAGGAGAATATTGTACACAGTAACAGCAATATTGTTCAATGAAGAACTGTGAATGACTAAGCTATTTTCAGCAATACAATGATCCAAGAGAACCCCAAAGACTAAGGATGAAGCATATCATCCATCTCCAGAGAAAGAACTGATACTGATTGAGTACAGACTGAAGCATGCTATTTTTTTCACTTTCTTTTTTCATTTTTTTCTTTTATTCAAGTCTTCTTGTACAAAATGAGTAGTATAGAAATGTTTCACATAATTGCACATATATAACCTGTATCTGATTGCTTGCCATCTCAAGGAGGGGGGAGGAGAGGGAGGGATAGAATTCAGAACTCAAAGTTTTAAATAAAAATGTTAAAATTTTTGGGAAAAATTTAAAAATACCTTTTAATACATTCTGAGGAGAGGAGAGCTAGGAATATGAAAATGGTCTTCCACCTAAAGGTTAAAAGTAAACTGCAGAGGCTCTTTCTCATAAGAAATCTTGGGCTGTTTTTCCAAGTTTTATTGATATGTTTTATTTTTGCATTACAAACATTTACACAACACTCCCACTTTGTTAGAGGTCTTTTGTAACAAAATAAAACAGTTGAGTAAAAGCAATAATACAATGACTTCATCTGAAAGTACATGCAACAGTTCACATCTGTTGCATCTCCCTTTTCTACTAAAAAAATAACCAATCTATTTTTACCTCTTTTCCATCTCCCACCCCATTGGAAAAAGAAAAAAAGAAAGAACAGAAAATGTGTCATAACAAAAATGCATAGTTAAGAAAATAAGTTATGCAGAAGTATATATGTTTCATTCTGTATCCTAAATCCATCAGTTATCTGTAATGCATAATGTGTTTTATCTCTGTCCTCTGAAATCATGACTGGTCACGGCATATTGATTGTAGTTCTTACAGCCTTCAAAGTTATTTATCTTTACAGTGTTACTGGTACTATATAAATTGCTTATTTCACTCTTCATCATTTTATAAAATTCTTCAAAATTGTTCCTTTTCTAATCTTGATGTCATAGTATACATTGCTCTGGCTCTATTGACTTCACAATGCATTAGTTCATGTCCTTCTATTTCTTGTTTAAATCATCAATTTCCTCACATTTATTTACCACAATTTATTCAGTCATTTTCAAGTGTTGCGTGAAATAGAAATCAAACGTATGAATTCCCCCTAGAGATCATCAAAGTCTCTTAAGTTGTTTTGTCTTGTTTTGTTTTAAAGGAAAGGTTACAGGCAAAAGGTGATTGATGATACTAGGTAGTGTTTAACAGCTCAAGATAGTCAGAGTACAAGGATGGAGAGACAGGACCTGCGACTTTATTGCTTTAGGGAACTCCCCAGGTGAAGTAACTCTGTCTTCCAATGAAGAACAGTACTCGCTCTACAACTTAAAGGCTTAGGGAGCTACTTAGAGCACTGAGAGATGAAGTGCCTTGCCTACTGGTAGTCACACAGCTAGAATGTGCCAGAGGTGGACTTGAAACCAAATCTTTCCGATGACTTTGAAGAAAATCTTCCCAATGACTCTCTCCCTCATTGTCATGGTCCTTAGAATCTGATCTTGATCCTTAGAATCTTGATTTTGGGCAAGATACCAAAATTTTCAAAACTCAAGTTATAACAATGGAATCCAATGTTAATCTATTTATCTTAGAGGGATGCAGTAATAGCAATAATAAATATAATCATAATAATTATGTATATTATTATAACTTGCCTTTATGTAGCACTTTAAGATTTCAAAGTGCTTTACATACGTTATTTCCTTTGATCTCAAGAACCAACTAACAACTCTTCACAATCATCTCGTGATTTAAATTCAAATTCATTAGCAGGGTTAAGTCCAGCAGTCCTTGTGAAGTATACTTATTTCTTATTGAAAAATAGCTTTTGGGGGGGGCATTCCAAGTTCCAGATATAACTGACCCTAGCTTGATGGACCGCCAAAAGATTGAATGGGCCTTGGAAAGTAGAAACGTAATATCTGCTAGAGTAATCTTTTTTTGTTTGGGGTTATGGGTGTTTGAATGGGAAATGCGGCTATTTGTATACTTGTTACTTATGGTCTTAGTTCTAACACCGTGTGACCTTGAACAAGTCAAATAAAATCTCTTGGTTTTAATCTCATTTGTGAAATAATAGGGTTGAACTAGATCAGGAGTTCCTAACTTGGAGTCCACAGACTCTCAGGGAGCCCATGCATAAATTTCAGAGAGTCTGTGAACATCTATGAAAAAAAACCCCAGCAACAATGTCCTTATTTCGATATAATTGTTTTGCTTTCTAGTCTTATGTATTTTATTTTATATTATTCATTTAAAAACATTATTCTAAGAAGAGCTAAGAATACGTCACATTGAAATCTCAGGGCATACTCAGAGCTCAGATACAGCACTCATTTTACAGTCTGTATCCTTTTCCCAAACATTTTTGCTCATGGCTATTTATCCTGCTTTTTTGAAATACAGTACCAAAACCATGATGAAGTAGCAGCAGAATTTTATGTCTAATTTCACCTACCAGAGAGAGTACAGGCTGGCTTTTTTTTAAAAGAAGAAATCCATGGGATTCACCAGATTACCAAAGGGGTCCATGACACAAAAAAGTTGAGGATCCCTGAGATGATCTTAAGGTCCCTCCCAAAACTCACCTTTCTTATAACTTGAATCTCCAAAATTCTGACACAATCATTTCTTTAAATGGGTTTTGTGTTCTTCAAGATTGGCCAAGATGATATTGCCTATACATGTACTTGGATACAAATCCATGATTTATATATAGTTCTTGGTTTGAGAGGGGAAAAAACTCTCAAAGGAATAAATAATATGTAATTCTAGTGCAGTCAAGGGCCAAAGAGCTTCTAAATGTGTCATGAAGAAGCCATTTGTAAAAGCTCATGGCTAAAAGATTGAGTAAACATAGAGCTCAAAAAAGAAATGTGCATTCACACCATATGAAATCAGACTCTGCTACGGAAAATTTTGGAATCAAGGTTGGAATTTTTTTTTGAAACAGATGATAAGATCTATGTTTATAGGCTTAACCAAGGATGAAATAATTCTTTTCTCCAAATCTATACTATAACGCTGACTAGTTGTGCCTTGAACCCGTTCTCCTCATTTCCTCCCCTGTATCATCTTTCTCTTAAACATACAGCCCGGCTCTGGGTTAGCTTAACTAAAATATATTCAAATTGAATGCATTTTTCCTTCTTGTCACTGCTTGTAAAGACTTGACAGATTTCACACTGAAATCTAAGGACAGATTCACCTCAGACACACTATACTTTTCATAGTCTGTATCCTTTTTTTCAAACATTTTTGTTCATGGCTATTTATCCTGCTTTTTGAAATATATAGTACCAAAAGTCATGATAAGGCAGCAGTAGAATTTTTTGTCTAATTTCACAAACTAAGAGAGACCTAGCTTTCTTTAAAAAAAAAACAAAAAACCTAGATCGGGTGATTTTATTGGTATGTAGGGAGTTCCTTTACCAGTGCAAATAGGCACCTTCTCTGCAATTTATGGTTTTGGAGAACTGCCTGGTGGTGGTGGGAGACTGAGAAGTTAAGAGACCTGCCTGTAGTCACACAGCCAGAATATGTCAGGGGAAGGACTTAAACTACATTCTACCTGGCTCCAAGGTTGGCTCTCTCTAGAGAGAGAGACAGAGACAGACAGACATACACAAACACACATACACCCCCCCACACACACACACACAGAGACAGACAGATAGGCACAGAGAGAGAGGGAGACAGAGACAGAGAGAGAGAGAGCATCAATTCATTAAGCAGTTTTCCTTTGCCTATATCATATTCTAACCCATTACATGCCTCAATCGATTTGTTATTCTCCGGTTTCATGTCACAAAAGAACATAGTCCAGTGTAAGAATTTGATGATGAATACAGTTTTCGGGGTTCCAGATGGTGGTTTGAGGACTTAAGCTTTAGAACGTAAGGCAGTTTTTGTTTAATGTAAGGTTGTTGAAAGTGAAAAGAAATTTCTGAGATGAGGAAAGAAGAAACTAAGAAATAGGCATCATCAATACTGATCAGTTTACTTATTCAATACACACCCTTTTGAGAGACATGAAGTTGAGTACTTGCCCTCATGAACTTACCATTTAGATGGGAAAACAACATATATACAAATGAAAAGTTAAATAGTATTAAATGACACCATATGATTGGATTTTTATTTTTCCAAACTTTTATACAAATATATGTATATGTATACTTATATATATACACACATATGTGTGTGTGTTTGTGTGTGTGTGTGTGTGTATATAATATGTATATACATTTGGAAAGATTTTAGTGAAAGAAGGGATCATTGTAAGCTGGGGTAGTCATGGGCTGCTTTATGAAGCTAAAAGCAGACCTTGAAGGATGGATGGTAAGATTTGCCAAATCTTTTGTCAAAGTGGGAAATGCATTCAAGGACACAAAGGTGAGAATGAACAAAGCAAAATGCCAAGGTATAATGAGTAAATGTGCCAGTTTATGCTGGAGAGTTTGTATTAAGGAATACTGGAGTTGATGTTGGAAAAAGAGAGTGATCCTAAATAAAATGTCAAGCTAAGGAGGGGGAATAAACACAAAGTGCCTGCTCTGTGCTTTACTAATTTTATCTCATTTGATTCTCACAACAATCCTGTGAGACAGGTGTTCTTATTATCTCCATTTTACAGTTGAGGAAACTGAGGCAGACAGAGGTTTTAGTGACTTGGTCAGGGTCACCCAGATAGTGTCTGAGAACAAATTTGAACTCAGGTCCTCTTGATTCTGGGACTTTATCTACTGTGCCACCTAGGTTTTTGAATACAGAAATGAAATGGCAAAACTGGACTTCTCCGAAGGCTAATTTAGCAACAGAACGCAGGATAGATTGGGTTGGGAGAAAAACTGGATGCAGGGAGCAGTTAGGAGATGATAAAGGACCACCTAGATTAGAAGAGGGAGCAAAAGATAGAAAAGGATAAAAAAAAAAAACCTCCTAGAGATTGCCCTTGGCTGACTGATTTGCTGATCGAAACCCCACCGAGCCCAAACAAGGTGGGGCATTTATTTTTGGTGGTCTCACACATACAAACATCCACATCCCCTAAAACCATGCAATGGGCATATATTCTAGGGAAAGATGTTCTTTCTCGGGAACTTAACTCGTTCCCTTCATGGGTAGTCGAAGTCCCCTTTAACTGTTCCAAGCTTCTGCTAAGCGTGACACACACACACCCCCCTCCACCCCTGGAATAAAGCAGCCAGCCCAGACAAAAGACTTGGATATTCATCGGGGGCCGCCCCCTGTTTCCGCTCCTCCCACCAAGTCACTGCTCTTTCCCTAAGGAGCCCAGACCTTTGCGTCTTCACTAGCGGCGGAATTCCGGGCTTTTCCAAGTCCCTGCCCTTCATTCCTAAACCGGAGAGAAGGACCTACACCCCAAGGGGAGAAGCAGATTGTTTTCGCCTTAGCCAGGTCCAGGTGGGCGAGAATAGAGGGAGGAGCGCAACCTCCTTCCATCCTGGCCATGGCAGTGTCCAGGGCAGTGTCCAGGGCAGTGTCCTCGGCCACTCCTCTCTTCCCCCCCCAAACCCGCGATCTGGCACAGCGACTGTCCCCAAAACTGTTACGACACTTTGGGAAGTTTATCCACTGGACCGAGGCCCCTCCCATTGGACTTATAAAAGAAAGGCACTGGTCGGGTCCACCTCACTCGTCGGACAGGACCGGCTGCATTGTCCCACACATCGTCCGGGTAAGGCACACCTCAGCCTGACTGTCCGTCGCACCAGTCCTCAGCTAGCCAGTCCGCCCCATCGCTACTCAGGATCGACCTTATCTGCCTGCCCCCAAAAGATCAGCCACGAGGTCACTCGCCGGCGAGTCACTCTACTCAGGCCAGCTAGCCCGGACCAGACGTCCCAGTTCCTCCATTCATTCTCATCCAGGAAGCACAGGCGTGGACACGCTCCCCCAAGATGGACAGCTACTTCTGGAAGATCTCCGTTGTGCTGCTCACCATTGGTAAGGTCTTCTGCTTGGCCTCTTCGGTTCTTCTCTCTTTCTAATGGAGTTAGATTATAGAATGTTGGATTTAGGCTTGGAAGAGACTAGAGATAATGTAATCCAGTGGTTCTCAGGACCCCTTTGCACTCCTGAAAATTGACGACCCTACAAAGAATTTTTGGCTATGTGAGTTATATCTGTCGTTATTTACTGTATTGGAAATCAAAATGTCAGCACTATTTGTGAATACAGTTTTAACCTCGAGGACTCCCAGGAGTTTTCCGACCTCTCTTTGAAAAAACCGCTAAAAAACTCCGACCCCATCTTTTTAAAGAAGGAGAAAGTGAAGTTTAGATAATTGAAAGGGCTTGTCCAAAGTCGATCAGGCAGAAGTGGCAGAATAGCTATCTGAACGCAGGTTCCCCAGATACAGAAATCTGTCACCTTCTGCTCATTGCCTACATCTGAAGGAGCCTTTCGGGGACGAAAATAGGACCAAGAGGGAAAATAAGATCTTTGCTTTCCCTTCTAATACCTGGAAAAATAAAACCATTACGCAGTTAAAGGTGCTGGGCGAGTTCTCACTTTGCCTGTTTACCAGAGAGGATGCCTGTAAAATATTGGTTGGCATTTCCAGGCGCCGGAGAGCGAGAAGGGAAGTGTGTGGGTTCTCCTCCCCGCCCCCCCCCCAACGCTTCCCTCTCTTGAGGCTTCCCTCGAGCTGCCTCCTCACCTGCGCTCTTCAGGTAGCTACTCCCAGCCAAGTGCTCATTGCTTCCTGTCCGGTGTGGTCAATGTGTCACTTAGAATTGGGCTTTTCTTGAATGGATTTATGGATTAATCATCATTTTTTAGGGGGTTAGGGAGATAAGGCCATTCCTTACAGAGTTCCTCTAGGAAAAAAATCAGGGTGGTTCAGGTTGAGTTTTAGTAGAAGGCTCAAGTGTTTCCCAATAGACTTGCTGAAAAGGAGCACGATTGTTCTTGTTCTCGCCTCCTGTCTGAGATTCAAGTGGAATTCCTCTGATGTTCCGAGCCCACAGACCGAAGTTAAATCATCGTTTGGCCACCTTGGCCTCAGAAGTAGGTAGACCAGTTGAAAAGCATGCTACGCATATTTCTAATTTACATTACAAGGGCAGGGACTGGGTCTATATCTTTGAGGGAGGAACTAGGTTTGGGAGAATGCTTCCTGAAGGAAACAAGATACTATAATCACCCCGACTTTCTGCTGCTACATTCTAAGGAATTGAAAAATCAAATCGAATCAAATAGTTTCTCCCCCTGTATATTGGCAACCAGGGCAACTAGGTGGCACAGTGGATAGTGTGCTAGACATCCTAAGTTCAAATATGGCCTCAGATACTTACTATCTGTGTGACCCTAAACAAGTTATTCAACCTTGTTTGCCTCAGTTTCCTCATCGGTAAAATGAGCTGGAGAGGGAAATGGCAAACCTCTCCAGCATCTTTGCCAAGAAAATCCTAAATGGCCTCATAAAGATTCGGACGCAACTCAACACCAAGATATTGACAACCATTGGGGGGGGGAGAATACAAAATTTTCAATTGTCAAGATTTTTGTTGTTGCTCTTTTTTTTTTTTTAGTGGACTTAGGAAATTAACCTGCCAAAATCTCTTGGCACTGCCTTTACACCTCATGTAATATCTTACAATGCAGGTGGCTGTTCAGCAACTAAAAATTCAATATTCAAATTTGAAGCTCTAAGGACCTATAAATAAACTGATTAATATCTATGAAGTGTGTTTTTGTTGTTGTCATGAAAGTGCTTAACCATTTTATTGCACTACTTAATTAATTATAGTTGACCTGTTTCATCAGCTACCCAAGCCTGTTTCCAAATAAGCCACTTCAGTTTCTGTTTTCCCAGTTTGTTTAGATATGTCCATGCCTCTTGGAAAATTTGAAGCTCAATTCTTTTTATTCTAGTCACTTACAATAATGTGGTTGCCAAAGTTAATGAAATAGCCAATGCCACCTAAGAATTAAAGATACGATCTCTATTTTTAATGTGATAAATTACAGAGTAAGTGGGTAGAATCATGGAAGTATCAGAACTGGAATGGTCTTTGAGGTAAAACCCAAAAAAATTCACTTCAAATGTCAGGAGGAAATTACATTTCTTTGGCTCTTGTTATATGCTGGAATAAGTTGCTGAATACTATAAAAATTTCTTTTTAAAAGGACACTTTTTTTAAAAAGGGACACTTTTTTGGGGGCCTATCAAGCTTTTTGCTGCTGGTTGTGAAAACTCCTTTCAAATGTTATTCTTGAAAAAAATGTATAGAATATTGTCAAGATGAATTCAATGTATAAATCAATGCTTCTAGGTTTAAATTAGTGTCCCTTTTCATTTGGTGTTCCTTTGTTACTTTATTTGCTTTTGCAAAATGTAAGTGTGTGTGCATATGTGTGTGCATGTGTGTGTATTCTATATGCTTTGATTTCCCCACTGTACAAATTTGAACGTTGATTCACAGGGAAAGCAGATAATTTACCTAAACTCTCAAAGTACACCAATGGAAAGAAATCAGACTCCTTCTGTTTAATTTCCTTCAGCCACAAACAGGATAAGAAAGGATCTTGAAGAGCTTAAAGATTAGAAATTGTTTCCCTGATTGGCCAAATCAGTTGTGTTTGAGCAAATACTGCTTTGGTGATTATCCCAGAAATGTGAGGTAAAATCTTTCCCAATACTTTTATAAGATTTGCCCAAATTTGTAGCCTTAAAATCCAATTCTTATTGATGCCGTAAAGATAATGAACACGGTCTAAACTAAAAGAGTTTTGCCATGAGCTTTAACCAAAAAAAAAAAAGATTCCATTCCAGCATCAAAAAGAAGAAAGCCTTCTTAAACCTGAGAAGTTTCAATAATTGTTATCTTAAGTTTCAGCATGGCTAGAGCAGAGAATTTCAATTCATGAAACTGACAAGCAAACATTTGGGAGCATTTCTTTACTTAAAAAGCTTCCAAAAGGAAAGTCTCCAAAGAATTGTTGTTTCTAAGATGCACCCACCCTGTCACTCTTGGCTTGCCCTGGAATTATGTCCAGAGTCAGAGGGTGTGGTTGCAACTTGAAGCATTCCCAACAGACCAACCTGAGCCTTTGGCTGGCTCTAATATCACATTAACATAGGAAGGTAGTTATGTTCCAGGAATTTAATCCACTTTTGGAAAGGAGGACCTTTATAGACTAGAGTTGTCTTGGGATCATCTTGGGCCTTGATTTCACTCAAAATCAAGTAACAAGAACCTTGCAATTTTTTTTCTTTGTGTTACATATTATAACACCTTGTTGAAATACGTATACTAAGGGAAAATATTTTCCAAGAAAACATAACAATATTCCTAGCTCGTACGCATATAATGCTTTAAGATTTGCAAAGCTTTTCATTTGTGTTGTCTCTGATTCTAACAACAATCCTACGGAGTAGGTCTACTAGAAATGATTCCCATTTTTACAGGAAAGGGAACTGAGGCTGACAGTAGTTAAGTGACTTTTCCAGGGTCACAACTGCTATTTAATTTCTAAAGCAGGGTTTAAACTCAGGTTTTCCTGACTCCATGTCCATCACTCTGTTCACTTGTGCCATCTCTCTCAAAAACAAAAACCAAACTGAATTCTTTTAAACTTGTTTTGCATTAGGACCTTCTGTTTCCTGTTTAATGACCATTTGTAGTTATACAAATATCCCATCAGAAATCCCATTTAAAAAATCTGATATGAAGAAGAGGTTTCTGTGCCCATGGATCCCAATAAATTCAAATTTATTTATTTATATTTATATATAATACGAATTTATTTATAATCTGATTGCTACAAATCTAACTTCTAATCAGGCCATTCTAATGGATGACAAAGGAAATTCTACTCTAAAATATAATCCCAGAGGTACTTGCAGAGGAGAAACATGATGAACTAATGACTAGTATGAGAAATTTAGATTATTTTTTAAGTGAAAGAATGCAACAGAGTGAATATTGCCTAATAAAAGCATATGTATCTATATATTCATATACATATGAATATAAAATATATACCATATAATCTCTCTCATATATTAGAGATATCTCATAATATGTCTATTATGAATTTGTATATATATGCATCATTATTGGCCAAATATATTTCACAAAATTCCATGTTAATGATTTCCTTAACTTAAACACCATTTAAAAGTAAAAAAAAATGTTTTCAGCTGCTTCTCAGGTCAGCTTATTCCCAACAGATCCCTATGACGTCTCCTGTGAATTTATCATATGTTGTAATAATTTGTATATACAATCCACCCCTCCACTCCCGTGAGAGCAAGGACTTCTTATCTCAACTTTGTATCTGGTACAAACTTTGCTTCTTTCTTCCTCAGTGCATAGTGAAATGTTTCGTATGCATTAGGTGTTTAATAATGTTTTCTTAATTAAATTGACTTTGCACTAAAGCAAAAATATCTGCAGGTATCTCTTTACTTAGGAGGTATCAAACAATTTTAATACTGACAGGATATTGATGAGGTAATAGTGACATTATTGGGGACATCAATGAGAGAAATGATTTGAAATAAACACAGCTTGCCTAGAAAAAGCAATTTCCCCTATGGTTGATTAATTAGGAGGTATTTTCTTAGAATCACATTTCCATGAGGAAATTTCATATTGCATCTCTGATCTACATTTATAGATTTTCAGGATGCTATCACTGACATTAGTGAACTTTTTTATAACATGAAATAAGAGTTGAATAGGGGCTTATAAATACTTTTCTCAGATGAAGGAAAGATCCTGGATGCTGCAAGATTCTAATGAACACTTTCTAAATCCCTCTATTATGTTTAAATGTTTTACTTCAACCAGTTACTCTTTGGAAATGTCCTTATAAGAAGCAAATGAGTCAGAAGTGTATTTTATTTGAAACTTAAATCCTGATATCTTGAGTTCATTTTAATATTCCACATGCTTCCTGCTTTCCCCATTTCAGATTCTACAGTCTGTCTACAATTTCAATATGAACATGAAGCTAAATTTAATTGTGTATGTTATTGATTGGAGCCAAACTAAAAGTATATTCCTTAGAAAACAAGGGTCTTTTGGTACTTAAGCTATAGGGATCAGCAGTTTTTTTCTCATGGAAATATTCCAATCCTCATAATCCACGTAGTCATAAATAATACATCTTCAAAGAAGCTTGAGATTAGGTAGTAGGGAATAGATTTGAAGAGATCATTCCAGTGGAAAAACAGTTTGAATTTACAATAATAAGTTGCTTATAGTTAATATGTTTTAATGACTAGCCCTTTCAGAGGTCATGGAGTGAACCTTCTAAATTTAGATTTAGGTTGCTTTTCTCATTGACTCTTAAGTGAGTTAATGAGAAAACTGAGGCCCATGATGGGGAAGAAAAGAGAAAGGGATATGCAGTGTGGCCCTTTCCAGTTATTTCGTTGGGTGCGGATTTTGAGTTTTATTTACTATTGTTTTCCAATTATTTCAACCATTTCCTTCCAACATTTTTGTAGTTGCTGCCAAGGCTAGGAACTGATTTTGAAAACTAGAATGAATTAATCAATAAACTCATTTTACCTCTATTTTCAAAGGATCAATTCAAGTGGATGTCTAAGAATGTGTTTGAAATTAAAGGAATTCTCCAACCTTGGGCAGGTCATTTAACCTCTATAGATGTTAGTTTCCCATGTGTAAACTGAAAAGGGAGTTAACCCAGATAGATTTTGTGGTCTTATCTAGCTTTAGCCGATGTTTTCAGCCTATAGCCAAAGTCAAAGGCTATCTCTTACTCTTGTCATAGTAATGAGCACAAAACCAGCATATTGGGGATTGTGTTTTTTTTTAATTAAAAAAAATTTTTTTTAGGCAATTGGGGTTAAGTGACTTGCCCAGGGTCACACAGCTAGTGTCAAGTGTTTGGTCTGAGGCTGGATTTGAACTCAGGTCCTTCTGACTTCAGGGCTGGTGCCCTATCCACTGTGCCACCTAGCTGCCCCATACAGAACTTGATACCTATTTTTTTTAAAGCAATTGGGATTAAGTGACTTGCCCAGGGTCTGAGGCTGGATTTGAACTCAGGTGCTCCTGACTTCAGGGCTGGTGCCCTATCCATATTGGGGATTATTAACTGGGTGGCCAGGTGGCACAGTGGGTAGAGTGCTGGGCCTGGAGTCAGGAAGATTCATCTTCCGGAGTTCAAATGCAGCTTCAGACACTTACTAGCTATGTGACCCTGGGCAATTCACTTAACCCTGTTTGCTTCAGTTTCCTCATCTATCAAATGAGCTGGAGAAGGAAATGGCAAACTACTCCAGTATCTCTTCCAAGAAAACCCTGAATGGGATCACAAAGGGTCTGACACAACTGAAAAAGACTGAACAACAATAATAATAACAACAATTATTAACTGGAGGTTGTGCCCCAATTTTGTACTAACCAAGAGAATTTTTCAGACCCCAACCCACCTCTGCACGTTCCCTTTAATGGAATCCTCCAATGTGGAATGTTTTTACAGAGTCGCTTGCCTGTGACAGAAGTATCAGAATTATAGTAACACTGCACCCCATCCCTGCCGGGAAAAAATATTCACAAGAGCTACTAGAAAGTAGCAAATCTGACTAGGTCCCTTGGTGTGATACTCCTGACCTGCACAATAGTCACAGAGTGGAGAAGCACAAAACCTAATCACCACCAGCTAAATAATCATCCCCAGAGTAACTGGAATCAAGCAAACAAACAACAAACATTTATTAAGGGCTCACTGTGTGCTAGGAACAGAGAATATAAAGACAAAAGTAAGACAATCCTTGTGCCCAGGGAATTGACATCCAGAGGGGAGTGCAACGTACTCACAGAGAAGTAAATGCAAGTTATTTTCAAAATAAATACAAAGTGATGGGGTGGGGGATGGTACACTAATGTGGAAAGATCTCTTGAGGGAGATCTGAACCTTGAAGAGATTTAGATGTGGAGGAGAAGTAATCTAGATGTGGGGAATACGTGTGAAAAGTAGAGGCAAAAACCAGAATGTCATGCTTGGGGAATGACCAATGGACCAGTAGGGTGGGAATCTGGAGCGTGTGAAGGGGGATTTATGTGGTCAGTCTAGAAGGAGCCAGATTAAAGGGCCTTCAGCACCAAACAGAGGAGTCTGTATTTTATGCTAGTTACAATAGGCAGCCATGAAGCTTTCAAAGAAGAGTGATGTGGACAGCCCTGAACTTTAGAAACACCAAATTGGCACCTGTGGATAGATTGAGGAGAGGAGAGAATGAGGATACAGCAGGTACAACACTGAAGCTTCTGCAGTAGTCCTCATAAAAGGTGATGAGGACCTGGTCATTGTGGGATGTATAGGAAGGAGATAGTGGGAGATGTGGTGTTAGAAAAGTCACTATACTGGGAAATGAAGTTAATCTTAATGTCGGTTCAGGAAGGATCTCTGATTTTACCATTGTGGGAAATTCAGAGTGTGAAAATTTTCTTCTCAAGTGCAGATATCAGCCCATTTATGTCTTAGGAGCTATATTAAGTATCTACTACATGACCATGACAGAGGGTACAAAAACAAAAATGAAAGTGCCTGCCCTGGAAGAACTTACATTTTACCATGAGGGAAACAATACCTATAGAGATAAATAGGTATAGGCTAACCCAGGCTTCTCTGGACATGCCAGTTCTAACACGGAGGAGCCCTTGAGGAGCCTTTGTGTAGGGGGTGGGGTTGGGGGCTTAATGTGTTTATAAGGCACATGGAAGCCAGTTTGTGAGAGACTGGAGACAGGTTTGCATTTTTTCCAAGAGCAATAGGGGGAAACAGCTTTTTCATAGAAAGAATGACATGGCCCTACTTGTGCTTTAGGAATATAAATTTGCTGGTTGTTTGGAAGATGAATTAAAAGTGAGAAGTTCACAAAACTGGTGAATTGGACAAGACACAGAATTTAAGTGATATTGACAACTCAGAGGAGGGATTTAAATCCATGTTTTCTATCTCCAAATGTTAGATACAAGGGGAGCCAAAAAGTTTAGATAAGACACAGCCCTTGCCCTCAGGAAGCTTGCAGTCCTATAGGCAGATAAGATTAAAAAACAATCTATCATTATAATCCAAGTCTTTTTAAAAATTATTTTATGTAACATCTAGATTAACATATAAGTAGGTGAAGATATACACATATCCCTTGGTGATACTTTCTATTTGTTAATGATGGGTATGTAGATGGTAGCTAAATTTGAGATTTGAGGTCCTAAAAGTCTACGTAGCTTTGGCTGATTCATCCATGAACCTGGAAAATTAGGATAATACCAGCCCTTACCTCACCATGTTGTTAGATGATAATGCATGTAAAGTGCTCTGGAAATCTAAACCCTCTACTCAGATTTTTTTTTTACCTCTGCCACGTAGTTTTTACTTACCCTGTTTATGGAATATATAGACCTCACTGCACTAATTCTTCGGCACAATTTCTTTATCTCCTGAAGTCTTGTATTATAAGCTGCCTTCACAGTTTTTGAAGGATGGATGTGCTTACTGCATTCTCTGACTGGCAAAATAAATGGCTTTGAGGGTGTGTGTATGTGTGTGTGTGTGTGTGTGTGTGTGTGTGTGTGTGTGTGTGTAGAGAGAGAGAAGAGAGAGAGAGAGAGAGAGAGAGAGAGAGAGAGAGAGAGAGAGAGAGAGAGAGAGAGAGAGAGAGAATTTTGGTATTTTTACTTCTATATGTCAATTGTCTGTGTTGATTACAGTTGATTTTCTACAATGAGATGTTAGCCATTGTTTCTAAGAGAGAGGGAAAAAAAATCATTGTCAGCAACATGCAGAGATTCAGTCATATCAGGAAGACAATGAAAAGACTATTAAGACCTAAAATCCCCAGAGACACAAACCCAGACTAGTCTGCTGGCAACAGTCTTCGAGAAGTGACAGAATTGGGCTTGAGGAAAGAGAGGGGACAAAGTGTTACCCGTCTACGTTCTTTAAAAAGGACTTCGAACAGAATGTACCTGCCCTGTGGGGGTCATGCCCACAGCTATCCAGCCTTATTCTCTCCTCTGAGGTCCATTCTCACTTCACCAATGGCCCATTGGACAGCTCCACCTGAACATTCCATAGGTATCTCAAGGTCTACATGCGCAATTCACTTTCTTCGTCTTTGAACCTGTCTTCCTCCTAACTTCCTTATTTTTGTTGGGGCCACCACTATTCTTTCAGTCACCCAACTTTGGAAGCCAAGAGTCATCTATTACTTTTCCTGGTCACCTCCTACCTTTCTAGTCTTCTTACACCCTACTCATCTCCACATATTCTATAACTCAGCAACATTGGCCCCCTTGTTCTTCCTCAATCAAGATACTCCATCTTCATTTTCACTGGCTGTCCTGCATGCTGGGAATTCTCTCCTTCTCTCCCCCTGGCTTTCCTGGCTTCCTTCATGTACCACCTAAAATCCATCTACTACAGAAGCTTTTCCAGATCCCACCTAATGCTAGGTCTTCACTCTGTTGATTAGTGCCTGCCAGTTCATCCTGTCTGTATTTGTATATAGTTTCTTATGTGTTGCCTTTCCCATTAGACTCTGAGCTCCTTGAGAGCAGGGACTGTTTTTGCCTTTCTTTGTATTCCCAGCACTTAACACAGCAGCCTGGTATCTAGCAGGTGCTTAATAAATGATTGTTGACTTGTTGAGTTACCACGTATTTTCCCAAGACATCTCTATCATCTGTCCCCTTCCCATCATCCATATGGCATTGTTATCATTCAAGCCCTTATTACATCTCCCATGGATTGCTACAATAGTTTCCCATTTCTCTCCTATATCTAATATCTGCCATCTCCAAATTCAGCTGCCAAAACAATCTTAAAGCTGGAATCTGACCATAGCACAGCTCTGGAGAAGGAGTCAAGAAGACTTGAGTTCAAACTATGACTCATTTACCCCCTATGTCACCCAGGGCAAGTCACTTAACTTGTCTGCCTCAATTTCTTCATCAGTAAAATGGAAATAATAATAGTGCCTACCTCCCAGGGTTATTGTGAGAACCAAATGAGATAATATCTACTAAGTGCTTTGCAAGTCTCAGAGTATTATTCCAATAATTGTTAGAATTATTATGTTTACTGGCAGTGGGTAGAGAACTGTCCTTGGAGGCAGGAAGACATGATCGATGCTACCTGGGGAACCATGGGCAACCCACTTAACTTTTCTTGGTGTCCCAGACAAGAGGATAATTTGGAGAAGGCACCAACCTGTACTGAGGAAATTTCCTCATTCTCCATTGATAGAGGAATTCCCTCTATCGAGACCTCGGTTTCAATGAAATTGGAGGTCCAGCCCATATCCCTATGTGAATGTTATACATTCTATCCCAGAAGCCTATCAAGCTATCAAAGCTTGAAATGCACAGAGACTTTTGGGACACCCTGCATTGTAGAATGCGACAAAGCCTGAACTTTCTTTATTACTTTGGCATTTGCAAAGCATTTTATATACTTTACATCATTTGCACCACACAACAAAAAGCATTGCCCTTGTATTACAGATGATGAACTCAAAGCTAAGTGATATTAAAGATTTGCCCTTGATTATGAAGTTAATATGTCAGGAGTGGAATTTGAACTCAGATCTTCCTGATTCCAAGCCCTCTATTATCTCATACCACATGACCTTTCACTGACGACAAGAATCGCTTTTACTTTTTGTCTTCTTGGTGAGAAAACTCCCTCTACCAATATTGATCAGCCACTCTTCCATAACTTAGCATCTTAGAGAGTTGCTGAGAACTTTGAGGGATTGAGACTTGCCCCATCACACAACCAGTATGTTTCAAAAGTGGGGTTTGAACCGTATTTTTCCCTGTTCCAAAGCTGGCTCCCTATCTACTATGCCACGCTATTTTGACCTTGAACCTAACCAGTATTTAATGAGATTTTGATGAAAGGAAAAAATATGGAAAGATTCATAGAATCAAACAACTTTTTAAAAAAGCCTAATTAGAGCAGCTAGGTGGTAAATTACATGGAGCCTTGGGTTTGGAATCAGGAAGACTCATCCTCATGAATTCAAACCTGGCCTCAGATACTTACTAGCTATGTGACCCAGGGCAAGTCACTTAACCCTGTTTGCCCAAATTCCTCATCTGTGAAATGAGCTGGAGAAGGAAATGGCAAACGATGCCAGTATCTTTGCCAAAAAAAAAAGGGTCACAAAGTAAGACACAACTGAAACAATTCAACAACAGCAAAAACAATTGTGTGCATTTGAATAGTACATTTTATACAACAAGGCTGCCCTTCGATACGTGTATTATCATATTTCCATGCATCCATGGTTAGTTACAATATAACTTCATTTTTAAAAATGTGCTGGTGTTTTATTTGAATGTGTGAGCCTGACATTGCATGAAACTATGAAAATAAAAATACAAGGTTTTAATATATGTAGAAGTAGGTTGTAAGTTACTAGTAAATTATAGGAATAAAGCAAAATGTCTCAAAAGGGCCAATTCCGGGTAATCCTATCCTACCTCTGAATGAAAGAGCAATATATATGGAGAGTCCTTGCCCTGTTGCATAAGAACTATTTCAGGTCTTAGATTATAAATGCAAATATCTGCAGTTTCCTCTTACTCTTATCAAGATCTAGATTCATTTTAAACATTTCTTAGGCATTTTTTTTGTATTCAACTCTTAATGAAACATAATTATATGTTTGTTGGCAAAGAGTAGAAATAGGAGTCATTTATAGCCAAATCAAAGCCTTGCAAAAACTCTTACATTTGCATTCTTCTGTAAAAATAAACATGTTGCAAACTGAAAAGTGCTAGCAGAAAACAGTGCTTATTCATAACTAATATGAAGGGGAGTTTCATTGTTTTTAGTAAGCAAAGTATGACCTTACCTGTTTATGAAATTTAATAAACAGATTGAGGACTTATGCCTATTTCCCTTCAAAAAAACTCTCTGCTGTTTTGTGCACATACTAAAATCATATAATTCTGTGGAAGAATTATTACTAACTAGCAATAGGTCAGGAGTTGGTTTTTCATAGAAAATAAACGTGTGAAGAAAGAAGATTTTGTGACCTGGTTGGGCTGGGTTTTGAATGTTTCTTACATACTTGAATACTTTAGGAATCTGGGGTGAGTATTCTTTCTACTGATGTGGACTGAAACCCTTCTGTGATTTAATTGGTGTGGCCAAAATACCTGGACCTAGTGACTAGTCTTCTGAGGACGAGCCTCTTTAAATCTGACTTGCTGTTTTTGAGATGACAAGCCTAGAATCCGTTTCTGGGCCTGTAAGTGAAGTCTTTCCAATTTGGGAGGACAGACTAGACTGTGCACTCCATGGCCATTACCCTTGACAGTCATGGGCAGCCTCCAAGTCAGAACAAGGCAGCAGAGGAGGACTGTAGTACCGGGCATTCAGTTCGGTTAATTGAGCAAAATAAGACCCATTCCCCTCCGTGCCACAATTATTCCTGAGCCACAATTATTTTTCCAGCTGTGCTTAGTTTAACTCATTCCAGTATTATTTCCTTTACTAATTGTGCTACACACTGTGTCTTTTAAGAACAAAGTTAAAGAGAACTTTATACAATTAAGAGCAGCATTTCCGACCCCCAGAATTCCTGTGAACGATGGGGCTAGGACCTTCTAACATAGTGAATGCTCCAGGAAAGTCAATGTTTAGTAACAGGGCTTTGCCCCCATTCCAAAGGATGGCACTCATGCCTCCCACACGGGTAGAGTCCTGACTCAGAGGGAAGAGGTAGCTTGTCTGCTGTGAGTCACCCACCCCACTTCCTGCTGCTGGACCTGAGTTTTCACTGATGTAGAACCATTCAAAAGCTTGTACCCATCAGATTCTTGAGACCTGAGAAGGTCAAGACCCAGGCACGCTTTTACTAAGTTTATATGAAAAAAAGATCGAGTGGGGGGGGTGGAGGGAGTTGGGGGGAAAGAAGCATGTCGCATGAACTTGATTTTAAGAGCAGATTTGCTTAGCCTGGGCAAGTGTCTACACTATCTCTAGGATTTTTCTTTTTCATATTGTAGAGGCTTTCTTTGTATAGGCATAAATACACATACACATTTAGGTATATATGATGCATACACATGATACTTTTATTTATTAATTACCCCTGGAAGGCAGCATGGTACAGTACATAGTAAAGATAAAACCTGTGTTACTTGGGACAAGTCACATAATCTCCCTAAGCCTCAGTTTCCTCATCTATGTAATGGGTTGTAGGGTTGGACTCAATAGCCTTTGAAGTCCCTTCCTACTCTCAGTCTATGATTCTGTGACCCTATCGGACAAGTCTGGCTTATCCCAGTAGAGCAGCAGCTGGACCGGTGTGTTGAATCACAGTCTGCATACACCATTAGGGGAGAAAAATCACAGCACAAGCTATTTCAAGCAAGGATTGGAAGTTCTACCACCACATAAATCGTTGAATTGTAGAATGGTTGGTCTGTTCCCAAAATCAAGAGGAACTGAACTATTCAGGAAATTCATAGGTAAAGCATTTATGCCACCCTTAATTGGCTGAATTTTAGTTTAAGGCACTGGGGTGCCTATGTAATGTAATATAACTGGTTCAGTTCCATGTTTATTAGGCATCTGCTTGGAGAGGTAATGGAAGATGAGCCGGATGTGAGCTACGGGAGACCTAGATTTGAATCCCAGGTCAACCACTTAGTCACTATGTGACCTCACAAATTCATTTCACCTCTCTAGGACTCAGTTTTCTCATCTGTAAAATGAGGATGCCAAACCAGATCATCTTCAATGTTTCTACCAGCTCCAAAGACTGTCATCTCACGTGTCCCATGCTAGGTATTAGGGGAGATAAAAAGATAAATTAAAAAACAATTCTGTCCTCGTGTCACCATTTCCTAATAACTACAGCCAAGGAAGTGAAAGATGGCAACCTGAATGCAGTTGATGAGAGGAACCTTTGACATGACATTGACATTTAAAATTAGATTCAAAAATGAAATCTTTGCTGCAATATTAATCTAGCAATTCAGCGGCAGGTCTCACGGAAATCTTCCTGATCACTGGACTGGCTCCAAGGGAGGGTCCGCGGGTAAGGAAAGCCCAGTTCTCAGGCTGGCACACCTTGAACTGAACATTCTTTAATTAGCAAAGACAAATATTTCACCTGTGGCCTGAATGAACTGGAACCAAGTTTCTGACGGTGGAAAAATTAACAACGGAAAGACTAGTATCTGGTTTCTGTAAAGTACAAAGAGTTTAGATATTCTGTGTGTGTGAATGTGTGTGTTTCAGACATGTTATTTCTTGTGGGAAGACTTGGTAATAGGCCCTCTTAAACTAATCATAATTTGTTGGGCAGGTTGAAATGACAATAGACACCAATATAGCTAAAAGCATTCAATTTAAATACACGTGACCATATGAGCTAACAGAGATGGCACAATCCCATAGGAGTATTATATTGGGAAATTGGCCAAAAGTTGAAATAGATGAGAATTCAAATTGTCCTTTGCAATGAGCAATGTGGATCAGAGTCAATTAGTCTATTTGGATGACAATAGACAATAAAGATCATGTGTCTATATTTTATCCTCAAAGAAAGTAATAAATATCAAAATATTAGCCTACTCAAAGGAGAAATCCAGATCGACAATCTTAATCTTTTTTGAAACCATTAGCTTTATTTTTTGTTTGACGAAGACAGATTGAAGATATGCTTCTGTTTCCTAACCCTCAAATTAAGTGGTATTTTCAAACTTCAAAGATTTAATTATTGGCCATTTACAAACTGTGCTTTCTTTTGGACAAAGCATTTCAGCTCTCCGGGCAGCAGTTTCTTCACTTACAGAAATGAAAATTTTGGCATAGATGGCTTAGATGGTTCTTGACACCTTTGAAATCATTGGAGTGCAAGAAATGCATGGGACTGTAGCCGATAATCCAGTGTTCTGTCGGTCCTAACACCATTTGGGTTCAGGAGATTGGACGTGCTCCATATAGTTTTAGTGAGTGAAAAACAAAGCATTCAGCTTAACAAGTCTATCCACCTGGCATTTCAAGAAGAGAGAATATCCATCCACCAGTCATAGACATGACTTTTAAAATGCCAAATAGAATACTGGGTGGGCAGTTGTGGGGTTATTTCCTCTTGAATGAGATCATACTAATTTTGTTATCTGACAGTAGAGGGCACTCTCAGCACACCCTGCCCACATACGTACATACCTACATACATTTATTCGTGCGTGCATACATACATACATACATACATACATACACACACAAATAGACAGCTAAATAAATAAATAAGTGAATGAATCCTTAAATAAACATAACTAGCTAGAATCCTTAAGAAGGAAATCCCAGTTATAACTTTAATTTGTTTGTTTTTTAAATTTTAAACTTCACATACACCAAATAAAATGAATACATCCATATACATATTGAGGAACAGAAGGAAAGGTTTGCTTACAAAGCTGTGAATCTCTGTGTTGTAGAGCTGGTTTTCTGATTTGTCTTGCTACTTTGTAATTATCTCTGGCCTTTCTCCCTCCAGTTATAACTTCTGGCATCATATCATTTGACCCTGCTCTGATTTAGTTCATAGGATTTAAACTCATAAGGGGCCTTGGTGATCTTAGGATTCAAATCCCTCATTTTCTAAATGAGGAGACTGAAGCCTTAGACATTTAAATGATTGACACACATGCAGTAAAATCATGATTTTAACGCAATTTGCTAACTCCCAATATGATAAGAGAAGAAAACACCTTGTTTTATTAACTTTGCCCTTTTCCAAACTCCGTGACCATTACCTAATGACTATTTCTGTGGAGTGGAACTAGTCACGAGGTTAACATCTGGGTCTCCAACTGAACAAAAACGGTTCTATTCTGCCCCCCCCCCGGCCTTGTTAAGTAAGTGAGTACCAAGCTGAATGAGCACCCTGTCTTTTCCTGTCACTTCTTGTGTTTTGGCACCTCCTTGAGTGGTTCTATAGATCTCTGATTGGAAGACCCCAGGATTAAACAATGCCCTGTGGAAATCATCATCCTGGGCATTATAACTACTTCTATTTCTCTGATGGAGACTCAGGTAAAGGAAGTTTAATGGCCTTCTCAGACTTCCAGACAGTTAGGACACAGTATTAGAATGCTTAAGTCTGATCTATCTAAGGTATCTATTTAGGCATTTCCTATATGCAATAATCTGGGTATTGAATTTCACTTCAAATTTTGGATTGCGTGATTTTTTTTTATAATTTTGAATTATCTTAATGTAAGCTAATATAAAATTTAAAAAGAATACTGATTTTTTTTAAAAAATTCAGTTTCCATGTCAGTTATCAGTGGAAGACCTGAGTTCAAATATGACCTCAGACACTCACTAGCCATGTAACCCTGTGCAAGTCATTTAACCTCCGCCTCAGTTACCTCAACTGTAAAATGGAAGTAACAGCACCTACCTCACAGAGCTGTTAAGAAGATCAAATGAGATAATATCTGTAAAGGGCTTAGCACAAAGCATGGTACGTAGTAGATCCTTCATAAATGCTAAGTCCTTTCCCCCAGTACACATAAGATTATATATATACTTTTGTCTTTCTTTGATATCTCTCTTAGCTTTACAATATGACTCCAATAAAGAGGTATTCATTTCATTGTTGAGTTGTTTTCATTCATGTTTTACTCTTAGTGAACCCATCTGGGGTTTTCTTGGGAAAGATACTGGAGTGGTTTGCCATTTCCTTCTCTAGCCTATTTTCCAGATGAGGAAACAGAGGTAAACAGGGTTAAGTGACTTGCTCAGGGTCAAGTGTCTGAGACCAGATATGAACTCACAAAGGTGAGTCTTCCTGACTCCAGGGCCAGCTCTCTATCCACTGCACCATCTAGCTGTCCCAGGCATTCATCTTTTGATAGAATTAATGAAGTTTCTAGAGTTGAACTTATAGTTTATGAATTCAACCCTCCTCTCCTCACTCCTCCACTCCTAGAGATACTCTCTTCAATTTGTGCTTTTAAATCTATTGAACTTGACTCCTGTGTCTTAATTTGTTGTCTTTGAAAAGGTCACTTATGACATATTAGTTAGCAAAATAATATATATGCAACTACTGAAACATAATGAATTGTATGGTTATGCTAAAGGATTGAGTGTCTCTTTTCATTAATTTTGTTGACCTTGAGATGAGATTTATGCTCGAAAAGTCTCTATGAAATTTGTAATTATTTAAAAGACTATCAAGGCTTTTATTTGAAACATTAATTGAAATCTCTTGTCATTTCTTCTTTGGAAACAGTTGTGTGCCTTTTGCAAGATGCTCATAATACAACAGTGATTCCTTCGTGTATCCCAGGAGAATCAAATGAAAATTGCACAGCTTTGGGTATGGTCATCTTTTTAAAAATATTTCTGCATGCATTTAATCTCTCTGTCCCCATACCCTTCCCTTAAGGAGCCAAAACAACTCCTCCCCCCCCCAAAAAAAACCAAACAACCCTCTCATCATAAGCATGAGTAGTCCTGCAAAGTAAATTCCCACATTGCCTTCCCCTGAAAATGTACATCTCTCTGTATATTTTCAATTCATCATCTCTTCATCAGGGGATGAGTGACATGTTCCATCTTCAGTCCTCTGGATTAATGGTTTGTCATTGCATTGACCCGAAAGACTCTCATAGTTACTTTTCTTTACAATGTTGATGTCATCGTATCAATTGTTGTCTTAGCTCTGCTCACTTATGTCTGTATCAATGAATAGAAATCTTCCCAGTTTCCTCTGAAATTCTCCTGTCTTTTGTGGCACAATAATATTACATTTATATTCATATGCCATAATTTGTTTAGCCATCCCTCAATAGGAATTCAGCCTCTTAGTTTCCATATTTTAGTTCTTATAAAAAGAGCCACCATAAATATTTGTGCATGTGTGTGTGCATGTGTGTGTGTGTGTGTGTGTGTGTGTGTGTGTGTGTTTCCTCTTTCTTTGATCTCTTTGGGGTATAGGCCAAGTAGTATCACTTGGACAAAGGAGAAGCATAGGATAGTACATTTTTGAGTATAGCTCCAAATTGCTTTCCAAAATGGCTAGACCACTTCACTCCTCCACCAAAAGTGTACCTATGTGGGGCAGCTAGGTAGAGAGAGCACTGGGCTTGGAATCAGAAATCAAGAACTGATCATCATGTGGTCAAATCCAGCTTCAAACACTTACTAGCTGTGTGACCCTGGGCAAGTCACTTCACCTTATTTGCCTTAGCTTCATCATCTGTAAAATGAGCTGGAGAAGGAAATGGCAAACCATTCCAGTACTTTTGCCAAGAAAACCCCAAACAGGGTCATGGAGAGGCAGAGATGATTGAAAATGACTGAAGAAGAAACACAAAAACAAAAATTGTCCCACAGCCCTCGCAACAAGTTTTATAAGTATGCTCATCTCTAGTAATGTCATTCCCAAGAATTAACCATTTTGAAGAACAACAGAAACTCAAAAAGACTCCATTTACATGTATATGTATATGTGTATATATACATATACACACATATGTATATATATATATACACACACAAACACACATACATGTATAATATACACATATCCCCACATATACACAGAGAGAGAGACAGATAGACAGAGACAGAGGCAGTGTGGTGTAGTTACAGGACCTGGATTACAACCCTGATCATTTTCTAATAAATCTGTGGGCTTGAACAAATAATTTAAATTCTCTGAGTCTCCATTTTCTCACCTGTACAATAAAGGGATTAGACATAATGGCCTTTGAGCCCCTTCTAGCTCTAAGGTATGATCTATGACAGATGTTAAATCTGGTCATGTTGTTTCAGTCGTGTCCAACTCTTTGTGACCCCATTCAGGGTTTTCTTGACAAAGATACCGGAACAGTTTGCCATTTCTTTCTCTAGTTCATTTTTACAGATAGATAAACTGAGGCAAACAGAGTTAAATGATTTGCCCAGGGTCAAACAACTAGAAAGTGTCTGAGGCTGGATTTGAAATCAGATGCTCCTGATTCCAGGGCTGGAGCTCTGTACGGTCACCACCTAGCTGCCCCAAATCTGGTCATAGAATCACTCTTTTGATTCTAGTATAGGGATTAGATAAGAACTAAGCCTGTGATTTCAGATATGGGGGACTCCTGAAGGAGGAAACTCCCACCAATAATTCAAGTATCATTTTATTTTTAACTTAGAATCCTGGAGGGCTACCTGAGGGTACTGAGAAGTTAAGTGTCCATGGTCACACAGCCAGTATTTTTCAGAAGTGGGAGCAGAGTGTGTGAAATGAAAAAGGAAAACCCTGGATTTCCACCAAAAAAAAAAGAATTTTTTTGAGAGGGGATAGATTTTGGAAAATAGGGGAAAAAATGGAAAAGTAAAAATTGGACACTGCCTAGGGTTCAGCAAGGGAATTGGACCTTAGAAAGACTTCAGAAATATTCAGGTCTATGCTGTCATATACTGGAGCTCTGCTGCAGAACTCTTCTGAGAAAACCTTCTCTTGGGAGAAGTCAATGGTAAAACTGGGAAAGGGGAGATCTGCACATGCTAAGCACTTGGTACATCTTTGTGTGTGTGTGTGCGTGTGTGTGTGTGTGTGTGTGTGTGTGTGTGTGTGTGATTAGCCTTTCTCAACCTTATTTCTGTTTTCAACTTTAACCACCTTTGAGGCTCTCGAATTTCATAAAACTTGTCATAACCTGCAGAGCCAGGAAATTGAAGGATTAACAAGCGACAAAGCTGATAATGAGGGAAGAGGTGATCCCCACAGACACGGGGGGGGGGAGGGTAGCCCAACCAGCAGCAGTAAGATCTTGGAGTCTGGCAAGTCCGAGAGCCAGGAAGGCAAACTGAGGCAGGGAAAGGAAATCCAACTCTAGCAGGCCAGGGATCAGATCCAAGGAGACAGACTGGGAATGTTAAACCAGGTTCTAACACAAAGCAGGTGGGAATAATTGTAATCATATCTTCCTGCCCATCACTTAATTTCATAGGATTGTAGGATATGGGAATGGGAGGGATCTCAATGGCTGCCTAGTCTAGCACCTTCATTTTACAGGGGGAAAGCTTCAGAGAGAGGATTTCAATCTACATCCTCTGAATGGAGAGCCAGTGCTGTCCCCACTGTATTTACACTGTTTCCATTTCTGGGCCTCAGTTACCTCATCTGCAAAATGAGGATAATAATAGCACCTACTTCCCAGGATTATTATCTTCAATTATTATCTCTAATTTATCCTGTTTATATCTTCTTTGCATATAGTCGTTTGTATGCCATCTCCCTCATTAGACTATGTTGTCTTTCAAAAAGGAGGCAGCCGGATGGCTCCATAGCACCTAGAGAGCTGAGCCTGGAGTCAGAAAGACCTGAACTCAAATCCAACCTCAGATACTTACTAGCTGCATGACCCTGGGCAAGCCAACAAGCTTCTAGTTCAGCCAGTTTCTTCAGCTGTAAAATGGAGACAATAATAATGCCTATCTGCTGGAGTAGTTACAAGGATCAAATGAAGTAATATTTGAAAAGAACTTAACTCAATGCCTGGAACACAGTAGGAACTTCATAAATAAGCTTGTCCTCATCCTTGAGAACAAAGACTATTTTTTTTTTGGCCTTTTTTGTCTGCCCAGACCTTAACACAGTCCCTGGCACACAGTTTTATTGTTGTTCAATTATTTCTGACCCTTTGTGAGCCCATTCGGGGTTTTCTTGGCAAAGACACTGGAGTGGTTTGCCATTTCCTTCTCCAGTTCATTTACAGATGAGGAAACTGAGGCAAATAGGGTTAAGTGACTTGCCTAGGGTCACACAGCTAGTAAGTATCTGAAGCCAGATTTGAACTTGGGTGAGTCTTGATGACTCTAGGCCTAGCATTCTATCCACTGTGTCACCTAGCTGCCCTCCAGCACATAGTAGGCATTTAATAAATACTTTTTGATTATTTGTTGTGAGGATAAAATGAGACATTTGTAAAACTCTTTGCAAACCTTAAAGCTTTATATAAATTCTAGCTATTTTTGTCATCACCTGCATCACCATTATCATTATCTCTGAGGGTCCCTTACAACTTTAAATCTGGTATCCTTTATGAAAAAATACTTTTGTTAATTTACAAAGCACTTACTTCTCCACTCCCCCCTCATAAGTGGCTAGTTTCAATATTTTTTAGTACCCATTTTATAACTGAGGAAACTGAGTCTCAGAGAAGGGGAATGACTTGTGGACATTCATATAGGTAATAAATAAACAAAGACCCCACATCACACTCCCTTATAGCTCTGGCAGAGGAAATTGGGACTGGAAATTGGGGCTTCAGGGCTCTTGTCTTCATATCACCCGTTTTCCTGAATCTCTGTGGCTCTTGGCTTGGACCTGCCAAAATTCCTTCACACCTTGGGACCTTTCAATCGTCCTCATGGTGCTACCCCCGAGTGGACACCTTAAGGACAGTTGGCAGCTGGGCTCCCATATGTCTTCCCTTAATTTCGGTTACTCACACACTTGGAATACCTCACAGTATTTTCATGCCGACGGCCACGGCAAAGAAAAAGTCCCTTCAAAGTCTTCAGGTCAATGTCAGTCGGGCATGCTCCCCTCCCCCTCTCTCCTCACAGAGCAGCATCTAAGTACTAGCCCGCAACAACCTAGGTGCTGTGTTGCAGAATCAGGTCCTTCCCGTTCTGCTTCATACCAGGCTCCACCCAGGGCTCAGCACACGGGAGCTGCTCATAGGATCTCTTCACTGGGGATGACAATGGGGAGTGCTGCAGGTAGGAAAGCCTCACTGCCCAAAGCCAATGTCTACAGGTTGTGGGGAGGGAGGAAAGGAGGAAGGTCTGCTCCTGCATTCTTTTTGAAAATCAACTTTTGCTTCCAATTAATAAGCATTGATTTTCTCTCCCTCCTGCTGAAGAAAAAGAAAAAAAATGTCCTAGTAACACAACAAATTCTCAGGTTGGCCATGCCCCAAGATGTTTCCCCTTCTGCATTCTGAGCCCATCCCTCCTGTATTGAGATGTGGGCAGCATCTTCTTCTTCTCCTTTTTTCTTTTAATTAAGCACTTGGGGTTAAGTGACTTGGCCAGGGTCACACAGCTAGTAAGTGTCAAGTGTTTGGTCTGAGGCCACATTTAAACTCAGGTCCTCCTGACTTCAGGGCCAGTGCTCTATCCACTGTGCCACCTTGCTGCCCCTTCTTCCTCTCTCTCTAGAAAAAGATTCCCCACATGCCTTGGGGGAGGGGGCATTTGGAAGAATCCAGATGTTACCAATCATACAATAGCTCATTTCCATCAGGCTTTGTTCTTCTTCAAAGGGTCTTCATGCACATTATGGAAGGAGCATAATGTAGTGTTATTAGGAAGCTGGCCTCATAATCAGGAAGGCTTGGGTTCAAGTCTCATATCTAACATATACTAGTGGGGTTGTCTTGGGTAAGTCCTCTTGGTGTTCCAGACTCTAAGTTACAGAAAAGGAATTTTTCCCTGGGAATTCTTTACACTGATGAAATCACAGGTCCAATTAAAAAGGGAGACTACGAGTAATAGGCGAAAGTTACATAAAGTAGCATATAAATTCCACTATTCTTAAGCTAAGAGTAATGGGTCAACATTGCCCAGAAACAGATTCAGCTTAACTCAGGTTGCTGTTACTTTGTCAGTCAATCCAATCCTTGGTGACCTCATTTGTGGTTTTCTTGGCAAAGATACCGGAGAGGTTTGTCATTTCCTTCTCCAGCTCATTTTACAGAAGAGGAAACTGAGGCAAACAAGGTTAAATGACTTGCCCAGGGTTACACAGCCAGTAAGTGTCTGAGGTCAGATTTGAACTCATGAAAATGAGTCTTCCTGATTCCAGTGGCTATCCACTGTGCCACCTAGCTGGCCTACTTAACATCAGGAAAAGCTTCCTAAAAATGAGAAGGGGCAGGGAAGACTGGGATGCATTGTTTACGTGCCCTTTTATTCCCCATCAATGCTGTTCTTCAGGCAGGGGCTGAAGGACCACTCAGTAGGGAGGAGTGTACCTGTGGGGGTTCTTGCTCAAGGGTTGGAGTGGAGGCCCCTGAACACGACCTGAATTGGCTAATATAAGATTGTACTCTCCTATCCCATGGCCATGGCATGCTTGGCCAAGCAGATAAATATTGTATTTTTTTGTATATTTTGTATATTTTTCTTGTCCCTCCTTTGGGATGCCATGGCTAAGCACCTCCATTCCCTCACTTCTGAAGTCACTCCAGTTCAGAGATTCTATGCTTCTATTAAAAAAAAAAAAAGTCCAAGAGGCCTGGCATCTTGGGAAACTGCCTCATCTGCTTGCAATGGTAGCTTGATGACATGTGTCACTATAAGTAAAGTTGACACTCAGTTTTTAAAAGACTGAAGCAAAATAATGCATTTGTTTTCCATTCTTTCCACAGTTCAAATGGAAAATAATCCTCGAGTTGCTCAGGTAGCAATTACAAAATGCGGAGAGGACATGCAAGGCTACTGTTTACATGGGCAATGCATCTACGTGGTGGATATGAGTCAACACTTCTGCAGGTAAGTGGCCGTCATTACTTCTTGTGGGATAATTTCTTTTTAATTGTTTTACCGACTTCCGGGCTCTCCCCTTCCCAAATCATCCTTTGCAGTTCTGCCAAAGTAATCTTCCTAATGCTTCCTAAATCTGACCGTGTTCCTCCCCTGCTCTACATTCTCCAGGGGCTCACGGTGCTTGGCACATGAAGGCCACTTAATATATGCTTATTGGGTTGAATTGAACTAATGTGTATTTTGTGTGCGCCTTGTAGGAATTTAAGAAATTTTCAGTCAATATAAAAAAGGAAAATGGGCAGAAATGTTTTCTAGAGCTGTTGTTGAGACATTTCAGTCACCCCATTTAGGGTTTTCTGATACTGGAGCAGTTGGCCATTTCCTTCTCTAGCTCATTTGACAGATGAGGAAACTGAGGCAAATGAGGTTAAGTGACTTGCCTAGGGTCACACAACTGATAAGTGTCTGAGGCTGGATTTGAACTCAGGTTATCCTGACTCCAGAACTGGCACTTTATCCACTACTGCCCTATTGTAGAGTATTCGGTTAATTACACTATTGGATGATGCCACTTATCTCCATAAAAACCACAATTTACTTCAGACATTGCAATGGCAACTGAGAGGATTTTAAAAAAAAAACCCATGATATTTGTTCCAGCATGCATACAGTGCTTTAAGATTTGCAAAGCATTTTACAAATATTATCTCATTTGAGCCTCACAACAATCATGTGAGATAGAGGCTGTTATTATCTCCATTTTACAGATGAGAAAATTGAGGCAGACAACAATAGAGAGACTTGCCTGCCCAGGGTCGCATGGTTAGTAAGTGGCTGAAGTCGGATTTAAACTCAGGTTTTCCTGAATCTAGATCCAGCAAGCTAACTACTATACCACTTAGCTGCCCCTAAGACAAGTGTATGAAATAGAACATTTAGC
This sequence comes from Phascolarctos cinereus, assembly GCF_003287225.1. NCBI lineage: Eukaryota > Metazoa > Chordata > Mammalia > Diprotodontia > Phascolarctidae > Phascolarctos > Phascolarctos cinereus. The sequence goes on from NW_027556402.1 coordinate 18,489,534, forward strand.
TTTTGACAGCCAGTGGTGACTTCTTTTATAACTATTCACGTGCATCAGAAATGACTCTCTTTTATTGTTTGTTTTGTGTTCTTTTAATTTAAAAAATTAAGGGACTATTCACTGCTGAGTACCAGAAATATAAAAGAAAAAGATTAGATAGATAGATAAAAAAATAAACAAATCCTTGCCTTCAGGGAGCTTATATTCTACTGGGGAGTGGGGCGCAGCATGTCCACAACATCATGGTTTCTGCTGTGCAAAGCCTCCCTGGTTTCCTTTCCCTCCAAGGTTACTCTTGTGTTAAATAACTATGCTCATCTTTTCTACTTTTACCTAGGTGTGAAGTGGGCTACACAGGCAGCCGGTGTGAGCATTTTTTGCTAACTGTTCAAAAACCCTTAAGCAAAGAATACGTGGTGCTGACTGTCATCCTTGTTCTTCTGTTCCTGATCATCATGGCTGGTTCTATATATTACTTCCTCAGGTGGTAAGACAGAATTTCTTTACACTCTTCTTTCCTTTTTCTTTTCTCTCTCTCTCTCTCTCTCTCTCTCTCTCTTCTCTCTCTCTCTCTCTCTCTCTGTCTCTCTCTCTCTGTCTCTCTCTGTCTCTCTCTGTCTCTCTCTGTCTCTCTCTCTCTCTCTCTCTCTCATGATTTTAGCCTTCATCGATGATACTCCTTCAGGGTATGAATATTTGCTGCTGCCACCAAGTACAATATTGTTATATAGCTGATGAGAAGGAAGAACAATATTGGTAGTATTTATGAAAGTGTTGGTGGCTGACCTGAAAGCATAAGGGTAGCCAGAGGCTAATGGGGAAAATTCCTTGAATTTGGGGTGTGAGTCTATGGTCATGGAATCTGGGTTTGGATCCAAAGTCTGATATGTATGCATGTGTATACACACACATGCACACATGTATATGTATATATGTATATGTCTATATACATATGTGTGTATGTATGTGTGTGTGTGTGATTGTGTGTGTGTGTGTGTGTGTGTATCTCCTTAGGCAAATCACTTAACCTATCTGGCCTCAGTTTTCTCATCTGTAAAATGAAGAGACTGGACTAGACATCTTCTAAGGTCCCTTCCAACTCTATATCTAAAATCTCACAGGTTAAGTGATTTGTCATTAAAAAATAAAAAACCCCACCATACCATATGTCCTATGAAGTTTTGGATTCTTGAAGGAAGGTTTGATGGGCATGTCTCTTTGTCATTCAATGGTATAGTTCTGGTTTTGGTCATATAAAGTCAACAACAACAACAAGAAACATTGTCATGTAGCCATGGTCAATGCCAATCACCAAACGGGGAAGTCCTACATATTTATCTTGCACTGAAAATAACTTGAATTTGGTCAAGACCATCTGTAAAAAGTCTGCCATAGATGTCTGGTAGCACTGATTATGTGAGATGGAGGTCCATGCAGCTTTTGAGGCCACATAATTATTTCTTTTGTCAAATACAGCAGACTTACTTGACTCTTGCCTGTGCTGACTGATGTACTACTGTTTGTTTTTTTATCTTTGCATGTTCCCAGGTATAAAAACAGAAAAAGCAAAGAATCAAAAAAGGAATACGAAAGGGTGACTTTGAATGATGAAAGGAACTCAACATTGCTACAAGTCTGAAAGAAGCAAATGGCACATGCCCTACTACCTGCCTGGTGACAACCTCTTAGTGTTAATAGTTTTGTTTTATTAATAATATTTATGTTCAAAAAAAAAGGTCAAGCCATATATATTTTTTTCTTTTAAAAGAAGTCCACGGAGAAGATTTTATTTTTATTTTTTATTTTATTATTTTTGTATGATGAAACATTTGCTAGTGTATAAAGTGCATATAGTATTTTATACATAAAACCAATTTTTGTAAGAAATTCAAACTCCTGGGCTAAGTGCTTTATTGAAAGCAACAAAACTTGCAAGCTTGTACAGGATTCTAATCCGAAGCCAGCTCTTGTAATGCATCCAGGATACTCAAGTAAATGTTGACAAATAACAGCATGCATTTCTTAGATAATAATTTGTTGGAAAACATCATGAGAATTGACATCAAAGGAATGGTACCAGAAGGTGAAGATACAATTTGCCTTGGAGTCCTCTGACAAACAAAACATTCAAAAATGAAATTATACAGATGATGGGAATGGTCTGGGCAAAAACTTGTTTTTTTCTCTGCTCTCTAGCAAGAACTGAATGTTTATTTACCACAAGTGGCTACATACAGTATTCCATTTTAGGGCTTAATAACTGCAGAAATTCAGTCAGTCCAAAATGATTTCCCACCAGCAGTGCACTAGAGTTACCATGGGATATTAAGTCTCTAAATGTGTGTACATACCTTTGGTTTTCTTATCTACCAAGTGAATGCTACCCTAATGCTTTCTGCAGAATGATGAAATTCTTCAAGGCTTGATACTCTAAGATGCTAAGGGAGCTAGGATGTCATCAGTTTGCAAATGTCCTCCAGAGATGCAAACCATACCCCATCCTGGATGACTCTTGTCTTTTCTCTTATAAGTCTGCCATAAGGGCTCCACCCAAAGTGCTAGAGGCCAGATGAGTATTATAAAACAGTCCTTAATGATATATAACATTTTCCCTACTTAAAAACTTGATGGCTAGACAGGTAACAACCATTGGCCAGATAAGGCAAACATATAGCCAAGCTGTCCCTTTTCCCCAGTGGTTTATCTGCCCTGTCAACATTGTTTGAAGCAATTTCACAGTCTTAGAGTTGGTAAGTCATAAGTTCTTATGACACATTCCTATGAATGTTAGTCACAAAGGGCCACATGTGAGGTAATAGGCAACAATCTTCTTTTGTATCTAAACTAAGTCTATAGGAATCTCAAGTTAGTTCCTGGGAAGAGCTTTTAGCAACTTGATACCTTCAGCAAGCCTTGAAATGTCAAAAATTATTAAAAGTTGAGGGTAGGGCTACTCAGGATCATAGGCCAAGTGAGTTTCCTTCTTTTCTCTCTAGATTTTTCTTTGCCTTCTGAGGTATGGGACCACAGACAGGACCACAGTCATTGTGGGACAACAGTCATTGTTCTCCAGGAGCTTCAGAATTTTTGTCCTTTGGTGGCTATAAATTGTACCATGGTGTTTGTACAAAAGCAGACAGTTGTACTTTGGACATAGTGCCTATTTCTTGTGGAATTATGCATCGTGACTTGGGTTTTGAATAAGTTTCTGTTTTTAAAAATCTTAGACACTTACCTAAAAGATAAATTAAATAAAGGTAGGGTAATAAGAATCAGTGACATCCCAAGCACCATAGCTATAGCTGGTTGCACAAATTAAATCAAATCGTGCTCCAAATTCTTTAAGTGTTTCATTCATTCAACAGATTTGAGCATCATCTATGCAAACACTGAGCATCATATTTTCAGTCAAGGTTATCCTGCTTTCACCTATATTCATGCCTTGGCTATTTCTAATCCAGGGTCTCACTGAAATAATTGCTCAATGGCGATCCATTCATTCAATTTATAGACATGACCTATATGAAATTCACTATAGGAAAGCCAATTCAGAATGAAGTGAAAAATCAACACTGATTGATCTTTGTTTTGGTTCTAACACCTCCCAGTCTTTCCCTACCCCACCCCCATCCCAGCTTTAAAATTCAGTCAAATAACTAACCTCCATAAGTAGTTGGAGCTTTCCTTGAGAAAGCACACAAAAGAAAGAAATATGAACTGGAACCGGTATTAGGACAGAAAGTGAATCAACATAGCTAAGGCTTTTATTTTCAGATAAAAGTCACTTGTCACAGTAGCCACACTGGGCAGTGCTGTTTTCACATTTCCCATATGGTTTGAAAGTATCCCACATTTAAGATGTCCATAAAACACCTTTTATGTGCCTTCAGTAGTTATGCTGTTCACTATGGATGTCTTTCCTCACCTTTGCTTCCTGTAATTATTTTTTTTTAAAAAAGCTGAGTGTCAGAGATAAAACTTTAAAAGGGGCTGTGTCCATCAAAGACATGAGTATATGAATGGTGACAAGTCTATAAAGCTCAATACTAAACCCATGATTTCCCAGAAAGCTGTAACAATCTACTGTTCACTCTAACACTGAAGGATGGAAAAAAAAATCCTAAAATAACCAACACACCAAGGTCTGGAATTGCATTAAAAGGTCTTGCTGAAAACATATAACATTTGATTTTCACTAATTGCTAATTTAATAGAATCCATTCCTATTTGTGTAAGTAGTTTCATTCTTTGGATGTAAGACAATGTTAAAGAGTGGCCTAAAGTCTTATGTCATCTCCCAGCATGACACACTCACAGTAACCTTTTATGGTCTTAAGGACGATAGTTAACTGAATTCCAGCTATTTGTTGTATGAAACTAAATCATACTTTCTACAGTGGCTACAGTGCCGATACCTAATTTCTCTTTAGTTCAAAGAATGCTATTCACTTTGGGAGGGGTATCTAAATTTAACCCACTTTTTCATTATTATTTTAAGGTCCATTTTGTTCATTAGTTTTAGAGTACCAAAACCTCATTCTAAACATTTACTGGTTTTTCCCAATTTCAGTGATATTAGGGGAGAGGACAAGTCTTGGGCCAACTATGTCCTTAAAGCATGTCTTAATGTTTTCACCCCCAAAAAATCCATGAATACTATCTGACTTTCAAATGTTACATACTGTATATAAGATTCTATATTTTTCTCACCTTGTTTGCAAACATTGTAATTGCATGTTTTTAATTCCATAAAACATTCTAGGATACAGTTTATATTTAAAATCCTATTAAACAAAAAATTGTGTTGTATGCAATTTATTGCTTATGATTGTCTGAACAGTAAAAGCCTACTGAATTGTATCAATTTGTTGTTTATGAACAGTATCAGCTTTGATAGTAGTGTACCTTAACGTATTGAAGGAGAATGTCAAGACTACATACCATTGTACATTTTAAACATATCTATTGGGAGAAAAATAATTAAATATATTACATAAAACCAATATTGATTCATGGTCTTTGTTCTAAATATCATTTTGTCCTTTGTTTTTATAAGTTTCTTGTTTGGAATATTGAATGCATTTTCCCATTGATATTGATAGGTCCCCAAGTATTGGGATATTGAAATATTGAGATAGGTCCCCAAGTATTGAGAACCCTGGGAAAAGACAGATACCAGGAAGACAGTATATTACAGGAGTCTACAATTATAAATTACCACCTGGGTGACAAAAGAGTAACCAGATGTTCCTTCCACAGAGGGTTGTTGGGTGTGGCAATTTAAGATTTTAAGATTTAAGACTCACCCAGGTGAGTCTAGAATGACACATTACACATTTGTAGTATGGTGGGGGGAAGAAATAGAAGAGAAAGAGGGAAGAGAGCTCAAATGAACATTTGAGTATTATAGAGTGGGAGTAAAATCTTGAGGAATGAGTGTGAGGGAAGATGGGTTCACTAGTATTGTATATTAAGAAGACATCGCCAGGTGAGGAAATCCATGATTTTTCCAGGGGAAAAACTGGATGGAGAAAATAGGAAGAAAAATCAAGGTGGTCAGAAATAGAAGCAATATCATAGAAGGATAGAACACTAGGACAGAAAATAGAAATGGTTCAGGACACAAATTCCAAGTCTATGATGAAAGTATGAGATAGTAGTGATGGTGGATTTCAATTACATATTATATATATATGTGTGTGTGTGTGTGTGTGTGTGTGTGTGTGTCTGTATATGTATGTATTACAATGTACAATTATATATATATTTCAAATATATGATCTATATATATTTCAAATATATTATATATATGTGTGTGTGTATATATGTATATATATATATGTATGTATGTATAAAATATGTGTGTCTGCCATAGATAGATAGATAGATAGATAGATAGATAGATAGATAGATAGATAGTTGTTGAATTGGAAAGGAGGAGAATCTTTTGAGGAAGGAACCATTTCATCTTAGAATTTGCGATAAAGGAAACCTGAACATAGTCTGACATGCACTCTAGTTTGTGACAGAGTAGATTTCAAAGGTTTCATAGAAAGGACAGGCAAAAACCTATGTACTGACAATTCCAATGAGGAGGAAAAGAAGTTGTCAGATTGAATGATGTTTATATCCATAGAACTCAAAAATCAAACTGGATTATTTGTAAAGAAGAGTGAAGCTGGGGCAGGTAACAGAGAATAAATGCAAAAGAGTGATAAGGTCTGTCAGAACTGCTAACTCTCAAAATGAGCCAAAGCTGACCAGGACAGCTAAAGACACTGTGTGTGTGTGTGTGTGTGTGTGTGTGTGGTGTGTGTGTGTGTGTGTAGTTAAATTAGAGTAGGGAAAGGGGGAAAAACACAAAGTGATATGGTGGATTAGATGAATTTGGACTGACATTCATTCAGACAGAATTCAAAGAGTTCAGCCTTGGGGTGGATTTCCAAAGGTGAGTTAATTAACTCCTTCAGGGAACAGAGCAGTCTCTCCAGAGATCGGGTACTTAAGTTTCAATTCCAAATCATATGAAGGGAGACATTAGCAGTGTATGCAGTTGGCAAAATATTTCTGTTTGCTAAGCTTAGAGTGCACACACACATAAACACAAAATCTTTTTTTTTAAGATAAACTACTAACCAGCCACGCCTCCACCATCTTGAATTTTTGGAGTTCATTTTCTGAGCTCAAGTTCAGGGCTTTACATTATCTCTATTACATTTCATCTGATTATAATTAGCTCATTACTCCTGGGTTTCAAGATCTTCTTAGCTTCTGATGCCATGAGTTAGCTTTGTGCCATCTGCAAATATGATGTGCTTGCCCCCCAGTTATGTTAAAGGGCACAGACTATGCACAGATCCATGGAGTTATTCCCCTGGAAATATCCTGCCAAGTTGACATTGAACCATTAACTACAATTCTTAGAGTTCAACCATCCTTCCATTTCTGAATGCACCTGGTTGCATTACTGTCTAGTTCATCTCTTGCCATCTTTTCCACAAGAATAATATATACTTTATCAAAGCCTTTGCTAAAATCTTGGTAAACCAAATCTACGGCATTCTCCTCTTCTCTTAGGAATCTTATTAAGAAAGGAAACTAGGTTAAGTGGATAAATTCTGGTGAGGCCTAACTGGTTCTTTTTAATCATTGCTTCCTTTTCTAAATATATGCTAACCATCTCTTTAATCATCCCTTCTAGAATTTTCCCAGGAAATGAAGTTAACTAACTGAATGAATTGAATGAATGAATGGATCAATCAATAAGTATTCGTTAACCGCTTATGTGCCAGGGACTCTGTAAACACTGTTATTAAAAATATAAGCAAATGACAGCCCTTGACTTCAAGGAGCTCACATTCTAATAAAGAAAGACAACATATATAAAGGAATGGTGGCCAGGGAAGGGTATTTTTGAGCAGGGAAGTCAGAAAGAAGACAATTGACACATGCTTTTCAGGAATGATAGTGTTGACTTGATTTCTGCTCTCAGAACATTAAAATATATTGGCTTAAGCCAATATTTTTCAAGTAGGCTGCAAGATCACTCCAGGATCCTCATGTGAGAGGGTAGAGGTATTCAAAAGGAATCATAAGGATTGAGGCCATCAAGTTGCAAATTGTTGTTTGTAGGGTGACATCATAAGCAAATTAGGGTAGCATGAATAGTTTGCCTGTCAGATTTATGGATAAAGAAAGAATTTATGACTAAACACTAGATAGAGAGCATTACAAGATATGAAATGGATAACTTTTATTATATTAAATTTAAAAGTTTTAGAACAAACAAAATCAATGCAGCCAAAATTAGAAGGAAAGCAGAAAGCTGGGGTTGGGAGGATGGGTGTGTGGAATTTACATTGTGTCTCTGATAAAAGCCTGATTTCTCAAATACGTAGAGAAATGAGTCAAATTTATAATAATACAACTCATTCACCAATTGATAAGTGGTCAAAGGATATGAACAGGCAGTTTTCAGATGAAGTAATCAAAGCTATATATAGTTATATGAAAAAATGCTCTACATCACTATCAATTAGATAAATGCAAATTAAAAAACTCAGAGGTACCACTTCACACCTGTCAGATTGGCTGATATGGCAGAAAAGGAAAATTGTAAATGTTGGAGGAGATGTGCAAAAACTGGGGTATAATGCACTGTTAGTGGAATTGTGAACTGGTGCAACTATTCTGGAGAGCAATTTGGAACTATGCCCAAAGGGCCATAAAACCTTTCCAGGGGTGGGGAACCTGCTGCCTCAAGGCCAAACATGACCTTCTAGGTCCTCAAGTGTGGCCCTTTAACTGAATCCAAACTTCACAGAATAAATCCTTTTATTAAGGGGATTTGTTCTGTGAAGTTTAGGTTCAGTAAAAGGGCCACTTTTGAGGATCTAGAAGGCCACATGTGGCCTTGAGGCCATAGGCTCCCCACCCCTTGCTTTGACCCATATGCTTTGACCCAGCAACAACACTATTACATCTGTATCCCAAACAGATTTTTAAAAAAAGGAAAAAGAAAACGTACTTATATGTGCAAAAACAGTCATAGCAGCTCTTTTTTTGTGTCAAAAAGAATTGGAAATTGAGTGGATGTCTATCAATTGGGGAATGGCTGAACAAATTGTGGTATATGATTGTGCTGGAATACAATGGTGCTATAAGAAATGATGAGCAAAATGCTTTCAGAAAAACCTGGAAAGATTTATACAAACTGACACAAAATGAAGCAAATAGAACCAGAACATCGTACATAGTAACAGCAATACTATACAGTGATGAACCGGGAGTGACTTAGCTATTCTTCGCAATACAATGATCCAAGATAATTCTGAAGGACCTCCAGAGAAATCATTTATGGAATCTGAATGCAGATTGAAACATACTGTTATTTTACTTTCTTCATTTTTCTCGGGTTTTAGGTTTTTTTTGGTCTGTGTTTCCTTTCACAACATGACTAATATGGAAATACGTTTTGCATGACTGCATATATATAACCTTCATCAAATTACTTGCCTTCTCAGTGATGCAAGAGGGGAGACAGAATGAAAGAGATTTCAGGACTCAAAATTATTTTAAAAAATTGATTAAAATTGTTTTTACACGCAATTGGAAAAAATAAAATACTAAGATTTTTTTCAAAAAATTCTTGTTTGTAGCTGGAGCCAATTATATACTGTACGATTGGAATGTTCTGGCCTTCTTTATCTCCACGGACCGTGAATCCCTCTCCATTGCAGTGCTAAAGCCTGCCATTTGCTGGTTGTATGATGATATCTGTGAGACAACCTGCAGAATTGTGTGAATTTGTTTAGGGAGAATAAGGGAAGAGAATATGGAACACCAAGAGAAGTGACCAAAATCAACGGGGAAGAAAAGATTTTGGGGGGAATGAGTTTGAGTTTAAGACTGACTCCACTAAGACAAATACTACTAGCTAAACTTCCGTAAGAAAATACTTTGCTTCCAAAACAAGCAAACAAAAATCATTCATGCTGATATTACAATGAAAATCTGAAGCAAAGATAAATGCTTGGCAAATTCGAAGGTGACACTAAACTTATGCTTTCTGTTGGCTTAATAAATAAAACCCTACTTCCTGCCTTTATTAATATCTTTAGATGATAAGAGAATTGACAGAGTTTTGTTGTTAAAAAAAAGCCTCATGGAACTCAAAATACATATATATTTTACTTCCTAATCAATTGTAACTATGCAAAATGATTTTTCTTAGGAATACTCAAATCAACGTAAGAGAAAGAATGGTAGATTTATAGGGAGATAGATGGTCTGGGTTTTACATGAATAATTTAACATTTCTGGATATTAGTAAATTGAGGACATGGAAATGGCTTGCAATAACAGACACTCATAAGGGTGAGACCTCCTCTGGAGGCATCAGATAACCTCTTGCTAAAGGTCTCATCTTACGGCTTTCTAGGAAATCAGACATTATTAGAAGTTCACTGAACTTTTGATTCATAAATTTCCCTTCTAGGGTACAGTGCATGAAACCAAAGACACCAAAAAGTACCTATTCTTGCCCACAATTTTTTTGTTATATGTTGGCTAGGAACCTTCGTGCCACATGATGTCAGCCTGTATTTGAGCTAATAGAGATAAGTCTCTTGATTTGGTTGTAATCATGGTACAAGATGACAGAAAACACTGGACATGGAGTCAAGAAGCTTGAGTTAAAAATCTGGCTTCAGATAATTACTAGCAGTGTGACCCTAGGCAAGCTACTTAAATTCTGTCTGCCTCAGTTTCCTCATATGTAAAATGGATATAATTATAGTATCTGCCTCAAAGAATTGTTGTAAAGATAAAATGAGATAATATTTGTAAAGCACTTTGCAAACCCAAAGGGCTAGCTAATGTAGATGTGGTTTCTTAGGCATCTTCAGACCTCAACAATTTTCTCCATCAGAAGAGACATTTGTTGGAAACTTCCTGATATTTAAATCACTTGTCTAAAAAGGCATTAGTCTCTACCTTTTCTTCTCAATCTGATTAGATGTCATAGATGTTTCTCATTGTTTTCACACAGTCTTGCCTGCTCTACTCACCACACCTGTTAATAAAGGAACAACGGCTACCTCAGGTTCTAGCCAAAGGCCCTGAGCAAAAGGATCTCTCCTCTTTTGTGGGTTTTGAGGAGCATAAAACAAAGACCAGAACAGAGTAAGTGACATCATGGCTTGAGGGCAACATGATTGGTAACATAGGGGAAGGGACCAATATGATTGGTTAGAAGTTTGTGGGGGGGGCAAGTAAGAACACCCTCCTTCTCTCCTGAGATGAAGAAGTGTTGATATTTGAATCCACCCACAAGGCCAAAGATAAGGCTCCATACATCTTTTGACAGCAAACCAGACATCCTTCAAGGATAGCTTGGTGATGTAAAGATACTAGGTCTGACTCCTTTATGCAAGCCATATTCTTCAAGATTAGCAGAATTCCTTAAGGCAAGAGTAGAATGGGAATTAGCAAGAGAACTGGATCTCTAAACTTAACCCATTACAGGCTAGCTTGAATTCTGAACTAAGTTCAGAGACCGAGAACCGTGACTTAGGCAGTTACAGGACAAAATCAATTGATTGTAAATAGGACCCACAAGAAAACAACACAGGATCAATTTCAATTTTTTATCTCTTTCATTTTCCTCTGCATTCTTGTCCTGTAATAGTTATCATGTCATAGTGCACTGAAGAATAACCTCAGAGCCAGAAATTATTGAATTCTCTTCTATGTAACTGTGTGTGTTTAAATCACTTAACCTCTCAGTACTCCAGATAATTCTCTAAATTATAACAAAATTTATGATCAGCATAGCTCTTTTTCTTTTCTCTATGCTCTCTCATTTGGTGATCTCACGCTCTCCCATGGATGCAACAATCATCTCTATGCAGATGATTCCCTGGTATCTCTCTGGAGTTCTATTTCTGCATCATCAACTCTCTTTGGACATCTTGAACTGGATGTCCCATATCAAATTCAGCATGTCCAAAACAAAACTCATTATCTTTCCCCAAAAAAAAGATCATCTTCCAAACTTCCCTATTATTATCAAGGGTATGGCCATCCTTCTAGCCACCCAAGTTTACAACCTCACTGTCATCCTTGACCCTTCCTGCCCATTTAACACGTCTGATAAACTGCCATATCTTCTAACTGGTTTCCCTGTCTCACATTTCTCCCCATTCCAACCCATCCTCCCCACTGTTGTGAAAGTGATTTTCCTAAAGCTCAATTATGTCTGTTGGAACCTTCCATTCAATGAACTCCAGTGGCTGCTCGTTATCTTCTGGGATCAAATAGACAATCCTCTAGCATTTAAAAGTCTTTACAATTTGTTATACTAATTAGCTGATTTAAGCTCAGGGACAGTAAAATTCCCCAAGGTTCACATGGTTTCCACCTCTTCACCTTTAGGAAATTTATTTCAGACTTAAATTTATAAATTTAATCATAATAATTCTATTTTAAATCAAAATGCAACATTCTACAAAACTTTAGATTTACCATAATACTACTTCCCTAGGGCTTTACTGAGCTAGAACAGTTACTGACAGGAAACCCAAAAAGAACTATGGAATATGCAGAAGCTTCAACATCAGAAGATTTAAACTCTATCAGCGGTGGTCCCTCAAAAGGTCCCACTTTAAAGGCTAGAGGTTCTGCCTATAATGCATCAATCACCTCTCCTATATACAAGTCTGCACAATTTTTATGCTGAAGCTAACAGTGAGTTGTATTTGATTTCATATTCTCTTCAAAATGACCTTTGCTGCACATACACAAAAAAATCTTTCTGGCAACATATTAATTTGCTCTTTATCCTCATCTGTTCCATTCTTCTTAGATCTGTCAGGCTCTGCTTTTTGATACCTCCCTTGTCCTTGGCTGCAGTATTCTTTTCATATTTTTCCTTTTGTTTAGTTATTTTCACTTGTCTTTCTCTGACTGTTTAGATGTCATGGTTCACCCAGTTAGAAATGTCTCTAATAGGTAGGCCTGGATTTACACTTTGATATTTGAACAATGTTTAGAGCAGAAGAATGATGAGGGTGATGATCATTGTAGGGGCATTTGGATTCTTTTTCTTCCTTATCACCTTTGGGAGAAATATAAATTTTCATCTCCAGGTCATAATGAACTTTGTTACTTTTTGCAAGGTCTTCAGATTTTGATTTTTCTTTTTTAGACATGGTCTTCCATTTCTCAAAACACTTTTGGGAGAACTCTGCATAGTATACAGGAGTATCTAGTAAGGGCGGGGAACCTGCAGCCTCGGGGCCACCTGTGGCCCTCTGGGTCCTCACGTGTGGACCTCTGACTGAATCCAAACTTCATTTGTTCCGTGAAGTTTGGATTCAGTCAAAAAGCTGCACTTGAGGACCTAGAGGGCCACAGGTGGCCTCGAGGCCACAAATTCTCCACCCCTGATGTAGGTCCTTGTGTTGTTCTTGGCAGATTCTCATGAAGAAAGCATAAGAGTATGCTGTGCTTGTGGTGGTCTTCTTTACCTGTCCTGATCCATGCTTCTCTCTCCCTGCTATGGGAACTGATCATTGCTCCTTGCTGTGCCCAGTGCTACACGTCGTGCTTTCCTGGAGGCTCCTTCATCGAAATGGTTTCACCACAATTCTTAACTGGCAAATATGAGAGCCCCTTCTCAGTACTCATCCCTCTTGACCTCTCTATAACATTTAGCAATGATAACATCTCCCCAGCCCCTATGTGTTCTTTTCCCTGGACTTACCTGGTTCACTTCCTATCTACCTGCCTGTTCCTTCTCAATCACTTTTGCTGAACCATCATCTGTATCCCAGGTTTGTCCTAAGCTCTTTTTTCTCTTTTTATATTCATTGCCGAGCGCTCATCTGTCATCTCCAGGTAGGTGACTCTGAGAGCTACATAGCTCTCCTGAGCTCCCATGTCATATCACTAGAACACTTCCTACTATATGTCCCATAGACTTCTTGGACTAAACATGTCCAAACCGAGCTCATATTTTCCCCTAGATACTCTTTTCTTAACTTCTCTATTTCCATCAAGAGTACCACCCTTCTTCTAGTAATCCAGGTGGCCAACCTCAGAATCATGCTTTCCTTTTCACTTTCCTTCACCCTTTGTGTCTCACCAGCTACCAAATCTTGTTGACCCTCTCTTACATCTCTTGCATCTTTCTCCTTTATTCCACTTACATAAACACTAAACCTGATAAGCAACAAAAATCCACCTTTTCGCACTCCCATCCTCCAACCACTTTTCGAGAAAGAAAGAAAAATAAAAACCCCTGGTGCAAACATACATAGCCAAACAAAAGAAATGCCTACATTGTCCATGTCCAAAAATGTTTCAATCCATACTCCAAAGCTATCACCTCTCTGTTAGGAGTCATCTAGCATCATATTTGATCATCACATTGGTTACAGTCCCAAAATCTTTCAAAGTTGGGTTTTTTCCCAATATTACATATTTTTTTTCTCCTGGTTCTGCTCACTTCACTTTGCATCACTTCGTGTAAGTCTTTCCAGGTTTCTCTGAAACCATTCCCTTCATCTACAACATAATAGTATTTCATCACCTTTTTATGCCATAATTTGCTCAGTCATTCCAATTGCTGAACAACCCTCAGTTTCCAGTTCTTTGCCACTTCAAAAAGAGATTGCTATAAATATATTTGTACATCCTTAGAGTTTATGTTCCTCAGGACTAATCTGTCCCTTCATCTGCTCTTTCTTTTTTCTGCCTCTCCTTCCTGTTTCCCTACTGAGTGAAATATATTTCCATACCTGTGATGTATGAGATGTTCAGAGAGAACTAGCACCTCTGCTGGAAGGCCTTGCTGAGCCCTTTTCAGGGCTGTTCATCCATCTTTGGTGTCTGCCTTGACCCAACTCTCATCTGTCGCTCCAAGAAGCTGTAGCATATGCAGCAACCATCCTTGGGTAAACCATCTCAACAGACTGGCTAAACCAGGTTGAGGGAAATTGACAGGCTTCAAACCTATTGGTGAGTTAGGGAGGTGTCTACCTCAATAATATGAAGACTTTCCCTGGTGGAATAGGAGGATGAGAACAATTTGTGCCAAAGCAACCAAAGTGCTTAGAGCTTGCTCAGACATCGAAGTCACCAAGGTCAGCCACTGCACCCTGGGCCATCCCCATCTGTCTTGACTTTTGTTTTGCCACTGGACTCTGATGACTCAGGAAGAAAGAGGGAGACTGACCATGCCTCACTTAAACCCAATTCACACACAAGTCAAGACATCACCTGTGATGTCATTGGTCCTCTTCAAAAATGAAGGACAAACAACAAGACTGACCTACCTTCCTGAGTATTTATGGGAAGAACAATCAATTGTCAACAAAGCCTGTTGGACAACCTCTTTACTCTTTTGTCAGAAACAATGTCTATGTCAACAGTAAACATATAAATGCATAGTGTGGAGATTATCCTTTCTTGCAGAGTACATGGAACATGTTACGATGTAGCTTACAAGTACCTCTGGCCATGCAACAATCTTTACCCAAATGGACACTGAATATTTGTTTCTCGCATTTTTCTCAACATGGTTGCAGAAGCTAGAAGATTGTTTTGGCCAATTCTCTTAAGACTTGGAGACTCAAGATTAAAACCAGTCTTATTCATTAAATGGGTGTGTAGTAGATTTAATCCTGCCCTCTCCTGTGAAAACTGCAGCAGATTTAACAGAAACAGTTATGTTGACCTAAAAGATCTCAAACAACAAGAGATAAATTGTACCGCAAATGGAGTGAGAGAGTTGCTAATCCAGACCTTTTGTAGAGGAAGAGTAAAAATCATACTAAAATCACCCTTGGAATGGGAAGCACCTCAGCTTTTTGGTTCAATTGTATTTCTTAATATAAAAATGTAAAATGACTATGATGTTGAGTTTTGCTTATTAAAAGATATCAGGAGCAGGTGAACTTCCAGAACTCCAGAAGAACCTGGAAAGATTTACATGAACTGATGCTGAGTGAAATGAACAGGATCAGGAGAACATTGTACACAGTAATAGAGACATTGTGCAATGACTAACATTGATAAACTTCCCTCTTCTTAGCAATGCAAGGATCTAAGACAACTCTGAAAGACTCGTGATGGAAAGAACTCTGGAGTCTGAGTGCAGCTTGAAGCATACTATTTGCTGTCTCTCTTTCTCTGTCTCTCTCTCTGTCTCTCTCTTGCTTGTTTCTTCTTTTTCATGGTTCCTCCCATTGGTTCTAATTCTTCTTTACAACGTGATTAATGTGAAAATATGCTTACTATGAATGTATATGTATAGCCTATATCAGATTGCCCTCTGTCTTCAGGTGGGGTGATGAGAGAGAGGGGGAAGAAAATTTGGAACTCAAAATCTTATGGAAGTGAATGTTGTAAACTAAAAATAAATATTTTTTTTAAAAGACATCAGGATGCCACTGCTATTTGGCAGTTTGGTGATGGAGTGAATGAATTTCTGAGCTCAAATTTGACCTCAGACAATTAATAGTTTGTGACTCTGGGCAAGTCACTTAGCCCTATTTGCCTCAGTTTCTTCATCTGGAAAATAGCAATTGTAGTATCTCCCAAATTATTAAGATAATAAGATAATATTTGAAAAAAGAAACTTTGGAAACCTTAACTACATGCTTGTTGGAGACAATCACTATCATTATTATAATTATCATTATCATAACCATCATCATTTCTATTATTCACATTCATAAATCCTATCCCTGAACTTTTACCCATCTTATGAGCTTTTGGGTGCCTTTTGGGCACCATCTTCAATTTTCTAAGGTGGCATTACACTTCAGAACATGTGCTTGAAAATGAGGAAATGGTAAGAAGGTGCCAAAGTACCTAGGAGACTTCAAGTCTCAGATTTCTTGGTAGGAGAGCAAGCCAGTCTTGAGTTAGAATCTTAAAGTGGAACCCAGCTGTTCTTGTGAATGAAACCTTGTGGTAAAAGGATTATTTCGTAGAAGTTGAACATCATGTCCCAACACTCTCCAATCTGTGGGTTAGTAGTATTAGCATGGAGACAGGGACTGTACTTATTACACATGGTCTTTTAAAGTTGCTGTGGTAGAAAAATCATACTATGTGATGGGCATCTCTGGTCGTTGGGCAACAGACATACAGTCTATCCTCAGGTCTAAACTCCAAATGTTTCCAGCTTGGTAGGGCCTGTCAGAACTTGTGCTCCACTAGTGCTGCTTCCAGGAGTCAGACTAAGGTCATCATGCACCAATTAGGCCTTAGAGGAGGATTGTAGGGGAAGGGGAGTGTCTCTGATGCATTTTCATCTCTGGTGAAGTGGATTACTTAGAGCCAGAGGGTTTAGATAAGCAATTCTATTAGTAAGAACACATTCACTAACCCCCCCAGGTGAAAGTTCCACCTGAAGGTAAAATCTGCTGAAAAGAACATAAAAGTTATCTGGGGAAAAAAAACAAAACAAAAGAAAAGAAAACAAAAGAGTCCCTGAGGTTTTAGGAGCTTCTGTCAAGGTTCTAAACCTGTCTTTACATTATCCTTGCCTAAAGGGCCCAAAGCTGGATCTTGGGCAAATCAATCTGGAGGCAAAATTAACTAAAACTGTCCCAGGTCTATTCCAAAGTCTTGGTTTACAATGGCAATGCTTGGTAAGTGTTGTGGTTCACTCAAATCATCCCAGTTCCACTGATGCCCGCAATAAGGATGCACAGTAGGGAGGGAAGGAGGAAGAAAGGGAGGAAGGAAAGAAGGGAGGGAAGAAGAAAGGGAGGGAATGAGGAAGAAAGAAATGGAATGTAAGGGAAGGGAAGGGAAGGAGGGAGGGAGAGAGGGAAAGAAATTAATTAATTAGCTCAGGATCTGATTCCAGTTGTTTAACTATCAATTATTCAGTGACTAGAGTATCTAAATTAACTCCAGTAATTTCTTTTCTTTCTTTATATTTAAATAAATATTAAAATGACAAAGTATATGTGATTTGTAAACAATGGAATCTATAATAAATGTAAAGTTCCCCAAATTCCCATAGTCATTATGCTTAGACAGCAATATGTGTGTATGTCTCCGTGTGTATAGATATATACACATATGTGTATGTTTACAGTAATTTGGCTATAATCTGTGTCACTGTCACTGACACTCAGACCCTTTAAACATCAGTAGTTGACTCCACTTTTGCTAACAGTCTCAAATCATTCAGTTCGTTCAGATAATGATTAAACCCTACTAAGTATTTTCCTCATCTCGTTCTTCAGCATTATCCTTATCTTCTCTTCAATAAGCACAGAAAACAGTATTCATAAAATATAGTGTCCCACTAGTTCCTCATGGACTCTTCTTAAAATTACTTATAAAATTGCCTTATAACACAGTAGTCAAGATAGTTCCAAAAAGGAGAGGTTTCTCTTCACCTTTTTCTTGTCTTTTCCGCAGTTTCTTCATAAACCTTCCCGATTAACAGATAAACACATACAAGTTATCCCAAAAGTCTTCAAGCAGTTTTAGGCTATAAAATTTTATACGACTTAAGTAAAATTAGAAAGCTTTATAATAAAACTGCACTGAGACCTGTATATGTGGGTGGGAGTATCCCCTTGTGGCAGAGAAGCTTGTGCAGCTCAATGAAATGATGAATTACACTGTGCAGGATTCCCTAAGATGGACAGGTCATAGTAGAGAGTTCCAACAAAAGGTGATTCACTAAAGAAAGAAATGGCAAACCACTCCGGTATCTCTGCCAAGAAAACCCACGGATTACGAGGGCCTGGAGTGCTATGGTCCATGGGGTCACAAAGAATCTGAATGACTGAACAATAACAATGATGCACAGGTATACATTTTATGTAAATATACATAAGTTTTGTTCTTTATATGTAGTGATGCTATTGACCTATTTCAATAGAATTGTCCCAATCCACTTGCCTGCTCCGTGCAGACTTTTGTCCAATTTCTCATATGATTAATAAATGCCAGAGTGAGGGGGTATTTTATTACCATCAGAGTGACTGAAATATATTGAAAGCATGAACAGATGTACTTGCAGACTAACTATTTAGGCTGAGTGTGGCCGTAAGGAAAGATCTAGTTGAAATCATTGTTGTAGTCTGAGAAACGATATTCACCACTATCCGTCTCACAGGGAGACTCACTCCTGAGTAGCATCTGGTGGCATAAACCAATTGGTAGTCTCAATAACAGGTAGATAGGAGGTAGGCAGACAGACATAATCATCATTATATAATTCCATTCCACCCATTGAAATGTTTTCTTGGCATCCACAGAGGCCTAAACACAATGACTATGGGAATTCTGAGAACTGCGTGTGAAACATTGAGAAATATTCTACTAGTTCAACCAGCTTTTGTTTGGTATAAAACCACTGTTATCCTTCCAAAGTAAGGTTGGGCAAACTCCTATCTCTTGTCGGAAAGAAAAAAAAGAACAAGAATTTGTAGGTCAGATAATGACATGGGAGGAAGGACATTCTTGCATGACATTGGGTAGGGCATGAGGAGGTAGTTGTTTGCCTCCTGCCAGCTTTTAATGGGCCAGAATCTCCTGGATGAGTAAGTTACTCCTGGCATATAAACTAGGAACCTTTGGAGACACAAACACAACTCTAGGGTAGATAATCATGGGCAGCAGTCCTAGGCTATGGATGCTGCAGATTAATAACTAGTCACCTAGTGGCATCATATGAAATAGCCATTTGATTCAGTCTTCCTATAGGATCAATTCCAAAGAAACTTTTGAAACAGACTGGAATTTTCCATTATCTCAATGACTGTGTTAGATTACTTACACTGATCAGCCACAGAGGTCAACCATCTCTTCTGTACTTTGATCTCCTGTAGGTATCTAAAGCTTAACAAGTCCAAAACATAACTCAGATTTTCTCTCCCTTCTCCCAAATTTTTCTGTCTGTCCAGGGCACCACCATTTTTCCAATCAACTAAATCCATAACCTCAACATTATTCTTGACTCTTACTGTCCCTTAGCCCACAGATTTAGTCAGCTGTCAAATTCTGTTGTTTCTACCTTCACAATATCCTTCAAAAATCCTTCCTCTTCTCTTCACTCACACAGCCACCACCTTAGTTCAGGCCCCCATCACCTCTGGCCTTGACTACTGTAATAGGTCCTAAGTTCTCTTGACTCATCTGTCCTCTCTCCAATCCATTCTCCTTTCACCTGCAAAAGTAGTCTTCCAAAAGCAAAGGTATGACCATGTCACCTCCCCAATTCAATAAATTACAGGAACTTCTCATTACTTTTAGGTTCAAATATGAATTCCTCTGAGTACTTAAAGTCCTTTATGATGTGGCTCTAACTTAACTTTCCAGATAGCATACTTTCCTCCCTTGATGTACTCTTTAATCCAGCCATACTATTCCCCACACACGACAATTCCTTCTCTCATCTCTCTGCCTTTTCACAAGCTGCCCTCTATACTGGAATGCAAGCCTTCCTCACCACCAAATCTTTGCATTGCTGATTTCCTTCCAAGCTCAGCCCCTAAGTCACCTCCTTCATGACATCTTTCCTGATTTCTTCAGCTGCTAATGTCTCCTCTCGAAATCACTTTATACTTTTGTATGCATTTATATATGCACACACATACATCTTCTTTTCCTTTGGCTGAATATAAGCTCCTAATCTATTCCACCGATCCACCACACTATTTATTAGCCAGTGCCAGATTGTTTTAATGATTACCACTTTATAATATAATTTGAGGTCTGGTAAGGCTAGACCAGCTTCCTTGAGATTTTCTTTTAAGTCCCTTAATAATCTTGACTTTTTGTTCTTTTTTTTTTAAATTTTTTTCCCATATGCTTTTGAGTTGAAAATTTTTCTCCTTTTCCTCCCCCTCCCAAGATGGCACAATCTGATATAGGCTTTACATTTACATACCCATTAAACATATTTTCACATTAGTGAAGTTGTAAGTAAAAATTAAAACCAATAGGAGGAACCATCAGAAAGATGAAACAAAACTCAACAGAAGGTAAAAATAAGTGATAGCGATTCGACTTCCATAGTTCTTTCTTTGGATGTGGACAGCATTTTCCATCCGAGGCCTCTGGAGATGTCTTAGATCCTCGTAATGCTGAGAAGGGTTCAGTTTAACAATCTTAGTCATTGCATAACGTGGCTGCTATTGTATACAAAGTCCTCTGGCTTCTGCTCACTTCATTCAGCATCAGACCATATAAGTCTTTCCAGGTTTTTCTGAAGTCAGCCTGTTCATCATTTCTTACAGCACAATAGTATTCCATTACATTCATATACCACAACTTGCTCAGCCATTCCCCAATGGATGGGTATCCTCTCAATTTCCAATTCTTTGCCACCACACAAAGAGCTGCTATGAATATTTTTGTACAAATGGGTCCTTTTCCCATTTGTTTGATCTCTTTGGGATATAGCCCTAGAAGTGCTATTGCTGGATCAAAGGGTATGCACATTTTTGTAGCCCTTTGGGCATAGTTCCAAATTGTTCTCCAAAATGGTTGGATCATTTCACAACTCCACCAACAATGTATTAGTGTTCCAATTTTCCCACATCTCTCCAACATTTATCATTTTCCTGTTTTGTCATGTTGGCCAATCTGATAGGTGTGATGTGGTACCTCAGAGTTGTTTTGATTTGCATTTCTCTAATCAATAACGATTTAGAGCATTTTTTCATATGACTATAGATGGCTTTAATTTCTTCATCTGAGAACTGTCTGTTCATATCCTTTGACCATTTATCAATTGGGGAATGGCTTGTGTTCTTATAAATTTGTCTTAATTCTCTATATATTTTAGAAATGAGGCCTTTATCAGAGAGACTGGTTGTAAAAATTCTTTCCCAATTTTCTACCTTCCTTCTAATCTTAGTTGCATTGGCTTTGTTTGTGCAAAAACTTTTCAATTTAATGTAATCAAAATTATCCATTTTGCTTTTCATAATGTTCTCTATCTCCTGTTTGGTCATGAATTCTTCTGTTCTCCATAGATCTGATAGGTAAACTATTCCTTGTTCTCCCAGTTTACTTATGGTATCAGCCTTTATATCTAAGTCCTGAACCCATTTTGACTTTATTTTGGTATATGGTGTGAGATTTGGGTCTATGCCTAGTTTCTGCCATACTCTTTTCCAGTTTTCCCAGCAGTTTTTTTCAAAGAGTGGGTTCTTATCCCAGAAGCTGGGGTCTTTGGGTTTATCAAATAATAGATTACTATAGTCATTGACTACTGTGTCTTGCATATTTAACCTATTCCACTGATCCACCTCCCTATTTCTTAGCCAGTACCAAGCAGTTTTGATGATTGCTGCTTTATAATACAATTTAAGATCTGGAATTGCTAGGCCACCTTCCCCTGCATTTCTTTTCATTAGTTCCTTTGATATTCTGGACCTTTTGTTTTTCCAAATGAATCTTGTTATTATTTTTTCTAACTCTATAAAATAATTTTTTGGTAGTTTGATTGGTATGGCACTGAATAAGTAAATTAGCTTAGGTAGGATTGTCATTTTTATTATATTAGCTCGGCCTACCCATGAGCAACTGATGTTTTTCCAATTATTTAGATCTGATTTTATTTGTGTGAAAAGTGTTTTGTAATTGTGTTCATAGAGTTCCTGGGTTTGTTTCGGAGGTAGACTCCTAAATATTTTATAATGTCTACAGTAAGTTTAAATGGGATTTCTCTTTCTATCTCTTGCTGTTGGGCTTTGTTGGTAATATATAGAAATGCTGATGATTTATGTGGGTTTATTTTATAGCCTGCAACTTTGCTAAAGTTGTTTATTATTTCAAGTAGTTTTTTACTTGATTCTCTAGGATTCTCTAAGTATATCATCATCATTCATCTGCAAAGAGTGATAGCTTTGTTTCTTCTTTGCCTATTCTAATGCCTTCAATTTCTTTTTCTTCTCTTATTGCTAAAGCTAAGGTTTCCAGTACAATATTGAATAACAGTGGTGATAATGGACATCCTTGTTTCACCCCGATCTTATTGGAAATGCTTCTAGCCTGTCCCCATTACATATAATGCTTGCTGAAGGTTTTAGATATATGCTATTTATTATTTTAAGGAAGACTCCATTTATACCTATGCTTTCTAGTGTTTTTAATAGGAATGGGTGTTGTATTTTATCAAAAGCTTTTTCTGCATCTATTGAGATGATCATGTGGTTTCTGTTGGTTTTGTTGATATGCTCAATGATGCTGATAGTTTTCCTAATATTGAACCAACCCTGCATTCCTGGTATAAATCCTACCTGGTCATAGTGTATTATTCTTGTGATAAGTTGCTGCAATCTACTTGCTAGTATTTTGTTTAAAATTTTTGCATCTATATTCATTAGAGAAATTGGTCTATAATTTTCTTTCTCTATTTTGACTCTTCCTGGTTTAGGTATCAACACCATATTTGTATCATAAAAAGAATTTGGTAAGACTCCTTCTTCACCTATTTTCCCAAATAGTCTATATAGTATTGGAATTAATTGTTCTTTAAATGTTTGATAGAATTCGCATGTAAATCCATCTGGCCCTGGAGATTTTTTCCTAGGGAGTTCATCAATGGCTTGTTCAATTTCTTTTTCTGAGATGGGGTTATTTAAGTATTTTACTTCCTCTTCGTTAATCTGGGCAATTTATATTTTTGTAAATATGTATCCATTTCACTAAGATTGTCAAATTTGTTGGCATATAGTTGGGCAAAATAATTCCTAATTATTGTTTTAATTTCCTCTTCCTTGGTGGTAGCTTCCCTTTTCATTCTTGATACTAGTAATTTGGTTTTCTTCTTTCTTTTTTTTAATTAAATTAACCAAAGGCTTATCTATTTTATTGTTTTTTCATAAAACCAGCTCTTAGTTTTATTTATTAGTTCAATAGTTTTCTTAATTTCAATTTTTTAATTTTTCCTTTGGTTTTCAATATTTCTAATTTGGTGTTTAGTTGAGGATTTTTAATTTGTTCTTTTTCTAGTTTTTTTAGTTGTATGCCCAATTCATTAATCTCCTCTTTTTCTATTTTATTTATGTAAGCATTTAGAGATATAAAACTTCCCCTAAGAACTGCTTTCGCTGCATCCCATAGGTTTTGGTATGTTGTCTCATTATTGTCATTCTCTTGAATGAAATTATTGATTGTTTCTATGATTTGTTGTTTGACCCAATCATTTTTTAGGATTAGATTATTTAGTTTCCAATTATTTTTTAGTCTATCTTTCCATGGCCCTTTATTACATATAATTTTTATTGCATCATGATCTGAAAAGGATGCATTTAATATTTCTGCCTTTCTGCATTGGATTGTGAGGTTTTTATGCCCTAGTACATGGTCAATTTTTGTGTATGTGCCATGTACTGCAGAAAAAAGTATATTCCTTTCTATCCCCATTCAGTTTTCTCCAGAGGTCTATCATACCTAACTTTTCTAATGTTCTATTCACCTCCTTAACTTCTTTCTTGTTTATTTTGTGGTTAGACTTATCTAGTGCAGAGGGGGAGGTTCAGGTCCCCCACTAGTATAGTTTTGCTGTCTATTTCTTCCTGTAACTCCCTGAACTTCTCCTGTAAGAATTTGGATGCTATACCATTTGGTGCATATATATTTAGTAATGATATTACTTCATTGTCTATGGTGCCTTTTAGCAGGATGTAGTTTCCTTCCTTATCTCTTTTGATTAGATCTATTTTTGCTTTTGCTTTGTCTGAGATCAGGATTGCTACCCCTGCTTTTTTTACTTCAGCTGACGCATAATATATTCTGCTCCAGCCTTTTACCTTTACCCTGTATGTGTCACTCTTTTTCAAATGTGTTTCCTGTAAACAACATATTGTAGGATTATGGTTTTTAATCCATTCTGCAATCCATTTCCGTTTTATGGGAGAGTTCATCCCATTCACATTCACAGTTATGATTACTATCTGTGTCTTTTTCTCCATCCTTTCCCCCTATTTATGCTTTTCTTTCTCCTTTTTCCTTTCTCCCCTTCACTAGTGTTTTGCTTTTGACCAGCCTCCTTCAGTCCCTTCCCCCTTTTATTCCTTCCCTTTTATTATCCCTTTCCCTTTTCTTCCCTTTATCTTACTGCTTCTTCCCTCCCTTCTTTCCCCCTCCCTTTTCTTTCCCCCTCCCTTTTCTTTCCCCTTTTCCCTCCTACTGCCTATAGGGCAAGTTAGATTTCTATACCTAACTGATTATATTATGCCCTTCTTGAGCCAAATCTGATGAGAGTAAGGTTCAAACAATGCTCCCCCCCTTCCCTCTGCTGTAATAGGATTTTGTGTCTTTTCCTGTAATGTAATTTACCCTTGTCTGCCTCCTCCTTTCTCAGTACATTTTCTAAGATCAGATTGATCCACTTATTTGGATCCATTTAACCCACTTGATTAGATTTTTTTTTATCATTACATCAAAGTCAACTAATATCCACCCTCTTTATGTATACTCCTTTAACAAGGTGTAATAACAATACAGTTCTCAAGGGTTGCAAGTCTCATATTCCCTTGTAGGGGTTTAAACAGCCCCCCCCTTATTAACAACATATTGTATCCTTCTGTCCCATTTACCTTTTTAAGTCCTTCTTGAGTCCTGTACTTGAAGATCAAATTTTTTGTTGAGCTCTGGTCTTTTTATCAGGAAAGTTTGGAAGTCTCCTATTTCATTGAATATCCACCTCCTCCCTTGAAAAATGATGCTCATTTTTGCTGGGTAATTGATCCTTGGCTGCATTCCAAGCTCCTTTGCCTTATGGAATATCATGTTCCATGCCCTGCGGTCTTTTAATGTAGAAGCTGCAAGGTCCTGTGTAATCCTGACTGTGGTTCCATGATATTTAAATTCTTTCTTTCTGGCTGCTTGCAGCACCTTCTCTTTCATCTGGTAATTTTGGAATTTTGCTATTATATTTCTTGGCATTGTCAATTTGGGATCTCTTTCAGGTGGTGATCGGTGGATTCTTTCTATGGTTATTTTCCCTTCTGGTTCTAGGACTTCTGGGCAGTTTTCCTTTATGATTTCCTGAAAGATACTGTCCAGGCTCTTTTTTTCATCATGATTTTCAGGTAGTCCAATAATTTTTAAATTGTCTCTCCTGAGTCGATTTTCCAGGTCGGTTGTTTTACTGATGAGGTATTTTACATTTTCATCTATTTTTTCATTTTTTTGTTTCTGTTTGACTGATTCTTGCTCTCTCATAGAGACATTAGTTTCCATTTGTCCAATTCTAGTTTTTAACAGATTGTTTTCTTCTGTTAGTTTTTGTACTTCCTTCTTCAACTGGCCAATTGTGTTTTTTAGGGACTTGTTTCTTCAGTGTACTCTTCTGTTAGTTTTTGTCCTTCCTTCTTCAATTGGCCAATTGTGTTTTTTAGGGACTTGTTTTCTTCAGTGTATTTTTTTTCCAATGGCCAATTGTATTTTTGAAGGACTCTTTTACCTCTCTCATTTGACTATTAAAATCCTTCTTGAGCTCTTCTAAGAAGGCTTTTTGGGCTTCAGACCAGTTCATATTCCCTTTTGTTGTTGCAGATGTGGGTTTGTTGACAATGTTGTCCTCTTCAGAATTTCTGTCTTGATCTTCACTCTTCTCATAATATGAATCTATGGTACGTTTCTTTTTACTCATGGTGTTTCTTTATTCCCTGGCCTTTAAAGAGATTGAGCTCTCCTGCTGGGGAACAGAGGGTACTGACCCAAGCTTCTTGTGTTGGGAGCCTAGGTCTTGGTCACTGGCTTTGTGTTCTGGGGCCTCTTATGCTGGGAATTGGAGGCTGTAGGTTTCTGGCAGCTTACCTTGTGTTGGGCTGGAATCAGCAAGGCTGGAACTTTCAGGCAATTCTAGGTTGCCTGCTTTTCCTTTCCTTTAGCTTTCTTCAGCTCCTTTTAGATGGGTGCTGCAGGATGTTTATCTGCCTGGGGCCCCCTGCAGTGTTGTCTCCCTCGTTTCTGCTAATGCACTGGGAGATTCCTTTGCAGTGGATGCCGAGGCTCCTGGTGGTTTTCTGAGCTGGTTTCCACCGTTCCCCCGCCCTCACTGAGGCACTGGAGGTCCAGGTGTTGGTGTTTGCCTGCTCTACCACCTGGGCTTCAGGATTTCTTCACAATTGGAGGCTTCAGGGCTCCTACAGCTCACCTGGTGTTGGGTTGGAATCAGCAAGACGGGCTTTAGGAAGCCTTTAGGTTGTTTTCTTCACCTCCTTTCAGATGAATGCCACAGGGTACTTATCCCCTGGGCCCCTTGTTTTTGCTGAGGCACTGGGAGACCTTTGCTGGGCTGCTGCACTGCTGCTCCTTGTCTTTCTTCTAGTTCAGGTGTTCCAGGGTTTTTTTTTTCTGGGGTGATATTTTCTGGGTTTTCAGAGGTTGATAGGGGAGAGTGAGAGCGACTACCTTTTCACTCCGCCATCTTGGCTCCCGGAAGCGGAAGTCCCAGTTTCTCTTTTTCTTAGAAGTTTCCACAGCTTACGAAGCAGGTCCTTCTAAGTTGTCTTTGGCATTCGTGGATTGAGGAGTCTGGAAACTGACACAGCTGCCTGAGATTCAGTCCTCTGAGGCCTGCTCCAGGTTCGCTGTGGCCTGCACCCCCACGTCGCGCTGCACTGCGCTCCCAGCCCGGCGTGATACACCCTTCCGATCAATCATCCAGGTTGTCCTGGGCTAGAAACTTGTTTCACTCTGTCTTTTCGTGGGTTCCGCTGCCCCAGAATTTGTCCGGAGCCATTCTTTATGAGTATCTGGAGGGGTTTGGAGGAGAGCTCAAGCAAGTCACTGCTTTCACTCCACCATCTTGGCTCCGCCCCTCGACTTTTTGTCCTTCTAAATGAATGTTGTTATTTTTTTCTAACTGCAAAATATTTTTGGCAGTTTGATTGGTATTGCACTAAATAAGCAAATTAACTTAGAAATAATTGTCGTTTGTATTATATTGGCTCAGCCTACCCATGAGCAATTAATATTTTCCCAATACTGTTCAGATCTGACTTCATGTGAAAAGTATTTTGTTATGGTGTTCTTCTCTTATTGCTATAACTAGCATTTCTAGTACAATATTGAATAATAGTGTTAATAGTGGTGCTTCACTCCTGATCTTAGTGGGAAGGCTTCTAGCGTACCCCATTACAGACAATATTTGCCGATGGTTTTAGATAGATAGTTTATCATTTTAAGAAAAGCTCCATTTATTCCTATGTCTCTAATTTTTTTTAAATAGGAATGGATATTGTACTTTGTCAAAAGCTTGTTCTGAATCTATTGAGATAATCATATGATTACTATTGGTTTTGTTATTGATATGGTCAATTATGCTGATATTTTCCTAATATTGAACCAGCCCTGAATTTCTGGTATAAATCCCACCTGGTCATAGTGTATAATCTTGGTGCTATGTTGCTGTAATCTCTTTGCTAGTCTTTTATTTAAAATTTTTGTATCAATATTCATTAAGGAACTCAGTCTATAGTTTTCTTTCTCTGTTTTCGCTCTTCCTGTTTAAGTAATAGTACCATATTTGTGTCACAAAAGGAATTGGGTAGGACTCTTTTGTATAAAATAGTAGGACTATTTTACTAACTAGTTTATATAGTACTAGAACTAATTGCACTATAAATGTTTAGTAGAATTCACTTGTGAATCCATCTGGTCCTCTGGATTTTTCCTCATGGAGCTCATTGAGGGCTTGTTCTATTTCTTTTTCTAAGATGGGATTATTTAAGAATTCTATTTCCTCTTCTATTAATCTGAGCAATTTATATTTTTATGAATATTCCTCCATTTCACTTAGATTGTTAGAATTATTGTTATATAATTGAATAAAATAGTCCCTAATAAGTGCTTTAATTTCTTCTTCATTGGTGATGAATTTACTCTTTTCTTTTTTGATACCAGTAATTTGGTTTTCTTTTTTAAAAATCAAATTATCTAGTGGTTTGTCTGTTTTGTTGTTCTCCCCCATAAAACAAGCTCCTAGTTTTATTTGTTAGTTTAATGGTTTTCTTACTTTTGATTTTATTAAATCTCTCCTTTGATTTTCAAGATTTCAAATTTGATGTTTATCTGGAGATTTTTAATTTGTTCTTTTTCTAGCTTATTTTTTTAGTTGCATGCCCAATTCTCTGATGTGGTCTTTTTCTATTTTATTGATGTAAGCATTTAGAGAAAAGAAATTTACCCTAAGTACTGCTTTGGTTACATGTCATAAATTTTGGTATTTGGTATATGGTTGTCATTCTTTTTAATGAAATTATTAATTGCTTCTATTATTTGTTCTTTGACCCATCATTCTTTAAGATTAGATTATATAGTTTCCAAGTAACTTTTTTTTTTTTTGCTTTTTGGTGAGACAATCAGGGTTAAGTGACTTGGCCAGGGTCACACAGCTAGTAAGTGTCAAGGGACTGAGGCTTGATTTGAACTCAGGTCCTCTTGACTCCAAGTCCAGAGCTCTATCCACTGCACCACCCAGCAGCCCCTCCAATTAACTTTTAATCTATGTTTCCATGGCCCTTTATGGAATGTAATTTTATTGCATTATGGTCTGAAAAGGATGCATTTAATATTTCTGCTTTTCTGTACTTGGTTGTGAGGGTTCTGTGGTCAGTTTTGGTGTAGGTGCCATGTATTGCTGAGAAAAAGGTATATTCCTTCCTATCCCCATTCAATTTTCTCCAGAGGTCTATCACATCTAACTTTACTAAAGTTGAATGTTGAAAACTATCTTTATATGTAATTGGAAAAAATAAATAGCAAGGAAAGAGTGAAGCTAAAGTTATACTTAGAGTTAAACAAGGCTTTACATTAAATTAAGTGATGCCTCTGAGCAAGAGACCTAGTTTTTTCCAGGTTGTCCCATCCTGGGGAGGGGGGTATCTACCCTGGTCTTTAAGTAGTTGGCCATCTAAAGGAGGCTGAGTTCCATCTCTTCAGTGGCTTCATCTTATTTATCTTAGTTATCCTCTCAGAAATGCAAGATGATATTATATCTTTCAGGCAGTCAGATGGTTTATCAGGGCTTAGATAGATGCCAGTTGTAAAAGGCAATCATTTTTAGAAGGTCAGGAGGGTTCCCAGTCAAAGAGATAGGACACAGGGAACCTCTCCTGACTGAGTGAGGAGCAGCTGCCCTTATGGCCCATAAAAACAAGCTTGACACAGTCCGGAACTATGAACTCTTAAGGACTTGCTTTTTGACTTTTCCTTTGTTCTTTGAAGAAAACTATAGAGGGGAAAAGATTTGTCCCCATCTTTGTCCTTCCCCCCTAAACAGGACACCAATGGCAAGTTATCTCAGAAGCACATGGCGTATGAAGCTCCCTTAAGATTCTGCCTTCTACAAGAAGCTTTTTTCAAACCCTCTTAATACTAGTGCCTTGCTGCTAAGATTGTCTCCAGTTTCTCATTCATATGTGTGTATACACACATACATATGTGACAAACTAGTGATAGTATATAATAATAAAGTATAATGTATACACAACAGATGACATATATGCATGTACATACATATATGACAAATCAGAGATAATCTACGTATATATGATCATCCAAGATATGTACATGTATATGTATATATATATATATATGTGTGTGTGTATATGTATATGTATGTATATCCTCCCCAAGTGATTTAGAGAGTGATAAATGAAGTCAACAAAAATTTATCTGCCACCTTACTATGTGCCAGTCACTACGCTAATCACTGGGGCTACAAAAAGCATAAAAATAAATAAGTCCCCCTTGATCTCAAAAAGCTCCCAGTCTTTAATGGGGGAGACAACATGCAGTCAAATATGTACAAACAATATAACTTATGTGTATATAGTATATGCATACATATGTGCATATGTATGCACTTATATAAATATGTACACATATACAAACATATGCAGGTACATGCATATATGTATATCTATATGTGCACATGCGCATGTGCATGTTTATGTGTGTGCAAAAGTATGTGCATGTGTGTATGTGTACATTGCCATATATACATTTGAGTGTTTACATGCATACATGCATGTATATACACACATGATGTACTCTTTGTACATAGAAATTTGCATTGTTCCCCATTAGAGTAATTTTTCTTTCCCATTAGACTGGTGACAGGGACTAGTATATTTGCTATATATAGTACAGTACATATTTATATTAATAAATGTTTGTTCATATGACTTGAATGATCTCTGTCTAAATCAGCAGGATAGAATTATCGGGGTTGATAACAGTATTGATTTCAGGTCCTGATGTACTCCAATTCCAAGAAAAAACTTCCATGCTCTAGCAGAACTAGGTAGGATGGTGATCAAAGATGTATTTGCCAGGATAGCGTCCTAAAAGAGTGTCTAGGCTTCCTCAATGGAAGAAACCTAGGGACAAGGTTATCAAATGACTGTTAGCACATTCCAACATAGAATACAGAAATAAGATGAGTGACAGACTTGAGAAGGAAACAGAAAAGCTATAAGAGGTGGATGGTGCAATTTTAGCATTAATTAGGACAAAGAGAGAAAAGACATTTGGGGAAGGGCATAAGAAGCCACTTGGAGGCTGAATATTATTAGATTCATAGTTTAGAGGGGACCAGGTCACTAGGCTTTCCTCTTCTCTGGCAGGGGATACCAATGGTCTAGGTTAACGTAGCTCTACCTCTCCCAGGTAACAGGCTTACATATCCCTTTATGTTGAAAGCTGACACTTACCTTCTATCTGGCCTGCACCAAGGTGGAGGGCAATTTTGATGAATGGGGCACTATATGACAGATACTGTACTAAGCACTGGGGATGCAACTAAGAAGGAAAAAGAGAGCCAGGTTCTGCCTACAAGTACCTTTTACTCTAGTAACTGAGGACAACAATCCATAAAAAAGGAGCAAATGATAAGGGACACCTGGGGACAATGGCAGGAGAGGTGGGGGGGAGTGGTGCAAGGTGGGATTGTGAGGGGAGAGACCATATTGTTAGAGTCAGAAGCACATTTGGAAAGTGAATGAAGCATGGCTGGTCCAGGTCTGCATCCAAAATGGAGGGCCCCAAAAGAACTCAGCAGTAGGAGAGAGGGGCTATGTGGGTGGAACGATATTGCAGGGGTGATAAGGTCCCAGGCATTGATGGAAGTTCAAGGGTGAAAGCATCCTGAAACAGAACAAAACATGATTGGAAAAGAAAAGAGACATAAAAATGGAAATAAGTTTGCAGAACAAAGTTTCCTTGTTCTTTTATTCATGATGCTTACTTAAGAAAAGCCCTACCTCCCTTTTCTTCTCGGAAATACTAGATGGGAAGTATCACTTTCACACGCCTCTACTTCTTTATCTAAGCACAGTTTCTTCCATTGGGTCTTTAAAGTGAATTTATTTTGCACTTATTTAATCCTTCAACACCCAAAAAGTGTTACACACCTACTGTGTACAAAGCATGTCAGGATTTGAAGGCAATGCTATCTTAGGGTAAAGATGAAAAAATGACACAATGCTGGCTTGGAGAAGCTGCCAAGGCAAAATGCAAAATACCTAATCAACAATTCCACAAAGTGATTGATGTTCTGACAAAGTTTAAGTGGTGTTTTCTGAGGAGATTATGTGAGTAGTAATGTGAAATTACTGAATCTTATTCTGTTATTGTACACTTAGGAGCTCTCCATGTTTATCCTTTCCTTTGTGTATAGGAATAAATTACCTGTTAAACATTCTCCATTCATTTTATAGAGTACCTTCTTTAAATCTAATGCTTTTTGGGGATTCCCAGACTTGTAAGCCATAATCTAACTTACCACTAAACAAAATCATTCTTCAGTCATTCTCCAGTGTTAGGAATTTAATGAGCCAACAAGTTTGATAAAAAAGGATTCCCTTCTCATTAGTAGCAGGCTCCCCCAGGACTGAAACAGGTCAGACCCATCCAAACCACATTCCTGAGTAGAGGACAAGGAGTGGCCTATCAGCAGTACCTCAAAGCTAGGTCATCATACCCAGAAGTTTTCTGTTTCCTGAATCGAAAACTCTGATATTCCTCTATCTGACTATACCCTCCTATCAGTCCCTCCCTCCCTATGCCTCATCACTCAGGTGCTTTTCTTCACCTTAAAAAAGACCTCCAATCCTTCTATTTTCTTAGGACATTCCCCTGCTCTTATTTTATTTTGCTTTTTTCACAGTGCGTACTGTATTATTAATTAATACAACTCTGAGTTATTGCCCTGAACTAGAGAAGTCACAAAATTGTGCTGATTACTCCATAAATTTGCGCTATTTAATTCCAACCAGGATCTCACTACAGCAAGGCAATCCTTTTATTCTTCCAATTTACTCTCTGCCTTATTCCCCTCAAAAGCTATTTCCAAACCATTTCTTTTCTCCTCAAACCTCCTATTCTTCCCATGCCATTGTAGTCAAGATCATCTCTAATCTTATCAAGAAAATTGGTACTTCCTCTTCTCCTCTTCATCTCGAAACCCCTTGCCATGATGTCCAACTCTATCTTTCCTCTAGTGCCTGATGAGAAGGTGGCCCTTCTCTTTGCCAAGGACAACTCCACTATACGTGCCCTTACAACCATCCCACCTCCCTGTTTCCTCCAGAAGATTGTTCCACCTCAATCTTTTCCATCTCTAATCTTTAACCTCTTCCTGTCTACTAATTCCTTCTCTGATTCCTTCAAATATATACATTTCCCACATACTTTAAAAGCAACAACACCTTCAATCTCTTCAAGCTCTCATGCTATATTTCTTCTCCCTTTCTCAATCCAATTCATACAAAAAAAAAAGTTGTTTACACTCACTGCCTTCACTTCCCCTCCTCTTATACCTCCTCCTTTTTGCAGACTGGCTTCTGAACTCACTACTCTGCTGAAATTTCTCTCTTCAAAGCTACCAGTGATCTCTTAAGTTGCAAAATCTTAGTATTATTTCTTAATCTTCATTTTCCTTGAGCTATCTACTAAATTTGGCACTTATGATCACTCTCTCCTCCAGGATTCTTTCTCCTCTCCAAGTTTTCCTGACACTATTCTCTCCTGGTTCTTGTCCTCAAATCTCCTTTGCTGATTCATGATCCATATCATGACCTTTAACTTTTATTGTTCCCAAGGACTCTGTCCTGACCCCTTCGCTTCTCTCTTATCAGTCTTTCTGAATGAACTCATTAGCTACCAAAAGTTAACATATCATTGCTATGCACGTGATTCACAGATCTATTTATCTAGCCCCAGTCTCTTCCAAGAGTTCCAATCCCACATAATCATTTCCAAATGGATGTCCCATAGCTATCTCAAATTCAATATGTTCAAAATAGAACTCTATATTTCATCGTAAATCCCTCCCCCAACTTTTCTATCACTTAGAAAGAACACCACCACAGCCATAGGCACCCACGCTTTCAATCTCAGTGTCATCCTCTCACTCTCCTTAACTCCATATATCCAATCTGTTGTCAAATTGTGCCTTTTTTTCTTCACAACTTCTCTCAAATACATCCTTTTCTTTACATGTGCACAACTACCAGCCTTCAGACTCTAATTCCTGCTTAGCTGGACTATTGCAATAACTTCTAATTGCTCTCCCTGACTCAGGTTTCTATCCATTCCAATATATCTTCCATAAAACTACCGGTGATTTTCTTAGGGCATAGGCCTGATCATGTCACTCCTTGATTCAATAAATTCCTACAGCTTCCTATTACCTCTAAGATCAAATATTAAATCCTCCATTTGGCATTTGGAACTTTTTACAAGTTGGCCATAATCTACTTTTCCAGTCTTCTTGCATATAACTCCCCTCTCCTTACTCTATAGTCTATCCATGTTGGCCTCCTTGTTGTTCCTCAAACATGCCAATATGTCTCCCTTCCCCTTACTTTTGCACTGTCTATTTCCCATATCTGAAATTCATTCTATCCTCACCTCTGTCTCTTGGAATCCTCAGTTTCCTTCAACACTCAGCTCAGTGACCACCTTCCACATTACTCTATTGATTTTCCCAGCTTCTAGTGCCCTCTCTCACTAAACTACCCTGGATACATTTGGTATGTATTCTATATATAGTTCTTCAAATAGAAGCTGCCATCCAGTTTAGAATCTAAGCTACCTATGAGCAAGAATTGTTTTGCTTTTCTGTTTATAACATTAATGCTTAGCAAAGTGCTTAGTAAATATTTATGGACTGATTGATTTAATTTATTAGAATAAGTCTTTATTGTATGCCCAATGGGTATTTGATAGTGTAGTAGGCAGTTCACATTCTAATGTGACTACAGAAATTAATATTAGATGATGGTCTCATTCTTTGTATGATCCCACTCATAAAGTTTACAAATGCAAGTGGTCATATCAAACTTTGGAAGATACAAAAAGAGCCAAAGTGCAGGAGCAGAAATTGGTAGGATACAAAGGAAGAATGTCACTCTAGGCACAGCCTTGTCCTTGCCTTAACTAAATAAACCACTCCACTAACAATGAACAAACCATGAAGAATGATCAGCATCAGATATAGTCCAGCCAATGACAGGCCGGGAAAGAAGATTAGAGGTATTTGTCAGTGAGAGAATAGGAAGTAGAAAATGGGGTGGGGGGCAGGAATGAACCCTGTTTCCTGAGTTCTGCAGCTGAAGATAATTTTGAGGAGCTAAGAATGGAAAAAGAGATGGGAGATGCTTAGGCCATGAATGGAAAAGCAGATAGGAAACATCTGATAATTTCTGGCTGATAGAAAGACTGAATCTAAGCACCTGAACTGTTTGGGAATTCAATTTTGGGGCATGTCCTTAACCTGGTTTAGGGCTTCTTGGGTTTGGGAACAATTATGAGAGGAGTTGTGTACATTCTGTGCTGTAATTTTTTTTAAGATACTTACTTGGTTTATTCCTTGTGCTTCTATGGTCATAAATACCAGCTCCATATAGTTAACCATGCTCATGTGATCAGCCCCATGATGTCATGTTAATGTGAAAAGTAACACGAAAGAAAGAAGACAGTGTTTCCCAGTGTGTGGGGACTGAGTCGAGAAACTTCTTGGCTAAATCAGCAGAAATCACAACCCTACACTAAGGAGATGAGCAGATCAAGGGAACCGAAGGAGCCAGCTCTCTGGGAATCATTATGAGCCTGGCATTTCCTTCAAGAGTTCTGTTTTGGATGGACCAAATAATTGCCAAAGTGGGTATGAGATTGCCAGACTTTGCTTTCTACCATCCAAAAAGTGGTAAATATTTGGCTTAGAAGCTCCCTTTGTTGTTAAATGTCAAAATATTAAAACATGGGGATTCCCCAAGCCCCATTCACACACCTCCCTCACTTCCCCAGCACCCCATATCAAATATGCATTATGGTAAACTCTTAGATATTTTCTCAGATTTTCAGCCAGTCTCTGTACCCTTATTAACTCTTAGTTCTTGGCCCTGCCCCCTCCCACATGTTGCTCTGAACAGTCTACCACTTCACTATCTAAAGGAGTTTACGGAGTAGGAAAGCCTCTTTGTATGCCTGTAGCCCATGAACTACTATTGTTATCACATAGTATTTGATCTTACTTCCTGTAACTTTTACTGTGGACAATGTTCTCCAATGATCTAACCAAAGGTGATCAGATTTAATTATTGAAAGGTTTCATTTTTTTCTCTTTTCTTTTCTCCCCACTTTGGAGGCAATCAGGATTAAATGGCTTTCCCAGGGTCACAGAGCTAGTAAGTATATGAGGCCAAATTTGAACTCAGGTCTTCCTGACTCTAGGGCTCTATCCACTGAGCTTCCCCTTTTTTCTCTTTTGAAAATAGTCATTAATCTATATATAGCAACTACATTAAAATCTCTGGGGAAGAAAGTTGACTAGAAATTAAGCTTGAGGGAAAGGAGGTAGATGGCTTGTGTTATTCATGGGGCCTTTTTCTCAAGAAGTAGCTTTTGGGTTGTCAGAATAAATGACAATGTTGTTTGTTCATTTTTTTAAACAGAGGTATTATGGGGGGGGCAACTAAGTGGTGCAGTGGATAGAGCACTGTCCCTGAAGGAATGAGGATCTGAGTTCAAATCTGACCTCAGAACAAATATTTGACAATTACTAGCGGTGTGACTGTGGGCAAGTTACTTAACCCCAGTTGCCTAAAAAGAAAAAAAGAGGTATTATGTTCAGTGGTTAGAAGGTATGCAGTGGGAAAACCACCAGGAAAATCACCAAGTCTTTGTACTATACTGGCAAGAGGTAAGCCTTGGTGAGTGACTTCTGGGCTTGGGAGGCATCTCATGTAATATCCCTTGAGAGAAGGACTTAGGGTTTGGTGCAAATGAATCTTAACCCTTGTTATTGCTGGTACCTCTCAGTCTAGCCAAGAAAAAGCATAGGTTAGTTTGGAACCTCCAGGATGTGTTTCTGAAATTTCTTTTGGAGCAGTCTGGCCTTTAAGGAAGGTTTATACACAGAAGACATCATGTTTACAGATATAACCCATACACCTGACCCATTCCATTGGCAACTTGCTTTTTTAAAATTTTTTTTAATTCATTTTGTTTTTAATTTATGAAATAAAATAAGCATTTCCATAACATGGCACATTTAAAAAGATGATTGCTCATGAAACCACAAATCTACTATGCACAATTTGCTATTCCTTTCAAATATACAACAAAATTGTCATGCAAATTTATTTTTTTTTCTTCCCCCATCCCCACTCTAGAGATGGCTACCATTAGACACAAATAGGCTTTTATATATATGTAAAATCATTCTATACGTACTTCTATTTATCATTTCTTTCTCTGGATGCAGATAGCTGCTTCCTTCATAGGTCCTTTATAGTTAATTTAGGTATTTAAAAAGGTCAAAATAGCTTATTCACTCAAAGTCATTCTTAAAACAATATTGCTCTTACTATATACAATATTCTCTTGGTCCTGCTCATTTTGCTCTTCATTATTTTGTGCAAGTTCTTCCATGTTTTTTCTAAGATCACTGAGCTCATCATTTCTTATGGCACAATAGTATTTTATCACAATCATATACCACAACTTCTTAAGCCATTCCCCAATTTATAGGCATCCCTGCAATTTCCAGTTCTTTGCCACCACAAAGAGAGCTGCTATAAACATTTTAGGACACATAGGCCCTTTTTCTTTTTTCCTAATCATCTTTGGAAACAATTCATATTATTCTACATACCATCACCACTGGAATGTGCACTTAGATATATGGGGCTACCAGGGACCACTAGATACTATTGAATTTCCAAGGCAGTATCACAAAAATATTATTGAAAGTAATGCTTGCAAACTACCAAAAGATTATTTTATAGAATTAGAAAAAATAATGATATTCATTTGGAAAAACAAAAGGCCCAGAATATCAAAGGAACTAATGAAAAGAAATGCAGGGGAAGGTGGCCTAGCAATTCCAGATCTTAAATTGTATTATAAAGCAGCAAATATCAAAACTGCTTGGTACTGGCTAAGAAATAGGGAGGTGGATCAGTGGAATAGGTTAAATATGCAAGACACAGGAGTCAATGACTATAGTAATCTATTATTTGATAAACCCAAAGACCCCAGCTTCTGGCATAAGAACCCACTCTTTGAAAAAAACTGCTGGGAAAACTGGAAAAGAGTATGACAGAAACTAGGCATAGACCCAAATCTCACACCATGTACCAAAATAAAGTCAAAATGGGTTCAGGACTTAGATATAAAGGCTGACACCATAAGTAAACTGGGAGAACAAGGAATAGTTTACCTATCAGATCTATGGAGAACAGAAGAATTCATGACCAAACAGGAGATAGAGAACATTATGAAAAGCAAAATGGATAATTTTGATTATATTAAATTGAAAAGTTTTTGCACCAACAAAGCCAATGCACCTAAGATTAGAAAGAAGGTAGAAAATTGGGAAAGAATTTTTACAACCAGTCTTTCTGATAAAGGCCTCATTTCTAAAATATATAGAGAATTAAGACAAATTTATAAGAACACAAGCCATTCCCCAATTGATAAATGGTCAAAGGATATGAACAGGCAGTTCTCAGATGAAGAAATTAAAGCCATCTATAGTCATATGAAAAAATGCTCTAAATCGTTATTGATTAAAGAAATGCAAATCAAAACAACTCTGAGGCACCACATCACACCTATCAGATTGGTCAATATGACAAAACAGGAAAATGATAAATGTTGGAGAGGATGTGGGAAAATTGGAACACTAATACATTGTTGGTGGAGTTGTGAAATGATCCAATCATTTTGGAGAACAATTTGGAACTATGCCCAAAGGGCTACAAAAATTGCATACCCTTTGATCCAGCAATAGCACTTCTAGGGCTATATCCCAAAGAGATCAAACAAATGGGAAAAGGACCCATATGTACAGAAATATAGATAGCAGCTCTTTGTGTGGTGGCAAAGAATTGGAAATTGAGAGGATACCCATCAATTGGGGAATGGCTGAGCAAGTTGTGGTATATGAATGTAATGGAATACTATTGTGCTGTAAGAAATGATGAACAGGCTGACTTCAGAAAAACCTGGAAAGACTTATATGGTCTGATGCTGAGTGAAGTGAGCAGAACCAAGAGGACTTTGTACACAATAACAGCCATGTTATGCAATGACTAAGATTGTTAAACTGAACCTTTCTCAGCATTATGAGGATCTAAGACATTTCCAGAGGCCTCGGATGGATAATGCTGTTCACATTCAAAGAAAGAACTATGGAAGTCGAATCGCTATCACTTATTTTTACCTTCTGTTGAGTTTTGTTTCCTCTTTCTGATGTTCCTCCTATTGGTTTTAATTTTCACTTACAACTTCACTAATGTGAAAATATGTTTAATGGGTATGTAAATGTAAAGCCTATATCAGATTGTGCGCCGTCTTGGGGAGGGTGGGGGGAAGAAAAGGGAGAAAAATTTTCAACTCAAAAGCATATGGAAAAAATAAAAAAATTAAATTAAAAAAAAGGAAAAAAAAAGGAAAGTAATGCTTGCTTGCATTTCTTTCCATGTTCTTGGAAAATACTTTCATCAGCGCAGATCTGTGTAATCGTGAGCTCACAGTGACTTGTCAGCCTTTGTTTATTTGATGTTGACTTTTGTTAACATAGCTTCAAAAAATAAGCCTTGGCAAAGTTGACTGCCCCAAGCTACTGTTTATGATTCATCTGAATGAGAAACATGAAATTAATTAAGTAAACAAGTAAAATCTCATATTGGGTAATCTGAATAAAATGAATAAATGTCTGTGGATAAGGTAATGAGTCATTTCTCTCCAAATACTAAGTTCTTGCTGACATCAATGAGTTTATCAGTAATCCTAATGACATTTTTTCTACCTTTAATCATCTTTCACTTCCAGTTCGTACTCCTTTTTTCCTTCTTTTCTCCCTGTTCTAGATTGTTTGGTTAGGGCTTAAATTGTCCTAACTGCCAATGCTGAGTGTTGCTCGAATGGATTATCCATTGGACCATTGAGGTGGTATAGTGTCTAAAGTGCTAGATTTGGAGTCAGGAACACCTGAGTTCAAATCCTGCCTTGGACACTTACTAGCCTGGAATCTTGGGAAAGTCACTTAACCTCCCTTAGCCTCAATTTTCTAGTCTCCAAAACACAGGTGATAATAATAGCATCCTCCTCATGGTGTCAATGAGATCAAATGAAATGACATATGACAATTACTTTACAAACTTCAAAGCGTTACATTAATATTAGCTATTTTTATTAACCACAGATGGACTTGTTAAGAAATTGTCTGAACACAATTGTTTCCAAAAGTGGATAAAATCTGATTATTATCCAGGTAATTCAGGCTACTGAGCTGTATGTACTGTTAGGGGATGTGTCTTTCACAAGAATAGATGTGACTTAGGCTTTTGGGGCAAAGTGAACTGAAGACCATTAGCCTAAATCCCTAAATAAATGCTTCAGACCCTTGCCTTGCCCATTGAGGTATTAGAAGAGGAAACAATAGGAGCTGGTATTTCCAATACTGATCAGCATAAAAATATAAAATATTAATAAACTGTTTATAATCATAATGTAAGCCAAAGAAGGTAGTGAACTGAAACTAAAAAAAGTACTTGACACAAAGTAAAAGGTCCCAGGTACAACTCTTATTTCTGCTATTTACTTCCTATATGACCTAGGACAGATTAGTCAATCCCTCTGGGCCTCAGTTTCCTCATCTATAAAATGAAGGTATCATTTGACTAGATGACCTCTAAGGGCCATTCCCCTCTAGGTCAACATTTAGGGCTACTCGATAACCATACTGTTGTTTGTGGTCCCACTTATGGTATATCCACTGCCTCCAGGATATCTTAATTTGATTTATTCCTAGCCCTCTTTTTTGGGATTAAGTCCCCTTGGAAGCAGAAAGCTAACAAGGCGTGAATATAGAATAGGGTTTGTAGCACCAATACCATCAATAGTAATAGCTCCTTCAGCTCTTGGGATCTTACTCCAGCAAAATCAGGAATCCTTGACTTTAAATCCTAGCTCAAAAGCTTACTAGGCAAGTCCCTTAGCCTCTGTCTGCCTCAGTTTCCTCATCAGCAAAATGAGGCTAATAACAGCGTTTGCCTCCCAGAATTATTATGAGGATGAGAAGATAGTATTTGTAAAGTGCTTTGTACTTACATAAGCACTATATAAAATACTAGTTTATTATAATTACTACCACTGCTACTACTACCACTACATCAAAATGTCATTTGGGCTCAAATAAGCATAAAATTCCAAATATAAGCTAAGGAAAAATCAATAGGAACAAGGCTTCAAACTTGAATTATGAGGACATATTGAACCAGTGGATGAGGGTGATAGCAACAATCATCTTTTTTTCTCTTCCAGGCAGGACACATCCTAAAGATATCATAAACATAAAGATATCAAAAAGTGTAGTTATGTTAAGAGACTTACTGGCTCTGGAAATAAAAGCCAAATAGAAAGAACATGTTTAAAGCAATTAACATATATCCAATACCAACTTAATGTGCCTTGTCTGAGTCGTAAAATGGATCATAACAGATTTGGAAATCACTCTAACAAAACTCCATAGAATACTTAAAAACACATCATCCTGAGGCACCTAGAGGAAGATAAACACTCTAGTGAAAAAAAAAAAGGAAAGTTTCAGAGACATTCTTAGAATACCAGATAATCAGGTCAAAAAGCCACAGAAATATATTTGAAATAAGCAGCCATCATTGCATTGAGCTATAGGAAAGGCTGATAGCAGGTATACACTATCACAGCTGTCAAATGTCACCAAAAATCATTTATTTCAGAATGGAGTCTATGCAACTTTGGCCAAGATTCAAGAAGGGATTCAAAAGGTCCTTCCTGGGTGACAGTCACATGAACTTAGCTAATGATGTGATGATAGCCAAAGCATTAAGAAATGACTAAGTAATCCAGATTTGTTTGTAGAAATAAAATTGTTTATGGTACCAATTTAGAATCGCGTCATCGTTACCAGAAATTGTGGAAGAGATGTCTTCAAAGAGCCTAGGATCAATGATCACTGCAGATTATGCATAGAAATAGCATTAACTGTGCAACATGTCACTAGGGCTTTAGACGGTTAGCATCTACTGGATTCCTAGATCTCCCCAGACACAAGCTGGAGGTTGGAATAATACATCAGAAACTCACTATCCTTTGTGGACTAACAAACAACGAAACCCAATGCAATAAGTACAGACCTTGAAATATCCTGGAAAGGTTAAACAATAAATTCCACAGGCAGCTGGTATTTATTACTGACCAAACTTGTCTATAGTTATATGATCATAATATTGATATGGGGAAACTTAAGATGATTTTTATAGGTGTTATCATCCTAAGTACCCACAATCTTCAAGATACATGGAGTGAAAAGCCTTCAAAATATAAGA
The DNA here is from genome assembly GCF_003287225.1 of Phascolarctos cinereus. Classification (NCBI taxonomy): domain Eukaryota; kingdom Metazoa; phylum Chordata; class Mammalia; order Diprotodontia; family Phascolarctidae; genus Phascolarctos; species Phascolarctos cinereus. The sequence continues at coordinate 18,531,914 of NW_027556402.1, forward strand.
GACATTACTAAAGAAATTAAAATCGTATGGAAACTGGCATAAAGTTCATCTCATTCCTGCCATCTTGTCTGTCATTGGAATCATACCAAGGAGCTTTTCTGTGATTCTACATAATATTGGCTTATATCTCAATGTTTTTATTTAGCTACAAAAAGTATGTATTTTTCCCAGCTGCAGAATAGTCCAGAGGACATTAAAAACAAGAGAATAATAGTAGTAGAAGAGTCAGTGTGATATAGCAGTGAATTGGCTTTGAAATCAGCAAGCTTTGGGTTCTTGTTCTACCTCTCACACTTACTGTGTGGCCTCTGAATTAGCCTATTAGTGCTGTAATGCTCTATTCAACTAAGTTATAGATAAAGTGCTGACCTGCACTGATAGAAAGAACTTGGGAGCTCCCCAAATCGCAGGTCCAGTCCCAATCCTTGTACTAATAGCTATACTTAGTGGCTTTTCCCAGGACTATTTCTGTCTTTTTTTTTTGTTGGTCAGTCCTTTCAGTTGTGTCCAGCTCTTCATCACTCCATTTGGTGTTTTCTAGGCAAAGATATTCAAGTGGTTTGCCATCTCCTTCTCCAGCTTATTTTACAAATAAGGAAACTGAGGCAAACAGAATTAAGTGACTTGACCAGGGTCACACAGCTAGTAAGTGTTTGAGGCTGGATTTCAGCTCCTGTCTTTCTGACTCCAGGCCAGATACTCTATCCACTGCGTCACCTAGCTGCCATTTCTATCTTAACTCCATTTAAATAAAGGATGAGAAGAATGAGTAGAATCACAGCGACAACAGGTCATATTATACTTTAAGGTTTGCAAAGAAATGTCCTACACGTGAAGAGCAGAGAAAGGACAATTATCAGAAGCAATACTTCTATCATACTTTCAAGTGAGTAGTGAGTCCCATTTCCCTCATTCCTTCTCCCCACAGGGTCACTTATATCACATGAACGAAAAGTGTCAAAATGAAAATGGTGGGGAGCAGAGGGATGTCCAGCATTAAGGTATTAAGGTAGTAGGTATTAAGCAGAGCCCAGGACCTCCCTGAAGAGCAGTTTTCATGTCTCCTCACTCGTCTCTGATATCTTTACTTGTTCCCATGCTCCAGTGTTCACTTGTCCAAACTGCATCATATCTCTCTGTTCAGTCCTGCAGCTCTTTGCATAGCACTGGCCAATCCCTGCAGTTTCCATGGCTCCAGCTTGGCACAGAGGGATGCTGACATTGATGCGACAGCACCTTCTTCCTCCTGGCTCTCCAAGCCTGGGAGGCTCCACCTGACCTTGAGGCTCTTTTCTCTCCCGGCATCCCTAGCTTATCACTTTCAAGAGCCTTAGGGCTTTTCTTTCAGAATTGTTTATTTCTTTTTGGCCTTGAGGCTGAAATATGGAGAGAAAAGATTGCCAGAAAACTTTCAGGAATATCCCTCAGGCACACTGGTTCTCTTCTCCCATTGGTGAGCTCCTCCCGGGGTTGGCCAACCTGCATTCCCCTCTTGGCATTGGTCCCGATTATTTGGTCTGACCCTCCATCTTCCCTCAATGCCTCAGGTCTCCTCATCTTGAACCATTCTTCCAACTCTGTAGTCTTCTTACGTAGGAATATCTCTCTACCATGCCAGCCCTCTTCAGTCATTGGTGAGTTGCTCTTGGGGGTAGGCTGAACTTTACCCCACTCCTGGCTCTGTTCTTGATTTTCTGGACTTCAATACTATGCCCCTGCACAGGCGCTCCATCCCACTCTCCTTCAGCTCACTTTTTTGGCTGGTCTTCACCCATCAGAATATAAGCTCCTTAAGGGCAGGGGCAGTCTTCCTTTTTTAAAATTTGTATACCAATGCACACTATTGGGAACACAGTAAACACTTAGTCAATTATGGCCAAAAGAGAATGGTTATTTTGGGGGGGGCTCAGAATAAATGTAAATAGTAATTGTTTTTCTTCTGGTCAGAAACAACCCTGAGGGTCTCCCCCTCCCAATTTGATTTCTTTCTTTCTTTCCTTCTTTCTTTCCTTCTTTCTTTCTTTCTTTTCTTTTCTTTTCTTTCTTTCTTTCTTTCTGTCTGTCTGTCTGTCTGTCTGTCTTTCTTTCTTTCTTTCTTTCTTTCTTTCTTTTCTTTCTTTCTTTCTTTCTTTCTGTCTTTCTTTCAAATGGACGATCCCTTGGCTCACTTCTTTTACAGCCCTAATCACTGAATGGGCATTGCCCAGTCAAAGTGAGAACTCAGAAAGATCTTAGCTTAAAAAGGTCAAAGTCTCCCACTGTATCCTGGGAGCCCTGATCTATATCTGGCCACCAGATCCAGATGGCTTTAGAGGAGAAAGTGAGGCTGATGACTTTTCACAGCCCTCCCTCATTGTAATCCAATTTACTTTCAAGCCATGGCATCATCTTCCTGATGTTATGGTCCTCTTCAAGAATAAAGGGCAAACCACACAACCACACAAACACTTAATAAATACTTCTTGCCTTGAATGCCCCATACACACACTAAGAAAAGAGCTTACTGAAGATCTGTAGGTGCTTTCACAAACATTTGAAACCCTTAGGTAACATACTTTGGAAAGGATAAATGCATAGTCTTTAAAATCTGTGACTAACCTTCAATGCTAGTTCATTCACTCCCCACCCCTCTGCCTTTTTAATGCTCTGTCATACCACCAGGCTCTGCATGCCATAGCAAATCTTGAGTGCATGGTGAGAGTCACAAAGGATGGGATAGAAATGCCTTTCACTTTGCTAAGAGGAGATCAAGAGGCAGCCTGTCTCCTAATGTTGCAATCTTTCTCACATAATAGATGACCAATTTCCTATTACATGGAGCTACCTCCTGCCTGTCTCAGAAGGAACAATTGAAAGAATGCCTATACAAGGCTTAGCCACAAAGACTGAAGTTTTGAAGATGACGTCAATGCTCCTGGATGCTACTTAATCATATTTAAGTGAACCTTTGGAGGAACCAGGCCAGAGGTTCCTATCTGAGCTAGTGATTTTGACATGCAATATTGAAAATGAGTGTATGTGTGCACTTAATGAAATTTGCAGAATTTTATGTGCCTGTATATGTAGCATTTTTCATAATAGGAAAATCTATGAAGACTGGAGGCATCTTTTTTTTAACCTAAAAAGACAAAAGTAATTAAGAAAGCTCTCAAAAGACCAAAGTTTAAGAGAAATAAATTCTTGCCTGCCACCCATGCTTAGTAATAATGACTCATATTTATAGGGCACTTTAATGTTTACAAAGGACTTTCTCTCCAGCAGCCCTATCAAGTACTGCAAACATGATCCTCATTTTATAGAGGAGGAAACCAATACTTTGAGAGATTAAGCGACTTTCCCAGGGTCACACAGCTGGTGTCAGAGATGAGAATAGAACCTGGACCTTCCAGTTCCAAGGGTGGGGCTCCCTTGATTCTGGTAAATGCTTCTCCAAGGTTTGACACTCTTTAGGAAAAGACATTCTTAGATTTTTTTTTTGAGGGAGAGGAAGTGTGTGATCTAAAAGATAAAATACTTTAGCTCTTCTGTTCTTCAGGCTGTCCCAGGGAGGGGTATAGGAGAATTGGAGATGTGTCCAATCACCTCTATTTACCAACACCCCAGCTCAAGAGCCCTGAAAGCCAAATCATCATATTCCTGGGTGAGATCTGTTTGAAAGCCAACTTTGCCAAAGACCAGCCCTGGGTTCTGAAATCCAAGTCAATTACAATATGTGTTTTAAATGGCTCTCTGAATGTAGCAAGCAGCCTCCATCATGAAGATGGCATAAATTCAGCTTAAATAACTTTGCAACATGACAGCAAACTTAGAATCATGAGATCAAGACAGCATTTAATGTAAATACCTATACCTGATTGAAGAAGTTTGTCCTTGCATTTGATGTGTCAAGAATTTAAAAAAGTAATTTCAGGGCCAATTTACAAGATGATTTCTATGGAAGAGAAAACACTGCTATCTACCTTCAACTGTGTGAAATAATGGAAGATTTTAATTATGACAATATAAAAAATAATATCAGTAAGTAAAGGATGAACTTAACAAAAATCCATATCTACTCTATCATTTAACCAAATTACAGGTACTTTCTTGTAGCCTAACCCAAAAGTAACATAGGCTTAAGTTCTCCTGAAATGTCACTGTTTTTCTTCATTAAAATCTGGTCTTCTAAGTTTCAAGGAAAGCAAATACTTGCCTTAAAACAATAATAATTGTGAGGCAGAGCCAACATGGCAGAGTAAAGGCAGGAAGTCACCTAAGCTCTCCCCCAAACCTCTCCAAATACCTTTAAATAATGACTCTAAACAAATTCCAGAGTGGCAGAATCCACAAAAAGACAGAGCAAAATAATTTTCCAGCCCACGACAACTTAGAAGATCAGCAGGAAAGGTCTGTTGCACCAGCATGAGAGAAGAGAGGAGTCCAGAGCAGGAGAGAGCATGCTAGGTCCTACCAAATTAAAAACAAGCCTCAGAGTGACTGAATCACTGGCAACAGTGGAAGCTTCCAGATCTGTCTAATCCACAGATGATAAGGGGATCAGACTACGGGTCAGAAATTGATGCATAAGGGTCCCTTCGCTGTCACCAGGGGCAGGACTCTGTAGCATTGCCTGTGCTTGGATCTGGGTTACAGTTCTGGGTTTTAGTCCCAGTGCAAGGAGGAGCACTAACAGAGCAAAGCTTGTGGCCAAAGGGGAGCAGGGACCCTGGTCACAGGTCAAAGGTTGAAAATAGTTCTTGTGGTTGTTCACAAACCAATATACAGTACAGGAGAGTAGTAAACACACCTCTCCCTATATCATATTACCTTGGAAGAGCCAAAAACTTACAGGTCCCCAGAATTACCTCGAACACAGTTGAAGAAAAAATTTGAAGCTTAGGGCAATGACCCCTCCACTTGGGAAGCAGAGCCCCACTTAAGCATAGAGTTAAAAGTCAAGAAATAAACTGAAAAATGAGCAAACCACAGGAAAAAAAATCTGACAATAGAAAGTTATTATTGTAACAAGGAAAATCAAAACACATACTCAGAAGACAACAAAGTCAAAATTCCTGCATCCAAGGCCTCCAAGAAAAATTCATATTGGTCAGGCCATAGAAGAGCTCAAAAAGGATTTTTAAAATCAAGTAAGAGAGATGGAGAAAAAAATTGGAAGAGAAATTAGAGTGATTCAGGAAAATCATGAAAAGAGTCAACCACTTTCATAAAGGAGGCACAAAAAAAAACTTGAAGAAAATAACACTTTAAAAAACAGAATAGGTCAAATGATAAAAGAGGCACAAAAATACAATGAAGAATGCCTTGAAAAGCAGAATTGCCCAAATGGAAAAGGAGGTACAAAAGCTCAATGCAGAAAATAATTCCTTAAAAGTTAGAAATGGACAGGTAGAAGCTAATGACTTTATGAGACATCAAGAAACAGTCAAAAAAATCAAAATAGTGGAAAAAAATAGAAGAAATTGTGAAATATCTCATAGTAAAATCAATTGACGTGGAAAATAGATCCAGGAAAGATAATTTTAAAATTACCGGGCTACCTGAAAGTCACAATCCAAAAAAGAACCTAGAGATCATCCTTCAAGAAATTATTAAAAAAAACTGCCCTGATATTGTAGAACCAGAGGGAAAATAGAAATTGAAAGAATCTACCAATCACCTCCTAAAAGACATCCCAAAATGAAAACTTCCAGGAATATTATAACCAAATTCCAGAGCTCCCAGGTCAAGGAGAAAATGTTGCAAACAGCCAAAAACAAACAGTTCAAATATTATGGAGCCACAGTCAGAATAATACAAGATTAAGCAGCTTCCACATTAAAGGATCAGAGGACTTGGAATATGATATTCTGGAGGGCAAAAGAGTTAGGATTACAACTAAGAATCACTTACCCAGAAAAACTGAATATAATCCTTCAAGAGAAAAAAATGGATATTCAATGAAATGGAGGACTCTCAAGCATTCCTGATGAAAACACCAGAGCTGAATAGAAAATTTGACTTTCAAATACAAGATGATGAAGAAGCATAAAAAGGTAAACAGGAAAGAGAAATCACAAGAGATTTGATAAGTTTAAATTGTTTTTGTTTTTACATGGGAAAATAAATTTATAACTCCTAAAAATTTTCCCAGTATTAGGGCAGTTAGAAGGAGTATACATAAACAGAAAGCAGAGGTGTGAGTTGAATGTGATGGTATGATTTAAAAAAAATAAAATTAAGGATGAGAAAGAAGAATGCATTGGGAGAAGGAGAAAGAGAGAGATGAATGGGATGAATTATCTGACATAAAAGAAGCCAGAAAGATATTTCACAGTGAAGGGGAAAATGGGAGATGCGGGGAGGAGAGCACATGAACTTTACTCTCATCAGAATTGGCTCAAGGAGAGAATAATATACACACTCAATTGGGTGTAGAAATCTATCTTACCACATAAGAAAGTAGGAAAGGAAAGGGATAAGAGAAATGGGGTTGCTGACAGAAGGGAGGACAGTTTGGGGGAGGTAAGTCAGAAGCAAAACACTTTTGAGAACAGACAGGGTAAAAGGAGAGAGAGTAGGATAGACAAGGGAGGAAATATAATGGAGGGAAATACATAGTTGGTAATCATTACTGTGAAAAAAATTTACAGTGAGTTTTTCTGACAAAAACTTCATTTCTCAAACATATAGAAAACTGAGTCAAATTTATAGCAATAAGAGCTATATTCCTCGATTGATAAGTGGTCAAAGCATATGAACAGGCAGTTTTTAGACAAAGTAATGAAAGCTATCTATAGTCATATGAAAAAATGCTCTAAATCACTATTGATGAGAGAAATGCAAATTAAAACAACTCTGAGATACCACCTCACACCTGTCAAATTGGCTAATATGGCAATAAAGGAAAATGACAAATGATGGAGGGGATGTGGGAAAATTAAAACAATAATGTACTATTGGTGAAGTTGTTTACTGATTCAACCATTCTGGAGAGCAATTTGATACTATACTATGCCCAAAGGGTTATAAAACCATGCATACCCTTTGACCCAGCAATACCAATTCACTTGCTTCTCATTGCATCACCTCCACAATGTCATGGTCCTCTTCAAGAATGAAGGACAAATAACAACAACCATCATTATTAGGTCGATATCCCAAAGCAATAAAAAAAACACCTATGTGTACAAAACTACTTATTGTGGCTCTTTTAGTGGTGGCAAAGAATTGGAAATTGAGGAGATGTCCATTTATTGGGGAATGGCTGAGCAAGTTGTATATGATTGTGATGATATACTATTGTACTTTAAGAAATGATGAGCAGGATGGTGTCAGGAAAACCTGGAAAGACTTACATGAACTGATACAAAGTGAAATGAGCAGAACCAGGAGAACATTGTACATAGTAACAGCAATATTCTATGATGATCTACTGTGAATAATTTAGCTATTCTTAGCAATACAGTGATCCAAGACAATCTTGTAGGACTTGTGATGAAAGGCACTCTCCATCTCCAGAGAAAAAATTGATAGAGCCTGAATGCATACCAAAGATACTTTTTTCTTTACTTTCTTTATTTTTCTTGGGAATTTTTGTCTGTTTCTTTCACAGGATAACTTACATGGAAATGTGTTTTGCATGATTACACTGTATAACCTACATCATATTGCTTGCCTTCTCAGTGTGGGGAGGGGAGGGAGGGAAAGAATCTGGAATTCAAAGTTTGAAAACAAAATGTTGAAATGGTTTTTACATATAATTGGGGGAAAATATTATATGAAAAAAATAATAATACTGTCTTATAACAAATGCTATCTTATAACAAATACTATCCTACTTTTCAGCTATGTCCTTACAGGAACTGAAGAGCAATAAAGAAAAACATGTAAATTCCAGGAAAAGTTTCATATTCAAATAAGCGTATCACTTTCCCTCATTGAAAAACAGAAAGTTGGCCCAATGACTCAAGGTTGCAAACTGACTAACAGGATGCAAGATTCTGGGGCAGGAAGGTTGAGTGGAAGAGAATGTTGGTTACTACCCAGTAATTAAATTAAAGGGGAAAGTAGCAATGGATCATTCTCTGTATCTGTCATAAAAAAAAAAAAGGGAAATGAATGAAAAGCAAGACTCAATGTCTGTCTTACTCATCCACCCATCTCCCTTTACCTTAATTTAGGGCAACATTTTTTTTTACTTGCCAAATATCAGTACATAAGTAAAGAAATATTGCATAGTGGACGTTCATCTTCCCATCATTTCATCGATCCAAGCTTTCTGATACTTGGCACATCTACAAATTGAAAGTCCAACAAATCACATAATCTCAGAATTCAATGACGCCTTAGAGATCAGCTCATCTAACTCGTAAGGGCAGAATAAACGCCTAATAAATGGATGCTCATAATGGAAACATTGATCTTCACAGGATGCTGAAGAAGCTTCTGCATAAATACTTCCACAATTAACAGATTCACTATCTTCTTGGTTGGGAAATTCCTCCACTAATGCACCTTACAACCCAACCATTTTTTTTCATTCAATGTAAGTAAGAAAGAGAGTTTCCCTTCCCCCTTTCAATTATGTGGTCACACAGGATCATGTATTTGTGTGTAATCAACATGTATCTGTGCCCTATGATCCATTTATGAGGTTCAAAGCTCTTCCACTGCGTCAAGAAGGAAGTAATGGCTGAGCAAACAAGCTTAGTCACACCTCTGGGGGCTTTAAACAGCTGCACAAATTTCAGCCCTTCTAGTTCAAAAGTGGAGGCGTTAAGGTTCAAGAGCGCTTTGTGGGGGACAAGCATTCAGGGGGAAGGAAGGGACTTTTTCTTTATCCCCTCCACCCACAGACCATGTAATTATAGTTACTGTAGCAGTAGGAGATAATGCATCAGGTGGGATCAGACATGAATGCAGTTAGTTACTCAAGGAGAAAAGCATCTTCAAAAACTATAATTTGTTTGAGAGAAGAATGTCAGCTTTGGGTCTCAGAAAAAGGACAGACCCTGGATGTCCAGTCGTTGGTCTCTCCACCCAGCAGATTGCTGCACCCAAGAACATCAGGAGTTGTGAGTTACCTTAACCACATCTGCATCCCGCACAGGTACCTCACTAACATTGTACTTGAAGCCTGAGCCCATTCTACCCGTGAATTCTGTGGAGGAGAGCTTTTTTTTTAATTTGGCAGATAGGTAGCAAAGTGGTTAGAGCACCAGGCCTGAAGTTGGAAAGATCTGAGACAAGTGGTATGAAAAATATTGGAGGTTATGGTGAGGATAGAGAATGTGCACAGGCAGGGTGTTTGGAACAGCCATGACGGAGAGAGGGTCCAAGATAATAATATATATTTTTTCATATTACCAGCACTGGCTACCAGCTAACATAGCATGATCAAACCCTAGACCCTGCCATCAATCAAAAATGTTCTACTTTCAGAATCCTGAACTCTGACAGTCCCTTTCTTTGACCGCATTCCCCTGTATTTTTGCTCTTACTTCACCTTAATCACACAATGCCAATTAAGTTCCTGTTCTCCTCTCTGTAAGAGGGAGGGGAAGAAGAGAACAAGAATTTATTAAGGTCCTGTTGTATGCCAGGCACAATACTAAGGCTTTATAAATATTATCTGATTTAACCCATTAATCTGAGAGGATAGAGCTAAAAGAAAGAAGAAATTATTTATTAGGCAGCACAGTGGATAGAGAGCTGGGTCTGGAGTCAAGAGCTCAAATCTAGCTTCAGACACTTGTTAGGTATTGCCTCAGTTTCCTCATCTGTAAAATAAGAATAATAATAGTGTCTGCCTCCCAGTGTTATTGTGAGGATCAAAGGAGATAACATTTGTAATCTGTGTAGCACAGAGCCTGGAACATAGTAGGTACTATATAAATGCAAGCTAGTAGGAGGAGGAGAAGTAGTAAGAGGAGGAGGAGGAGGAAGAAGAATATAAACAGCCTTGCTTCAAACTGAGGAAAATCCCAATTCAGATAAATAAAATGGACTTAATCCAGAGGCACAACCTTTTCCCACCTAGAACACCAGATACAAAGACCCTTATGTTATAGATCCAGGGATACTGATAGCCAACGTGACCCTTCAATAAGTTATGTTCAGGGAGGTGGACTTACAGCTTTGATTGATCAGGACAATAATCAGCCCATGCCATCGGCAGACTACAAAAAGAACTAGACCCACACAACTTGTGACCAGACCAACTTAGGATGCTTCAAGTGAAACTAGAGAAATCATTACTGCTGTATAAGTGATTCCAGTGTTGCTTCATCGGAATACTAAAGATAGATCATGTAACATTTGCCTTGTGTGAAATCACATCTCTATTTTTGGACATTTTGAGTCCTGCATGGGTTATGGCTCTATTTTGTATGTTGCTGCTGTGTTTATCTGGATATGTGATTATATTATGTGTATAGCATCACAATATCTGTCTACTAGCTATACACACTTTTATTCTTTTTATGTGCACATGTGCTAATGCTTACATTTATGCATGCTCCCTTAGGTGCAATATCTATCTATTGAAGTATTTTTATCTTTATCTCATTTTATTTATTTTTATTCTTTTTTTTCTATTTATAATCATTTGCCTGTGTATTGTAGGTATGTAATCTGGATGCTTGTGTATTCCCAAATATAATTCAGATATTTAGTTGCTAAAACAGCCTGTCAAGCAATGCTTTGTATTGTGCTGTATCTGTTGCCTATATTATTGACATTCAGTAACTATGAATAGCATAATGGGGTGATTTTCTGGGATCCTAGGATATTCACTTTTGCTGTTTTTACAGTTGATATTTCTTCTGATGTTTCTGAAGTATAATAGCAGATTTCAAGTGTATCCCAGCTGCTGTTGCCAGGGATTGCGGAAATTCTAAACCTGAGGAGGAACTTAGCATTTATTTTGTGAGGATTGCTATAGAGATGTGAGACTAAGTAAGTCATCGAGTGACTAGCTTCCAGAATTCACCATTTGGTGGTCCAAAGGTTGTGTTGTGAGAGAGATTTCAGGGAAGAAGAGGTGGGAGGAAGGATCTTCATTTTGAGAGCCACATATCAGTGTTAAAAGGGCACAAAGTGGCATGGAATGACCTCTATTTCCCCCCAAATCCCCTGCACACCACATTGTATACCAGGGTTGCAGACTTTACAGAGCAAGAACAGTGAGCTGCACCAATTAGATGCACAGCTAAGCCTCCCTCACTCCCTGGAATTTTCTTTCTTTTTTTGTATCCTCAGCATTTAGCACAAGGCCTGACAAATAGTAAATAATAAATGGTTATTGATACACCTTGATTATGGGCAAATCACTTTTCCTCTCTGAACCTTAGTTTGCTCATCTATAAAATGGGAACAATGCTAGGATAACTGAAGTATATACTTCACATTATAGTGAGACTCAAAAAATGCATGTAAGGCACTTTGCAATTCTCAAAGCCCTATATAAATGTCAGCTAGTACTAGCTGATCGAGCTTGCCATTCTATAAAATGAATTTGCTTAAAATCTATCAACAAACACTTATGAAGTGGCTATAATGTGCCAGGAAGTGTGCTAAGTGCTAGAGATAAAAGAAATGCTCTTACCTGCTCTCAAAGAGCTCACAGTCTAATGATGAAGATGATAAGTGAACAATTCATGCACAAGATAAATAGAGAATAATTAACAGAGGGAAGGCTGTAGAATGACTGTGGAGCAGGGAAGGCTTCCTGTAGAAGGTGGGATTTTATCTGGGACTTGAAGGAAGTCAGGGAAACCAGGAGGCAGAGATGAAGAAAAAAAGAATTCCAAACACAGGCACAGTTGGTGAAAATGCCCCAAATCAGGAAATGGGATGTCTTCTTCAAGGAGGAGAAAAGAGGTTAGTGTCACTCAATTGCAGAGTATGGGGCAAGAAGTCTGATTGGGGAGAGGCCATAAAGTGTTAGAAGTTTGGAAAGGTTAAGGAGGAGGCAAGTAACAAAGGACACCAAACACCAAACAGAGGATTTTATATTTTATCCTGGAGGTGATAGGGAGCCAGTGATGTTGCTTGAGTAGGGGCGGTGACATCATTAGACTTCATGAGATGTCTTTAAATATTTATTCTTGCCAAAACATTAGAATCATATTACATTAGGAAGCTGCCTATGATGCCCAGATGGCTAGAACTGGTCCTTCTTTTTTAATACTTGGCTAAAGCATGTCCCAACAGGGAAAGTGTTGCTTTCCTTAGGCTCATGTTACTAAGTCAGATTTGGGATTTGCAGTGCAATTTGCTTTGAACCAAAATCATGTGACCATAGATGACATACAGCCTAGTAATCCTGGGTCACCCTAAATTGTCTAAAGTAAACTTTATGTGAGGTTTTTTGGTTTTCTTTTTTAAATCCTTATCAACAGGAAATCAATAGTCTGCAAAAGTAAGTAAAAGGTAAACATTCTTTTGGAATGGAAATCCATTGGGCTGCATTCAAGTTATGGATTTGAATGAATTTACTATAGCCTACTATACCCTGATGTGAATGAGAAGAAGGGGCAATTAGAATCTTAAAACTGGGGCAGTCAAGCTACTTGGAATTTGAGTAGCTTATATAATGTTATTATTTCAGACAAGGTCCCAAACTGACTTCTACCTGCTTAGATTAGGTCAATCTGCCAAGCCTAGAAAAAATAAACAACGATTAATAGCACTGTCTTCAGTTTTAAAATAACCTATATCTAAGATCATAAATCCATTCATATATCAATGAAATCACAAGATCCCGAAGAAAGAAAAATGAAATAGCATTTAGCATAGTTCAAATCTATAAGTCAGTCAGTAAACAAGCATTTAAGAACTTACTATGTGCCAAGCACGGGAATACACCTGGGGGATATGAATATAAGCGAAAGAAACAGTCCCCTCCCCTCAGAGAGCTTACGTTATAATGGGCAGTGAGGAGCACCACATAAAAGGGCAGCTGAAAAATGGAGAGACGGGGCATGAGACACCTTGAAGAGGGACATGGTGGCTAAGTCAGAAGGCTGAAAGATGTCTGGTCTGGAGCCCTTCCTTGAAATGGAGGTTCTGGGAAGGACTCACCAGTGGAAAAAGGGGCCCTCAGGAGCAGAGTCAAGATAGAACATTTGGTTTGAAGGAGAACTCGCTGGTAGGTTGTGTTGCTGCTGCTGCTGCTGCTGCTGCTGTTGAAGCATTTTTAAGTCTTTGTGGCCCCATTTGGGGTTTTCTGGGCAAAGATACTGGAATGGTTTGCCGTTTCCTTCTCCAGCTCATTTTACAAATGAGGAACTAAGGCAAAGAGGGTTAAGTGACTTACCCAGGGTCACACAGCTAGGAAGTATCTGAGGCCAGATTTGAACTTAGAAAGATGATTCCCCACCCTGTGCTATCCACTATGCCACCTAGCTGTTCAATTTTTGTACTTTAACCATTTATTAGAGGCATGAGACATTCAAATCATTTCACATCAATCAGTCAATAGGCATCGGCTATTGGACACTGTTGGTTACAAGGACAAAAGCAAAACAGTTCATGCCCTCAGGGAGCTTGCATTCTAATTGAGTGATAATATATACACATACGTATATGTTTTATATATACACACATATAAATATATGTGTATATGTGTGTGTCTATGTGTGTATGTATGCATGTATATATATGTGTACAAGATATCTATACAAATCTAATATCAGGTTACCCTCGGAGGTAGGAAAACAGGAAAGCCCTCCTGCAGCAGGTGACAGAGCTATACTGAAAAAATACAGGGATTCCAGCAGTTGGAGGTGAAGAGGGAGAGCATTGTAGGCGTGAGGGAAAGCCAGGACAAAGACACCGACATTGGACATGGAGCACCATGGGCAAGGAATAGTAAATAACACCTTATCAATTTCTTCATATTACATGTTAAGTTACAAAGACAAAGACCACCTAAAGAAAAGGAGCCATGAACTCACGTCTGTGGTGTTCTGTACTCCTAGGAAGAAATGTTAGCAATTAGAATGTAAATATGATGAACAAGATACATAAAATAACAAAGCAAATTGTGAGCTTTGTTGAAGCCTTGGGGACACAAATCCATTCTTTTAAACACAGTGATGCTTCTTCCTCCTCCTCCATTCATTAGAAAATTAGAGTACCTAATCATAGATGGTACAGACAGATCCATATTTCTGGACCATATAATTGGAATGGCTATTTTAAAAAACAAATGCTTATTCTACAGTTCTCAGTTTTCTCATCTTATTTCACTCTGTTCTACATTCTCCTCTTTCCTCCTGTCTTTTCCCAGGGCAAATAGTTTAACAAATATTTGTTGAATGAATGACTGACACATGAATTGGATGGCCTTCTGCCAATTTAAGAGTATCTACATTTTCAGTCACTTTCCTATTTTGTTTACAATTCTGAGCTTAGTATACACTCTACCCCTGTGGCAATGTATTCCAGACCATACTACTATTCCCTCATCTTCTTACTGGCAGAAACATGGAAGGAATATCTAACCAAAGTTTTTCCTTCTTTGATCTGCTTACTCCTTCCTGTTCCATCTTCAGTTTAAATAGTCTCAGATAGTACTCTGTTTAAAATAAATCATGTCCATTACCTGATTGTTACATGGTCAAAAAAATATGGACAAAGTTCTCAAGAGAAAAATTGCAAACTACTGACATTCACTAAAAAATAATAGAAATGCAAATAAGTCTTGAGATTTCACTTCACATCCAGTAAATTGGCAAATATGAAAAAGTCAGTGTTGGAGGGGTTCTGGAAAGATAGGCACACCAGTGAATTGTTGGTGAAGCTATGAACTAGTACAGCCATTCTGGTAAGTAATTTGCAAATACGCAAATAAAATGACTTGAGTCTTCCGTGGGGTGCTCCAGGAGCCATGTGTCAAGAGGGAAGACCTAGGAAGAGTACTGCAGAGTGGATGAAGTTGATGAAAGGAGTGGCCTAGTCTTGGCCACCACACTTAGAACCAGATAGAGCCTCCTATTGCATTCAGGAGTACAGAAGCACCAAACAGCCTGCTTTGCCCCACCCCCTCCAAAACTAGATACCAAGGCCGTGGAAAAGATTAAAACAAGGAAAAAAGTGAATATCACTTTTTAAAATGTATTTTATTCTTAATTCATGGAATAAAACAAGCACTTCCACAACATAGCACAACAGCAGCAACAAAAATGATTGCGTACGAAACTGCAAATTCACCATGCACAACTCGCTATTCCTTTTAAATATATAATAAAGTTATCGTCTACATTTTTTCTTTTTGTTTTTTTCCCTCTTTTTCCCTCCCTCCCTCACCCCTCACCCTAAAGATGGCTACCATTAGACACAAATGGGGATATATATGCAAAATTATTCTATACATCTATTTATCAGTTCTTTCTCTGGATGCCTTTGTAATAGTCAAAATGACTTATTTGCACAAAGCTGTTCTTAAAACGGTATTGCTGGTACTATATACAATGCTTTCTTGATTCTGCTCATGTTGTTCATTTGCTTGTGCAAGTCTTTCTATGTTTTTTCTAAGATCATCGAGCTCATCGTTTCTTACAGCATCATAGTATTCCACTGCATTCCCATACCACAGCTTGTTCAGCCATTCCCCAATTGGAGGGCATCCCTGCAATTTCCAGCTCTTTGCCACCACAAAGAGAACCACTATTAACATTTTAGAACATACAGATTCTTTTCCTTTTTCCCTAATAGTCTTTGGAAATAGAACTAGTAATGGCATTGCTGGGTCAAAGGGTACAGACAGTTTAATAACTCTTTGGGCATGATTCCAGATTGCTCTCTGAAATAGTTGGATCAGTTCACAATTTCACCAACAATGAATTAGTGCCCCAATTTTTCCCCATCGTCCCCAACATTTGTTGTTTTCCCCTTCAAACATTTTAGCCAATCTGATAGATATAAAATATCTCAAGGCTGTTTTAATTTGCATTTCTCTAATCAATAATGATTTAGAGCATTTTTATATGACTATAAGTTGTTTCGATTTCTTCACTGGAAAATTCATATCCTTTGACCATTTATCACTTGAGGAATAACTCATGTTTTTATAGATTTGACAAAGTTCATTATATATTTAAGATATGAGACCTTTATCTGAAAAACTGTCTATATTTCCCCCCAATTTTCTGCTTTCCTTCTCATCTTGGTTATATTTGTTTTATTCATACAAAAACTTTTTAATTTAATGTAATCAAAATTATCCATTTTACACCTCATTCTGCTATTTCTTGTTTATTTATAAATTGTTCACCTATCTGTAAGTCTGATAAGTAATATGTTCTATGTCCTTCTGATTTCCTTTTAATATCTTCTCTTTATGTTTAGGTCATGTATCCATTTTGACCTTATCTTGATAAATAGTATAAGATATTTGTCTATACCCAGTTTCTGCCGTACTGCTTTCCAGTTTTCCCAACAATTTTTTTTTTGACTAGACAAAGGAGTTAAGTGACTTGCCCAGGTACACAGCTAGTAAGTGTTTCCCAATAATTTTTACCAAATAATGAATTTGTATACCAAAATCTTGCCTTTACACTTGTCAAATACAAGATGGTTATATTTATTTGCTGTTCTACTTTGTTCCCTTGATCTACCTTTCTATTTCTTAGCTAGTACCAGAGAGTTTTGATAACTGCTGCCTTATAATATAGTTTAAGATCTGGTACTGCTAAACTTCTTTCCTTTATGTTTGTTATTAGTTCCTTTGATATTCTTGATTTTTTGGTCTTCTAAATGAATTTTATTTTTTTTCTAATTCAGTAAAATATTTTTGATAATTGAATTGGGATGGCAATGAATATATGCATTAGTTTAGGTAAAATTATCATTTTTATTATATCGGCCCTGCCTACCTACAAAGAATTACAGTCACCCCTTCCACATCACTGGGGTTAGACATATGGCACCCCGCAATTTGGAAAATGCAGGTAAAATCCGTAGGAGTAGACTTTTCACCTTCATTTTCCTTTAGGAAATCATATAAGGACTCAGCCTTTTCTCATATGATGCCAGAGTCTACCAGAATGCCTCTTTTTATAACAATCCTGGGCACTCAGAATTGGACTACTTGATGGTTGGAAGCAGCCTTTTTTTCCCCTCCCACTATCTGCATAGCTGGAACTATATATGTCTTTAAAACAGCTTGACTGCATACCATTGGAGCTTTTTGCTATATTCATGCCTGAGGGTGAAGGATTTTTTTCACTAATAGCAAGAGGTAAAGAGGGAGGTCCTGAGGGATGCTTCTACTGCAGACCCCTCCCACACAGGCCATGTGGCCCTGAGAAAAAGATCTGAGGCTTTGGCCATTTTGCTTGTGTTTTTCTATTATAGGTGAAAGTCAAGAAACCACTGATCTGACCCTGAAGCATGAACCATGGGAATCCAGGAGGCCAGAAATCCAGGCCAGATGTTGTAGCCAGCCCAGCAGCTTCACCCTGAGTGGTAGCAGAAGTCTGAACTGCCAACTTTGGGCTTGAACTTGTAGAAACTAATGCCCTGTAGGAACTTAACAAAACAGTGAATCTGTTCCCTTTCTCTTCCCAGAGACTAAAGTGAAATAAGTGGGTATTATTATTACTTTTGATTGCTCTTGCTATATTTTTTGAAGTAAATATCCCTTTGTAAAAGCTGATCTAATGCTAATTGATTAAATGGAACTGGGGTTCTTGTAGCTAGTCCCCTAAAATAGGGAAAATGTAATCTGTCAGGGCTCAAAACAGTGGCAGAGAAGTGAAACATCTTAAACCCTTCAGGGTACTAGAAAATCTTGTAGGGATAAAATATAAGAGACCTGGCTCAGAGAAAATGGTGTCAGGGCTAAGCGTGTTACACTATGAAGAAGTATCTTGGATGCCCTGAGAAGTATTCAGAGGGCAGACACCCAAGGAAGAGAGTGACTTCACAAAAAATCCAATTAAAACCTCAGAGAAAAAATGCCACAAGGACAATAAGAGTACCTGGAAGAAATGAAGAGAGACAGAGATTGAGACAGAAAAAAGACAGAGATAGACAAAGGCAGAGTCAGAGAGCCAGGGGTGTGGAAGGCAAGGGGAAGGAAAGGCAGAGGGAGAGAACTAAATGGAGTAGCTAAGGAGGAAAGAAGGGCAAGAAAAGTGAATACTTTAGAACAATGAAAATAAGAATGAGCCAAACAAAAAACACCAACTCAATGAGACAACAAGAAATAAAATAAAAAAAAAAAACCAAAATCACAAAATTGTGGTAAGGGAGGGAGGAGAATCAGGAAAATGTAAGAAATATAATATAAAAAACAATTGCCCTGAAAAAGAATAGGTCAAGGAGAGATAACCTAAGAATTAATATACTCTCTGAAAATCATGACCAAAAAAAAAGGTTGATAACATATATCATGAAATTATAAATGAAAACTACCCAGGACTTTTAGAACCAGAGGGCAGGACCAAGTGAAAATAGAAAGCTTCCACTTTTGGAAAAGAAGGCCCAAAATGAAAATTCCGAGGAATGCATGTAGGCAAAACCCATAGCTTCCAGTTAAAAGAAAAATACTACAAATAGTCAAACAAAAACAGTTAAAATATCAAGAAACCATGACAAAGAGCACGGAACTACAAAGGAGAAGACAGCTTAGAAACCAATATTTCAAAAGTTAAAGGGTTACAGCCAAGAATAACCCTTATGGCGAAACTAAGTCTAATTCTATAGGGGAAAAATAATATTTAATGAAATATAGGATTCCTAGCATTCCTTATGAAAAGACCAGAACTGAATAAACATTTTGAAATGGAAATGCAGGCTCCAAGAGAAACATATAAAGTTCCAGACATTTGTTTAATTGGAAGGGAATATATGGAGATGAATTGTTTATATGTTAATAGAAGTATAATACATGTCTCCTTAGAACACTAATGTCCTTAAGAGATATAGAGAAAGGTAAATGTGACAAAGGGTCTGTGGACAGTTTCAATCCATTCTGATCGTCTCAGGAGAAGACAAAATAATGGAGAGACAGAAGACTATGCTGAGGAAGGAAGGAAGAGGAAAGGGACAGAAATCACTCTTATGATAGAGGTGCATAGGATGAAGAATATTTAATCATTACAGGGTGGGGGAAATAAGCATCTCATGGACCTCACTTTCATTTGTATTGAAAAAGGAAGATCAAAAATAATTACATACACACATAACAATCTCAGTGTAGAAACTCAAAAGGGAAACAGAAATGTACAAGGACAAGGGATGGGGAGAGAGGAGTTTAAGTTTAGGTAAGGGAATAGTCATAACCAAGAGAAACTCAGCTGTTGTAGAGGAAAACATGAAGGAAGGATCAAAAGGAAAGAAAGAGAGAATAAAAACCTGGGGTTAGGGGTGAAAGAAGGAGAAGAGAAGAACTAAAACAGAGGTGATGGGAGTGTGGAATAAACCATTTCATTTATAGATTAAAAGCGTCAGGCAGAATCCAACAATATAGTGTTTAGGAAAAACACCCTTGAAACACAAAGGTTAACAATGTTAAAATGGGGACTGGAGCAAAATCTGTTATGCCTCAGTCGAACTTTTTAAAAATCAGAGATAGCAATCATAATTTCAGGGAAGACTGCACTTAATATAGGCATGATAAGAGATAAGCAAGGAAATTAAATCAGTTCAAAAAGATACCACAAATAAATCAATAAATCCTCTCTCTTTCTCTTTCTCTCCTCTCTCTCTCTCTCTCTCTCTCTCTCTCTCTCTCTCTCTCTCTCTCTCTCTCTCTCTCTCCCCCTCCCTCCCTCCCTCCCTCTCTCCCTCTCTCTCTCTCTCTCTCTCTCTCTCTCTCTCTCTCTCTCTCTCTCTCTCCCCCCACTTTCATACCTATAGATAAAATATATATATACATATATATACATATATACACATATATGTGTGTGTTTGTATGTATATATACAAATATATAACATATATATATGTAAAACACACATCAAATACTATGGCATCTAAATACATAAAGGAAAAGGTAGTTGAAATTGAGAGAAGGATAGTGAAAATATAATAGTGGAGGACCTCAATGTATCAAAAGTTGAAAAAATATCATGCTAAAAAAATTAGAGATGATTATTGAATGGAAAGAGAGGAATTTACATATTTGTCAGGTGTATATGGTACCTTTAGTAAAGTTGAAATAGTGAAAATTAAAGAAAAGATTAATAAAATTGATATTGAATTGATAAATCTAGGAGCTTTTTTTATACAAAGTGGACATTTAGCAATTATGATTTTTAAAAAGAGAGGAAAAAAGCAAATTATTCTTATGAAAATGAAAAAGAATTCACAATCAAAAAGGAAATAAAGGAAATTACCATAAATTATCTTGCCAATTATTTGCTAATAAAATTGGTGATTTTGAGAAAATAAAGAATACTTAAAATATACAATATCCAGATTAATAAAAGAAAAAAGCTAGTTACTTTAATAGCCTAATGTCAGAAAAAGAAATTGAACAAGTCATAAATGAATTCCCAGAGAAAAATAACTTCAGGACCAGATGGATTTAGAAGTTCATTCTAGCAATCATTTAAGAAACAACTAATTCTAACATTATATAAACTATTTGCACTAATAGTAAAAGAAGGCATTCTTCCAAAGTCTATATAACACAACTATGCTCTTGATACTTAAGCCTAGGTAATGCAAAGAAGAGAAGGGAAAATATAAACCAATATCTTTAGTGAATATTAATGCAAAAAATTAAATAAAATATTAATGAGTAGGCTACAAAAGTATATTAAAATATTTTACACTAGTATAGGTTGAATTAATAACAGAAATGTGGGGTTGGTTCAACAACAGAAAGGCTATAAATATAATGAATCATGTTTTTCCAATAAGATCAGGAGTAAAACAAGGATGTTTATTGTCACTACTATTTCACATGTTCCTAGAAATGTTGCCTATAGCACAGAGATACATAGAAAGGCAAAAGACAATTCTTGCTTCAAGGAGCTCACAGTCTAATGGGGAAACAACATGTAAACAATTATATACAAATAAGCTACATACAAGAGGGATCAGAAAAGGCTTCCTATAGAAGGTGAGAGGTGAAGAATTCCAAGAGAAATAATGAAAAAGAGTAGGAAGAAATTGGTTGTATCAGTAGAAGAGCTCAAACTACACTCAAAGCAGTAATTATCAAAATGGTTTAGTACTGCTTAAAAAATATAGAGGCCAATCAGTGGAACAAATTAGGTATAGAACACAGAGGGGAGAAAAACACATTAGCATGTTATTGCATTAAACTCAAACCAAAAAATATCTCCTTAACAAAAATTATTTTAAAAATTTGAAAGCATTTGGCAGAAATTTAGAACAGACTAACATAAACTCAAAGTGGATACGTGATGACATAAAAAAGTGACATCATAAGTAAATTAGAAGTACAAGGAGAAAATATTATCTTTCAGATCTATGGGTAGAGGAAGAACTCATGATTAAACAAGGGATAGAGAGGATCACATAAAATAAAATGGGCAGTTTTAATTATATTAAATTGAAAACGTTTTTCACAAAAATATCTAAGTAAAAGAAGGGAAACAGGTAACTAGGGAAACTGTATATTTCTCTCATAAAGGTCTCTTCTGTAAGATATATAAGGAACTGATTTAAATTTATAAGAAAAAAGGCCAGTTCTCCAATAGCTAAATGAGCAGTTTTCAAAGGAAGAAATCCAAACTGATCGCCATTTGAAAAATGCTCTAAATTATTAATAATGAGCATATTTTAAATACTTTGAAGGATTATCTCATCACTATGGTTATTCCTTGTAATAGTTTAAAGTGGAAATTATCCATTCTTTCCTATCCTGTGTTAACGATAGTCCATGTTCCTATAGCCAAGAAGCCATCAACAAAGTGAGATGTGGTATTCTGTACATATTTCAGTCAATTGTTGTGAAATTGTAAAGAAATGATCTGCCACAGAATATCACTAAATTTCAGAGTTAGGAGGAATCTCTATAGCATTCAAGTCCAATTAATAGCTGAACAAAAATTCTCTCCATAAAAATACCTGATAAGGTTTCTTCCATACTTTGTCTGAAAACATAAAGTGAAGAAAACATGACCTCCTGAAGCAGCTCATTCTTGTTTTGGAAAAGTATAATTGTAAAGAAAGGAATTTTTTAATATCAAATCTAAATATGTCTTTGTCACTTTAAACCATTTCTCCTAGTTTTAATCTCTGAAATCAAGAAGAAGAACTTAATCTCTCTTCCATGTTACAATCCTTCACATAGTCAGTGGTGATGATGATGTTGTCCCTCAATCTTCTCTTCACTTGTCTTTAATTGATCTTCTTCTGTCATGAACTAAAGATGCATCACCACCATGAGTGTCCTCCTCTGGACACTATTGAGTTTACCAGTGTCCCTGAGATGATGTGGTAACTCAAAATGAACACAATGATATAGGTGTGGTATGCTGAGGGAAGACTTCAGAGGAACTGTCACCTCCTTGTAGAGGGCAGCATGGTACAGTGTGAGGGGGAAATTGATGGATTTGAAGTCAGAGGCCCTGAGTCAGAAGCCCAACTTTGATACTTAACCCTTGAGCGGTCTTAGCTGTTGTTGCTCAGTCATCTTCAGTTGTATCTGGCTCTTTATGACCCCATTTAGGATTTCTTGGCAAAGATACTAAAGTGATTTACCATTTCCTACTCCAGCTCCTTTTTACAGATGAGGAAACTGAGGGAAACAGAGGTACGTGACTTGCCCAATGTCACACAGCTAGTGTCCAAGGTTGTATCTGAACTCAGGTCTTCCTGACTCTGCTGTATCCACTGTGCCACCTCGCTGCCTCTGTGGCCTTGGACAACTCACTTAAATATTTCTGAACCCAAATTCCTCCTTTAAAAAATGAAGTGCTTGAATTAGCTGGCCTCTAAGGTCTCTTCTAGCTCCAAACCTAAGATATAATGGATGTTAAGCCTTTCTTAATAAAATCTAGGGGGGGGCACTGCCATATCACAGTAGTGATTTATTTTGAACTTATCCATTAAAATCTAAAAATACATACATGTAGACAGATAGATAGATAGATAGAGATATAGGTGTACATATTACGTGTGTGTGTGTGTGTGTGTGTGTGTGTGTGCACATAGGGGTACGTGAGGTGTTCTGGGAGGACCAGCACCCCTGATGTGAGGGTTTGCCCCCTTTCCAGGGCTACTCATCCACCTTCAGTGTCCACCTGTCACCCAACTCTCACCTGTGACTCCAAGAAGCTACAGCTGGCACAGTGGACATACCCTGGGACAACTGTCTCCACAGATGAGCTAAGTCAGGTTAAGGGTAACCAACAAGCCTCAGAGCTGTTAGTGAATTGGGGTGATGTCTGCTCCAAGCATTGAAAGATTTTCCCTGGAGGAATGAGCAGATGAAAACAATTTGTTCCAATAGCCATGAACACAGCTGAAGCAGGCACTATGGAGTGCTTACAGCTTGGTCTGGCATCAAAGATGCTAAGGTCATTCACTGCATCCTGACCATCGCCTATTAAAAAAAAATGAAGGATGAACAATGACAACAATAACAACATATAGCTATACTACATGTGTATGTACATATCTGTGTGTACACACATACAGACACACATTTATACATATATAATATAGGTCGATATAGATATATAGCCATCTAGGCACACCCTTATCTTGTACTTTTGAAGCTGGCTTTTTTTATGCAAGTCTTCATTGCTCCAATTAAATTGAATAGCATGCTATTCAATTTAATGCCCTAATTTGTAATGACATTTTTGATTCCTTATTGTCATCGGTGTGTTAAATATTACTCCCAGATGTGTGTTATGTTCCTATTTTATAATCATATCACCTATTTCCTTATTGAAGAAAATGACAGAAGTGTTAAATGGCCCCAAACAAGACAAGCCCAGATCCCTGGAATCTGGGAGACTTCCTCCCAAGTTGACATTGAAACATTCATGACCACTTTTTGTAATGACTACTAGATATTCAACCAGTTCTGAGTTCACCTAACTCTGTTCATCTACCCTATACTTCTCCATCTTTTCCACAAGATTACCCCATATTTTTTCTAAAATCTAGGTAAATTATCACTACAGAATTCCCTAGATCAACCAGTTTAGTAATCCTGGGTAGGGGGCAGAGGAGGAGGGGGAAGAAGAAAAATGGGGAGGAGGAGAAGAAAAAGGAGGAGGAGGAGGAAGAAGAGGAGAAGGAGGGGAAGGAGGGAGAATAAGAGGAGGAGGAGGAGGAAGATGAAGCAAGAGAGAGAGAGAGAGAGAGAGAGAGAGAGAGAGAGAGAGAGAGAGAGAGAGAAAGTGCTGCTATTGAAGAAGCCATACTAGCACTTTGTGATCACTAATCCTTTTCCAGACCACTACCACTCTCACATGGAGTTGTGTTGAGAATCTAAACCCAGCTCATTGGCCTGTAGTCTGTAGACTTCTTCTGTTCCTCTCTCAAACTTTCATCAAGAAAGCAAACATAGATTGTCTTCTTAAAGATGCTTTGGTAGTTACTGATTTTTTTGTTTGCCTTTGGAGAGGGATTTTCCCCAATGTCTTGTATTCTCTCTTCTTTCAGATAATCTATCGGTCAACACTCTTAAAATTCTATAATCTTGAGCAGAGGTGGGGAACCTGCAGCCTTAAGGCTACGTATGGCCATTTAGGTCCTTAAGCATAGCCCTTTGACTGAATCAAGAGCCACACTTGAAGACCTAGAGGGCCACAGGTTCCTAAACCCTGAGAGTATAGGCCTCCTCTGTGCACAGTGGATCTTACCCCGCTGTTTTTCTTCTCTCTAATTTCTTTCTGCTTCCTCCTGTCACACACCAGGGCCTGTGATGATCCAGATGTGATGGTTCTATTGTCACTGATGGAGAAATAAGTTTGTTACATAAAGCTTCACAGATTTTGTTCATGGTGGTGGGAGGGGGAGGGCAGGTAAAGGAAGGAAAGGGTGGGGAGAAGGAATGTTTGTTTGATCGCTTCATAGGGTCTTGTGCTATGCTTCCCATCAAGTTAATTTTTTCTCCATCGTTTCTAGATCAGGGTTTTTTTAACCTGAGGTCTATAAAATTACTGGCTTTTAAAATATTTTGACAGTATTTCAATATAATTGCTTTCCTGTGTAAGCCTATGTATTTTATCTTATGCATGTACAAACATTATTGTGAAAGGGGGCCCATAGACTTCATTAGACTGTCAAAGGATTAGACTGGGGCTGGATTAGACGTTTTGTGAACTGTACTGCTTATGATCTGCCATCCTTCTCTGTGAGATTTCAGAAATCCTGTATGAGCTTCTGTTCTTAATCAGTGGTGTCCTTAAATGTCTCAGTTTAGCAAAGAGATCAATTGTTTGTTGTCAGAGGTAGTTTCTAGGCTATTTTTTTTTCTGAATACTGTGGTGACCATTACCCCTAGGACTTTTTCCCTCCACCACAAAAAGTCATAAATAATGTGAAAAATTACCCTCTGCCTTGGAATTACATTTAGTAAATTCTCAAAGCCAAGGTTTGACATTTCCATTTCAGCAAAATGAAACTGACCGTTTTCCATCTCATCCTTCCATTTAAATCCCATCCCCACCTCACCCACTCTCCAAAAAAACTGTCTGAGAATTCAACTACATTGTAGTTTTCCTATAGCACAGGAATAATTCTTACTCAAGTTATTACTGACCTCCTGTTTGCACTGGCTAAAGTCCTTGTCGCCTCCCACTCCCTGAGATAGCAGTATAACCTTCACTCTTGAGTACACTTCAAGTGCAGGGAAGAGGGCAAAAGAAGATCTAGACTGCAGAGGAGAAAGGAACAGAGGATGAACCCATCTTACTATGAGAATCCAAGAGAAGAGGAGAGAAATGTTTGTCTGTTTGCTTGTGTTTTTGTCCCGGGTTCTCTGGAATACTATCCTAACCAACCAAATCGTAGATTCTTAGAGATGAAAAAGGCTATGTATATTTGTAATATGAAATGTAATTCAATGTGATCATGTGTAATATGATATTGCAATATGTATATATAGAATTATTACATATTGTTCCTTTATATAAAATTTAATCATTATTATTATTATCCAAACTCCTTCCTAAAAGAAGCATGTTCTTTCTTTTAACGTAAGATAGTAATAAGTAACAAAAGACATCCTAAATAGAGGTGCCAAAGTGATGTTACAAAAACATAGATCTGATCATGCCACTTCTCCCCAATTTAAGAAGTTCCAGTGGCTTTCTAATATGTCTAAAATAAAATACAAACTCTTCTGTTTGGTATTTAAAACTCTTCATGACACATTGTCAGTTTGGCTTTCTAAAATTGTTACACATTACCCCACTCCATGGCTTCCAGCCAAACTGGCCTGATTGGAGTTCTTCACACACAACATTCACCTTTCCACAGACTATCTCCTCAACCTGGAATGACCCTCCTCACTTCTGCTCCTTAGAAACCTTCCAAGGTTCAACTTAGATGTTGCCACCTAGATGATGCCCTTCCTGCCCACTACCAATACCTAAAGCACCTCCAGAATTTATTTGTATTCATTTTGTACGTATTTTATATTTGCTTATGCAATAACCCCTTTGGATGTGCTCCCCCAGCTCACACCACTGCTGTCAAGGTGCGTCCCCATAAGGGAAACTGTTACCTTGGGTTCTAGAGGTAAGCTTGTGGGTGACTATTCCTAACAATGTTGCTCATGAGCCCCCACCAGTGCATTTCTTTTCATACTCACCTAGAAGACTATCAATTTATAAAAGGCATATACTAAAATGGCAAAGCAAGAGCATTAGTTACAAAGTATTGTCTCTCAAAACCTGAGGCACATTCTCCCACAAAGATATAACATAAATGTTTATGGACCAATTAACTAATATAGAGCCTAAGGTTAGTGAAGCACAAAAACAGACAATGGTAGGGAGGCATAAATGTTGGAAACACATGTAACCAGTATAACTCACAACTCTGGAACAGTAAGGCCTTAATGTCCCTTCTTATTCTTCTGGAGAGTTTTTAAATTCACTGAAGGGCAGGGTATCAGTGATGAAAGAGTCATTCTGTTGCTTGGCTAAGCAGGCCCCTTATAGGTCATGATATCTCTGCTAGCTATGACGCTTAGCTGGTTTTGCTTTTGGCTGGACGGAGTGATCTACAGCTGCCCAGCTACTGAACTGGGTCAAACAGGTTGCTTAGACACTGGGCTCTTGATAGGATGTACCATCTTTGCCAGATGAGTAAACACATTAGAATCCTTGGGCTTGCTCTCTGATGGATGGCTCTACTTCCCCTTACCTCCAGCCTCCAGCTCAGCTGGGTGTTACTCTGTTCTTTTCAGTTGGCATGCCACTGTGCTCTTTCAGCAAGGGCAGTGGCCCTTAATCCTGAACTTGCAGAAACCTAGAAGTCTGTCTTTTTTGATTTTACCAGTCTCTTGGCTCTGAATTCTATCACCTCTGGTTGTAGCTTCTGGTGTATGACAATTTTTTTCCTTTAGTTCAGAGTTAGCCAGTTACATTTCTCAGTTTCCTGTTGGGGTATTACGTAGGTGAGTAAATGAGGACAAGGATATGAAGGTAGTCAGTGCCTTGAAGAAAGTTTATTGTCTTTGCTGGCCTTTTTATATACAATTGAGCTGTTTAAGCCTCAAACCTTTTCCAAGGTGTGGAATGGTTCTTTTATATCTAAAAGGGTTGTTCTTTATGGTTGAATGTCTCTGCTTTTGACCTTTCCGATCTTCAATTTTCTGAGGTCTACATGGAGTAGCACTTTACACTTGTCTACATTCATGCTCTTTCCCTAAATCAAATAGTATATACCCTTCTTTATTATGCTTTTGTCTCTGCATTTTTAGTACCTAGCACAGCACCTGGTACATAGTATCCACCTGACAAATATTATTGAATGAAATTTATTTATTCACCTTATTCACACTTTGGTAATGACATCCAACTTCTGCTAATAGAGGGCCTCGTAGCAAAAACCTGGCTTCTCTTACTTCTCTTGCTGCTTCTGAGCCTGGGGAGTCTACAAGCCAAATCACCAGTACCTGAATGATCAGGAGTTGATTACCACGAATTAACCAGAGTAATGGATAGCAAAATCACAAGTAATTACCTGATGTCATACTATTGTTGCTATGCTGAGAACAACAAAAATAGACAGTCATCAAAAGCTATGACTCAAATCCAACTCATAAATTTTTTTGGAGAAGTACAAGGTCAACTATCCCTTTAAATCCCTATTTCTAGTTGTTGTGGACCAGAACAATAAGGGAATCAGGGTGGCTTGAGTTAAAGGTCGCACTTACACAACACCAATTGGGGCTATTATGAGCCACAGTACTGGGGGAAATTCAAGTTAATGTTGACCCCAGGTGGACTGAGCTGAGATTCATCTATGGGCTCTTTGAGGCAAAGAAGATATAAAACCAGCTTTCAGTCTCTTGAGGAGGGCCCCTAAAACCACTAAGATCTTCCTCATAGATTGCTTTAATTTCCTTGTGGGCTGCTTGTCTGATTTTATTTTTCTGTGGTCTGCTTTTACCATGTGATGGAATGCTTTTACCTGGTCTTTATCAAATGCTTTTTATTAAAGACATTGTGTGCCTTAGCCCTTAGGCTCAGAGTGATCAATTATTCCAAATATGGAAGCACAGCTGAGACATTCGTATTGCAGAGTCCCTTTGGAAGTTAATGAGAGCTTTGTGAGTAGAAATATTAGGAGAGGAGTATTGAGAGAGATGAGGATTTGCTGCTAAGACTGAAATAATGGCAGCCATCTGAAAAAGATATTGTGATATTATCAAAATGTGACTAATAACCTGCCATAAGTAATTTCCTTTTATTTTCAGCCATTATGCCAATAAAAGTATAGAGAAAACTGAAGCAAACGAATGATAACTTCCCATATAATGAGGACATGATGCATGGACTCCTAGATTCTGCCCACAGGTATTCAGTCATTTACGTAGTTATACCATTTTGCTATCGTAACCAAAAGAGGACTGGTTTACATTCATTTAAGTGGAATTTTACTTGCATTTATTTTTGAGAAATTTAAAGTGTCCTGGTACATCGTATTGTTGATTTAAGAATAATCAATAAATGTTTCATAAGAAGTGTAAGAGTACCTTTACATTGAAATTAATCATGTATGGGGTTTTCAGAGGACCAGCACCTCTGATGTGAGGGCTTGACCCCTTTTCAGGGCTCCTCATCCACCTTCAGGGTCCACCTGATTCATCCAACTCTCACCTGTGGCTCTAAGCAGCAAAAGCATGCAGAGTGGCCACACCCCAGTCAACCGTCTGCCAAGACGGGCTAACCAGGTTGAGGGTAACCAACAGGCCTCAAATCTTTTGATGAATTGTTAGGGAAATGTCTACCCCAAACAGATGAAGACTTTCCCAGGAGAATGGGTGGATAAGAACAATTTGTTCCAATGGCCATGAAGGTGGTTGAAGCAGGTGCTACAAAATGCTTAGAGCTTGGTCAGGCATCAAAGGTGCCAACGTCATTCACTGAAGCCTGACCGTCACCAGTCATCTTGGCTTTTGTCCTGCCACTAGACTTTGATGACTGTGGAAGAGAGAGAGTGAGGCTGACACTTTGTGTAACTCTGCCTCACTTAAGTCCAATTCACAGGCAAGTCAGTATATCACCCCTGATGTCATTGGTCCTCTTTGAAAATGAAGGACAAACAATACCATGTATTTGCAAATCATTCTTCTGATTCATGTATGAGTAATTTGGGGATAGGAGCAGGTATGTGGTGCAGTAGATAGAGCACTGGGCCTAGAGTCAGGAAGACTCAGCTTGTGAGTTCAAATCCAGCCTCTGATACTTACTAGCTATGTGACCCTGAATGAGTCACTTAATCCTATTCACCAAAGTTTTATCTTCACCAAGAAAAACCCAAATAGGGTCATGAAAAAGAGCAACAACAACAATTTTTTGGACTGGATCTGTGATTTCATTGGCATAAAGAACTCTTAGTGATGGAAACTTTATCAATGCAAATGAGCATTTATCCTTCAATTTATATGGTGCATATATGAAGGCTCAGAGGGAAGAGTGGTTGGGTGAAGATCAAATGAGATAATATTTGTAAAAGAGTGCTTAGCATGCTGTGCATCAGGATAATAGCAGTCTCAGGGAAGAGAAGAACATGCATATGAGATGTGTCATGAAAGTAGAATCAACAAGACTTAGCAATAGATAGGATGTAGGGAGTAAGAGACAGTAGTGGAAATGGCCTTAAGGTTGCTAGCATTGATGGCTTAGGAGGATAGTGGTGTTCTCAGCAAGAATAGGGAGTTATTAATGGGAAGAGATTTGAGGGAAAAGATAATGAGCTCAGTTTCAGACATATGAGTTTAAAATATTCATCCAGGGGGGCAGAGCCAAGAGTAAAAGCAGTGTCTTGCTTGAGCTCTCCCCTAAATCCCTCCAAATACCTATAAAAAATGGCTATAAACAAATTATAAAGCAGCAGAAGCCACAAGAAGACAGAGTGAAACAAATTTGGAGCCAACAACAGCCTGGATGGTTGATCAGAAAGGTATATCGTGATGGGAGAGGAGCGCAGTTCAGAGTGGGCACATGGGCCATAGCGAACCTGGAGCAGGCCTCAGAGGACTGAATCACGGGCAGCTGCAGTGGTTCCCAGACTTCTCAACCCACAAATGCCAAAGACAACTTAGAAGGTCAGTAGGAAAAGTCTGTTTCTGTGGTGGTGAGGGAGGAGCGCAGGTCTCAGTTCCAGTTCCCAAGCTCAGCCCTAGTGTGTCGGCTGCCTCCTGAGCTTTGGGCCCACAGATTGAAGGGGAATCGAGTGGCTGATCAGAGGAAGATTGCAGGGATCTCTCTGCTGGTGCAGGATTCTCTTGCTTTGCCCATGCTAGGACCTAGGTCACAGTTCTGGATGGTTGGTCCTGGGCAAGGAGGAGCACTGGCATGGTGGAGCTTGTAGTGGCTGTACAGAGGAAACCCTCACAGTTCCAAGACAGAAAAGAGTGCTTGTGGTCACTCATAGACCAGAGCATAGGCTAGGAAAGGAGTAAACACCTCACCCTTGATCATAACACCTTGGAAGAACTGAAAATTTACAGGTCCCTACAAGTATCTCTGAAAACAGCTGCACAAAACCCCCAAAGCTTGTGACAGTACATTCTTGACACTGGAATCAGACCCTTACCTTAACAAAGAGTTTATAACTCAAGTAATTGGCTGGGATCACGAGCAAGTAGTGCAAAGAGAGTCTGACTATATTATCTTACTTGGTGACAAAGAAAATCAAAACATGCAACCAGAAGAAGACCATGAAGCCAAAGCTCCTACATCCAAAACCTCCAAGAAAAATATGAATTGGTCCCAGGCCATGGAAGAGCTCAAAAAGGATTTTGAGAAGCAAGTAAGAGAAGTAGAGGAAAAACTGAGAGTGATGCTAAAGGAGACCCAAAAAAATACTGAAGAAAATAACACCTTAAAAAATAGCCTAACCCAAATGGCAAAAGAGGTCCAAAAAGCCAATGAGGAGAAGAATGCCCTAAAAAGCAAAATTGGCCAAATGGAAAAGAAAGTCCAAAAGATTACTGAAGAAAATACTTCCTTAAAAATTAGAATAGGAAGCTAGTGACAATTTGAGAAATCAAGGCACTGTAACACTAATCCAAAAGAATGAAAAAATAGAAGAGAATGTGAAATATCTCACTGGAAAAACAACTGACCTGGAAAATAGATCCAGGAGAGAGAACTTAAAAATTATTGGACTATCTGAAAGCCATGATCAAAAAAAGAGCCTAGACATCATCTTTCAAGAAATTATCAAGGAAAACTGCCCTGATATTTTAGAACCAGAGGGCAAAATAGAAATTGAAAGAATCCACCGATCACCTCCTGAAAGAGATCCCCAAAGGAAAACTCCTAGGAATATTGTAGCCAAATCCCAGAATTCCCAGGTCAAGGAGAAAATATTGCAAACAGCCAGAAAGAAACAATTCAAGTATTGTGGAAACACAATCAGGATAACACAAGATTTAGCAGCTTCTACATTAAGAGTACGGAGGGCATGGAGTATGATATTCCAGAGGGCAAAGGAGATAGGACTACAACCAAGAATCACCTACCCAGCAAAACTGAGTATAATCCTTCAGGGTAAAAAATGGTCATTCAATGAAATAGGGGACCTTCAAGCATTCCTGAGGAAAAGATCAGAGCTGATTTCAAATACAAGACTCAAGTGAAACATGGAAGAAGTAAGCAAGAAAGAGAAATCATAAGAGACTTATTAAGGTTGAACTGTTTACATTCCTGCAGGAAAGATGATATTTGTAACTAATGAGTCCTTTGTCAGCATTAGGGTAGTGGGAGAGAAAAGAATCATAGGTATGATACATAGATAGATAGAGGGCACAGGGTGAATTGAAGATGAAGGGGTGATATCTAAAATAAAATTAAGGGGTGAGAGAGGATTATACTGGGAGAAGGAAAAAGGGAGAAGTAGAATTGGGTAAATTATCTCACATGAAACAGACCAAAAAAAGGCTTTTACAATGGAGGTGAAATGGGGGATGGTTAGAGGGAATGAGTGAATCTTATTCTCATAGGATTTGGCTTAAGGAGGGAATAACATACACAATGGGGTATGGAAATCTATCTTACCCTACAGGAAGATAAGGGGGGAAGGGGACAAGAGAACAGGGAGTTGATACAGGGGAGGACAGATTGGGGAGGGGATAATCAAAAGCAAACACTTCTGAGGAGGGACAGGGTCAAAAGAGAAAATGGAATAAATGGGGGGTAGGATAGGATGAAGGGAAATATACTTAGTTTTTTACAACAGGACTACTATGGAAGTATTTTGCATGACTACACATCTATAACCTGTATTGAGATGCTTGCCTTTTCAATAAGGGTGGGTGGGGAGGGAGGAAGGGAGAGAATTTGTAACCCAAAGTTTTAAAAATAAATGTTAAAAATTTAAAAATAAACTTAAAAAATATTCATCCAGTTTGAGATGTCCAATAGGCAGTTGGAGATGTGAGACCAGAGGTCAACAGAGAGGTTATGGCTGGAGATGAAGATTTGAGAGTCATTTCATAGAGATGAAAATTCAATCCATATTACCTGATGAAATCACCAGGTACAGAAGAAGTAGAAATGAGGGTATAGGATAGAGTCTTGCGGGACAGCAATGATAATTGGGCATGACCTAGACTAGGCCATAGGTTCCCAAAGTGGGAGATACTGCCCCCTGGGGCATGTTGGAACAATCCAGGGGGTGGTAGTAGCCTAGAGGCAATTTAGAGTAGTAGAAATATAAGAAAAGAAGAAAAGACAAGAAAATTTTGAGAAATCATTCATACATGTTTCGTCTGTTGTATAACAGAGTTAAAGTCGTAGTGATTACATTATTTTCCAAATAAACACACAAAACACAAGTTATAACCAATCAGTGGTCAAGTCTATTGACAGGTCTTAACAAGCAAGTGTTGGCAGGTGAGCATGTCATGCATTGTTGGGAAGTCCAGCATGCATCAGCAGGAATATGTGCATGTAATGACTTGTTTACAATATGATACTATTGGGTTACATGACACAATATTGCATCATCAAAATTTCAATGTAGGACAAAAACCAAAAATTTACAATAAATTTTTAAATTTAAGATGCGTCATGTTTTTAAAAATTATATATTTTTTGAAATGATGCAAATTTCAAAAAAAAAGTTAAAGTGTTAAAGTAAGGTAGATTTCCAGGTGAGGGATGAGCAATTTTTTTTTAGAGGGCAAGATATGCCAAATAATTTTGGGAACCTCTGACCTACATGAAGATCTAGCAAAGGAGACTGAGAAGAATGGTCAAATAGGTAAGAGAAGAACCGGCAGCATCATGGAAACCTAGAGAGAAGAATGTATACTGGAGAAAAAAAAGATGATCTATAGTGTCACAGGTGAAAGAGAGATCAAAAAAGATAAGGACTGAGAAAAGGTTTTAAATTTGGAAGTGATCATTGGTTACTTTGGAGAGAATATTTTCAGGTGAATGATGAGAAAATTAAGAAGATAGTGTGACAGAAGAGGAAGTGGAGGGACCAATTCGTGCATGACTTTCTCGAAGAGTTTAACCATGAAAAAGAGAAGGGGATGTAGCATAAGGATAAGGTCAAGTAACAGGTTGTTGTTGTTGTTCTTTTTTAAATGGAGAGATATGGGCATGTTTATAAGCAGTAAGGAAGCAATAGAGAGGAAAAGATTAAAGTTAAGTGAGAAAGTGGGGATGATGAGATGAGATGGAATGGGATCACTTGTACATGTACAAGTGTTTGCCTTGGCAAGAAGAAGGTCCACCTCTTCCTGTGAGAAAGAGGTGAAGGAAGAGTTAGTGGGGAAAGACATATGAATAACATGACATGAGAATGAGGGGAGAAGAAGGAACTCTTATCAAATGGCCTCCATATTTTTTTCAGCGAAATATTAAGCAATGTCATCAGTTGAGTGAATAGGAAGATCGGTAGCCATGGGTGGTTTGAAGAGCCATGAAAAAGTTTAGAAAGGCTGTTATGGTGAGTGGGATATTGAATCAATTAAGATGGCATTTAAGAAAGAATTGTAACAATATCCTAGAACCCTGAGGAGTTAGCTCTGGGAGCTGCCATTTCCCTAGCAGGACCTTAGCTCTAGGCATTACTCATTTGACTCTGAAGCTCTATTTGTTCCACTGGCTACTGCCATGTGCTTCTGTTGCAAGATGCCATTGGTATTAGGGGGAAGGGGTCAGAAATTCCTCCACTTTCTCCTAGACATATTGTCCAAATGCACAAGGGAAGAGCTGAAGAGCCAACTCAAGAGCTGGGTTTTTCCTCCATACCTGGCTCTCTTCTCAACTCTATTCCATGATCACTTGCCCCGTTTTGAAAACTCTCTCTCTCCCATTTGCACATGTAAATGAATCAATGGTGAAAAGACAAAAAGGCAAACCATATCTCAGATTAAGTACGTTATTTCTACCAATCTGCAGCCACTTAGCCTAACCCTTTCATATGCAAATGAAAACTTCAACTTCTGACTCCCTCTTCCCTTTTACAAGATGTGAATGTGACTAGGGAACTTGAATGATCTGGTGTCCCCTTATCAAAAGTCCCCAAACACCCCTATCCTATGAGTTTTACATTTAATGTTAAGAAATCATAAGTTAAAAAACGCCATTACAGGGCTACAACTCAATTGTTATCATTACAATGATAGTATGTTTGGTTGTTAGGAAACAATAATCTGGTCATTATAACAAAGGTGTGTTCCAATGTTGCTTTTCCAAGGATAAAGCAGAGATTATTCCATTTGGGTTTGCAATTATGTTATTTTGGGCTATTATC
Source organism: Phascolarctos cinereus (assembly GCF_003287225.1). Classification (NCBI taxonomy): domain Eukaryota; kingdom Metazoa; phylum Chordata; class Mammalia; order Diprotodontia; family Phascolarctidae; genus Phascolarctos; species Phascolarctos cinereus. Next base: position 18,567,293 of record NW_027556402.1, read on the forward strand.
CTACTGGGCAGTTTGAGTATAACAAAATCCAAATGGAAAACATCCAAGAAGTCTAAATTCCTTCAATAGATGATGACATAGTAAGCTGCAATAGATCTTCCCTTTGAGTAATAGCTATATCATTAATACTCAAATATTATTATATATAATAAACATTATATAAATATAATACATACATATATATAAAAAACTCAAGTATCAAATAATACTCAAAAATTAGATTTCTAAGTTGCAAATCTGCCTGTTTTCTAGGGTAACAATGTGGCAACCTAGATTTATCCCCCAAGTATAAATAAGTACCTTTTCCAATATTAATATTATTATATAAAAAGTTTGTCAATACCATCTTATTGACTGCTATGGAACTCCAAAGACCCCTTTGCAAGCTTTCTTCTTTGGGCAAACCAATCAACTATTCTTACAAAATGTTGTGTCCAATGTCCTTGTCTTTCCACAATGAGTCCAATTCAAAGACAGTGAAACTTTTGAAAACTCAAAATGAAAGGTGTTCCTTAAGTATATGCTACAGAATGATTCATGGTTAGCTGAACTTTCAGAACCACCTAACTTTGTTCTCTTGGTAGGTAATAGTCTTGCTCAAAACATAAGAAAACAAAGCAAAATGATGTCATGAAGCCCTGTGTCCAGAAGAACCACAGAAACTGCTTGTCCTTTGGCTGTGGGCCTGTTTCTGTGGTTTATGGGAAAGAAATTGAGGAAGAGAAATCTGTGTTATTCAAAGGGTGAGACTCCAATCTTGCCTTTGGAGACAGATGTACTTCGCTTTTCTCAATAAGGAGACTATTGACACAGGTCCAATCATCTTCTGGTTAGTACTCTGGGAGCACTCAAGCCAGCTGACCTTAGCTGCCTGCCTATGCTGTGAAAACACAGGGTTTCAGACAGTCTCATAACGAGATGGGCAAGCAAATGAGATAGAACTCAACATTTCAAAGAGCTAAGATTCTTAGCCCTTTGACACTGGGGCAGTAAGGGATTCTTTTGTCCAATACCTTGGGAGTTACTGATCTTTTGTGAAGCTGCCCTGGTCTGACATCACATTTCAACTGATACACAGCAAAGATCTGACCACGTACTCCTGTGTTTAATACAGTCCAGTGTCTTCCTATTACTTCTAAGATAAAAGGTGAACCTCTGTAACACAACAGAGTAGCAGAGTAAATAGAGCATTATGCCTGGAGTAAAAAACACCTGAGTTCAAATCTGACCTCAGACACTTACTAGCTCTGTGACTCTGGGGAAGTCATTTAACTTCTATCTGCTTAATTTTCCTCAACTCTAAAATGAAGATAATAATAGTAACTACCTCTCAGAGTTGTAAGGTCAAATGAGACAATATTTGTAAAGCACTTAGAACAGTGTCTGGCATGAAGTACAGGCACTTAATAAATGTTTCAACCTTTCCTTCCTTTATCACTTAAAACCCTTCACAATCTGGTTCCAACCACCTTTCTGACATTATGCATTACTCATTTTCATGCACCCAATGATGCAGCCAAACTTTATTTCTTGCTGTTCTTCATAGACCACATTCCATGTCCTGTATCCATGTATATGTACATTCTCCATGACTGGAATACAGAAAGAATTCTCACCTCCTCCTTTAAGAATCCCTAGTTTCCTCAAACGTTATTTCCTCTCTTATTATTCGTCCTTCATTCTCAAAGAGGACCAGTGACATCAGGAGGGGGATGCCTTGACTTGCAAGTGAATTGGATTTCAGTGAGGCAGAGCTATGCAAAGTCATTAGCCTCACTCTCTCCTCTAGCAGAGGCAAGAAATAAGTCAAGACGACTGTCTATGAACCAGGATACAATGGGAGACCTTGGCCTTTTAAAGCCAACCATCTTTCTTGGGTATCAGTTTGTCTGATGCAACACCCATTCGGTGATTACATGCTAGGTAAGAATTGAGGCAAAAGATGGCCTAATTTGACTTCACAAAAGAATAAATCTGGGAGGGCAATACCCTCAAGAGTGTCCAGCCAGAAGAGAAAGCAATTGCTATTTACACTCACTCTGAGCCTTCAAAATCCAAACAAGGAGCAAATGAGGCCTTGGGCTGGGACCCATTATTGGCCAATCAGTGAAAGCCAGAGTGATTTGGGTTTAAAGACATAATCAAGTAGCTCCATTTGAATCACAATGGCTTTTTCAAAGCCTGTTTTTCCAGAACAGTATTTTAAGAAATCATAAATGAAAAATACTTGAGACAAAAGAGTTAATTGTCCCAGCTTTTTGAAAAAATAATAATATAATAAATAAAGGAAAAAAAATAGGCCCCAAGCCCCAAGATAAATTGTGAAGCATAAGCAATCAAAAATTATATTCCTTTGGACAGAATACCCACATGTAAGGGTATGACTTCCTATATGGACAGAGGGACAAAGGGAGGAGAGGAAAAGGAGGAAGAAAAAAAAGAGAAAGGAGAAGAAGAAAGAGAAGAAGAAGAAAAGAAGAGGAGGGAAGGAGGAGGAAGAGGAATAATAAGAAAAAGATGAGGAGAGGAGGAAGAGGAAGAAGAAAAGGAGGAGAAAAAAAGGAGAAAGAAGAAGAGAAGAAGAGGAAAAAGAAGAAAGAGGAGGAAGAAAAAGAAAAAGAGAAGAGGAGGGGTAGGAAAAAAAGAAGAGGAGGAAGAGAAAGGAGGGGTAGGAGGAAGAAGGAAAAAAAGGAGAAGAAAAGGAAAAGAAGAGACTAGACTAGATATGTTGTTCAAATACTCAAAAATACATCCTCTATGCTACACTCTTGACTTTGACCAACAAATAAGAACATAAAGGAAAAACAGACAACTCTCCCCCCAAAAAAAAAGTAAGCAAAGGCAGAATTTGTCCCACATGTTTTAGAAACCATGTTTCCTATCTGAAATTTTGTTTTTCACATATTACATGTAAATATGTCGCTGCTGATCCCCTTCCCACTTATGTGTGTATTTATGTGCATGTGTGGATATGTGTGGGGATGGGTGGGTGGATATGTGGTGTGAGTGTGTTCATTGTAGACATATCCCAAAATAAAGCCATTATTATCAGGCCAACTGAGTTTCTGATTTATACCCTTTTCACTTGTTATAATTAAGCATATGAGTAAAAATCTTATAACTAAATGAAAAAAAAATATTGAGTTAACTATGTGCCTGCCACTTTTTGAAGTGCTGGTTATATAAATATTAAAGTGAGACAGTTCCTAACCTCAAGGAGCTAATATTCTAACAGAGGGAGAACTGAATACAAATCTGCCCTTAGACGTGTCCTAGCTGTATGACCCTGGGCATGTCATTTAGCCTCCACTTGCCTCAGTTTCCTTATTTTCAAATGGGGGGAATAATACTAGCACCTACCTCCCAGGGCTATGAGGATTAAATGAGATGATAATTTACTTAAAAGACCAAATACCTCTCCCTGGCCACCAATATGGATCTCCCTCTATTTGAATATCTATCCACTTGCCCATCCATTGGGGAATGGCTAAACAAGTTGTGGTACATGAATATAATGGAATACTATTGTGCTATAAGAAATGATGGCAGAGTAAAAGTAGTGACTTGCTTGAGCTCTCTCCCAAACCCCTCCAAATGCCTATAAAAAATGGCTCTCAACAAATTCTAAAGCAGCAGAACCCACAAAAAGACAGAGTGAAACAAATTTCCAGCCCAAGACAACCTGGATGATGGATAGGAAAAGTCTATTGCACCAGGCTGAGAGAGGACCGCAGTTCAGTGTAGTCCACACAGGCAAAGATTGGGCCTTAGTGAACCTGGAGCAGCTCTCAAAGGACTGAATCACAGGTGGCCATGGTGGTTTCCAGACTTCTTAACCCACAAATGCCAAAGACAACTTAGAAGGTCAGAAGGAAAGGTCTGTTGGACCTCGGTGATAGAGGAGCTTGGTCCAGCCCCAGTCCTGATACAGCCCCAGGGCGGCAGCTGATTTCAGAGCACTCAGCCCATGGTGGGGGGGGGGGTGGCATGGATTGAGTGGCTGATCAGAGCAAGATTGCAGGGATCTCTTTGCTGGTACTGAGGTAGGATTCTCTTGCTTTGCCCATGCTTGCACCAGGGTTACAGTCCTGCGTGTTGGTCCTGGGGCAAGGAGGAGTGCTGGCATGGTGGAACTTGTGGCAGTGGTGAACAGGGAATCCTCCTCACAGTTCCAAGGCAGAAAAGAGTGCTTGTGGTCACTCACAGATCAGAGGACAGGCCAGGAAAGGTGTAAACACCTCACCTTTGATCATACCACCTTGGAAGAACTGAGAACTATAGGTCCCTAGAAGTATCTCTGAAAACAGTTGCACAAAACCCATGACTCTTGGGACAATACATTCTCCATACTGGAAGCAGACCCTTACCTTAACAAAGAGTTTAAAACTCAAGTAATTGTCTGGGAACATGAGCAAATAGTGCAAAATAAAGTCAGACCATAGAATCTTTCTTTGGTGACAAAGATCACTGTACTGTTTGCAAATATCACCTCATTTAATCCTCACAATAATCCTGGGAGGTAAGTATTATTATTCCCATTTTACAGTTGGGGAAACTGAGGCAGAGGTTAAGTGATTTGCCCAGGGTTACAGTGTCTGAAACTGGATTCAAATTCTTGATGGTACTATGTAATGTACATAATAATAATCCCAGTTTTGCCTATGTAGATGGAAATAGTAGTGGTAGTCAAAAGTGGGCTTTTCAGCAATAAAATTGAGATTTGGAATTCAATAAAATTCAAATTTGGGGATAGGTTAAACTCCATTTCCATACTTTGAATCTCTCTATCATAATTTGTACTTGTTGATATTACCTCAAACAACCAGAGGCTTTCTCTTGATTTGGTTGTATGCCATTAAGCACATCTGTATGCTTTTTGTAGAATGACACACCATATAGGTCATTTCTTCACCATAGTATAACCTGTCTCCTGCCCCATAGCATCTAGATTGGGTCAGCCTAGGAGAGGTCTGAGTAACAAATTAGTAATTCTCTCCATTATGAAATCATAAAACTTCAATTCTCAAAGCAACTCTGAGACAGATTCCCATATTTTATAATTAAAATAGAAATCTCACCAATTTATACAGCATGATTTAACTATTTTCATGTCTGTACCCACTCTTTTTCAGCATGGAGACCTATCCTTTCAGAAAACCTTGAAATAAATTCCACAACCAATTGAGAGAAATACGATTTTTTTCCAGTGAGAATGGATTACATGAGTTTTGTGAAGTTTGCATGTTATGAGAAAACTGTGGTAATGATCACGAGAGGCTGAGTTTCTTTATGTAAATAAACAAAATTTACTTATAAATAGTATGCGACAATTGGTTATATACATATATATATATTTATATATGTATGTATGTGTGTGTACATATATATATATATATATGCATAAAGTTACCAAAAAAGAAAATATTAGAATCAAAGATCTATTTACTAAGACTAAATAATAAAATTTCCTGAGTCTAGCAGTCTTGGCCCAGGAACTTGGATACAAAACACAACTGCAAGATTTCTTAAAAGCTAGTAACAACAGTTCAGGTGTGTGCTACAGACAGCTCAAATAAGACACAATTATAAACTTTTTAGTGCAAACAGGTACACCTTGGAAATTGGCAAATGTTATATATCAGATCTTGGTTTATTGTTTTGTTGACTGTCTAGACTTAAAGTGATGGAGAAAATGTTGATAATGCAAATTAAACTTAAAAGTGTGTCACACAAATTTTTTTTTCTCCAGATAGGCAGTCATCAAATGTTTACCAGCACACCCCAGAAAATAACTGACATCTGTATATGGTGTTTAAATGTTTTAAATGTAAATGGTACCTAGAATCAATCTCTAGGTTTACACAAGCTAGCTTCAATTTTAGGAGCTGCTGAGGAATCACATTCTCCCTCTAAAAGTTGACCCATTTTTGAAAGATGAGCTCAATGATTTTAGAAAAACATGGAAAAAATTTAATGATATAATGAAGAGGGAAGTGAGTAGAACCAAGAGAATCATGTACACAGTAACAGCAATATGATTTTAAGAATGACTTTGAGCAAATAAGTTATTTTGTCTATTATAAATATCCAAATTAACTATAAAGAACATATGAAGAAAGATGCTATCTGCACCTAGAGAAAGAACTGATAAATACAAGTATGTTTAGAATAATTTTGCATATATATGTGTATATATATACACATATATGTGTGTGTGTATATATATATGTGTGTGTGTGTGTGTGTGTGTGTGTGTGTGTGTATGTGTGTATACACATACCTATTTGTATCTAATGGTAGCCTTCTCTAGGGTGGAGGAGAGGAGAGGGAAGAAAAAAGAAAAAAAGAAATTTACATGATAGTGCATTTTGTATAATTGAAAGGAATAGCAAGTTGTATGTAGCAGATTTGCAGTTTCATGTACAACCATATTTTTTGTTGTACTATGTTACGGAAATGCTTATTTTATTTCATCAATTTAAAAAAATTAAATCCTTTTTTATCTTCCTTTTTGGAATGTAAATGGGATGAGTTCACCCATAAAATGGAAGCAGATAGCAGAATGGATTAGAAAGTGCAATACAAAAATATGTCCCGAGGCACACTTGAAAAAGAGAGACAAACACAGGATTTAAATAAAGAACTGAAGCAGAATCTATTATACTTCAGCTGAAGTAAAAATTCAGTAGGGATAGCAATCATGATCTCAGACAAAGCAAAAGCAAAAACAGACTAATTAAAAGAGATGATCAGGGAAACTACATTTTGCTAAAAGATACCACAGAAAAGGAAGCAACATAAAAAAAAAACTTTATAGCAAGTTTCTCGGATAAAGGCCTCATTTCTCAAATATATAGGGATCCGAGTCAAATTTATGAAAATAAAAGCCATTCCCCAATTAATACATGTTCAAAGGATATGAACCGGCAGTTTTCAGGAGAAGAATCAAAGGTATCTATAGTCAAATGAAAAAATGTTCTAAATCACTATTGGTTAGAAAAATGAAAATTAAAACAATCTCACACCTAATAGAAATGAAAAATGCTCAAGAGGATAAGGGAAAATAGGTACGTTGATAAACTGTTGGTTGGGTTGTGAACTGATCCAACCATTCTGGAGATGTGGAGCTATGCCTGAAGGGTTATAAAACTGTGCATACCCTTTGGCCTAGCAATACCACTACTAGGTCTATACCCAAAAGAGATTGAAGAAAAAAGAAAAGTACTTGTGGGAACAAAAATATTTATAGCAGCTCTTTTTGTAGTGGCAAAAGAATTGGACATTGAGAGGATACTCATCAATCGGGGAATGGCTGAAAAAGTTGTAGTATATGTTTGTGATAAAGCCCTACTATGTAGTAAGAAATGATGTGGGATGTAGTTTCAGAAAAAAACTATGTCAAGAGCTATATGAACTGATGAAAAGTGAAGTGAGAAGAACTGGGAGATCATTATGCTCAGCAGTATTATGATCATCAACTGTGGAAAACTTGGCTACTCTGATCAATTCAGTGATCTAAGATAATTCCAAAGAACTCGTGATAAAAAATAAAAATGCTATCCACCTCCAGAGAGGAGTGTAGATGGAGGTATAATTTTCTTGCTTTCTTTTTGAGCTTTTTTTACGATATGGCTAATATAGAAGTGTTTTGCATTATTACACATGTATAATTGATATAACTTGCTTGCCTTCTCAGTGAATAAGGGAAGGAGATAGGAAGGAGGAAAATAATTTGGAACTCTAAATTCAAAAATAATTTTTAAAATACATGAATAATTTTTTAAAAAATCTTGTTAACTTAATCCTGTTTGCCTCACTCACCTGTAAAATGAGCTGGAGAAGGAAATGGCAAACCACTATAGTATCTTTGCCAAGAAAACCCCAAATGGGGTCACGAAGAGTTGGATACGACTGAACAAGAACAAAGACCTAACCGAGACAAAAGTAAGCCTAGTCAAAGTCAACAATATGTAAAATTCAGGAGCGAACTTACTGGACTTTTCCTAAACACATACTCTTCACAAGGTACTGTATACCCATAGTAGCTGGGTGGCTCAATGGGTGGAATGAAGGATTTGGACTTAGGAAGACCAAAGTTCATAATCCCACCTCAGATACTTTTTGGGTGATCCCAAACCAGCTACTTAACCTCTATCTTCCTCAGTTTCCTTGTGTGTAAAACAAGCATAACAATAGCACTTACCTCTCAGGGTTTGTGAGGATCCAGTGAGATAGCATTTGCAGGGCACTTGGCAAACCTGAAAGCACCATACAAATGCTAGCTATTGTTATTGCATGCATTGTCTCCTTTGACCCTAACAACATCATTACCCCCATTTTCCAGAGGAGGAAATTGAGGAAAAGATTGGAAAGACTGAGCAATTTGCATCATAGTCACACAGTTACCCAGTTTCAGAGGCAGGACTGGCCTCTCCAAGTTTCCTGACTCCAAGTCCCATTGCTTTTTCACACTCTTCCCCATTGCCTTAGCTATCCCACATGAGCATGGTGAGCATACTTATTCACAGACTACTTGCATTCCTGAAAGTTTCTTACTCACTTGGTCATTCATTCTGCAACTATTTATTAAGTACCTGTTATGGATGAACACCTTACTAGGGACTGGTGAGAAAGAAAGATACTTAAGATATGGGCTTCACTTTCACTTGATCCCCATTGCCTAATAAATAACCAAAACCCCTGACAAACTGGCTGAAACTTACCTTTGCAGCCTCATTATAGGGAATTCCCCTTAACACTATGTCCTAAATAAATTGGACAGCTAAGTCTGGTTTAGTGTGGGTAATGAACTCCCAGCACTAGTTGCATTATTTGAACTTGAACTGCATATTTCCATCGGGTTTGAACCCATGACCATATTTTACATAATTGTAATTTCTAAATAGTTAGAATTTAAATACGTGCAACAATTTTGGGGAATGGGGAATGCCTTCTTCATACCTATCCAGGCCTAGCTGTACCTGATCACAAGCTTTTACTAAGGGCCTACTGAATGCCAGATGCTGGAGTTGCAAATAAAAAACAAGCCCCTTCCCTCACCAAGTTTAGAGTCTGTAAAAGAATTTACATGAAACCTGGGAAAGACCCTAATTTAGAAAGGCCAAGGTCACCCACTGCATTCTGGCCCATCGCCAGTGGGTCTTGACTTTTGTCTTGCCATTGCACTTTGGTGACTCTGGAGGAGAGAGTGAGGCTGATGACTTTGCTTGATTCTGGCTTGCTTAAATCCAATTCATGGGCAATCCAAGACATCTGATGTCATTGGTCCTCTTCCAGAACAGATGAACGATGAACAGCTGTACATTCTAAAAGAAGGAGAATACAGGTTTGGAGAGGTGATGCTCAGGGGGATTTTGAGTGGAGGCGTGGGGAAGCAGGAAAAGCTGATGGCATCGTCTGGGGCACCATGTTAGATGGAATGGGTTTAGTGAGGGGGTTTTGTTGTTGTTTTTTGTCTTGTTTTTCTGCTCAGTCACTAATCAGGGAAGCTCAGTCTCAAGGTTGAGGCCCAAAACTGAGAGAATGAACTCTCCAGGGGTTATCTCACTTCATCCCGCTTCTTCCTCTGTGCCCATATTTCTACTGTACCCCATGTCGTGAACTGGCGGCCCTGGAAGAACAGGCCTAGGAGTTTGGGCTTTATTCATTAAATTAAAGGGTGCTATCTGAAGTCTTAAAGAGCATCATTCCAAAAGACTCTACCTGTAAGAATACAATCACAAAGGATCAGAGAATTCCAGCAGGGGCCTCAGGGACACGCAGCTAAGCGGTGCAGTGGATAGGGTGCTGGACCTTGGTCAAGAAGACCTGATCTCTGCCTGCTTTAGTTTTCTCCTATGTAAAAGAAAGATGATAAAAGCCCTTATATCACAGGGTTGTTGTGAAGACCAAAATTTAGAAAGTATTTTCCAAACAAGAAAGCAGTATATAAATGCAAGCTGTGTTTACTAGTCTAATCTATATCTGAACAGGAATGCCCTCTCCCTGCATATTATCCAATTTTAAACATTATTCTCCCCTCCTTTAAACTCTAAAACCTATAATAGAGTGAAATATTACCATCTTTGACATGCTGTATAACAGCTATCATTCACATAGCATTTTAAGGTCTGCAGACACTGAGTTGATCCTCATAATAGCCCTGGGAGGTAGATCCTATTATCACCCCTGTTTTATGAATGAGGAAATTGAGGCTGAGACAGATGAAGGGACTCGCCCAGTAAGTATCTGAGGTAGGATTAGAACTTGGGTCTTTTGTGCTTTAACACCATCACTCTGCTACATCCTCTCACTACCAAATTCAGAGCAGGACATCATCAACTTATACTCAATATCGAGAGTCTGTTATTTGAGGTCATCTGAAATGTGCCTTTGAAAGACACAGTTCTGAAGTTGTAGATAATGATTTTTAAGTTACACTTTCAATATTTGAAGGAATTCTATTGTGAATACTTTTGCATAGTACATATATGTGTATATAAATATATATGCATGTACCTTTGTACCTATACATATACATAATATACAGATACATAATACCTATGCACATATACATATATATTTATACCTATACTTGTATCTATATCTACACCTATATCTATATATATAAACACATTTACACATATGAGGCAACTAGGTGGCATAGTGGATAGAGTGCCAGGCCTGGAGTAAGGAACACTCATCTTCCTGAGTTCAAATCTGGCCTTAGGCACTTACTAGCTGTGTGACCCTGGGCAAGTCACTTCACCCTATTTTCCTCAGTTTCCTCATTTGTAAAATGAGCTGGAGAAGGAAATGGCAGACTACTCCAGTCTTTGCCAAGAAAACCTCAAATGGGGTCATGAAGAGTCAGACATGACTGAAAACAACTAAAGAACAAAATATACACATATATTGTATAAATACATATTTATGTATGCATGTCAATCACCCCCTACTCAATAAACTCCAGTAACTCCCTATCACCTCCAGGATCAAATATAAAATTCTCTGCTTGGTATTCAAAGCCCTTCAAAACCTAGCCTCCTCCTACCTGTCCAGTCTTCTTACTCTCCAACACGTACTGTTTGACCCTATGACACTGGCTTCCTGGCTTTTCCCCGAACAAGACACTCCATCTCTTGGCTCCCGCCATTCTTTCTGGCCGTCCCCCATACCTACAATGCTCTTCTTCCTCACCTCTGACTACTGATCTTCCTGGCTTTCTTTAAGTACCAATAAAATCCTACCTTCTACAGGAAGTCTTCCCTCTGATAGTTATCTCCTATTTATCCTTCACCTAGCTTGCTTTGTATATATTTGTTTGTAGGGGAGTCTCTTCATTAGATTGTAAGCTCCTTGAGGGCACAGGCTGTCTTTTGCCTATTTTTTTTATCCCCAATCCTTAGCAAAGCACCAGGCACATAGTAGGCACTTAATAAATGTTTATGGACTGACTGAATGCTTTATTTAAAATAAATTATGTTTGTACCCAGTGAGGAATGCTTTATTTAAAACTATTCCACAAACTTCGAAGTGAAATACTAACACACAGATGGGAGACATGGGAACCCTGGGGTTCAAATCTCAGCCCTCCTTTTACTACCTGGGTGATTTTATACAAGTGATTTAGGGCAAGTCATTCTCTGTGCCTCAGTTTCCCCATCTGTGAAATGACGGGTTTGGACAAGATGAGTTCTAAGGTCGCTTCTAACTCTAACTATGGAATGAAATGAAATGTGAAAATAGGACACAGAATCACCCACTTCAGACACGTCAGTACTTTGAAGCAGTCCTGTCCTGTGTTGCATTGACCGTCTATCACAGCCACAGCTCCAGGAAGACAAATGGCTCTAACTTCTGTCCTCTCCAATACCCCTGCATGCAATACCCTGCAGTACCTTTGAAGAGGTATCACTCCTGTTCTAACGTTTTCTATCTTGATATTTCTGTAGCTACCTTAAAGACTTCACTAACTCTGACTACACCCCACATTCTGGGCCCTTCTGAGTGATATACTGCAAGCAAATTTGCTTATTGTTTTTTCAAGGATCCAGTATCTATCTATCGTCTATCTATCTATCTATCTATCTATCTATCTATCTATCTATCTATCTATCTATGTCTATCTATTGATCCATCCATCTTTTCATCCACTCATCTGTCCATCCATCTGCTCATCTATCTGTCTGTTGGTCTGTCCGTCCGTCCATCCATCCATCCATCCATCCATCCATCCATCATCCATCCATCCATCCATCCGTCTATCTTTCCTTTTTGGTCAAACTTCCTAGAATAAAATGAAAAGTTATAGAACTCCATATGGAACCAAACACTAGATTGTGCCGTCCAAGAAAACCTGTAAGGATCATAGAAGAAGTATTTAAGACTGGAGCTAGAGGCAATCCTAGGCTCATCTAACCCTGTCCCTTCTCACTTTGAAAATGGTCAGCAGAGACCCAGGAGTTGAAGGACTTGCCTGACAAGGTCACACAGGTGACCTCCAAGAATAATTTCATACATGATAGCATTTGGGGGCAAGGGTGGGGTGAGTTAGTGGTGCTACATTGACAAATAAGGGGCAGCTAGGTAGTGCAATGGATAGAACACTGGGCCTGAAGTCAGGAAGACTCATCTTCCTTAGTTCAAATCTGGCCTCAGATATTTGCTAGCTGTGTGACCCTGGGCAAGTTACTTAACCTTGTTTGCCTCAGTTTCTTCATCTGTAAAATAAGCTGGAGAAGGAAATGGCAAACTACTCATTTCTCTGCCAAGAAAACCCCAAATGAGGTCACAAAGAGTTTAATACAATTGAAAAACAACTGACAACCAATAACTCTGACAAATGAAGATAACTAAAATGTGTTCCTCACATTATCCTGACGTTATCTTTTAAAATGACAAATTTGTGAAATTTTGTCAATGAATGCTAATATAGGCAAAACTACCTCTTGGATCTATACAGAGAATGCACTGCGACCCACATTCCTCAAAAAGTTGTTTTACTGGAATGAGCAAGAGTAGATATGGATCTTAAGGTCAAGGAAACAATTTGAAAAGAGAAAACAATTTAATCATTTCCTCAATTCAAGAGCAATCCAAATTTGGGGTTGAGTCACATGACCAAAAAGCCAAATTCAATTCCATCCTTTTTTTCCTCTTAAAGTATTGACTTATTGACTGCTGGGCAGGTGACAAAGGCTGACAATTGAATACCCCATTAAATTCTAAATTCATTGGTAGAAATGACTGTGGGTATAAACAGAGCAGGAAATTTCCCACTTCTTGGATGTGACTTGAGGAACCCTAGGAAGGCCTTAGTCCAAAAAGATCCCTCCTATTCAGGAGCCACCATAATTTAAAAGTCACCAGTAGAGAGTAGGAGTGAGGTGGTGGTCTATATTCATCGACATGAATTTAAAAAGTCATCTAGTCCAACCCCTTCCTTTTTCAAAAGATTGTCTTCTTATTTTTAAAAAAAACCATGATGCTCTTGTTTTTACCATATTCGTTTCTGGATATATAACAGATTTTAAAAGAAAGGGATTTTTTTTTTAGCAAAACCAACCAGTTCTATGTCTTTCATCAAATCCCTTCATTTTACAGAGGGAAAGCCTGAGATTCATCTGATGAAAGGGTTTGCCCAAAGTTAGCAGGCAGTAAGTGGAAAAGCTAAAGTTTGAACCAAAGTCCTCAGACACCCCCTTGAAGCACCCTTTCCACAGCATTCACATTGTCTCTCTGGAAGAAAATCACTTCTGTATTTGGAGACTAACCCTTTTCAATGGATGATGCCTTAGAATCACACTAACAAAATTGAAAGGGATTCTGGGAAGCCTAGTCAAGCAGTCCTCTAAGTGTGGTAGAGGACTTCTGAGAGTCCCTTAGACCCTTCCAGGGTGTCCACAAAGCTTAAACTATTTTTTATAATGATACTTAGATGTTTTTGTTTTTAGTGTGTTAAAGATAGATATGTCACTGAACTGATGCTAAGTGAAATGAGCAGAACCAGGAGAACACCTTATACATTAACAGCAACATTGTGTGATGATCAGCTATGATTGACTTAGCTCTTCTCAGCAATACAATGATCCAAGACAATGACAGAAAATGTTATTCACATTTGGAGAAAGAACTGCAGAGTCTGAACACAGATTGAAGCATACTATTTTCACTTTTGTTTTTTGGGGGGGTTTTGTGACTTTTCCCTTTTGTTCTGTTTCTTCTTTCACAACATGACTAATGTGGAAATATGTTTACATGATTGTGCATGTATGACCCATATCAGATTGCTTGCTGTCTTGAGGAGTGGGGAGGGAAGGGAAAAAGGGAGAAATATTTGTCCTCGAACACCTCTAATTTAGTGAATCCATAATAAATCCATCTCATTGTTAGAGTCATATATTTTTATAGTGCTTTGAAATTTTTTAGTAAAAGATTAGTAGGATATTTCTGACTTTAGGAATTACAGGAAATCAATTTCAAAACCAATGAAATCAATCATAAAATCATAGGTAAGAGCTAGAAGAAGGGACCTTACAGGCCATCAAGTCCAGCGCCACCCCTCATTTTAATGATAAGGAAACTGAGGCACAAAGATGTAAAGGCACTCATCGAGGGTCAAAAGTCTGAATCATAGAATCAAAGTTTTAGTGATGGAAGGGACATTGGAGGCCATGAAATCCAACACCCCATCATTTTACAGATAAAGAAATTGAAGTAGAGAGAGGTTAAGGGACTTGCCCAGGGTCACACAGCTGATACTTCTTTGAGGCAGGATTTGAGGCCAGCCCTTCCTCCAAGCCCGGTTCAAGTCCATCTACTGTTCTACGCTGTATCCTTGGAAAAAGCTTTACGGGTCACCAAGTCCAACCCCTTTAGGTTACAGAAGAAGAAACTCGTGCCCAGAGCGCTTTGGGACCATTCCGAGAAGTTGATCAAATAACTTAACATATGTAAAGTGTTTTCTCCACCGTAAAACGCGTTAGAAATCATTACCTATCATTGTCCCCACGTTCCTAGCTCTACAATTCAATTTTGCTTTCTCTTGAGCCTGCCTTCCTACGCGAGAAAGGCTTGGCTCTGTCTGTGTGTGGTTTTGGGGCGCAACCTTTCCTCCCTGACAAGTCTCCTGGCTCCACCCATCCAGGGGAGCTTTAGTGACGTCAGGGGCCCAGCCCCTCTCTCCTAGCCGGGGTTCTCCCCCGCCAGGGACTTATAAAGCCGCAGGTGCGGTGGCACCTCTGGAATGCGCGCACCTCTAAGCGCTGTTGTCTCTGCTACCGTCTCTGTTGCTGCCCGCCGCTGCTGGGACTGTCGGGGACGCGGCTGTCCAGGGAGACGAACGCACGGCTCTCGGACGTGAACTTGAGTCGCCACTCCTTCTCGCTCAGACGGGACACTGCCACGCTCTCCGCCACTAAACTGCCCCTCTCAGCTGTCCCGTAGCCGGAGCCGCCGCCCCGAGAGGCCAATGAGAACGCCACCGCCTCCACCGACGACGTCGCCAGTATTCTTGTCCCTCTTGGTTCTGAGCGCAGGTGAGCCGCTGGGGTGCGGGGCGCGGCAGCCGCCGCCTTCTTCCCACGGGCCAGTCCCCAGCTCTGGCCCTCCTTGGGAGCGCAGGCCGGGAGGGGCAGGCGGGGCAGGCGGGCCTGGCGAGGCGAGCGCACCTACTGCAGGTGGCAGCTGGCGGAGAGCCTCCGAGGAGGCTTCATTTCACTTTATTTAGCCTTGGCCCTAGCCAGGGCACACGCTTCCTTCATTCACTATTTGGATACTTCGTTAAAGAGTGCCAGGTAGTGACTAGTAAACCGCAGAGTGAAATAATAAGAGCTGGTCTCTACATAGAGCTTTAGGATTGACAGCATCCCCATTTTACAGGTGAATAAACTGATGAGGGAGCCTGGACCAGTGAAGCAAGTCTTGGTGCTGGAGTTGGGATACTGACTACCTGAATGACCTTGGAGAAGTTGCTTAATGTCCCTGGGCCTCGGTTTCCTTATTATTATTATTATTATTAAAATGACAATGAGTACTTAAAAGTTTGCAAAGTACTTTACATATGTTATGGGTTTTATCATTTGATCCTCACATTTGATATTGTGAGGTAGGTGTTACAATTACCCCTATTTTCCAGATGAGGAAACTGAGGCTGAGAGATGAGGTGACTTGCCCAGGGTCTCACAGCTAGTAAGTGTCTGAGGCAGAATTTGAACTTGTCTTCCTGACTCCAAATCTATCACTATCAGCTGTGCCATGCTGTAAAATAAAGGTGTAGAGCTAAATGGCTTTGGAGGGTTTTTTTTTTCTGATTCTGTGTCTATGATCCTAGATTGAATACGAGCCTATTATCCTATGAGGGTCAGAAGCTGTTGAAAGTCACAGGATCAGCAAGTGTCTCTGAGGAAATCTTGTCATTTCCATTTTCTTTGCTTTTTGTACTACTCAAATACCTGTTAGCAACATGTGGAAGCTTTCATTTCCCCAGTGAATCTTTCTAACACGCGAGAGCCAGAGCCCATTTTACATCCTAAAGAAAGGGGACTCGGCATCCTAGCTGAGAACAAAAAGTAGGACTGAGGGCATTGGAAAGCAAATAGAGCCATTCCCTGTTGCAATTTTATTTGGAATGAAGCAGTTACATCTTAAGCCCCCTTTTGGTGTTTTTCTTATAGCTGGAAGCATTTCCTTCCACAAAGGGAGGGGAACAGATAATGTCATTTCAGATGATAGCTTTTATATATTATTATAACCTTATTCTTGCTGAAAGCTTCTAGCAGTGCTATTTAATAGAAATTACAGTCCTCAGTTTCCTTATCTGTAAAATGGAAAGGTTGGACTACGTAGTCTCTTCCAGTTAAATGTGCTATGATAACTCATATTTGGATAGTACTTTATAGTCTTTGGAACCCCTTCCTCCCTATAAGGTAGCTAGTAAGAGTGAGACTCTTGATCCCATTTTACAGGAAAGAAAGAAAAAGTTTATATGAAGCTGAGCCTCAAACTGAAGTTTACAAGGAAACTGAGGCTCAAAATAGTAGTGTTTTGACCATACATAGCCTGTAAGTGACCGACCTAGGACTAGAAAAGTAAGAATTGTGACTTCCAAACCAGTGTTCTTGACACCGTACCATGTACAAAAAAGAAACCACTAGTAAAAGAATTACTATTGGAGCATCCCAGTCTACCTGTGAGCAAAATGTAAATGTGCTTTCATGAATGACTCAGTTGCAGTCAGGATCCATGCTGTGACTGTGGGTAGGAAGAGGCTCACACCTGTCTTCCAGTCGATGTGGCCCATGGACTAAACAGAATCCTGCTTCACTTTCTTGTTTGGCTCCACAGTGTGCCATCATGTCGCTGCATCAAATGCCAATGAAACTTACACTGAGAAAAATGACTTGTTTTCTGGGACCATAGCACAGATGGGTTCCAGCTATCTTCAGTAACTGAAGTATTCTCAGGAACTGAAATATCCTCAGAGACTGAATATGACTATTCTGAAGAGTATGAGGAAGACCCACAACTGTCTGGATATATCATAGATGATTCAATCAAAGGTGAGTAAAAAAAAACATCAAGTGAAAAGTGGTATAGGAATACGTGGATCCGCCTAGCATCCTCTTAAGGGAAACCCCCCTTCAGGTTTTCTAGTGGATTTACTACAAACACATAGCTATCTCCCATGCTTGGTATAGGAGTCAGTTAATAAGCATTCTTTAAGTGTTTAACTATGTGCTAAGCACTTACTAGCTGTGTGAACCTAGGCAAGTCACATAACCCTGTTTGCCTCAGTTTCTTATCTGTAAAATGAATTGGAGAAGGAAATGGCAAACTACTTCAGTATCTTTGCCAAAAAAAAAACAAACCCCAGTGGGGTCACAGAGAATCAGACATGACGGAAAAATGACTGAACAAGCACAAGGGATATAAAGAAAGGCAAAAATATGATACCTGTCCTCAGGTAACTCACACTGTTGTGAGAGAAAACATGTAAACAAATATGTTATATGCAAGGTATATACAGAGTAGATCCAAGGTAATCTCAGAGGCAAAACACTAGCAGGGCAGGGGGTGGGGGAGGGATGAGAGAGGAGGGAAGCCCTCAAAAGCCAGTCAAAGAACATAGGATTTAAACTGAGTCTTCAAGGACGTTATGGCAGCCTGTAAGCAGAGATGAGGCAGGAGAGCATTCCAGTCATGTAGGCCAGTGAAGGCAGAGGTACAGTCAGGAGACAGAGTAACCCTTGAGAGGAAGAGTAAGAAGACAGGTATTGCTGGATCATTAAGTGGGGGGAGGGGAGTAAAGTGTGAGAAGACTGGACAGCCAGGAAGGGTCTAGGTCATGAAGGGCCTTCAATGCCAAACAGAGCATTTTCTGTTTGATCCTGAAGCGCTTTTCATTATCAGTTTCTAAGTGCAGCAGGACTTTCTTAGAAATTAGCACTCTGTGTTATGGTGGCCAGAACCCCAGATTTCTAATCAGGTACCCATGCCTTGGCTGTACCACTTATTATGGGCAAATCTTTTCTCTCATGTGTGAAATGAGAGACTTGGGCTAGAAAAATGTTCTCTAAGACCCCTTTCATCTCTGAATCCCATAGTCTGACCCATGACTTTATTTGCTATATTGTGAGTAGTCATGTTGTATTTCAGAAAGGGAAATGGATTTGGAATGGGGAGACCTGGCCTTACGTCTTCCCCCTAACATGTTCTAGCTGCGTGACCTTGGCCAGTCTTTTCATGTCTCTGAACCTGGGTGCTCAGTGTTGAATGGAATAACAATATTTGCCATAACAACTTCACATAGTCTTTATTAGGAAAGCTCTTTTAAACTTAAAGGTCCTAGGTAAATGTCAGCTGTTATCTTTCATTTTTTTCCACTTTTCTTCTGAATGTAATTATGTTGTTCCTAGGCAATGCAGTGATCAGATTCTAAGGGATGTTGAGAATGGGTCTGGAAAAAACAAGCTGTAGAATTTGCCACAGAAACATAGAATTGCTGCAATGGTCAGAGCTACAAGAGATTTTAAACTTTTAATTTGAGTTAAACAATTCAATCTTGTAAATAGCTGAAAGATAAAAAGCAGATCTTCATGTATGTATTTATATCTAAATGAAATATAGATAGACAGATGGATGGATGGATGGATGGATGGATGGATGGATGAATGGATGGATGGACAGACAGATCATTACAAATTGCTACAATTGGGGCAGCTAGGTGGCGTGTTGGATAGAGCACCGGCCCTAAAGTCAGGAGGACCTGAGTTCAAATCCGGCCTCACCCCAAACACTTGACACTTATTAGCTGTGTGACCCTGGGCAAATCACTTAACCCCAGTTACCTAAAAAAAAACTTTAAAAAATTTACTACAGTTGCATTGTACCTCTAGGATGCTGATCTTTGACTTCCTTTTCTAAATCAAGGGAACAAAGTCAAAAAGATAAAATGCTACCTAAATCACTTTTACATTCCCTGAGAAAATAGGGACCTATGAAATTGGATCTGAAATTTCAATATAAAAAATGAGGATTCATTAACTTTTAGAGTTAGAAAGTACCTTAGCAGCTGCTTTAGCTAATCTCTACCTGAAGCATGGACCTACCTGGCAAGAGATCATCTACCCTGTTCTTGAATAGCTCCTAGGCACAATAAACCATGTCATTACAGTTGCCCATGGCCTTCTAATAGTTCCCCATGACTTAACCCTAATTATCTGTTGCTGTCTCTTTGGCTTTCATTTGGTGCCATATTGACAAAGGCTGCTATTTGAGATAAATGGAGAAAAAAACATCATATGTCAGAGGCATGTGGTGGGGACTCCATTCCTACTATCCCATTTTTGACAATGTGTTTGTATGTTGGTAGATCCTAGGGGTAGGAGGCTGGGCAAATAAGGGGAAAGGGATAGGAATTTATGTTATAAAAGGTAAGAGGGGTCAGATTTTGTTTTTAATTTTTATAAAATTTGAGTTAGGAGAAATGATATCTGAGTAGTGATACAACAAAATAATCTGCCTTCAGATATGACAATTTGCTGCCTTCTTAACTACCTAGGTTAGATATTAAAAGCAGAAAAAGGGCCATTTTTTGAAAAAAATTACAGCATGTTATGAAATAGTAGTGTTTATCATAGAAAGTATGATCTATTTATTTTTCGGAACACCTCTGAAAAGCTATTATGGTGAATGTCTGTGGAGTCAACCATCCATTTCAACCAACAACATTTCAGCCTCTCAGAAATTGTTTGTGATCTGTCTCTTTTCTTTCATCTATTAGATATATAGAACAATATTCACTGATTCTGATTTCTGAATTTGTGTCCTAGGACTTGGTCTGTGTATCCATCTCTCCACTCATCTAGAGTCAGAGACTTTAAGGTTAAACTCATGGCTTGTGGTTCCATATTGCTTACTTCTTCTGTTAGGAGATAGCCAACATGTCAACTTGTCATCTCTTTAAGTATAGGCTTTCTTCAGTATCCTTGGCACAATTTCCAACATGCTTGATCTAAGAATTCTTTGTATGCCAGAGGGCCTTGGTGAAAGTTATTGACCTTAGTAAGGGTGGGGAAGTTGTATGTTTTTTCCTTTTCATTGTCCCCATATAATTTACTTACTGCTTTTACAAATAAGTTTATCCTTGAACTAATAGAAATATAATTCATATTGCTTTCCACTTTCCACTTCACAGTCCACAACCAATCATCTTACTTTCTTTATCTCTGCGTTATGAGTAAAGCTGTATGCTGGCAAGCAGGAAATGCACAATCATGATAGACAAACTCTGTGCCAGGAACTAAGTGCTGGAATAAAATGCAAGTGCCTGGCCTCAAGGAGCTTATATTCTAGTGGGGGAAGACAAAACATAAAAAGGAGGTGAAAAGTGTGTGTGTGTGTGTGTGTGTGTGTGTGTGTGTGTGTGTGTGTGTGTGTGTGAGAGAGGGGGGCATACATGGATACATGGGGGCAAAGGTCAGAGGGTCATACACTATGGCAGAATAACTTCTATGTTGGATGCAGTTAGAAAAAGTAATTGAAAGCAAATTTTAACACAAAGCTGATGAATGGAAGGTGAGGGGGGAAATCAAACTCAACTCTGGCATCATCGGAGACAGGGAGAAGTAAAATTCATTGATAGTTTCAATTTTGGTCATTGTTGAAATTTCTCTCCTATCACATTTTTTGGAAAATCCTAACTCCTAACAAGTGACAAAATTAATTACTCTGGGTTTCCTCATTTGGTAGTGTAAGTACTGATAAGAGAGCTGACCTTAAATAAGCCAGGAAACAGATAGTTATACCAGAGCAATTTAGCCCTGATTGTAAGGGGCAGTCAATATTACAAAAGTCCAATTTTATTTTCTGATGGTTCACTTAAGCATAATTTTTCTTTATTCCAAGTCATGAGGCAGAATTATATAAGGGCAAGCGCACTGAACAAGAAGCTGGAGACTCAGGTTCAAGCTCCATCTCTGGCACTTTTTAGCTATGTGAGCTTGGGTAAACTACCTTCCACCTCTATGTGTCTTTCCTCATCTGTAAAATGAGGGCATTGGACTCCATGATGATGAATGAGGTTCTTCTAGTCATGCTAATTATCAAAATTAGACAGTCTCCCTTAGTCAACAAGCATGATTCCTATTACTAGCAATAATCTGAAAACTGAAAGCATCCAATAGAAAAATTGATTTCTGGGCTATGAAACTGGAACACAGTAAAGATATGATTTTAAAATATTATGCTCCTATTTGGGGGAGCGGGGCTAATTATCTATATATTTCAGGTACCTATAGATAATTGTAAATTTCACAAGATGTGGAAATTGTTCATTTGAAAGAACCACTGGTATAGTGTTTTTTCTTCTTGTACATTAAAATGAAAACAAGAATATTTCCATTAACAAATTTTTTTTTCTCCAGTTGGACATTTGGTTAAACCCAAGAAAAATAGAACAGAAAGTGAAAAAAATCCCAAGACCCGAAGAAAGAAAAATAAAGGCAGAAAGAGAAAACCCAAAAAGATGGTTAATCCATGTGATGAAAAGTACAAAAATTATTGCATTCATGGTGAATGCAAATACATAGAAAGCCTAGAAGCAGTGACTTGCAAGTAAGTTGTTCTATGTCATGTTAACGTTTGCATTTCCTATAAACCACGTCAGAGATCCTTGACTATACACTTTGCTCTTCAGAGTAACCCATCCCTTTAATACATGTCAATATTTTTCCTAAAAGAAAAAAATTTCATCCTTTTCATGCTTCACAGATTTCTCCATTGAAAACTTATCTGTCATGCAAATGAAGTGATAGTATAATTTTTAAGCTGCATAACAAATCATTGAACTCCTCAGTAGGTCATGAAATAGAACATGAAGAATAAAAAGGTGTGTCTTCTTGGAATATCACACCCAAACTAATCTCAACTTGTTCGACTGCTGACAGACATTCTAATACACAGTACAGCATTGTAGGGTAGTAACATGCCTTCCCTTCTAAACGATGTTTGAATGCCTCTTTCCGAGATTTTGCGAGGCTTTATAGATAACAGGATGGAGTTGACTTTTCAATCTGAATGACATTGTTTGCTTGTGGGTTATTTGTAGGTGTCATCAGGATTTCTTTGGGGAACGGTGTGGGGAACAACTAATGAAGACCCATAGCACGGGAGACGGAAGTCATTCCATCACAGCGCTGGCTGTTGTGACTGCTCTTCTTTCTCTTCTTTGCTTCTCAGCGATTGTCATCATTATCATCCAGTAAGTATGACAATATGCAAATCCCTATTTCAGAACCTCTAGAAGAGGAGAGAATTTTCCCAAGGCCACTCCCAGGACCTACTGCTGGATTGTGTCAGAAATGTGTCCATGAGTAAGCCATAGTGGTTAAGTACTGTTTTATGACTGTGTATATAAAAGTGAAGAATCTGTTGACAGCATGAATTGTAATGACTTTGGGACCATCGTGACAATTAAGTATATAATGCTATTTGGGGGAAATATAGAAAATTGATTAGCTGTTGCTGTACGCCTGTCCCCCACCCCAGTCACAAAGGTTTCCGGTACTGAAAAAAAAGAAATCCTGCTTCCATGCAAACCTTCGAAAGCATCCAAAAGGATTTCTTCCTCTCCAGAATCAAGGCAACAAACATTTATTAAGCACTTACTATATGCCAGGAATCTTATTCATGGCTTGAGCTACAAAGACAGTCAGAAACAGTTCCTCCTCTTGAGGAGCTCCCAGTCTAATTGTGGGTTAGGGGAGAGAAGAAAGAACATGGAAACAACCATGTGGCTGTTGAGTCATTTTCCAGTCAGGTCTGACTCTAGACCAGTGAGGCTGGACATTCTGTTCTCCTAAGAAAAGAAGAGATGCTGGGGTACAACTATATGTATCTGTCCTCTTAAGTATTGTTATTCATGTTCAGTCAATTTTTAGCCATGCCCAACTCTTCATAACCCCATTTGGGGTTTTCTTGGCAAAAATACCAGAGTGTTTTGCCATTTCCTTCTCCAGCTAAGTTTACAGATGCAAAAACTGAGGCAAACAGGGTTAGGTGACTTGCCCAGGATCACACGGTTTCTAAGTGTCTGAGGTCAGATTTCAGGACTAGCACTCTACCCATTGAGCTAACTAGCTTCCCCAAACAAACAATATATATGTATATATATATATTATATATATATATATATTATATATATATATATAGGGTATCTCGCAAGTAATCTCAGAGGGAAGGTACTAATACAGAGGAAGGGATTAGGAAAGGCCTCCTGTAGAAAGTTGGATTTTAGCTGGGATCAGAACAAAGACTTAAATAACTTAATTGGGTGGGGGGAGGTCGGGGACACTGAGTTTGGTGCAAAGTATCACACTGGCATTTGTAAGACTATTAACGTAGGGTTTTATTGGAATGTCATGCTCTAAAGTAATTTAGTGAGCCACACCTGATGTGTTTGTGTCATAACATATCTTATTATTGTATCTGGCAATTTCAGAAGATGCTCAGCCTATGTCAATCTCCTTCATTCCTAGAGGGAGGGGTGGGGAGGTAAGGAACAAATGCAGTGGAAATTACCCTATCTCCTTGGATTTCCCTGCCACCATTACTCTGGACACATCTAGTGCTCAACTCCAGAGTCAGGAAAACCTGGGTTTGAATACGGCTTTAGACAATTACTAGCTGAGTGGCCCTGGCCAAGTCCCCTAACTTCCCTAGATCTCCCTTTCCTCACCTATAAAATTAGGGGGCTGGTCTTACCCTTCAAAGTATTAACTAATTTTAAATCAATTGTGGTGCAGTGAAAACAGCTGTAACTTAAAAGGGGAGAAAACCTGGGTACAGATCTCATTTCTGGAACTTAGTGCAAGTATGACCTTGGACAAGGCATGGTCTCATTGGACTTTAATTTCCTCATCTGCAAAATGAAGAGATTGGACTACATGGCTTCTGAGGTCCCTCACGTTACTGGATCTATAATCCTACAATCTCCAGTAACTTGACAATAACAAAAGACTCCACAGTCAGTGAATACTCTTGGAATACTCTTGAATACTCTTAGGGTCATACAGGTATCTTGATGGCATTATGGATAGAGTATCCAGCCTGAAGTCAGGAAGACCTGAGTTCAATTCTGGCCTCGGACACTTACCAGTTGTGTGACTCTGGGCAAGTCACTTAACCCTATTTGCCTCAATTTCCTCATCTGTAAAATGAACTGGAAAACAAAATGGCAAACCACTGCAATATATTTGTTAAGAAAACCCCAAATGGGCTCATGAAGAGTTGGACATGACTGAAAAAATGACTGAACAACAAAAGTCAGGGTCATACCCTTAGAGTCTAGTTATTTGTTTTTAGGGATACCAATATTTTATTGTTCTGGCTGAGGGAAGTTACTATCAGGGAAGCAGACTACTGAATATTCAATAAGGTGATTCATGCTCTTGCTACAGGAGCTTGGGAAACTTTATGGATTCATGAGCCCAAATTTTAAGTCTCAGAAATTACTTTAACAAGTGGATTGTGTATATATGTACCACACCACTCCTGCCATTCAGGAAATGAAGCATTCTTCTTTGTGGTCACTGTTGATTATTGCTGCATATGCAAATCTTGATTTGATTACAAAGGATGATGAAATGACACCCAATGTTCTTTTATTATTCACATGCAATCAGAGGTTAAGTCTAAGGTTTCTCTGTATACAAGCTAGAGTCTGACTTTTTTTTTCTGCTAATATTTCAAACTAGACAGAAAAATCTTCAGCCAAGATGCACTCATGCAAGTAGCTTTTATTTAAATGAGAAGGCTGGAGGGGGAAAAAATCTTCTTCCCTTCCAAAACAGATATTATCTCCTTATATTCTCCTCTTTATCTTCAGCAAAAGACATTCATGGTTCAGATCCTTGTCACCTATCACCTGGACTGTTACAATGACCTCCAACTGGTCTCTTCCCTCCCATACCAAAACATCCTCCGCACAGCTGCCAAAGTGATTTTCCTCAAGTGCAGGTCCGATGGGGTCCCTACTCTAAGTCACAAATTGCAGTCATTCCCTATTACCTTGAGGCAGGTATAAACTCCTCTGCTCAGCCCTGAAAACCCTTCACAATCTGACCCTACCCAGCCTTGCCAGACTTATCCATTGTTACTCTTTCACATACTCTATGACACTGACCAACTGACCTTCTTAATGTCTTTCCTACATGACGTTCTATTTCCTGTCTCGGCCGGCTGGTGTGTCTACAAAGTTGCTCTTTCTTCATCTTTGCCGCTGACAATCCCTAAATGCCTTCAATATAGAGCTCAGGCACCACCTTTTGTGTGAAGCCTCATAACTCTTTACCCACCCCTCTGCTATTGCCTGCCCCCAGCACCTTATATTTGCTTTGCAAAGAAATAATACCTTCATAGCTACATATTTATACATAAATGTATGTGTGTATACACACATATGTTTGGATATATGTATACCTTCTAAGACCATATATATATGTGTGTGTGTGTGTGTGTGTGTGTGTGTGTGTACGCGCGCGCATACATATACATGTGCTAATAGCTTGGACAACAATAGGTCCCTGCCCAAGCACCCCTTCATGGTTATTTTTTGGGCCCCCCAGGCTCAGAGTGAATGTAAATAGTAACTGTTTTTCTTTTGGCCAGCAACCTTGAGGGTCTTCACCTCTCAGTTTGATTTTTTTTTTTGAAGGGGCCATCCCTTGACTTACTTCTTAAAGTAATTCACTGAATGGGTGTTACCTCACTCAGGGAGAACCTGAAAAGACCTTAGCTTCAAAGGGCCAGGGTCTTCCATTGCATCCTGGGCCATCTCCAGTTCTGATGAATATCTGGCTGCTGGACCCAGATGGCTCTGGAGGAGAAAGTGAGGCTGGTGACCTTGCATAGCCCCCCCTCACTCAAATCAAAGTCAATTGCAAGTCATGTCTCTCCCTGATGTCATAGTCCTCTTCAAGAACAAAGGACAAATACAACTTGTACACACACACACACACACACACACACACACACACATATTCATATTTATTCTAGGACCATATATAGATATATGTATGCATATGTGTGTTTGCATGCACATAAGTGTGCGTGTATATATATTATATATATACATATATATATATACACACACCTTCTAGGACCATATATAGATATTGTGTACATATGTATGTGTGCACATATGCATACATACATACACACAAACATATAGACATGTCATATATATGTATATTTTGAAGGCAGGGACTAGTTTAGTTTTTGCCTCTGTATCTTCAGCACCTAATAAGTATGTGACTGGTATACATTAGGTGCTTAATAAATGTTTGCTAAATGATTGATTAATTATGTAGGACATTATGCTAGGTTCT
This sequence comes from Phascolarctos cinereus, assembly GCF_003287225.1. Lineage (NCBI taxonomy): Eukaryota > Metazoa > Chordata > Mammalia > Diprotodontia > Phascolarctidae > Phascolarctos > Phascolarctos cinereus. Next base: position 18,594,181 of record NW_027556402.1, read on the forward strand.
AAATAAGGTCATTGCCTTCTCAGAGTAGAAAACTCTAGGGACAGAGTACTATTGTAGAAAGAGGGCAGACCTGGAAACAGATATGGAGGTTCAAATTCTAACTCCCAGCTGTGCAGCCATGGCTAATTCTGTTACACCTCAGTTTCCTCATTTGTAAAAATAGGGTCTTGGACTAGATGATTTCTTATAGATCCTTCCACTCTAAATCCTAAACCTCTATGCTAAAAGAAACAACACACTCCATTCTATAGGAGCTTACTTTGGAAGGCAGCATGCTATTTCCACCATTCAATAGAACAATCATTTATTAAGTACCTACTGTATGCTAGGCACTGGGGACACCAAGACCAAAAGAATAACCCAATCCTCTCAGAGCTAATATTCTTATTCAGCTGGATAGCAGACCCAAGGCAGGGTGCACCAAAGGTACGTGATCTTGTACCTACCCTCAAGAGCTTACAGTTAATGAAAGGAGGGGCTGAGGAGAGGTAGGGGTAAGAAAAATACAAAGACAACTATAGTACAAGGAGGTGGTGGCCAGTTCCTTTAAAAAAAACTGCAAACTGAGTAGAATAAGGATTCAGAAGAGGGAGAAGAAACATACATCAAGAAACCAGGAAGGCTTTATGGAGACAGTTTTTTTTTTATTTGAACCTTAAAAATGACAGGTTTGACAGACAGAAGAAAGAAAGAAAGATGCGTTCTTAAATATCTACTATATGCCAGACACTATACTAAGTGCTTTACAAATATTTGTATATTTGGTCCTCACAAGACCCTGGGAGTCAGATGCTCTCCATATCTCTATTTTACAGTTGAGGAAACTGTAGCATATGGGGGTTAAGTGACTCACCTAGGGTCACATAGCTAGTAAGTGTCTGAGGCCAGATTCAAACTCATGAAGATGAGTCTTCCTGATTCCAAGCCTAGTGCTCTATCTACTAAATCACCTAGCTTCCCACAATAACTGCGTAAAAGAATAAACCCTCAATTACAATGAAATGTTTTTGTTTTCTACAGGCTTCGGAAAGTACATTCCAACGTTCATGACCAGGAAGCTGAAGAAAGAAAGCAACTCAAGCAAGAAAAAGGAAATGAGCCTATTAGCGTATAGCTGAAAGTGGCTTACAGGTCTGTGTGTTTTTACATGGGATTCCTTGTAATACATTCAGTTGTTTGAAGGTGGGAAATATCTAATGAGGTGCTCATTTAAACAGAGAAATGTTCTCCCATACAAATAGACTAGTTGACCCAAGCAGATGCTGTCAGGCCTATTTCCTATGCTCAACGTGGAGCATCCCATGGTAGGTGGGGTGCAAGTTCTGTCTGGTTACTTCACAATTTTAAGAAGGAAGAAGACTGCTCTGTTTCTTTGTACCTGAGAGAGATTCAGCAGATACAGTATCATATTCTCATCTACTGGATCTAATATTAGTGAGAGTAGCAACAGTTTTGAATGAGAGCTCTCGACTACTTGGTATTGAATTGAATCTAGGAGAAACTTCTACAAATAAAATGCTGAATGAATGGCTGGGGAAAAGAAAATGAGGCCTGCCATTTTAGCCTAGCACACTATGTTATAGGGAGAGATCCCATACACACTTGCAAATGTTTGGGACTCCTTCAGTAGTTTTCTTCTGGTTCTATGCTATTAAATCAGTTGTGTTTTCTTGTGAAAAGTGGAAATAATTATTTCTCACCACCTCCTTGTTGCCTGTACCGTAGTCAGACTGATGGTTAAAACACAGGCAGTTCTTTTACCGAACAAGGCACATATAATAACAAAGGCAGCTGTGGCAGCAGGATTGAATTCAAAATGGCAGGAAGGAAGGCCACCAGGGTGTTCCTCCAGCCAGCAGTTCTCATTTTTTTTTCACTTTTTGTTCTTGATACTGGTTTGGAAAGAAACTCATAGATTCCTCATGAATAACACATGCATTTTATTTCTTGATAGGCTGTCCAGTTGAAGATGAAGAAGTAACTGCTATATCACAGCCACAAATGCCAAGACTCTTTCTTCTTGTGAGTCATCAGAAAATTGGTTATTTTTCTGACGGTTTTTAACTTTCAAATGTCAACTTTTATGCTGAAAGTCTTATTATTTCTGTACATACAGAAGCATGGGAATATAATGTAATATGTTTCCACTTGTAAATAGTTTATTTATTATTTAATGGAATTATATTTATTTTATAACTCATTAAACTTTTTAAAAAATTAAACGGATTGAAAGTTTCAGGTACCATTCTGGGGATCTCGAGAATTCAGGGCATTTTCGCCATTAAAACTAGCTTGACCAGCGAAAGGTTCTCATTCCCCTTCCATGGTACTTTGTTAGTTTCTGCAGTGTCAGAAGGCACTCTTTTAGTTGGCAAAATCTAAATGGAAATGAATCATTCTTAAATAGTAGCCAATTTTGCAGAAGTTTTTTTTGGTACAGAGTCATACGTAGACCTGAATGTTCTCAAAGAGCTCACATTCTAGTTGGGAAGACAACACATATCCAATCCCATGATTCTGCAGATGTTAATGTTTCCTTTTAATGTTGTTTCCACTGATAAAACCACATCCATTTATGATGCTGAGCTATTTGACAACATCAAAGGCTTCAGTGGCAAGAATTTCCTTTTCCACATCTTCAGGAGCTGTGACTGCTGAGGAGGCAGTTGTCAGGTCCAGTCTCTGCAAGAACTAATTCCCTGAATTACAGCTGTAGAAGAAGTTGGTCTACAAGCAGGGCCAGTGTTCTGGAGGTGGGCAAGGAGGGGGCTGGGGGGAGACTTCTACTTTCAGGGCTCTTGGGCTGCTCCCATTGGAGTCTGAAGGGAAGTGTTGGTTAAGACTGCAGTGATTGTTTGAGTTGCCTGGCACATGTCATCTGCTGGGTCTCCCTCAGGATACTTTGCTACTTAAGTTAGCATTCATTTTATTTCTTGAAATATTTTTAAAATTCTGCACTTAAACACAAAATGAACATTTTCATAGACAAAGAACTAAAAAAGAGTATTATATATAAGCCTGAATTTTGCTTTTCCATATTTTCCACATAGCTTATTATTTTAGTAAGTATATACTAATCTAATATATTATTTTCAAAGCTATTCTAATTATCTGTGCTTCCTTCTGAACATCATCTTATACTCCTCTGTTCATTTTAAAAATATTTCCATGGCCCTCTTTTTTTTGCATCACTGTCACTACCTACCCTCCTTCCCAACACCTTATCCCCTACTTAAAAACAATTTAAAAAATTTTGTAATAAGCATAATCAAGCAAACAAATTCAGGTGGTGTCCATGTTCCAAAATGTACATTTCCTTCTACACTTTGAATCCATCACCTTCTATCAGAAAGTCAGTAACGTGCTTCATCATAAGTCCTCTGGACATGTGGTTGTTTGAGGCTCTGATCAGAGTTCACTTCACTCTGCATCAGTTCCTACTTCCCCAGATTCTCTGAAATCATCTCTTTCATCACTTGTTATAGCACAATACCATTCCAACACATTCATACCACCCTCTGTCCAGGGGTTCCCCAGCTGATGGGCACTCTCTTAGTTTGCAAGGCGTTGCTAGCATTCATTTCACAGATAAGGAAACTGAGACTCAGAGCAGTGAAGACAGTTTCCCAGGTCACACATAGTAAGTGGCAGAACTGGAATCTGAACATATACTCTGACTCCCAATCCAGCAGTAGTGATGGACAAAATGGCATACCTAGCATATTTGAACTCTTCACCAGAAGTTGGGGATTGAAACAGAGCAAATCCATTGAAGATGGTCAGAGTTACCACAGAGACATGAATAAAGAGAGAAAAGTAGGAATGGAATCCTTGAAAACAGGAGCATAACTATCATACTTGAAAAAAGCCCTTTGTTACAACATGGAGGAAGAGTTATGAGAGTAGGCAGGTGGAGTGAAGTGAGTTCTTCTGTGCAGGTTTGGGTGAGATTATTCACTCATCCCACCTTGTTTCTACCCAGACCTTCTCTCACTATGGCAGGTTTTTGGCAAAAGGAGAAAATTGCTCAAGCCACTTAGCAATTATTTCATTCATTGATGACAATCTTTTTAATGTTATACACAGAGCTACAAGAAGATAATTCCCCACTAATTCAGATGCACTTTTTAAAAGAAAATTTTTTTTGGCTAGGCAATGGGGTCAAGTGACTTGTCCTGGGTCACACACCTAGTAAGTGTTATGTGTCTGAGGCCAGATTTAAACTCAGGTCCTCCTGAATGCAGGGCCCATCCTCTATCCACTGCACCACCTAGCTGCCCCTTCCACTTTTCTTTTTAAGAGTATGTATAGAGTGTTTTATTTTTATTTGGATCCCAACATGTATTTCACATGGATGTCCTCTTCATAAGTAATTTCATGTTTCCTTAATTCACTCTGATATGGGAAATAATTATCATTCAAGAGATGTTTATGAAATGTCTTATTTATGGAAGGGATGTTGAGAGATACGAAGGTATGGGTCAGCACATATAATTTGCCCTGCTCAACAGATTGCCTCTTACCTCTAGGATAGTAGATTGATGCCTCTGTTTGACACTGAAATCCCTTCCCAATCACCTTTCTAGACTTAGTACACATTACTTTCACACTTACTGCCTTCCAGTCAAACTGACGTTCTTTTTGTTCCTCACATATAACATTGCCTTTCCAATCTGTGTTTTTGCACAAGCTATCCAATACCTAATTGTGTCTCCTTTTCTCTACGTGGGTTAGGAAAGGTAACAAAATCAGGACTTGATTGGACTAGGAATGGGGCGAGGTTCAAGCTATACCTCCCTTGATGCACCATCCTGGTGACCTCTGGCTGTATTGATATGGCTTCCTCATGGTATAGTCATATAAAAAGGTACCCCTCTGAAGGTCAAGCCCCTCCAACTTAGTTGATGTCTGAAGTCCAGCTGTGAGTAACTACACCCTGCCTTGCTGACCAGATGCATTTCCAAAATGGAGACAAAGGGGATCAGGCTATAGAAGCTAAGTGTCACTGTATATCCTTCATTCGTATCTTTATTACATTAGGGCAAAATAAATCTCCTTTTCTGCACTGTTTAATGGCTTATGAGTACCTCATGTCATCTCACATCAAACCCTAACCAACAGCATCCACTCATCAAGACCACTCCAAACAAGGGTCATCCCTCCCATGGCACTGCTTCCACAGTTAATAATTGTCTTAGCTGAGGACAGGTAGTTATTAGAATCATGGATGAAACTATCCACTTAATGTGTCCTTGCCTAGGTTGTCATATTTTATTTCTTATTCAATAGGAATTGGGGACCTTCTAATGTTAGGCCACCAGGTGGTTAGAAGACTAGTCCATCCACACATTGTAAAGATAATTATGGTCCCCCCACAGAAGAAAACAGTAAATAGGAAGAGACTGAAGATCAGAGATGAGGAAGGGAGGTGTGGTGATTATAGGAGCAATCTTCTGGAGAAGATAAGACAAGACAGAAGGATTGGCCTTGGTGAGAGGTCATCTCTTCATGAGAAATTAGAGTAAAAAGAAAGGTAATTGTGGATAATGTCAAGAGGTGCCCAGATGTAGAAAAGGAGAGGGGGAAAGAAGGTCCCACAGTGAGTGGTTTCTATTTCTCAGTAGCATATGAGAATAAGGGTCTTAGCAGACAGTGTAAGGGAAGGAGATAGTGTGGGAGGCTTAAGGAGAGAAGGTAAAGTTTGGAATAGCCTCTGGAGGGAATGGTATAGAAAATTTATTAGAGAAGACTAAAAGGTTTACCTTGCTGTAAAGAGGGAACAGTTGAAAGTAGATAGCATAAATTAGTTGGGTTACATGGTCCTCTAGTTCCATAAAGCAACACATGAAAGGAGTAGAAGAGGCAGATGGTGTGAGTGATTAAGGGTTGGGGTTCATCAAGGAACACCCAGGGATAAGAGGGGATACTATAGAGCTGGATTAATTTACTATAGGTTTGAGATTGGAGCAAGAAAAAGAAGTTTAAGAAAGTTGGCAGTCAGAGATAGTGTAGGGGAATGGAGTATTCTGAGTTGCCAGTGAGGTCAAAGAATAATTTTAGGCAGAGTAAGGCATATAGAAAGACGGAACAGTAGGAGGTTACAATCTGATGAAAGAGTCTCCAAGCTGTTGACCCTAGAAATGGAATAACCTGTGAATGATGGTGAGATCAAGAGTCTATATATAACTAGCTGAGGTGGAATGAAATTGTGGGAGTGGAGGAAGCTAGGGAAATGTGATGTTAGGGCATCTGAGGTGACATTGACACATACTTTAAAGTTCCTGAGTACGAGGACAGGAGTTAGGGCATACAGGAAGGCTACGAGTCAGACACAATGGGAGATGCAATTAGAACTAAAGTGAGCTATCGGGTTGAGGTGGCTGCAGATAACAGAATGGACAGTGGGCACTGGGTGAGGAGGCTGGCTTGCTTTTAGACACCTCACTCAGCATCACAGAAATTTGGAAGTAATATGGGAGATGAATCCAGGTGTAAGCTTGATCCCAGCAAGTAAGCAAGCATCAGAATGATGGTAATTACGTAGGGTGCTCTATGTTATGTTGTCTACACTCCTCTCTTGGGAAATAGTCTAGACCAGAGGTGGGGAACCTGCAGCCTCGAGGCCACATGTGGCCCTCTAGGTCCTCAAGTGCAGCCTTTTGACTGAATCCAAACTTCACAGAAAAATCCCCTTAGAAAAAGGATTTGTTGTGGAAAACTCTGACTCAGTTGAAAGGCCACACCCAAGGACCTAGAAGGCCACATGTGGCCTCAAGGCTGCAGGTTCCCCACCCCTGATACACAAGGGGTTATATTCTCTATGAGGTAGAGATCTTCACAGAAGAGGGAGTATCATATGAGCAACAGGCAGAAGGCCTGTCCTGGCACACTCTTCGGAAAAGGGAATGAGTACAATAGATTTTTAAAAATATATACTTTTCCTGTATTTTTATGCATTCTTGTGAGGCCTTTGTGGTTTATATATTTACTTTAGTGAGTGAAATAAAAACCATCACATACTTGACACCTGTATTATATATTAAGAACCTTTATCAGGAAATAACATATTACCAATGAAGAAGAGATTGTGTAGCTGAGATAATCATCTCTCTCTCTTTCCACCTGCTATTTGTTCATTATTCACTCTCATTCCAGGTTCTCAGGTCATTCAGGGGTTATGTTCTGATAGTTTCTTATTAATTTCTAAAATTGTAATATTTTTCATATTAATTGATGGGTTATATCTGAGTCTCTGCTCAGGTTTATTAAATATTATTTGTTTAATAAACTAGAGAAGCCACTTTTCCCATAAGTTTTTGCTCATCTCTCTGTAAATATGAAATCTCTTCATCTCAGTGGATGAAATAACCAAGGTTACTGACTATACTACTTATCAACAGTACAACAAACAATAAAACAAAGACATAATTATTTTCAATAAATCACCTTTGAGAAAGATCACAGCCCAAGTCACTTTGAACCGTCACTGTAACTTCTATCTTCTTAGTTCTGGAAACATCCCAATTCCCTTGGGATGCCAGTTAAAGTCTCTTCTCTTCATGTTTCTTCGTAAGAGAACTGTCAAACTTAGCTCTCTCTCAGGACATGAGTCCCCTTAATCCTTTTTCTTTGCCCTCTCTTCAAATGTCACAATTAATAGTTTCTCCAGAATGTCAACTAAACTCTCAGCCTACTACTCACAGACTCCTGAAACTGTCACTGCAAAATTCCATTGTCTCTTAAAGGGGCAGCAACTACATCTATACTCTGTAGAAGAATATATCAAAGCTGGTTTTACATTCATATTTAAGGAAAACTAAATGGGAGCCATATCTACATTTTAAAAAATATTTCCCTCGAGTTTTTACTTCAGGACAATAATATAAATATAAATAAATTGATCCTTCTGGTGTTAGACTTCATGAGGTTGAATCCAATTCATATGATACTCAAATTCCTTGGGCTGCTGAGATATGGGGTACACTGCTCTAGTGTTTTGGACTAGGCTCCATCCTTCGACCTTCACTTACTTCTGGGGCTGCCTTTTGGGTTGCTGAGTTCAAGCTATTTAGCCTGAAGAAGAGTTTGGGCATAACACCCTTCATGACTAGGGTTGGAACAATTATGATGAGTTGGCCATTACAATGGCTCCAGGGTAGTGATGTCAAGCCTGCTCACTCAATGGGCAGACAATGACCAAATGGAGAGGCTCAGCTTGGCACCCTGGCATGCCCCCCATGCCAGCCCAGCCATACTGTGTGCCCCTGATTCAAAGTCTGGCCCCACACTACTAGAGTAGTCAGAGTTTTCCAAACTAGGGGCTAACCAAAGGAGTGTCCGAAATTATTGAATGTCTTCAAATACAACTCCCACATAGCCACATCCATGATTTTCATTGAAAACAAAGTTCAAATCAAGCAACAACTCTAAGGAAGACCTTGAATGAACTTCAAATGGTGATGAATGCAGCAGAGCGATTGCTTAATGTGGCATTTAATAAGTGATTATACATGGGTCACAAGCTTTACTCCGTCAGAGAAATGGTGCTATTTACAGCTACTGATATGATAAGGTTGTTGAATCATCTTCAAAGTAACTCTAATGGTTCAATTTATAGGTTATACCTTGGGAAATGTTACCCATATGTAGGAAGATTTTGTGATTAAAAAATTAAATCTTCACAACCTAAGTTCTGAAGACCGGAGGCCTCGGTCTCTGTCACAGGCACAACCCATTTGTGAAAGTCACTAACACCCACTCAAATTATCTAAGTGAACATGACACAGGGTATATCACTTTCATTTAGCAATAGAAGGCTCCTGTGCCCTCTCCATCTTACATTTTACATTACCCAGCTCATAATAGGCAATTCTGGATGAAGAGAAATTGTATCACCTGTGTCATCTCTTTGGTAGCTCTACGGTCCACTAACAGGGGACAGCCACTTTGGGGAGCTTGAGGCTCCAGATGCCTAACAGTCCCCTTATCTGGCCATTGCTAATTTTCAACTAAAGGCTCAACTCAGTCTTGTATTTATGGACAAAGATCTCATAAAACATGAGCCCTAGATGGGTCACTTTAGATTATAAGCTCCTTGAGGCCAGGGACTGTCTTTCTTTCCCTTATTTATATCTCCCCCTCTTAGCACAGAGCCTGGCATGTAGTAGGAGCTTAATAATTGTTCATTGAATTGAATTGAATTGAACTGTAGCTCTTCCAGGACCGTAACTTTTTCCAGACTCCCTCCACTTAAAAAAGAGAAAACCTGTTCATGACCCAGGATGTGGGGACCATCAGGACACTCAGGTGGGGAATGTGAGTTCTCCAAACCCCAAAATGTCCAATAAGTTTCTAGGTTTCCTTTGTACATGTAAGTAGCTCAGTTCCTCACTTCTCCTTACAATCTGGCTTCTGACCTCACCATTTCACCAAAACTGCTCTCTCCAAAGTTACTAATGATCTCTTAATTGCCCAGTCCAATGGCCTTTTCATCATTCGAATTCTCCTCACCTTCTCTGCAGGCTTTGACACTGTTGATCACCCTTTCAACTCCTTGATACTCTCTTCCCTCTAGATTTTCAGGGTACCACTCTCTCCTAGTTCTCCTATCTATCTAATTGTGCCTTGGTTTCCTTTATTGGATATTTCATGTAGATAATAAATTCCAACCATAGGTGTCTCATAAGGTTCTATCTGAGCCCTTTTCTCTTCTCTCTTTATATTGCTTCACTTGGCAATTTTATCAGCTCTTATGGATTTAGTTAGCATCTTTATGCTGACGATTCTCAAATCTACTTTTCCTGCCCTAACCTCTCTGCTGACCTCCAATCTCATATCTCCAACTGTCTTTCAGACATCTCCAACTGGAAGTCTAGTAGATATCTTAAATTTAACATATCCAAAACTCATTATCTTTTCTCTTAAACCCTCCCTACCTTCCATATTACTGTTGAAGACAGTAACACCTCCCAGTGCCTTAGTCTTGCAACCTAGATGTCATTCTTGACTTCTCACTACCTTCCCTCCCCCCACCCCATCCAATCTTTTGCCAATGCCTGTCAATTTCAACTTTGCAACATCTCTCAAATATGCCCCCTTTGTCTCCTCTGATAGGGACACTTCTCTGGTTCCGTCCCTTATCACCTCAGACCTGGATTATTTCAATAGCCTGCTGGCAGCTTTGCCTGACTCTAGTTTTTCACCACTCCGATGCAACCTCCATTCAGCCACTGAAGTGATTTTTTTTCTGAAGTGCAGCTCTGACCATGTTATCCCCCTACTCAGTAAACTCTAGTGACTCCCTATCACTTCCACAATAAAATGCAAAATCCTATATTTCACATTTAAAATTCTTCATAAGGAAGCTAGGAGGCATAATAAGGAGGGAGAGAGTCTCAGGAATGAGGGACAGCCAGAGAAAGTGCCTAAGGTTGGGAGATAGTGTGTCGTGTTCAAGGAACAGCAAGATCAGTGGTACTGAATCTCAGAGCACACGGTAGAGTGCAAGTTATAAAAAGAAGACTGGAAGGGTAGGGAAGGGCAAAGTAATGGAGGACTTTAAAAGCCAAAAGAGCATTTTATATTTTATCCTGAAATCAATAGGGAGATGCCGAGTTAATTGAATAGAAGAGTGATATGGTCACAGACCTGTGCTATAGGGTGATCAATTTGACAGCTGAGTGGAGAGTAGAAAGGAGTACAGAGAGACTTGAGGCAGGGAGACTAACTAGCAGGTTACTGAAGTAGTCCAGACATGAGGTGATGAGGGCCTGTACCAGGCTGGTAGCAGTGTCAGAAGAGAAAAGGGCACATATATGCGAGGTATTGTGGAGATAGAAATGATAGGCCTTGGCAAGTGATTGGATATTGGGAATGATAGTTGAGGATGACACATAAATTATGAACCTGAGTAACTGGGAGGATGGTGGTTCTCCAAGTAATAGGGAAGATGGAAAGATGGCAAGATTTGGAGAAAAAAGAGTGAATTCATTTTTGGACATGTTGAGTTTAAGATGTCTACAAGACATCCAGTTCAAGAAGTCCAATAGACACTTGGAGAAGTCAGACTGGAGGTCAGGAGACAGGGTACACTTGAACAAATAAGTCTGAGAATCATCAGCATAGAGAGGAGAGTTGAATCCATGGGAGCATTTACTTTTCCCTGAGTTTCCTAGGGCATGAAGAGTCTCCAAAGTGGTGACAGACTAACTGTTTTTTGGCAAGAGTTCACTGTAGTCATTCTGAAAAGATTTCCAAAATGCGTCAAGAGCAGAAGAAGAGGAGCCATTCTAATGAGTTATCTTAACCTCTCAGATGTCACATTTGGACGATGTGTGAAGTTCAGCCTTTTGCTTCTGGTTTTTCCTAAGACACACTTTTCAAGTGTCGTTTTCACTTTCATCTTCTGTGAAATTGATGGAATGTTGTCATAATCCTGGTATGCTCTGAAATGGCAGCACCTTTGACTCATTGCCCAAGCCTTGGAATTTGCCCTCCTTAGTAACTCACCTTTCCCTGTGATGTGATTATGTCCCTTGAAGATTAAGTGTGACTTCGTGTTCCACTCTTTTCCTTTTAACAGTAGACTTGGTTTAGAATCTTTGTCTCTGAAACTTTCTTGGCACCTTCCCAGCTCTGCCACACCGACTGGTCCACCCACTCAGAGAGAAGATACTATCTTAAGGCCATATAAGAACACCTCAGCTGTCTTGAAGGACTTTTCTTTGAGTATATGTTGTGGGTGTGAGGAGAGAGTCCTTCTCTCCATGCTTCCAGTTTATTACATGACCTTCTTTGTAAGAAGCTCCATGAATGAGGCACATCCTGGATTATAACTTGGCCCAGGAGTTCAGTAATAGCACTTTTTCACTTAGCACCAAACTTCTGTGTGGTCCCCACAAGGGGAAAAATCTATGTTTCAGCTGAGCAGCAAGGCAAGTACTAAGCTCACAGTCAGGAGCCTCCTTTCTACTCAATAACTTGTCCATTAATGTGCTGTAGACAAGCCACCTCATCTCTTTAGTTCTCGATTTATTCGTCCATTAAATGAAGAGGTTGGACTAAATGAACTTTAGACCTCTTCCACTTCTAACACCATATAGTCTGTAACTTAATGAATGAAAAATATTTATTATGTGACAGACATCGCATGCCAATCTCCAGAGATGTTCTGTTCACTCATGTTTGACTCTTTATGACCCCATTTGGGATTTTCTTGGCTAAAATACTGGAGTGCTTTGCCACTTCCTTCTCCAGATGAGGAACTGAGGCAAATAGAGTTAAGTGACACAGTAAGTAAATGTCTGAGGTCAATTAGAACTCAGGAAGAGAAGTCTTCCTGACTCCAGGCCCACCACCCCATCCCCTGAACCACCTAGCTGCCCAACCTCTATAGATACCAATACAAAAATCAAAGCAACTCCTTCCCTTAAGGGTCTTAAAGTCTGATAGAGAAAGCCAACACAGACCATGGCATGGTAGCCCTGAAGGAATATCACAGGGATGATGAATGGAGTTATAGGACAGTCAACCAATGTTTATTTTCCAAGAATGGATTTAATTATTGTTCCCAGAGCTAGAGGTAGAAGAGATGGAGAAAACTCAGCAATGGTAATATGGCATGAAGATGACCAGGGAACAGCACCTTGGTAGCACTAGGGCAGGGGTATGCTGGAGCCAGCTTCCACTGGCTCACAATGGCTCATAAGAGCCAATTGTTAAACTTTCTTTGTCAACATTCACACCTTGGAAATTGGCAGACACTATGAATAAAGCTCTGATTTACTGTCTCATTGATTGTCTAGACAAGAAAGCGATAGGCAAAATGTTAATTATGCAAGTTAAACTTAAAAGTGTTGTGAGTGTACATTTTCCCCCTAGAGAGCTCATTGTTTTATCGGCACACCACTAAACTGAAGTCAAGGCTAGTAATATTGAACCGTTTGCCAATCTGAAGTCTGGAGTCCCAAGAGATGGAGATTTGGAGGACAGGTGGAAATGGCAGCTGGAGTCTGCATCACAGCCCCTGTATCTGTTCTTTAGAGAGAAATGTAGTAAAAGTCCTAGTGTCTGCCCAACTGTAACAATGCTCTCTTTCACTCACAACAGAAATGAGGTTGTTTATTTTTATCCTTTATGTCTCCGGAAATGGGCGTGGCCTGGGATGTAGGAGTGGGTTAAGGTGGAACAGCCAAGGGAGAAGCTCTCTAGCAGTTACACTGAGGCTGTGTCTGCACACCTAACTGGCATTTGAGTTGGTCAATAAATCTGTCCACCTAGTAAAAACAAAAACCCATTGTGACTTTCAACATAGATTTAATTGTCTTAGCAATGGAATTGGAGGATGAGAAAGCTACCTTATGGCTGGAGGAGGAAATACGTCATTTGATTGGGAAGATTGTGTGTGATCTAAAAAGACTAATGTAGATGCATAGAACACTCATCAACCAGCCTAGATTTCTAAAAGACACATATGAAAGATAAAAGCCAGGATAGATAATGGAATATAAATACAAAAAGGGATGCAGCATGGAAAGAATATTATGGAGAATGCCAAAGCTCAGGAGGACCAAAGGCTGACAGGGAAAGCTAAGAGTAACAAAGGATGTGGAATTTTTTTAATAAGCTATTTCAGGTAAAGGAAAGCTCAAAGAAGGGATAGGACTGATCCTCAGGGTGGACAAAACAATGAAAAATATCAGAGGAGTGAAGGCATATCTGCCTAACATGATCGCGCTTTGGGCTGGCGTTACCATTGCCCCAATTAAGTCTAGATTACTACATATAAATTAGAATATGGAAATGCTACAAGGATGGTGGGCATAGTAAGAACTTAACTAGGTGAACGATTGAAAGAAGAGGAGGAGGAGAGAAGTCTTGAAAAAAACATTAAATAGATCCAATGGAGACTGGCTAGTAGGGACCCAAACCTTCAAGCATTAATTGTCTGCTCTTCCTGATAGCAACCTATTTGCATGCTTGGGGAGCTGGCTTTCAGAAAAGTGGAATTGAATGCCTTACACTCAATTTCAAAGCCCTCATAGGAATACCATGCCTATTTTCTGTTGGTTTACGGTAGGCTGAAAGAAAGCCTTTTAATTGGCTGCTGAATTGTATCTGAGTGTGCCCACAAAATGCACCAGTAGGCTCCTCTCTCTTTCCTTTTTGCTATCCATGAAACCTAAGGATCATGTTGAGCTCCAGGGGGCTGGATGTTGGGGAGAACAAGGGGGGAAAGGTGAGGGAGATAGCCTTCCTTTCCCTACTTGCCTTCTAGTGAGTATGTGGCTTCCTAGGCAAGCTTGTGTGAGATACAGGAATCAGAAATGGATTCAGAAATAGCTTGTGTGGAAAAAGAGCTGAGGACGAAGGGGTTAGTGGACTGCAAGCTAGAGATGATTCCATAGAGGGATGGTAGGGCAGCCAAGAGAGTTAATGCAAACTTACGCTGCTTTAAGACAGACGGTATCCAGGATTAAAGAAATTATAGTCCTCATCTGCTCTGACCAGGTCTGACCATATCTCAAGTATTGTGCTCAATATGGAGCACCACCTCTTAGTGTAAAACCCCACTTTTAGGTCACCCCTAAATTCCTTCCCATATGTAATTTTTCATACTGAGTTATCATATTGGTAATCTAGCAGCATATTTGTATGTTTCGTTACTAATTAAGAAAATTGGAACATCTCTTAACTGAGTCCCCATTTTTGTTAATCAATTAGTATCTAATAAATATAGAAAAACATTTCTTAATAGTAGTTACTTATCTTCATATATTAAATCCCTGGATCTCCTAAAATTAAATAAATATTAAAATTACTGAATAAGAATATAATTCAAATTATTGATTATTATATTGTAGATCACTAATTATTAACACTATTAATTGATATCACTATTAATAATGTGAACATTATTAAAGATAAGAATCAATAAAATCAATAAAACAATCATTAAAATATTGGTAATTATATATAATATTTTGGGCTTTAGGGAAGAGTTATTTTTAGGAAGGATGTGTGTGTATGTGTGTGTGTGTGTGTGTGTGTGTGTGTGTGTGTGTGTGTTATACCATTCTGGCTGCTCTCTGGAAATTTAAAAATACATATATGTCTGTGTGTACATATATACACCATGTGCACATATGTGTGTACATACACATATATACAGATATATGTGTGCATACATGTTATACATACATACATATATATGTGTACACACACACATATATATCAATCATTTTAGTCATGTTCAACTCTTTGTGACTTAATTTTGGGGTTTTCTTGGCAAAGACACCAGATACTGGATATTTCCTTCTCCAGCTCATTTTACAGAAGAGGAAACTGAGGCAAATAGGGTTAAGTGACTTGCCCAGGGTCACACAGCTAGTAAATGTCTGAGGCCAAATTTGAACTCATGAGGATGAGTCTTCCTGATGCCAAGTCCAATGCTCCATGTAATTCACTACCCAGCTGCCCTAATTAGGTTTTTTAGAATTTTTTTAAAGTTGATTCTATGACTCTTTCCTTATTTTTTCCTTTTGTAAAAATCTTGTTAAATACTAGCTAGGTTCAAGGTTAAAAAATAGTGTGTCATAGTGAATTGGGGGCCAGCTTTGGAGCAGGGAAAAATATGGTTCAAACCCCACCTCTGACACAAGTGTTTCTGGATGGTCCATTTCTCCTTGAAGTACATTTCCTATGCACTGAAAGTCTGATGGGTATCAATTACCCACCACTAAAATGTTAGCTCCCTGAGGCCAGGGGCCTCTTAGCATACATGGTGTCTGACAAATAGGAAGTATTTAATAAATGCTGATTGACTGACTGAGTGACTATTGTAGCTCCCAGAAAGAAAAGTGTTAATAACGTATAGAACTTGTGTTCTATTTAGAATTAATTTTATAATTCATTAGTGCCTTCCTCAGTGATTTACATAGGGCATCCAGTTTTAAGCTTTAAGAGCCTGAACCTCTACTAAGACTTTTGGGATAATCTGTATACAGTAGGGATTTAATAAGTGTTTGTTGGATTTTGACTTGAATTAGCCTTTGAATGTAGTGAAAAGGAAATCTGAGTTCAGTGAAATGAATTTAATGTTTGGGTTTGGTTTTGCAATGTGTTTTCTTTGCAAATTGTGTCAAGTAAAAATGAGAATTTTACATTGTATGAGAATGTAGATGCATTGGAAATATAGCCAGTGTATTAGAAATGGAAGAAGTAGCATTGAGTTCCCAAGGTGTGATGATCTTGGCTGAATCCTTCATATATCGGTATAAATCTTCCCAAACCGCTGGTGAGCATACAGCCACACTGACATACATAAAGTCCCAGTGGGTCAGATCTGGTGAACTTTCTGTCTTTCTGTGGCCCATTGCTCTCACGTCTGTCTGCCACTTGCTATTATCTCCAACTCTTCCTAAGCAAAACACCCCAAAAGCAAACCAGTCCCTTCTGCCTGTCTTCAGCCTTCTCTCCCTACAAGGCTTGTGGAATCTCATGGTAAAATCTTTACAATCTAGGTAAGCTCTGAGTATACCGTCTCATGTTACTCAATTAGCTTGGCACAGTTTTAAAGAATTAAACACTCTCTTTCCAGGCAACTCCTTGTTTTCACTCCCTTTCCAGTTAGTGGGCCCCTCCTCTAGCCCCAACCCCCTGGGGACATGTTCTTTCTTGCTTGTTTAATCTTCTTCTAAGGCTGACTACTGTCTTTTAGCGTCTTAGATCTCTGAAGAAGTAGAGTCTTGGTGTGTGGGGGTCCCAGGTTTAGACCATGTGGCCTTGGGCCAAACAGTTCTCCCATAGCCATATGGCACATCACCTAGTCCAGAGTCCTTGGGCTCTGCCAGTAGGAATCCTTTCAATAACCCTTCTCTTGCCTCTGGGTATTTGCCCTTTAGGGTTCCCAGAACAGAATCTCCTAATTTAAGCATCACCTCTTGAGTCTCCCCCAAATCTAGCTCTTCTCCTCTCTTCTATCCCTGCTCTTAATCCAGTTATCCCCCTATCATAGTGGGTAGGGGCACAGCATCCCCAAGATCTGGAAATCCCTGTAAAAGTTGGCCTTGCCTTCATACCAGAGAAGAAGTCTAAATTATTATGGTATTAAAAGATAAAACATGTTGATATTATGCAATATTGTACATACATTTTGTGTATTTCTGAATTTCTAAACTTTTTCTATGTCATCTGCTGGCCTTTGTGTGTTGTCTGCGGCTTCCACAAAACTCCCCCCAAATTCCCATTTAATTTCTTACGCTGACCCGTGATATATCAAAACCAAGAGGGGGAAAGTCAGGATGTGGAAGGAATAACTGTACTTCCTTAAAAACAGGACCTGTCTCCAGTTCATCCACTCTGGATCACACCATATTGAATAGAGATTTGTGTTGTTTTTTTGTGAGGCAATTGGGGTTAAGTGACTTGCCCAGCATCACACAGCTTGAAGATTTTCTTAAATTAAAACAAACATACTCTTAAGACCCTTTTCTAGGACTCCCTAAAGTTCCTTATTTCTTGGAATCTCTCAAACCTGGAGCTTCCACCATTTTACTCATGGAACAGCACATTCCTCCCCCAGGCCAGAATTTCTTTTTCATCTACTGTAGCTATCAATCGGTCAATCAAAAACCACGTATAAAACATTGGCTATGTGCAAGGTACTGTGTTAAGCAGTGTGGATGTAAAGACAAGGATGAAGCAGTCCCTGCCTTCATCCAGCTTCCATTCCAATGGGGGAGAAAGCATACACAAAACACGGACACAAGTTACCTTAGCAGTGTCAGTAAGAACAATTAGGGGGACTTATAGCATCAGCAGAAAAGGAGGAAAGATGGGACAGCTAGGTGGTGCAGTGGATAGAGCTCTAGCCTTGGAGTCAGAAGGACCTGAGTTCAAATCCAGTCTCAGACACTTGACCCTTACTAGCTGTGTGACCCTGGGCAAGTCACTTAACCCTGATTGCCTTACCAAAAAAGAAAAAGAAAAGAAGAAAGTCAGCCAGACTCACCAGAACCCACCAGACAGTAAACAACTAGAAATGCAGATGGAGAGTAGGGATGGTAGGTAAGAAAGAGAAGAGAAAAGTGAATAAAGGGATGGAAACATTCTTTCAATGTGACACATATGAAATAAATCTTGAAGGCAATCAGGAAACATCAGCACATTGCATTACAAATGCATATGATGTCAGACATTGTATTATAGCTCAATTCCCAGTATCCAATCCAGCTAAACTCTCAAATCTGCTCTTTGTCTAGGAAATGGGCCTTTTTTTTGGTCTTATTTGTTTGTTTGGTTTTTACCCTTGCTTATTAGAAACTTGGATATGTAAATATCCTGGAGAGGAATGTTGTGTGTCAGAAAGCAAGGGGAAAGACCTCACTCTGAACACAGAAGATGCCATGGAGGCATACTGGTCAGAGCTGGGAGTGAGAAAGCTGAAACTCCACAGGTAGGCAATCTTTTCTTCTCAGTCACGTACTTGATTAAATCTTGACTATCCTGTCCCCATCACCAGCTGTTCCTAAATGAAGCATGAGAAAGACATGCCTTGACCTTTTACCTTTCTATACCCACCTCTGCTTCGAGCCACAGGTGGGCAGCCATTGGAGGTCTCAGAGGCAGGTAAGACTCTTCATAGCTTCAGACAGCACTGGTCCAGCCTTTGGAGGCTCTGCCTTCAGGATACTAGTAACATGAGATTCTCAAACCAGGGGAAAGGGGTGACCATCAAGGGGTGAAACACAGGAGGCCATACAAGATGGACGTTGTGCAGAAAAAGTATGGGTTAGGGTTCTCAGCACTGACTTTTTTTTGGGGGGGAAACTTGTGAAGTCCTTCAAATTTGCTTATTGTAGATGCTTGACTTGTATTCTTTTGGGAGGACTTACAGAATTGGATCAGATTCGTGCAAGCATGAGCAGGCACTTGGGAAGGGAGGATTCTCATGAATACAATCCTAGATGACTATCATCACTGGAGGTCTTCCTTTGGTCTTTTTAATGTTGTAAGAGTAAGTACTGGTATAGGAAGGAGGATATAGGTAGGCAGCTAGGTGGCTCAAGGGATAGAACGCTTCTCTTAGAGTCTGGAATGCCTAAGTTTAAATTTAGCCTCAAACTTTAACTGGTTAGTTAACCCTGGTCAAGTCACTTGATCTCTGTTTGCCTCAGTTTCCTCATCTGCAAAATTGGGATAATAATAGCACCTACTTCTCAGGATTGTTTGAGAATCAAATGAAAAAATATTTGTAAGGTGTCTTGCAAACCTTAAAGCACTATACAAATGTTTTAATAATGTGATATTAATATATAAAATAAAATGCTAATTATTTAAAATGGAATATCTTCCTGTCTGTGTTGATATCCCATTGAGAATAAACACGGGTTGAAGCTAGGGAAGAGAGACAGCAGAGAGTGGCATTGTATGGCCTTGGATTCAGGAAGATATATATGAACAATCAATTCCAAACTTCTTAAGAGAGACCTTGAGAGTATCCTTGTATCATTTCTTCTGACCACCATGTGAGCACTTGCCCTGTGTGAGTTCTCCATGAAACAGTTTTTTGGCAAGCGTAAGTTTGGCATTGAAACAATGTGGCTATCCCATCAGAGTTGCACAGGGTCTGGTATCCAATCCTGCCAGGTGATCTTCAGAATCTTCCAAATGGAAGTGATTCAGTTTCCTGGCATGGCACTGGTATACTGTCCAGGTTTTACAGGCATACAATGAGTGCATGTATGTACATATGCATGTGTGTATGTATGTATGCATGTACACATATAACCAATGTGAGAATTTGTCGTTTTTGCAGCAGGTTTTGTTTTTCTTGTTTTCTCAATAGGGTAGGGGTTGGAGTTTGGAAGTGTTAGAGAATATAGACCTGAAAATGAAAGAAAATTTAATTAAGAAATAAAATTATTCAATATATATAGATATGTGTGTGTGTGTGGAGAGAGAGAGAGAGAGCGAGAGAGAGACAGAGAGAGACAGAGAGAGAGAGAGACAGAGACAGAGAGAGAGAGAGAGAGAGAGAGAGAGAGAGAGAGAGAGAGAAGAGAGAGAGAGAGTTATTGTTGTCATCATCATTGGGTAAATTATTCTCCTAGTACAACTTACTTCAATCTGGATCAGTTCATAAAAAGTCCTCCCAGTTTTCTCTGAAACTATCCATTTTGTTATTTTTTATGGTGCAATAATATTCTAATACATCGCTATACCATAATTGGTTTAGGCATTCCCCAATAGATGGATACCCTCTTAGTTCCCAGGTTGAGGTTATATTTTTATAGTTGCAGGTCTTTTTCCACTTTCTTTAATCTCTTTGGAGGATAGATCTAGTAGTGATATTTCTAGGTCAAAGGGCAGGGATGGTTAAGTGACAGTTTGGGTATAGTCACAAACTGCTTTTCAGAATGACTAGACTGCTTTACAACAATTCATTAGGGTACCTCTTTTCCAGTTGCCCCTCAAACATTTGCCATTTTCCCCTTCTGTCATTTTGACAGTCTGGTGGGTAGGAAGTAGAACCTCATGACTGGCTTTAATTTACAGAATTTTTTTTCACATGGTTGTTGATAGCTTGGATTTTTCTTCCTTTGAAACTGTCTTCATGTCTTTGACCATTTACCTGTTGGGAAATGAAATTAGTCTTATAAATTTGAACCAGTTCATTATATATTGGATATGAGATCTTTATCAGAGAAACTTACTGCAAAGATTTTTTTCTCAGTTATCTGTTTCCCTTCTAAATTTGACTGCACCCTGTGCAAAAGCTTTCCATTTTATGTAATCCAAATTCTACATTTTATCTTCTGTGATTCTCTCCACTCCTGGTTCAGCTATAAATGCTTCCCCTATTGATAATCAAATCAACAAGCATCTATTAATCAATGGCACTGGTAAACTGCCTGGCACTACACTAGGCACCGGGAATACAAGGAAAGGCATAGATAGATAGATAGATAGATAGATAGATAGATAGATATTCATATATATATATATATATTTATATAAAGATAGATAGACATATTTATCTACGTATAGATATATAGCCCCTATTCTCAACAAACTCAAGTCAAATGGGGGAGATGACTTGCAAAAACTGTACAGAAGATAAGATATATACAGGATAAATTGAAGATAATATCAAAAGGGGAGGCACTAGTTTCATGGAGAATCAGACTTCATGTAGAAGGTTGTACTTTAGCCAGGAACTGAAGAAAGCCAAGGAAGCTAAGAAGCAGAGACAAGGAGGGAATAAATTCCAGGTAAAGAAAAAAAAAAACAATGAAAATACCCAGAGCCAAGAGATCGAGTGTCTTTTCTGAGGAACAACAAGGAGGCTCATGTTTCTGGGCTATGGAGTGTGTAGAGGTAAGTTAAGTGTAAGAAAACTGGATAGGTTCAGAGGGAGCGAGTTACACTAGTCTTTGAATGCCAAACAGAGGGTTTTATATTTGATCCTGGAGGTGACAGGTAACCACTGAAGTTTTTTGAGTAGGCAGGTGACATGGTCAGTTCTGCACTTTGTAAAGATTACTCTGAGTCGGGATGAATTGTAGTGGTGAGAGACTTGAGACAGGGAACTTGTTTGGAGAGCCATTGCAATAGTCCAGGCATGAGGTGACAAAAATCTGTACGAGGCTGGTAACAGTTTCAGTGGAGTTAAAGAGCATATACAAGACATGTTCCTAAGCTAGAATGGACAGGGGTTGGCAACAGAGAGTGAGAGTTAAGGATGTAACCTAGGATATGAGCTTAAGTGACTGGGAAAATGGTGTTACCATTGAAAGACATAGGGAAGTTAGGAAGAGGAGAGGTTTGGGGGAGGCTAGGAGAGAGAGATAATGAATTCAATTTTGGGCAATGTTGAATTTGAGGTATCTATGAAACACCTAATTTAAAATGCCTAAGAAGCAGTTGGAAAAATAAGACTAACTTGCTCTTTTAATTTGTAATGGTAATCTACCCATTTGGAGTTTATCTTGGTATGGTGTGCCAATTCAGAAACACGAAGACTAGGATAGGCCTAGCACGTCTTTGGGGGCATTTTCTATGGCCTACTTCTGTGTTATCTCATATCTTCTGGATGGACCATTTATTAATTCTGTGATTTTGGGCACGTCACTGTACCTCCTTTGGTTTCCTATATGTAAAATAAGGTGTGTGGAACTAGGTTATCTCTAAATTCCCTTCAAACTCTAAAGTTTCATGAATGCCACTGAACTCCTATTACTACTTTTGGCAAAATGATGAGGAAGAAGAGGAGGAGAAGGAGGAGGAGGCGGAAAAGAAGAAGAAGAGAAAGAAGAGCAAGAGAAAGAAAGGAGGAGGGGAGAAGGAGGAGGAGGGAGAAGTTCCTTCTACAAGGAAGGTACTGTGGTGTTATAAAAATAAGTTCAAAGATATTCTTCTCACCTTGCTCCCCACTCCCTACTCACCCCCACCCACACACACACATACACACACCAATTTCTCATAGGATGTATTGTAGCTGCAAGCCCTCAACACCCAAGCAGTCTTTCCACCTTCTTGACCCTGAGTGAATCATGAAAGGAACAAAGAGTGCTTCTTCCTTTAGCATCCGTGTTATTGGCATTGGGCACATCCACCCAAGTGTCCTAACTGCTAGTCTGACCCATAATTCAAGGCTTTGCAATAAATTCTGGGAACTGCTGAACTGCAGGAGGAAGTACATTCCTGCACATGAAAAAAATCCGTCTCTTTACAGGCTCGACTATGTAATTCATGTTTCCTAAATTCTGGGCACCTTGACAACTCAGGTTAAACTCTAAGCCTTGCAAGCCAAAATATATATGCATGTGTATATATGTATATAAATACATACAATTATGTATGTATATTCAGTGATTCCCAATAAGCTGTTGACCAATTCTTCAAGCAGGGTGCTGTGCCTTCCACCAGTGGAACTGGAACTTGAGAGGAATTCTTCATTTATTGCCCTCACCATGCCAAGGAAAGGTGTGGCCTTGCTAAAGAAAAGGGCATTGAGTTTATCATCTTGAAGTCATAGACAAATAGAGATCAAAGGAAACTTCTCTGTTATAAAAGTACTCATTAAGCCTTCCCCTGGCTAATTTCAGCAGGGCCCAGTGCTGGGCAACGTGCCTGTTGTGTCTTGTGTAAACATGATGAGACTCAGGAGATTGTAGGGAGGATAGGAAAAACCAGGTGAGAATTCCAAGAGGATATTGACATCTGGTTGGAGTTTGAGAATGACTGGGCAGCAAAGGAATACATTAGGCTGGGAAGAGGGTAGGAAGGAAATCCATAGGTGGTACAGTCATTATTTAGTTTGAAAAGGAGAAAGGATGATGCCAGGTTTATGAGGTCCTCTAGTATATATGTGTACAGATTCCATAGGTCCCCAGAGAGCACAGAGCTGATCGGGTCAATGGGGAGCCCTTCCCCTTCCCCTGAAAAGTTCCCTCCCCTCAGTCTGACTGTGTATCTAGCTGGTCAAGCCATACAGAGGACCCTTCACTCTCAGATCACAATGGAAATCAGGAGGCGCAAAAGGAGTCCAAAAACCATTTGGGACTTTTCGCCCACCCTGCTTCTAATCCTCCTATATATGTTATATCTCCCGATCACAATGTGAACTTCTTGAGAGAAGGTTCTGCCTCCCTTTTCTATTCATATTTCTAGGCTTCCACATTGTACTTGGTATATAACACAAAATTGCACTATAAATATACCCTATAATTATTTGACATAATTGTAGAAATGCTTGCTATAATGATAAGAGAACAAAACAACAAAAGTAACAGTGTGAATGTTGGCTACTGTCCCAACTTTCACTCACAGGTTTTCAGGTTGGGTGCCCAGGGGAATGACTACTTTGTTTCAAGGGGAGGAAGAGTAACCTTTAGGTGTCCATTCCTAGCACTATAGTTCACAAGCCCCCACTGTGTGCTTCCCATTAAGGAGTACCAGACAATTAACTTTTATCAAAAGTGTTTACTCAAATGGCATATCAGGAACAGCAGTTACAAAGTATCTCTCCTATTACTTAGTACTCACTCCCACTAGTGTACTCACAATAGCCATAGGAAGTATGAGCTCAAATTTAGAAGAAAATGGTAGTGAGACACATATGTAGAATAAACGTATGGCAAAGACAACTTAAATTCCTAGTACAACAGAGCATGAAAGTATTTGCTATCTTAGAAGAGTCCTTATGATTTGTTTCCAAAATCTCTTCCTCCTGTTGACTCTCAATTGCTCTGAATCACACTCCTTGAAGCTGTCTCTTCCCTCAGGTGACTGATTCTCTATATCAATGTCCATCTGGAGAGTGCATCTCTCTGCTCCCAGCTGTATATAACATCTCCAGTAGCTCCCCTTCAAAGTTATATGATTGATGGGGGCAGGGAGAGAGAAGTGAGAATTTTCTTACTCCCTCCCAAGTTCTTCTAACATAGGCAATTTCTGACTTGCAATATCTTCAAATCTAGAACTAGAATTATTGAAATTCATCCAAGGCTGAGCTATTTACAATTAGTTTAACACATCAACACCCTCTAATTACATTCTGAGCCTTCCATGACTACATCATCTGAGGTAGAGAGGAGTCCCCTCCCTCACACAGACAACATGATGACATACTTATAAAACTCTGGAGAATAAGTAACAAAATTAATTGAGCCTCTTAATAATTTGAGTAAAATTAAAGAATTCAAAATAAGTCCACAAAATTACAAGCATTTTTATATAATACTAATAAAACCAAACAAGTCTGGATTGAGTCAAAGGGCTACATTTGAGGACCTAGAGGACCACATGTGGTCTCGAGGCCCCAAGTTCCCCATCCCTCCTCTAGACTGTATCCTCATTTTCTCCTCCTTACCTCTAGTATCTGATAATGAAGTAAGTCTTTTCCTTGCTGAAGACAAGCCCTCCACATGGACCCTTCTCTTTTTTTTCTTTTCTTTTTTAGGTAATTTGGGTTAAGTGACTTGCCCAGGGTCACACAGCTAGTAAGTGTCAAGTGTTTGCTCTGAGGCCAAATTTGAACTCAGGTCCTCTTGACTTCAGGGCCAGTGCTCTATCTACTGCACCACCTAGCTGCTCCCACATGAACCCTTGATCCCATCTCCATCTAACCCACCCATAAGATTGTCCCCTTAATCACCCTTTCTTCCTCTCTAGACTTCAATCCTTGCCTATCTACTGTTTCCTTCCTTGCTGCCATTAAACATATTCAAGTTTCCTTCAAAATTTTTCACTGGACCCTATATCCATCCCAATTATCATTGTACATCTCTTCTGCCTTTCTCAGTGAAGTTCCTAGGAAGAGCTGGTGGGACTCACTGCCTTCACTTCTTTTCTTCTCTCTTCAGCCCTTAGAAATCTAGCTCCCATTCTTATCACACGACTAAAACTGGCTTCTCCAAAAGCATGAATAGCCTCTTAATTGCTAAATCTGCTGGTCCTTTCTCTTCTCATCCTTTTTGACATTTTTGCTGCATTTGATATTGTGTGACCCCCTTTCATCTTTCACCCAGCTTTTGGTTTCCAGTCATTTCAGTTGCATCCTACTCTTCATGACCTCATCTGTGGTTTTCTTGGCAAAAATACTGGAGAGTTTTGCCATTTGCTTCTCCAGCTCATTTTACAGAGGAGGAAACTGAGGCAAACAGGTTTAATTGATACAGCTATTAAATGCCCAAGGCCAGATTTGAACTCAGGAAGATGAATCTTCCTGACTCCTGACGCAGCGCTCTAACCACTTCACCACCTAGCTACCCCTTCCAGATCTAGTTAGCAAAGTAATTTTTTCTAAAGTGTAGGTCAAACCATGGCACTGTCAATCCTAACTAAATAAAATCCAGTGATTGCTATTACCTCCAGGGTAAACTATAAATATCTTTGTGTGGCATTGACAATGTTTCACAACCTGTCTCCTTCCTGACTTCCCAGATGTCTTCTATTCTCCTCCCCTCCATGCTCTCAGCAATTCAGCCACACTGTTTCTTTTTCTCATACTAAACACTCTGTGTTTCCCGAGCCCGAAATGGTTATCCTTCTCATCTCAGCCTCTGATAACACCCGGCTTCCTTCAAGCCTCAGCTCAAATGTTACCTTCTGTAGGAGGCCTTGCCTATGAATCCCAGTGGTTGAAGCCTTCCCCTTCTAAGGTTACCTTCCTTCTCCTTGGCATGCATCTTGCACATACCTTGTTATTTACATGATGTCTCTCACAGGAGAATATAAACTTTGTTACCACAGAAATGATTTCTGAACTTCCTTTTGTCCCCAGCATTTAGCACGCTGTCTGGCCAAGATTGAGCACTTCATAAATGCTTGCTGGCTGATTGCTACTGTCTCCTCTCTGGGTTTTGGTGCCTCTGCCCTCTCCTGGTTCCCTTCCTTCTTCTTATTCTCCTTCGTTGGATTGCCTCCATATCCACCCCTGACTGTGAATGTAGCTGACCCTCTTCTCTTCTCTTTAGACCCTCTCTTAGGGAGACCTCATTAGTTGCCATGAGTTTAATTGTCATCTTTATGCAAATGATTCACAGATCTACATCTACAGTCTCAGCCTCTCTCCTGAGCTCCAATCCGCTTCTCAACCACCCATACAGCTCAGACCCTCATCACGCTTCATTTGGACTGGTGAAAAGCCTCCAGATTAGTTTCACTTGCCTCAAGTCCTTCCCAATTGCAATTCATCCTACACACAACTATCTCCTTCAATTCACCCCTTAAATGATTTTCCTTAAGCCCTGATCTTCCTGCTGATAGCACCCCCACTATTCTACCAGCCGCCTAGAGTCACAACCTAAGCTGCTCAGTAGCTCTCACCCACTCCCCACCTATCTCTAATCTGACAAGCTTTGTCAATTTTATGTTGAAAACGCTTCTCCTCTTCATTGTTCACAGTAATATATGAACTTCAGCAACCGTGTTGTTGTTCTTGTTGTTATTGTTCAGTTTTCGGGTGCGTCTGACTCTTTGTGACCCTCTTTGAGGTTTTCTTGGCAAAGATACTAGAATAGTTTGACATTTCCTTTTCCAGCTCCTTTTACAGAGGAGGAAACTGAGGTAAACAATATTCTCTCATCCCACTCCCCATTTATATCTAATCTGCTGCCAAGCCTTGTCAATTTTACATCGAAAACATCTCTCCTAACGCTCCTCTTCTCTCCTCAAACACTGCCACCAGACTGGTTCAGGCCCTCTTCGCCTCATACTTGGATTATTGTAATACGTTGCTAAATGGTCTCTCTCTGAGGCTCTCTCTCCTCCCTTCAGGTCATCTCCTCTCAGCTATCCAAGGGCTCTTTCCAAAGCCCAGGTCTCCCATGCCAGACTCTGGTGGCTCCCAGTTACTTCCAGGATCTAATACAAAATTCAGTTTGGCTTTTAAATCTCTCCAGAGTCTTCTTATACCTTATTTGTCTTCCTTTGCACTCCCAGCATTAAGTTCAGTGCCAGGCACATAGTAGGTGCTTAGTAAATACTTGTTGCCTTGCATGCAGCAAATTGTTATATTTGTTTTTTTTCTTTTTTAATCCATTCTCCCATCCTCTTCCTCTTTCTTTTCTTTTCTTTGTTGCTTTTCTAGGTTATTTGGCTACATGGCCAATCAATAACTTGCATCTCTCTTTTGTTAATGGAAGTATTTAGGGGTATCCATTTTCCCCCAATGACTGCTGTGGCCGCATCCCATAAGTTGCGGTGTGTTATCTCATCCTTGACATTTTTCAAGAAATCATTTATTGTTTCTATTTTTTTATTCTTTGACCCACGTGTTCTTTCAAATGATACTCTTTAGTCTCTAGGGTTGAAGCCTTTCTACAAATGTAACTTGGGTAGGGGTAGTTCTAAGGCATTTACTCTCCTGCCTTTTTTCTCAAGAGCTCCAGATATAATTTTTTATCTCTGGCTCCATTTTCTCCATCTATGTTTGGAGTCTTGGCTAAGTTTCTTGTTTTCAGAGGCTTTACTTATTCTGGGGTACCTCTCTGGCCCTATCTCCAGTGGTGACTCCAGTGGTGACTCCAAGTAGAGGTCACATTCTTGGAAGGGCCCAAAGCAGATGCACTGCTCAGGTGCTCCTCCCATCTGCCAGGACCTACCTCCGCCACCCACTGTGGCTCTGAGACTATAGGGCTGAAATTCCACTGACTGAAGGCCCTCTAGGCTGATGTTGACATGCATTTCAGTTGGGTCCACTCCACATGATCCGATCTGTGGTTTTCTTGGCAAATACATTGGAGTAATTGTCAAATCGTATACTCTTTTCTCTTCTCATTCTTTTTAACATTTTTGCTGCATTTGATACTGTTTGACACCTTTTCATCTTCCACCCAGTTGTTCAGTCATATTTGACTCTTTGTGACCCCATTTGGAGTTTTCTCCCAGACAAAAACAACTCCAGCTCATATACCGGAGAACTGATGTAAACAAGGTTAAGTGACTTGCCCAGGGCCATAGAGCTAGTAAATATCTGAGGCCAGATTTGAACTTAGGAAAATGAGTCTTTCAGACTCCAGGCTCAGCACTCTACCTACTGTGCCACCTAGCTATTTACTGGAGATCTGCTCCTGTTTACTAGACATCCAATTGACTTCAGGCCCTCTGTGGGCATTGCCACACAGGATGCAAGCAGATGTCTGGCTATGTTCTCATATAGTCCTAGGAAGCATGGAATAGCTTCCTAGTATTTTGTTTGGTTTTATCAACATTGTGCCCTCTGATGCCCTTGTCAGTCCTTAATAGGATGTTTGTCAGTGAACCTGGGCTAGGATCTGAGACTTTTCATGTCACCATCCTAATCAGAAGTTTTTAAATACACCAGTCACAGTCTCTCAAAAATTCACTGTACCAAGAGGTAAAATCCTAGTCTCATGCATTGTACTGAGGATTTTGTTGAAGACAAGTATTAGCATCTTGGTGCTCATATGCACCTTTGGGAAAGTATCTTTGCTCATGTCCCTTCTTCTCTCCCTCACTTTAGCACCCATCCACCTAAGGTCCTATTTGCCTCAGCTTCTGGTCTTCTAGCTCTTTAGTCCTCTCTCCAAGACTACTGGATAAACTTGGAAGCCACTGATTCCAATTTCTGCCACAGGGTTAAATTCCCAAACTGGAAACTCCATTTATCTTCCTCACGGCTTCTCTTCTCTGGATGCCTTCTCTCTCTCTCCTTTGCTCACACACCTTTGGCTTATGACTCTATGAGAAAGTACCTTTGTAGTCTGTTGCGTCTTCTTCCAGCCACTATGTACCCCAAATCTGTTGTTGCCAGGATATGTTAGCTCTGCGTCCTACTGTATAACATGTTGCTGTATATTACCGAAAATGACTTACGTGGGAGAAGTGGTACAAAAGCACTCCACTAGGTGCTAGGAATAAAGACAAAATTCAAATAGTTCCAGACTTCATGGAGTTCACATTCTCTCAGGCAGGGCAACATGGACATATATACAAAATACACATAAGGTAATTGATAAATGTCTTTTTTAAAAAAGATGTCAACAGGAAGTTTTCAAAAGAAACCTAAGTTGTTAATAACCACATGAAAAAATTCTCCAAATCACTAATAATTAGATTGATAAAGCAATTCTGAGATTCTACCTCACATTCATTAGATTGAAAAAGATGACAAAAAGGAAAATAATAAGTTGCACTAATGCAGTATTGGCAGAGCTGCGAATTGGTCTGGCCATTCTGAAAAATACTATGAACCTATGACCCCAAATTCATTAAACCATGCACACTCTTTGAGCCAATGATATTACTAGGTATGTACCCAAAGAGATCAAATAAATAGAGGGAAAAACCCATATATACAAAGATATTTATAGCAACTTTTTTCATGGTAGCAAAAAACAAATGACTAAACAAATTACAGCATATTAATGTAATGGGTTCTGATTGCACCATAAGAAATTGTGAAATTCCTAGGAAAATGAGGATATCTCTTTGAACTCACGTGAAGTGAAGTGAGCAGAACTAGAATAATTTTATTTTGTTTAATTATGCATGTTTGTTGTGTGGGTTTTTGTGTTCTTTTTTAATGTTCCATGAAGAAGGACAGTGGGAAGCAGATAAAATAAATACTTGTTAATTGAAAAAAAAATACAATTTGAAAAAGAAAAAGCTGTGTGGAGGATGTGTTAAAAAGGAGACAGAAATGAGTCAGAGAGTTCAATTAGGAGGCTACTGCAGTAACTTAGGTGAGAAGTGATGAGGTTCTGAACAAGGGCGGGAGCCCTGTGGGTAGAGAGAACGGAACAGAGGGAGATGTTATGGAGATAGACACAACTATACGTGGCAATCGATTGACAATGTTGTCATTTAGCATGGTGCTATGGGAAGAGGTAATTTAAAATTATAGGAAGTTTGAGAGCTGCTGTTTGAATCTGAGCTTTCTAACTTACTGTTTAACCTTGGCTAACTTACTTTACCCTTCTGGGTCTGAATTTCTGCCTTTGTAAATTGGAAGAATTGGATTAGATTGATTAATCAACAAAAATTTATTAGGAAAGCCAGCCTCGCTGAATCAGTAAGGCATTCTGAGAGTAAGGAGGCAGTGTGTACCAGGTGACCGAAATTACCTCCACCCTCACCTCCCCTTTGACCCCAATAGAGTCATCCCAGGACCTCAAACTGAAGAACCAAAGGAAATGCAGTTCCTCATCCCCCAAACCAGTGCTACCAAGCCACACCCTGCAGCCATCAGTGAAGGGAGCAAGCCTTATGTAGATGCAACCTGGCAACTGCTTCTGCTGGTTCTGTAACCCCTGACCCCTCAGAAGCCCAAGCTACTGACAACACAGGGGGGATAGGATTCTTGCCACCAACGTCCTTGGTCAGGTCAAATTGTTCAGCATCAGAGACCAATATTTTATCAGCAGAAATGACATCAAAGAAGAGGCATTCCCATCTGCTTTGGGGCTGCGCCCTAAGTACCATGGGACCTTTCCATGTGACTGGCAGCTAAAACCTTCCCTGTTCATTGGCTTCCCCATCGGAATCTGTGCTCCTCAACAGAGGCTGCTTGCTTTTCTGTTTGTATGTCTAGAGTTCAGTACTGTGTAAGAGCCTAATAAATGCTGTTTCATCCATTCATTCACTCATTACATGAATGAATTCCAATTCTATTATCTACTTAACAAGAATGAGAAACAATAGACAACTGGGGTCCTATACTGTTGCATTCAAAGAAAAAAAAAAGGAGGCAGCTTTCAACAGATTGGGTGGATCATCTTGGGAAGATTTATGAAAACGCGTGAAGAAGAACTGTGATGAGGCTTTGATCAGAGTAGGTGATAGTAGTGGCCACATTTATGGAGTCATGAATATCCTGAAAGTCAACTATATCACTTTAAGGAACCTTAGAATCACAGCCAGGGGGTACAGTAGATAGCCCTTTGGACCTGGAGTCAGGAAGCAATTCAAATTCAGCTCCACATACTTATTAGCTGTGAGATCCTGGGCAAGTCACTTAACTTCTGTCTGCCTCAGTTTCCTCATCTGCAAAGTGAGAATAATAATAATATAATAATAGCACCTATTTCACCTGGATTGTTGTCAGGACCAAATGAAATAATATTTATAAAGCACTTTGGAAACATTAAGACACTATACAAACATTACCTGTTTACTATTATTGATTTTTTTTTCTTAAAGGAATTTAGAAAAATGACTTTGTTAACTTTCTGAGCTGGCCCTTTCCTCTAAGTCCCTGTTTATCCCAAATTCTGCTTTGATTTTCCTCCATTTCCTTAATCCCTTAGAAACAAAGAATGTCAAAATTGGAAGAACCATTGATTGATAAAATGCTAGATTTAGAGCTGAAAGGGACATCAGAGACCATCTAAACTAATGTTCTCATTTTACAGATAAGGAAACTGAGGCCCAGAGAGATTAACTGACTGGCCAGAGGTAGCTAGCATCAGATGTGGAATCTGAACTCACATCCTTTGATTCTTAATCCATTGTTCAGAGATCATTAAGCTATAGGTCTATGGTTGGAAAGAACCTCCAAGACCATCAAATTCAACTTCCTCGATTTACAGATAAGAAAAGAGAGATTAAACAATTGGTCCCAGATGACACAAGGGACAGAGTGAAGACCAGAATCAGGTTTCCTGATTCCAAGTTCAACATTCTTTACATTCTGCTCTGCTTTATTACAAATGAAACCAAAACATGCTGAAATTTTGACTGATTTTCAGTGCTTTCAAAAAGCGCTGAAGTGGTTGTGTATGTGTGCACATGTGTTTAAAACTCAATCTGGTGCAAAACGTGGAAGGACAGACAATCTGAAGCTCCTAGGTACTCTGAATTCTTTTCCTCCGTGAGCTAGAAAACGCAATGAAGTATTGAAGATTGGCTAAAGATACTCACAAGTGAAATTCTTGTTGACAGTCTGAGGGGAGAAACCAGGAGCTGGATTTCTGCAGAGACCAGCATTTCCCTAGGCTCCTAGACAATTGAAGTGAGAAGGAAAAGCCTTGGTATCTCCAGCTACTACACATTCTGCTCTTAGGACTGTTTGCCAGCTACCTATTCAGCAGCCCCAACACAGTAAATTCAGGGCTAGCTTTCTAAAACCCTTCATAACCTAGTCCTTTCCTCATCCCTTTCCCAGTGGCACTGATCTCCTTGCTCTTCATTCCATCTCCTGATTCCGTGCATTTCTTCTGGCTTGTGTCCCCATGCTTGGGACTCTATCCTTAAAGGACCGCCATCTGCTGCATGCAGACCTGCAAGGAGGCAGGGTAACACAGCCGCCTGCCCATTTGGCATAGCAGTTCTGTCTCCCATCCACCCCTTAGGTCCAAGCAGGGTAATACTGTGGAATCCAAGAAACAAATTACCTTTTCATAAGGAGAGAGAAGTTGCTGTTTAGGATGCTAGAACAGGTCAGAAGTGGATGTTGCTAGAACCTATCTGAATACTAAGAATACTTTAAGAGCAGTTCTATTGCTAGCATCCATTTTCATATTAGCTTCATTTCACACCCTTCCTCCACCCAGAAATCTATCCCTGGCAACAAAGTGGTTTATTTTTAAGAAAGAAAGAAAAAAAGCAGTTTTGTAAGATCAATCCACGCATCAACTGAGTCTGTTGATGTCTGCAACATTCCACATACATAGCCCCCTATAGAAGAGAACAATCAGTAGTACTGGGGAACATATCCTCAAATGAAAGGCCTAAGGCTGACATGTCAAAAATCCATGGGAGGAAAAGCCATTCAGGGATTTACATGAATGAGTGAATAAACGAATGAAAAGTATTTATGTCCTTCCTGTACATCAAACACTGTGTTAAACTCTGAGGATACAAACAGTAAAGTAAAAACACGCCTATACTCAAAGACAAAACATTCTAATAGGAAGAAAAAATAAGAAGTTTAAGCTGCCAGTCAGATGGAAAGGTCCACTGATTCTTGGCATCTATGGGCAAAGAGGATGTTAATACTTCAGCTAGATTCATGTGCCTGCCCACTTGGGGGCAATTGGTGATAGCAGTGACAGGGACAGAGGAGAGGTCCTTCTTCTCAGTGGGTGCTTTCCTACATGATAGGTGTAGAGGCCAGGCTGGAAGTAAGTATTGCGGTGACTAGTATGGAAATATGTTTTACTTGGTTGCACATCTATAGCCCATATCAAATTGCTTACTGTCTTAGGGAAGGGGAAGGGAAAAGAAGAGGGGAAAATATTGGAACTCAAAATTTTATTTATAAATGAATGTTAAAAGAAACAAAAATTAAAAATAAAATAAGTATTGTAGGGTGGTTTTTTTAGTGGGATATTATTCCCAGGGCTCTTGGGACTCACTCTCTGTAGGTGACAGCTGGTTTAGTCACTACTGGGTTAGCAAAAAGAAATTTCAGAAAGCTCTGTAAGGCTGTGGGAAGTTTTATTTTCCCTCTTTAGAACAAGGATGACTGTTTTTCAGGGCTGTTTCTAGAGATTTGTTTGCTCAGGGCAGAAATGACCCTCAGTGTGGCTGCCAAGCCCTCAGGGTTTATTAAACAGGTTCTGGTCATGGAGGCCTTTTGAAGAACTTGCAGATGGAGCTAAAAATCGCTTGTAATGACACCTGTAGCCTGTAAGGGAAGGAAGTAGGTCCATCACCTAGTGAACAGGATGAGTTCTAAGTGAGGCCTAATCAGAAATGTCTCTGCTGTTGCTAAGCAACGCCAGACCTAAAGACAAGCGATCTTTACTGGATCCCCACAGGGCTTAGGAGCTGGGTGCTGTCTTTCAAAGACTGCTGAGTCGAAGCAGCATTCTCCCTGGCAAGTTGACACAAACAATGACAGAGTTTCTTCTTCACAGACCTGATATAACCACAAATGTGTGACGTTATGGGTATTATTGGTGAAAATGAGTACTATTCCTTTAAATTCTGAAATCAAAGGAGCCCTGAGCCTGCGTTGGAAGGGTGGGGGTGGCAGGCATGCCTTTTGGATATTTAGAAGAGACTACAATCTTAGTAATTTCATGCAGCTTTGTGGGCACAAACATGTACAGGCAAGAATGTATGAAGGCCCTGTGGAACACTGCTCTTCCAGAAGGTGCCAAGTGCCACTGATATTTGTATCTATTGAAACACAACCATAAATAATGGCATCCACCCCCAACAAGCAAACAAATCCAAGCAGAGTCCACTTCATCTGTCTTTGAGCCTCCATCCATCCAGAGAACAATCTGAATTCAGACATGGAAACCTCACATCAAAAAGGAATCCACAATATAAGAATGGGACTTTTGTGAAGCGACTCTCCCTTTCAATGATGAACAAAAATTGCAGATAACTGGAGCAGCTTTAGATGTGATAACAAGGCTGGATAATCAGTGGTTCAGTGGGAAGAGTCGACATTTAACCCTTCCACGTTATCTAGTGTGGTCTATGCCACATACTGCATTCACCATGGAACAGACTGGTCTGCTTTTTGACTGGGTTATCAGTGTGCCCATACCAGATCCATCCAAAACCATCCGGGTCTGACCACTGTGGGCAAGTCCTCTTTGCACAAATATGAACCAAATCATCACATGTGTATCAATTCCAAGGGAAGTTGGCCAGGCTATGCTTGTGCTCATGAAACCCTTCGTACAAGCCCTAACTTTTCATTTCTACTTCTTACAAATGGCTCTCCAAAAGTGGGGAAGAAAAAGAATTTTGTTTTCCATATGCTGGAGACCAGAGGTTCTCAAACGGTGATCCATGGACCTCAAAGGGTCCCTTGAGATCCTTTCAGGATATACCCAAGGTCAAAACTATTTTCATAATAATGCTAAGATGTTGTTTGCCTGTTAAACTATGTCTCACCTTTCCAACTACATATCTTTGTAAGGTTGTATTTTCTTCATATAATTCAACTAAAACAATATAACACATTGAATGCAGAAGTGTGGATGAGAATTCAGCTGTCTTCTATTAACCCAGACATTAAAGAGATTTGCAAAAATATATAAAACAGTGCCACTCTTTCATTATTTTTTTTGTTCTGAAAAACATGGTTACTTTTTATAAAAATATATTCATGTGAAATGGGTCTATTATTTTTTCTTTTAAATGAATTAATGGATATTTTTTAAAATCTATCAGTTTTAATTGCTAATGTTCTAAATATCAATTGATATGTCCCACATAAAGAAACTCTCTGAGATCCTCAATGATTTTTAAGAATGTAAAGGTGTCCTGAGAAACAAAGGTTTGAGAATTATTGATATAGATAAAAGTTTGAGAACAAATCTTATAGTATATAGGAAAGCAGGGTATCAGTATCTGGTAACTACTAATTCACCTCTGACATAGATATGCCTGAGAAAATAGGGAAGACTTATAAGATACTGCACATAACAGTTGTCAGTGACCCTGTGATATAGTCCTCATTATAGTCTTCATCTCTCTTCTCCTCTCCTCCCCTCTTACGTGCTCCTCACCCCTCTCCTCCCCTCTTTCCTCCAGTCCCTTCTGCCCCGTCTCCTCTCCCATGCCCCTCTCTTCTCCTCCTCCTCTTCTCTCTTCTTTCTCTTCCCTCCCCTGCACTCCCTTTTCCCTCCCCTCTACTCCCCTCTCCTCCCGTCTTCCCTCCTGTCCCCTCTCCTTTACCCTCCCCTACCCTCCCCTTCTTGCCTCTCCTCTCCTCTTTCTTTTCCCTTCTCTTCTGTTCTCTTCTCTTCTCTCTCTCACCGCCCCTCTCTTTTCCTCCTCCCTCCCTCCCCTCCCTTCCCCTCTCCTCTCATCTTCTCTCCTCCTCTCCTCTTTTCTCTCTCTCTCTCTCTCTCTCTCTCTCTCTCTCTCTCTCTCTGTCTCTCTCTCTCTGTCTCTCTCTCTCTCTGTCTCTCTCTCTCTGTCTCTCTCTCTCTGTCTCTCTCTCTGTCTCTCTCTCTCTCTCTCTCTCTCTCTCTCTCTCTCTCTCTCTCTCAACTTCATCAGCTTTCATGAGTTTAACTATCACCTCTATGCAGGTGACTGTTACATCTGTATACGCAGGCTTTCCCCTTAGTTTCAATCGCACATGACTGTTGGGCTTTTTAAAAGGGATGTCCCAGAGACCACATGTGAAAACTGAACTCCTCTTTTTCCCTAAGTCTTCTCCTTTTCCTGGCTTGTCTCTTTCTGTCAAAGGTGCCATCATCCTTCTAAATCTCCCAGGTTTGTATCTCAGCTTTATCATCAACTCTCATTCTCCCTCACCCTATATATATATTCATTTGTCAAAACTTGTTATTACTTTTTAAAATTTCTTTTTAATTTATGGAATTAATCAAGCATTTTCATAACATAGCATCATAAAAAAGATGATTGCCCATGAAACTGCAAATCTGTTGCATACAACTTGCTATTCCTTTTAAATATATAGTTATCATGTAAATTTTCCCCCTTTTTTCCTTCCTCAAATCTTGCTATTTCTACTTTCAAAACCTCTCCCACTTTTGACCCCTTCTTTTGCCATTTACATAGCTGCCACCTTACTTTCGGCCTCATCATCTCTTACCTGGATTATTGCCCCAGCCTCCTAATTGCTTCTTTCTTCAGGTCTTCAACGGTGGGTATACCTCTACCAAAATGATTTTCTTGAAGTGGAGAACTAACCCTACAGGTCTCCTACTCAGTCATCTTCCCTGGCTTCCTTTTGCCTCCAGGGGAAAATAGAGAAACTCCACCTTTCACCTTTTAAAGCCCTTCACAATCTAATTTCAATCTAACTTTCCAAGCACATTGAACTTTATTCCCTTTGCCCTCACTCTGCTATCCAAACTAGCTTTCTCTGTGTTCATTACCCATCTATGTGCCTCTGTATGGGCCATCTCAAAGGCCTCAAATACAGTCCCTCTTTATCTCTGCCTCATAGAATCCTTCTCTTCCTTTATTTTTTTTATTTTATTTTTTATTATTTTTAGACAGTTGGGGTTAAATGACTTGCCCAGGGTCACACAGCTAGTAAGTATCAAGTGTTTGGTCTGAGGCCAGATTTGAACTCAGGTACTCCTGACTCCGAGGCCGGAACTCTATCTACTGGGCCACCTAGCTGCTCCCTTATTTATTTATTTGTTTGTTTGTTTACTTATTTGTTTATTCATTCATTCATTTGCTTACTCATTTATTTATTTAATTATTTTGCTTCTCTTCCTTTAAGATGCAGCTCTGAGCTCTCAGCTTTTTCTCAGGACGTTCCCCATGTCTGGAACGCTCTGCCTCTTCATCTCTGCCTCTTGCCTTGCCTGCTTGCTTCAAGTCCCAGCTAAAATTCCACCTTCTACAAGAAGCCTTTCTGAATCTCTCCTAATTCTAGTGCCATCCCTCTGTTAATTATTTCCTACTTATCCTATATTTAACTTGCTTGTACGTAGTGGTTTATATGCTGCCTCCTCCGATAGATTGTAAACTCCTTGAGGACAGGGATGATCTTTTTTCCTTTCTTTGTATCAGCAGCACTTATCATAGTGCCTGATATATAATACACACTCAGTGAATGCTTGTTGACTGACTCATTAACTGAAACCTCCTCCTCATTTCCCCAACTCCAGTCCAGGGCCAAAGTTCTTAGTCACCATAACTGCGTTTTGTATTTTTTGTTCTTTCCATTTCCATCTCTGTAGTCATTGTTTTTGAACACAATACTTTTATTTTTTAAGATTCTCATTTACATATTTATACCCATTACATATAGTTTTCTACTTGCTTCACTTTGTATCAGTTCAAATAAGTCTATTCATACTTCTTTGAATTCTTTACATTCATCATTTCTTACTATGCACATTCCTGTTAATACAACTTATTTAGCTATTCCCTAATCAATAAAAATGTAAATAATTCTTCTGTTAGCAATTATAAAAATAATTCCTTTAGCATTTCATTTTAAGTAATTTTCATTTAATAATCATTGATTTATTTTCTAATGCTTAATATTTTATTTTCAAAAGTAAAGAGAATTTCATTGATTGTATGCCTTCATTCAACAAAATATCACAACAAAGCATATGTTAAAATCTAGATGAATTCACCTTTGATCTAGACCAAATAATACCAGTCGTTTAAAAATCAGGTTCATCATTTGACCTATATCAAAGGTGAATTTAGTAAGACTACAGTGTGTGCTTTGTTAGGATGTTTTGTAAGAATGATCTGGTTCGTTCCATTATGTTGTTATTTATTATAGGTAACTTTTAAGCATGTGGTGGGGCACACAAAACAAAACAATATTCTTTAAACATTTCTTAATTCATTTTTAAATTGCCTTTTTTAATTTTTATCAGTATTTATATTAATCAAAAAATCCAGATTTCACTACCTCAGTAATCTGTGATTTCTTCAGTTTACGTACTATTCCATCAATGCAGGTTTTATTTGCCTTTTAGCTCCTTTCCTTCCTGCTCCGCCCAGAATACAGTGGACAGTCTTCAAGAGAACATGTTTCTGAAACAATCCATCGGCTCATTGGCAGGCTCTTAATGATGATTCCCTCCAAACTTGGGTAGGCTAGTCTTCAGGTGAAAGTCATACCCATTCATTACTTGCATTGTATTTGAAGTCTACCTAGCTAGAAGGACCTTGCTAGAGATATAGCCATTAAAAATTCAGGGTTACTATTGTACCTCAATGGAAGATCAGAAGGATACACTAAAAAAACTTTAAATGTAAGACTATAGTAATTAAAACAGCGGAATGAAGTGAGAAAATTTGAACATCTCTTTTCTACCACCTACTGATTGGTGACTGAATATAATACAGGAGAGGACTATGTTTCATATATAGCCCTAACAAGTGAGGACACACTTGAAGCATCTCATCATGATAATTAGCTCAGTTCAAGCCAAGGAACAATGATGTCAATGATGATCCCGAGGGTCCATGTGGTTCTCTCCATTATTATATTTGGAAGTCAATTTTACATACACACACACAAACAGCATGAAAATAATGAAAATTGATTGAGAAAAGTCTGTTGTGGAGGATGAGAAAGTAGAGAAATCCAACAAACAAGTCAATAAGACTTTCTAAATTAAATCATACAAAAAATTAACAGGCTTAATTGAAAAATTCATAAAAATTAATAAAATTTAAAATTTAAATTTTATTTTAATAAAATTAATTTAAAAAATTTTTAAATTAACAGATTTAACTTAGACCCATTCACATTGTCCATCAAGAGTTAATTTCTTTTAGCTGATTTGGTTGACATAAGTTTGAAGACATAAGAATGTTGGCAGTAAAATGTATTTAGCTTTTGACTGTTACTGGCCCATAGACAGGAAGATGGATCTACACAGCGTGCTATGTACTTTGCAATAACCAACACGACTAAATAATTGACAAATATTTACCGTTCTTCTTGCTCTGTTGATAGACTTTGTCGTTGTCATTGTCTTTAACATATCTCACTGGCAATGTCTAATTTAGTTTATTCATCTAAGAAACACCAGCTGCTGTGTGGGATATTGGGAAGATGATTCTACATGCCTTCCAGAATACAAAGAAGAGACAATCCTAGCTCTGAATCTAGAGATACATCTGGGAGTGTAATTAGGCTCAATAAGCTTAAAATTTCACTAAGACTTTTGAGACATCCTGCATAAGAATTTTAAAATCTCTTCCTTTTAAATATATATATTATTTCATTTTAAATATATTCATTGCAAACTACTGTCTGTGAAGTTGGAATGAAAATGAAACAATAAAAATCAAAGGGTATATTTTTCGGTGTATATGTATTTATGTGTGTAAAATGTATATATTATGTGCATTTGTATATTATATATGTACATTTATACATATATATATATATATATATATATATGATAACATGCCTATATGGTAATATGGATATGTGTACATATACTTTTTTAAAGGTTTTTTTTTTTTAATTTGGAAAAATCCACTTCAGAAAGGTAGAAGGGAAGAGTCTGCATTGTTGAGGCTCAAAGCCATGTTTAAAATGTCCAGAACCTCAAAGATTCCTTTTGTTTCACGAAGTTGGAGAAATTCCCCTAACATAGCAAGTTATCCATTTACGCCTTTCTTTCCCACTCAAGATCTTAGCTTAGAAAGGCCAGGGTCTCCCATTGCATCTATGAACTATGTCTTCCCACTGGACCTGAATGACTCTGGAGGAGAGAGTGAGGCTGGTGACTCTGCACAGTTCTGCCTCCCTTAAATCCAATTCACTTGCAAGTCAAGACATCACCCTCCTGAACTCATTGGTCCTCTTCAAGAATGAAGGATTAACAACAATCTTTTCCACTCTCCTGTATCTTTTCTTCTTACCATCACCTTTTGATGCCAGTAGTAGCCATAAACAAATAAGATAGTGCAGTTAAGGATAAGAATCAAGTCTGGGGTGAATAGCAGGTTTACTCCAGGGTCCCAGGTACACACACACATACACACACACACACACACACACGCACACACACACACACACATATGTATATATGTATATATATATTTGCTTTGGCAGTTGGGGTTAAATGACTTGCCCAGGTCACACAGCTAGTAAGTGTCATGTGTCTGAGACTGGATTTGAAATCATATACTCCTGACTCCAAGGCCAGAGCTATATGCCCTGTGCCACTTAGCTGCCTCCAGGTATGTTTTTTAATAAGCCTTTCCAAGATTAACAAAAACAGTTGGGTTTTGAAGTAAAAATATATTCTTTCTTTTCCCCCCATTTTTTGGTCTGGGATCCCTTAGTGTTCAAGAAGGGACAGGGAGGCAGGTGTCTGTCTGGTCAAAGTGCATTCAGTTTATAGATACAGCCTTAGAGAGTTTGCCCTCCTTTCATTTCCACCATTGGCTTCTATTCATCTTCATACACACGAACCCTTTGACTCCTTAAGAAACCACCCCAAGAAACATCCAGATGAATCCTGGCTAATTTTCTTATCTTGCAAGGCTATCTGAAACTCAGCATTCTCTCTCCCTTACCCATTCTGCATACAATTATAAGTAGATGTGCCAAGTATGCTCTACAGATCCAACCATCTGTTCCCTCTAGGCTGTGCCATGTGCCGATGTATCTTATTGTCTAACTTGCAGAATTAGACAATGTAGGCCAATA
Organism: Phascolarctos cinereus; assembly: GCF_003287225.1. Classification (NCBI taxonomy): domain Eukaryota; kingdom Metazoa; phylum Chordata; class Mammalia; order Diprotodontia; family Phascolarctidae; genus Phascolarctos; species Phascolarctos cinereus. Next base: position 18,635,744 of record NW_027556402.1, read on the forward strand.
AAAAGAGCAATGGATTTGGATTACAATATTGAGTAATTCTGTTCCTTGCCAGCTACATGGCTTCACCTCTTTCCTCATCCATAAATGAGGCAGTCAGGCAAGCTGATCACTAGGCCTCTTTCAGCTCTAGTAGACAAGGGGAATGATATAATGTTTACCTAGATTTTAACAAAGCATTTATTTTTTAATATTATTTTTGAAAAAAATTTCAGTTCCAAATTCTTTTTTTCCCTCCAGCCTCTCTCCCATCTTTAGAGAAGACAAGCAATACAATAAATATTGCACATAATAAAGCTTTTAAGAAAGTATCTCACACTGTTGTTGTTATCATTACTGTTGTTTGTCTTTTGTTCTGGAAGAGGACCAATGACATCAGGACAGGGAGTCTTGACTTGCAAATGAATTGGATTTAAGTGAGGCAGGGCTGTGCAAAGTCACCAGCCTCACTTTCTCCTCCACAGCCATCAGAGTCCAGTAGCAAGACATAGGTCAGGATGACTGGTGATGGCTCCCACTATTCTTTTGGAGAAGATGGAAAGATTAGATTAAAAAATAATACAGTTAGATGGTTTCAGAACAAGTTGGATGGTTAGACTCAAAGAGTAGTTGTTAATGGTTCAGTATCAGTGAAGCAGGAGGTCTCTAGTGGAGTACGTGCGAGCTCTCTCCTTGGCCATATGCTATTTGATATTTATATCAATGACTTGGATAAAGGCATAAATAACACATCAAATCAACAGTCATTCATTCAGCACTTACTGTATGCCAAGCATTGTACTGAGTTCTGGACATATAAATACAAGCAAAAAAAAAAAAAAAGACAGTTCCTGCCCTCAAGAAGCTTACTCTCATTTAGGAAAAACTGTATCAAAAATTAAATGCAAGATACATATGATACAATTTCTGGGGGGAGGGTGCAGTCTAATATGTAGGTCAGTTTTTGTCCCTAGAACAGAATGAGGGTACTGGAGGGTACAACGAAAGGATAGAGTAGTGTAGTATAGGATAGAGTAGTATAGTGTAATGTAGTATAGCATACACTATACGGGGTAGTATAGTATGTGGGGATAACATGGAAAGGTCAGAGGACTAAGAAGGGATGGCCAAGGAAAAGGGTTTGGTTTAGACAGCCTAGAACTGAAGAGCACAAGGCTTTTGAGCAGAACCAAAGGGAACAAGACTTTCATGCCATTCGTGGGAGAAGTAGTGATGTTGACATGCTACAGTATCCTAATTTTTTTTAGGATTTAGGAATTTGTTTATCCAAAGTTGGTAGTAGGTGGGTAAGGGGTGTTTGGAGCACTCAGTCTCCACTCCTCAGCAAGTCGGCTCTGTTCCAGGTGCAGAGGGGGAAGAAAAGCAGGGAAGAGGGCAAATCCTGCCTCACGGTCAAGGCATGGGTCCTTGCTGACTGGTTTGCAAAGCTTCTTCTTCATAAAAACCCAATGAGTTGGGTAGTGCAAATATTATTATACCCAGTTCGTGGATGGGCAGACAAGCTCCGAGAGATTAAATGACTTGCCTATGAACACACAGTCAGTTTCTGTGTCAGGATAATATCAAGTCCAGTCCTCAACACACTCCCTGAGGATTATAAATCTGATCTTTTTTTTAAAGGCTTTCTTTAACTTTTAAAAGCAATTCTGTGTTCGCCCCTTTACGAATATGTTATCTCTCTCACGTTCCTTGGTTGCTACATTCCTCACTTAAACAAACAAAAAGATAACTCATTGTTGAGCAAGCAGCCTTTCATTAAATACCAGGTCTAGTACTTAAATAAACAAAGGATTATTTGAAGAGGAGCCAGAGAACGGAGTCTTTATTAATCATAGATTCTCATAACCACATTGATTTATCTCAGGGTTTATTCTTATAAGACTTTGAAAGTCCATTCATAGTTAGACCTAGTAGCTTTTTGTACAGAAGCAAAGGCAAAGTCTACTAGCTTGAAGGGCATGATTTTCTTAGCCTACGTTCTATTTTTTTTTTCAATGAATAATTTGTGGTTGGCCTTCTTCATTTATTCCTAAATAGCCAAATTCTCTATTTCCTGAGGCTCTCCTAGGACTTCATGCATGAGAAGCTCCTAAGAGAAAGAATGAACTTGCAACTCAGGCTAGTTAGATACTAAGACGCCACTGGTGATCTCGTCCATCACATAAACACACTCCATTTTCCTCAATCACATTCTATTCCTCATTACCAATGTCCCCTTTGAGCCATCCTCACTGATGGTCCTCAGATATGCCAGGTCTTTCTGACTCCGGGTTTAGAGCTCTATACACTGTACCACACAACTGCTTCTCACAGCAAACATTTCTTAAGTGTGTACTATGTGCCAAGTATTGTGCTAAGAGCCGATAATATAAGGAAAGGGAAAAACAGTCCTTGCTGTCAAGGAGCTCACAAGTCTAATGGGGGAGACAACATGTAAACAACTATACACAAAAAAGTTGTTGTTATTTGTTTGTTTTTGTGGTTGCTGTTGTTGTATCCTACTCTTCATGACCCCATTTGAGATTTTCATTGCAAAGCTACAAAAGTGGTTCACCATTTCCTTTTCTAGTTCTTTTTACAGGTGAAGAAACTGAGGCAAACAAGATTAAGAGACTTGCCCAAGGTCACATAGATAGTAGGTGTTTGAGGATGGATTTGAACTCAGGGCTTCCTGATTTCAGGCATGAGCTCTATCCACCATAAACAAGATATTTGCAGGGTAAATTGGGGATGGTCTCTCCTAAAAGTGATTGTCTCTTCTAGATAAGATATTAGAACCACATAGGAGAGCTCACAGAGTCCCAGTCAGTTTTTCCTTTCAGTTCCTCTTATAGTCTCCTGAGCCAAGTGGTCCATCCACAAGAGTCTGTTCCCCATTATGTTCAGACCTCAATCCTCTTTCACATAAATCCCAGTCCCAGGGGCCAGAGTATGATCTCAGTAAAATGAAGCCCCTGTTCCTCAGCAAGAGGCCAGTACCTACACAGAGGCAGATCACATGCTTCATGGAATCACCCTTGTCACACTGTCTTTTGAGATCAATTAATTTGGTTGTGATGATTTCTAAATGTACTTTCCTCCAAAATTCTACCTAGGCTCAAGAAACCTGAATCGTTCTCACACTCTTAGCCCCAACCTTAGCTTGGGTTTCTTAAAGGAGTGGTGTATAGATCCCTAAATTTAATCCAGGAGGCTCATCTCAAACTACACCCAAGACATTAACCTGAACTTTAACTTGAAACCCAATGGAATATCCTTGTGGATTTTTTGAACAGCACCAGAACCTGAAAACAATATTTTCTTTTATATAACCTTGAGTGAAATTTAAAAAAAAAACCAAGGGTGGGAGGGTCTAGAGCTTGGTAACACTTCCATATCTGAAAGAGAAGCAACTAAAACAGTCAATCCAATTCATGTGAAGACAATCCACTTTGATGCTAACCAAAAGGATTCTTTGACTACACAGTTAAATTCATTCAGATCAACCTTAACATGGTATGCTACTTTTGGTCCTATCCATTTTGGCCATACTCATATTGGCAAAGCCTTAAATTCTTCACTTGTATCTCATCCACCTCTTAGATCACTCAGGACTCATTTTACCATCCTAAACATTCCTTTCTTCAGAGCCATGACATTCCACACAAATTTATATTTCATAAATTATTTACAAATTATGAAGAAAAAGCCTTTCTTTGCTGTGCAATGTCAGATGTGTGAAGCATTTCAAAGGAAGTGAAGAGATTGTTAACATTGTGTCAGCTTCTGACAGCACACCTCAGAGTGACTTCATGTCCCAGACACAGCTGCAGGACCACAATTGTTCAGACTTCAAAACCCACTACTAATCTCTGTACATTCCGCTGACTAACCCTTCCATCCTTTCATGTTAAAAGCCACGGAGAAAAATCAGACAGTAGCAATACTGAGATAAACAAGTTTGTCTTTAGGGATCTGTACAACGACATATTTTCCCATGAAAGGCTTGGGTATATCCTGAGTATGAAAGCAGTACAGAACACTTTTCTGACTGGACAAATTTTGTTTAATTTTTTACCTTAACTTTAATTCTTTTAAGTAACAAAGATCTTTTTTGTCTCCTCACTGCCCTCCAGCATGAGGGTGGGTAGAAAAAAGAAAAAGGAAACCTTTGTAACAAATATGCAGAGCCAAACAAAACAAATTTCCCTTTGGGGCACATCCCCAAACTCAAGGTCTCATTCTGCTCACTAAGTTCATCTGTCTTTTCTGTCAGCAGGTTTCATCATGGGTCCTCTGATCCATCGTAGCACTGATCAGAGTTCTTACGCTTTCAAAATTGTTTGTTTTTAAAAAGTTGTTGTCATTGTAAAAACTGTTCTGTTCCTGCTACCTTCACTCTGCATCAGTTCATACGAATTTTCGTTGGGCAAATGTTCTGCTTAAGTAACACATAAGAATACTAACAATAGCTAATATTTATATAGTGCTTTCTGTATGCAGAGCACTGTGCTAAGTGCTTTACAATTAGAATCTCAATGGATCCTCACAACAACCCTGGGAGGGAGGTGCTATTTTTATCCTCATTTTATAAATGAGGAAACTGAGGCAAACAGGGGTAAGTGACTTGCCTCGGGGCACACAGCCAGTCAGGATTTGAACTCAGGTATTACTGACTGAAGGACCAGTGCTATATCCACTGTGCCACCTACCTGCCCAGATAGCTGAGGTATGTGGGAGTGGGGGGAGTATTAAGGAAGGGTGCTATTTTTTTAAACAGAAAAATATTAAACAACTTAATATAACTAGATAAAGAAATGACAAAAAAAAACCCTAAAATCAGACAGATGCTCCTAAGGTTCATAGAATTTATGAAATTTTCTGAAGAAATCAAATGGCTAAGGAGCAGAGCACAAACAAAATGAAGACCATGGGACTTAATATCTCAGACACAACACAGGAATCTGTTTTCAACTCTTTCTGTTTGCTAGAGGTAAGTTGCTTTTAGCAGCTAGGTGGCCCAGTGGATAGAGCGCTAGGCTTGGAGCAGAAAGAGTCCTCTTCCAGAGTTAAAATCCGGCCTCAGACACTTAGTAGCTGTGTGACCCTGGGCAAGCCTCTTAACCGTATTTGCCTCAGTTTCCTCATCTGTAAAATGAGCTGGGGAAGGAATTGGCAAACCAGTCCAGTATCTTTGCCAAGAAAACCCCAAATGGAGTCACGAAGAGTAAGACACAATTGAACAAAAAGTTACTTTACCTCTTGCTAGCCATCCATAAAACTCAAACATTTGTGATCCATACTGTTCAAAGAGTTAATTTTGTTCATTGGAAAGATGGTAGAAAATAACAACATTAGAAACTGTCACCTTTCATTCATTTTTCCTAACAGGGAGTACTCTGCTACCAAAACTCCACAACACCAGTAATGATAGCATGGTTTCTTGTTGACTTGGGAATGCCCTATGCAATGCTCATAGCTTTCCTATTTTCTGTATTCTCTGAGCACTGACTGATTGAACAGACACTCTGTGGGATAAAACATATGCTGATAAGTCACCCAGTGCACAACCAACATAGAAATAATTGAAAGTATTTTCTAAAAGATTGACTCTGGACATGGCTGGGATTTAAAAGCAGACATTTTTGTATGTAGTATCGATGACTAAATCTTATTATCCCACTTTAAACCTAGGGTAGCCAGGGGTTGCACAGAGGCTAGCCAGAGGTGCCTAGCTTGTTTCAGCCAACAGCATGTGCTAGCTCAGCATTTGAGTGCTTTGGAGATGACTAAACCCCTGGCTTCTTCCTGCCGACCATGTGTGTGACTCAGCATTTAAGGGGCTTGGTGCTTTGGGGATGATGAAACAATCTCCATATTGGCCACTGCACCAGAAAAGCTGATGACTCAACAGATTATTAAAAATACATTACCTATCCAGGAGCCAAGATGGTGGAGTAAGCAGGAAATTGCCATAACTTGCCCATCTTCACCTCCAAACAACCATAAAATAGCACCCCAAAACAAATCTTGGAACAGCAGGACCAGCAAAAAGATGGGGTGAAACAACCTTTGAGCCCAAGAAACTTGGAAGATCAGTAGGAAAGGTCTGTCTCATTCAGGTAGAGGGAAAGTGCAGCCCAGGATAGGAAGCATATTAGCAAGCCAGCAGCAAGCCCCACCTCAGCAAAGCAGCAGGAAATGCTGAGCCCCCAGGCGGTGTAGCAAACAAACACCAACAAGAGGACCCCTCACATTCATCAGCACAGCCAGGGAAATGGGCAGACTCCAGCTCTGAGAACTGAGTATTTCAGCATAGCCCTGGGCAAATAGGTAGACTACAACAGCCCTGTGAGTGCCCAAGCAAACAGGTAACCACCAGCACAGGGCCCCCACCACTTGCTTCAGTGCAGCCTCAGGCAAACAGGCAGCCTCCAGTGACCACACCATCACATGCTTCAGTGTGTCCCAGGAAAATGCAGAAACACTTCATTGCCCTCAGCACAAGTCAGATACCAGCACTAGGATGCCAACTCAGCACCAGGTAAACTGCCAGACCCCTACAGCTTCCAGCAGCACCAGCCACCCCGACTCCATACCCTCAGTGCAGCATCAGATATGCAGGTCTCCCATAGACCAGATAAACAACCAGGGCCTGCAGCCTCTGGCACAAGAACCCTGAGACAGTGCCCCTTCCAACCTGGGAGAAGAGTTCAAATTTAAAAGACAGGGAAAAGGCCAAAAAAAAAATGAGCAAAAACCACCATAACAAAAAAGAATCTGACCATAGAAAGTTATTCTGGTGACAGGGAAGATCAAAACACAAACTCAGAAAAGGACAACAATGTCAAAACAATTATGGGCAAAACCCCAAAGAAAAATTGGAAGTGGTCTCAAGCCCAGAAAGAATTTGTGGAAGAGCTCAAAGAGGAGCTTAAAAATCATATAACAGGTAGAAGAAAAAATGGGAAAAGAAATCAGAGTAATGGAAGAGAATCATGAACAAAAGAGTCAACAACTTGGGAAAATAAAACAACTGCTTAAAAAGTGAAATTGGCCAAATGGAAAAGGGGATACCAAAAATCCACTGAAGAAAACAATTCCTTAAAAAATAAAATTGGCCAAATAGAAAAGAAAGTACAAAAGCTAACTGAGGAAAACAACTCCTTAAAAATTAGAACTGGGCAAATGGAAGCTAATGAGTCTATGAGACATCAAGAATAAATTTTATAGTTAAAAAAAATCAAAAGAATGAAAAAATAGAAGAAAATGTAAAATACCTCAATGGAAAAGTAATTGACCCAGAAAGTAGATCCAGGGGAGACAATATCAGAATCATCAGACTACCTGGCAGCCATAATCAAAAGGAGAAGCTGGAAAGCATCTTTCCAGAAATTCTCAAAAAAAAAAAAACTGCCCTGATATTCTGGAACCAGAAGGCAAAATAAGCATTGAAAGAATCCACTGATCCCCTCAGGAAAGCGATCCCAAAATAAAAACTCCAAGGAATATTATAGCCAAATTTCAGAACTTTCAGGTCAAGGGAAAAAATGCTGCAAATGGCCAGAAAGAAATAACTCAAATATTAGGGAGCCGCAACCAGGATTACACAGAACTTAGTAGCTGCAACATTAAAGGACCAGATGTCATGAAACATGATATTCTGGAAGGCAAAGGAGCTAGGACTATAAGCACAATACATCAAGGGGAAAAATGATCATTCAATGAAATAAAAGGATTTCAAGCTTTCATAAAGAGAAGACTAGAATGAAACCAAAAATGTTATCTTCACTCTCAAGATCCATGAAAAGCATGAACAGGTAAAAGGGGGAAAGAAAACATAAGGGATTCAATAGAACTGAACTGTTTGCATCCCTACATGGGAAGATAACATTTGTAATTCTTAAAAATTGTGTCACTAATAGTATAGCTAGAAGGAATATACATAGACAGAGGGTACAGGTATAAGGTGAATGACATTAAAAATAATTAAGGGATGAAAAAGTGGAGTTCACTTGAAGCAGAGAGATACACACAGAGTAAAGGCAAGGGGTTGGAGCAGAATCGATTATGCTTCAGCTGAAGTTAAAAAAAAAAAGCAAGGGTGGCAATCCTGATCTCAGACAAATTTAAAGCAAAAATAGACCTAATTAAGAGAAGGAAGGAAACTATACCTAAACTACATACTAAAAGATATCATAATGAACAGGCAGTTTCCAAATGAAGAAATCAAAAATATCTATAGGCATATGAAGAAGTGCTCTAAATTACTTTTGAATAGAGAAAAGCAAATTAAAACAACTTTGAAATACCACCTCACACCAATAAGACTGGCTAATATAACAAAAAATGAAAATGATAAATGTTGGAGAGAATGTGGAAAATTGGGACACTAAAGCACTGTTGGTGGAGTTGAGAACTGATCCAACCATTTCGGAGAGCAACTATGCCCAAAGGGTAATCAAATTGTGCATACCCTTTGATCCAGCAATGACACCACTAGATCTGCAACCCAAAGAGATCATAAAAAAGGAAAAAGGACCTACATGTGCAAAAATATTTATAGCAGCCCTTTTTATGGAGGCAAAATATTGGAAATTGAAGGGATGCCCATCAAATGGGCAACGGCTGACCAAGCTATGGTATATGAATGTAATGGAATACTATTATGCAGTAAGAAATGATGAACAGGCACATTTCAGAAAAACCCAGAAAGACTTATATGAACTGATGCAATATGAAATGAGCAGAACCAGGAAAACCTGTACATAATAGGGCAACATTGTGTGATAAGTAACTATGAATGACTCAACTTTCTCAGCAACGTGGTCTAAGACAAAGGAGTCACAAAGGAAAATGCTGTCCACGTTCAGATAAAGAGCTGATGGAGCCTGAATGCAGATCAGCGCCTATTTTTCTCACTTCACTCTTTTTGATGAGCTTTTTTCCTTTTGAACCATTTCTTCTTTCACAACTATAACTAATATGAAAATATGTTTTACATGATAGCGCATGTACAACCTATACCAAATTGCCTACCATTTTTGGAAGAGGGGAGGGAAGGGAGGAAAGGAGGGAGAAAAATTTGGAACTCAAAATCTTATAAAAATGAATGCTAAAAATTGTCTTGACATGTAATTGGGAAAAAATAAAATACTTTTAAAATGCATTACCTATCTTCTGCTTCATTCTTCTCTTCTCTTTCTGGCTATTGATTGCATCAGAATGGTTTTCAGTCACTCCTTGAGGAGTAGGAGAAGGGCATCTCACACTATCCCCCATCGTGGCAACCATGCAGTCTTAAACACATGGCAGCTAAAGCCTACATCCTGCCTAGGCAAGATTGGTCCTGAGTTTTAGGTGGCTTCTTTTGTGCTCATTCTTTCTGCGAGTTAGGTGTGTAGGATGTATATGTACTGTCCATGCAGATTAAGTGTGTACACATGAATCTGTCTAACTGTGGCTCACAAGGAAGCATAAATAGAAAAAAAAATATCTCCAGAATCTTCTTTGCCCACACTTCTCCAAGGAAGACTTTCATTCCTACCAGGAGGATGTGGAAGCATGTGTCTGGACATTCTGTTATCCTAAGAGAAGAATGGGTACTAGGGTAGAACTATATTGACTTGTCTCTAAGTACTGTTTATGTTCAGTCATTTTTCAGTTATATCCAACTCTTCGTAACCCCTTTCAGGGTTTTCTTGGCAAAGATATGAGAGTAATTTGCCATTTCCTTCTCCAGCTCAGTTTACAGATGAAGAAACTGAGACAAATGGGGTTAAGTGACTTGCCCAGGTCACACAGTCTCTGGGGCCAGATTTCAATGCAGAAAGACTCATCTTCTTGACTCCAGATCTGATGCTCTATCCACTGTGCCACCTAGCTGTCCCTCAATATTGTTAAGCATAAAGGAAGAGTGAGGCATCTTATTCTGGAGTAGGTTCTTAGAGATACCATCCAAGCTGAAGCTTTTACACCTAGAGGTTTCTAGGCCAAAGGAACCCCAATATGAGAGTAATGGTTATTTAACTCTGACCTAATTCAAATAATGCTATTTGCTATTTTTACAACTCATATTAGTATATAATGCCAACTTTTGATAACTATCTATATGGAATTACTTAAGGGTCTTGTTCTATTTGGAGAAGAATCCAAGCAAAGAATAAGAGGATTATAGATTTTTTAAAAAAAGACCTTGAGGTCATTTTTATAACCTAGTCAATCCCATACGCTACTGCTTAATGAATTAATCTTAAGTCATCATGACAATTGTATAACTTCTCTGCTCAAGATCCAAAAATGACTTTCTATTGTTTTTCAAATCATCTTTCACTGGATGGCAAACAAGGGAACTGAGGCCCCAGTCAATATGTTGGCTAGAAAATTGGATTCCCAAGCAAAAAGTTCAGAATATGTTCCTTCTAGTGTTACTTTTACATACTCTATAATCAAGTCAAACTGACAACCTGCTGTTCTTCATATACAACATTCTCCATCTCCCATCTTTATGCCTTTGCAGAAGTCATACCCAAAGTCTGGAATGCATCCCCACCCCTTACCTCTGCATCTTAGAACCCAATCTTCCTTCAAAATCCAGCTTTGACACCTCCTACATGAGATCTTTCCTGGTCTCCTCAGTTCCTACTGCCTCCCTTCCCCAAACTTTTACTTGTATTTTCTTCAGCTATGTATTGTACAATTAGTAAGTGTCAGAGGTGGGGGGTTCAAAAGGTCTTCCTGAATCCTGTTTTGCTGCTTGTATATTTTTATGGAGCAAAAGTTGACTCTCCACCTGAAGATAAAGGTGAGAATTTAAGTGTACAGGAAAACATATTGTCTTTTCTTTCCTCCCTCCCTCCTTCCTTTTTCCCTGTCTAACTTTTTACCTTCCTCCTCTTTGTGAGTTCAAATCTGGCCTCAGACACTTACTAGCTGTTCGACCTTGGACAAGTCATTTAACCCTGTTTGCCTCAGTTTCCTCATTCTTCCTTCCTTCCTTCCTTCCCTCCTTCTTCTCTTCTTTCTTCCTTCCCTCCCTTCCTTTTGTCCCTCTCCTTCCCCTCCCCTTCTGCTCTCTTTCTTCCCCCTCCTCCTCTCCTTCTTCCTCTCCTTCTCTTTTCCTCTTCCCTTTCTCCCTCCCCTTATCCCTCTCTTTCTCTTCCTCATCCCCCTCTTTCTTCTCCTCTTCCCACTCCCTCCTCCTCCTCCTCCTCTTCTTCTTCTTCTTCTTCTTCTTCTTCTTCTTCTTCTTCTTCTTCTTCTTCTTCTTCTCTTCTTCTTTTCTACTTCCACTATATACCACACAATGCCAGGAAACAAGGGCATTTTATCTGAATGATAAATCAAATTCCTTTTTTCTTCTTGATTCCATTAGGAAAAGTCGTAAGTATGTGTTCCAATAGCAGTATTGAATGAGCTCTTAAACAGGAACTAAACTTTCAGATTCTTCAAGGGCATCGAGACTCAATGGAATCATAGACTCACCGGGTTGGAGCTTTCCTTGGAGGTCTTGTAGTTCTAACAGTAGCAGAGAAGGAATGCCCTCTGTAAATATAAGACCACACCACAACAGACTCATCTCCAAGTCAATTATTTCATAAAACCAAACCCTCTCTTCCTTTTTTTGTCTTAATCCCATGATTATATATCTGTAAGCAAAGTTCCTGTTACTCACAAAAAGTAGTACCTAGATATAATTCTAGCCTCTCCTGCTTAGTATTATCATTATCAGGCCAGACAAGTTGTCAGGAAAATTAAACTCAATACTAAATAGCATCTTCAGGACTATTTGCTATTTGGCATCTGAAATGTTGGTCCCCAAATAAAATTAAATCACCAAAGGATGTTCTCTTTTGCGTTTTATGAGAATACTTCTGACCTGTAGAATGTAAGCTCTCTAAGAGCAGGAACTGCTTCATGTTTTATTTACAAGTACATACAGACTCCAGAGTGAAGCAACCAAAAATTACTCAAAGCCCTTCAATGCCAGAAGTCCTTTTCTCATTTATGTGAAGTCCTTATGAAGCTTCCCTTAGGTGTGGTATAGCTTTCTGTTGGGCTCCTTAGAGTCCTGAAACCACCAAATTCTGAAGTTTTTGAAGTTCACAAAGTCAAGCAGGGAGAAGACAGGACAAAGGGCTCTCTCCCTTCCTTCCTGACCCCCAAGTAATTCCCTCTCAGGTACTTAGCTGGGACCCCATTAGAGTATCCCTCTCCTGGAATGCCAAACTGACTTGCTATTTTTAATTCAAGCCCAACAGAACATGGTCAAACCCTCAGCTTCTTTCAATACACTTTCTGCATAGTATTATCTCATTTCACCCAATAGCGTTTTGCTCCTCCCATATTAATTTTGGGTTTTTTTAATACCTAGTTTAATGCCTTTGAGTGATTAATTTACTAGAGGTTGGGTAGCTAGATGGTGTAGCAGATAGAATACCAGGCCTGGAGTCAGGAAGACTCCTCTTCAAACTTGGCCTCAGACACTTCCTAGCTGTGTGACCTTGGCAAGTCATTTAACCCTTTTTGCCTCTTTCTTCATCTGTAAAATGAGCTGGAGATGGAAATGGAAAGCACTCCAACATTTCTGCCAAGAAAACTCTGAATGGAATCACAAAGAATCTGACACAACTGAACCAAAAAAAAAACCCTAGGGATAGTCTTATCTGATAAAAGTATCAGGCCATACAACGTCTTTTGTGTATGGGGGTGGAAGGTGATTAACTGATTAATTCAAGCTACCTTTAAACTATGTTAGGGAGAGGCAGCTTAGCTTAGCAGGTGTGGAGTATTAGATTTGGCATTACAAAGTTGTTATTCTGTTGTCCCACTATTTCAGTTGCATCTGACTCTTAGGGACCGCATTTGAGGTTTTCTTGGTAAAGATGCTGGAGTGGTTTGTCATTTCTTCTCTAGTTCATTTTATAGATGATGAAACTGAGGCAAACAGGGTTAAGTGACTTGTCCAGGGTCACACTGGTAGTGTCTGAGGCCAGGTTGGAACTCAAGTCTTCCTGACTCCAGACTAAACAGTATTGTTCTGTTCTCCTGGGCTGGGTTAAGGAACTCCCTGAAAGATTGACTTAACTCTGAGTAGTTGTGAGAAAAGCTTTTCCCAATGAGAAGTACCTCTTACCCAGACATACCAAAGGCTTTTCTTAATCTTAGCAAAAAATTCCCATGCCATTGTCTTACTCCCTCAAGCATTAAACTGCATTTCAGTCTCTAAACTGTTTAACAGGATTAGGTCTAGTCCAACCAAAGGCCTTTGCTTCCATGATCTGCTCAGCTCCCTTTAAATAGGATCCTTGGAACACATGCCGAGAAAAGCTTCCAAAAGCTCACATCCCCATGGATGTAGGGCCCTAAAAGAGATCTTCAAATCAAACATGCTTTAAAAAAAAACAGTATGCTTCCCAGAGATCAAGATTCCTACCACAGGATAATAATTTTTTCACAGCATTGGTGGACTTGAGTCGTAATTCCATGCTCGTCAAATCACTCCTGTCTAGCAGCAGGTATTTCAAGTACAAATTACTTGGATTTTGTATTTTAGTCTATTGAGCATGGCCGTAAAAGATTTTGTGTTGAATGACAGGGTGTAGTTGATCTGTAATAAATTTTCCATAGTAATTTGACTACTTTTTAGACAGCCCTGGCTACTGATACACCCAAAGGTGGCTGTATTCATCCCTGATACAATTCCTAACACTCCAGTAGAATTGCTGAGCTAGGAAATGGGAACTCCATCACGTGATCAATCAGTTACCTACTACCAGTTAGTAGGTAAACCTGAGGCAGATAGAAGTGAATTCTGTAGAATTCAGCCGGCATATAGCATTCCAATCCAGGTCTTCTGAACTGCAGTCTCTACTCACTAAGCCACACTGCCTCTCCATAACATAACCCTTTCTTAAATTCTACACTGAACATAGTGTTTAGCAAAGTGTATAACAAAAGAAATGAGCTGGTAACATAGCTCATCTACCCTATTTAAGATGATCATCAACTTCATTCCAGTGGAATAATAATAACTAATAATTTATATGGTGCATGTTCTATGAGCCAGGCACTGTGTGAAGCACTTTATGATAATTACCTCATTTGATCATCACAACAGCCTTGGGAGGTAGGTGCTAGCATTATTCCCATTTGACAGATGAGGAAACTGAGGCAGACTGGGTTAAAAGACGAGCCCAGTGTCATACACCTAGTTAGTATCTGAAGCCAGATTTCAACTCTTGAAGAGGTGGTCTTCCAGAACTCCAGGCTGGGTCTCTAAGTACATATGGAAAGTAAAAATAATTAACTACACTAAGGCTTTTTTGATAGTGATGGTTCTAATGCTTTTAAATATATTACTAAGCAATTTCTGGAAATCTTTAAAGAACAGACTTGATTTTTATCAGTCTAAGTATGGTCCTGTTTAAAGGTGCTGGATAATGCATTTGGAAGCATCAAGGTTCTTTGAAGTCTATGCTTTTAAATGTGGCTCGTCCTTCCCTCATGTGGTATGTGTGTGTGCATACATGTTGGCACAGTGGGGATTTCTGAGCCCACACAGAATTCAATTTCCTCAAAGAGGTCATCTCTCTAAGAGTCTTAAATTGGTTTGGTGAGGCAGGATTTTCAAAGCCAAGCTCTGGCTTTGAAGTAATGCTTGAGGAGGGATTTTGGTGGCCTTCCAGCCCTCAGGAATAGGAGGTGGGAGAAGGGGGAGGGATGGAGAATCAGAGCTAGAAATACTTGAGATCAAATCTTGTCTCAGATATGTAAGAGCTCCCTGCAAGCTGCTAAGCTTTTTCTTTAAACACCAATTTCTCATATGTGAAATGAGGATAATAATAGCATGGTGTGGTTATAAGTATCAAAAGATGTGTTTGTAAAGGACTTGGTAAACCTGGATGTATAACATAAATACTAGCTATGTCAGGGGGGCCTATTTTGTTTGTGTTCTCTTTAAAATTTTGTTTTGTTTTCATTCCAAACTTCAACAACAACAACAATGAAGAGCACTTCCATACTTAATGATAGGAATCTCCACTTCACACCTATTCGCCTTTTTTTAATATGTATTTGACACAATACTTTCAAAACTGATGTATTTGTCTGTACATCCTTCTGAAATTCCTTCTGTTCTCTTGTACATTTTTCAGATGTTACAATGGTCTAGATCTATACCCTGAAAGAGAACAAAGGACAGTCCCATTTGCACAAAATTATTCATAACAGCTCTTTTTATAGTAGCAAAAGACAGAGAATGGCTGAGCAAATTATGGTATTTGAATGCAATGAAATACCATTGCACCATAAAAAAAATAATAATATGGGAGATGGTTTCAGAGAAACCTGGGAAGACTCATGTGAACTGATGCGAAGTAAAGTGAGCAGAACCAGAGGAAAAATTATACAAAACTATCAACATTGTGACAACAAACGATTTTGAAAGACTTAAGAACCTTGATCTACCTGGTGACCAACCATGTCTCTAGAAGACCAATGGTGCTACTCACCTCCTAACAGAAAGGTGATGGACTAAGACATAGTTTTGGATTTGGCTAATATAGGAATTTGTCCTATTCTGTAGTTCTTTGTTCTAATCTAACTACATTTATTTTTATGTAAACTTTTTGGGGGGCTAGGCAATGAGATGAAGTGACTTGCCCAGGGTCACACAGCTAGTGTTATACTTCTGAGGCTGAATTTGAACTCAAGTCATCCTGAATCCAGGGTGGGGGTGCTATATCCACTGCTCCATTTAGCTGCCCCAACTGTATTTTTACAAAGGTTTTCTCTCCTCCTCCTTCTTCTTGAAGGGAGTAGTAGGGAAAATACCTCATACCTGAAAAAATAATTTTTAAAAGTGCTACAAAGTTCCTCTTTTGGGGAGCATCACTGTTGTAAACATCTCTCTCCCTAAACTCCACCCCATAAATCCGAAGAATATGAAAGGAAGATGTTGTAACGAAGCCAAGGAAGACAAATACAGTGGCCTTGCCCAGAAGTATAGGTCTTTGCCTCTTGTCCCTCTCCTCTCTGTCAAGAGATGACCTGCCTCGTCACAGATCCTCCCAAGGCATGGCTTGGTCACGTCTTGGATCAAAGTCCTCAAGCCGTTCAAAGCTGCTTTTCATTGAAATGTTGCTGTCCTTGATTAAATTGCGCTCCTGGTTCTGCATCGGTTCGTACTTGCCTGTAATTCCCCGAGCTCTCTCTTCATTTTTATTGAACAATAATATTTTATTTCTGTGTATGCCACAATTCATTGTGGGGTAATAATTTAAGCCTCTCCCCCTCCATTGTTGTTTGTTTGGTTGTGTTTTTTTTTCCCCCTTCAGGATCAGGACATTTGTCTGTATTTGTGACTATTTTTTCCCCAGCACTATAGTCCTCCTTGACGGGCTCTCATTCCCCACTTGTGTCTCTGGTGAATTTTATGTACAGTATTTCTACACTAAACTTTGTGGGTTGTGTGTGTGTGTGTGTGTGTGTGTGTGTGTGTGTGTGTGTGTGTGTGTGAGAAACTCTCCTTTGTTCATTTCAGATAAAGGTAAGGGCCAACTGATGCCCGCTGTCACCACATCTTCCTCCATGATTATAAACTCTTCTTCTTCCTTACCCAGATTATGAGAAATTGCTCCTTGCATTGTTTAACCCCATCCCCGTCTACTTCTTTTAGCCTCCATTCCCACGCCCCTCGGAACACAGCTCTGCCATCTCGGACACTGCAGGCCCCGACAGATCAGCAGGGGGCTGGGCTCGGACAGGTAGGATGCCTGTCTCATTCCCCAATTCCCCTAGCTTTGTCCCTGTGGCGGGGGCAGCCACTGTCTTCAGCCTTCTCCCCAGAAGATGCTGTGGCTGCTGCAGCCAGCGGGACGGGCGGAGGGCCAGGGTGTGGCCGCACAGTCTATCACTGCAATCCCACTTAATAGCACCCCTTTCCCTTCCTCTCTCTCCTCGGCTCCCCACCCTAGCCACTGCACCTAGGGCAGACCCTGCCCCAGAAAAACTCTAAGTCTGTAGCAGAGCTCATGTAACACCTGCGGTCTTCCTCTGCAGCTCCCCGTCTCCCTCTTCTCTCCCTCCCTCTCCCTTTTCCTCTCCTCCTCCTTCCCTAACCCCTCCCAGGGTCTCTGCACCATCAGTCAAGGCCAACGTAGGCAGACCCCCACCCCTGGACGGCACTTGTCACGCCACTGAGCTTCAGCAGAGAGGGGCAGCAATCTCTCCCTCCCACCTCCCCATGGACCTCTGCACCCCTCACTCCCCGCAGCGTGGGCGGACCCCACCTCGGGAAGACCAGCAGCTGTCTCCATTCAGCTCCTTCGACTCCTCCCTTTCCTCCCCCTCCTCCCTTCCCTCTTCCTTCCAGTCTCCTCCCCTCCCAGATTCTCTCGTCACCGCCCCCCATTTGCAGTCTGGGAGGGTGAATCCCACCCCTGGAAGACCAGTAGACTAGAGTCCGAAGCAGAGCTTCGAAGAGACCACTGCTGCAGTTTCCCTCCCTCTCCCCTTCTCCCCCTCTCCACCTTCCCTTCCCCTTTCCCCTTTCCCTCCCCTTTTCCTTTCCCATCCCATCCCCTCCCCACCAAGTCCTGGGTGGACAGTCCCTAGCCCTAGAAGACCAAAAGACCAGAGTTCGCAGCAGAGCTTCAGCGAGACCGCCACTGCAAGCTCCCTTCATCGTCCCCCACCCTTTCCCCTCCTTTCTCATCCCTTCCCCAGTCCTGTGTGAGCAGACCCCACCCCTGGAAGGCCTTTGTCCCTCTGCAGAGCTATTAGGACTAGAGCTGTAGGCTCTCCCCTTCCCCCTTCCTTAAGTCCCTCTGAACCCCCTCCTACTCCCCGCTGGGTTTGGGGGACCCCGCCCAGCCTCTCCAAAGAGCTGCGGATGCTGTGGTCCAGCTTGCCCTCATGGAGGGTAGGTCTTCTCCCTGCTCCAGCTTTTGCTTTCCTCTGGGCTGCGTCTTGGAGAAAGCCCCCCCCCCTCCACCGGGACCGAGACCAGACTGCGCTGCTGTCGTTCCTGTGGGAAAGGCTGAAAATCTGAAAAATTTCACTGCCCATGGCTAGCCTTTTGCCAACCGGGCAGCCAGAGCCTTCTTCAACCTACAAGCAACGGAGGGCGCCCCCTCCTCCTTGATGCCACCGGCTGTGACCTGGTACGAAACTGTTTCCTTGACCTCATATCTGAGGGAGAAATTGGGAGCTAGCTCTTTCCACGTGGGCCAGGCCACCCCGAAGGTGCCAAGATCGAGTGCCACCCTCCCTGGGCTGTGGCTAAATTGGACTTGATCCACTCCCACCCCCAATAGCTAGCAGCCACGGTGAGATGTTGGGGCAGGTGTTAAGCAAGCTTGAGACAGGAGAGACATGCTTTCTGCTATGGGGCCTTCATGGTGGTCGGGATGTGTCTGCTGTATCTAGGAGACTGGGGTGGCAGCTGCTGGGGGAGGTGCAGAAATATAATAAGCCTGTGCCAGCCTGGGTACTACCACTGCCACCAGCGAGCTGCCATAAAGTGGAGCGGGAATCCTGTTCTGGGCCATGTATGTCTATGTAAGCTATGATGGCCAGGCCAGGCACCAGACACCAGACCTGCATCCCAGACTCTCAATCTGAGCAGTTCCAACTGAAATAGTGACTCCACGGCCAATTTATGCCAATTACAACCTCCTTGGTCCCTTCTGACAGTTCAGTCTGGCCAACCATTTCTGCCCAGAGCAGAGCAGAAGCTGGTTCCCTGTGGATGGGCACAAGATCCAGACTGACCACAAACCTTCTCACAGGTCCCAGCTCCCTTCTGCTGGCAACACCCAAGCAGGGAGCCCAAGGGAGTCTCCCGATACTTCCCCCTGGTTGTTCTCCTTGGCTCCTGACTTCCCAGGATTTCTCCATCCAGGCCCTCGGTCTGTGTTGTGGAACTGTCTCCTGCACCAGTGACTGGAGCAGCCTTCTCCCCAGCTTCTTGATGGGGCTGGTCTCCTCTCATTCTTCTTCTTTTCCTGAAGACTACACCAAATTTTCCTCCTGAAGACCATGGGCTATTTTGATGACCACAAGGGAAACAACTTCTCTGTGCCCTTGATGGAAGGACTCTGCAAAAGGATTGTACTAATGTTTAGGTTTCTATTTTCCTTCCTTCCTTCTCTGGGGGTTCCAGAAAGTTCTACCCCTTTGTGTGTCCTTAGTATCTAGGGTTCCCCAGATGTCCTTAGTATATCTAGGGTTCCCAGATATCCTTAGTATCTAGGGTTCCCCAGATGTCTTTAGTATCTAGAGTTTCCTGGATGTCTTTAATATCTAGGGTTCCCTATATGTGTTATCATGCCTATCTCTTTTCCTTTCCATTTAATACAATCAGCAAGTATTTAATAAGTGCCTACTATGTGCCCATTGCTGGGGTCACAAAGATAAAAATGAAGCAGTGCCCACTTGTAGAAGTCAGCAGTTGGTTGCTTTGTTTTGCCTTTCCACTTAGCCCGTGGAGAAAACCTGTAGAGGGTTCATCTATTTGGGACTGGAGGGAACCTTACAGGCCATCTCATCTAACTCCCCCATTTTACAGAAGAGGAAACTGAAGTGATTACATGGCTTGCGCAAAATCATGAGAATACCTTCAAGTGACAGAGGTGGAATTTAAATCTAGGTCCTCTGATTTTTAAGACAATGAATTTTCCCCACCCTCCATTGAGCTACACTGGCTTTCCCTCTTTCCTCTTTCTTTTCCAGCCATTGCCCAAGACAGATACTCACTTCTTGGAATTTGAAAAGGTGAAGGAAAATGTGGAAGACAGCTTAGTTTTGGACCTTGGAGACATAGCTCCCCCAGCCCTTTCACTGACACTTACAAGGTCAGCCTCTCATCCAGTAACTGTTCCAACTCTCGATCACTGATTCCATCTGTATATAAAGAGAAACTCCTCATTTCCAAAAGGAAGGGACCAGCGAAGCTTCGAAAGTCCTTCCCTCTCCCTCTGATGTAGCCATGGCTACCTTCTCACAATTGCGTGTTTTTCTTATTTAAGATAAAGTAACTTACAAGATACCTTGACTTACATACGTGGTTTCTTTTTGCTATGTCTTTGTATCCCCAGCATTCAGTTCAGCATACTGTCTGACACATAGGGAGGGCTGAATACATGCTTGCTGATTGTAATGGAATCCCTAACACTTTCTTCTGGGCCACAAGAGCTCAGTAGGATCTAATATTTAACAAGGGCTTTCTTCCTTTCCAGCTGTGAATCATGTAGACTGGTTCCAGCTGGATCCCCAGAGTTGGGTGGGAGATGGGACAATTGCTCGATCTCCTACCTGGCCTCCATGTGGCCGCAAGGTCACCCCTGTATTTTCTGTGGTTGTTCTTTCCTGTTTGTATGTAAATAACTATTCTCTAGTGCATGTGACTTAGACTAGCAGTGAATTTGTGAACTCCAAAAGGTCTGAAAGTCCCCAGAGCTTTGCAAATGTGGTAACTACCACGACTCCTGAGCAGCTATGACTGATGGCAGAAATTAAGCCTGTCCTATGTGAGTGCTAGGACTGGTTGGACAGTGCAATGCGAGATGAAATTTAAATCACATGTAGCAAGTCTTGCAAAAACTGCTTTATTTTCCAATAAGGTGTAAATACTAGCCTTCCAGCTTCTTTTAACAGTAGTTAAAAGTTAAATTACTGAATCTTATTAATCCTATTAAACTTGCTAATTCTGATAATGTGATAAAAGATGTGATTCTTTGATGGTTAGCATTTCTTTCTGTGTAGAAATAAGCTACCCATTCCTTACCCACAAAAATCCAGAATAGAACCTATCCATCCCCATAAATCTGGTTTTGTTTCTGTTTGTTTTGTTGTTATTGAACTCTTTCAATACCTTTTGAAGACATTAAGATTCTGAAGGGGCCGCATGTTTTTTCTCTCTTCATTAGAATATTAGCATTTCATCCTCATCTACCTCCTCCTAATGGTTAAATAAATTTACCTTTGTGTGTTTCTCTGGACTCATGATTGTATTTCTACTCAGCCCGGGTTGTTTCATTAATTATTCCTAAAAGTCCATTAAAGGTCTATTTTTTTCCTATAGAATTATGCCTAAATAGTAAGCCTATGTCTTTTGCCCTTTGGAATACTATACTCCAATGTTTCCTTCCATTTTTAGTAGACACTGAAAGATCTTCTTTGAACTTGACTCTACTTCCTTGTTTTTTGAATTCCTTTCTGTATTTTTTTCTTTGACATGAGAGCTCTGGACTTGGGTTGCAACATTCCTGGAACTTTGTCTTTTAAGATCCTTTTCAGAAGGTGAATGATAGATTCCTTCAGTTTTTCACTTTCTCCCCTGATTCAAATAGATATAAATAGTTTTCACTTATGATGTCTTGAAATACATTGTCCAGGCTTTTTGGAGGGGAGAGGACAGGGAAGTATGGTTCTCAGGGAGTCCAGTGATTCATAAATGATCTCTGCTTGATGTGTTTTCCTGGTCAGTATGTGTGTATGTATGTAATATTGTTTAGTAAAAGGATATTCACAGTCTAGAAACTTTTTTGGTATAGTTCCAGATTGGTTACCAGAATGGTGATACCAATTCACAACTCTACTAATGTTGCATTAACGTTCCTATTTTCCCACAGCCCCTCCATCATTTGCCATCCATAATAGTGAAATTCATCTGGAGAACAAAAAAGGTTCAGAATATCAGTGGAAGTAATAATTTAAAGAAAAAAAGGTGGAAGAAAGGGGGCCTACCAGTATCAAATGCAAACTATTCTACAAAAAAAAATGATTCAGTACTGGTTTAAAAAATGGAGAGGTCAATCAGTGAAACAGATTAATTATGTAACATTAAGAAGCAGACAAACCTAGTAGCATAGTGTTCAATATACCCAAAGATCCCAGATACTGAAGTAAGAACTCTTTTTTCAACAAAAACTGCTGGGAATATTCAAAAGCAATCTGGCAGAAATTAGATTTAGAACAACACCTTTTAGTACATACTGGGATAAGTTTCAAATGGATACATGATTTAGATATGAAAGGTCACATCATAAATTAAAGGAGTAAGGAAGAAATCATGAGAAGATGAAATTGACAGTTTCAATTATGTAACATCAAAAATTTTGTACAAAAATGACTAATATGGAAATGTTTTACATGATTGCATATGTATAACCTGTATCTGATTGCTTACTATTTCAGGGAGTGGGGAGGGGAGGGAAAGGAAGGAGGGAGATAGAGAATTTGGAATGCAAAACTTTAAAAAAAGTTTAAAAATTGTTTTAACATATAATTGGGGAAAATACGTGTGTGTGTGTGTCTGTCCGTGTGTGTGTGTGTGTGTGTGTGTGTGTGTGTGTGTAAGATTAGAACAGAAACAGTTAACTAGGGGGAGGCTCTTTGTAGCAAGTTACTGTGATAAAGATCTCATTTCTGTGAGATTAGATAGATACAAATACATGATTTAAATTTATAAAAATTAGAACCATTCTCCAGCTGATAAATAGTCAAATAAGATGGACAGACAATTCTTAAGGAAGGAAATCCAGCCTATCAATTGCCATATGAAAAAATGTCCCAATTCACTAGTAATCAGGGAAAACTAATTAAAACATCTGTGAGATTCCACCTCACACGCATCAAAGCCTATATAACATATCAAGCCAGAATGTTAAGGATGTCAGAGGCTGTCCCTGTCTGACAGCTGGGGTCCCTCCCTGATCTGCTCAGCACTGGACTGATCCCTGCTCCTTGCTACCTGGAGCTTCCAAAGCCCTCACCCTGGAACTTATTCCCCGAGGGTCTTTTTCAGGAGATCTCCCTTTTCTTCTCTTTTCTTTTCTTTTTTTTTTTTTTTGGTGAGGCAATCAGAGTTCAGTGACTCAGAAGAAAAGCAGGAAACTAGGGGCAAATTTTATCATCAGTTTCTCTGATAAAGGTCTCATTTCTCAAATATATAGGGAACTGAGCAAAATTTATAAAAATAAGAGCCATTCCTTAACTGATAAATAGTCAAATGATATAAACAGGCAGTTTTCAGAGGGGAAAAAAAGCTACCAATGGTCGTATGAAAAAATACTGTAAGTCACTAATAATTAGAGAAAAGAAAATTATAACAACTTTAGGGTACCACTTCACACCCATCAGATTGGCCAACATGCCAGAAAAATAAAAAGACAGATACTTAAGAGGATAGGAGAACATAAGTACACTAATGCATCAGTTGGTGGAGTTGTGAACTAGTCATTCTTGATAACAATTAGGAACTACGTCCCAAAATCTATAAAACTGTGCAATGATCCAGCAATGACCTTTTGACCCTAAAATATATAGACCTACTTATACTGGGTTAGGTTAGCTACAATTTTATTTTAACACTAGCTTCTGGAGACCAAATGAAGAATGACATAAAATATTATGCTTAAAAAAAAACAGAGATAAACTTTGGAGCAAGTATACACTCTCCTTAGCAAGGAATGGAGAGATTTTCACCCATTGAGATGGTAAGAGATGACACCCATTATACATATGAAGTCATGTAAAATATATATGCACATTAACTATGTTAAAATAGGCAAGAAAAGTAAAGAAAACAATCTGGAGATGGACACATTTTTCATTGTGATTCTTTGGAATTATCTTGGATCATTATATTGATCAGTAACTAAGTCTTTCACAGTTAAATATCTTGACAATACTGTTGTTATTATGTAGCATTCTGGTTCTGCTCACTTTACTTTGTAACAGTTCATATAAGTCTTTCCAGATTTTTCTGAAACCATCCTCCTCATCATTTCTCCTAGCACAATAGTATTCCATCATATTCATATGCCGTAACTTGTTCATCACTTTCTCAATTAATGGACTTCCTCTTAGTTTCCAATTCTTTTCCACCATGGAAGAGCTGCTATAGATATTTTTGTACATATGGATCTTTTTCCTTTTCCTATGATCTAGGGATGTATTAGTTGTATTTCTGTTTGCTCAGGGACAGTGGAAAGGGAGATTACAGATGGCCATGCTTAGAAAGACATTCTCTTTCTAAATTGCTAGTTTCCCTAGCTGAGAACTCAAAGGAAATCAAACATATTTTATTAATAAATATTATAACTCCCTTAAAGCAGGGGAAAGATTAAGCCATTATGAATCAGGACCATAATGGAGTCTCCTGGACAAAATAAATGAGTCAATGTTAGAAGGAAGGAGGCTTCAGAAAGAGAAGTCCTGTCTCCCAGAACTTCTTGGTTTCAAGCACTTCTAGTCTAAAGTACCACTAGAGAGAGTCATGTCCAAAGGTAGAAAATAGGAAAGAGTGGATCCACCCACAGGAGGTAGGCACCAGATAGAGGAAACTAACACATTCTCTCTCTTCAGCTAAATACCTGCAATACTTTGATAGATTATAAGTTCCTTGAGGTCAGAGACTGTTTTATTTTTGTCGTGGTATCTCCAGTGACTAAACTAGTGCCTTGCACATAGAAAGCTCTTAAAACACATTTGTCAGTTGATAAAATTAAGTAACATTGACATCATCACCTAGTCATCCAATGTCCACAATTTTATAATATGAACAAATGCCATCATTTCCAGTGATGAATAATTGGTGCCCCATATTTAACAACACACACAGAGACATTTAAAACTGAATGAGAATTTTATTTATCCTTTTCAAAAATTATCTAACCATTTCTAATAGCCACATTTGTTCTATCTATCATATATTATTGTCAAAACTTACATAATATGAAAGAACTTAAATAATTTAATCTTTGCCTCAGTTTCCTCATCTATAAAATGGGCATAATAATAGATACCTACCACCCAGGTTGTTAGGAAGATAAAATGAGATATTTGCAGAATACTCTGTAAACCTCAAAGTGTGATATACATGGTTGCTGTCATTATTATAATAAGTTAAAGATGTGAAATATGGTTACTCATATCGTTTAGCCAAGTGTAGCTTGACAATGTCTCTGAACTCCAAGCAACCTTGAAAAATTAACAGAATAGGCACCCTGACTTCATTCTTCCCATGAAGTTGCTTCTTTCCTTTATCTTATTCGTCCTCCTCACTCCAAGATGGCAGTCCAGGAACTTCCTGAAATCTGCCTCCCCACCCATTACCAAACCTGCTTCTCCTGCCTTCAGGGAGAAAAAAAACAACAACAGGAATGAGCAGTCCAGGCTGCCTTAGAGGGTTCCTCTTGAAATAATTGGGCAAACAGGCATCTGAAAACAGAAGCCTTAGCTCTCTCTACCAGAGCTCTATGGATTCCACATGAAAAGGACAACTAAGTTACATACTCCTGAATGCCATCAGGGAAAACAAATCTTTTTCCCTTGTGGGAACCTGCACAGTGAAAATCATTTACCACGAGAGACAGCTGCCACATTCCTTTTGTTTTGGTTAAACTGGTTGGTATTCAGTTTATAGGCATGAGGTCATGATAAGGAAGGAAGACCTTGTCACTTAGGCAATTTTTTTTTAAGTTGGGCCATGATGTTTCCTGATATACCTGAAGCACTTGAATTCAGGCATACGAGGAAGAGATAGTTGGCTAAAGCACCAACTTTTAAAAAACATTTTATTACTTATTTATTTTAACATTCTTTTTTTTTAAGATTTTGAGTTCCAAATTCTCTCCCTCCTTCCTAAACTCTTTCCCACTCAATGAGAATGTATATATCAATCATATATGTGAACTCATGCAAAACATATTTCCATATCACCCATATTCCCCCAAAAAGCAAGAAAAATAAAGAAAGAAAATTATATTTCAATTTGTGCTCAGAGTTCATCAGTTCTTTTTCTAGAGCTAGATAACATTTTTTCGCATGGGTCCTTTGCAAAAGTCTTGGATCACTATTCTTTTACAGAACAGCCAAGTCTTTCACAGTTGATCATCATTACAACATTGTCGTTGCTATATACAACGATCTCCCGGTTCCTCTCACTTCACTTTTCATCAATTCGTATAGGTCTTGCCAAGTTTTCCTAAAACCAACCCCTTCATAATTTCCCACAGTACAATATTTCATCACAATTATCACAAACAATTTCATTGTTCAATCATTCCTCAATTGATGAGCATCCCCTTGACTTCCAATTCTTTGTCACTGCAAAAAGAGCTGATATACATACACAACTCATATACACATATATATACACATATGTGTGTGTGCCCTTTTGTATATAGAGGTCCTTTTCCTTTTTCTTTGATCTCTTTGGGATATAGATCTAGTAGTGGTATTGCTGGGTCAAAGAATATGCACTGTTTGATAGCCCTTAGGGCATGGTTCCAAATTGTTCTCTAGAATGGTTGGACCAGTTCACTACTCCACCAGTAGTTCATAAATGTACCTATTTTTCCCTCATCCTGTTTAGCATTTGTCATTTCTAATAGGTGTAAGGAGGTACCTCAGAGTTGTTTTAATTTGCATTTCTGTAATTGATAGTGATTTGGAGCATTTTTTCATATGACTATAGATAGCTTTGATTTCTTCATCTGAAAATTGCCTGTTCATATCCTTTGACCATTTATCAATTGGGAAGTGGCTTTTATGTTTATAAATTTGACTCAGTTCTATATTCAGTATATATTTGAGAAATCAGGTCTTTTTTGAAGAAATGCTATAATTTTTTTTAATATTTATTCATTGTCTATGGTACTTTTTGGCAAAATGTAGTTTCTTTGATTATCTTTTTATATTAGGCCTATTTTTGCTTTTGCTTTGTCTGAGATGATTATTACTACCCTGCCTTTTTTTTAGTCCAGCTGAAGCATATTAAATGCAGCTTCAGCTCTTTATTTTTGTGTGTCTTTCTGTTACAAGCGTGTCTCTTGTAAACAATATATTGTTGGATTCTGGTTTCTAATTCATTTTGCTTTCTGCTTCCATTTTATGACTGAGCTCATCCCATTTATATTCACTATTATGATTTCCTTTCTCTGTCTCTGTTTCTGTCTGTCTTTGTCTCTGTCTCTGTCTCTGTGTCTGTCTGTCTCTCTGTCTTTACCCATACCTTCTCAACCACAGCCTCCCATAATCTGCCCTCCCCTTTATCATCTCCCCTTCCTTTCTCTAATCCCCTTCACTTCCTATTTCCTAATTGGGTAAGTTACATTTCTATACACAACTGAGTGTGTGTGTGTGTGTGTGTGTGTATTTCCCTAGAATTGCCTGCCACCACTACCCCTACTTTCACCTCCATTATCAAAGTTCTTCCTGAGCACTTCTTTTATGTAAGAAAATTTTCCTCATTCTACCTCTCCTTTCTCACTTCTCCCTCCCCTTCATATTTTTTGAGATTAACCCAACATAATAGACTCACACTCATGCCCTCTATCTATGTAGACTGCTTGTAACTGTCCTAATAATGATACAGTTCTTAGGAGTTACATGTATCTTATTTGTATGTAGGAATGTAAACAGCTTAACTTTATTGGGTCCCTTATGATTACTCTTTCACGTTTATCTTTTTATGCTTCTCTTGAGTCTTATGTTTGAATATCAAACTTTCTATTCAGTCTTTGTCTTTTCATCAGGAATGCTTTAAAGTCCTTTATTTCATTTAATATCCATTTTCACCCAAAGGATTATATTCAGTTTTGCTGGGTAGATGACTGTTGGTTATAATCCTTGCTCCTTTGCCTTCTGGAGTATCATATTACAAACCTTCCACAGGGCCATCTCCAGTCATCCTGATCTATATCTTGCCACTGAATCCAGATAGCTCCAGAGAAGCGAATAAGACTAGTGATTTTGCACAGCCCTACCTCACTTAAATCCAATTTGCTTGCAAGCCAGGACATCACCTTCCTGATGTCATTGATTCTCTTTGACAATGAAGGACAAAAAAACAATGATTTCAAGCCCCCCATTCCCCTAATATGAAAGCTGCTAAATCTTCTGTGATCTGGACTGTGACTTCACAATATTTGAATTATTTCTTTCTGGCTACTTGAAGCATTTTCTCTTTGACCTGAGAACTCTAGAATTTTCCCATAATATCCCTCTGAGCTTTCATTTTGGGGTCTTTTTCAGGCTTTTCCCTAAGACAGTTTTGTACTTTGCTAACGTTTTCCCTTGCATGGCAGCACATTCTGCCACTCATGCCTCAGACTAGATTCACCTTCATATAAAGCCCAGTGATGGCCTGCTACAGCTCCCCTGTTGTTCCCTCTTTCTTCTCTCTTAAAGCTGTCCCAGCACTGAGCTGAGTATCTCTGTGGCTGCTCAGCTTATGAATGCTTCCCTCTCAAGATGAATGTCCTATAAATGAAATGTGAAAATATGAAAGAGAGTAAACCAGCCTTTCTTCTTTCTTCCCCCCCATCTTCCATAACCCAACTTCCCTTTATCTCATGTTAGTTCACTCTGCCCTAAACCAGATAATCCATGGCAGGAAAATTACAGAACCCATCTCAGAAATTAGAAGACATTTCAGGGCAATCTCTAAACTGAAATATAGTCAGGATTCTGCAGAAAGTCAGCCAGATTTTGCTTGAAGAGGCAGCTACATGGCATAGTGGATAGAGTACTGAACCTAGGTTCAGGAAGAGCTCAGTTTGAATCCAATCTTAGATGTTTACTAGCTGTGTGACCCTGGGTAAGTCACTTAATCTGTTTGCTTTAGGTTCCTCATCCATAAAGTGAGGATAATTATAACACCTATCTCCCAGAGCTGTTTTGAGAGTGAAATGAGATAATGTTTGTAAAGTGCTACATCTAAAAATTGCAACATCTAGAAAAGTTGAATAAACTAGCTCTTAAGATAGCCCCTGTGGATGTGACAGAGGGAAATTCCCAGGACCCATTTCCCAGGAGGCTGTTAATCAATCTGAACTTAGAGAGATTGAATCATAAGACAAGTACTCTGAGTAGTCAGGTGTTATAGAATAAATATCTCCTCTTCGAATTTACATAGTAGGTAACTGCTACAGAAATAAATGCAACACAATGCAGAAACTACAAAGGTAAGAAAAGCCTAAGCTTATCATTATGCTTAAGCATAGATTCAGATCTCAGACAAAAAAAAATAAATTTGAACCCTAATTAGGATTCTGACAAGGTGCCTTACAGATAAAATTATGTCAGAGTGACAGAGAAATCATTCTTCTACAAATTGTAGTCTTGTACATTCTCTTCAGCTAAGAAAGTTAAAGACAGATTCATAATCTCATACTTCCTTCAGTGTCTTAAAAAGTTGAACAAACTTGAAGTCATAATCTTATATGTAAATAAATCTAGTTAAACAGACTATAGGTAAACTAAGTCAGGTTACAGATTAAACTACATTTAGGTGGTTCTCATTAGGCTAATTGAGGGGAAAGATTTATGTATCATCTGGTGTCAAGGAAATCCTTACAGTTATCTAGGGGAGCTAACAAATAATCTAAATCATTTTGGGGAGCTCAAACTCTCCTTTGGCTTTTATTGAAGGAATGTCAATTTGTCTTTCCATAACATTATTATTCTAGGAGTCAGATTTTGGTCAGATGAGGTCAATATTAATAGAAGATAGGCTTTTAGTTAACCAGAAGAGGCAGGAAGAATGATCCTGAGCCCCAAATAATAAGAATTAATTAAAAATTCCCATATAACAAGTCAAGAAGCATTTATTAAATACCTACTGTGTGCCAGGCACTGTGCTATGCTCTGGGGATACAAAGAATAGCAAAAAAAAAAAAGTCCTTGTTCTCAAGAATCTCACAATCTAATTGGGGAGGGGGGAGAGGCAACATGCAGACAAGTATATACAACCAGGACAAATTGTAAGGTAAGATGGAAATTAGCTCAGAGGAAAAACACAGGGGGACTAAGAAAGATTTCTTGCTGAAGGTGAGTCTTCTGAGGACTGAGAAAAGTGAAGTGGCCTCGGTGTAGCAGATGGTAGAGTTAAAGAAAATAAGTTGGGGTATTATTGTTTGTCCTTCATTCTCTGAGGACCTAGGATATCACAAGGGTGATGTTTGACTTTTGAATGAATTGGATTTAAGTGAGGCAGAACTGTGCAAAGCCATCAGCCTCTTTCTCTTCTCCAGAGTCATCAAAATCCAACGGCAAGACAAAGGTCAAGGGCACTCAAGCTGGGACTGGGTACGAGGGGGGAAGAAGCATGGCCATGGTGAACATGGTATCCACAAACCCAGGTATCTTGACAGACCCTTGAAAATTCCAGAGACCGTCAAGATAAATGTCAATCCCAAGCAAGGCAGATGGTACAAAAATCTAAGATGTTTTTCTTCCTTTGGCACAAAGCATATACTCACCTCCTTCTGTTATACTGGTAGGATTATGGAGGATTGAGGGTAGTTAGGGATTACACTCCTAGGGAGCTGGGAGCAGAATATGTTCACTTATGTCTGGGACTGGAAGAGGAAAGAGAATAGAGATTGATTCCATTGCTTAATTTTTCCTTGTAATTTACCTTAATACTCAGTTTTGCTATTTGATTTAGGATTGGTTTGGAGGCTGCAAAAAGACTAGAATGGGGGCTTGAGCTTCTTTTTATATACATATATATATGGTTACCCAAAACAATTCACCATGAACCTAGGGAGCAGGAAGCTCCAGCTCTCCACAAGACACCTGTTGTGTTTCTATCGAGCCTAAATCAACTCTTGGCGACTTCTACCCATTACTCCTACTTTTGCCCTTTGGGACCCAGCAGAACAAGACTTCCCTTTTCTATTTACCAGCCTCCACCTACCTGAAGATAGTCTTAGTCCCCACTCCCACCTCCCACCTCCTCCCAGGCTTCTCCAGTCCAAACATGACCAGTTCCTTCAAGTGATGTTCTTCTGACATGATGTCAAGGTCCATCCCCATCCTAGCTAGCTTCCAATGCATGTATTCCAGCTTATCAATAGGCTCCCTAAAATCTGGGACCCAGAACAAAATGCAGTGCTGCGGGTATAGTCTGACCAGTTTCTGTCAGTGGAATTATCAACTCTCTGGTCTTGGACACCATGCCTCTTTTAATACCACCTGATTCATCTTGAGGTTTCAGTCTACCAAAAAACCCCAGATTTTTTTGGGATGGACTGTGTCTTTGGGGTACTCCCTTGGAGATCTCTCTTGGAGGCAGCTAGATGGGAAAGAGAATAAGCATTTATATAGTGCTTACTATATACTAGGCACTTCTATAGATATTATTTTATTTGATCCTCACAACAATCCTGAGAGGGAGGTGCTACTATAATCATCCCCATTTTACAGTTGAGAATACTGAGGCAAATAGTAGTTAAATGACTTGTCCAAGGTCACACAGCTAATAAGTGTCTGAGGATAGATTTGAACACTGGTCTTCCTGATTCCAGACCCAGCACTCTATCCACTATTGCCACCAGCTACTTCTGTGGATAACATAGTAGAAAGAACCTTGGGCCAGGAGTCAGGAAGACCTGAATTCAAATTCAGACACTAGATGTGTGACCATGGGCAAATCATTTAACCTCTGTTTGCCTCAGTTTCCTCAACTCTAAAGTGGAGATAATAAGATAATAGTAGAACCTACCTCACAAGACTATAAAGATCAAATGAGCTTGACACATAGTAGGCACTTAATAAACATCCATTTGTTTCAGTCTTTCCTCTTTGAATTTGCACTGACCCATTAACAACTACTCTTTTTGTCTGGTTATTTAGTTAGTGCTCTCTTGGCTCACTCATCTTGTAGCATGCTATCATAGAAGAAAACCTTTGTGTCAATACACAACAACCTATTGAGAGTGAGTTGGGGATAGAGGTTGAATTCAAACAGCCAGGGTTTTTTTTTCCCCAGACAAAGGAGCTGAATTTTATTAAACAGTAGTTACCAACTAGATGCTAATTGATTCATTTTCTGTCCTCCCACAACCATCTTTTTTCAGAACTTCTCAATTACTTTGTGAAACATCTATATCCTTTCAGTCAACCAAGTTCATGCCCTAGCGTCACCCTCAGCTCTTCACTCATTCACCCCACCTATCCAAACAATTGCCAAATCTCATCATTTCTGTCTCCACCACATCTCTTGCATCTGTGTCCCATGCATTCCCAGAACCCTAGTCCTAGGCTTCATCGCTTCTTGCCTAGGCTATTGTAATAGCCTCCTAGGCTGTCTCCCTGTTTCAAGTCTTGCCCCACTCATATCCCTCCTACATACAGCTGCAAAAGTGCTTTCCCTAAAGTTCACCTCTGATGGCATCCATCAGTCAACCAACCCCACCCAGGAACATCCAGTGCCTCCTTTTGGCCACTAGAATCAAACGCAAACTTCTCTATTTGACATTTAAAAACCTTCGCACCCTGTCTAGTTCCTACCTTTCTAGGGTATTCCATTATATACCTTTTCATCCACTGTGACCCAACTAAACTGGCCAATTTATTACTGTTCTGTATACGTGACATCCCATCTCTCCTCTCTGTGGCTTTGCACTGGCTTTTCCCCCTCCCCATAATGCTCTTCTTCCTCACTTCCACTTCTCAAAATCTCTAGTTTCCTTCAAAACCTCAGTTTAAGTGCTAGCTTCTACATGCATCCTTTCCTAAACTTCCCAGCTATTCATGTACACCCTTCCCAGACTACCAAGTATCCATTGTGTGTATATTCTGTACATATTTTTATGCATACATCTTGTCTCCCCATTATTGAACAGCATGTGTTGAAATCTTATGAGCTCAATGCCAAATCATGTCAAACAGATGATTGCAACAAGAGGGCATATTACATTTTAGTTTTTTAAGCTGTAAAGAGTGATATGGTTTATTTTATATCAATAAATTTAATTATCTTACTTCGTCCCGATTAATTTGCATACCACTATAAGAATGGGACAAAAACAGTTTCATGATTTTTGCTTCTACTATTTTCTTGAAACTTTCTATCTTCAATAAGGCAGTGTATTTCTGTGTCTTATTTATTTTATTTCTAATTTATGTAATAAAACAAGTATTTCTATAATATAGTATAATTTAAAAAAAGATGATTGCACATGAAACTGAAAATCTGTTATGTACAACTAGCTATTCCCTTTAAATATATAATAAAGTTATCATGTAAATTTCTTTTTTCCCCTTCCTCCCCAGAGATGGCTACCATTAGACACACACACACAAACACACACACACAAGCACACACACACGTATATGTGCATAAGTATATGCATGCATGTAGTGCATATGTATATATATGCATATATGTGCATGTGTATATATGTGCATGCTCATATATACACATGCATGTATCTACATGTATGTGTATGTGTGTATATATATTTATATTTATATATATATATATATATATATATATATATATATATATATACATACATATGTAAGATTATTTTATACATGCTTCTGTTTCTCAATTCTCTTTGTCTTGGAGTCTTGCCTGGGATGAAAATGGAGGCTTCCTTTGCAATACCATTGCATTGTATATTTAGTTAAGATCATGCTCTGTTTGGGTCACAAAAGGTTTGATGATATGGAAAATGAAAGGATATCTGCTGGCTTGAGAATTTGAAGGATAAAGGAAAAAAATGAATACACCAAATAAGGACTTCTTTTCTTGGGAGCCCTAACTTTTGACTTGGCTAGCTGAAAAGCATCTCATTTGTATTCATTTGCTTTGTTCATTGCCCTTATTCCCAAATGCATCCCTCCCCTCCCTATCAAGCCATTCATTCCTCATAAGGAAGTTTTTTAAAACAGGGAAAAGCCCTATTCCAATCAGGTCAAACAGGGCGCCAACTCTCTGCCAGTACATAAAATATTTCACACCCGTGGCCTTCCACCTCAAAAGAAGGGCTTGCATACTTTTCCTAGTGCTTCCCCAATGGGTGTGCCTGTGTGTCTGTGTGTGCATACGAATAAAGTGATTAAATGTGCATTTTCTCTATTCATAAGAAAGCTGTATAAGAGATAAAAGGGGAGAAAGAAAGCCTGCCCAGATACCCACTTGATAAAGCATACCAGGGTTAGCCACTCAGTGTATAAGGCTTCTGAAACACCTAATAAGAAGGGTTGGGTTTCAATGGGGATTATTTAAATAAATTGACCCAAAGCTGCCTAGAACCTTATTCACACCAATACCATTGATCACGTGGTTCTTACAGTAAACTAAATTGGGATGGGCACACCCCTTATTCACTGTAATGGATTTGTATTTCACCCTTTGGACTTGTACTATCTGTCTACCACCCCTGTAAATTAAAGGCTGGGCCAGCATGGAGAGAGCTCCACCCTGCTCACACACAAGGGTGTGAGGCAGCTTACTGCTCCATAGATTCCACAGCCACTAAAGAATGCAGTGATGGAGAGTTTTTTTCTGACTGAGGAAGATTTGGTATGAGGCTGGCCAGCACATAGCAGAGCTTAAAACTTTGTTTTTTGTCTTTGAGCTCCATAAATTGAGTCTTGTCTCTCTTCTTTTGTCTCTTAGAACCAAACTTATGCAAATTGAAATTTGGAACTGGACTCTTGTTAATCCAATTCTTAGATCTTTACATGAATTTCTGCTGTTGATCCTTCTTCCATCTTTGGAAGATACGATCTTTGACTCTTTCTTTGGCTTTCTCCAGCTAGTTAACCTGTTCATCTGCTACCTGGTATCAGCAGATTGCACTGTGTTTCTGACCTCCAGCTCTCCTGGAAATCCCCCATGTTGCCTTCCTAGAGCAACATGCATATTAGCATTAACCAACATGGTATTTGCCAGACCCCAACCTGGGCTTTGCCCAATGGCTGGTCCATATAGGCCAGTACTCTATTCCCTTTCCCACATTTATAAACAACATGGAAATACATAGGAATCCAATTTTAGTGAGAATTAGGTCATATTGTATAGTCCCTTTCAGTATAGCCAGAATAAATGTAATGATAGCTAGCATTTACGTAACTTTATAAGTTTTATTATAATATATTTATATATAATATATAATACATAATATTGTACATACATGTGTATGTTTTTATAAATCTTATCTCATTTGGTCTTGACAATAACCCAGGGGAAATAGGTGCTATTATTATTATCATTTTACAAAAGGAAGTAACTCAGGCAGACAGAGGTTAAATGATTTGTCTGCCCAGACAGCTAGAATCTGAAGGTCAGATGTGAACTCATATCTTCCTGATTCCAAGTCTAGTGTTCTACCTACTGTACCACCTAGCATTTGGGTCTCTTTCTAGTTTTGTCATCATACTAAGGAAGTGCCAATGCCTTTCTTTCCACCATCCTGAATGCAGCTTTCAGGGAGAGACACTGAAGTCTTCTCTGATAATCTGCCAAGACTGGGTCAATGACAGTCAGGATTTAATCCAAAGGTAGTAACAAAAACAATGTCAAAGAAATCAATTAAAAAAATTAGACATTGGGATTTGGTCACCAGGATGGGAAAATACAAATGGAAGAAGTGAGCACAGCTAAGATCAAAGGGATGAGAGGTCAGAATCAGGGGTCACTGAGGAGGCACCCAGCAATTGCCTAAACAAGGGTAGGACAAGAGAGGCAGAGCACAATTTGGGAGAAGACTTGTGTTAGGGCCTTAAATGTTTGGCCATCTTATATGCATTGCAGTATCCTCTACCTGGGGCAGCTAGGTGGCACAATGGATAGTGAAATCAAGAAGACCTAAGTTCAAATCCAGTCTCAGAAACTTACTAGCTGTGTGACCCTGGGCAAGTCACTTCACCCTGTTGGCCTCAGTTTCCTCATCTGTAAAATGAGCTGGAGAAGGAAATGGCAAACCACTCCAGTATCTTTGCCAACAAAACCCCAAATGGGGTCATGAAGACTTGGACACAACTTATTAACTAAACAGCAGCATCCTTTACCTGACTTGTGTGGCAACAAGGACGCAAGTTCCAGCAGTTAGTGTCAGAAAACCAGGATGAGAGGGTAGAAGATGAGGGAGAAGTGACTGCAAGAGAGCCTCTCTGGACCAAGGGCATCTCAGAGAGAGCTGCTTTGTTTTTCATCAGGCATTAGTAGAAGTGCAGTAACTGCTAATCAGCAAGGCAAGTGAGCAAAATACCAATTCCAGGACCAGAAGAACTACACTAGACTCCTAATTTTACTACTTGCTCTGTATTAAAGTTTGAGGGTAATCTCTTAACCTCTCTGGGCCTCAGCTTCCTCACTTGCAAGACAAGACAGTAGAACTACATGATTTCTTTTTTAAAAAATTTATTAATTTATTTTGATTTATCAATAATCACCACCATACGCTTTTGAGTTTACAATTTTTCTCCCGCTTCCTCCCCACCACCCTGCACAAGATGGTGCACAATCTAATATAGGCTATACATTTACATTCCTATTAAACATATTTTCACATTAGTGGTGTTGTAAGTAAAAATTAAAAGCAATAGGAGGAACTATCAGAAAGAGGAAACAAAATTCAACAGAGGTGAAAAAACATAGCAATTCAACTTCCATAGTTCTTTCTTTGGATGTGGATAGCATTTTCTATCACGAGGCCTCTGGAGATGTCTTAGATACTTGTATTGCTGGGAAGGGTTAACTTTATCAATATTAGTCATCACACAACATGGCTGTTATTGTGTACAAAGCCCTCTTGGTTCTGCTGACTTCACTCAGCATCAGACCACACAAGTCTTTCCAGGTTTTTCTGAAGTCAGCCTGTTCATCATTTCTTATAGCGCCATAGTATTCCATTACATTCGTATACCACAACTTGCTCAGCCATTCCCCAATGGATGGGCATCCCTTTAATTTCCAGTTCTTTGCCATCAAAAAAGAGCTGCTATGAATATTTTTGTACATGTGGGTCCTTTTCCCATTTGGGTGATCTCTTTGGGATATAACACTAGAAGTGCTATTGCTGGATCAAAGGGTATGCACATTTTTATAGTCCTTTGGGAATAGGAACTACATCATTTCTAAGGTCTCTTTCAGTTCTGAATCTGTGATCCTATGGTCTTGTGACTTCCATTTACTTCAGTCATTCAGTCGGTCAGTAAAAATTTAGGTGCCTACTATGTACATTGTTCTAAGTGCTGGGGATGCAAAGAAAGGCAAAAGATAGTCCTGTCTCAAGGAGCTCATAGACTAATGGAGGTGACAACACGCAAACAACTATATACAAATGAGCTATGGTCTGGATAAATCTGAAATAATCAACGGTGACTTTATTGGCATAGGGAATTCCCAGGTAAGGAAACTTCTTTTACTTATATGGATCAGCACCTTCTCTGAGGTTTATGGCTTTAGAATTGCCCAGGACAATGAGAAGTTAAGTTATTTGTCCAGGATCACACGAGCAATTTGTGTCAGAGACAAAATTGGAAACCAGATCTTCCTGGCTTGGAGGTCAGCTCTTTTTTTCTGCTAGGACAAGCTGCCTCTCACAAAGGAAAACATTCTAAAATTTTGCTCACTAACCTGTGAGAATCTTCTTGGGGAGTCACAAAGATCCAAGCCTTTCATTCTTTACAAATGTGAAGGTCTGGGGAGCAAGTCCAGTGTGCTGGGAAGATTGTGTTACGTGCATTTTTTTCTTTTGGAATCAGTAACTCTGTTTATATAAAATCCAAGGAAAAAGTGATTGAGTTGGTAGAGCACTTCTTTATTCTGAAGCACGTGAAGAAAGATTCAGTATTCCTTGATAGGATGGAAGAATTATTGCAAGAGAAAAGCAAAGAAGTCAACATCTTTGGGAGGCAAGAGGGTATTCCAAACCAGTATTACGAGAATTGAGGATGAAAGACAGACAAAGAGGGAAGGATTAAAGTTCTCTCTGAAGTAGTGCAGCCCTACAATCAGTATAGAAATCTTCACCTGAATTTTTGGGAGAAAAAGTACATTGCCATGATCCATGATATAATGATATGATAGATAGATAGATAGATAGATAGATAGATAGATAGATAGATAGACAGATGACATAATACACATGTGCCACCAGAGGATTTGAAGCAAGTGGAAAGTGCCATTCACTAATGGCCTCATTTTCATTTTTATGGAATGGTAAGCATGACCAGTAGGTTCAAGAAGTTAACACCCAGGGGGGCAGCTAGGTGGCACAGTGGATAGAGCATTGGCCCTAGAGTCAGGAGGAACTGAGTTCAAATCTGTCCTCAGAGACATGATACTTACTAGCTGTGTGACCCCATGCAAGTCACTTAACCCCAATTGCAGAAGAAGAGGAAGAAGAAGAAGAAGAAGAAGAAGAAGAAGAAGAAGAAGAAGAAGAAGAAGAAGAAGAAGACACCCAGAAAGACATTCTTTACTGGTCACAGAAAAGCAATATAGTGCTATGATCAGTCATTTTCTTGTGATATTTAAGTTCCTACCTGGGGATACTCCTCCTCACCCCCAAATTACACTCCCAATCTTGATTTGGGATTTTAAAGGATGGTTACTAGTACTTTCACAAGTTCTAAGGGTAAATCTGAGGGTCTCAATTACTAGTATTGTTTGTGGGTTTCCATTAGCTTTCTTGCCCTCAATAATCAGCCAGTACATATCGGATAGATTTTAGAAAGGATATTTACTAAGATGATATAGTAAGAACTATTGATACAAAGCATTCCTCTCAAAACCTGGGGCATATTCTCCCAAAACTACACACAACATCCAGGACAAGAGTGCAATGATTTGGCTGGAATAAGGCAGGGAATATCTGCTTGTACTCCAAGGACAAGACCCCATAGGCCAGTCTACCTCCATTTTATTGTATTCCTAAAGAATCCAAAATGGGATAGAACGGTTTCCAAAATTGATTACATGCCCCTTTCTGGTAATTCATGTGAGAATAAACTATATCATTGATTTGGAAAGCATTTCCAGGAATACAGTTCTGAACAGAAACCTGAAGGACTTGATTACAAATTGGAATTTTCCCTGTTGCTGCTAATTAAAGATAGGAGCATGAAAAGATAAAAGAAGGCATGAGAAGATAATGTTAGCAAGTAGTTATACCAAGAATGTTGGCTTTCTGTGTATGATACAGATTAAGAAACAGGAATCCTGGAATTTTGGTGAGAGAAAGAATATATTTAATGAGTACTTGGAAGAATGTATTTGCATGAAAGTATCATGTCTCCTGGATAAATCACCGAAACTTCCTTTAAAAAAAAAAAGATGTATGTAACAGAGGGAGGGAGAGAAAAAATTAGCATGTATATAGCACCTATTATGTGCCGGGCACTCTGCTAAGTATTTTACAGTTATTATCTTATTTGATCCTCATAACAATCCTGGGAAGTAGATGCTATTTTCATCATCCCCACTTTACAATTAAGGAAACTGAGACACAGTAAAGCCATTGTGAAGACACAGGGTCACACAGCTAGAAAGTATCTGAGGCCATATTTGAACTCAGGTCTTCCTGATTCCACACCCATTGTTCTATCCAGTGAGCCATCTAGCTGCCCAGAGACACTGTGATACTGTGGGAAGGTCATGGATGTGGACTTGAAGACTGTGGAGATGAATACTATATTAGCATCTCATAGCATCAATTTCCTCATCAGCATTGTTGGTTAATCATTTCATGTCTACTCATGTCTAGCTCTACATGATCTCATTTGGGGTTTATTTTGGCAAAGATACTACAGTGGTTTGCCGTTTCCTTCTCCAGTTCATTTTACAGATGAGGAAACTGAGGCAACAGGACTTGCCCAGTGTCACACAGCTAGTAAGTGTCTGGGGCCAGATTTGAACTCAAGATGTGTTACATATATGTATTCAGTCATATTTTCAGTTGTGTTTGACTCTTTATGACTCCATTTGGGGTTTTCTTGGCAGAGATACTGAAGCAGTTTGCCATTTCCTTCTCCAGTTCATTTGACAGATGAGGCAAACAGGGTTAAGTGACTTGCCCAGGGTCACACAGCTAGTAAGTATCTGGGGCCAGATTTGAACTCATGAAGATGAGTCTCACCAGTAAGATGGAGGAATCATACTTCCACTATTTGCCTTATGGGGATGGTTATTCTGGCAATGGTATGAAGTTGGATCATATGGGAGAATGGATATAAAAAGACCTGTGGGGAGGCTATAATGGAAATATTTTCTAGTTCCTCTAAATTTACCTGTTGATCCATTTCACATATACAACTCTGATACACTTTTTAAATTTGTAGTGGAAAGGGAGCTAGAGTCAAGGTGAAGATGAGTTGTGACCACCTTGATTCTCCATAGAACTGGCTATTAGTAACTAAGTTGCCAGGAATATATTTGCATGGAGTGTTGCTGTTCTGATCCAAAGGGGCTGACTGAGAAGAGGGGTGGAAGGAGAAAATTTCCCTGCTACCATGGGCAAAGAGACATTGAAAAGAAGGGTATGTTCAGTCTCTCAATAAACAGTCTTTAAGCACCTACTATGAGCCAAGCACTTTGGACAGTGCTAGAGGTGGTCCACAGTCCATATTAGACCTAGTCCCTGCCCTCATGAACCTTTCAGGCTAATGAGGAGATAAGACACAAACACAGTTAACTATAATAACCAGTTCACATGATCGTGCCTCCAGGAGTTATAAAACTTCTCTATGACAGTTCAAAGGTGAAGGGGTGAATGCCCAGGGGATCAAAGGAAGCTTCCAAATAGAGTTGGCAGGTTAGAAAGGAATTTAAAAGGGGTGAGGGAAAGGGATGGGTTTTCTAAGAGTAGGAAAGAGTGTGAGCAAAGACATGGAGTTGGGAAATACAGACTGTCTAGAAGTTAGAATCCAATTTCAGTGAAGTGGGATTCCAGGGCATGAAAATGACTGGAAACATAGAGCAGACAAACTTTGCAGGCCTTGAACAACTGGAATGAAGTTTGAACTTCATTCAGTAGACAAGTGGGAGCCATTGAAGATTTTTGAGTAGAGCGATATGATCAGATTTACCTCTAAGAAGGTGGTAGGGTAGTCAGGAAGACTCCTCTTCCTAAGTTCGAATCTGCCTTCAGACACTTTAACTTGCTGTGTGTGACCTTGGGAAGTCACTTAATTCTTTGGCCTCAGTTTCCTCATCTGTAACATGAGTTGGAGAAGGAAATGGCAGACCACTCCAATATCTTTACCAACAAAACCCCACATGGGGTCATGAAAAGTCAGACACGACTGAAAAATGACTGAACAACAATATCTCAGAAAGATTACCCTGGCAATGGGTTCTGTTCTGCGTCCTCTTCTCTTCTCCCTCTATACTATTTCACTTGGTGATCTCATCAACTTTCATGGCTTCAATTATCATCTCTATGCTGATGATTCTCAAATCTACTTATCCAGCCTTAACCACTCTGCTAACCACCCCCAATCTCCAACTATTAGACATCTTGAACTGTGTCATGTCAACATCTTTATCTTGACATGTCCAAAACTGAACTCA
Source organism: Phascolarctos cinereus (assembly GCF_003287225.1). Classification (NCBI taxonomy): domain Eukaryota; kingdom Metazoa; phylum Chordata; class Mammalia; order Diprotodontia; family Phascolarctidae; genus Phascolarctos; species Phascolarctos cinereus. Next base: position 18,677,046 of record NW_027556402.1, read on the forward strand.
TTGTTTTTCCCTTTCCAGACTTCTCTACTGTTGTTGAAGGAACCACCATTCTCCTAGTTCTCCAGACTTCAAAAACAGGTGTCAGCCTCCACTCCTCACTCTCCTTCACCCTCCCCAACAATATACCATTGCCGCGGCCTTTGATTTTGCCTTTGTTACATATTTCACAGATGTCACCTTATCTCCTTTGACACTGCCACCAACCTGATACAGACCCCATGACCTCGTGCTTGGACTGTGTCGATAACCTGGTTGGTTTCCCAATCACAAGCCTCTCCCCACTCCAGTCCATCCTTCACTCAGTTGTCAAAGGGATCTTCCTAAAGTGCAGGTCTAACCATATGACTGCCTCTCCTCACTCAATAAACTCTAGTGACTCCCATTCACTTCCAGGATCAAATACGAAATCCTCTGGTGTTCATAGCTCTTCATAACCTGGCCCCTCCCTACCTTTCCATATACTCTGTGATCCAGTGACATGGGTCTCCATGCTGGTCCTCATACAATCAATACAATGCAATACAATGCAATGCAATGAAATACAACACAACACAATACAACACAATACAATACAATACAACACAATACAATACAATACAATACAATACAATACAATACAATACAATACAATACAATACAATACAATACAATATAGTACAACACAATACCATACCATACCATACCATACCATACCATACCATACCATACCATACCATACCATACCATACCATTAAAGTCAATCTCTTGACTCCAGGCATTTTCAGTGGCTCTTCCCTCTTCCCTCTCCCCTATCCCTGGAATGTTCTTCCTCCTCATATCCACCTCTTGGTTTTCCTGACTTCCTTCCAGTCCTAGCTACCCACCTTCTTCAAGAAGCCTCTCCTAGTCCTGAATCTTAGCACCTTCCCTGCGATTACTGCTCTTTATCGTTTATTTTTCTTGTCCATACACAGCTGTTTGCATGTTGTCTCCCACATTAGATTGTGAGCCCCTTGAAATTAGGGGCTGTCTTTTACTTTTCTTTGTGTTCCTAGCAATGCCTGGCACATAGAAGGCACTTACTGATTATTGCATCAGAGACAGGAGCTGCCCTATAAGATCATAGGATCTATAGGTAGAAGGGACCTCACCTATTCTAGTGTAACCTCATTTTATGAATGGGAAAGTGAAATCCCAGAGAGACTGGCTTACTCAAGTTCACAGAAGCAGAAAATGAGAGAGCCAGACAGTTTCTCTAGCTCCAAACCCAGGACTTTCTCACTTACACTGCGTGGCTCAGCTTGGGAAGGTTGTTCAGCTGCTCTCAGTGCTGTCCAACTCTCCATGACCCCATTTGGGGTTTTCTTGGCAAAGATACTAGAGTGGTTTGCCATTTCCTTCACCAGCTCATTTTACAGATGAGGAACTGAGAAAACGGGGTTAAATGACTTGCCCAGGAACACACAGCTAGTAAAAAAAAAATATCTGAGACCAGATTTGAACTCAGGAAAGAGTCTTCCTTTTACCTGGCACTCTATCCATTGCAGCGCCACCTAGCTGCCCCAGGGGGAAGGTTGGCTGTGCCTTTGGTGCTGCTTTATCTCGCAAACTCATCGGGGGAAGCTGCTGCTTGCTTGGCACAGGTGGTTGGCATGAGATTCACTTTACAAGCCCAGACAAGGACACATTCTCCACTCTAGAAGTGCCTGAGAGAAAACCACAGCACCTGTGTACTTCAGTTCATGCCTCTTCATCCAGAACCCAGCCTGATGTGATATCCTTTAGCAAATTTTGCTACAATATACAAATATTGTGTGTGAGGCATCTTTTCATTTCCCTGGAGTTCTGGCAGACTTTATCAAATAACTGCCCATTTAGATGTCATTTGCTAACTGTGGGAAACTGATAGGAGAGAATGATGACATTCCTGCTTCCAGAAATAAGCCAATAAGTATTTGAGTACCTACTATATTCCAGAGACTGTGGGTATTTCCTGGAGCCAAGTGGGTTGTAATAAGAATCTGTATTAGTCTAGTGGCAGTAAGAATATAAAGAGAGAAAAAGGTGTGAGAAATACTATAAATTTGAAAAGTGAGGACCTGTTAAAAGTTCAAGGAAATCAGAAGGCTTAAAATATGGGAGATTGGGTGAATGGTACTATAGATAAGCCATAGTGAGGTTGGAAAGAATAATAGATCATGAAACAGTTGTCTTCTTTTGTCTGTAGTCTATTTCCATCAGAATTTCAAGCCTTTATTAAGCACTGACTACATGACAGATACTGTATTAAGGTCTGGGGATACAAAGAAAGGTAAAAACCAAAACAAAATTTTAAAAAAGTCTCTTCTCAAGAAGCTCATAGTCTAATGGACATCTACCTGATATAAAATATTATTTTGCCATCTTCTTTACCCAATCTATTATGCTAATAGGGCAGCTAAGTGGCACAGTGGACAGAGGACCAGGCCTGGGGTCAAGAAGATCCAAGTTCCAATCCAGCCTCAGACACTTAACCCTGGGCAAGTCACTTAATTCTGTTTGCCTCAGTTTCTTCATTGGTAAAATGAGCTGGAAAAGGAAATGACAAACCATTCCAGTATTTTTGCCAAGAAAACCCTGAATGGGGTCATGAAGAGTCAGATATGATTGAAACAACTGAACAACAAACATTATGCTAATATATTAAAGAGCATATTCTGTTCATGAGTCACATATGGCTGCTTCTTAGTGATACCTACAAAATTACATTGACTTCTTTGTGTCAAGAATACTTAACCTGCCTTATTTCTTGATACTCTGCAATTCATATGTGGACATCTCAGGTTGGGACTATGTTTCTTGCCTGTTAGTTTCTCCTATAAATTAAATAACTTTTCCATGATTATTCTAAAAGATTGAAGCTATCTGGCATTAGCTTCCTTAGCCCCCTCAACCATTTGTCAAAGCGTCTTCATTATCACATTCTTTTCTCTGTTTCCCTCTGGTAATAGAAGAAGCTTCACAGCCCCTCAATAAGGTTAATTCCTCTAGCTGCACCCTTGACCCCTTTCTCTCTTTCATTCTCTAGAATAGAGGTGGGGAACCTGTGGCCTCAAGGACACATGTGGCCCTCTAGGTCTTCAGATGTGGCCCTTTGAATCCAAGCTTCACAGATTTCCATCAAAGCACCACAGTTGAGGATCTAGAGGGCCACATGTGACCTTGAGGTCACAGGTTCCCCAACCCTTGCTCTAAGATCTTGTGCTAGAGGTCATTCTATTACCCCTAACGCTTCAACATCTCCTCTCTACTGCCTACAAACATGACTAGATCTCCCCAATCCTAACATCTTAAAAGCCCCATATTGACTTTTTTATTCTCTCTAACTATCTCATCTCTAGCTTCCCTTCCACTGTTAAATTTCCTGGGGGTGGGAAAAACTGTCTACCCCCTTTATCTTTACTTTCTTATTATGAGCCCTTTACCATATGGCTTTTGCTCATAACATTTTGTTAAAACTATTATCCCAAAGGTCACTAATGAATTTCTAATCGCTGAATCAAACCTTTCTTTCTCTCCCTCTTTCTCTCTCTCTCTTTCTCTCTCTCTCTCTCTCTCTTTCTTTCTTTCTTTCTTTCTTTCTTTCTTTCTTTCTTTCTTTCTTTCTTTTTCTTTCTTCCTTTCTTCCTTTCTTTCTGTCTTAACCACTTTGCTTTCTCTCCAAGTTTTGACACTATTAAGCACCCCTTCCTCCTGGATTCCTTCTCTTCCCTTAACTTTAGAGACCTCAAAATCACCTCAAACTCCTCTGAAATCTCCATTTCATCCACATTTTCTTCCTTTCTACTGGTTGGGGTGAAAGGTAGGGAAAAGGTAACCAGGGATGGGGAAACTTCAACCCTGAGGCCACATGTGGCCTTCTAGGTCCTTGGGTGTGGCCTTTTGACTGAGTCCAAGCTCTACAGAACAAATCCTTTTGTTAAGCGGATTTGTTCTGTGAGGTTTGGATTCAATCAAAGGGCCACATTTGAGGACCCAGAGGGCCACATGTGGCCTCGATTACAGCTTGCTATTTGAACATTTTTGAAAACTTTATCTTGTTTCCTTAAGCTATTTTTTAAAGTTACGTTACAGTGTTTCAACAAAGCCCATGTGTATTGCTGAATCTTATGAATGAAAAAGAAAAGCTTTGGAATATGGAAACTGGAGGGTTAGAGCAGAGATAAGGAAGATTCTCCATTTTCCAGTATATTCCAGATCATGAGAAGGTAGACTGATGGGAAGGGGAAATAGGTTTCTTGTGTAGTCAGAACATCATCTGGATCACCGTGAAAGAGGCCACAGACATTGGGGAAAACTTTTTTATCCTACCAGCCATTGGGTTGGTAGCCCAAACGTAGCGCCACCTGCTGGCCACTTTATGTACTACTCTCCTGGATGGTTAATTAATTATGTGACAGCTCTGACTCTATAGATAACCAAAAGCAGGGGAAGGAGCCAGGTGTGAATGAATATAACTCTGGCATCACCACCGTACACACCCCCACTAATCACCACCCACACCACCATATATACAAGTCATTTTGATAGATTTATATGTTTCTATTGAGCTTAATATATGCCTGTTGATTGATTGATTTGAAGTCTGTTCCCTTCTCTGACCCGTCTCCTACACAGCTGTCAAAGTAATTTTCCTGGAGCTTAGATCTGACTGTGTCACTTCCCTCCAGAATCAAGCACAAACTCCTCAGTTTTTCTAACTGAAGACCCTTCACAAACTGGCTCCAAGCCACCCTTCTTATCATTTATGACTCCCCTTCCTATTCTCCATGGTACAATCCCCTTCTTATTGTTCCTCAGATGCAACATTCCATCTCCAGTGTTTGTGTCTTTGTATTGGCTGTCCCCACACCTGGAATCCATGCCCTTAAAATGTTTAATTTCCTTTAAGGATTATCTCAAATACCATTATGTCCTATATCAGGTCTTTCCTAATCCCTTGCCCCCAGCTGCTAATTCCTCTGCTAAATGAATTATTGCATACTTTGTATCTATTTTGTGAGCTTTATAGATCTAGATTTACACAGGAATTTAGAGGTCATCTAGTCTAATCTGTTCATTTTACAGACAGGGACACTGAGGATCAGGGTTATAAGTAACTTGTCAAGATCCTATAAGTGGGAAGAAATAGCAGCACCTTGTTATTAGAGGGAGGGATTTGGGCAGCGTGGTTCTGATGGGAGGGGAAATTGCCTGTCCAACAACCCAAAGTGCTATTTCTTGATGCCTCTAAGCCCTTGGAGAGTCTTTACAGGGTATGACAGGTAGTCAATAGAGTTTTAGTGGCTGCCTAGCCAGACTGTTTCCCTTCCAGGAGAAAGGGAAGGAGAAAAGATGTCTTTTAAGTGTCTACCAGGTGCCAAGCACTGTACTAAGTGCTTTACAAATATTAGCTCATTTGATCCCACAATAACAATGTGAGGCAGAGTCTATTAGTATCCCCATTTTCTAGTCGAAGGAACAGAGGCAGACACAGGTTATATAACTTGCCCAGGAACACACAGCTAGAAATTTCTGGGCCTGGGTTTGAATGAAGGTCTTCCTAATTCCAGTCTTGCCAGTGATTCTGGGATGAAATTTGCACAGCTCTATCTCACTAAAATTCAATTCTTTTTTTTTCTAGGCAATTGGGGTTAAGTGACTTGCCCAGGGTCACATAGCTAGTAAGTGTCAAGTGTCTGGTCTGAGGCTGAATTTGAACTCAGGTCCTCCTGACTCCAGGGCCGATGCTCTACCACACCATCTAGCTGCCACCCATTAAGATCCAATTCTTTAGCAGGTCAAGACATCACCCTCCTGAAGTCATTGGTCCTCTTTGAGAATGAAGGATGAACAACAGTAACAACAGCCACCTATTGCTCTACTATGCCACCTAGCAATCCAAAACAGGATTGCGTTTTAAGTCTGAGGCTGAGGGACCATGCAGGGTTCTGAGGGAAGCAGGATCCATTGATGAGGAATGAGAATAGGGAGGATTATTTATGGGCTCTTGTCAATCAATGAAACATCAACAAAGACTTACCAGAAGAACAGGGAATATAAGAATACCTTGAGTGACCAAGTTGTGGTCAAATAGAGATAGTAGGACAATTTTTTTAAATTATTATTTCAAAGTAAAATTATATCTGCTTTAATTATTTGTGTTTAAAGTGTACTTGTACATATAAAGGGTTACACCATAAGCAAATTAGAAGAGCAAAGAATACTCCAATTGTCAGATCTATAGGAAAGGGAAGAATTCATGACCACATAAAAGATGGAGAGCATTATGAAATGTGAAATAGGTAATTTGGATTATATTAAAATAGAAAGCTTTTGTACAAACAAAACCAATGTAACCAAAATTAGAACGAAAGCAGAAAGATGAGAAACAACCTTTCAGCAAGTATATCTGACAAAGCCTTCATTTCTTAAATTTATAGAGAAGTGAGTCAAATTTATAAGAATACAAGTCATTTTCCAATTGATAAATAATCAAAGAATATGAACAGGCAGTTTTCAGATGAAGAAATCAAAGCTATCTATAGGTATATGAAGAAGTACTCTAAATCATTTTTGATTACAGTAATGTAAATTTAAACAACTCTGAGGTACCACATCACACCCATCAGATTGGCTAACATGACAAAAATGGAAAAATGATATTGTTGGTAGAGTTGTGAACTGATCCAATCATTCTGCAGAGCAATTGGGAACTATGCCCAAAAGGCAATGAAACTATGCATACCCTTTGATTGAGTAAATAACACTATTGGTATCCCTAGTATCCCAAAAGAAGATACTGTATCCCAAAGAGATCATAAAAAAGGGGAAAGGACCCACATGTACAAAAATATTTATAGCACTTTTTTTCATGGTGGCCAAGAACTGGAAATTGAGGGGATGCTCATTAATTGAGGAGTGGCTGAACAAGTTGTGGAATATGAATGTAATAAAATACCATTGTTCCATAAGAAATGATGAGCAGGCAGATGTCAGAAAAACCTGGAAAGACTTACATGAACTGATGCTGAGTGAAGTGAGCAGAACCAGGAGAACATTGCACATAGCAACAGCAACCAGCTATGAATGACTCAGCTCTTCTTGACAACACAATGATCCAAGACAAGTACAAAGGACTCATGAAGGAAACTGTTATCAACATCCAGATAAAGAACTGATGGCCTCTGAATGCAGATTGAAGCATATTTTCCTCACTTACTTTATTCTTTTTGGTGGGTTTTTCCCCTCTTGGTTTGTTTCTTCTTTCACCACTGTGACTCATATGGAAATATGTTTTACATGATAGCACAAGTGTAACCTATATCAAATTGCCTACCATTTTTTTGGAAGAGGGGGAGGGAAGGGAGGAAGGGAAGGAGAAAAATTTGGAACTCAAAATCTTATAAAAAATGAATTTTAAAAATTGTTTTGACATGTAATTGGGGGAAATAAAATATTATTAAAATTAAAACAAAAAAAGTATATTTGCACAGACAGAATAGAGCAAATTAAAACAAACAAAAAAAAAAAGATTGCATCCATTGACATACTTGGTCCTTCCAGTGTTATTATGTTCCAGGCACTGTGCTAAGCTCTGGGGATATAAATAAAGGTAAAAAACATAATCCCTGCCATCAAGGGGTTCACATAACGTGAGAGTTAATGTTTGCATAAAAGACATATGCAGTGCAAATGGAAGGAGGTCTTAGAGGGAAGATACTAGCAGTTAACAGGAGCATGAAAGTTTTCTGTAGAAGGTAGGATTTTAGTCAAGTCTTGATGGCAACAAGAGAAAGTCAAGAGGTGGAGTTAGGAAGTGGGGGGGCACTCAAGGCTAGAGGGGCACCCAGCGAAAAGACACAAAATCATGAGAGGGAGTGTTGTATATGAGGAACAGCAAGAAGAGCAATGCTTTGAGATCATCAAGAACCCTGAGGGGAGATGACTGTAGGGATACTGAAAAGGTCTGAAGGGGCCATGTTGTGAAAAAAGCCAAGAAAAGGCTTATATATTTGATCCTGAGGGTGACGGAGAGCCATTACAACGTGCTGATTGTGGGTGGGGGTAGTGGAGGAGGGTGACATGGCCACATCTGTACGTTGATGGACTGTGAACAGATTTGAGACAAGTAGACCAATCAGCAGACCATTGCAATAGTCTAGGCATGAGGTGATGAGATCCTGCACCAGGATGTGTCTGTGTGAGTGGAGAGAAGGAGACATCAATTGTGAAGGTAGAAACGACAAGAAGTTATAACCAATGAATATGTTGGGGACGTATGAGTAAGGAGTCAAGGATGAGGCTGAGGTTCTGAGCATGGGTGGTGCTCTCAATAATAATAAAGGAATTCAGAAGAGGGGAGAACTTTGGGGAAAATATAATTAGCTCTTTTCTTAGATATGCTGAGTTTGAAAGACTTATAGGACATTCAGGTGTGTATGAATTAGTTGGCTATGTGAAATAGGAGATTAAGAGAAAAGTTAGGACTGGACAAGTAGATCTAGGAATCATCTGCATAGATATAACAATTGGACTCATGAGAACTGATGAGATCCCCAAGTGACATAATATAGAGGGAGAAGAGAGAGTCCAGGATAGAACTTTGGAGTATACACGTGGTTAGTGGGTATGACCTGGATAAAGAACCAGCAAAAGGGAACTAGAAGAGGACAGTGTCATGAAAATCAAGAGAGAAAAAACAATCCAGAAGAAGGGGAACAATAGCATCAAAAACTGCAGAAAGGTCAAGAAAGATTGATGATGGTAGTGGTGGTGGTGGTGGTGGTGATGGTGGTGGTATTAACCTCCGTGGGCTTTATTTATCTTCTGTACTTTTTGGGGGGTGTGAAATAAAGGATGTCCTGTACCAAATACCATTTTTACCTGGAGTATTTGTATAGGATCTTGGGACCCTTTCCCCCCATATCCAATCAAACCTGGCCACAAACTGTACATGAGTTATTTGTAGATCACCTAGAGTAAACTCTGGGGATGGGAATAATAAACCCCCAAAGTACAACCCAAGATGCTCTATGCTCTGTTTAAATAACCACAGTTTATATCTTGAGTGCTGGAACTTACCTATGTAAGCCCAAAGGATGGGATCCTGTTCCATGGATTACATGAGAATTTAAAGGGTCATTCATAAGATGGTTCATTATGGCATCTATGGAAGGAATAATAAATCCATGAATCAGAGGCTTTCAACAACTTCGAATTGGCAGTAATTAACTAGCAATTTAAGGACTAGGTCAAAGTGCATTAAGTCATAAAGAATAAGTGGATTTTAGTGAGATCTATATTTAATATTCCTTCCCTGAGATTGCCTTCTGTTTTAGGAATAACATCTGTTTTTTGTAGGCTTAGGGTAGCTTTTCTTTAAGGGAGCAAGGATGCTTTCCCTGGAATTTGTCTAGAGAATTAAATATCAGCATCACTTCTTTATAATCTGATGAATAAAAAGTCCAGGATCCAGGGAGCAAGTAGACTGGAGCATTAGCAAACTATTTTGCTAATTAACTAATCCAGTGATACCACCCTGGGGGATGAAGAAGCATAGAAGTGGAAGAAAGCAGTGTATATTTGCATGAATACATTTTACCCATTTAATATTTTTGTTGGAACTAAATATTTTTATTGAATTTTATGGTCCATACCTATTTCATTAGTTTCCAATCCCCAGACTGAATCATTAAACTGGCCTGATCTAGGCCTGTCCCAGAATCGTTGGCATTTGTCAGAAGGACAAATTTGGGTAGAAATCACTTCTTGGTTGATTTCAGGTTGAATTGGAGGAAGGGCTATGAGGAAGAAAGGAAGGAAGGAAGCCAGATCCTGCACTAAGCACTTCACAAGTATTATCTTGTCTGATACTCATGACAATCCTGAGAGGTAGGTGCTGTTATTATCTCTGTCTTAGGAACGGGTAAACTGAGATAAGCAGAGGTTAAGTGATTTGCCTATGGTCACATAACTAGTAGGCGTCTGAGGTCAAAATGGCACTCAGATCTTCCTGACTCCAGGCCCACTGCACCACATGGATGATTGGATGGTGAGATGTAGGATTCCATTTCCTTTCGAGTTCTGGCTTTCTAGGAGCATGTAGAGAGCCCTCTCAGTAGGCTAAAGAGAAGACCCTGATGACTATAGGAAGCTCAATGAATGTTAGAAGGAGAACAAAGGTATTATAAAAATTAGAATTCACTTCCTAATGGGTCTAGAAAAACTGTATTGAATAATGCATAAAGAAAAGGAAAATAAATTGGTTGTGCATACTCAGCAATTAGAGACAGATATACATGTGCTCATAATTTTTAAGGATCATGCCTTCAAGGCAGAAGGGCACTTTAGTAAGAGAACAGGTGAAAAGGGAGTTGATGAGATCACCAAGGTCGAGAGTATAGAAGGAAAACATAAGAAGGCACAGATCAGAAGTTTTGGGGACACCCACAGTGAGTGGGTATGACACAGCTGCTGGTTAGCAGAAGAGTCATGCAGATAAAAAGAGAGCCAGGAGGGAAAACCTAGGGAGGAGAGAGTGTCCTGGAAGAGAAGGTGAACAACAGTTTTTCACATGCCACAGAGAAGCCAAGAAGCAAGAGAACTGATAAAAGGCCACTAGATTGAGCAATTAAGAGGTCATTGGTTTTTCATTTGACTTATGAAATTGGATACCGATTTCCTCTAGAGGGGAGTTAGGAAGGTGGTACCAGGGGTGTGCAGGAGACATTTCTTACTCCTGAAAACTGATTGTTAAATTTCAGTGTATTTATACCTCAGAAATTAGTATACAGTAAAATTAGGGCTTGATTTATTGTGGTGTTGATTGTCTAGACTCAAGAAAGTGATGGAGGAAATGTTAAATATAAAAAATATGTCATGGATACATTTTCCCCCAGTTGTTAAACATTTATCAGCACACCCCTGAATGCAGATGGGTCTTTACTACCAAGAATATTGAGAACTCAAAAGAAAAAAGTTTAAATAACAACCTCCTGAGTCACTGGAAATAGTGGTTAGTGAGGATGTGGTCTAATGGGACCCACGTTGAATTCTCTTAGTTGTAGAATTACATAGTTTTGGGGAGCTTGTAGAAGATTTTCTTTGGCAAATACAGTTAAATCAGTTAGAGTTAAATCAACCAGAGGGAGGTTACCCATTGACCCTTTTTAGGTAGCGAGGGCAGGAAATTCTTTTACTTGGCCTCATAAAGGAGAATTCCCTCTGCAGACAGTTCCCCATTGGGTATTATCAATTAAGTGAATGAAATTTCTAAAAGGAATGGATTTGGTAGGCAGTATCTATATCCCATTATTGTCCATTATCCCCCTCCAACACACACATGTACATACACACACACTACCACAGTCACCACCACCACCACCTTCCTATGACTGATGTATATTAGGAGTAATGTCATCTCTCCTTTTCTTTTGAGTAGAGTCTCCCCTGATTGGCATCAGGCATTGCTATGGGATTCCTCAGCCACCATTGTCAGATTAACTGAAATTTGAGTGGGAGACTGGGACAGTTTCGGTGAATATCTGAGCAAATAATACATCCAACACAAAGAATTATCCTGAGGAAGATAGGAGGAGGCACTGTGATTGCCATGATCTTAAAATGATGTACTTTCTCCCATAAAGGGCTCTTGGGGAGACTCTTGAGACTCTTAAGACTGCAGAGAATATGATTGATTGTCTATAGAGGTGATAGTAAAACTGAAAGTGATGTCCAGTATCAGAGCAATAAAGACCTTTCTTTCCCCATTTGAACTTTAGGACACTCATAAAAGCACCCCACCCTACTGTGCATTCCAAGCCACCCAAGTCTTAGTATTCAGATGTGAGAGATTCTTGGGATGGTTAAAATTCCAGAATTCTGCTGTTTATTACCTTTGTGAGGTAACAAGAGACAAGAAACTGTTCCTGTCTGAGCTTCAGTTTCCTCATCTGTGAAAATTGGAAATTGGATTAGAGCATCTCTAATGTCCCTTCCCATCCCAAATCTTATAATGCTAAGAAAAAATTTCAAGTGTTATGTTGTGGCATAGTAACCAGATGAGGTTCAGGAGAAGAAAGAGATCCCTGACTTATTTGGAGGGTTGCACCATTCAAAATTTAAAGATTAAAGAAAAACAAAAAACTCCTCTAATTCAAGGAAGATGCCTAAATTGGGTTTCCATGTATACTTCAAAGGTATCATTTAAATTACAAGATCAGAAAATAGTGGAGGAGATAGGGGACAATTGGGGCAACATAGATCCAACCCACCAAACTCATTCATGTTAGAAATTTCACGACCTCCTTTACTGACCGCCAATAAACAATTGGCTGCTAGGGAATTGATCTTTATGGGGTCAGATAAAGAGCATCTGCCTGTCTTACCCACCTAATAAAGAACAATGGGCAGTCCTCATCTGGGGTCTCTTACTTAACTGGCCTTGCAAAAAAAAAAAAGGTATGTCTAGTAGCTCCCTAAGCCTACGGAATTCTCTGTTGGGGAATTCTACAACTGCCCCATTAGATTACACCCTCACTAAAAACTGTTCTCATGACTTATGAGATTGCTGTTTAAACTTTTCTGGAAACCTCCCAAGTTATTTGGTGGTAAAAGCCTTTCCTCTATGGAGGAAGTCAGTCTCCAGCGCAATCATTCAACTGAAACTGTCACATCTTGAATAAGTATTGACTATAGTAAGGGCAAACTATCTTGTATCCCTGAATTCATAATGGGCCACTTAGGACAAAGGTTGATCTGTTTGTTAGCAGCTAGTAATAAGTAAGCAACTGCTTTTCAAGAGTCATTAAACTTATTTTTGTTGTTAAAAACATCAAGGTATAAGCTTGTCCTTTGTAAATTTTTCTGAAAAAAAAAATCATCCACACAATTCCAGAAGTTGATATGATGATAGGAGTCATGTAAGTCATATCCTGCTTTCAGATAATTTTGATGTCTTCTGCCAGGTCCCTATTTTTTAAAATAATTTCATGCCATCTATCTTGGAGAGTATGAGCATTTTGGCCATCTACATGCCAATCTATGAGAGATAGCATGGTTACGCTTTATCGTTTTGGCCTCTAGGTCATGGCTCATTAGTTATTGAGTACATGTATAATTTGCAGTGATGTATTATACAATATCTGTCATTTCCTCACTTATTCCAAATTGATCACTAAATCAAGGCTGCTTAGAGATAACCCTTCTGTAGTTTCTGGTGGCAATGATCAGCTCCTGAAATTCTTCCGTTTCCACAAATAAATACATATAACTTAGCCATTTCTTTGATGTATCCTTTTTGGATGTCTTGTTGGCTGAGTGAATGTCACCCATAAAGGGCCCTTTAATTCCAGTGCTGGATAGGCTCTATTGAAAGTTAAGCAACTTTTGGTTATATTCTACAGTATGGAATTCACTTATTATCAACCTTTAATGTTGCTCATTGAAGTGATGTCTGCTAATTTGAAAAACTGTGAAGTTTTTAAGGTTGCTATCATTTTTATTATATTTCCTAGAAAGATACTAATCTCTCTGAGTCATTTCAAGAAACTTGTAACTCTGTTTTACATTAAGAATGTGACATGTTGCATCATTACAACTTTATGTAGTTTTTTTAATGTTATTTTTGCATCATGACATAAGCACAACAAAAAGCAAAGAGTCTTTTGCTATAAGGAATGACTTATGATTACAAGTGAAGAGAAGGGGAAAAAGAGGGGGGGGAAGAAAGTTACACAATAATTTCAATACATATCTAAAAGGAATAGCAAGTTGTACATAACAGATTTGCAATTTCACGCACAATCATCTTGTTTGACTATTCTACTATGTTATGAAAATGTTTGTTTTCTTAACTTATGTTCAGAATAATTTTTTTAAAAAAAGAAATGAGTTTATGATAAAATCTTCATAAATTCAAAGCATGTGATTCAGAGGAAAGAGTCCTTCATTTGGAGCCAGAAGACATTGATTTGAATCCTGGCACTTCCACTTACAGAGAAATAATTTAATCTCTCAGGAGGCCTCAGTTTTCATATGAGATTAGGACTAAATGACCTCTCAGCTCCCTCCCAGCTCTAAAATACTATGACCTTATAAAGTTGGGCTGTTGGTGATTCAGGTGCTATATTTGTCCCTTGAAGTCAATAATATGAATGAATGACTGTGGTAGAAAAAGCTGATACCAAGCCATATTCTGGTCTTCAACTATTACAGCCACAGATTTAGTTTAAGGGACTTTTTAGGAAGAGCCATAATAGTCTCAATTCTTGTTCTAACCTCTGTATTCTTTCAACTCTTATCAAAATCCTAGCCTTTTATAAAATCAGCAAATGTATAGGACTGCCACAATTGTATTTCAGAGACATGTAAACAGTCTATGTTCAAAATCCTTGCTATATACATGTATGTCTAAGAGTTGTTGAGCTTAGGAGCTATTTGACTAAGAGCTAGCCACTCCCTCCCTCTGACGCCCACCCTTATATGAACAGAATCTTTCTGTTCCCGATTCTTCCCTTCATGTATGACTTCCTCTCTCATCATCATTCTCAGACCTATCCTATGGGGGATGGAGAAGGGTTTCCTTGAACTTGCTGAGGATTAAGGAAGGGTAGTTGTCTAAGGTTACTACCTCAGAAATACTTTCTCTTATTTCTACTCAGTAAGCCTCCTCTCACAAGAAAGTCATTGTTGACTCATTCTGTGTCCAAGTTTGTATTCACTTGATCTCCCTTCCTCAGGGAGATCGTGATAATATACCTTGATAAAAACTACTTTATTTGACTTAAGCCCTGAGTTAGAGACGAATTAGCAATTAGAGAATTAACCTTTCTTTCACTGTGTTTCCATTCAACTTCTTTAAATCCACTGGCACTGATGATGATGATGATGATGATGATAAGAACTTATGTAATGTGCTTACTAGGTTCCAGGCACTGTGCTAAGTGCTTTAAAAATATTATATTATTTGATCCTTAGAAGAACCCTGAGTGGTAGATCTATAATTACCCCTGTTTTACAGATGAGGAAACTGAGATAGGCAAAGATTAAGTGACTTGTCCAGGGTCACACAGCTAGTGTCTGAGACCAGATGAACTCAGGTCTTCCTGACTCTAGGCCCAATACTTTAACCACAGCACTATCCAGCTGCCTAATATACACATGCACAATGAATAAAATCTAGGAAAAATCAGGATTGCTTAAATACATGGAAAATACAGAAAGGGAAGTCTCTTAAAGAAATGAAGAATGAGGCATAGATATAGCACGACAGCCAGATAAGAGATAGGGAGATATGACATTGGTTACAGGTGGTCCCACATAATTCATCATTCACTAGCATCTCACCACCAACTGAGGAAGGAATAGGAACAGCTACAGTGGTACCAGACACTCTTCTCAGGCATCAGTCTCCCTGACCTATCTCTATTCCCCTTCTTTCATTCCTCTTCCTCTTCTCTTGAGATTCCAGTTTTCCTCCCCAACAAGGCCAGGAGAAAGTCACTCATTGGTCAAAGTTTCATGACTCCAGGGACTTAAGTAGGAGAATGCAAAAAGGCTAGGTCAACCAGTAGACACTGTCTCCGGTGCCCTGTTACACAAGATTAACAAATTTACCTAAAGAAGCATTATAATGTAATAAAAAGAGCAGAATAGCATATGCAAATATGGGTTTAAGTTCTAACTATCATTTCCTAACTATGTGTTGTTGGGTAAGTCACCTCCCTTATCTGAATCTCAGTTTCCCCATCTGTTTGGACTAAATTATCTGTAAGGTCCCATTCAGCTAGGATCATGTACACAGGTCTGTGGTACAAAGTAAATGCAGAACAAATTGTCCCTTTTTAGAAACAAAAAGTACAGTAATTTTACGACATTCTTTTGACTACGATATTACATAAGTCAAGGGAGACGAATCTTGCCTAAAAGAATGTAAGAGAGAATGAGGAAAGCTGAATAAGTGATGTCAAGGATATCCATATTTGGTCAGTATTATTTCCTTAAAGGTCAAATCTGTCAGCTCTCTATTTATAAAATAAACCAAATTCTTTTATTAATCCTTTGATCTCTTTATGGTGTCATTGTTCATTCTACCAACTAGACTGGGTAACTAGTTTCACATTAGATTTGATAGTTAATAACAGACAATAGAAAAGGAAGTGGGTGTGTAGATGTAGATAAGTAGGTTGAAATCAGCCTTGGTTGCTATTTATAGCAGTGCTTCAACTTTCATCTGTTTAAATTGCTATTTTCATAAAGCAAACTTAAATCTCTCTGGCAACAGTGTAAGTAGCGTAAGATTAGAACTAGAAATGATAATTGGTGTTAGTCAAATATATAATGACTAAGAAAAAAGGGCAGCCAGTTACTAATGAGAAGATGACAATAAATATTAGTAGTGAGCAACTCGGCTGAAGAGAGGGATCACGCCAATCTTGCAAAGTTGGTGAATTGGAAAATGGAGAGGGAAGAAATATATCGTAATTGAGGCTCTTTGTGTAAAAGGCCTGTTGGGGAGAAAAATCAACCCAGTTTCACATGATATTTACCCTAGTCCTGGAGATGGGAGGAGAATTGGTCGGGTGGCTAAAAAAGACCTAACTGAAAGGCATGAATCTTGAGTTCATAGCTTGGCTTGACCATGTGACAAAGGGCAAGTTCACTGCCTCAGTTTCCTCTTCTGTTCAGATGATCCCTGGGCTTCAGCTTAAACACTCTCAGGGTGCTGTATTTGACTTTAGAAGCCAAGTGATGGATTCAATTAGAATCTGGTCAAAAGGGAACTGCCCTACTATGTCCAGAAACCTCTTCTTCTTCCTGGAAGATCACTTCAGCCCTGGAATGTATCTGTTGGAAGTACCCTTCAGCCCATCCTTCTGATCCCAAGGCTCTTCCATTTAAGGAGGTCTACCCAGTCTAGCCATCTTTTCACTTCTTAGCAGGCTGTGCTCCAGATTTCTCCATCATGTCCATCTTCCTCCCCACCACTTTTTTTTAGTTTCCTCTTATATGATGTCTTCTTCTGTTGGAATGTAAGGTCCTCGAGGGCAGTAACTGCCTAATTTTTACTTGTATTTGTATTCAGCATAGTATGCGGTAAACATAAGTTCTTAATAAATGCTTGTTGACTGACTGACTGATAGAACTGTGGCCTACCTGCTCTTATAACATTTATCACATGATATTTTGCAGCGTCTACACCTTGCTGCCCTTCTATTAACCTCTCAGAGCTCCAGGAAATTCTCTAAGACTCTATATTGCAGAGGAGGTGATGACCTACCATGGGAAAGGGAGTTTCCTTACCTGAGAGTTCCCAATTCCAGTGAAATCATAGGTTGAGTCCAAATCCCTATACTTCCCATCATTATTATTTCTACACCTATCTTCTCTCCTGTAGCTCAGTGGACAAAGTGCATGACCCAGAGTGAGGAAGACCTGAGTTCAAATGTGGCCACAGACACTAGCTGTGTGACCTTGGGCAAGTCAGCCTCAGTTTCCTTATCTGTAAAATGAGGATAATGCTAGCACCAACCTCCTAGGGTTGCTTGAGGATCAAATGAAATAATATTTGTAAAAAGCTTAGCATATTGCCTAGAACATAATGAATTCTTGTTTCCTTTCTCTCTCCCCCCCCCCACCACTGTATTATGAACTTTTAGAGAACAAGGACTATGTATTATAACCTTATATCCCCATGGCTTTTCCATCTTGGTAGACTCCCAGAGCATGTCTCAGTGATCCTTCCATTGTCTAAACTGAGCCCTTCTGCCATAAACCAGAGAGGTGTTGTTGTTTCAGTTTATAATAGAGCTATGTCCAAAATTCTTGGTTATAACTTTTTTTTGGTAAGGCAATTGGAGTTAAGTGACTTGCCCAGGGTCACACAGCTAGTAAGTGTCAAGAATCTGGTCTGAGACCAGCTTTGAACTCAGGTCCTCCTGATTCCAGGGTGGGTGCTCTATCCACTGCACCACCAGCTGCCCCTATGTCCAAAATTCTTATATAAAGTATCCCCACTTCCTTTTAGAGTTAAGCCACAGCATTCTGACTGATGGTTTAGTTCAGGGGTAGAGAACCTGCAGCCTTGAGGCCACATGTGGCCTTCTAGATCCTTAAATCCAAATTTGGATTCAGTCAAATGGTCGCATTTAAGGAACTAGAAAGTTGAACTTAAGGATCTAGAAGGCCATATATGGCCTCAAGGCTGCAGGTTCCCCACCCATGGTTTAGTCCCTTAATAGCTGGTATTTATATAATGCTTTAAGGATTGTAAAGCTCTTTACAAATATTAACTCATTGGATCCTCCCAACAGCTCTGGGAGGGAGGTACTATTATTGTGTCCATTTTATAGATGAGGAGGCTTAGGCAAAGAGGCTAAATGATTTGCTCAGGACCACATAATCAGTTAACGACATAGGAACTTGCTCTAGTACCAACAAACTGACTTTTAGGGGGAAAAAAAGGAAGAGAACAAAGAGTAAAACCTAGAGGCCCATGAACTTGATGTGATTAATGGAACAATTCAAGAATGGATCATTAAAGAGATGGTTAACAAATATTTTGAAAAAGAGAGAGACAGAGAGAGACAGAGAGAGGCAGCAATTACAAAGAGCCAATATGACTTCATTAAGAACAGGACAATCCAAGAAGACTTTGTTTCCTTTTCTGACATTATTACTGAACTGGTAGATGAGGAAAATGCTATGGATGGGATTGACCTGGATTTTAGCAAAGCATTTAATAAAGTATTTAATAGGAGAGAAGATGGAAGAGAGAAGAATCAGATGATGCAAGAAAGATGAATTATATGAGAACATGAGCAGACATATTCAGAAACGGAATGGTGGCTGGAATCAAAGAGTTGATAATGATTCAACGTCAACATGCCAGGATATCTCCAATGGAGCATCCAAAAGATTTGTGTCTGATTCTGTGCTGATTACCATTTGTATCAATGCCTTGGTTCAGTCAGGTCTCAGTTAGCCACCCAACCAGTTTTCCTGCCATTCACAGGACAAGGGTGAGTTTCTTGTCAAACCGGGTCAAGCTTCTCCCAACAGGTGCTTTACACAGAGAGTATAGGTGGTGCTCTCTGGAAATTTGCAGATGACACAAAGTTGGAAGGGACGGATAACAGAGTGAATGACACGGTCAGGATCCAAAAGGGCCTTGATAGATTACAGCATTGGGTTGAATCAATAGGCATAAGTGTAAAACCTCGCACTTGGGTACAATAAATCAATATCACAAATACAAGATGAGGTGGGGGAGTGGGGAGTCATGGCTAGACAGCAGTTGTTTTTTGAAAAAGATCTGAAGTTATTAGGGGACTGCAAGTTCAATGAGTCAGCAAAGTGAAGTGCGAAAAAATCTAATGCAGTCTTGGGCTGCATTAAGAGGGGGCATATCTTCCAGGAAGTGGAAGGTGACCGTCCTACCGTATTGTACGCTCATCAGACTTTATCTGGAGTTCTATGGTCATTCTGGATGTCACAGCTTAAGAAGAACATTGATAAACAGAAGCATGTCCAGAGGAGGGCAACCAGAATGGTAAAAGGCTTTGAGATCATGTCATATGGGAATTTGGAGGTAGCTATGTGGCTCAGTGGATAGAGATCTGGGCCTAGAGTCAGGAAGACCTGAGTTCAAGTCAGCCTCAGACACTTACTAGCTGTGTCACCCTTGGCAAGTGACTTAACCCTGTTTGCCTTAACTCACTGGAGAAGGAAATGGCAAAGTACTCCAGTAGGTTTGCCAAGAAAACTACAAATGGGGTCACAAAGAGTTGGACAGAACTGAACGACAACAACAACACATGAGGGCTAGATGGACTGCCTAGGTGGGTTTAGCTGGAAGAGGGGAGACTCAGAGGGGACATGGTAACTGTTCTGAAGTATTCAAAAGACTGTCATGCCAGGGGAGATATTAGACTTACTCTGTTTTTCTTCAGAGGGCAAACCAGGAGCAGTGGATATAAGTTTTGAGGAAGCCACTTGAGGTTCGATGTCAGGAAAACATCGTACTAACAATTAGAACTGTCCAAAAATGGACGAGGCTGCCTTGAAAACAGCAAGTAAGGGACCCTAAGATCATCATTTTGCCGTCATCTTACAGACGAGGAAACTGAATCCCAGAGAGGAAAAAGGGTCCTGCCCCAAATCACAGTCATTTATTAAGCCCTCACTGTAAACACACTTAAATGTCCTCAATTCTAATCATTATCTTAGTATAGCTACATGTGGATGGCAGGAATAAATGATGACTTTCTCTCCATAAAGGAAGAAGTGCCATAAGCCTCTGAATGAGAGAGCTCTTCCCCCATGTGTTCACCATGTGGTCCCAAATGCATGGAAGTTTGGTGTTTTTGTCAATGCTATGCTTTCCTGTCTTGGGCAAAGGAGTGTGGGAGATGGAGTGAACTTTGAGAGGTCAGAGGAACGGCCCAAATTCCACCTATTGAAGTCCATAGAAGAGTTTGATCCAACAACAGCAGCATTGTCGTCATTGAACTAACAAACCTGGTGACAATTTGGTGCTGCCCTAAAGAGTGATTGCTGTAATCTAGCCCATCAGTGAATTGTCTTGGCAAATGAGACACAAATTCCCTACCATCAAGGGAGTGATTAAGTTATCTACCATCAATTGTGCTCCACCCAGAAGTGAACTTGATGGGAGGAATGTTTGTAGCAACCACGCTAAGTGTGAAACCTTATTCTCCAATAACTGAGATGGAACAGAGGGGTATAATTGTACTTCTGTGCTTGCTTTATCCTGTCTCAGTCAACATCCTTTTGCATAAGTTTTTTTTAGTGAAAAATGATATTTTGAGATATATGAGATCATAAGAGCTCAGAATCTCAGAGCCGAAAGGAACCATGGAGGATCTCACAATTAAATTGTATTAGTTTAATTTTCTTGCCTTCTACATATTTCTGAATGACCTTCCCAACTATGTTGTAATAACTCTGGTCAATAGAAGCCAATCTCTTTCCACTCAGAGTAGACTATTAGGAACTCATCTGTCCTGGGAAATCCCCATGGTTTGGATACCTTAGAAATTAAATGTCTGATTCATTCATTAGCAATAGGAAGAATGTCCTAAGATGCCAATCTATCCTTAACCTCAGAGAGCCTCCCCTTAACTCATTATTGTGAAACTCCCCTGTAATGTCAGGTGTGTTTATGAGGATTCTTCTCTCGCCTAGTGCTAATACTGCTGTGTCATGGACCATTATTTACACAGCTTAAATAGTGACTGGTTGACTTTTAGGGGTATGTGAGTGTGTTTAGCATAATCAATGCCACTTAAGCTGAGCTGTATACTTAATTCGATGTCTGGCATGACACTTTGAGATTTTGTGTTGCTTTTACATTTAACTTAAAAGAAAAAAAAACTTTGGATTGGCAGCAAAACTGCCAAAGCAAAGCGCAATTTTAATTGGTGATATGTGCTTTATTGGGCCCTGCTGGGATCTTCTGAGCCTCTAATTAATGGAGAGGTGTAGGGCTTCTGAAGGCTTCTATAGCATTGACACTGATTATGAATTGAAGGTATAGTTGCTTATTGGCAAGGGGGCTGGTGGGAACTGTAATTTTTACAGTTTTACAAGGAGGAAAAGTGGGAAACTTTGACTCTGAGGAAGTGAGCAAATTATGCTTAATACCCATTCATTTATAACCCCATCCTATTCGAGGGCTAAATTAAATTAATCCCAATGATGTAGTACTTTCTTTTTTTTTAAAAAAATTAACATTCTTTTAAAATTCAAGTTTTTTAATTAAAAAATTTTGAGTTCTGAATACTTTCCCTACCTTCCTCCTGTCCCACCCCCATATATTGAGAAGGCAAGCCATTTGTATCAGTTTTACATGGGAAATCATGGAAAACATATTTCCATATTAGCCATGTTGGAAAAATAAAAAGCAAGAAAAATAAAGACAGTGAAAAAATTGTGCTTCGATCTTCACTCAGACTTCATCAGTTCTCTCTCTGGAAAGCATTTTTCATCATGAGTCCTTTGCAACTGTTTTGGATCATTGTAATTGCTGAGAACAGCTAAGTCATTGATCATCATACAATATTGCTGTTGCTGCATACAGTATTCTCCCGGTTCTGCTCACTTCACTTTCCATCAGTTCATATAAGTCTTCCCAAGTTTTCCTGAAATCATCCTGCCTGGAATTTCTTGTAGCACAATATTATTCTATCACCATCATATACTACAACTTATTTAGCCATTGATGAACACGTCCTCAATTTCTAATTCTTTGCCACCATAATGAGAGTTGCTATAAATATTCTTTTACATATAAGTCCTTTACCTTTTTCTTTGCTGTCTTTGGAATACGACCTAGTAGTGGTATTGCTGGTTCAAAGGGTATACACAGTTTTGTAGTCCTTTGGGCATAGTTCCAATTGTTCTTTAGAATGGTTAAATCAGTTCACAACTCCACCAACAGTTTGTTAGTGTCCCAATTTTTCCACAATGATGTAATGCTTTCACATAGGAAGACTACTATCTAATGGTAAAAACAAAGTAGAGATATAAAAAGAAGGGTGCAGACAAAAAAAAATATGAAGAATAAATTGGCTGAAATTGAAGATACCAAAGGGACAAATGTGTGTCCTGAGAGATTGCATTTCATGTGAACATAATAGGCATTTTCAGTACTGTAAGTGGGCCACATAAGTGCTTTGTTTATTCTCTCTGTGCTTCAGGGTCTTGGCCTGTGTATAACACAGTCTGATACTTGCAGAATATCAGACCCACAAAAACAAGACAAGAAGAAATGTACCTTAGGAAAATAGTTTGTTGGTTTGTTTTTTGTTTTTTGTTTTGTTTTGTTTTCTTTTTCCCTGTATGGAAACATAGTCTCAGCACAATACAACCAAGAAATATAAAAATATAAATGAATACACACTGTCAAATTTGGTTTCACAGACTATGTAATCATATGATCAGGAATAAAAAAAAATGTATTAAGCTCCATGAAATCTGGTCTTTAAATTTTGGTACAGCAGGGGTAGAAATCATGAGCTGAAAGGGACTATAAGATCATCATTTTGCAAAAACAAAAATAGACCTAATTAAAAGAGATAATCAGGGAAACAATTTGCTAAAAGGTACCATGGACAAATGATTAATATGAATATTTAACTCATATGCACCCAGCAGAAACAACTAAAGGTCAAGGCAAAACATTTTTCTAATCTAAGACAATTTAGAAGGTTGGCAGGACATGTCTGTGACACTGGGATGGGTATTGGCTTGGAAACACACATGGTGACAGCACCAGTAGTGGGTCTTGAAGTCTGCTGCAAGAATGGCAGCTTCGATGAAGGGGGAGCCAAGATGGCAGAGTAAAAGCAGTGACTCGCATGAGCTCTCCCCTGAATCTCTCCAAATCCCTATAAAAATGGCTCTAAACAAATTCTAGAGCAGCAGAACCCACAAAAAGGCAGAGTGAAACAAATTTCCAGCCCAAGACAATCTGGATAGTTTATGGGAAAGGTCTAGGAGAGAAGCATAGTTTAGTGTGGGCCATATAGGCAAAGATGGGTCCCTGCAAACCCAGAGCAGGCCTCAGGGGACTGAATCACAGGGAGCTGTGGCAGTTTCCAGACTTCTCAATAC
Source organism: Phascolarctos cinereus (assembly GCF_003287225.1). Taxonomy (NCBI): domain Eukaryota; kingdom Metazoa; phylum Chordata; class Mammalia; order Diprotodontia; family Phascolarctidae; genus Phascolarctos; species Phascolarctos cinereus. The sequence continues at coordinate 18,700,680 of NW_027556402.1, forward strand.
ACAGATGCCAAAGACAATCTAAACTGTCAGTGGAAAAGGTCTGTCAGAACTGGGTGAGAGAGAAGCCTGGTCCAGCCCTGGCCCTAGCACATCCCCAGGATGGCGGCCACAACAGCAGCAGCTGCTTCTGGAGCTCTCAGCCCACAAACAGTAGGGGTATCAAGTGGCTGATCAGAGGGGAATTGCAGGGATCTCTTTGCTGGCTCTGAGGCAGGATTCTTATGCTTTGCCCATGCTTAGATCTGGGTCCCAGTCCTGGGTGGCAGTCCAGGGGCAAGGAGGAGCACTGGTGTGGGGGAGCTTGTGGCAGTGGTAGAGAGGGAACTCTCCTCACAGTTCCAAGGCAGAAAAGAGTGCTTGTGGTCAGTCATAGACCAGAGCACAGGCCAGGAAAGGAATAAACACCTCACCTCTGATCATACCATCTTGGAAGAACTGAAAATTTACAGGTCCCTAGAATTATCTCTGAAAACAGTTGCACAAAACTCCTGAAGCTTGGGACTGTTCACCCTCCACACTGGAAGCAGAGCTGTACCTTAACAAAGAGTTAGAAAAACAAGCATTTGGCTGGGAACATGAGCAAATAACGTAAAAAAAAAGACTTCAGACTACAGAATCTTACTTTGGTGACAAAGAAGATCAAAACATACAATCAGAAGAAGACAACAAAGTCACAACTCCTACATCCAAAGCCTCCAAGAAAAATCTCATGGTCTCAGGTCATGGAAGAGCTCAGAAAGGATTTTGAAAATCAAGTAAGAGAAGTAGAGGAAAAATTTGGAAGAAAAATGAGAGTGATGCAAGAAAATCATGAAAAACAAGTCAACAGCTTGCTAAAGGAAACTCAAAAACATGCTGAAGAAAATAACACCTTAAAAAAGTGACCAACCCAAATGGCAAAAGAGGTCCAAAAAGCCAATGAGGAGAAGAATGCCTTAAAAAGCAGAACTGGCCAAATGGAAAAGAAGGTCCATAAGCTCACTGAAGAAAATAATTCCGTAAAAATTAGAATGGAGAAAATGGAAGCTAATGACTCTATGAGAAATCAAGAAATTATAAAACAAAATCAAAAGAATTAAAAAATAGAAGACAATGTGAAAAATCTCATTGGAAAAACAAGTGACCTGGAAAATAGATCCAGGAGAGGTAATTTTAAAATTATTGGACTACCTGAAAGCCACGGTCAGAAAAAAAGCCTAGACATCATCTTTTAAGAAATTGTCAAGGAAAACTGCCCTGATATTCTAGAACCAGAGGGTAAAATAGAAATTGAAAGATTCCACCAATCATCTCCTAAAAGAGATCCCCAAAGGAAAACTCCTAAAAATATTATAACCAAATTCCAGAGTTCCCAAGTCAAGGAGAAAATACTGCAAGCGGCCAGAAAGTATTGTGGAAACACAATCAGAATAACACAAGATTTAGCAGCTTCTCATTACGAGAATGGAGGTCTTGGAATATGATGTTCTGGAGGTCAAAGGAGCTAGGATTAAAACCAAGAATCACCTACCCAACAAAACTGAATATAATCCCTCAGGGGAAAAAAAACTGACATCCAGTGAAATAGAAGACTTTCAAGCATTCTTGACGGAAAAACCAGAGCTGAATAGAAAATTTGATTTTCAAATACAAAGACTCAAGAGAAGTATGAAAAGATAGACAGGAAATAGAAATCCTAAGGGATTTATTAAAGATGGACTATTTAAATTCCTACATGGAAATATAGTATTGGTTACTCATGAGATCTTTCTCAGTATTAGGGTAATTAGAGGGAATATTACATATATATATAATATATATACATATATATATATATGTGTGTGTGTGTGTGTGTGTGTGTGTACACATATATATATATATATATATATATATATACATATATATATATGTGTGTGTGTGTGTGTGTGTGTACACATATATATATATATATATATATATATATAGAGAGAGAGAGAGAGAGAGAGAGAGAGAGAGAGAGAGAGAGAGAGATCACTGGATGAGTTGAATATGAAGAGACGACATCTAAAAAATAAAATTAAGGGGAGAGAGATAATTGTATTGAGAGAAAGAGAAAGGGAAAGGTAGCATGGGGGCAAATTATCTCACATGAAAGATGCAAGAAAAAGCTTTTACAGTGGAGGGGGAGAGAGGGATGTGAGAGGGAATGAGTGAATTTTACTCTTATTGGATTGGGCTTAAAGAGAGAATAACATACACACCCAGATGGGTATGAAAACCTATCTTACCCTACAGGAAAACAGGGGGGAAGTGGATAAGAAATGGGGGGATGATAGAAGGGAGGGCATATTGGGAGAGGAGGTAAACAGAAGCAAACATTTTTGAGGAGGGACAGGGTCAAAGGAGAGAACAGAATAAATGGGGGGCAGGATAGGATGGAGGAAAATATAGTTGGTCTTTCACAACATGACTATCATGGAAGTGTTTTGCATGACCACATATGTATAGCCTATATTGAATTGCTTGCCTCCTAAATGAGGGTGGGTGGAGAGGGAGGAAGGGACAGAATTTGGAACTCAAAGTTTTTAAAATGAATGTTAAAAATTGTTTTTACATGCAACTAGGAAATAAGATATACAAGCAATGGGGTATAGAAATCTATCCTGGCCTACAGGAAAGTAGAAGGGGAAGAGGTAAGAGAAGGGGTGGTGATAAAAGGGATGGTAGATTGGGGGAAGGGGTATTCAGAATACACGCCATCTTGGGGTGGGGGAAGGGTGAGATGAGGAGACACTTTGGAACTCCAAATCTTGTGGAAATGAATGTTGAAAACTAAAACTTAATTGATTAATTTTAAAAAAAAAAAACAATAAAGGAAGATTCTATCTGCATCCAGAGAAAGAGCAGATAAATGGAAGTATGCATAGAATGGTTTTATACACACACACATGCACACACATGCACACACATACACACAAACACACTCACATTTGTGCCTAATGGTTGCCATCTCTGGGATTGGGGGTGATGGGAAGGAAGAAAAAAAGGGGGGAAAGAAAGTTACATGATAATTTTATTATATATTTAAAAGGAGCAGCAAATTGTACATAATAGATCTGCAGTTTCATGTACAATAATCTTTTTTTTTATTCTACTATGCTATGAAAATAGTTCAGAAGAAAATAAATAAAATTTAAAAAAAAAAGAATGGCAGTTTCATGAGCTCTGAGTCCAGAAATGGTGAGGGGGTTAGACAACTGGTCAGAAAGACATTACAGGGGAGCTTTTGTTGGCATTGGGTGCAGGTCTTGGTGCTATTTGACCACTCTACTGCCCATAGCACTTGTGGTCAGTCACAAGGGAACAGGGGCCCTGAGCATAGTTCCAAGTCAGAGCATAGTTCCAAGTCAGAGACGAGTGCTGCACTTACGGCTACAGAACAGTAAGAAACCTGGTCATAGTCCCAAGGCCAAGGAGACTGTTAGTACTGGGAGCTGAAGAGGAACCAGAGCTTTTCCTTGATTAAAAAAAAAAAAACAGAGAGCATACCAGAAGACCAGTATCCACATGTCTTCCCAATCATACCACCTTTGAAGCACCAAAAAGAAAAATGCAAATCCCCATAACTAGCATACATGAAGCTTGTGACAGTGTCTACCCCCCCCCCCGCCCCGGTCAAGCAGAGCCCAATTTTACACAAAATTCAAAGTCAAGAAATAAACTGAGGGGAGAAGCTAGGTGGTGCAGTGGATAGAGCACCAGCCCTGAAGTCAGGAGGACCTGAGTTCAAATCTGGCCTCAGATCAAATACTTGACACTTACTAGCTGTGTGGCCCTGGGCAAGTCACTTAACCCCAGTTGCCTAAATAAATAAGTAATGAAATCCTCTTAAACTGGGAAAATTATCCAATAACAACAAAAAACTTGACCATAGAAAGTTACTGTGGTGAAAAGGAAGACCAAGGCATAGCCTCAGAAGAATATAACAACATGAAAATAGTTAGAAGCAAAGCCTCAACGAAAAAATGTACTAATTGGATATAAGCCCAACAAAAATTCCTGGGAGAGTTAAAGAAAGAGATAAAAGTAGCAGAGGAAAAATTGAGGAAAGAAATGGGAGTGATGTAAGAATAGCTTGGTAAAAGATGCATCAAAAATATTGAAGAAAATAACACCTTAAAAAACAATTTGCCTAATGATAAAAGAGGCACAAAAATTAACTGAAGAAAAGAACTCCTTAAAAGGCAGAATAGACTAATTCAAAAGCAAATACAAAAGCTTGCTGAAGAAAATGATCCCTTGAAAATTAAAATGGGAGACTGGAAGTTAATGACTACTTGTAACATCAAGAAACAATAAAACAAAGTCAAAAGAATGAAAAAAAATAGAAGAAAATGTGAACTATCTTATCTGAAAAACAACTGATCTGGAAAATAGATTGAAGAGAGACAATTTAAGAATTATTGGACTCCCTGAAAGCCACGATCAAATTATAAAGGAAAACTGCCCTGGTTTTGTAGAACAGAAGGTAAAATAAAAAATGAAAGAATCCATAGATCACCTCCTGAAAGAGATTTCAAAATGAAAACTCCCAGGAATATTATAGTCAAATTCTAGAGCTCGCCAGTCAAAGAAAAAATATTGCAAGCAGCCAGAAAGAAACAATTCAAATATCTTGGAGTCAGTCAGGATCACATACCTCCACATTAAAAGAGCAAGGGCCTTGGAATATGATATTCTGGAAAGTAAAGGAACTAGGATTACAAACAAGAATAGCCTACCCAGAAAAACTGTGTGTAGCCCTTCAGGGAAAAATGGATGACATTTAATGAAATTTCAAGCATTTCTGATGAAAACACCTGAGCTGAATAGAAATTTTGTCTTCAAAATATACAACTCGAGAAACATAAAGTGTGAACATGAAGAGAAATCATAAGCAACTGTTTATATTCTTATAATGGAAGATAATACATGTAACTCCTAAGAACTTTATCATTGTTAAGGAAGTTAGGAGGAATTTACATAGACAGAGGACATGGGTATGAGCTGATTATGTCAGGATGATCTCAAAAACAATGAAGAATTGAGAAATAAGTATGCACTGGGATTAAGGGAAAGGAAGAATGTAGAAAATTATCCCACAAAAAAAGAGGCAATCAAGGGAGAGTTTTTATAGTGAAGGGGGAAATGGAGGTAGGGTGACCAAATCTTGAACCTCATTCTCATTGGAATTTATTTGAAGAGGGAAGAATACATACATACATATACATATATATATATATATATATATATATATGTTTATAATATATATATATACACACATATATGTGTATATATACATGCATACATACATATACTCACACATATATATGTATATAATATATACATGTATATATACACATATATGTATATATACACATGCATACATACATACACACACACACACTCATATATATATACACACACACACACACACTCAAATCTATTTTACCCAACAAAGAAGTAGGAAGGGAAAAGGGAATGATAAAAGGGAGGGTGGACTAAGAGAAGCAGTGGTCAGAAGCAAAACAGACTCTTGAGGAAGGACAGGCTAAAAGACAGAGAGAAGAGGATAAATAGAAGAAAATAGGAGGTAGAGAAATACAGAGTTAGTAGTCATAACTGTGAAAGAGAATGGGATAAACTCACCCATAAAATGTAAGCAAATAGCACAATGGATTAGGCACCAGAATCCAACATGTTGTTTACAAGAAACTTGCTTGAAACAGAAAGACACACTCACACAATTAAAATAAGGGGCTGGAGCAGAAACTATTATGCTTCAGCTGAAGTTAAAAAAAAGAAAGAAAGAAAAACAGAGATAACAATCATGATTTCAGATAAAGCAAAAGCAAAAAAAAAAACCTAATTAAAAGAGATAATCAGGGAAACTATATTTTAATAAAAGGTACCATAGACAATAAAGTAATATTTAAAAATTTTACAGCAAGTTTCTCTGACAAAGGCCTCAGTTCTCAAATATATAAGTAATTTGGTCAAATTTATACAAATAAAAGCCATTCCCCTATTGATAAATACTCAAGGGATATGAACAGGCAGTTTTCAGAAGAAGAAATCAACATTATCTATAATCATATAAAAACGTTCTAAATCAATATTGCTTAGAGAAATACAAATTGAAACAAATCTGAGGTGCCACCTCATACCTATCTGAAATGATAAATACTGGAAGGAATAAGGAAAAATTAGATGCACACATCAACTACGGGTGGAATTGTGAATTGATCTAACCATTTTGGGGAACAATTTGGAACAATGTCGAAAGGGCTATCAAACTGTGTATACCCTTTGATCCAGTGATACCACAGCTAGGTCTATATCCTAAAGAGATTAAAGAAAAAGGAAAAGTACCTATTCATGCAAAAATATTTAGAGCGGCTCTTGTCTGTGGTTTTCTTTTTTTTTTCCTTAGGCAGTTGGGGTTAAGTGACTTGCCCAGGGTCACACAGCTAGTAAGTATCAAGTGTCTGAGGCTGGATCTGGACTCAGGTTCTCCTGGTTCCAGAGCCAGTGCTCTATCCACTGAGCCACCTACCTGTCCCTTAGAGCAGCTCTTTTAATGGTGACAAAGAATTGAAAAGGGAGGGGGATGCTCATCAATTGGACAATAACTGAACAAGTTGTGACATACGATTGTGATGAAATATTACTGTGCTATAAGACATGGTGAGCAGGATGGTTTCAGAGAAACCTGGGAAGACCTGTATGAACTGATGCAAAGTAGAGGGAGCAGAACCGGGAAATCATTTTACACAGTAACAACAATATTGTAATGATGATGGGCTGTGAAAGACTTAGCTACTTTGATCAGTACAATGATCCAAGACAATTAATTCAAAAGTACTCATGATGAAAATTGCTACTTACCTCCAGAGAGAAAACTGATAAACTCTGAATGCAACATGAAGTGTAATTTTTCCCTTTTTTAACTTTTCTTGCTTTTTTGCAACATAGCTAACATGGAAATATGTTTTGCATGATTTTGCATGCATGATAGGTATCATTGCTTGCCTTCTCAGTGAGTAGGGGAAGGCCTGGAGAGAGGGAAAAAATAGAAATTAAAATTAAAAAAAAAAAGAAATTTAAAGAAAAAAAATTTAATTGGAAACTAAATAACAATCTTAAAGAATGAGTAAGTCAAAAAATAGATCATGGAAACTATCAATAATTTTATTAAAGATAACAACAATGAGAGAACATACCAACACTACAACCATTAAATCATAAGAGTGTTTCAAAGAGAGAAGGAAATAAAAAATCCTGAATTTTTTTTCTGAGATGCAATAATCCATTGCACTTCATTGTATCAGTTCATGCAGATCTTCCCAGTTTTCTCTGACTCCTTCATGCTTATCATTTCTAACACCACAATAATATGCTACAAGTTGTGGTTTTACATTGCATCATCACATCCTCTTGGGTTTTTTTTCCTTTCTTTGCTCACTCTTCCTCTTTCATTTTACAAAGAAAAAAAAGTTAGAAAGAAAAAAAGGGAATGAGATTAACAATAGTGATCTATCATTCCACTCCTCTGTTCCTCCTCTCTCTATCCTGCCCAAACTGAGATCACTGGTTATTATACTTACTTTCTGTTCTTTTAATCTGTCTTCATTAATGGAAGCTTGTTTTGCTTGTGAGTATCCCCTCCCACACTCTGCCCTTCCTCTTAAATTCTTTCTCCACTCTCCTTGTCTTTGTCTGTTTCCCCAATTCAAGATAAACTCACTTCTCCCACCCCCACCTCCATGTTTGTATACTCTTCTTCTGGCCCACTCCAAATATGACAAATAATAAGCACTTTCTTCATTGTCCTCATTTCTTCTACAGTGTATTCTTTTTCCCCTCTCTTTTCACCCCCTCTTTTAGCATCAACAAATGCAACAATACAATCCCCAGGGCCTCACCTTGTCTTTCTTTACTCTCTTTCTCTGCAGCCCTTGAAAACAAAGTGATTTGTGGAGGCACATGCCTCTTCTCCCTATATCTAAGCATTGACCATTGCCAGCCCCTATAACTTCTCACAGATATCCACCTCTCCAGGATTCCCATTTCTCCTGTGTTTGCATTTCAATAACTTTACTCAACTTTGGACTTTTTCATCAGGAATACTTTAAAGTCTTCTGTTCTACTAAAGAATTGCCTCCCCCATATGATTACACTTGGTTGTTCAGGTAAATCCTTCTTTATTTTCTGGTTTCAGAATACCAGTCCAACAAATTTTCAACAAGTCTAGTACTTAGATCATTTTCCAATTTCTGTTCTAAAAGGTTTATCCTTTTTTCAATTTTTCTTCAATAGCTCAAAATTCATTTTTTAACAATCTTATTTATTTCTTCTATCCATTTCCAATATCTTTGTGGCTAAACCATTCTTTTTTGGTAAGGCTCTTTTCTTTGTGAGGCTCTACTTGCATTAATTGTGAAGATACTTTCTTCTTCTGGGTTTGCTTCTTGGGCCTCTCTTAAGCCATAGTAATTCTTCATTGTATTAGGAATCTTATGCTATTTACATGTCTCCAGCCTCAACTTCCAGACCAGAACTTTGTACCATGGCCATCTCATATTCTTGGATGGAGTGGCTAGGGCCTGGTCCCATTCTCCACATAATATGAAGGCTCCATCACTACTTCCTTGGTGATGATATGTGTGGGATGGTGCTCCCCATTCTTTCCTTTTCCACAACCCCAGTTTGGGATAGGAAGCTGGATCTCTATCTGGCCTTGCCTTCTGCCTCAATCTTTCATTTCTACAATGATAAGGATAATGACAGTAATGATGATATTGGAGATCAAACTCATTTTAGTACTCTCAGGCATCTTAGAGTACAGGCTTCCCAGCAGTCTCTGCCCCATATCCAACTCATTGGGCACTCACCCAGCACAAGCAGGCTTTGTCTCTTGCTATGAGTACAATCACGTATCAAAGATGGCACTCACTTTCGGCAGTCTCCGTGACCTCATCCTCTGAACCCCCCAGAAACTAGGACTCTGTCTCTACCCCAGCCACCTAGAGAAGGTAAGTCTTTTGGTTTTTCTAGCAGGGTAACCATGACATGCCCTGCCATCTCCTCTCCTACTCTTCCTGATTTCAGGCCCTCCTGTTGTTCCCTTATCCAGAGTCCCCACCGTCCTCATGAACAGGACTACCCTGATTGGAAGAGCTGGTATTTCCACCCTTTCATGGCTCATTACTCCATATGCCACCCTTATTCATCTTTTCCCTGGGACCTATTAGGAGAGCCAGAATAGGCAGAGCCAATACCTTACACATCACTGTATTTGCTGGAAGTCTGCCCCCCTATTCCTAAAAAACATCTGCAATCCTGTCCTAAGATATTTCATGTCAATGATGAATGAGGCTCAGAGAATAAATTGTGTGTTATCTATTAAATAACCCTGTGACCACAAGATTATGCTATTTCTAGGACAGTGATGCTGGTATAGACCCCTTTTTTAAGTCTTGAGGGTATTCAGTTGAAAAGTCATCTCCCAAATAGAACTTCTTTAAGTAATAGCAATGCTAAAGATGATAGCTCACATTTATTTGTATTTTATAACTAACGCAAGACTTTAAAGTTGGAAAAATACTTTAATTCACCACCTATTTTGAGTGAAACAGAAAAACCTACCAATATAGAGGAGCCCCAATTCTTCCCAGCCTAAACAATACACCCACAGCCCCTAGATATATGAACAGGAAGTGTAATCTTCACCTACTGATTTGAGAATGAACAGCACCCTCACTGTCTACTGCCTGGCACTCTCAGCCCCTGACTCACAATTATCTCATGTTAACATCTACACAGAGGAGGGGAATTTTTCTCCTACAAAACAGAGACTGTGTATTAAAAATGTGTGAAATTCATAACCCAAACATGCACTGGAAGGTCTGGTTTTTCATGTAGGCAGAGTAGGCCATCTGAGCCATGTGGTTTGAGGAACATTTGGAAGGACTTTCAGCCTAAAAATCTCCCACTATGGTTCCATGGAGCCAATAAATCCACTATTGAAGAGTCATTCCTTTGGGCTACACAATGTCTTCTTTGGGCAGCTTCGTTTGAAAACTCAAATATTTCTGAGCAGTAATCAATATCATAGTATTAATTAACTTATCTAACCACTTTCTTGCATGCAAGGAGGGACCCAAGGCAACAGGAAAACACTGAGATACTGGGAAAAGGAAGTGCAGAAAAAGAGGGAAAGGTCATGGAGAGCAGGCACAGAAGAGACCAAAGCCAAATTGAAAAGGAATACTTGTTTCGGTGTCAGAAAGATCTTGGTTCTACATGTTGTCTCTGTCACTTAGAAGCTAGGTAACTTACCTAGCCTCTTCAAGTCTCAGTTTCCTCATTTGTAAAATAGGAATAAAGGTACCTCAATACCTTCATCACTGTGTTAGTGTGAAGACCAAATAGTATTATGTTTGGGTTTTGTGACCTTTAAAGTCTTTTCCAATTCCTATTCTTTGGTGTTGTGATTTAACATAAATGTATTATACACTTTAAAGAACTATTATAATTATGGTAATCCCAGAGTTAGAAGGTACCTCAGAGGCTATATATATATATTTATATGAATTTTTTTAAGAGTCTCCCCTACATCCTGCCTGAGAAGTGATTATCCAGCCCTTGTCAGAAATTCTTCAGTGAGGAAGAACCAAATATGTCCCTACGCATTCCACTCAACTTATTGATAATTATTGGGAAGGTTTTCATTACATCAAACCTAAATGTGGGTAGACTCCCAGCTCTGCCTTTGAGGCTAGCCAGAACAAGTACTATCTCTCCTTCATATCCCAACTCTTATGTTGGAAGGCAGCTACAACCCTCTTCTACCACACCCACAAATAGCCCCAGTTTCTCTTTCCCAGTTTCTTCAATTGATCCTCATGAGACAACCTTCTGGGGTCATTCAAAATCTCAGTTATCCTCCTGCCCGCACTCTACGGTTTGGAAGGCAGAGTAGTTTAACAAAGAATGTTGGACATGGTATCAGTGCAATCTTGCATTTAATCTCATCTTCAATCAATACTTATTCACTGAATGACCATGTGCAAGGTACTTATCCACTCAGGTTATGTTTCTTAATTTTCAAGATGGACTCCAACAAAAGAACATTCTTTAGAGTGATTTATCAACATTAGCATACCATGTAAATGCCAGTTATTTTTATTATTAATTACCTTCTTGGAATGAGGCATCCAGACCTGAACGCAGCCTTCCAGATGAATTCTTACCAGGCCACACAAAGTAGCATGGAACTATCATGTTTCTGGTCCTAGACAATATGCCTCTCAATGTATTAGCTTTTTTAATTTCCAAATGACACAGATGATTTACGCTGTTGTTGTTCAATTGTTTTTTGGTCATGTCTGACTCTTCTTGACCCCATTTGGGTTTTTCTTGGCAAAGACACTAGAGTGGTTTGTCTTTCCTTCTCAGATGAGGAAACTGAGGCAAACAGGGTTAAGCGACTTGCCCAGGGTTACCCAGCTAGTAAGTATCTGAGGCTAGATTTGAACTCGTGTCTTCCTGATTCCTGGCCTGACTCTCTATCCACTGTACCACCTAACTGACTTACAGTAGTTGCCTCTATTTATTATTTTAAATTTGCAAAGCACTTTAAAATATTATATCATTTTACCATCACAACAACCTGGGAGGAAGATGTTATCATTGTCTACTTTTTGCAGGTGAGGAAACTGAGGCAGAGAGAATGAAAATGACTTGCCAGGGTTAATGTCTAAGGTATATTATAACTCAGCTCTTCCTGATTCCAGGCCTTGTGTTCTATCAGCAGCACCATCTTGCTGTATAAATGTTAAATCTTGAATCTTTAACAATTTCAATCAATGAGCATGTATTGAGCTTCAGCTATATGCCAGGCACTGTGCTAAGCCCTGGAGGCACATAGTATCACCAGAGTGACTTCACTGAATTCTGTATATAAATCAGTGTTCTTATGCATAGGTATATATGTCAATAGATTGAAGCCCATGAATACAAGATTCAACCTAAGTATAAAGAATTCTTTTTTTTCATGATGTATATGTGGAATCCAAGAATGATTAATGTATTTGCAGGAAATGTTGAGCAGAAGTGTGTTCCTAAATTCTACTATTTTTTGGCAGCACATTATGAAAAGATGCTCAAGCAGATAGAGCAGTAAAAAACCCCACCCCAAACACCTTTACCTGTAAAACTTTTTGTCATCCTCCTTTGGGCTGAGGGAAGGGAGATGTCTAGTTAAGGAACCGATTGCAGATAAGATTGGGTCACAGGCTTCCTAAGTGGCTGAAGGTGTGTCTTTAACTACAGCATTATCCAATGAGCTCCATTTAGTATGGCCAATGGTCTAATCCCAAGTTGGAGATGGGGTTCTGGAGCCAGGAGGGAAGATGAAAGAAAGATGGGGCTTCCAGGCTACAGAGAAGCACAGGCTCAGCTAAGCTTGGAAAAATGTGGCTGGATGGGCTCCTTAGCAAAAGCAAATACTTCAGAGTGTGAGATCAGGTGCCTTACCTTCTTCCTCATTCCCAGCTACCTTAATTTGATGTACAGTCATATCACAGTGAATGGGCAGATTTTATTTTCCCTTACAAATAAATCCCAGAAAAGTGTTCTCCGGATTGTGGGCCATGGTTATTATAAGAGACTGTCTTAATAAATGATAGTGTTAATAAATATGAAACACACCTTCTGTAGGCTGAATAAATCTCTCTGTCTCTGTCTCCCTGTCTCTCTGAATCTGCCTCTGTCTATCTCTGTCTGAATAGGCAGGTTTGTTACAAAGGTTTTGTGTTCTCTCTCTCTGTGTCTCCCTCTCTCTCTCTCTCTCTCTCTCTCTCTCTCTCTCTCTCTCTCTCTCTCTCTCTCTCTCTCTCTCTCTCTCTTTGCCTGTCTCTGTCCCTCTCTCTCTCTCTTCTTTCTTCTGTCCCTCCCTCCCTCCATCCCTCTACAATAGGGTTGCTAAGTGGAACATTTGGGTTAACCTGACTGGTCAGTTCATTCAAACTTATTTATTGCTTTCAGTTTACCCCATGAAATTGGCCAGTTATTTGGTTGCCTTCCACATTCACAGACAAAATCAATTAAGTTCAATTCAGCAAAAACTTATTAAGCAACATTATGTCTACTAAATGAGTGGCACTGTGTTAAATGATGGAAACACAAAGCCAAATCAGAGGAGAGCTTTCATTCCTATCCAGTGAAAATAGCACAGCTTTCAAATGGTACTGAGAAGTCACAGGGCCACCTTGAGTGCCAAAGACAAGAAGACTGTGGGCTTTGTGGGTGACATTTGGGGTGCTGCAGGAGAAACAGCTTGCACCTGCCTTCCTGAAGACCATGGGGAGATGAGGTATCACTTCACAATTAAAGGAATACAACACATAATTCTTTTCCCATGTGGTTTTCTTTTCAGTCCTCCAGCCTCCTGGGTCTCATAGAGATCTCAGACACATGCACAGGAGTTTCCCTCTAGTCTGTCTTAATAATAATAATTCAAAGAAATAAGAAGGCCGTTGTATGTGCTTGTTAAAAAAAAAAGGTAATACTTCAATTAATTCTGTGAAGTGAGACAGAGACAGTACCCTCTTTCATCTAAAGAAGACATATAACAGTCAATTTCATTTACTGATATATGTGTGTACGTATGTTTAGAAACATATGGATAGACATAGATGTAGACATGGATGAACACACACTATTGTACGATAGATAGATAGATAGATAGATAGATAGATAGATAGATAGATAGATAGATATGCCTATATGCACACCAGCTTTTTTTGGGGGGGTGTATATGCAAATATACACACACATACATCAGTGAGTGTAATTGACATGTTATACAGTTCTTTTCTACAGATGAATGGATACATATAAAATATAATAACATATAACATTATATATTATTATATTAATATATAAACAACTAAATGGTTTTATTATTTTATAATATATCATATGCTATTATTATACTATAATGTATTATATGTTGATATTAGCATATATTTATATATCTGTTCATCTGCAGAAAAGGACAACGATGTGATAGTTTATATATGTATTTACTCATACATATATGCATATACATATACGTGTATATATATTCACATCAACACCCTGTATATGGTATCCCAAAAATCTTAGTACAAATTTAAGCAACTAAAGCTTAAAATTACACTAAGATTTTTGAAATGCTTCATGTGTCCAATATAAACTCATCATGTTTAGCAGTCTAGTGATATTTCATGGCATATTTAATACATAAGACAGATCCAAAATATTATTTCTTTTACTTGCTATAACAGTTTTATGAAGTATGCTATTAAGGCTGTAAAAATGTGGATTAAAATATTCTGTTGAGGTTTTACTTCAGAATAAAAAGCGAAGAGAAAATTGAAGTGAGGAGCTGGTGCTGGAGATAATATGACTCAGGATGGACAGACAGGCCAACTCCACCCTTGCATGAGCAGAGAGTGGCAGCTTGGACAAGCACCAGAAATAACAAGGAAGCCAGAACAGGCACTAAGTGTTGGGCATGGCTTCTCTATAAAGAAATCAGAAACTATCCCCATGAGCTGGAAAGAGGGAAAGGTCTGGGAGCCAGGAGGACAGAGCGATCCTGGTAAAGAGTCTTCTAGTAGGGATGGCAGAATATTATATCAATATATTATTACCTTTAGAGTAAGACCTGGATTTAAGAACCAGTTGTTGATAACTTAACATGTCCTTCCCATAGTACCTGGGAGGGAGCACTTAGCAAATGATCTTATTGAATGGATGAATGAATGAATGAGTGAGTGAGTGAGTGAGTGAGTGAGTGAGTGAGTGACTTGAGTGAGTGGAGGTGGATGCCCCTAGATTGTGACAATTGGGATATTTTCAAAGGAAGGTACTATGATGGTAAAAATGCTCATAGAATGAAATTAATGGACTAAATGTAATCCCTGAAATAAAAATTAATAAAGGAGATTTTGACTTGAGTTCAACTCAATAACAACACTGGAATGGGGTGGAGTCAATGCAGGCCAGAGACAAAAAATGAAGACTGAGTTAGTAATTTGATAATTATGCTCCATTTCCTGACTGGTTTCCATTTCCTGATCCAATTTTATATTCGGAGTAGTGTATGTCTCAAAATAACCCATACATTGAGAGTAAGGGAGAGCCCACATACTTAATCCTCTTCAGAGAATGACTCAAGAAGCAAGCTCCTCATTTATCTGTAAAGAAGAATGCCAACCTGACAATTACATTTACAATTATACCTAGTCAGAAGCTATGTGGTGCAGTGAATCCAATTGGGTACAGAAATACATTCCATTTGACAATGAAATAGGAGAAAGGAGAAGGGAGGAGGTGGAAATTAGATAGATTATAGATTAGTCCTATGAGGGATTAGTCCTAAGTAAAACAAATTCTGAGGAAATACAAAGTTATTTATAGTTCTTTTTCAGGTATCAAAGAATGGGAATCAGAAGGGATTCCCCTAAACTGAGGAATGGATGCAGTTCAGTGCAATGATCAACCAAGTTTCCAAAGGATTTATGATGAAACATGATACCCACCTCCCATTAGAGAAGTGAAGGACTCAGAATGAGGAATGAGACAAATATTTATAGGATATGGAAAATGTGGAAATTTATTTTGATTGAGTATGTAAGTTTGTAACAAGGGTTTTGTTTCTCTGTATTATCAATGTCGGGGACAGGGTGAGAAGGGGAGAATGGAAAGATAGATCTTGGCTGATTAAAACAAAATCTAGCTAAGAAAAAAAAGAGAGGAAGCAAAGAAAGGAGGGAGGGCAAATGGAGGAAGGAAGGGATGGAGGTAGGGAAGGAATGAAAGAAAACTTGAGCACTCTGTTAAACATAATGACTAACTATAATTTCTGCAGATTCATGATGAAACTTGGTACACACCTTCTGACAAAGAGTTGGTGGACTCTGATTGCAAATTGAGACATATTTTTTAGATATGGCCAATGAGTAATGTTGAGGTTTTTTAATGTTTCCCCAAATAAAAAAAAGGTTTTTAATATTCATTTTTTAAAAAATGAGTTCCAAATTCTCTCCCTCCCTTCTTTCTCCCCATCATTGAGAAGGCAAACAATTTGATATAGATTATATATATGCAGTCATGCAAAACATATTTCCATATTAGTCATGTTGTAAAAGAAAACACACATGAAAAGAAAAGAAAAGGAAAGAAAAGAAAAGAAAAGAAAAGAAAAGAAAAGAAAAGAAAAGAAAAGAAAAGAAAAGAAAAGAAAAGAAAAGAAGAGAAAAGAAAAGAAAGTAAAGAAAAAGTATGCTTTGATCTGCATTCAGACTCTATCAGTTCTTTATCTGGAGATGGATAACATTTTTTCATCACAAGTCCTTTGGAATTGTTTTGCATCAATGAATTGCTGACAATAGCTAAGTTATTCACAGTTGATCATCATACAATATTGTCATTCCTATGTATAGTGTTCTCCTGGTTCTGCTCACTTCACTTTGTATCAGTTCATGTAAATCTTTCCAGGTTTTTACAAGAGCATTCTGCTCATCAATTCTTACAACACAATAGTATTCAATCGCAATTATATATAAATTATCCATGCATTCCACAATTGATGGACACTTCCTCAATTTCCAATTCTTTGCCACCATTAAAAGAACTGCTATAAATACTTTTGTAATATAGGTCTTTTTCCTTTTTTTATCTCTTTGGGATACTGACCTAGCAGTCAGGGTATGCACAGTTTTGTAGCTCTTTGGGCATAGCTTCAAATTGCTCTGTAGAATGGTTGAATCAGTGTATAAGTTCACCAACAATACATCAGTGCCTCAATTTTCTCACATTCACTCCAACATCTGTTATTTTCCTTTTCTGTCAGATTAGTAGCTCAGAGTTTATTTAATTTGCATTTCTTTAATCAATAGTGATTTAGAGCATTTTTTCCATATGATTATAGTAGTTTTAATTACTTTGTCTAAAAACTACCTATTCATATCCTTTGACCACTTCTCAATTGAGGAATGGCTCTTGTTTTTGTAAATTTGCTTCAGTTCTCTATGTGGTTGAAAAATGAAGTCTTTATCGAGAAACTTACTGTAAATTTTTTTTCACAGTTATGATTACTTTCCTACTTTCTCTCTCTCCTGTCCATCCTCAAAAGTGCTTTGCTTCTGTCTTTTATCTACTTAATCTTCCCTCCTTTCAATAACCCTCCGCCTTCTCTTATCCCCTTTTCCTCCTATTTTCCTGAAGGGTAAGATAGATTTGTATATTCAACTAAGAGTTCCTCTTTGAACCAATTCTGATGAGAGTAAAGTTCACTCACTCATGCCCACTTCTCCCATCATCCCTTCCACTGTAAAAACTCTTTTGCAGCTCTTTTATGTGACATAATTTATCCCATCCTACTGCTCACTTTCCCCTTCTCCCAATACATTCCCTTTTCTCACTCCTTAATTTTGTTGTTTTAGATAACCATCACATCATATTGAACTCACACCCATGCCTTCTATCTAACTCCTAACTGCCCTAATAAGTTTTTAGGAGTTACAAATAGCATTTTCCCATATAGGAATATGAACAGTTTAACCTCATTGAAACCCTTATGAATACTCTTTCTTGTTTTGTATTTGAAAGCCAAAATTTCTATTCATCTCTGATCCTTTCATCAGAAATACTTGAAAGTCTTCTATTTCATTGAATTTCCATTTTTCCTCCTGAAGGATTATACTCAGTTTTTCTGTGTAGGTAATTCTCAGTTGTAATCCTGCCTCCTTTGCTTTCTGGAATATCATATTCCAAGCCCTCTGATCCTTTGATGTAGAAACTGCTAAATCTTGTGTTATTCTAACTCTGGTTCCATGATATGTGAATTGTTTGCTTGTAATATTTTCTAGAAATTTTGTTTTAATTGACTATACATGTTTAAAACAGGGTTTTCATTTTGCTTGTTTTCTCAATGAAGGGGAAGGAAGTGAGAGGGATAGAATATTGGTCTTCATTTGAAAAAAAAATAAAATTTAATTACAAAGAAAGTAGGCTGATTTCCATGAACTCAAATTGACCAGAATTATTTGAAATTATTAATCTTTTGAAGATCAGTCAGCAGAACCTGCCTAGGTATCATGCTTTGGGCATTGTAATTAACAAAAGGATAGTGAAACAAAACTTAGAATCTGTAAGAGGTGAACATACAGAACACATATAGATTTTCTTTACATGGTAATATCATTGGCAGAGCTAATTAGTGACTCAGCAGCTGAGAGCTACCTATTCTAAGGAGGGGGAGAGTATCTTTGTGATGGATAGGCAAACAAGGTAGATATTTCTCACTTGTATTCTCCCTCCCACTCATGAAAAGCCAATAGGATATCCTGAGCATGGCATTCAGGCAAAATAAACACTGAGGATTTCTTCACTGAGCTAGAGACTGGTGATCTTTAATTTCACAATTAAATTTTGTGATAGCAATCTTTTAGATGATTACCGCTTTGTTTCTTCTCCAAGCTCTTTGTCCAATACAAATAAGCCTTACGGAAGATCAAAGTAGGAGAAACAAAGTCATTCTTGTTGGTCCTGGGAAATGTCCCATTACCTATGATGAGAACACTCTCTAAACACTCTTTGCAAATGATCATAGATCCTTGGCCCATCTAGGAAGAGATCCACTGAGATGGACTTTCAAGGGAGTGAGGAAAAATCTAGAAGACAGAAATAATCCAAACTAATTAAAGATTTAAAATGTTAAAGGAAATTTGAGGGCTCTGAACCCATGAGAGAGTTTAATAATATAGATGTGAAAACTATGAAGGTAAGATAGAGGGGAACAGGTTAAGGGGGGCTTTTAAAAGCAGAGAATTTGGGGCAGCTAGGTGGCACAGTGGATAGAGCACTGTCCTAGAAGTCAGGGGGACCTGAGTTCACATCCGGCCTCAGACCAAACACTTGACACTTACTAGCTGTGTGACCCTGGGCAAGTCACTTAACTCCAACTGCCTAATTAAAAAAAAAAACAGAGAATTTTATATATGATCCCAGAGGTGATAAGAATCTTTTAGGGTTTTTTGAGTAGGGGAATTATATGGTCAGGCTTGCACTTTAGGAAAATCATTTTCACAAGTGGGTGAAAAGTGGGATGGAGTGGGGAGAGATTTGAGGCAAGGAATCCAACTGGCAGGTTATTGCAGTAGTACAGGTGTGGAGTGATGAGGGCTTGTACCAAGGTGGTGGCAAGGTTGTAGGAGAGAAGGGAGAGGATCTGAGGCATGTTATGAAGGTAAAATAGACTCTTTTCTCACAGCCCCTGCAACATCTGTCGTTTTCCTTTTTGTTGACTTTGCCAGTCTGATGGATGTGAGGTAGAAGCTCAGAGTTGTTTTAATTTGCATTTCTTAGTGATTTAGGACTTTTTTTCACATGACTGATGATATTTTGCATTTCTTTTTTTGAGAACTCTTCATTCATAATATTTGACTATTTGTCTACTGAGGATGGATTTTGTATTTATACATTTATCAATTCCCTATATCACTTAGAAATCAGACCTTTATAAGAGAAATAAACTGCAAAGATTTTCTCCCAGCTAATTTTTTTCCCCTTCTAATTCTAACTACATTGATTTTTGGTTTTGCAAAAACATTCCAATTTTATGCCATCAGAATTCTCCATTTAATCCATGTCTCTTTAGTGGCCAAGTAAGTGGTGCAGTAGATAGAACACTGGGCCTAGAGTCAGGAAGACCTGAGTTCAAATCTGACCTCAGATACTTATTAGCTGTGTAATCCTGGACAAGTCACTTAACACTATTTGACTCAGTTTTCTCATCTGTAAAGTAAATTGGAGAAGGAAATGGCAAACAACTTTAGTATCTTTGCCAAGAAAACCTCACATGGGGTCACGAAGAGTCATACATGACTGAAAAATGATGTCAAAAACTCCCCCAGTTATAGATGTAAAAGGTATTTTCTTCACTGCTACTCTAAATTCTATGACAACTTAAGATTCCTCGAGTTGGAATTGCTTTCATTCTTTGTATTTATATCCTCAGTTCCTAGCACAGTGTATTCATATAATTCCCATGTATCTTGGTGCCAATACTAATGTGGAGGGAGTGTGGTGCATGTTTTTTTTTTTTTTTCCCACAGATCATTGTGTGCTCGATGCAACCTCTGAAGCTGAGATGCAAAAAAGCATGGGCTGATTCTCTGCTGCTTGTGATTATTTTGGCCTCACAACATCAAGAAAACACAGGTGCTCCACCAGCCAGCACCACACTATCCATACATGGGACATATGGTTACAACATATGAAGAAATTTTGAATGCTGAGGATAAGTTCACTTACCTTGGCATATGCTTTCCAGGGATGTGCACTTTGATAATGTAGTTGACACATTAATTGCCAGAGCTAGCTCAGTGTTTGGGAGCCTCCAAAGAAAAACATGGGAGAGAAAAGGTATTAGGCTGCCTACCAAACTGAAAGTCTCCAGAGCCATTGCGCTGGCCTCATTGCTGTATGCCTGGGAAACCTGGACAGTATGCCAGTGTCACACCAGGAAACTGAATTGCTTCCATTTGAATTGTCTTAGGAAAATGCTGACGATCACTTGGCAAGATAGGGTACCAGACACTGAGGACCTTTCTCAAGCTTAAGTGCCAAGCAAACTCAACTGCAGAGAGTGCAATTCCAATGAACTGACCACATGGTTTGAATGCCAAACACATGCTTTCCTAAAAGACTATTTTATGGAGAACTCACACAGTGCAAGTGCTCATACGGTGGTCAGAAGAAGTGACATGAGGACATTTTCAAGGAAGAACTTTGGGATTCATTGTGTGACATGGGGGATTCTGACAAAGGACAGCCCAGCATAGCATGTCTCCATCGAAGAGAGTGCTGTGTTCTATTTCTGGCTGTATAAAATAATTTTTTGGTAGTTTGGTTGGTATGGCATCAAATAAGTAAATTAGCTTAGGTAGAATTGTCATTTTTATTATGTTAGCTCAGCTTACCCATGAGCAACTGATGTTTTTCCAATTATTTAGATCTGACTTTATTTGTGTGAAAAGTGTTTTGTAATCGTGCTCATATAGTTCCTGAGTTTGTTTCAGCAGGTAGACATCTAAATATTTTATAATATCTATAGTAAGCTTTAAATGAAATTTCTCTATCTCTTGCTGTTGGGTTTTGTTGGTAATATATAGAAATGCCAGTGATTTATGTGGGTTTATTTTATAGCCTGAAACTTTGCTAAAGTTATTTAATATTTCAAGTAGTTTTTTACTTAATTCTCTAAGATTCTCTAAGTATATTATCACATATATCATTTGCAAGGAGTGATAGCTTTGTTTCTTCTTTGCCAATTGTAATACCTTCAATTTCTTTTCCTTCTCTTATTGCTAAAGCTAACATTTCGTGGACGATATTGAACAACAGTGGTGATAATGGATATCCTTGTTTCACCCCCAATCTTATTGGAAATGCTTCTAGCTTGTCCCCATTACATATGATGCTTGCTTAAGGTTTTAGGTAGACGCTACTTACTATTTTAAGGAAGACTGCATTTATTCCTGTGCTCTCTAGTGTTTTTAATAGGAATGGGTGTTGGATTTTGTCAAAAGCCTTTTCTGTATCTATTGAAATAATCAAGTGGTTTCTGTTTGTTTGTTGTTGATATGATCAATTATGTTGATAGTTTTCCTAATATTGAGCCAGCCCTGCATTCCTGGTGTAAGTCTTATTCTTGTGATAAGTTGCTGTATTATATTTGCTAATATTTTATTTAAATTTTTTGCATCTATATTCATTAGGAAAATTGGTCTATAATTTTCTTTCTCTGTTTTGACTCTTCCTAATTTAGGTATCAGCACCGTATTTGTATCATAAAAAGACTTTGGTAAGACTCCTTCTTCACTTATTTTCCCAAAAAGTCTACATAGTATTGAAATTAATTGTTCTTTAAATGTGTGATAGAATTCACTTGTAAATCCATCTGGCCCTGGAGATTTTTTCCTATGGAGTTCATCAATGGTTTGTTCAATTTCTTTTTCTGAGATGGGGTTATTTAAGTATTTTACTTCCTCTTCTGTTAATCTGATCAATATATATTTTTGTAAATATTCATCCATTTCACTAATATTGTCAAATTTATTGGCATACAGTTGAGCAAAATAATTCCTAATTATTGTTTTAATTTCCTCTTCCTTGGTGGTGGAATCGCCCTTTACATTTTTGATACTGGTAATTTGGTTTTCTTCTTTCCTTTTTTTTAATTAAATTAACCAAAGGTTTATCTGTTTTATTGTTTTTTTTTCATAAAACCAGCTCTTAGTTTTATTTATTAGTTCAATAGTTTTCTTAATTTCAATTTTATTAATTTCTCCTTTAGTTTTCAGTATTTCTAATTTGGTGTTTAACAGGATTTTTAATTTGTTCTTTTTTTAGTTTTTCTAGTTGTATGCCCAATTCATTGATCTCCTCTTTTTCTATTTTATTCATGCAAGCATTTAGAGATATAAAACTTCCCCTAAGAACTGCTTTTGCTGCATCCCATAAGTTTTGGTATGTTGTCTCATTGTCATTCTCTTGAACGAAGTTATTGATTGTTTCTATGATTTGTTGTTTGACCCATTCATTTTTGTGTTCTATTTCTGAAAAAACAAAATTCTGCAAAGCAGAATTGCAGTAACTCAAGAGAAATGTGAGATGCACAAATTTAGAGACATCTCCACCCCAAACACTGATATGGACTATTTGTGCCCAATCCGTGGTAGAGCGTTCTGAAGTTATATTGGTCTGAGCAGCCACAGTAGGACACGCTGTACCTTGACTCCAACATAGTGCTGTCCTTTTGGTCTTTTTCAAGTATGAAGGACAATAACCCATCAATTTATCTTGGTAACTAGACTTCGAGGCAGTTTATATATTTGGTTTTATTTTGAATGGAATTTCCTTTTTGGTCTCTTCATGATGGATTTAATCGATAGTAAAGAGAAAGATTGCTCATTTTTGTGTGTTACATTAAAAAAAAAACCAATGGATGTAAAGACGAAGAACCCTTGGCTCAAATGCTCATTCTACTACTTACTACCAGTGTCAACATGGGCAAATTACTTCCACCCTCCGGGCCTCATTTCCCTTACCTCTAAAAGTGCTCCTACTCAATGAACATTAGAATTCCTTCAGCTCTAATATGCTCCTATTTCCTGTTTCTTCTTTGCAGTTAATTTTTCAATTCATTTTAGGTGGCTTTCTAGGAGTTTCTAAGCAAACCATCATATCACCTGCAAAAAGCAGGAATTTTATTTCTCTTTTGCCTCTTTTTGTCATATTGCTATATTTTGTCTCTTTTTGCCATATTGCTATAAGTAGCAATAGTAACAATAGACAACTGTGATTCACCTCTAATCTTATTGGAAAGACTTCTAGAATTTTTCCATTAGAGCTGTTGGTTTTAGATAGACATTGTTTACCATATTAGGGAAAAATAAATTTTTCCCATGGTTTTTAATTTTATAAACATAAACGGTTATTGTTTGTCAAAAGCTTTTTAAAAATCTATTATAAAACTATGTGACTGCTATTGTGTTAATATGTACTATTATGTTGAGAGTTTTACTAATATTGACCCAACCCTTAATTCTTGGTATAAATCCAACCTGATTGGAGTGTATATTCAAACACTCAAATGGTTCTTGAATCTCATCTTTCAGGGAGTCCCCTCCAATGATAGATTCATACTTACCTATCTTGTGTAACTCTCTTCCTTGTCCTCCCAAAAGTTTACCACAGATGTAGGGTATTTTCCCCTCCTGGGCTACCACCAGTTAAAATTCATCCAGTACCCATGTTTTGTTACTTTGACTATAATACTTTCAATGCTGATGCTATTTCAGTTGCTTGATATTAAATTGAATATTCAATGGTTGCTAATCCTGGTTTGTGCATGATTTAATGCAGCAAGCAGGGAGAGTGAAGAGATTCTTTTTGCCCTACAGAAGACAGTGTGCTTTGACTCTCCTCAGTGATACCTGGAGTGGAAAAGGGAGGATAGACTGTTTTTCAAAGGAGTCAGAAACAGCACCCAAATTGAGACACTCGGCCTCCAGACTAATAGAAGTAACCCATAAGCCTCTTCTTCCTTCCTCACCTGCCCCTCCAAAACCCCATGCAATCTGACACTGTCCTCTAGATTCAATCTCTTGCATGTCTATTACCTTCTTTCCAAGTCATGAGTCCACTAGTCTAGTTTAGGCCCTCATTATCTGTTAGACTATTATTATATATTAGACTATTCTGATCAACTCCTAATTGGATTCCTGGCTTCTAATCACTCCTTCTTCCAATACATTCTCCACACATCTTGCAAAATAATCTTTTTTTAAAAAAAAATAATATTTTATTTTTCCCAATTACATACAAAACAATATTTAACATTCACTTTTTTTAAACTTTGAGTTCCAAATTCTCTCCCTTCCTCCCTTCCTTCCTTTCCCCCTTCCTTGAGATAGTAAACAATTTGATATAGGTTATAAATGTGCAATCATGTAAAACATATCTCCAATATTAGTCATATTATGAAAGAAGAAACAGGCCCTTCCAAACCAAAAAAAAATACATTTAAAAAATGAAGGGGAAAATAGTATGCTTCGATCTGCATTCAGACTCCATAAGTTCTTTCTGTGGAGGTGGGTAGTATTTTTCATCATAAGTCCTTCAGAATTGTCTTGGACCACTATTTTGCTGAGAATCACTAAATCATTCATAGCAGATCATTATACAATATTGCTGTTACTGTGTACAGTGTTCCAGTTCTGTTCACTTCATTTTGTTTCAGCTCAGGGAAATCTTCCCAGGTTTTCCTGAAATCATCCTACTCATCATTTCTTGTTATAAATTTGACTCAGTTCTCTATATATTGAGAAATGAGGCCTTTGTCAGAGACATTTGTAGTAAAAATTGACAATACTATTCATTTACAATCATGTACTATGACATATTCACTCATTACCCAGTTGATGGGCATCCCCTCAATTTGTAATTCCTTGCCACCACAAAAAGAGCGGCTACAAATATTTTTGTATAAACAGGACATTGCTCCCCCCGACACACTTTTTTTTTACATCTCTTTAGAATACAGACCTAGTAATGGTATTGTTGGGTCAAAGGGTATGCACAGTTTGGTTGCCCTTTGGGCATAGTTCCAAATTATCCTCCACAGTGGTTGAATCAGTTCACAACTCTACCAACAGTGCATTAGTGTCTCAATTTTCTCAAACACCCTCCAACATTTATCATTTTCTTTTTATATCATATTAGTCAACCTGATAGTGTAGGGTGGTGCCTCAGTTGTTTTGATTTGTATCTCTCAAATCAATCATGATTTAGAGCATTTTTTCATATGACTATAGATAGCTTTGATTTCTTCATCTGAAAACTGCCTGTTCATATCCTTTGACCCTTTATCAACTGGGGAATGACTTGTATTTTTATAAATTTGACTCAGTTCTCTATATATTGAGAAATGAGGCCTTTATCAAGACATTTGTGGTAAAAATTTATTCCCACCTTTCTGCTTTCCTTTACTCTTGATTTCATTGGTTCTGTTTGTTTTTAATTCAATATAATCAATACTATCCATTTTACATCTTGTAATACTCCCCTATCTGTTTGGTCATAAATTCTTCCCTTCTCCATAGATCTGACAGGAAATATGTTCCTTTCTCTCCTGCTTTGTTTATGGTATCATCCTTTATGTCTAAATCATGAACCCACTTCAACCTTATCTTTGTATATGGCATAAGATGTTGGTTTATATCTAGTTTCTGCCAAGTTGCTTTCCAGTTTTCCCAGCAATTTTTGTCAAATAATGAGTTCTTGTCCCAAAAGCTGGGGTCTTTGGATTTATCAAACACTGTATTAATATCATGGTCACTTTCTGTTGTGTATTGTATACCTAATCTATTCTCCCCTGACCTACCATTCCATTTCTTAGCCAGTTCCAGATTGTTTTGATGATTACCACTTTATAATACAGTTTGAGATCCAGTACAGCTAAATCATGTTCCTTAACTTTTTTTTCCATTAACCCTTGATATTCTTGATCTTTTGTTCTTCCAGATAAATTTTCTTATTATTTTTTCTAGCTCTATCAAATAAGTTTTTGGTAGTTTGATTGGTATGGCACTGAATAAACAAAGTAATTAAAGTAGAATTGTCACTTGTGTTACATTGACTCAGCCTACATATGAGCAGTTTGTATTTTTCCAATTGTTTAGATCTGACCGTGTGAAAAGTATTTTGTAATTATGTTCATATAGTTCCTGGTTTTGTCTGTTTAACTCTCTCCCCTCTCTGTCTGTCTGTCTGTCTGTCTGTCTGTCTGTCTGTCTGTCTCTCTCTCTCTCTCTCTCTCTCTCTCTCTCTCTCTCTCTCCTTTCATCCTGTCCCTCTTCTTTTGACCACCACCTCCCTTAATCTGTTCTCCCTTCCATCTTCCCTCTTCTCTCATCCCCCTCTCCTCCTACTTTCCGATAGTGTAAGATAGCAGTGGAACTTCTGGAACAAAGAATATGAATATTCTGTTCACATTATTGTCATAATTTTAAATTGCTTTCCAGAACTGGACCAATTCACAATTAGATTTCCACAACTCTACCATTATTGGAACAATCCACAACTCCACCAACAAAACATCAGTATGCCTATCTTTCCACAGCTCCTCCAACATAGAGTGTTCCCAGCTTTTTTCATATTTGCCAACTTGCTAGGTGTGAGGTAAAAACCTTAGAATGGTTTTGATTTGATTTCTCTTACTATTTTCTTTTATCACCAGTGCTTTGGCCTAATGTTTCATGTGTCTTTAAAAATAATTTGCAATTCTTCTCTTGAGAACTGTTTGTTCATATCCTGCCAGAAGCAATTTTCAAAGTATCAGTCACTACTGGTAATTTTTTCCTAACAGTCCATGCTGTATGATTAAACAGTGAAAACATGGCAACAACCTTCATATTCCTAAAGTACTCTGGAGGAACCTTGAGACACCTGAAGAGAAGGATTGATTTCTAGCTTGGACGTTTCAGAACAAGCTCCCCATGTAACATTCCACACGTAACACCATGTGAATTGACCTTGTCTTGAACAGATCTCTTTCTACAGAAAGATAGAAAGTGCTCTGATTAGACTGTGGTTGCTACAGTGCTTCCTAAAGCCAGGGCCAATGGATGTCTCTGTGGTTTTACCTTTTTAACAAGCCTACTTGGTGAGGGGGAAAAGGAATGGAAAGTGAGACTTTGGACTGCTTTAGGGTGTGACTGGTTTTCTAAACTTGGCACTCAGGACCAACAGACAATGCCATTATTTGCTGACTGTTACCATAGCAATTCTGGGTATGGCCCCAGTAGCTAAAATACTAATGCCAACATCATATGGAGTTCTCCCCCCACAAACACATTTGATCTCAGAACTGCAGAATGTCTCTCTCTCTGTCTCTCTCTCTGTCTCTCTCTCTCTCTCTCTCTCTCTCTCTCTCGTACTCAAATGCACACTTGGTTTGAAGCATTTTTTCCAACCACAGACCTACTTAATATCTGTTCACATATATTAGAAGGAGCAGAATTTAAGAAAATCTAGAAGGAACAAGAAAAAGTTTTCTGTCAATTGATTTACCTGGTCCTTATATTAACAAAAAGCATCCTAGAACTCTTTCACGTAGGCAACATATCCACATCATTCATTATTTGTAATTCCCTCCTCTAACCAAGCCCAAGTAATGTTTAGCTTAGAAACATAGCCAGGAACTAGCAAAGACATGGCTGATATAAGAGAATTTTCAGCTTATTTTCAGGGACTGCTGCTTTAGGAAAGTGAACCCAAACCCTTGTTTCCATATCATTTGATGTACCCCTATGTTTACTGATTTAAACAGGCATCATCTAAGATCTGACTTCGACTTCGCCACATATTAAGGCCAATTGGCCAGAATCTAATGGTTGTTTTCCTCTATAGAGCAGAATTTACCAATTAATAAACATTTATTAAACACCTATTATGTGCCAGGCACTGTACTAAGTGCTAGGGAGATAAAGAAAGGCAAAAGATAATCCCTGCCTTCAAGGAGCTTATGGTCTAATGGAGGAGACAACGATCAAATATATTCCAACAAGCTATATACAGGATAAACAGGAAATAACTAAGAAAAGGAATGCACTAGAATTAAGAGGGGTTGGAGAAGGTTCCCAGAGACAAAGGGATTTTAGATAAGGCTTAAAAGCAACCAGAGAAGTCAGTAGGTGGAGCTAAGGAAGGAGAGCATTCCAGGCACCAGGAACAACCTGAGAAAATGCCTGGAGCCAAGAGATGGAGTGAACAGTCAAGAGGCCAGTGTTAATAAATAGATCAGAGTACATCTCAGGGAGTAAGGTATAAGAAGACTAGGTTATGAAAGATTTTGAGCACCAAACAGAGCACTCTACATTTTCTCCTGAAGGCAGTAGAGAGGCACTGGAGTGCCTAGAGTAGGGGGATGAAATGGTTGGACCTGCTCTTTAGCAAAACCACTTTAGTGGCCAAAAGGAGGATGGATTGGAGCGGGGAGAGACTTGAGGCAGGCTGACTCACCAGTAGGTTATTGAAGTGGTGAGCCCCTGCACCAGGGGGATAGCAGTGTCAGAGAAGAGAAGGGGGCATATTCTGCAAAGGTGAAATTAATAGGTCTTGACAATAGCTTGGTTATGGAGAGTAAGAGATAGTGAGGAGTCTAAGTTGACTCATAGGTTGAACCTTGAGCACTGGGACTGTAGACTGCCCTCTAGAGTAACAGGGAAGTTTGAGGTGGGGAGAGGCTCAGAAGGAAATATAAAGAGTTCAGTTTGGTATATACAGAGTTTAAGACATCTAGTGGATATCCAGTTTGAGATGCATGAAAGGCAATTAGAGATGCAAGATTGGAGGTCAGCAAAGAGGTTAGAACAAGATGAGCAGATTTAAGAATCATTAGCATAGAGATAATTAAACCCTTGGGAGCTGATGAGATTACCAAGCAAAGAGAGAAAAGAAGAGGGCCCAGGAGGGAACCCTGAGGGACACCTCTGGCTAGAGGGTGTGATGTAGAGGATGATCCAGCAAAGGAGGCTGAGAAAGAATAGTCAAATAGGTAGGAGAAGAACTAGGAGAGAGTGGTTTCCTGAAAACCTAAAGAGAAGAGAGTATCATGGAAGAGAGAATGATTAACAGTGACAAAAGCTGAGGAGAAATTGAGGAGAATGAGGATTGAGGGAAGGCCATTGGATTTAGCCACTAAGAGTTTGCTGGTAATTTTGGAGAAAGTAGTTTCTGAGGAACAATAATGTTGGAAGCTAGATTGTAAGGGGTTATGAAGAGAGTGGGAAGTGAGAAAGTGGAGTAACTTATGGCAAATGGCTTCTCCAAGAAATTTAGTCACAAATGGCAGAGGAAATATAAGACAATAGTTGGAAGAGATGGAAGTAGTGAGAGAGGAAGGGGGAGACATGGGGAGGTTCATTCCGTTCTTCCCAGTTGGGAGATTGGGCTGGCAGCAGGAGGTGGAAGTTGCTTTGTCCTGGCACAGATGGAAGTCATTGCATTGCCACCTTCTCTTGGGGCGACACGGACCAGCAGGAAAAGAAAGGAGCAAGGCATGCTGTCGGAAGGAAGGTTTGTCTCCTGTTCTCACCTGATGAGCCAGGAGTTCAGGCAGCAGCAGGAAGTGGAGATTCCTGCTTAGGTAAAGGCACTTTGGGGCAGATGGAAGACACCAGCCCTGGTACCTTGCCACCTCTCTAATGGGATGGGCTGTGCCTAGCAAGAGATGGAGGGAGCAGGTACAGTCAGAGTAATGAATATAGTAGATCAGTCTAAGATTGTCAAAAGGGTAAAGAAAAGGGAGGGAGGGAAGCAGGGAAAGAGGGAGAGAGAGAGAGAGAGAGAGAGAGAGAGAGAGAGAGAGAGAGACAGAGAGAGAGAGACAGAGAGACAGAGACAGAGAGAGAGAGACAGAGAGAGAAAGGAGTCATTATTTAAGAACTGGGCACTCTCCTAAATGCTTCACAAAGATTATCTCATCTGATCTTCACAACAACCTCCCAAGGTAGGTGTTATTATTGTCCCTGTTTTGAAATTGATGCAGACAGAAGTTGAGTGATTTTCTCCGGGTTGTGGTGAGGAGGGGAGGAGAGGAGGCAGATTTAATTATTGAAGTAAACAGAAGACTGCATTAAAATGCATGTTCCCCATCACTTCTGAGCGTGCATTTTAATGAAGTCTTCTGGCTACCTCAACAACTAAATCTCTTTCTTTGAATCAGATTATCAAGGAAGATAGGGAGGCAAATAAAGAGAAGGGTCTTGGTTCTAAATAAAGAAAAGTGAAAGGAGAAAGAAGGCTGAAATAGTATGAGATGTACCCAACTACTAGATTGTAAACTTTGTGGTGGTACTAATCCAGTGCTTAGCACAGGACCTGGCCCATAGCAGGTACTTAATAACTGTTTACTAAATTGAATTTATTAAATCATGTCTTATACATCTTTGTATTTCCCAAAGTTCCTAGCAAAGTGTCTATAATAAGCATTCACAAACATACTTTTGTGTGCATGTAAACATACATATGCATATATGTGTGTATGTGTATATGTATTGTGTATAGGTAGATGGAGCAGTGGATAGGAATAGATTGTCCCACCTGGAGTCGGGAAGATTCATATTCATGAGTTTGAATCTAGCCTCAGACATTTACTAGCTGTGTGACCCCTGGTAAGTCACTTAACCCTGTTTGCCTTAGTTTCCCCATCTGTAAAATTAGCTGGAGAAGGAAATGGCAAACCACTCCAGTGTCTTTGCCAAGAAAAACCCAAATGGGGTCATGAAGAGTCAAACACAACTGAAAAACCACTGATTAAAGTGTGTGTGTATGTATATATGTGTATATTGAATGGATGAATGAATGATTGGGATCTGCCAACTGATCTTAAAGGCAGGCAAAATGCTAAGTTATCGCTTCTATTTATTCATCTTCTCCCTGTCCCCATTAGTCAAATGGCATGAGCAATCATACATTTAAAAGTCAGAGTAGTCAAAGGACAACTGTAAAGAAGAGGTCTCGCTGATGTCTCCTGAGGTGGGGAGAAAGGGATGCTTCAGAGAAGGGGTTTCAGTGTCACTGAGAGGACAACAGAAAGAGTCATGTGATTGTCAATTAACTTAAACTGCCAAGTCTTTTAAACAGTCATTTGAGTCCAAAGTGGGTCAGTTGAAAACTCAACCTGTCCTTAGGCATGCAGCACTCTGTTGTCACCTTGAATGACGTGAAACAATGTAAAGCTACAGAGTATCCTCTGGAATAAATGTTTCTGTAGGTTACCCAATTACCCACTTCAATCCCCAGCATCAGTGGACTGGAAACCAGAAGTCTGCTTCTCTTGAAGCAAAGACAATGATATTCGTGGAAGATCTAAGTATCAGCTGAAGTTTGCAATTTCCTGACAATTCTTCCAAACACCCAGAGTTTTCACCTTGAGGAGGCATCCAGAATTACCAGATCCAGCATTCTGCAGGAAGGTCAGAATGTAAGAATTCCATACATGTGTATATGGTAAAGACTGCTTAAGTCTAGAGCAGGGCAAGTACATCCCACAGTGCCTTCATTTCCATTCTAGAGGGGAGATGATTGAGAGCATGGCAGTAACTTGTAACCCTAGCTGTCCATCATCATTGCCTCCATTCCTCCTCTCCCTTCTACACCCTGTGAAATCTGACTTCCATCTTCACCCTTCCACTGAAACTACTCTCTCTGAAGCTTACCAACAATCTCCCGATTGTCAGATCTAATGGCTGTTTCTCAATCCTTATCATTCTCAACCTCTCTGCAGCCTTTGACATTGTCAATTATCATCTCCTCCTGGATACTCTCTTCTTTCTAAGTTTTTGCAATCCAATATCTCTCCAGGTTCTCCTCCAATCTGTGTAACTGTCCCTTCTCAGTCTCCTTTGCTGGATATTCTTCCATGTCACATCCACTTACTGTGTGTCCATCAATGCTCTACTCTGTCCTCTCTTATCTTCTTTTTATATGATATCACTAAGTGATCTTATCATAGATCTATTTACCTAGCCCTATATTTCTGTTTATTGTATGTCACAAGTAAATATTACTGTTTGGGACCAGAACAACAAGGAGATGGTAGGCATAAGCAGCCTACAAACTAGGAGGGTTAAAGAAGAAAACTCACACAAACATATTTCATGTGTCAGTACTTTCAAGGATTCATTACATTCCCTGTGCACTCTCTCTTTTGCCAACACAATGCACACTTTATACATCTTATTAAATGGTCTTTGTGGATTGCTGTGATAGGAAATGTTTCCACCTTTCCCAGTGGCCAGTAGCTGGTCTTCAGGTGATACCTCTCTGAATTCAGCTAGAGTAGCCCTCAGATGAAAACTGTGTGTATCAAGCAATATTTATTGTTGTTATAAGTCACACCCAACTCTTCATGACTCATTTGGGGTTTCTTGACAGAGACTGGATTTGCCATTTTCTTCTCCAGCTCAATTTACAGATGAAGAAATAGAGGTAAATGTGGTTAAGTGACTTGCCCGGGGTCACACAGCTAGTAAGTGTCTGAGGCCAGATTTGAATTCAGATCTTCCTGACTCCAGGTCCAGCATTCTATCCATTGTGCCACCTGCCTGCCCCCCCTGTTCTTGAGGACAGATCTTAATGTCAGAAAATATTGAAGACAAAAGGGAAGATGGATGGCAGAGGATGAGGTGAATATATAGTGTCATGGAACCAATGAGCATGAACTTGGACAGACTTTTAGAGATAGTGGAAGATAGAAAGGTCTGTTGAGCTGCGGTCCATGAGGTCATGAAAAATCAGACATGACTGAATGACCAAAAAAAAAAACAATGAGTATAGCTCACTGAATTAGGCATTAAGATTGATCTTCGTGAGACTATGTTGGCTCATAGTAGGGCTTTCATGGAGGAATCCACATTATGTTGATTCAAATACAAATATGCAATCCTTGGGACAGAGGTTGACATAGAGCATGGACCTAAGAATATGCTGAAAATTCATGTCAACATGGCATGTGCTCTTGTTTTGAAGACATTATATCCACACCTGTGGGCTCTATGGTAATTCAAAGAATAGTTCTCCTAAGGAGCTAAAGGTGACTTGGCCACAATGCGTATGGAAAAAATGTCCAGAGGCATCTCTTGAGAAAGTTTTCTCTTTTCATCATGCTGCCTTCAGCTAGGAGGTTGAGCATATCACTTTTTAAATAGCTCATAAGACTACCTTTGATGGTTCAGGAGACTTCTGAAGGCTTGACACAATCACAACATGTCTGACCGAAATAAGGGGATTTCCACTTACCATTTGCATCATGCATTGTGGCTCATCGCCTACTTGGAAAGCTCTCTGCTATGCATAACTAAGGTTGCAAATGTCTTTCATTAGGAAATTAGAGTCATTGTGAGTTACTTCACCTAGTCTTTATTTACAAACATACACTTTATGTTCAGTCCCCTAAGAGAGAGAAGAAAAAAAACCTGCATTCTCATGGGTGGTGGGATATCATCTCCAAAGAAAACTGTAACTGTGCTATTGAGAGACCATGGAATTGAAATCACAGTCCAGGTCACTAATAGGTTTTGCATATGCACAAGAGAGAGAAAGAAATAGAAGGATGTGGGAACTTTGGAAAAACAAACATGGAACAATCAGTACCAGGAGAGGAAGCAAATTAAAGATTGACAAATCTTTACCTAATTAAATAAGCAAATATGCCTGTAAGAACTATGCTAGATTCCTTTCTTGGGTGCTTCAGGATCCCGGACTGCTTTGTGTCGGTATTTTTTGTGCCTGGGGCAGCTATGCGTGGGGGAAAGTATGGGGGTGGTCTGAATGCCAAGGAAGTCCTACCTTCTCCAGTGACTCAGCTCCAGGAAGTGGCATCATACAGGACAAGTCTGTAATGACATCACTATGTCACCACTTCCCTTTTCACCCATAACTTCAATTAACGATTCTATGGGGATGACGCCCACATCTGTTCTTCCAGTCCTGACTTCTTTCCCAATTTCAAGTGCTATATTTCTAATTCCCTTCAGGACACTATGTCGAGATATCCTACTAACACTTCTAACTCAGCCAATACAGTATTAAACTCAGCATCTTTCCTTACATGATGG
The DNA here is from genome assembly GCF_003287225.1 of Phascolarctos cinereus. Classification (NCBI taxonomy): domain Eukaryota; kingdom Metazoa; phylum Chordata; class Mammalia; order Diprotodontia; family Phascolarctidae; genus Phascolarctos; species Phascolarctos cinereus. The sequence continues at coordinate 18,734,921 of NW_027556402.1, forward strand.
TTCTCCAGCTGCTGGTTTCCCTCTTTCTATTCATCACAAAATCATTCTCTCACTTACGTTTGACTGCATCCTCTCTTGTACATCCAGTTGTTACCCTAAAACTATCATAGCAATTAGCAACAGAAGTTTAGGAAGCCACAAAAAACAGAGGACCAGAATGACAGCAAGTATGGAGGCCAGGGAATTATTCTAATGCAAAGATCCCACCATGCTAATCTTTCTGTCACAGGCAACCCAGGTGCATATTAGTACAAAGCAGAAATTTGTCTCCTTTCCAGAGAAGGTTTAGAGGAATGCCTCTCTGTTCTCCAGCTTGGCAGGAAAGAAAGAAGAAAGGACACAAGAGGATGACAACAAAAGAAAAGAAAAGAAAAGAAAAGAAAAGAAAAGAAAAGAAAAGAAAAGAAAAGAAAAGAAAAAAAAGAAAAGAAAAGAAAGAGAAAGAAAAGAAAAGAAAGAAAAGAAAAGAAAAAAAGAAAAAAAAAAAAAAGAAAGAAAAGAAAAGAAAAGAAAAGAAAAGAAAGAAAAGGGAAGGGAAGGGAAGGGAAGGGAAGGGAAGGGAAGGGAAGGGAAGGGAGGGAAGGGAAGGGAAGGGAAGGGAAGGAACCTCCAACCAGCCAGAAAGGGGGCCCAAACCAAGGATCAGGAGTTTGTAAGGAAGGAACTATGATACAGAATATGAAGAATATAGTCAAAGGACACAGTCTGATCAATTGGAATTGAAGTGATGATCAAGAATAAAGGAAATTAATGAATCCAGTGGAAAGAAAGATACTTTTCTAATTACATGACCTTGATCTCCTCTCATACATACGTAGATAGAAGTTGGACAGGACTTTAATAATTATCTAATCCAACCAACGCCTAAATTATGAATCCCACCTACGATTTTCCCAATTCAACAAATATTCATTACAATAAATATTTCTTAAGACCTCACAATATTATACAAAGCACTATGCCAAGTGTTTGGAGGAGACACAGAGTCTAGATAAGCAATTGCTCCTGTCCAGTGGAATTTATCATCTGTGACACCAATAAATGACCATTAAGCTTATACTTAAATAACTTTAGTGATGAGGGAGCTCACTGCTTCATGAGGTAGTCAATTCCACTTGGAAACAGCCCTAATTCTTAGTTGTTCCTTATTCTATGAAGATGAAATGTGCCTTTCTTTTACTTCCATTAGTTTTATTAATATTATTATTGTTTTTGTTATTGTTACATACACGTGCATCCATTTATAAAGGCAGTTAAGTGATACAATGTTGTGCTGGGAATGGAGTGCCTGGAGTCAGGAAGACTCATCTTCCTGAGTTCAAATCTGGCCTCAGACACTTAATAGCTGTGGCCTTGGACAAGTCACTTAACCATCTTTGCCTCAGTTTCCCCATCTGTAAAATGAACTGGAGACAGATATGGCAAACTACCACAGTATCTTTGCCAATAACACCACATATGGGGCCACAAAGAGTCAGACATGACTGAAAAAGATTAAACAACATATATACATACATGTGTTATATATACATGTATCTGTATTTTTTTAAAAAAAAATACAATCAAAAACAAAATTTGATGTGTTTAGCCCTCTAGTTCTACCCTTGGTAGCCAAGGAGAATTGAGGAAATCTTTCAATATATCTCTTCAATATGTTTACACATTTGGAGTTGGAGGGCAGGGTAGGGGGAGATCATGAAGATCATCTTTTTAACCTGGGGTCTATTTGTTTAATATTTGATCATTGCATTTCAATATTGAAATGGATTGGCTTCCTTTTAAATCCTGAATGTTTTGTTTCATGCATTTAAAAACACAATTTTGTATATAGGTTTCAACAGACTGCCAAAAGGGTCTGTGAACAAAAAAGGTTAAGAATCCCTGATCTAGTCCAACCTTCTCATTTCAGCCAAGAAAAAAACAGGTTTAGAGAGACCGTGATCTTCTCAAGGTCACCCGGCTACCTACTAGAAAAGCCAGATCTCCGTAGTGTGTCTTTCACCTGGCCTCAGAAGCCACTACAATATTCCATTCTGAGGTCCTGAGAAGGGCATTCCAATTCTGATCCAGGCTTAAAGGTCACAGGACATTGCTAGACAGAGGTTGCCTGTCAAAAGTCCAATTTACTCTGTGTTTTTTTCCTCACCTTCATGGATATCTATGGTAGAAGAAGCAATCTTTCAGGAAATTCAGGGTGTGATTAGTCTGTAGTGAGCTCATGGAGGGAATTAATTACTGCAGCGACAATCAAGCCTGTAAGCTGACACTTGCATTTTTTTTCAATTAGTGAGAGCAAGTATAACCGCCACTATGCCCATCCCTGTGACTTAGAATCAGAGGACTTTAGATCTTAAAGGGACTTCTGTAAATCAATCCCTTGCAATGATAATCATGTGCTAAAAATATAGCCATAGGGTTAATCTGACTTGGAGCTGACTCACATTACAATAAATTGTGAACAACTAGAATAAAAGGGCTAGGCCAATTGGGGCTGGGGAAGGGAAACTGGGGAGAAAATATTCAAATAAACAGAGCAGAAAGTTTGTGCAAATAAACAGAGAGTGCAAAAGCGAATTTCATCTCTTGAGAAGAACAGAAAAATCTCTAACTGCTGCATTTGATAAAAACAAGGTATTTTTCAATATTTGTCCTTGAATCTAAGGCAGCGATATGGGTTTTCCAGCTTGAAAAGCACATTCCTTGATCTACATGTAAGGATGGAGTAATTGAGCAAATCATTCAAATCACCAAATCCCATTTAAGGTAAATGATAAGATTAAGATGTGCAGTCAAACTCAGTCATAGGCTTTAGACCAACAGCTCTCAAAATATGTTCCATGGATCCTGGGAATCTCCGAATTGTCTTTGGGAGGGAGCTGGTGAGGACAAAACTACTTTCATAATAATGCTAAGATATTCTTTGCGTAGGGCAGCTAAGTGATGCAGTGGATGGAGTGCTAAGCCTGGAGTCAAGAAGACTCTTTCTGAGTTCAAATCTGGCCTCAGATACTTACTAGCTGTGTGAGCCTGGGCAAATCACTTAACCCTGTTTGCCTCAGTTTCCTCATCTGTAAAATGATCTGGAGAAGGAAATGGCAAGCCACCCCAGTATCTTTGCCAAGAAAACTCCAAATGGGGTCACGGACAGTCAGACCCGACTGAAAGATATGAACAGTCATAACAAAATTATTTGTCTATTAGAATACTTTTTCCTTTATCAACTATATAGCTGTGTGAGATCAGATTTCTTCACTTACTTCAACTAAACTATATCACACACAACAGATTGAATAGAGAAAAAGATAGGAGAATCTAGCTGTCTTCCATTAAGCCAGACATTATAGAGATTTGCAAAAATATATAAACAATTTCACTCTCTCACTATTTTTTTTATTTTGCAAATTAGTCATTTTTCATAAAATATGTTAATGATATCCATGTACAATGGCTGCTTTAAAATCAGTTAATACATACTTTAAATGTATGTTTTACTTTCCAATACAGTAAATATCAGCATGTTTAACTTACGTAAACAAAAGCTCAATAATTCTTAAGAATGTAAAGGGGTCCTGAGAGTGTTTGAGAACTTCTGCTTCCGATTAAGTGCACAAGGTCTTTGAAAGCCATTAGATGAAGTAAAATTACATCATAAAGAAAGTTCATTTCAATTGGCCAAGTCATTTTTGTCTTTTTCTCTAGGGCCTGTATAAAAGCATCAGGGTAACCTGAATTGGAGAATCTGTAGACTAGTGACCCAGGAAAGGTAGCCTGCCTATCAAACTGTTAATAATAATGGTTGGGGGAGGGGAATGCACAGAGATGGGAAAGGTCTTGACTTTGGCCTTGACCTTAATTTTCTCCTTCTTGTCCCCCAACCTTTGACTGGAGGAGGACCTTTCAAGCTTAAACTGGTCTGGATGATGTTGGACTTCTCATCCTCCTATTAGTGTCCTAGTAGCATTCTAATCCAAGAACATACACCATACATGAAGTGAACTTCTTGAGTACCCCCATCAATGGAAGAAAAGGATTTCTAGTAACCAGGGTTTTGACTTGACTTACCCTTTTGCCATTGGAGCTCTCTAAGCTTGAACCCATTTTCCCCTGGATACTGTATTTACTTCTGGGAGAATATGTCATAGACTTTTGGAGGTGATGTTCTTATTATATCACCTTAGTAAGCACTCTTTTCTAAAAAGCTACTGAAGAGTGCCTGAATAACATCAGTCGGGGCTCAAGCTAATGGCACTAGGGAATTTCTCTCAACAAATCAAGAGTATGTCAAGAACCCTGAGGAGGAGATGTGCTCTTGCTCTGGGAGTCAATGATCTTCTATGAGAATGGAAGTCGGGATAAAGTAACCTCAGAGCTACCTGCCCCTGGAGGAAGGTTTTTTTAAAAATTGATGCTTTAGGAGGCAGCTAGGTATCGCAGTGGATAGAGCACCGGCCCTGGAGTCCAGAGGACCTGAGTTCAAATCCAGCCTCAGACACATAACACTTACTAGCTGTGTGATCCTGGGCAAGTCACTTAACTCCATTGCCTAGCGAAAAAAAAATTGATGCTTTAGGTATATTTATATATGTTGTAAATGTACAATAAATGTTCTGCTTCATGTAATACACATATATATGCAAATGTGTATAGACAGATATACATTATATATAATTGTATATCAAGTTAAATGAAAATATGATGAGTTAAATTCTCCACATGTAAACATGGGGATACAGGAAATAGCCTCCATATTCCTTGTGCCCTGGCCCAGAAAACCAACCCTAGCCTGTATGCAAATCTCTACCAGTAAAGTCATACTTTGAGACCTAAAAGGTACTTCCGAGACAATCTAAACCCAAACCTCTTATTTTACTGTGGAGATAAGTGAAGCATGTGACTTGTCTAAGGTCATGAAAGTATTAAGTAGAAGAACCTAGAAGCAGACATTGATGTTCTGCTAAATTTTTCTCAGCTCTCCTCCAAAAAAAAGTATTGATAATGATCTTTTAAGTTTTATGTGCAATATTAACATTTTCTCCACTATTTTCTTTAGTCCAGACAATCAGCAAAACAGCAAACCAAGCCCTGATTTATAGTATTTGCCAATTTGCAAGGTGTAAATACTCACGTTGGACATTTAACAATGAGCTCTCCTGAGCCAACTTGAGATGGCCCTAGCACATCCTGGGTTACAGACATCACCTGGGACTGTACTATTGGGTACAGATAGAAAAGTGAAAAGGAAGTTACAGTCTTAGGCTTCTACCATGGGCAAGGTACTAAGGCCTCAGGTAAACAAAAAGATGAGTAAAATAGGGTCCCTACCTTCAAGGGATTTGCAATCAAATACGGGAGGTTAGACACATAAACATAGTGATATAATATGAAATAGAACTTGATAAGGGCATTGTTGTAAGGTCTATGATGGCAAGAGCTATCATAATTATCTTTGTATTTACCCCAATTTTCACATTATTTTGTATATTGTACTTTATATGCTATATAATACAATATTTTGTACATATTTACATAATCATAATCAAAACTAACATTTATATACTACCTGCTAAATGCCAAGAACTGTGCTAAGCATTTACAATTGTTATTTCATTTGATCCCCACAACAGCCTTGGAAGGAAGGTGCTATTATTATCCCCATTTTACAGGTGAAGAAACTGAGACAAACAGAGATTAAGTGGCAGCCCAAGACCATACAGCTAGTTAGTGTGTGAGGCTGGATTTGAACTCAGGTTTTTCTGACTCCAGATCCAGTGTTCTATCCCATTAGCTACACTTATTACATATATAGGGATAAATGAGTTGGGGAGGATGAACAACATGCTATCATAGGTCTGAGGGCAACCACCATGAGCTGCAAAGATGTAGCATCACTTACCACATAAACTAGATTAGTAAGGTTTAAGATTTTCTCCTTCCTAAGGGATTTCTGGTCCTCATTCCCCTCCATATTCATTCATATTGGTTCAATATTTGGAAATCACTACACTATTTGCCGTCTTTTTCTTTCTTTATCCCCCCCACCCTGAACTAAACTCTTAATCTAGGAGGAGCTTCTCACATCACTGAGGTCAAGATTGTCCAGTAGTTGTCTTAATGCCATTTAAGTAGAAGAAGATCCTCAGGCAAACTTTTATGACCATGTCACCAAGGGGTGGGATATGACAGCAACATCATTTACTCCATGTAGGCATGGTTAGTTTTTCTGTAAGAATAAAATAAAACCATGCACAGGACTTAGTTGCTTCAGGGGACTAAGGTTTGAAACTAGCATAGCTTCCTGGTTGCCTAAGCTTAGCATGTGGATCATTAGTGCTCTTCCATCTTGATGGACTCAATACGATTGTTCAAATTGACACACCTGACTGGGCACATCACTAGAAGGAGCCTAAGGGAGCCATATGCAACTGTATTAACGTTGTCTCTTGGTCAGATATCCTTTCCATTCTATTGTGAAATAAGCTTCTTTTGTTAAATGTTAGAACTGGGGTTCTTCAAGCCTGGGGAATTTTGAATGCAACAGTCTAGGTAGAAGGAGATCCTAATTAGGTACTCTGTATGAGGTATAGAATTCGAGCCAGAGCCTCTCATGAGAAACACATTCTTTGAAAGAGATGCGAGTGGTTCCAGAAATTCTTCAGGATTGATTGTAAGGTAAAGACAAAAACTGTCAAAGCGGAATACACGTATTTTTCTCTTTTGCTTTCTTGGAGTGCACACCCTATATGGCATCATTGGGCCAAAGAGAATGAACAATTTTAGCTGCTTTTCTTGCATATTTCCAAATTTACGTCTAGAATGGCTGGACCAATTCTCAGCTTCACCCATAATGGATTACCATGACTACGTGTCCCCTTCAACATCAGCTGTTTCTGTATATCACCATATTTGCTGGAATTTTTTAAAGTGATTTTAGTCATTAGTGATTAGTTATTTGGAACACATTTTCAAACTGTCATTTATGGATTCTGATTTTTCTTTTGAGAACTACACACTCATCTCTTTTGCCTACTTTTCTATTGGTTCTTGGACTAAGGTTTGTGTCAGTTTCCTAGATAGCTTGGATGTCACATTTTTCTTAGGAATATTTTAGGTAAACATTTTGGCCTATTAGTTTCTCTTCTTAACCTATCTTCATTGATTTTTTTCATGCAAAAATTTTAAAATTTTATGAACTAGAAATTGTCTCTTTTTTTTCTTTTGAGATCTCTTCTATCCCTTGTTTGGCTAAGATTTCTTCCCCTAGCCATGTTTATAAAAGTTAGCTCCTCCCATTCCTTCTAATTTCATAAAGCTGTGACTTTTTATATTCAGTTTAAGTATATATTTGAAGATTACTGTGGCTTATACTGAAAGATATTAGTCTATTTGACCCTGTATTTAAAGGGATATAAGCACTCCTTTCAAGCCAGACTGGTAAAGCAGAGTGGTTGAAGTTGAAGGAAGTTTTATAGGATTATTTGAGGATAATATTAATAACTAGTATTTATATAGTACTTTCAGGTTTATGAAAGACTCAAACATCTCTCATTTGAACCCAAAACAACCCATTGACTCAGTACTGCAACTATTTTTATGATTCCCCTTTCACAGATGGGGAAAGTCAAATACATGAAAGTGACTTGTTCATGGTCACGCAACTAGTAACAGAAGAGAAATGCCAATCCAGGTCTTCCCAACACCAAGACCAGTGTTCAACCCACTGCCTAACATTGCCTCTCAGGGGCATTTATTTCTATTTCTAAAATGTAAACCCCAGTTTCTGTCATTTTGCCATAATGGTTTCATTTTCTTTTAGTCTGTCAATCAAGGGGCATTTATTAAATGCTTGCCATGTGCCAAGCACTATGCTAAGCTCTGGGGATGCAAAGAAAACATTCTCCCTGCCCTCTAGGAGCATACAATCTAATCAGAGAGACAAAATGCAAATGGCTGTGTACAAACTAGATAAACACCTTGTTTGTCCTTCTTTTTCAAAGAGAACCAATGACATCAGAGGTGATGTCTGGATTTGTGTGCGAATTAGATTTGTGAGGCAGAGTTACACATAGTCATCAGCCTTACTGTCCCTTCCAAAGTCACCAAAGTCCAGTGGCAAAACGAAGTCAGAATGACTGGTGATGGCCCAGGATGTAGCAGATGATCTTGGAACCCTCAATATCCGACCAAGCTCTAAATGCTACACCACACCTGCTTTAGCTGTGTCCATGGCCACTGGAACAAATTGTTTTCATCCATCCATTCTGCCAGGGGAAGTCTTCAGATGCGCTGTGTAGATACCCCCTAACTCACCAATGGCTTTGAGACCTGTCAGTTGCGCTCAACTTTATTTAACCTGTGACTGTTTAACTAGGGTGTGGCCGCTATACATGCTACAGCTTCTTGGAGTCACAGGTGAGAGCTGGGTAAAGCAGGCAGACACCAAAGGTGGAGCAGCAGCCCTGATAAGGGATCAGCTACCTCACATCGGAGGTGCTAATCCTCCTGAACACCCCATACACCCCTACAGGCTGGAAGGGAATAATCAACAAAGAAAAGAAGCTAGAGTTAAGAGGGATTGGGAAAGGCTTCTTAGAGATTGTGGCATTTTGACTGGGACTTGATGCAAGCCAGGGAAGCCAGACTTTGTAAACTGACATAGGGAACTGTCAGGTCTTTTCAGCTAACATTTTAGTTGCTAACTAATAGTAGAACAGTTAACCGCTGGTTAAATTTAAGACCCAGCTAATGAGAAAAAGGAAATGGTCCATGGGGCAACCGACAAGAGTCAAGAAGGAAGAAGGGACCATCGGGAGATGTGAGGTACTCAGAACTACCTTCTATCACTCCCAAAGAGTTGCTATTTATCTCTGAGTCATGTATCAGAGATAGACAATGCAGAATGGTGGGCTCAAGAATGGAACATACAGTAAAAAAATCTGGCCATCTGATTGTCTCTTAATACTGACATGGAATTTCATATGAAACCAAACTGTAAGGAGTGCTAAGAGTGATTCAAGATTGAACTAAAGAAACATTTAAGGAGTCTGGCTGATCTCTTAGGGCAAGAGCAATACTCTACAATTTTGCTAGGTCCTCCCCTTTGCTAGGTTCTCTAGAATTAATGACCATGCCCTCCACCCCTATGTATACCTACTTTCACTTTTCAGCTCCCCTTTCAGATGTTGTCTTTCCCCATTAGAAGGTAAGCTCTTTGAGATCAGGAACAATTTTTGTCTTGTATTTGTATCCTCAGTGCTTAGAACAGTGCCTGGCAAACAGTATGTACTTAAATGCTTGTTGACTGACAGATGGACCATGTCACAAAAATTTAAAGTCTACAATGTTGTAGCTCAAAAAGAAAAACCAATCTATACCATTCCACTGATACATTATAATGCTGTTTTCAGAGGGCTATCATCAGCTCATGCTCTCCCCTGACTTCCTCTTTGTGTAAAAAGAATTCAAAATTCTACCATGTTGGGTGAGACAAACTTGTGGGAAGGCAGGAATGGGTATCCTACAGGGTGGGCAGGAAGGGTTGGGTTGCAGTCTATGCCAATGGAGGGTATAATCATGTGGAAAAGATCCCATGTCAACTTAGAGCACTGGAAAGAGGTAATAATTATGGAAAACTTTACACTTTCCATATTCAAAGAAGAGAGATATGCCATATGCCTTTGTGAATATGGGAAGGAGGTACTAAAGACTAACTTCTATGAGTTCACAGCAGTATTGGACATATAGGTGGCTCAGTGGATAAAGCCCTGGGCCTAGAGTCAGGAAGACTTGAGTTTGAATCTAGCTTCAGACCCTTACTAGCTGTGTGACCCTGGACAAGTCACTTAACCCTGTTTGCCTCAGTTTCCTCATCTGTAAAATGAGCCAGAGAAGGAAATGGCAAACCACTTCAGTATCTTTGCCAAGAAAACCCCAAATATGGTGACAAAGAGTCAGACATGACTGAAAAAAACTGAAAAGTAGTGTGGAAAGGATGACTTGACAAATAGCAGAACTAAATCATTGACTATAAAAAGGATGAGAGACAATGGATGGACCATGTAATTAACAGATTGGACCCATGGTCCCAAATCTCCCAAATGTCTAAAATGCAATGGAATGAGCCAGTGGTTCAATTGTCCGGAGATAAATGGCTGAGCAAGAGCTCATCACTTCTGGCAGTTAGTATGTGAATATGTGAATGGCAAAGTGAGGTACTTTATCAGCTTTCACAAAATTGTAATCCTCTATTTTATGGACATCAGTGGAGTTTTACTATGTTGTCCTTGTTTCCAAGAGCCTTACATTCTCCTATGGGCAACCCTTTAGATAAACAAGGTGTCCCAAAATTCTTGATGTAGTTTTAACCTTTAATATTTTAAACCTGCTCTGGCTTTTGGAACACTTCATATTTGTTTAAATAATAACAACCAATAACTAGTATTTATATAGCGCATTAAAGTTTGTAAAACACTCGACAAATATCATCTGATTTGTCCTCACAATAACCCTCAGATGGTTATTATTAATTATTATTGTGTCTATTATTATCTCCATGTTTCAGATGAGGAAACTGAGGCAGATGAAGACTAAGTGATATGCCCAGTGTCACACAGCTAGTAAGTGCCTGAGGCCAGAATCTGGACTTCCTAGCTTTAGGTCCCAGGTCTCTATCCACTATAACACCTAGCTGCCTCAAATATACTTGCCTAAATTTAGCAAATATACTTAGAAGCAATACTCAGATTTTTTGAGAACTACCACATAGTGCCTAATAAATGGAAGCTGTAACCTAGAATGTTTTCATGAATAGACAACAAACTTTTCTCTTGATTTCAAGACAAAGTCAAAGCTGTGATTGACCAGTAATATGGCATGTTCGAAAAAACAAAGAAAAAAAATGAGCCTAGATTTTAAGGAATGTGATGCCATAGTTTCCTGTTGCTTTCAAACTTTCATTTCCAAATTGAATTAAAAATAGTTATCTCAGTCTATGACTCTGGAAAGACCTGAATACTCTTGCAACTTCCCCAAATAGTAAGTTTCAGTCATTCACACAGTCATCAGTCTATGGATGCTACTTGCATCAAATCCCTCGTATGGGTGGGTGGTTTCCTGTCTGTGTTTAGTTTGTACCTGTTCCAGAGCATGTGGCTTGTGGCCAAGCTCCTTATGGGTTTATCATCCTGCTTTATGTTTAACAATTGTGATCATTTTGCAATTGGGCAGATGACTCTTGCATTTCTTAAGGGACCTATATGAAACCGACAAATTCCCTTGTCCATTTCTCTTTTCACTGTCACAACCAGTAAATTCCATCAGTAATCATCTCCAAGTTTAACCACCATAACTACCTTTAATAATGGGAATTATGCTTTGGACATTGGAATCCTAGCATCTGAAGAAGGAAACTCATGATTGGAAACTAAGTAGGAGAAGAAGAAACCTGTATAAAAGAGCAGACATTTTCTTATCCTAGATCAGGGCTTCTTATTCTGGGGTCCACAGATCCCTAAAGGTTCCATGGATAAATTTCAGGAGGGATCTGTGAACTTGAATGGAAAAAATTACATTTTAGGGTTAACTAAACTTTGGATTCCCTTATAAGCCTGTGTATTTTATTTTATATTCTTAAAAACATTATTTAAAAAGAGATCCATAGGTTTCCCTAGGCTACCAAAGGGGTCCATGACACCCTACTCAAAAAAAAAAAAGATTAAGAACCTCTGTCCCAGATCAATCAGACTTTGTCTTAAGTATGAATAAAATAGGTAGTTAGGTGCTCTTGTGCTGTGATCTGAGAAGCCTTTCCTTCCCTCAGAAAGAATTCTCCCCAAAACAGCCACTTATTAATGCATAGAATTTCTCCCTTCCCCCACTCCAACCCCAAACTCTATCTTTGGACTAAAATACTGTTACTATTAAATTCCAAGTGCTTTCCTGGGGTCATTTACACCTTGGTGTGAATTCATGTCACGTGCTTTCCAACATGATAGCCACTTTAGAATGATTTTGATATGGAAGAGAGTAGAGTCTAAAATCAAATGTGCTGAATATATTTTTCTTTAAATCCAAATAGCTTCTCTAAGATAGTTTTTTGAGCCATTGTACTATAAATACCTAGTAACTTCTAGAAGACTTCTGAAGGTGGAGATACATGAATTCGGTGTACTGATAAATACTTAACAACTGGCACTTGGGATGGGGGAAATAATGTACAACATTTTTTAAAGCACATTATTAACCTTTTCTCCATCACTTTACTATGTCTAGATAAGTGTCAAGAAAATAAATCAAGCTCTGATTTTGTAGAATCTGCTGCTTTCCAAAGAGTAAATGCTGTCTCTGAAAATTTAACAACTGGCTCTCATAAGCTGATTTGAATTGGCTCCAACATACCACAAAAAAAGGAATTCCTCCCTTTGTGAAATGGAGAGTGAATCATATAGTTGTAAGGAAATTCAGAGGTCATTTAGTCAAGCCTATAGTATTACTGGTGAGGAAACTGAAGCACAGAGAGGTGAAATGGTCTGCCTCGAATCTTAGGATCTCAGGAGAGGAAGATACATGACTCAAACCAAGGTCTTCTGACCCTAGTAAAATTGTGGCCGGCTTTACTACCAAATCCACGATCACTACCACAATGGCCATTGCCTCTTGGGTTCCATAATCCCTCAAGAAATACAAGGTCTCATGCAGATGCCTATGGAATGTCCCTCAGTAGAAAACTATTTCCTGTCTGACCACCCCATCTGGGAGAGTCCCTGATTACAAAAAATAGAAATCACTGTTTAATGATAAGGCCCAGGGAAGAGAAAATGCTCATAAGCAAAATAAAACAATCCTTGATTTGTAGTCTTTGCTGATTTCTGAGGCATAAATGTTCACAATGAAAATTTAACAATCTGCTCTCCAAGCTGGTTGGAGCTGGGTCCAGCATGCCTCTGGCAAAAATAGTGATGCTCTGAAACTTGGAACGCAAAGACAGATGTGCCTTTGTCAATCACTAGCACTGTCAATCATTACACACCTGCTATGTACCAAGCAAAGAATTAAACAAATCTGTGCTTGCTGGGAGCTGACATTCTAATTTTTTTAAAGAAAGGAAAGAGGAAAATCCATACTGCAGAAAAAAAAGATAAGTCATTGAGGTAGTTATTATGCACAACACAAAAGAATTACTTGGTTTTTTTCTAGACTTTGCCATAGCATTCCTTTAAATACTAAGTTCCCTGGTGCTATAAAATTGAAATTCTATTCTCTAAATTTCATTTACTTATGATTTTTTAGGTAAAGGTTACTGAGTCAAGTACAGCATAATGACAATTACCCAAACTGATAATGTGGGGAAGGAAAAATTCACTATGGAAGAGTTCACTGAGTAAAATGTAGCTCCTATAATTAAAATCAGTCCCAGAATTTAGACCCTAAAGAGGCCATAGAAATTATCTTGGGCAGCCCCTTCATTTAACCGATGAGGAAACTGAGCCCCAAAAAGGATTTTGTTTAAACTTGCCTAAGGTTATACAAGTAGCTTTTCTGATGCCAAAGTTAGCACTCCCCCCCTCCCATTTCAGTAGTAATTATGTAAATAAATTGTTCATCAAAAAAACCACTAAAATAGAAGTAGCACTATACTGATAGCATTTCATCTAAGTTATAAGCGTTAGGTAATTGAAACTGTCTGAAAAAACAAAATCCTAGTATATTCCAAAAAAGTTTAGATAGAGTTCGATCTAAATAAGGACTTGAGAAAAATATGATTTTCATGGTGAAATTTCTTTATTTTCAAATAAGAAGGGAGGGATTGAGATGGAAGTCCACACTGATTGGAAAGCCAAGAATAATAGCCCTCTGACTCATTAAATCCAAAATATATTCACCTATTGGCCCCAGGTGCCATGGTAAAGTCCCTCAGAGAAAGGTGGAGGGAGAGTGGCTTGGAGTCACTTACCAATTTCCCTTCCCAGATTTTCCAGAAGGCAGTGTCAGGCAGTGTCAGGCAGGGATGATTGTGGAGGTTGGCAAGCCCACAAGAGTAGTTGCATGATTCAGTCATGCAGGTCTTGTGACTTGATCATCAAGTCAAAGACTGGGTTGTTGGGGTAAATATTTTCAAGGAGGGGAGAGGAGTTAACAACTAAGGAATCAGGAAAAGCCTTCCACACAATGTGGCAGGGGCAGCTAGGCGGCTCAGTGGAAACACACTGGGCCTGGAGTCAAGAAGACTCACCTCTTTGAGTTCAAATCTGGCCTCAGATACTTCCTAGCTGTGTGACTTTGAGCAGGTCATTTAGCCCTACTGCCTTAGTTTTCTCATCTGTAACACTGAAGAAGGAAGTGGCAACCACTCCAGTATCTTTGCCAAGAAAATCCCAAATGACTCAAAAAGGCATGGAAGGTTGGAAATGACTGAGCAACAGCAACCAAAACTAAAGTAGTCAGTGGTTTTTCCATTGGCCACCTCCTCAAGTCCAGGATCTGTATCTCCTTAGATCATCAGAACAGCCATGTATATGTTACATGTTCCCAGGAGAATGCAAGCTTCCAACCACATACAATCCAAACAGCTATGTATATGTTACGTGTTCCCAGGAGAATACAAGCTCCCAACCACATACAAAGACATCCCTAGCAACTAGCCCAATTCTTTGCAAATTGAATCAATGTTCTTTGGGGGAGACCTTCCTTTCTCCCTTAAATAACTACAGAAGATCCAGACAGCTCAGTTGAGCAGATCAATCAAAAGTATAAACTGAGAGTAAAACATCCTGAATCAATTTAAGAGGAATAAAGGATTTTGAACATTGGATGAAAGCACCATAACCTGAAGCAGATGGCAGGAAATGGGTGACTGGCTGAACAAATCAGACACATCTTCCTGTGTCTAACATAACAAGCCAGTTCATAATTGTGCATCACAGTAGCATTTAAGTCAAGTGGTAGAAAATCCAGTGCTGAAGAGGGAAATTGTCCTTAAGAGGTAGGGAAAAGATTAGGTTTCCCTTCTTCACCATTAATCTTGTGAACTTCTAAAGGCCAGAAGATCTAGAATGTTCATCTTCAGTGTCCCCAGAGCTGCAGCGCAATATTAACCATGGGAGCCTGAGATGTACACTGAGGACAAATTAGGCATACTTAAAAGGGAAAAAAAAGGCAGTTTCAGGATGCTACAAGGACACTGAGCCGTGGAGCCCAGCAGGGAGCTGTCCTTCAGGGGAACTTCATGAGGACTCCACAAAAGGGGGAAAAAGAGACTTCTAGTATCAAGGAGCTATGCTTTACCCTTTGGTCTCATCTGCTCTTTAAATTTGAATATTTGAGTGTCTCTATAAATTTGAGTTTTCCCAGGAACTTTGTGTTGTGAGGAGAGAGTGCATTCCTACTTTGGGGTACTGTTTCTGTAACAATCATCCTTGCTATAGCTGCTTAGCAAATACCTTTTCTAAAAGTTCATTGACTCTGGCTGATAATCAGTGGGGAGCTCTCTAATAGGGACTTGTAAACAACAGTATTAGAAATCTCAATCCTGTAGAATTAATTGAGGGAACTTTAAGGGGATAAACAGCCAGCTTCCTTCTGGAGACCCAACTTGCCAGTGAAAGTGGAGGTTAGGATGTAGTCCCAGAGGGCCTGCTACATTTGAACTGAGATGAATTGAATGACTAAGCTTCAAAGGATTGGGAGTAGAAAGCATACTGGGAAGACAAGCAAAGATGTCAGAGTGAAAGGAGTGCAGCCCAGATTTCTGATGACCACCTCAGCAAAGCTTAAGGAAGCGTATCAAAACAAATAATGATTAGGAAATGTAAGGAGAAACCATGGGGTCATTTTTATTCAAGCACAGGTGAGAACAGGAAGACAGCCTGGGGAGCCTTTCAGAAATCAAAGGAGACTGGAGCCCGTGACTGTAGACTGGGGCATGGAGGAGAAACAAGAATCATCTGGCTGCCATCTTGCGATGAGTCCAGAGTGACTCAGAAGGACTCAGAACCTTCCAGCACAGACTGCAGCTGAGTACTGGGAAGGGAGTACAGACAAGTGGCAAGCTCGCAGCTACTGTGTACTATGACCACGAAGCAGTGTAGGAAAGACTGAGGCCAGGACCTGCAGCTGAATTATAGGGCAGGATGTGTGGACTAGGGATGAGCCTACAACTCTGTATCCTTGACCCCAAATCAGGATCATGGATTGAGCCCAATACTGGGGACTACAGCTCAGTAACCATGGCAAGGAGGATGGACCAAGGGTAAGTCCATATTTCTGTCCCTTTGAACCCACAAAGCCGTCCAGCTAGCTGACAGGGGCTGGGAGTGGAAGCTATATGCTGGAGCTACAAAAAAGGGAAAGCATGCAGTTCTATTGCCCAGACTCGAACCAGGGTAGGCAACCTGCCAAGAGCAGACCCAAAAGGAAACAATCAGGTCAGAGCACAGATCTAACCTTTTAGAGTCCATGAAAAGTTTGCAGGCCCCTAGCCTAAGCTGCCACTGAGATCTCTGAAGAACACAGTACTCAATACCTGAAGGTCAAAACTCAGGAGATTGAGTTCTCATTATACAAATGTGATGTGCAATGTGCTAGAAGGACAACCCACAGAATCTACCTTACTGGTTCCTAACTGTCCATGATCAAGGAAGATTCCTTTATCATAGCTGGTCAATGACATCATCCCAGAATCCAGTGAGAGAATATCTCTTAGCATATGCACTTCCCACCACAATCCATTCTAATAGAAGTGGAGACTTTGAGAGTAAGCTACATAAGGAAATTTGAGCTTTGGCAGATATGAAGAGATCTGTCCTGGCTCCTTACCATTGCCAAGGTGACCCACAGCCTGAGAATTTCAATCATACATTGATGAACATGCTAAAAACCCTGAGATCTGAGCAGAAATCTCAGTGGAGTCAGTCCCTGGCATTCCTAGCACACACAACATAACACCACCAGTAATGATGCCGCAGATTTGACATTATACTTACTAATGTTGTCTAGTTATTGCCTTATGCTTTGGAGTCTCAGAAGAGGGATGGGATGCAAATATGTTCTGTACAGCTCTTGGCTGAGAGACAGAGCTAACAGAGGCCTGCCAACTAGTCATGACTTCAGCTCAGAGAGAAACAAATGCTGCTGTGATGCCTGAGCTCATTATCAGAACCATCAAGAAGAGGACAGGGTTTTGCTTAGAAAACTTAGCATTTAGAGACATAGAGATTAGCAGGTTGATGGTAAACTATTCTAGACCAAGTTGTTAAGAGACTGAGCAATTTGGTTAATTCTAGGAGAGCCTTAGCATGTGGTGCTGTGCTGAAGATTACATTCTTATAGATCCTTTTTTGAAGATTTAAACCTGCAGACATACACAGAGAGAGACCACTGATCCCCATAGGAAAACATCCTTAGGTTTGTTTTTGTTTTTTTCTGACCAAGGCAGATTGGAATTTTTCAGAGCCAACATAAAAGTGATGCAATCCTGTTCCAATGACAGCAGAGCAGTAGAATGCTGCACTAGGGTCATTACTGACTCAGGACCACTCTCAAGGAAGAACAGTCATCTTGCAGTATCTCAAGTGTCACAAGGGCCCTAAAGTGGACCCCTTGTTCTTTGCCTTCACCTACCCATCACAGGAAAAGGCAGGGATGAGTTTTCTTTCCATCCTGGTAAATGATTTTCACAAATGATTTAACATGTGTGCATTGTATGAATTACGCTGACTCTTTCCTGAGTGTCCAAGTATCTAGTTAATAGGATATCTGAATGGAGGGTGGGAGAAGCTGTTGTGTGTTTGCCAGAGGCAAAGGGAGCTCATTGCATATGGCAGCAGCTAGCAAAAGGGCTTTTTAGCAGATCTGTAGTGTCATAAGGCCAGAAGCTACAGAACACCGTTATTGTAGAAGTAGCATGATGTGTTGAAAAGGACATGGAATATGAATTAATCCATCCACAAGTATTAATTAGGTGCCTACCATGTGGTAGGTCTATGGATACAAGGAGAGAGAATGAGATGATTTCTACTCTCAATAAGCTTACATCCTAATGGAGAAGACAAGTACATGGTTATATATGCAAGTGTATATATATATACGTGTGTGTTATACCTATATGTAAATATCGTACAAGTATATATATTCATATGTCATATGTACTTGATTAAAAGATATTTATGTGTGTGTATGTATGTGGATGTGCGTGTGTATATGTGTGTGTATATATGTTCGCTGTTCCCTAAAAGGAACTTTACAGTTGAGACAGAGACAGAAGTGAGTATATATGTGTATATGCATGTCCATATATGCACAGATGAATTTATATGTACTTAAATATGTGTGTACACATATATACATACATACATATACATATATACATACATAGTCATCATAAATAAAAAGTTAATAATAAAAGCCCAGTATTTCTTAAGTGAGCACAGTCAAGTTACAAGATCATAGGATTTCAACCTGCCAGGGACGATAGAAATCACTGAGCCCAATTTCTTTATCTTTTCAAGGGAACCAATGGAACTCCAACAAATAATTTTGCCAAGGTTAGTCAATCAGTCAATAAGCATTTATTAAGAGCCTACTATGTGCTAGGAATACAAGGAAAAGGGATGATGATGATGATGATGATGATGATGATGATGATGGTGATGATAATTCCCCCAGCTCTCAAGGAGCTCACATTTTAACGGGGGAGATGATAGGCAACCAACTTTGTTCAAACAAGACATAGCTAGGGTAAACTGGGAATAATCTCGGAGAGAAGGTGCTAAGACCAGTAACTGGCAATTCTGACTGGTCCAAGAGGAAATCCTACCCACCTCCACCTCAAATCAACTTTGCAATTCACGATGGGAAACCAATGCAAGAAGCAACGAAGATTTCTTGGAGGAGGAATTCGTTGTTAAAATGGCTCCCAGATGGATATCACAAAAGATAGTATTTAACGGTTTCCTACTTCAACTAATTTTTCTTGATAACCAGTAAGCTGAGTTGGGTTTGTGCTGCTAAAGGACCCTAAGCAAGTCATTTAACCCTGTTTGCCTCAGTTTCCTCATCTATAAAATGGACTGGAGAAGCAAAGGGAAAACCACTCTACTATTTTTGTCAAGAAAACAGCAAATAAAATCATGAGGAAAGAGAGAGACAGAAACAGACAGAGGCAGAGACAGAGTTACATTTTTGTACCTCTAAGTTTTATCCTCGTTACCAGCTCTGATTAGCAGCAGTGCAATGCAAATACTGGAAGCATAAATCCAAGACTAATGTTTAGTGCTTAGGTTCATAATTTACCTGCTGCACAGGGTGTGTGTGTGTGTGTGTGTGTGTGTGTGTGTGTGTGTGTGTGTGGGCGTGTGTGTGTGTGTATGTGTGGGCGTGTGGGTGTGTGTGTGTGTGGGCGTGTGTGTGTGTGGGTGTGTGTGTGGGCGTGCGGGTGTGTGTGGGCGTGTGTGTGTGTGGGCGTGTGTGTGTGTGGGCGTGGGCGTGTGGGCGTGTGTGTGTGTGGGCGTGTGCGTGTGTGTGTGTGTGTGTGTGTGTGGGCGTGTGTGTGTGTGTGGGCGTGTGTGTGTGTGTGTGGGCGTGTGTGTGTGTGTGTGTGGGCGTGTGTGTGGGCGTGTGTGTGTGGGCGTGTGTGTGTGTGGGCGTGTGTGTGTGCGTGTGTGTGTGTGTGTGGGCGTGTGTGTGGGCGTGTGTGTGTGTGTGGGGGCGTGTGTGTGTGTGCGCGTGTGTGTGTGGGCGTGTGTGTGTGTGTGTGGGCGTGTGTGTGTGGGCGGGCGTGTGTGTGTGTGTGTGTGTGTGTGTGTGTGTGTGGGCGTGTGTGTGTGTGGGCGAGTGTGTGTGTGTAGAGACCTTGGGAAATCAGCGCACACAGTGGGATGTTGCTGTTTTTGTTGCTGACCTAGAAATCTTTGTGAAACAGAATATGTGGGCTCCATCAACACATGACAATGGCCCACCTTCTAACACTCTTATTATTTGTTGTTATTCTGGAGGAGGAGGATGGTAAGGACAGGTCCTTGATGTTTCACAAAGCACTTGCATACATTATCTCATTGGGGCCTCATACCAAGCCTGTGAAATGGGCACTATTATTGCCATTCCCAGTTCCATAGGAGGAAATGGAAGATCAGTGAGGTCCTTGGTAACCCAGCTTGGAAGTATCAGAGACAAGATAAGAATTCAGGCCTCTCCAGAACCCACATTCAGTGCTCTACACTACAACCAAAATTTTGCTACCTTCTCCTAAATAGGATAATAATCTGCTCTCCTACTTTCTGTTGAGCCAGCCAGGTGGCCAAGTGGATAGTGTAATGGACCCGGGGCCAGGAAGACCTGAGTTCAGATCTGGTCTGAGACTCTAGCTTATTATCTGTGTAATTCTGGGCAAGTCACTTAACCATTGTTTCCTTCTGTTTCCTCTTCTGTAAAATGAGAGTATTGATAGCACTACTTCCCAGAGTTGATGTGAGAACCAAATGAAATAAAATCTGTAAAGTGTTTTGCAAATCATAAAGTACTACATAAATGCTGACTATTATCATCATCACTATTATTTACTGCAGTTTTGGGAACATTCAGCACAAATCCCTCTTACAATAACTACAGAGTTACCTTGATTCTGTTTTATTTCCTCCAATTATGGCAAGAAGATGGACAGCCTCAGGATGAGAGATGCTTTAAGGATAGTGATGCTCAGGCTTTCAGAAGATGTCTCTATTCCTGGGCGTTCAGGAAAGGGTGGTCCCGTCATGAGGAAAGTGGCATTTTCTCCACCAGACTTTGAGCTCTTTGGTTTCTGTTGGGTTGCTCGGGTACTTTAAATCCAGTGAGCTCACAGTCTGAAGAAAGTTAACTGCCTTTTCCTTTTGTTGATCTAGCTATATCCAGTGTGACCCATCACTTCCATTTCCCCTCCTGCAGATGTTCGAAAACCCAGAGAAGGAGATAAGGAAGCCAGCTACATGTACGAACAAAGTGAAGACACCAGAATGGATGAGCCTGACTTTGACACCCCACAATCTCAACATCAACCTACTGCCTCCTTCTTCCCCATTCAGACCATTCCCAGCCAACATGAGGTAACATGACACTTCACTGAAATCCAACATTCCAATTGCACATATTTGAAATTTCCCAAATATAGCCTGATCATATTTGATCTCCAGAACTGGGAGTATAGTTGAGTTTGTTTGTGGTATTTGGAATGGGCTAATGATACTGAATAATGAAGTGAGAGGCATTCTGCATAGCATAGTGGACAGAGAGTTGGTTCAGAAGACCTGAGTTCAGGGGCAGCAAGGTGGTGCAGTGGATAGAGTGCTGGCCCTGAAGTCAGGAGGACCAGAGTTCAAAACTGGCCTCAGACTGAACACTTGACACTTAATAGCTGTTTGACCCTAGGCAAGTCACTTAACCCCAACTGCCTAAAAAAAAAAAAAGAGGTATATTTCTAAAAAAAAAAAAAAGACCTGTGTCCAAGCCTCACCTCAGACATATGTTGGCTGTGTGACCCTGAGTAGGTCACTTAACCTCAGGCAATCCCCTGAGACAATAAGTCATAAAGTAGGTACCAACCTGCTTTGGTAGAGGGAATTTCATCACTGAGAGTCCCTTGATTCAACAAAAATCAGTGTTCTGGCCCAAAATATATAAATAGTAATATATTTCAGTGCTGTTCTGGTGCCTTCTCATGGTGGTGAATTTTTAAAGGCTATTCCAGGGTAGCCCAAACCCTAATCCTTTTCAATGTCCTGGACCTCTGTCAGTCTAGTGATGCCTATGGGCCCCTGCTCAGGATTAATGCTTAGAAATGCATAAAATAAAATACCTAAGATTAAAAAGAAAACCAACTATATATTATAAAAAGGTTTGGGGGTTTTTTTGTTAAAAGTGTGACTCATCTCTTCCTTTCTCCCTCCTACAGATACTTTGGCACCCACAGTAGGAGAAATTTAAGCCATCTACTTGTATTAACAAAGTGAGGGCAACAGAATTGCATATTATATATAATCCTTTATACAGATATAGCTCTTGTAAGGCTTGGAGATGTTGGGTTTTTTTCCCATCCAGGTTCATGAACACCCCCCCCCCGAAATCTATCCACAGAACTCTTTGGATGTTAGGAATGTCTCTTCCGGCATGTCTGATCAAGTTTCAAAGGTGTTGAGGACAGTCCTGGGAATGGATCGTGCCTGTTATCTGAGGCTGAGGCCAGAGTACCTCACTGCAGAGAGGCTCATGAGCCAGGAGTTGAGTGCTAACTGAGGTTTTTTTCAGCCAATTATCTCAGGCAATAATTCACTATGATATTACATGGAAGGGCAGCGATCTGTATTGGTGAGGGAAACATCTAACTACTGATGTCACAGATTCTTTGCAGTGTGAAAGTGGTCTTAGAAGAGTCTGAAATAGAAATAGAGAATTGTGTATTTGAATAGGATGTAAGGTGAATACAGAGAAGGAAACATTTCCTCCCCAACTTCTGAACCTTTTATTCTATTCCTTCTCTTCTTAAAAATTAACAACCTGGTAAATATTGCCTCCAGAGACAAAGCAGTTAGGAATACTCAGGTCTCTGTTTGCATGCTGTATTTTGCATGACAGCAATGGAAGATATCCTGGGACTTCATCAAGCTGCCACAATTCTATCATTCAAACACCTTCTGAAATGGTATTTCATCCATGAGGCCTTTGCCAATGAGAATGATGTGATAAATTCACAGAATCCAACAGTTACTCAGCCATCATCTAGTAAACCTGTACCTAACGAAAGTTTCTCCAACATGGCTAACAAGAGGTTATCCTGCCTCATGTTGAAGCTTCCAATGATGATGCATGTGATTGGCTTATGTAGCTTGTTTTCTGTGTACTTGTGCGGTGGGTCAGGTTTTGGGTGGAAGACTTGAGTTAAACCTACAACACTCCCCCCTCCCTACACACACACACATACACACACACACACACACACACACACACACACACCTTCCACAATAGCCAGGACTATTGTGAGCTAAGAAAGTTATATGTAGCAGAACTGGGATAGAGTCAACTTTGCCCCTAAGTTTATTGGTCTATGATCCAGCTGTGGGCCTTTTGGTCCAGGAGAATATAAAAATGGTCTTGGGTCTTTAGCAGAGTACTCATGAGATAGTGGGGGATATATTTTCAGCTGTCTGCTTTTAACCAACTTGGATACTGCTTTTTCCTGGAGGTATTTAAATATGTTTTTTTCCAAAAGGGATTGATTATTAGAACCCTCAGGCTCTGAGTAATTCATTTCAACAGATGTTGAACCCCTACTGAGACAATTTGTATCCAGAGATGTGTTTGTAAATATTTAACAACCAACTCTCAAGAAAAAAAGTATAGGCAGCAGACTTTTAAATTAATGTGTATTATTTAACTATTAGTAAATTATTTATAATTTACTTAATTTGTTATTTTATTTAATAATATATAACCAACTTATTTATTTCATTGTGAATTATTTGATTATTAATATTATTTAATATGCATTATTATTGACCATTTTTTTAAGAGTAGAAAATCAATAAAACAATATATTATGTCCTGATTTGTAACATCTATCGATTTCTGCGGTGCAAATGCTCACACTGAAAATTTAACAATCAGCTCTCCTGGGCCTTTACAAACTGGCTACAGCACATACCTGCTTGTGTCCTTTTTTAAGCTCATGCCAACATTGCTTATCTTAAGTTAATTAAGTTAATAAAGCCATAATAGGAAGGAGAAATCAGGAACAGGAGTTAACTTGGGCAGTGCTAGGTCTCTCAATGGCCAGCAGAGGGAAGTGATGAGCTACAAGAATGGATGATCCCTGCACTCCCAACAGTTAAAACCAATGGACATATGGAGTACAATCTACGAAAATATATGAAAGATATTGACAATATATGAAAAGTTACACACCAGCATTCCTCATCTCTCCAATGAAAGGAGAATGGTGAATTTCTTTATCTCTTCTGCAGTCCAGCTTGGTCATTATAATTGCCATATTCAGTTTAATTTTATTCTTCTCTTTGTTTATATTATTTTAGCCATATTTATTCTTTTCCTGCAATTTATATCAGTTCATGTGATGTTTTCCATGTTGCCTCATATTTTTCTTTTCTTACAGGTCAATAATATTCTATTATATTTATATTGTTATTTTTTATTTGAATAATATTTTCCTCCAATTACATGTAAAAATAATTTTTAAAGTTCAAGTTCTTTTAAGTTTTGAGTTCCAAACTCTATAGGTTATACGCATCATGCCATAATTTGTTTAGGCATTCCCCAATTGATAGATCCCCACTTTGTTTCTAATTCCTTGATAACTCAAGAAGGGCTAATATGCAGAGGCAACTGGGTGGCTTGACTGACAAAGTACTGGACTTAAAATGAGGAAGACTACACTCAAAACCCATTTCAGATGCATTACTAGCTGTGTGACCCAGAGCAAGTAAGTCCCTTCACACGTCTCTCAACCTCAATTTCCTCATCTGTAAAACAGGAATAATAATACCACCTACTTCTCAGGGTGGCCATTTAGATCAAATGAAATAATATTTGCAAAGCACTTTGCAAACCTTACAGCTCTATATGAATACTAGTTGCTTTGTTGTTGTTTTGTTCCATATATGGGATTTTCTTCTCTTGAACTCCCTGGCATATATCTAACTGTAGGATATATAGAAAAAAGATAGTGGCCACTTTAGGCTCTTTTAAAAAAGAATTCCAAATTCTTTTCCAAAATGGTTAGACCAATTCACAGCTTTCTGTATCTATCTTTCTCTAGCCCCTTAAAACATGACCATTTTCATCTTTTGTAATCTCTGCCAATTTGTTGACCATGAGATTAAGAACCCCAGAATTTTAATCTATCTTTGAATTAGAGGGAAGGTAGATTATGAGAGATTAGTCCTAAGCAAAACTCTAAACTCTAAATAACTATAAAAAACATTCATAGTTCTTTTTTGAAGTGGCAAAGAATGTTATTGTTTCTACAGCAAAAGGTAGAAAGTAGGCGTAAGAGTGTGAGGATGGAGTATTTTTTGCAGGGTGACATTGAAGAAATATGCTTGGTTGGGTAACTAGACTTGGCTAAAGGTAGTGAGTTCTAACCATACGGCACAGTTCAGGGTGTAAGAGGGAAATCTAGTTGGGAATATGTAGTCACAGGAGTGCAAGCTTAGATGGTATGTCAGAAGATGGTACATTAGAGTGCCTAGAACAAATAAGCAGAACAAGCTAGATAAGGGAGAATCAGAAAAATCAAATACAATAACACAGTATTAAACCAGAGAATGTAACTTTTTTTCTCCAGGAAACTCTGGAAAATTGTAAAGCAGATTTGCAAATTATGGGCTTAGTCTACTATCTTTCATTATAAAATGCAAAAAAACTTTGAAATTCATATGGAATTTATACAGGGGTTGGCTCACACCAATAGGAGAGCTGTTTCTTTTGGGTTAATTCTTTCCTGAAATTTGATGACTGAGTGTTGTAAGAGGGAAGCATCCAGGTGACCGAGTTCAGAAGTTGGGACCTATCAGAGGTCCACCAGAAGCCAGCATCAGTAGCAAAGTCTACCTGAGTGGTAATGGCTTATGGCACAGGAAGTATCTGCAATTGGGAAATGAAAAGACCATCCCCCGAAGATAGCAGCAGCTTCGGGGATTGGAGAGAAATGCTAGCTACATATTCTATATAACAGAAAGAGAACCTCATAAAGGGAGAAAAAGACTTCTGGGGCTGGACATCAAAGGCACCCCTTGTTCACATGTGTTACCTACAGATATGCTTCATTCCCATTGTATTTTAAGTTGGAGTCTGCTCTTCCCAGGGGCCTTATGTATACAAGGTGAGAATGAGCTGCTGGTGTTGGGGAGAATGTTTCATGAGTATGATTTTTTGCTTAGTAAATGATCTTTTCTAAACATTAAATTGAAGTCAAAGGGTTGATTAATATGGGAGGAGCACACTAGGTGGGAGCGTGTGGGAAATAATATTAGAAGCCACTCAGGGTTACTTCTAGAATTGTAAGAGGAACAGTAGTCAGCCACTCTCTGAGAAGTCAGGCTAATAGGATGAATTGAATTTGGGCAAATGAGCTGAGGGGGGATGATCCCAGGTTATTCCCCCTTCATTTCTACAAATATCCCATCTAAGACCCAGTAGGGAAGATTTTACCTTGAAAGTGTGGTGAGGCTCCAATTCTAGGACCTAGTCTTGACTGTGCTCCTATATGTTGGAGGAACCAACCCCAGTAAAGGGCATGGAGGAGGGTGTGAGGAACAGGCATGTCAGTACTTTTCCATATATTCCTAGTTATTGATTAACAATCTCTTTCCCATGTCACCAGTAATTGAGAACCTAGATTACTAGAAAACAGAGAGCTGTTTGAACTGCTGATCCAGAGACTGAATTCAACTGGACTCATAGCTGACAAGACTGTTGATTGACCCCGATCTCTTTACATTTCTGTGATCAACTTCATTCTGGCAAGAGCCTTTCATGTAATCACCTAATTTGAACCCAAGGTGGATCAAGAGACATTGACAAGCGCTATGACGCACACCTTTTCATTAGGACATCATCCTTTCGATGTTTATCTTCTAAGTGACAGTCAGCATAGTGTGACAGATAGAGAGCTAGCAGAACAAGTTGTAGTATATGAATGTAATGGAATACTATTGTGCTGTAAGAAATGAAGAACAGGTGGATTTCAGAAAAACTTGGAAAGATTTACATGAACTGATGCTAAGTGAAGTGAGCAGAACCAGGAGAACGTTGTACGCAGTAACAGCGACACTGTGAGATGATCAGCTGTGATTGACTTAGCTCTTCTCAACAATGCAATGATCCAAGACAATTCCAAAAGACTGCTGAGAAAAAGGCTATCCACATTCAGAGACAGAACGGATGGACTTTGAATACTGAGAGACGCAATCTATTTTCACTTTATTTTCTTCATAATTTTTCCATTTTGTTCTGTTTCTTTCACAACATGATTAATATGGTAATATGTTTTACATGATTGAACATACGTAACCTATATCAAATTAGATATAATTTGTCTTAGAAAGAAGGGAAGGGAGGAGGGAGGGAAGCAGAAAATTTGAAACTCAAAATTTTATTTAAAAAAGAATGTTAAAAAAAATTTTAAAAAGAAAGAAATAGGAGCCAACAAACCTGTGGGTCATATGTTGGCTTAGAAAACCACATGTGTTTGTATATTTCTTTTGTATTAATATATCAACACATTGAAATCATATAGGAACTACATTTTAATCTGGTTTAGGCCATATTTGGAAATATTATGGTCTGCACAGGCCAAGTATTTGGTACCTCTGGCCTAGGCAACTCTCTTAAATCTCAGAAGTTACCGTATCTTAAACCAATTAAATTACATGTTGAGTCCAAATGAAACATATGGTCTTTGGAATGTGTTTTATCCCACTGTTGTTTGGTCATCCTGATTCTCTTCACTCGTGGCTCTGTTCCTACAGAAGTCAGACTTGCTCTGAGGGGGATTGGGGGGGTAATCAGTTTTAGGGTAGTTTTCCAAATCATTTTCCCAATTTTGTGCCTCATCTAGAAGGCACTAAAAAGGTCAGCATATAAATCTCTACTCTTTCCCTTCACCACCCCCCCAACTGAATAAGAGTCAGTTCCCAACAGGTTAGGGCAAGAGAAAGTATGCTCATTTTGAAGTGTCCACCCCCAAAAAAAGGGCAAATTTCCTGTCAGAAGTAGTGAATGAATTTCCATGAACAAATACAACTGTACTGTAATACCACCTCCCCCCCTAAATCCCACTATCTCAAGATACAGTCATGAATTTGCTTTTTGACTATGCAGGGCAGAGCTTGTCTTTTCCTCCAAGTTCAGAGGAGTGAATCAGTCTCTTGGCACCATTAGTCCTTTCAGAGGCTTACTCACAGGTGAAAGCTTCCGCAGCAGCTGCCACCGAATTTTAGCAAAAGAAAGGAACTGATGCAATCAGCCACCAGAGTAATGAGAGAAAGTGAGGAGGTGACAGGTCAAGAAAACATTCTAAGTCCTATTCAGCAAACTTAAAGAAGAAAAGACACAGAAGTGAATTTTAGTATTAGGGTCAGTGGGGCATTAAGGAAAGTCAATGTTGAGAACCCCTATAATTCGTCTCATGAGGACAAAACTCTCTCAACTTTGACACAAATCATCTGGACCTTCCCCATCTCTTGTTCCAGGATTGATCAGCTTCTTCTTTAACAAATGTGTCTTCCTGTTGCTATGTTGATGACCCTGTAAATTATACTGCTTATGGGGTTTTCTTGGCAAAGATACTGGAGTGGTTTGCTATTTCCTTCTCCAGGGGTTTAAGACAAACAGAGGTTAAGTGACTTGCTCAGGATCACACAGATAGTAAGTGTCTGAGACTGGATTTGGATTCAGGTCATGACTCCACTCCCAGCATTCTATCCACTGAGGCTTAGTGGCAGGGGGAAAAAAAGCTCATTTAAGACTGATTTCTCTTTTGTTTTTGTTACTGGGTTATTTCAGCTGTGTTTGGCTCCTTGTGATCCCGCTTGGGGTTTTCTTAGCAAAAATACTGGAGTGGTTTGCCATTTTCTTCTTCAGCTCATTTTACAGATGAGGAAACTGAGTCAAATAGGGTTACGTGACTTACCCAAGGTCACACAACTAGGAAATGTCTGAGGCCATATTTGAACTCAGTTCTTCCTGACTCTGGGCCCAGTACTCTACCCACTTGTATTATTTTGTATAGCCTATGACTTTGCTTGCTTCCCATTAAAATGGGAATCCACTTTAAGCACATTTCTACAGACTGTCTTTGAAGGATATGGATTAACTGGCATTAATTTGAGAATTTCAAAGGCAACTTGATCATTGGCTAAGGAAATAACTACCAAAAAAGTCATTGTCATTCTAACTTTCAGGTGAGCTCATTCACATTTGATTTGTGTTTTAATGTCATTTCATAAATGACAAGTAAAAGTCTGAAAACATACCTCTCCATCATTATTAACAAACTAAAATTTGGCACCAGCACTCTCTGTGAAAACCAATACTTCTGTATAGACATATTGACCCTCCTTTCCCATGTGTCTGGTTCCCTGGAATGTACTGTATCCTTGAAGTATCCTCTATACACTTCCATGTGTATGCATACAAGCTCAGATCTTAGCCAAGTTCCAAAAATGCTGTCAACTTTTTTTTAACTCTGATACAAGTGGAATTAAGTCTACCTCAGGACGTCAAGTCATAAATCATTAGAACCAGTAGAGACTTTAGTGTGTTGCCTATCAACCTTTTCCTGATTCTCCCCCAAAATTAACAATCTCAGGCAGATAGGGTGTGGAGAACATAAATGCTGACAGTGCAAAAGTCATTCTTAGGTGGGAAGGGTACAAGACTGGCAATCATCCTTTTGTGTCAATAGTTGTTAGCTTGGAGGTTGGTGATAAAGCTTCACAACCAAGGAGGTGTGAGCAGTGGAGCAAATGGGCTTTTGCAGACTCAGATAGATGCCATTAGGAAGAACCCACTCCTAATTTTCTGCTCTTTGCTGCCTTCTTCTCATCTAGCCCTGACAAAAGGTAAAGCTACAATGCATTTAGATAGAATTAATGGCCATGTATGAATATAGCTCAGTAATCAAGCATTTATTTGTGTGTCTAATATAGCCTTGGTACTACTTACCATAACATTTGTAAAAGAAGTCCAAGGCTTTGACCCTACCCTTCAATCTGTTTGAGGCAGGATTTGTAACCTGAGGTCACTGGATAGATTGGGGGGGGGGCATGAACTTGGATGAAGAAAACCTTATTTCTTTATTTTCACTAACCTCTAACAGAAATTGAGCACTTACTTTAATTACTTAACAACATTCTTCTGAGATAGAGTCCACGGGATTCACCAGATTAGAGGAAGGAAGGAAGAAAGGAAGGAAAGAAGGAAGGAAGGAGAGAGGAGATCTTAAGATAGAGGTATAGAGGCAGATAGATAGACAGATAGACATTTATTGTTCTTTTTTCAGTTGATTCAGTCATGTCATCATGCCCAATTCTTCATGACCCCATCTGGGGTTTTCTTGGCAAAGATAATGGAATGGTTTGCCATTTCCTTCTCCAGCTCCTTTTATAGATGAGGAAACTGAGGCAAACAGGGTTAAGTGACTTGCCCAGGGTCACAAAGCTAGTAAATGTCTGAGATCAGATTTAAACTCAGGTCTTCCAGAGTCCAGGGTCAGTGCTCTATCAACCATAGCACCTAGCTGCCACATGTACATATACATATACATATACGTGTACATTTATATTTACACATACATTTACATTTGCATATTCAGAAGGGCGAAAGGAGGGAGGGAGAAAGAACAAGTTCACACATGTTAGGTTAAGAATCCTCACTTCTTGTGAACAAAGCCATGGGTTCTTGTGACACTGAGCATATAGCTTGACTTTGGGTTGACCTTTTAAGATGCTCTCTAACCCTGGGTCCTTGAGTTTGGGGGGAACTCCAGTGGCAGCAATGCTTATGTTTAGATAGAATGATAGTATTCTGAGTTCCCCCACAATAGGATCAGAGATTTAAAGCTAAAAGAGACCTCAGATTGTAAGCTCTTCACAGTGATGGGCCAGGTACAAACTTCATAAAACATTTCATCATGCTATCTAGTGCCATTATTCAGTTGATATTTTTGATAATGCTGATAATAAGGCCTCTTTTCCTTGGAGTCCTAAGAGTCATTTTATTCCTACTCTTTCTCAGAACTCTAAAGTCAAGAGTCTGGATCGATTAGGAAGAGGAAGTAGTTGTCACACCGAACCCTAGGCATACAAATTTACAGTTTTCCTCTACCACAAGACAAGACAAGACAAGAATGATTAAATCATGATGAAACAGTCACCCCTGGAGCAATGGCAGGCATGGAAAATGCCAATGACAGCTGATCATTTGTTCTCATGACTCACTAGGGTGATGAGGAGGCTGTTACCTTCCATGTACCAGTGGGCTTGAGACCCAACCCATTACCTCAGTTTCCTAGGAAAAGATTTGAGTCTCTCAGCTCTTTGGCTGACCCTGAAGCATGGCTAGAAATTCTAGTGTGAGACACAATTCGATAACTAATTATCTCCCTCTGTGTGGACAGGAGAATTAAAAATATAATAATGTACAAGGAATGTAGCATTCCTCCCTTTAGCCCACTCCTAACAGAATTTCCCAGAAATCCAGCCCAGCCTTAATCTCCTATTGAATGTATTCCCTCCAGGTGAGGTGGCCGCTATGACAATAGCCTGAGTAAGACTTTGCATGGTGGGTCATCTTTCACGCACACAGAATAAAATAAGTGCTCTATTCCTTTGCTCTATTTAATCCAAGATGCTCCTTCCCTTGGAATGTTAAGCTGAACTTGCATGACCTTTCACAAGCATGGAAAGAATTCAGTGCCCCCAAAGGCCATTGACAAGCCCAACATAACTCAGCATTAAACCAAGTCAGGTATGCGCAAATTTGCCCAATCTCTCAAGTTACCAGAACATCTATATTTCACAAAGGATTTTCCAGGAAGGGTATAAAGGTCACAATTGCTGCTGCCACACGAGGTAACCAAATAAAAAGAAACAAACCCATCACCTTGGAAATGGAGTGGGAACAGTGAGGTTTGTACAGCTGTGAGAAGTGGGGTTTTGTGGTCTTTAATAACCAATCAACAGGATGGGCAATTGAAAAAGCTTTGTTACTTTCCTGAATACCAATGACCTTTGTGCTAAAAATACATGCCTACCTCAGCTCTGCTGATACAAGAGCCTGAATGAGCAAAAAAGTGTGAGGAAATGCACGTTTCTCCAGGTGTGTATCACAACAGTGGGACAAGAATGAGCCTCAGAAAGCCCTTATCAGACACATGCTCATTAGTGGAGTTCATGCTTGCTTTTATCACTTTCTCACAACTGGCAGATCATAGCCCACTCTGGCTGATCCCTGGGTCCTCCCTCACCCCCGTCCCATATCTTGTCCATATGCAAACGTGACTGACAAATCCTCAACCAAGAAATTCTGCCCAAAAACAAAGGCAATCTGAAACAAGGGGCAGACCCAGAGACAAAGAGGTCTCTCATGGCTTTTGGTTATTTATGATTCCCCAGAGGAAAAGCTCTATATTGCCATGCCTCACAACAACACAGGAACTATACGGATAGCCTTGCACACTTTGACCTTAACAACTAAATTTCTTTGCACCCCCTTGCGAGCTACCATAACTCCCATTCACATTAGCCCTCAGACTACTTCTCATCTTGGGGTTGTAAAGGTCACCTGGGAAACTTTTGGGGTAGTTTCTGTTATTATCCCTCATGAGTCCTCACTGTTGTGTCCCCTCATTCATTACCTAGTTGCTATCAATGAGCCAGCCAACCAGAGGTAATTAGCTTTAGTTAGGGATATTGTTAAAATGATAAAATAAGAGTTAGTATGAAATATCTCCACCTCCTTCCAAAGTCTAGGTTACATTCTACTACAAATACATACAGAATTCAGGGGAGCATAGGCCAAACTTAGAGAGTCTATGGGGCAAAAAAGTAAGTCATAATTGATGCTTGAATGGAATTTCTTTTCTCCCCTTTGTAACTTCTTACGAAAATCCTCTGAGGTAGGGGTGTGTGTGTGTGTGTGTGTGTGTGTGTGTGTGTGTGTGTGTGTATCTCACTGCTAGGTCCCAAAGGTTGGAGTCCTTATAAAATCCTGAATTTCTATTTCTTTTTTTTTTTTGGCTAGGCAATGGGGTTAAGTGACTCGTGTCTGAGGCCACATTTGAACTCAGGTCCTCCTGAATCCAGGGCCAGTGCTCTATTCACTGCATCACCTAGCTGCCCCCTGAATTTCTATTTCCTTCTCCCCCAAATAAGTCATACTCCCTAAAGTTGCCTTTCCTCAATGTGTCTACTTGGTCATCTCTCTGTTCCTGGCCGAACTCATTGTTTGTTGCTGGTCACTTTTGATGAGATGGTCAGTGAGATGGAAGAGGGAGTGTGACATCCTCTGTGACCTCACCCTACCCACCCTCCCTTGCTGCTCCCTGGCTACAGCAACAAGGGTTTGATTACTCAAAGTGCTCCCAAAGCTCAACTCGCAAAGCAGTTGCTAGAATAATGTCCCTGCTGGTACCCTTTCTCTAATATATATAGATCCAAAGGTGTGCCTAGGATTATTAGTCACAATAAATTATGTCATAAGATTTCATCTATGTTTGAAAATGTCACTCCTAGAACTTTATTGTTCAATCATTTAAGTCGTGTCTGACTCTGCTGGAGTGGTGTGCCATTTCCTTCTCTGGATCATTTTACACTTGAGGAAACTGAGGCAAACATGACTTGCCTGGGGTCACACAGCTAGTAAACCAGATTTAAACTCAGGAAGATGAGTCTTCTTGACTTCAGGCCCAGCACTGTATCCAGTGCACCACCTAGTTGCCCTCTTACAGCCTAGCTTACCCTCTCTTCTGGCTTGATGGATTGATTCAGAAAAGATGGCTAGAAACTGGCTCACCCCTAGTTTACACATTGATTGGTTCTACAATTCAATCAAAAAGGCATATTAGAGATACAGCATCTTGGTAATTACAATTACACTAATTGGCATTGGAGCTTCAGAAACACTCCTTTTCTGTATCTCCAGCTGAAGAGATGTCTATTCAGAGAAGATGATGTCTGAATAAGTAATTCAGTGCCTTGGAAAGTAAAGGAAAATGTCAGGAGCTCTACTATTTAAGGGAAATGCCATGCCTGTAAGGCAGTTTTGGTTTTTTCTCTTTGGTTTTTTTTTCCTTTTTTTCTCTCATCATCCCATCTGCGATTTCCCGCCAGTAGAATGCATATTCTTTGAGTCAGTGGGTTGTTTTGGTTTTTGCATCCCCAGAACTGAATAGGAAGAGAGCAGGCTGAAGATGGTTTTTCATAAATTGTTTTAGTGAGACAAAGCTTCTCCCTGCATCAAAGTCCGACCTTTTTAACCTCAATGTCCTACATGGCTGCAAGTCATAGACCAGAACCCAACAATCTCCGAAGAATTGAAGTTAAGAATCATTCAAAGGGTAAAGTAGAAGCTTATGGTGTGTTTGAATAGACTTCAATAAATGCATTACAAGCAAGGGATTTATAAAGAAATGGTGCAGAAATTCACTGAGTGATCGTGAAAGGAGACCGCAGTGGCAAGGAAAAAGGAATGCTCCTAAATCACGAGATGAAAAGGGAAACATGGATAGGTTGCAATCCGTATGGTTGGCATCCCCTGTAGGTTGCATAGCATCTTGTATCCTGCATACAGCAGGCATTTAATAAATGTTGGTTGGTGCTGATGGTAAGCATTATCACAGAATTTAAAGTCAAAAAGGATTGCACCAGCCATCCTGTTTAACCTACACCTAAAAGGAATCCACCATAGAAGATACCCAAAAAAGTGCTCATGCAACGTTGGCTGAAAGACTCTAATGAAGGGAAACACACTCCACCGCAAGGTAGCCCACTGGATACTTTGGGCGGCTCTGACTGTTAGGTGATTTCTTTCCTGGCAATTTAAATCACCTTCTCTTTGAAAAGAAAGATTCAGTGTGATTATTTTTTTTTAAATACTTGTTATGTAAAATACTACTGATTCCACTTACCTTCATTGAAAAGGATCAGAATAGCTCAGTCAGAGAAAAATAAATATGTTACAGTTTGACCACTCTTTTTAAAAGCACTTTCCCTGGAAATAATCAGACCATCTTTGTGTGAATGAAAAAATTGGCATCTTTTGGGAGAGCTGGACTTTGGAAGTTGTGTGTTTTGGTAGAATTTGGCAAATAAATGCTTCAGGGTGAAATATTTGCATTTTTATCCAGTACTTGATTTTGGAGGGCTGCAAATGTTTTTGCAGTGTATTCCATATCTCTTGTATTTTTTTACAATTATATAAATATATGCACATATACATGTGTGTATATGTGTATATGTGTACATATACATTTATACATGCATGCATGTGTGTGTGTGTGTGTGTGTGTGTGTGTGTGTGTGTGTGTATTTTTCTTACTGTGGCTTGTTTCATTAATTCTGAGATTCCACTTAGATTGCAGATGTTCAAACCAAAAAAGTAAATCTCTGTGATACTCAAAAGGATTTGTGATTTCATGGATTTGGAAGGTTCCTTCCAAAATTCACTCAGTGATCAGGCACTTAGCAGGTAAGCATACTGGGCACAAAGAATACAAGGTCCCTTTCCTCAAGCAGTTTCCATTCTGTTGGGAGAGAACATTTGTATAAATAGAGAGATTATGTTTACAAAATAAATATAAGATAATTGGGGAGAGAGGATGCAATGATTTGGGAGGATCAGGAAAGGTTTCATGCAGCCAGGGCAAAGGACGAGAGACAGAAAACAAGTGGGAGAGGAGCAGCGATACTTAACCAAACTCTCTGGGACCAAAAGGGTCATGGCAGCTTGGAAATGACCATGGAAACTGGTTTTTCCCACAGTAGCCAGGCAGTTTCTCTTGCCTTTTTGAGCTAGAGGAGCTCAGGCTACCCTACATATCTACCTCTATCCAGCCTAACCACCCCTTTTGAACTTTCAATTCCCTCACTACCCTCTGAACGGCCTCATTGTCCACATCCTCTGGAAGATCAGCGGCTCCACTCTGCAAAGGGACTGTTCCAATGAATAAATATTCAAAGACTCAGGAATATTACCATCCTCCTCTTTGTTGTACCTGCTATTCTGTAAGAGCTGGCCCTGGGAATAGACTTTGACAGATCAAGGCAGTGAAATATCCCAGACCAGTAAGGGAAACAGCACTGTCAGATGCATAGTCAAGGAGTCTGAGCCACACAGGGCTCCCAGCTGCCAATGAACTTGACACCAAGATCAACTTGTCTTGGCCTAGGAGATTATTGCATACTTTATGATGGGCCAGAAGAAAAAAAAATCCAAGGACATTGTTTACCTAGGCTTTAGGTAACTGGGTGTACCTGGCTGGAGGCAGATTATGACCAAAAAAAAAAAAAAAGATTGGAGAAAAAAAAGTCATCGAAACCAAGGGAGGTGACATTTCAAGGCTATAGCCAAGAGTTTTAAATGTTACAGAGAACACGCAAAGAAAATGAGAGCTGAGGCCACTATATTACCATTGAACTTAGCAGTACAAATATCACTGTGGACCTTTCAAACAGAACTGTAAGTACAACTAATGAACTAGACAGTGTGTTTCAGGAGAGCAGAGAAAAATTCAGGTGGAAAAAAGAAGGAAATGAGAAGGGCAACTCATTGACAAAGATAACTTGATATGTTATTATCTTTTACACACATCTATAAAAGAATTTTAGGGCTTTGGAGGATTATAGAGACTATATGCATTTCCCTTAATTTATTACATATTATGTAATATGTGCTACTACATATTGTTATATATCATGTTAATAAACTATATATTCTATTAAGATATTATGTTAATATGCTATTGTTACTTTTATATGCATTTGTGTACATAAATCTTCTCTTTTGTGGCTATCTTCATTGTGGAAGAGCCTTTCTTGATCCTCCCCTTACCTGGCTTTCCCTTCTTTCCACCACTGCTACTGCCTTCCTTGATAAGCTAGAGCTTGCCTTTCATTTATATCATATGCATGAATATATACACATATATGTCTTATTTATATACAAGTTATCTATTGATCTTGACAGGCAGGTAGGCAGACAAGCAGACAAAGTTAGATAGATATGGAGAGAGAAATTATAGATGCATATATAGAGAGAGAGATGGCAGATAAATAGATATGGTAGATAGGCAAATACACTAGATAGATAGATAGATAGATGGATAGATAGATAGACAGATAGATAGATAGATGGATGATAGATAGATAGATGGATGATGGATAGATAGATAGACAGATAGATAGATAGATAGATAGATAGATAGATGGATGATAGATAGATAGATGGATGATGGATGGATAGATAGATAGATAGATAGATAGATAGATAGATAGATAGATGGATGGATGGATGGATGGATGGATAGATGGATAGGTGAATGGATGGATACATACATAGTGTACATATTGTTTGTCCTACTCAAATGTGAGCTTTTTCAAAGTTATGTTTTTTCATCTTTCTTTGTTCCGCTAGTGCTTGGTACAGTAACTGGAACATGGCAAGTGTTTAATAAGCACTTGATGATGGTGGAATATCATGTTAACAGGCCAGGCACTGGATGATTTGTGAAGTATTCTAAGCCTGCAAGAAATAATAAGCTATCAAAGGTACAACCTACCGATTGAGAATGTTCTCCTCTGACATTGATTTTTCTTCAGTATTCTTCCAATCCCTTCCATAAGAAGCCGTGTTGGTCTCAAGATATGTAGGACAAATTTTGAGACTGTGTTCCCTTATACAAACTTGGTCTCTATTATTCCCAAGGACCCTGCACTCTGTTCACTTTTAAAATATCATCAAGTTGGAAAATTCCCAAATGCAATGGATCCTAAGCACAGCATGGAAACCAAATGCATTCTCTCAGGCTGTAGGCAAAGATCTGTGATTTCATCAGCGATGAGTGGCAGAGGCACTCTGTCTATGAAGTAAAAGAAAAGCCTAGAGACTACGGACAAAACCCTGTTTCTGCTGCTCCCAGGAGCAATCTCTATCAAACTTCTACATTCCAACACAGCACCAGTGCCTAGTTGCCTGAGTGACAAAGACATTAAATGATTTGCCCACATTCTTAACAAGTAAGAGGACAAGGTGAGGCCTTAACCTAGCTCTTTCTGATTCTAGGTCTAGTATTCTTTTTTCATGTTGCCTCCATATGCTTAGGGCTCCCATTCATTGAATAAACTTTCTTTGGTCTGGATGTAGATCAAGGACGTAAATGAGAATACCAATATAAACTGTGGTACCTCTGAGATACGGAGAATTGTATACTGAGGGATAAAACTCTGATTCTTTGGCATGCCAGGGTTCATAAACTAAAGAGGAGTTAAGGAACAATGTTGGCTTTTGACCCTTTTGCTGAAACTTCCAAGAAGTGAAGATGAAGTGACCAACGAGGCCACTGTTTCTGCATCGGGTACCTATTCTCTTGAGTGGAAAGTCAGCGGCTAGCCAGCAGTGGCTCATTCTCTCCTTGGTGGCTTGGACTGTCTCACATGACAAACTCAGTGATAGAAAATTTCACCCTTTTCAATACAGGGCACCATTGAATTGCCCAACATTTGTGTAGAAAATAACTCTGTTATAGATCACATTGCATAGTTTTGTCCTAAAAAATCCTATTGTGATTATTTTTCTGGAGTTATCAATGGATGCTTGAAGGCTAAGCTAGGAGAATAGCTTAGCTATCTACCATCTCTATCTATCTACCTATCTGTCTGTCTTATGCATTTGTCTGTCTAAAATGTCTATCTATCTAATCTACCATCTCTATCTACACTCTCTACTATCTGTATCTACCTATTAGACCTGGTCAAGGACCCTATGCATATCATCTGAAAACAAACCTGGAGAAGTTCAGAGTCACCTATCAGCAAGGTCAGCAGGTGATGAATTTATTTTGTTGCAGCAGCTCTTGTGAAGACTGTCTACTAAGTCATGGAAGAGTCCCAATCTATGTTATGGAGTGAATCCCCAGTATGCATCCTTGAAGTACTGACACACTTAGTCTTGGACTTAAGATTATATGGTTCAATATCCTTGAACTTGAAGCTTTGAGTCGCAGAAGTGCTGGCAATTCAGTCTGTTGAATCAAATGCCAAACTGGGCTGAAATTAGCTATTAGCACAAGGTACTATTTTTCCTTTTTTCTTTTTCCACCACTATCTTATTCCTGTCTCACAAGAAGAAATATCCATCCTCCTTGCCAAGGCAAACCCTTTTACATGCTCAAGTGATTCCATTCCATCCCCTCTTATTCAGTGGATTGCTCCTTCTATTATCCTATTATTCTGTATTCCATCCTCATCATTCAAGCAAACCACTTCTCCAAAGTTACTAAAGATCTCTTAAATGTCAAATCTAATGGCCTTTTTTTTTTGGTCTTCATCCTTCTTTATTCCTCTGCACTTTGACGTTGTTAACCACCCCCTTCTCTTTGATAATTCTTCTTTCTAGGTTCTCACAGCACTGCTGTCTCCTAGTTTTCCTCTTACCTGTCTGACCACTCCTCAATCTCCCTTGCTGGATCTTCATCCAGGTAATGCCCACTAACCACAGGGCTCTGTCCTGGCTCTCTTCTCTTCTCCTTCCCTCTTCTTTGTACATACATGTTTACATGTTGTCTCCTCCATTAGACTGCGAGCTTCTTGAGAGCAGAGATTGTCTTTCCCTTCCTTTGCACACCCAGTGCTTAGCACAGTGCCTGGCACATGGTAACCACTTAACAAATACTACTTGTTGTAATCATTGCTGGAACAAATTGCTGCTTTGACACTGAGGCCTTGATTGTAAAACCCGAGGCACCCTTTCAGAAGGAAATCATGAGGTGCCTTCAGCCATTTTTTTCCTGTTCAATCTTTCCCCAACTGGGGAATATCTCATCCCAGGGACAGCATCAGGGCTATCATTCCACAGTTGCCTGGCAACTCAACTCTGGTGACTGAACTCAAAGAGATGAGCTGATAGAGAAATCAACACACCATCTTTTTTTCGGTTTTGAGAGAAGGGAGCTGTGTGACTTGAGTATGAAGTTGTCATTGACTGTGATGAAAACATGAAGTGAACAGCACAGACACTAGACTGTAAGCTGCTGGATTTCAAAGGCCAAGCCTTATATTTCCTTGCTTACCCAGAACAGTGATACATCTTTCCTGAATGAAAGGCCTATTGAGTAAAAGGTCGCCTATGGCACCAACACATTTTCAGTGGCTTTCAGTGTGATGTCAGAAGCCAGGCATTTCAAAAATATCATTTTTTCAAAATTGATCATAGAATTCCTGCCAAAGGAACTGCCTAAAAGCTTACTGGCTATAAAGCATTATGCTCTCCTTTTGAGGACAGCTTGACCGCTATTTGTTCCAAGTCCTAAGACCTCCGCTGGCAGAGGCAAGAATATTGCATCCCAGAGTGCTTAAGCTGGTGATGTCATCCTTACCTTTGTTCCAGGGCTCTGGGGGAAAAATCCAACTTAAATGACATTCCTCTCAAAATGTCCAGATTCCATCATTAAGCATGCTGTCCATGAAAACTGTGTTAATTACCATATGCTACCTTGTCAGCTACAGGTGAAATGAGGAGGTATCATTAGGAAAGACAGGTCATCTCTTTCTAATTAGTGATAAATGCTCTCATTTTTCTGAAGTGTTGCATTCACAACCACCCTGTGTGTCAAGTATTATGAGTATCATTTCCCCCTTTTTTAGATGAAGAAACAGGTTCCTAGTGGTTAAGTCACTTACCTGCAGTCACACTAAGGGTCTTGAATTCAGGTCATTTGATTTCTGGTCAAGCACGCAAGCCACTGTGACAATTACTATCTCCCATGGAGAACTGGAGAGCTTGGAGGGAGATGGAAACTAAAAGTGCAGATATCTTTGTGTGACTGCCTTAATATGCGTGGCATAAAAGTTACCGTATCATTTCAATTGTTCATGTATTTAGAATGTGAAAAGATATATTGAAAGGTGAGACTAAAACTAGGTGCCTCATAGGATCAGCCAAGAAGTATGTTTTAACTATGTTTCATAATGCTGCTAGGTGATAGAGTGGGTAAGAGCCTTGGGTTTGGAGCAAGGAAGATTTGACTTTAAATTCAGCCTCAGACACCTAATAGCTGTGTGATCCTGAGAAAGTCACTTCACTCCCCTTGGCCTTATTTTTCTCATCTTTAAAATGGGGTTAATAATATTATCAATATTAATAAATATTAATGTTAATATTAATACTATTATTAATAATCCTCTTTTACATTTGTTGGGAGAATAAAATAAACTACCATAATGTTTTGTATAAATGTTTGTTATGATTGTTTTTATTATTATTATTCATTGTTATGGTGATGATGATGAAGATGATGATGATGATGATATGCCAGGGCTAATGCTGTCATTATTCTCAAGCTTCAAGCTCAGGTCCTCCGAGGTCATTTAAGC
Organism: Phascolarctos cinereus; assembly: GCF_003287225.1. Taxonomy (NCBI): domain Eukaryota; kingdom Metazoa; phylum Chordata; class Mammalia; order Diprotodontia; family Phascolarctidae; genus Phascolarctos; species Phascolarctos cinereus. Next base: position 18,776,047 of record NW_027556402.1, read on the forward strand.
TGACCCCTTTATTTTGCAGATGAGGCAAGCGAGGCCCAGAATGGTTAAGTGATTTGGCTGAAGTCACACACACAGCTGTTAGCAAGGCTGATGCTCCAGCTCATGGTGTGGGCTGCCAAGTTGACCACCATTTTCACAGAGACACACCATCCCATACTTCCTCTGGAGATTGGCGACACCACCAGTTTTACCCAGCCCAACAGCTGGGGAATTAAGACTAGGAAGAAAGACAGAAAGGAAGCTACCCTGATAATTTGTAACTAAAAGGGGAAAAAAGGAAACTGAAGGAAAGCCATCACTTGGGAGACTCAAGATGGAGATAATTAGCTTTTTCTGGCCTGTGAGTGTTCTCTTGGACACTCATGACAAAGGACGGACAATGGTTCCCCCTAGTGTCCAAAAATGAAGAGGCTTAAGCACAGCTACAAGTTTATTCCCAAGTGGTAAATCCACTTTAATGAGTGGCTTGGTTACTCCTTTGGTGGGATGGGAAAGTAGAGAGTACATGTAAATAAGCAGCTAGCTGGTCACCCCATCCTTCTCAATGAACCCTACTCAATAAACAACAGTTTGACTTTCAGAGCCCTTCATAAACTAGCCCTGCCTACCCCCCACCTTTCCAGTCTTCTCTTACAACTTACACCACCCTCCCTACACCTGTGTCTCTGTCTTTGTCACTCTGCCTTTCTGTCTCTGTCCCTCTCTGTCTCTGTATGTGCGTGCCTCTGTCTCTCTCTGTGTGTCTCTTTCTTGTTGTCTGTCTTTTTCTGTCTCTCTGTCTCTGTCTCTCTCTCTCTCTCTCTCCCTCCCTGTCTCTGCCTCTCTGTCTCTCTCTGTCTCTCTCATCTAATGGCAATGGCCTCCTGGCTATTCCTCTATGAAGACACTCTAGCTCTAGACTCCAGACATTTTCCCTGGCTCTCTCCCACACCTGGAATGCTCTTCCTCCTCATCTCTGCCTCCTGGCTTCCCTGGTTTCCTTCAAGTCCCAGCTAAAATCCTGTCTTCTACAGGAAGCCTTTCCTGATCCCTCTTAATTCTAGTGTCTTCCCTCTATCAAATTTCCCATTTATCCTGTGTATAGCTTCTTTGTACATATTTATTTACTGGCCATCACCCCCATTAGATTATAAGCTCCTTGAAGGCAGGGACTAGCTTTTGCATTTCTTTTTATACCCAATGCTTGGCACAGTGCCTGGCGCATAGTAGGCATTTAATAAATGCATTTTGACTGACATCAACTGAAATAGTATAACATGCTTGAAGACCTGAATTCAAATCCTACATCAGACAGTGGCTGGGCATCATTTAATGTCTCTGAGCCTGTTTCCTCATTTGTAAAATGGAGCTAATTATGGAAGGAAATTCTGTGCACTGTATCTTAGGAACCAGCCTGCCAGACACACTTTGCAAAATTATTCTAATCTAAGGATTTCTACTTAGAGTTTGAAAACACAGAAAGTGACAGAGCCCCCATTCTACCTTCTCTAACACAAGCCATTTTAGAGTTACGATTTATGACATTTCTAGACAGTCGATAAAGTTCCCCAGTCAAAATTGAACTGGGATTTACATTTAGGTAGTCATTTGTTTTTCATCAATTTGTTTCTTTGTTCCATTGATCAGAATAACAGTCACTTAAGTTTTGACATACCCTTGGAGAATTGCTGTCATTGAACTGTCTTTGACACTTGCTTCTTTTCCGGCCAAAAGTGAACTCAAGAGATAAATTCAATTAACTGAAATAATTTACTTCTTCATTCCAGTCTGATCATTATTCTAGTCCCATGAAGGCTTGGGGGCAGTGGGGAAGAGGGTCCAGCTCTTAAATGCACCATTCAAAAGCCACTGGCTTTTGTCCAGTTATCTCGTCACTACCCTAATTCTAGGGAGAACCGAGATCCTGCCAAACTTTCGCCCAAGGTATATCAAGGAAAGAGGATGAGCCTTTGGTGGGGAAAGGAAGGTTTAGCTCTGGGAATTATGTTGGGACTAAAAGATAAAGAAAGAAGGGTATGATGGATGAGAACAGCCAGGTATGACCAAGGACTTTAGACTAATTCGTTGCTGTTGTTGTTATCACCATTATTATCATTGTTATCATTCTCATTATTTGGATAGCCCTCTCTTACCCAGGCTGGAAGGGCAGAGATCACTCACAGACCTCTCTGCCAGTCCAGGTCCCATTACTATCCATAAGGGAGCTTTGACCTGCCCCCTTTCTAGGCTCCAACCTGAACAGGTTTACCCTTCTTTAAGCAATCTAGTCCTCCTTCCCTCCCTCCCCCCCACCCCACAGACTTACCTTGTTGATGTACTTAGTATAAGCACCCACTAAATCAGCTTAGCCCTATGAAGCTCGAAACCCCCAGGCTCAAGAGATCTGCCAACTTCTGCCTCCTGAGGAGCTGGGGTTATACACAGCCATCACTATACTTGGATATATTAATTTTACAATATGGAGTCTAAAGAAGGGAAGTGGGAGGAGGTGGGGAGGGAGCATGGTGCTCAGAATGCTTCCACGTAATAACAGCGCTCACCTAACAGGGTTCTGAGGGTCAAATAGGATGATATGTAAAAAGTGCTTTGAAAATCTTTTAGTGCCTTCTCAACGCTAGCTGTCAGTATGGGAAGACTATGTTTCCCAGCTTTCTTTTTGACTTTACTCCCAAGGGAGATTATTGAGCTCTAAACAACTGGTATAGACAAGGAGATTATCGTCTCAGCAGGAGAAACATCACAGACATCTTTTGTGGTCAGTTGCAAGAAAATTCCTGTCAAGGCTTTTATCTTATTGTTCCATCATTTTTCAGTCATGTCTGACTCTTTGTGACCCAATTTGGGGTTTTCTTAGCAAATATACTGGAGTGGTTTGCCATTTCATTCTCCACCTCATTGTATAGATGAGAAACTGAGGCAAATAGTGATTTGCCCAGGGTCACATAGCTGGTGTCTGTGGCTGTATTTGAATTCAGTTCTTCCAGACTCCAGGCCCAGTGTTCCAATTCGCTGTGCCATCTAGTTGCCCATACTAACAACAATTTTATTTTTAAACAAAAATTTCTCTAAGCGAAAAAGCAACTCATGTCCTAAAATCCAAAAATGCGTGTTCATAGTTTAAATAAAACCTCAGAAGAGCCCCCAGGACTGATCTAATTTTTAAACCTCACTCAATGATCATCACAAATAAATAACTGTGGTTGAGTAATAATTACTGGTCAAATATCTTCCAGAATGATCCAAGAACCATCTGAGAAAGCCCATAGATGCCACCATAACCTGAATTCCAGGCAGGATGACTCCATTTCAAAGATTAATCAGGCTATTTCATAAAAAGAAATGGCTCTCCAGAGAAAATGCACACTGCTTTTTCGTGTTAGTAATAGAGTGAGACCCTTAAAAATTGTCCATCTGACTTTTAATGATTTCTGTCCTATTTTTGTATGCTAAATGTCATCATTTAGTGCCTCATGAAATAGGAGGATGCCAAGACAGTGTCCCTCTTTACCAACCTTCACCTCACTTTCATCCCTATGTAAATTTCCTTCTTAGATTGACAGGCTGCACAGAAAATGGCATCTGCTGCTAGTGATCCCTCCTGGGAATTACTTTGTATATATTCTGTATTTAAGAGGCAGTGAAATGTAGTGGATAAAGGAGCTGGCTTCAAAGTCAGGAAGAACTGGGTTCAAATCATGTCTCTGACACATGCTGGATATGGGCCCTCAAGCAAGCTCAAATTCTCAACATCCCAGGCAACTCTCTGACTCTAAGTTAGAGATGAAGCACCACCTGCATCCCAGGATTGTCTTTCGCCAGTGAAATCAGAGGGCTAGTCCTAAAAGAATAGCATTTAACTTTCTCCGCACGTGTTTCGGTTTTCTGAGGCTTGAGTTTTGGTTTGTTTTTTTTTTTTAGTTTGCATAATAGATTTTAAGCTCCTTGAGGTCAGGGACTATTTCATTTTCACCCTTGTGTCTCCAGCTCTTAGCACAAAGTCTGACACATAATGAATAATACAGCTATGCCTTCCACATCACAACTTTCCCTGATGCAGTTTCAATACACCACAGGCCAGCATAAGAAATTAAATAAGAATTTGGGGATAGTCTTGTAGAAGTTGCATACAGCATGCAAAGGCTGGCAGATGCTGCAGAAAAAGTTTAGAAACTCAGAAATGCTTAAAATGTATGTATAGTACTGTATAATATCAACATCTTTTCTCTTGTAATACAATAAATATACATAATTTCAACTTCTCTGGTACAAAAGGAGGGTCAAGAAATTGTACACGGATTTTTCAGATCATGGGGGTGCTGCATTCCTAACCCCTGTGATGTGGAAGGGCTAATTATAAACATTTATTAGATTGGAATGCTTGCTGTATCTGTCCATATTCTCTGGAACTTTTCTTTGAGATTTTTTTTTCAGTGCCTTAACTTTATTGACTTCATCTCTTTCCAACAATTTCCAAGAGTTAATTTTTTTCCCAAGTTAATTTCATGAGATCTTCTGCCCATATTTCTTAATAAAATTGGCCTTTCCAGAAGACCAATAGTAAAAGACATTTCCCTTCTCTAGGTAAAGAGGTGATGCCAAATGTTGTATAATCTGCTATAGGTTGACATCTGGCTTTGCTGAAATGTTTTTCTTTAATATAATTAAGAGTTGTTTCTTGGGTAGAAGGCAGACATTGGTAGAAGTGACTGTTGGTAACAAAAAAAATTTAAGCAACAATGCAGCATTAAAAGGATGGTTTTGTTCATCACAAAAGGATGCTCCTTACATCATCCAAATCGATTTACTTTAAACAAAGAAACAAGGCCTGGGATTTTACATTCTAACTAAAAAACAGCTAGAATATTATTTTTAAAGTTCTTTTAAAGCTGACTGTCACAGCAGACTACATTCAAATTGCAAGGCTCCTTTCTGAGATAGAAAAGATGGTTTCTTACAAGTTAAGCCCATAGATAAAATCCAAAGATTCTAGGTTCCAAGAGGCTCAATTAGGTCTGTGAGCAGCTGTAGTGGCACGAACAGTACAGACAGGAGCAAAGACAAGTGTTTTTTGTTGGTTTGATTGATTGCTTTGTTTTTGCTTTTGGTTTTACTTATTAATTTTTGTTTAGCAGGGGAGTAATCTGGTAAAATTTGAGGTTTAGGAATTCTTTTGACAGATTGTGAAGTATGGATGGAATAGGGGAGAGACAGGAAGTAGGTAAATCAGGTAATTTGGGGGGAAATACGGCTTTTATTTTGGACATGTTGATTCTTTTGGGACACAGGCATCATTTTGCTTCCACCTTCTATGGGAGAAGGTTGTAGGGAAAGGATCAGAATAGAAAAGAACTTCACATGAATAAGAAGAGGTCCAGTGCTCATATTTGGAAGGTAAAATTTCAAGAGAAATTAAGGAAAATTTGAAAAATAATCTCCAAGTGCAGATTCTACTTTTGGTTTCTGTGAGAAAAGGTTAAAGAAGATGGAGTAGGATCAACAAAGATCAAGGAAGATAAGAAATAAAAATTTGAAAAGGAAAGCTTTCATGTTTATGAAACAAATGTGCTTTACTTGATAATGGCTTAGTGCCAAAAGACAGAATAATTTGAAGTCTCTCAAAAGAAGAACCAGGAAGATAGGGAGGTAAAAGAATACATTTCAGAGAGAGGAAGAGGAGGAGGAGGAGAAGATATAATGATGATGATGATGATGATGATGATGATGATGACGATGACAATGATGATGGTGGTGGTGAAGAAGAAGAATAATTTTGTTTTGTACTGCCATCTGTTGCTGAGAAGGGGAAAAAAGCAGAAGAGAGGAGAGCAGAGGGAAGAATAGGCGAGAAGAGGTAAAAAGGGAAAGAGAGGGGAGGGGAAAGGGACAATAATAGCACCTACCTCCAGAGTTGTTGTACAGATAAAATGAGATTATATTTGTAAAGCACTTTGCAACCTTAAATTATAAATGCTACCTACCTAACTAGAAATATTAAGCATTTCAATCTCAGAAGAAAAACTAAAACTTGCTATAAACTACCAAACAGGGAGGAGGGGAGGAGAGGAGGAGGGGAAGCTCCTGTCCAAATGGATTTGCAAACAAATTCTATCAAACTTTTATAGAACAATTAACACTAATCCTAACCCTAATACCAGTACTGTAAAAATTAGTCTAAAAATTGAGAAAAAATATTTTACCAAAATTCTTTTTATGAGACAAATATGGTACTAATACCTAAATGAGTGAAGTATAAAGCAATTAAGAACTATAGAATTGTGATTCAAAAATATTAAATAAAATCCCTTTAAACAGACTATACTAATTGTGTGACCCTGGGCAAGTCACTTAACCCCAATTGCCTAAAAATAAAAAATAATTAAAATAATTTTAAAAAATTTAAACAGACTATAGCCATTCATCATGAAATCATAATAATTATGATCCAGTTGGAGCTATACCAGATCCAATGATGATCCAAACTTAAGGAAAGAACCGACATAATCATATTAAAAACAAAAACACCCCAAACCACATGATTATTTTAATAGATGCAGAAAAACCCTTTGAATGACTATAACAATAATTTCTATTTTTAAGAAGACCAATGAAGTGAAGGCATAGAGGGATATTAAAAAATACAGCGAGGTGTGATGACACACACTTGTAGTCCTTGCTACTATAGGACCCTGATGCTGGTGGGTGTCTTGAGTTCAGGAATTCTGATGTTCAGTAGGACTAATGCTAAAGTGATGTCCACACTAAGTTCAGCACCAAGATGGTAATCCAGGAGCAGAGCGTCATGGAGGTGCCTAAGGAGGGGTGAGCTGGTCCAGCTTAGAAAAAATGGAGCAAGTTAAAGTTTCCATATCAATCAATATTTAAACTGGGTTCAGGGTGGCTACTGCACTTGTAACCTAGATAAGATAGGGAGACCCAGTCTCCTCCCCAAAAAAGTATTAATATAAGAAAAGAATCAAGCATCATAAGAGCTAAGAATGTACTAGAAGCTTTCCCAATCAATATAAGAGTAAAGTAAGGATGTCTACTTTTCCCACTCTTATTTGATATATTTCAAAAAATACTAGTAATAGCAATAACAAGAGAAAGATACTAAAGGTGCAAAAGGAAGCAAAGAGGAGATAAAACTACCCCCTGCTTTCTGAAGATGTGATGGCTAACTTATAAAGTCCTAGGAAATCAGCAGAGGTAATAAGACAATAAATTCAGCAAAATTGTAGGCTACAAAATTAACCCACACCAAAAAAGAGCATTTCTATGAAATAACATTCAAGAGAAGAGAGAAATTTCATTCAAATTAATTATAAAATACATAAAAGATTTGGGGAAATCTACCAAAGTCCATGAAATACACATGTAGATTAAATTACAAAGTGCTCCTTCAAACACTTTGTAAAAAATTTTAATAGCTGAAGGAATATTTAGTGCTCATGAATGGGCCAGGCCACTATAGTAAAAATCACCAACCTACTAAATTTAATTTACAGTTTTAATATTGTTCCAATCTAACCTTCAAAGAAATACTTTATGTAACTTAATAAATAATAACAAAATTCATCTAGAAGAACAAAAAATCTAGACTATTAAGGGAAGTTTAAAAAAGGAGGTGTTTTTAAACTAGATTTTTAGTCAATCAATAATAAGCACTTATTGATAGATTCTAGGCAAAGACACTGAGATGAGAGATAGAATTTCATTTTTTTCTTTGTCAAATTTTATTTTATTTTTGATTTATGAAATTAAACAAGTATTTCCATGATAGAGTAAAATTTAAAAAAAAAAAGATGTGGCAGGGGCAGCTAGGTGTGCAGTGGGTAGAGCATTGGCCCTGGATTCAGGAGGACCTGAGTTCAAATACGGCCTCAGATACATAACACTTGCTAGCTGTGTGACCCTGGGCAAATCACTCAACCCCATTGCTTAACCAAAAAAAAAAAAGTGTTGCACGTGAAATTGCAAATCTATTATGTACAACTTGCTCTTACTTTTAAATACATGAAAAATTTGTCATGTAACTTTCTCTTTTTTCCCTTTTTTTTCTTCTCTCCCCTCCTCCTACATTATAAAGCAGCACACACAAAAACCATTTGGTAATGGTTAAAAACTAGAAAAATAGATCACTGGAACAGACTAGGAAAAGCAAAAACTTCTTATTTAATGGAACTGAGTAACCCAGTATCAATAAGCCCCCAACAAAAATGACTTAGGAAAGACCTCTTGATTAGATAAAAATCATTGGAAAAATTAGAATAAGGTCCCGCAGAAATTAAGCTTAGCTCAACATCTTGCAGCATATTCCCAATATATGCAAAATGGATCCATGACCTGAACACTGAAGATCACACAATTTTTAAAAAGTTGAGAAGTAAATTATATACCTTTTGTAGTTATGGGTAGGAGATATATTTCTAACCAAGAAAAAAAAATGGAAACATTTACAAAAGAAGATCATTTTCATTACATGAGGTGGAAAGCTTTTTCATGAACAAAATGAATAGAAGGAATACAGTCAAATGGGGGGGAAATTTTACAGCAAACTTCTCAGGTAAGGGTTTGGCATCAAAGATATATAGACAACACATGCACATATAGCATTGGGTTTTGGTTATATGTGTATAGACACATATGTACAAATAGTACTTAGAAGAATTAGGAACCATTAACAATCATATAAAAATTATTCTAATTACTTAATAATAAGAGAAACACCAATCAAAACAAATGTAAAGCTTTACCACACACCCTGCAAACTGGCAAAAATAACAGCAGATAGGAACAGTCATTGTGGAAAGATAGGCACACCAGTGCACTGTTGGAGGAGTTTTAAGAAGATATCTCCTTCCCTTCCTTTGCAAAGGAGGGAGGTCCACAGTTGTGGAACATTTTATTGGTTGGTTTTGCTGATTGCTTTTTCCCTTCCTCTTTTTCTTTTTTTTTTCTTTCAAAAATGTTCTTTGTTATATTGGATGGTTCTTTGGGAAGGAGAGAAAAAAGAATACAGAGGAAAATTTAGGCAATGTAAAAGATATTTCAGACAGTTAGGTGGTGCCATAGTGCAGAGAGTGCTGAGCCTGAAATCAGGAAGAGCTGAGTTCAAATTTGGCCTCAGATACTTGGTAGCTATGTGACCCTGGGGAAGTCACTTAACACTGTTTGCCTCAGTTTTCTCATCTATAAAACGAGCTGAAGAAGGAAACGGCAAACCACTTCTGTGTCTTTGCCAAGGAAACGCAAATGAGATCACAAAAAGTCAGATATGACTGAAATGACTCAATAACAAATTATCATTATTATTATTAAGTTGTGTATTGATATCAAGTGTGTTTCGGTAGGGAGACAATGAGAACATTTACCTGAAAAATTCAGGCCCTAAAACATTTACACCTGATTTAGTTAAGTAACTGGTGCCAAAGAGACTTGCATTATCTATATCTGAGAATCTTAATGATCCATTTCAATCTGTTGGTGCATTTCTAATCTTGAGTTTGACTTGATTCTGTGAAGAAGCAGAGAAGCAGAGAAGCAGAGAAGAAAGTTGCTAATGTCTTGTTTTAAGTCTATTCACCCAACAGATTCTTTTTAAGCCAATCAATGTTGCTTCTTTTTTTTTCCTTTCAGATTATAGTAGAATGGGGGCTCCTCCTTGAGGAAGAAGTCTAGTAACATTATACATTTCATCTCAAGAAATAGGTCAGGATATTCTGGAGCTAAAGCATTCCACAACTTAGAGAAGGTGGCAAGAATGCATGTGTAGACTTTGCCACTTCCCTGCTCACAGAAGCAAAGAATCCAGCCTTCTTCTTTTACATACACATATGTATCTCCATATAGAGGACACCAGGAGAAAGATGGCATCTCTCGACATGGCAGATGTTGGGGAGCTGTTTCCTGGAGAATCATGATATGGAATGGAAGTACCTTGGAGAGGTAAACCACGAGCCATGCCTAGAGGATCTGTACTTAGTTCTAGGCAGCTAAACACATGTTGAAAGAGCAGGCTATTTCATTGGGGATAAAGTTATTCAAAATATTTCATCAGATTCAACTATGGTCCCTTTTCCTCAGTGCCTTGGAGAAGGAACTCAGTGACCAGGAAAGGAGGTAGCGTCAATGATCTTATGAATTCAAAAGGTCCAGAGGGCTCCTTGTCATTTCAGCTAGCAGAGAATCAATGTATGAAAGGTATGGAATTTCTTTCTGTGTCTCACTGTTGCAGAGTCTGGGTTCCACAGCTAAAGTATTGATGGCCTAAGGAAAAAGGAAAGACCTTGGGGAATGACCTTCAGCACTCTAGCCCCGGAAAAAGCTGAGACACAGACTTGTCTGACAGTGATGACAACTTTAGACGATAACTTGGTAGGACCAATAGAAACTTAGCTAAGTGGTGAGCCTTCCCACTCCCACCCCCTCCCTCAGAACCAGGTGGCTGGTGTAAGGAGGATTATGTTCCTGAGACATTGGGGAAAATGTACATTTGTTCTTGCTATATCTATGAAGCAAATATATATTTGCAATAGCTACATACTATTAAGTGGTTAAATAGAACTGGAATGAAGGTCATTGCCCCTAACAAATGGGGGGAACAAAACCAATCAGGCTCAAGCCTTTAGAATACCTTGGAACCCTGAAGGGGATGTTGTCTGCCTGGCCTTGAGAGAATGGGCCAGTGTACACCCTCCTAGAATGTTAAAGATAGTAATATTCTGTCTGGTTTGAGGAGCATTATTGACTTATGAGAGAAAACGTGGCAAGAGGTAACCTCAGAGCTAGGAAGGCTTGTGTTTAAGTGTTACTTCTTACACTTACTGACTGTGTGACCCTGGGTAAGTCATTTAACTTCTTAGTGCTCTAGACAACTCTGAACATTACAGAAAGTGCCAATTTGCATCCACGGAAGGGATTTCTTCACCTAGGAGTTCATTATCCCAAGTGACATGTCACTGTCTGCTTGTATGATGTATTTGACTTCCCACTCCTCTCCCTGTCTATTAGAATTTAAGGGGAAAGGTGGGAAACAAAAATTGTTCAAAGGAAAGTTATCTGAAAAATGCTAACTGCTGGGAAGAGAAGTACTCCGCACTTGGAAATTAGACACCCTGGCAGCTTCTGTCTGACGAATGCCAGCTCACCAAATTTTGCAGGGAGCTGGAGTGAGAGAGATGGAACTCTGGCTATCAACTCTGAGAACATTCATTCTGGGTGATTTTTTTTAAAGATAAAAAATCCAATTTTTATTTGGTATATGCAGGTTTAGTAAGGGTGGACACATACAGAGGGATATAAAAATGCCTTTCCCCACCCCCCACCCCAAATAAGAAACTGCTGCTGGGTGAAGGAATTTAAGGAATAATTGAGCTAATTGAGCTGCACCAAAATTCCTCTCCCTTCCCCCAAAACAGTAAATCAAAATGATAAACAAGGGATCCCTGGGTAACAGAGAGAAATCGATCTCTGACAAGGGTCCATTCCTTTCTTAAGGGTGAAGATGCTAAGTTAACCCAGAAACATCATCGCAAATAACTGAAATTTTTAAGAAGTCAGGTACGATGTCAGTCCAGCAGTACATTAGTAACCCAGGAAAATAATGAAACAAGAGTCAGACCAAGACTATCATATCACTGCCAAAGAAGATTTTACAAAGTTCCATAATGCACTTGTGTATTAGGAAGGGGTGGGATGGAGAGAGAGAGAAGAAAGATGGAAAAATAGAGACAGAGCCACAAAGAGAAGGAGGGAAGGGGAGAGAGACAGAGAGAGAGAGATACACAGAGAGGAAGAGACACAGAGAGGGAGAGACACAGAGAGGGGGAGACAGAGAGAGAGAGAGAGAGAGAGAGAGAGAGAGAGAGAGAGAGAGAGAGAGAGAGAGAGAGAGAGAGAGAGAATACACTTATCTGTACGTTGTTTCCCCCTAAGTAGAATGTAAGTTTATTTTGGGCAGGGACCAATTTGTTGTTGTATTCATCTCTCCAGCACCTAGCACAATGCCTGGCACGTGGCAGGCAATCAAATGGTTATTGAATTGAATTGTATTAAATTGAAAGGAATCAGTATCCACCACCTTATGGGAAGACATCATGGTTGACTAGGCAGTAAGGTGAAAAAAGCCTCCAGCTTCTTGAAATAGAAGGAATCCACAACCCCAAAGCATCTTTCAGCCTTCTGCTAGAATTCAGGGCTGAACAGGGATCCAAATGTCAATGCTGACCAAGTCTCCCTATGCGGAAGGCATAGGAGAGCAGAGAGTGAATGTGCTCTAGAAACAATCAGAATGGTGTGACCATGCATACAATAAGGTTAGTAATTTTACAAAATGAATCTCTTATCAGATTTTGAAGGCAAAAAATGGATTAAATGATTTTTATAAATATTTAGAACCCATTCATCCACTCTCTTGCTTGGTAAAGAACCAAAAACCTCTTCAAATTCGGTTTCAGCCAAGATCTTCCTTCATCCATCCACCACCTCCTTGCCCTCTCCATTCTGCATGCATAAACCAACATAGAGAATCACAGGCAGAAGACAGTGAATTCCCACCCCACATTCTCAGATTTGGGCCCTCAGTGGAAACTGTCCAGGCAACCGTTGAATTGTTTGAGTTTGAAAACACAAGAGAAAAAGTTCTAACTATGTCTGAAAGATGCTTTCTTTTGCATAATACCTTCATCTCTCCACCACCAGCTTTCTCCTCACTAGAAAGAAATGTGTGCCTAATAGCCGCTTACTACTGATGGTTACTGAATAAATAAATGAATGTGTGGAATAAATGAATATGTGGATGAAAGAATGAGCTAAGGTTTCTGAGATGTGCTGTCCCCTCTCCCAGGGAATACATTTTACTGCTGAGGTCCTCCTTCCATCCCTGAAGTGCCTTTCCCTGGAGTAACCTCCAGCTACTTTCAGCAGCTGTGTTAATGGGGCAAGCTGAGCATTATTAATCTGCTTTTGCTATGCATAAATGTTCACTTCTCCTTCATGCTTTTCTCCCATGTCTTAAAGGCCCTCCCTCCCTTTCTCCATCTCTTAAAATCCCTAATTTTCTTCAAAGCTCATCTCAAATGCCAACTTCTACATAAGCCTACCTCTTACTAGTAATGTTTTCTTTTCCCCAAAAAAATTAAAAGCCCACCTTGTATTTATTTCTATGTATCACATACTCTGGGCAAATTCTCCAACCCCGACATAAACTGAGAAGTTGGGTCCCCAGAGGGGACCCTTAGGATTGGGGGGGGGGACCCTGAGAGGCTTAAGCATGTTTTTGTAAGGTTATAGCTCATAAGCCCCCATTGCCATGTTCCCCTCGCTGATTGTCAGATGATGTCAGTTAGTCACACAAACAATAAGTTTCAGAAATAAGTATTTGCTAAAGTTATATCATAAGAACAGTTGGTATGAAACACCCTGCCTCCTCAAAGTATGTGAGTCATGATCCCACAAGTACATACGGTTCAGGGGAGAATGGAATCAAGCTTGGAGCACCTACTGCAAAGCTCCTGGAAATCCCTTTGCTGGAGTCCTCACAATGTTCTCCCTGGGGATAGCTGAAGCTTTGCACTGGGCTCTTTGGAGAGTTCCAAAGCTATCTTTTCTCACGTATCTAGGTTGGCCTTGGCTCTCCATGCCAATACTGCCATCAGTCATGGCTATTCCTGAGGTTCTTTTAGGATATAAAGGAGATCTCCAAATACTTTGACCTTCCAAAGTTCACAAAGCCATCCTTTGATCAAGGTAGGGGAGGAGACAGAAACTACAATGATCCTCTCATCCCCACATGTGATGATGATAACGATAACTAGTATTTCTAAATCGCTTCAAAGTTTGCAAAGCCATATATATACATGTGCGTGTGTCTACATACACACACACACATACATGCACATATATACATACACAACTTTGCAAACTTCATCTGTATAATACATACATACATATATACACATATACTCGTACATACATATATACACATACACATACATATATATGAGCAGCTCAGTGGTGCAGCAGATAGAATGCCAGGCCTGGAGTCAGGAAGACCTGAGTTCAAATCCAGCCCTCAGACTCTTACTAGCTATGTGACCCTAGGCAAGTCACTTAACTCTGTTTGCCTCAGTTTCCTCATCTATAAAACAGCTGGAGAAGGAAATGGCAAACCACTCCATTATATTTGCCAAGAAAGTCCCAAATGGGGTCAGACATGACTGAAACCCTATGAGGTAGGTGCTATTATTATCCCATTTTGCAGATGAGGAAACTGAGGGAAACAGCAGTTAGATGACTTTGACCAAGTAAGGGTCTCAGGCAGGATTTGAGCTCAGGACTTCTTGACTCCAAATCCTTAGCTACTCTTACCGGCTAGCTAATTCTTAGGCATTTGGCTGGGCCCGTTCCCTCCTCTAAGCAGCCAGACACTTACAGGATGGGTTCCAATGTGGTTTGCTGATTTATGGAGGATAGAACATAGAACACAGCTTAGTGCAATGCTACAGATTCAACAGAGATGACTTCACCTGATAAAGAGGGTCAGGGTCTTTGGTCAGTTACCTGAAGGGCAGTGAAGCGGTTAATTGGTTCATCCAGGATCCATCTTTATGTGGATATACTTTGAAAATTTATACTTATATTTGGACATATCACCTCCCCTGATGGAATGCAATCTCTATTGTTTTAGGGGAGGACCTGTTTCATTTCTGGGTTTGTATTTGCAAAGCTTAGCACAAGCAGCAATTTAATAAGTGACTGTAAATTGACTTATTGATTAATTATGTCAGCGCATATCAGATCTTTTTTGCAGGTTCTCTCTAATGAAGGGGGTGGGCGATGATAAAAAAGAAGTGATGAGTAGAAGAAAGGTGATTTTATAGGAGTAATAGTGAATATTTGTTTGTATAGTAATACACAGACACACATATATAGTAACAGTGAATGTTTGGGGGTGGGGAGGATCAGTGGTAGCGTTAATACGTGAGGCAAGAGGCACCATGTACTGTTGTAACCAAAAATAGTGGTGGATACTGTGCTATAAGAAATGATGAGCTTGTTAATTGTAAACATGGGAAGACTTGCAAAAAAGAACGAATCATGAGATGTGTAGAACCAAGACAAAGGTGTACAACAGCAATATTGTTCTAAGAACAGCTTTGAATGACTAAGTTTTTGAAGTAGTATAAATACTCAGATAAACTACAAAAGACCTACGAAGGAAGATGCTATCCGCATCTACAGAAAGAAGTGATAAATAGAAGTCTATACAGTGTGGTTTTACATACATATACACATACTTGTATCTAACGGTAGCCTTCTCTCAGGTGGGGTGAGAAGGGAGGGAGAACAAAAGTAAGTGCACAGCAGAGAACAAAAGAAAACCTAGAAGGAAGCACAGAAAAACAGGGTAGCTTTGAAAACTGTGTAGTGTTTATTACATAATTTTTTTAGAAAAGTAAACAGCATGAAATGGAAATTCATGATTTTGTATCAAATCCTCTTTTTGTGTTGTACTGTGTGTGTGTGGAAATGTTCTTTTTTTGTCTGTATTTAAGTTCAAAATGAATTTAAATTTTTTTTAAAAGAATAGGGAAAAGCACAGAGGACAGGGACTTTTTTTTAATCAGGCAGAGAATTCTCTGTGTCCCGCATCTCTATCAGTCACTGGAATTACTGTGTGTGTGATCAGCTCTAGACAGGTTTTCTCCTTTGTTTTAAGACTGATCTCAGAAACTCTATGATGAATGAGAGGTCCTAGTTCATTTTATTGTCACTAAGGCAGGGGAGGAGGTGAGGGTGAAGGAAAGAAAGGGAAAAGCATCATGTGTAGTCCCTAATCTCGTCATCCAATTCCAGTTGGAGTTCAGAGAATCACAGATGTTTAGGACTGGAAGTTGTCTCAGCAGGCATTTAGTGCCACCCATTCACAAAAGGAAATCCCTCTGCAACACATACGACAAGGAATTTTCCAGTTGCTGCATGAAGATCTCCAAGGAAAGAAGGAAGCTTCCTTCACTTTGAATCACTTCTAACCCTTAGCAAGTTCTCTTTTATTTGTTCTGTGAAGTTTGGATTCAGTCAAAGGGCCGCACTTGAGGCCCTAGAGGGCCGTATGTTACTTCAAGGCCGAAGGTTCCCCTCCCCTGTGAGACTATCCATTGCTCCTGGTTATTCTCTCTGGGGCCAAAAAAATCAAGTCTAACGCATCCTTCCTAGCCCTTTCCATACTTGAAGACAGCATCAGTCCTCCCCATGTCTTCTTTTCTCCAAGTGAAATATCCCCCGTTCTACTCATTGCTTTAATTACGTTAGTTCAGCAACACAGGGAAGCCAGCTCTTTTTCTTAATATCTTATTTTTTCCCCAGTTACATGTAAAAAACCATTTTTAACATTCATTTTTAAAAATGTTGACTTCGAAATCCCCTCCCTTGCTTCCTCTTCTCCCCCTACCCTCATTGAGAAGGCAAGCAATCTGATACAGGTTTTCATGTGCAGTCACGCAAAATATATTTCCACATTAGTCATGTTGTAAAAAAAAAAACAGACCAAAAAAATGAGAAAAATAAAGAAATCTTTTAAAAGTATGCTTTGATCTATATTCTGATCCTGTCAGTTCTCTTTCTGGAGGTGGATAGCATTTTTTACCATAAGTCAGAAGCTAACTCTTGGTCTAAATCTAGTTCCCTTGTTAGTAAGGGTCACAATTTCACTAGCAATATTCCAGAACCTTCTAAATTAATTTGTAAAGGGCTTCAGTTACATTTGTAATCAAATGGATTTGTACCATGTCCATTCCATTCATGGGAGCTGTAGAGCCTTCAAAATCCTTCCCTCACATGCTATTGAGAAACCCTACTTCCATGTTGTCCTTGGTGTAACATCCAAGTTCCCATATGGTCCAGAGGGGACTTTATACATCTAATCCAATCTCCACATTTTATAGAGCAAGAAACAGAGAGTTTAAGTGACTTGCTCAAAATTACTCAGGCAGTTAAGTTGGAATCTCAGATTCTCTGACTCCAAATTCAGCTCTTTTCCCACTATATCACATAGGCTTTTGTGGAGGTCATGTAGGTATTTGATTTCCTAACACATTTACTTCCTCTTTAATGTGTTATATAACACATAACATGTAACCATGGGCTTATCAGTATCATTGCCATAGAGAATAGGTGAACCAAGGTGTTTATCCAGTATTCCCCAAGACATTACCCAGTGTTACCCAAGTTACTGTGGCTTTTGTTGCTCTTGAATGAACTTCCAGGAAGAAGCAGTAGTGGCCATGCTGGAAAAACTGGGGGTGCAGACAGAGCCTCACATGGGTCTTCATTCTGGACTATATGAATAGGAGCTAAGTAATGACTAGGTAGCCATTACCCAGCTAATGAACACAAATAGAGACCATGGAATCCAAGGTTCCAACCAGAGTGCACCACAGAAAGGTGGAAAACACATGAGATTGGATAGCACGGTTTTTAGAGTGCCCAGTCTAAAAGCAGGAAGACTCATTTTCCTGAGTTCAAATCCAGTCTCAGGCAGTTACTAGCTGTGCGACTCTGGGCAAGTCACAACTCTGTTTTCCTCCATTTCCTCATCTGTAAAATGAGCTGGAAAAGGAAATGGCAAGCCACTCCAGTATCTTTGCCAAGAAAACTTCACTAGAGATCATGAAGAGTCAGACATGACTAAACAGCAAAATAAGGTTGGACTTAACAACAACAATGGGGCCGACAGATCGTGGAGGAGCTGTTGAGACTGTACACCTAGTTCCTACAACTTTGCTTTCCCACTTTTGTCCCCCTGAGAGAGTAAGCCACTCTCTCTTTACCAAATGAAGTCCCATTGCTTCGTTGTGACCAGTGTGAGAAGAGAAAGGGAGAGAACAGCAAGTTTTTGTCAGGTCTCCTTTACAGCCCCATGCAGCCTACATAAGATATTCCCTGATTGCTCATTCCTATTTTATCTAATTTTTGTTGTGATGACTGATCTGGGCTCTCTCATTTTGTCACACTATTTCGAGTTGTTAAAACTAGATGACCATCTCAGACCAAACACTTTACACTAGCTGTGTGACCCTGGGAAAGTCACTTAACCCCCATTGCCTAAAAAATTTAAAAAAAAATAATAAAAAACTAGATGACCATCAACCTGAATATATTGGACAAAAGCGAGAAAGAATCTGTGTGTGTGTGTGTGTGTGTGTGTGTCTGTGTCTGTGTGTCTGTGTCTCTCTGTGCCCCTGTTTCTGTCTCTGTATCTGTGTGTCTGTGTCTGTGTCTGTCTGTGTCTCTGTCTCTGCCTCTGTCTCTCTGTCCATCTTCTGACTCTCTCTCTCTCTCTCTCTCTCTCTCTCTCTCTCTCTCTCTCTCTCTCTCTCTCTCTCCCTCTTTTTCTGCCAAACTGGTTGTGGGAGTGGGGGTGAAGATTGACGGGAGCCAAGTTGATAAAAGATTGTGTACTATTTTCATAGCCTTCCAGAGTGTATGAGTCCCAATTATACTCCAGAACTAGAGAGAGAGCTATAAAAACAGTGAGGTAGAAATCCAAGCACAGTAGAGGAAGGGGGAGGGGGAAACAGCTGCTTATATTGTCTGAGGTTGTCTTGGGGCTCCTGGTTCCTCTACTCTGTGGCTGCTTTGTCTGATCACCTGGGTTGTGTTTTTTTTTGGGGGAGGAGGAGGGATGAAGGGGGAGGGAAACAGAGGAGCAGGAAGGGAAACAGACAAGCATGTGTGCTCGTCTGATGCTAAAGGAATCCCTGGCTTTTCTCAATCACTCCCCCAAGTGGCTAGAAATATATACTACATACTAGAAATATATATTATATTTACAGAAATATGTATTGAAATAAATTTAACTTTGAAAACATTTTGAGAACTTTTATGATACCACAGGAATAGATTATTTTTTGTATTTGTTCTTGGATAGAAATTAGCCTGTCATAAATGATGAATGTACAAAAGCATTTCTTTTCCAAATACGAGAACTCATTCCTAGAAAGCCTAAAAGGATGTGTTGCTTCAGAATAATGTGATTACAGGCCGTATTTAGTAACATTAAACCACTGTAGAGACTGTATGACATAGTATAGAGAGAGCTCAGCCAGGAAGACCTAGGATACTGGTCATGCAACTTCCCAGTTCCCCAACTCTACAACAGTTGTCTCCAAATTTTTCAATGGAGCAACACTTCAGCAAAAAGTAAATAAATAAATGAATGAATGAATGAATGAAAGAATGAATGAATACAATTGAGCATGCACCTCCAATATATGTATTTTTTATACATTAGATGTGTGTACTATATGCTAATAGTGTATATATTATGAAACACAAAAATAGAAAATTTAAAGATGCTACAATATTTTGAAAATATTTCATTAAAAGTACTTTTTTGCTTAAAGTTGTTATTAATAATAATGATAATTTAGATGACAGCAATGTGATAATCTGCTTTATTGTGTTTTTTTTTTAATTTTAGTCTAACACTATGTAATAAAGCAATTTAAAAGTCTGGTTCTAGGTTTGATTTCAACATGGCTGACATTACCGAAAAAAACATCTCACAAAGATACATAAATCCAAATGCATCAGTTGTCTCGATCTACATCTGGCCACTGGACCCAAATGACTCTGGAGGTGAAAGTGAGGCTGGTGACTTTACACAGCCCTCCCTCACTCAAATCCAGTGCAGTTGGAAGTCATGACATCACCTTCCTGTGATGGTCCTCTTCAAGAATAAAGGACAAACCACACAAGCACACAAGATCCAAATGGCAACAGAGCACCATTGGCTATACACACTAAATCGTGATACTCATTTTTCCATCACATCCAACAATTTTACAAAAGTTTTATGGAAAGTCAACCAGTAAATTTCCATCTTCTCTGACATCAATCAGTTGGTGTTGGAAGGTGTTGCATTTTTATTTTTGTGATAAATAGGTTAAAAAAAACACTGAAACTCTTCATTCAGGAAAAATTTTAACAGTCTAGAAAATTCTGCTTCTGTGGTTTTTAAGTGTGCAGATACAAGGGCTTTTAGAGGTGACACTTTAAATCATTTTCAGCAACCCAGGGAGAGGAGAATAAGTATCTTGGAGGAGATGTTGGTCAGCAGTCTCAGAGACTGCAAGAAGGATGAGCATTAAGAACAGGCCATTAGATCTGGCAA
Source organism: Phascolarctos cinereus (assembly GCF_003287225.1). Taxonomy (NCBI): domain Eukaryota; kingdom Metazoa; phylum Chordata; class Mammalia; order Diprotodontia; family Phascolarctidae; genus Phascolarctos; species Phascolarctos cinereus. Next base: position 18,796,220 of record NW_027556402.1, read on the forward strand.
TTAAGAGATTGTTGGTAACTTTGAAGAGGCTAGTTTCAGCTGAATGAGGAGTCAGAGCTACCTAGGAGGTTAGGAACCTGTAAAACAAGATAGATTGTGGTGCCCTACACAGAAACTGGGAAGTTCAGAAGAGTAATTTGAGGGGAAAGACAATGGAAAGGAGCTACGGTGAACACTGGGAATCATCCATATCTGCTTAACCTGCGCCACTTACTCTTTTCTAAAATGCAAAATTCTAAAAATGCCCAAATGATGTTCTTACTCACCAGCCACTGCCCCAGACCATGAAGCAAATGCCCTAAGGGGAAAGCTGCAGGAACCACAAGGTGATAAGGGTGTGGAAAGTGTGAGTAGGTTAGAGGGGAAGGGAACTGTGTCGACCTGGCTGTTTGAAGTTAGGTTTCAACTGCCTTGCAAGGCTAAGGGAGGCCAGCCAGGAGAAGGGGCAGAGTGTTCTGTCTTTGTTGAGTTGTTTCAGTCATGTCTGACTCTGTGTGACCCCATTTGGGGTTTTCTTGGCAAAGATACTGGAGTGGATTGCCATTTCCTTCTTCAGCTCATCTGAGAGATGAGGAAGCTGAGGCAAACACGGTGAAGTGACTTGCCTAGGGTCCCAGGACTACTAAGTGTCTGAGGTTAGATTTGAACTCAGGTCTTCCTGACTCCAGGTCCAACACTCTATCCACTGAGCTACCTAGCTAAACTAGAATGAGTAAAAGATGTGGTGCAGTTGTGTCAGAGCAGAAAGATGTTGGGTGTGACTACTCTCACCTCTCCCCAAGGGGTTGATCACACCCTGTTTGGACTCAGGCTTTGTCCCTCCAGCTCTCTGACATTGGTCCCCATTTCAGAGACCACAGCCCTGAGATAATAACTTCCAGAGCAATTACTGGCCTGAATCAGAAGAGGGGTTGTCCTTCCTGGGTGCTCTCTACATCAGTGAAATCATGGGTACAGTAACAAAATTAAAAAAAAAACACATCAGACCTAACTTGGAAAAATACAAAGCTCAAGCTTCCCATAGGGAATATGATGAAGAAAGAAACTCACAGATGGCTAAGAAGATGTTTGGAGTGCTTGGTCTGGAATCAGGAAGACCTGAGTTTAAATCCAGCATCAGATGCTTGTTAGCTATGTAACCTGAGCAAGGCACTTAACCGCTGGCTGCCTCAGTTTCTCCATCTGGCATATAATAATTATTTTGAGGGATCCTAATTATTATTTTCATTGTCATCAAAATGGGGATAAACATAGCCCTTGTCTACCAAGGATAATGCTAGTTCAGTGCTTTGCAAACCTTAAAAACGTTCTATAGAGATGCTAGCTGCTGATGTTGCTGTTGGTAGCACTGCTGTTATTCGAGGGTCCCTTCCAAGGGATAAGATTACATCTCTAGATTACATAATCTCAAATGTGTCAAATATAAAACATAATGCGTGCAAAAGATTACAATCTCTAGAGAAGTGAGGAGTCAGATTTTTATAAATTCAATTCTATTTTATTTTCAAGTCAATATACTCTCCTCCCATCTTCCCACCATTAACAAAACAAAGGGAGAGGAAAAAAAATCTGTTACAAACCACTACAGTAAAGCAAAAAAAAAAAAATTCTTTCATTGACCATCTAGTTTCTTTTGATAAAAGCAAGAGGTAGAACAAACTAGGGAGTCCACCACTGAAGCAATGCATATTTCATACCCCTACTCTACAGTAGGTAGACCAAACTAGTGATCATCAGAAATTCAATATGATCTCTGATTTCAAGGAAGTTACTGGATGGTGGGGAAAATAGGGTAAGAATTTATACAGTACACATAAATATCAAGAACATGTAAACACATGCATTTAAAGGTATATTAATGAAATAACTAGAGTGTTGCTTATTTCTCTTCGAAGAGTAGGATGAATGGAAAGAGGTGGGATTAGTCTAGGAAGGCTTCATGAGGATGTAGAGCAGAGTTCTGAAGGAGTTTAGTGGGAAAGGAAATATTCAGGAGGAAGAAAGAATGAGTCACTCATTGGGAAGAAAAGCTATAGGTTTGCTTGGCTAGAGCTAAAAATATGAGTCAGGAAATGACGATAAATGGAAGATGTCAGTTAAAGGGTACTCTCTTGTTTTAGTCTTAGACTTCTAGAACTGTATTTATGAATACAGAATTCATTGGATAGCCACATATTCAGGAGTACAGGAGTGCCAAGAGATTGAGAGGAGTCTTTCTAGCTCAGAATAAGGGTGCCGAAATTCATGTGGAGTTACTAAGGCATGTCACAATTTGTGAAAATTGCAACCAATAATTATGAAAATGAGTAGAGAACATAACACAGAGCAAGTGATCACAATCATTACAATAATTGACAGATTATTTTGTGGGGGCCTAGGAAAGTATCAGTATTTTCCCCTTATTTATTTGCCTTAACACACTGTGAAAACCTAGGAGGGAAATTGTGGTTTTGATTCTTGTATATTGAGAACGATGGAATAATTTTAAACACGAAGAGATTTCTTTTTTTAAAAAAAGTCATAATATAAATCTTAAATTTGTGATTACAAAAGCAGGCCATACAAAGCTGATTTCATAAGGTTCATTAAGATACTGACATACCTCTTTCAAGGTCATTTGGGTTTTTATAAAAGATACTTCACATGTCTTTGGATTTTTCCAGTCTTTTGACTTTGTTACAGTATTTGTTGTTGTCCCCTGGAGTCATTGAGTTCTATGGCTTGGTCTTTGGTTGTGACTAATGGGAATTTGAATAATGTGAGATTCAATTTGATGCAAATTACCAAATGATACCAGATCACATTAAATGTGAGCCAAAATTCAATTAATGAGAAGTGTATGAAAGAGACTTTTAACACACTGCTTTATTAGATCGTAATCTGCACTTGCCTATAGTAATATGTGGATATTATGAATTGCTGTGTATCAACAATTGTGTTATCTTTTGTAAAGAAGAGGCTTTCACAAAATGGGCCAAAGAAAAGATACTTCAGATGGAAATCCTGCCAGCACAAAAAAAAAAAAGCTTGTTATTACATTAGAACAAAAATTTGGTGAAATTGAATGGCATGTATACAATCTTAGTGGATTCTAAAGGAGGATAAAACATCAGAATGCCCCAACCCACAGCAGGGAATACTATCAAACACATAGGTGACATTTCTTAAAAGACAAAATTGCATCACCTTTTGTGGTTTGCAAATAATGCGAGAAATAGAAATGTTACAATGAGAAAAATGGAGTGTCTTTAAGCTGCATGGATTGACGGTTGCAATCAATACATTCCTCTTAGCAGAGAAGTCATTCAGATAAAAGCTTCAAGTTTATTTTCAGCTGTGAAAGAAAATGGAAGGGAAATGGATAGTGAAGAAACTTTAACTGAAAGCATTAGTTGGCTCAATTGTTTTCAAAATCAAGTTCAGTTCCACAATATTAAAGATGTGAGAGAGGCACCTGGTCAGATGAGGACACAGCTGCTGAATATCCTTATATTGTGAAGAAAATAATAGGCAGCTAGGTAAAACAATGGATACAGTGCTGGCCCTGGAGTCAGAAGGACCTCAGTTCAAATCCAGCCTCAGACACTTCCTAGCTATGTGACCCTGGGTAAGTCACTTTACTCTCTTTGCCTCAGTTCTTCATCCTTAAAATGAGCTGGAAAAGAAAATGGCAAACCACTCCAGTATCTCCGCCAAGAAAACTCCAGATGGTGTCGTGAAGAGTCAGGCACTACTGAACTACAGCAATGGAAGAAGGTGGATACACAGAGCAGCAACATTTTAATGTGGATGAAACAGATTTATTCTGGAAGAGGATGTCTTCAAAAATTTATGTTTCTAAGGAAGAAAAACTCCCCCTGGATTTATAGTGTCTAAGGATGCTTTTATTAGGAGGTAATGGAGAAGGGGATTTTATATCAAAACTAATGTTTTGTTGTTGCTGCAAGTTCAGTCATGCCCAAACAAGCTTAAATAATGTGCAAACAGGGTTGAGTGAATTTCCCAGGGTCACACTGCTAGTAAATGTCTGAGGCTGGATTTGAAGTCAGGTCTTCCTGAATCCACCCAGAGCCCTATCCACTGTGCCACACCTTGTGTTCTGGGAGGCTACAACCATCAATCTTCCAGTGCTTTGGCAGTTACATAAGAAAGCATGGGTGACTGAAGCTGTTTTAAAAGGCCAGTTTTCAAGTTACTCTAGCCCAGCTTTTGAAAAATATTGCAAGGACAACAATATCTCATTTAAAGCATTACTGATTTTAGAAAATGCCCCGGGTAATCTAACTACCTTGTGGTTCATTGGGTGAGAATGTGAGCCTTCAAATTCAATGAGATGTGGATAAAGCTCTTGCAAGTTTAAATAAAGATAAGACTGTTCAATCTAGGACGCTAAGATATTTTAAATGACAATAACAATGTTTTTGTCTTATTGCCAGTGTAGGCTTATCTTTAAATACAATATTCAGTCATTTAAATTTTTTTTAATCTTACTTTCTGTGACTCATCTATTACTCAGCTTGTAATAAACTTGTATAAGGAAAATATTTTTCTTATCCTTTGCTGTTCTATAACATTCATAAATTTTTAAAAATTTATCAAAAAAATTTTCATTGCATGTTTACATTGGGTGTTGCCATATTATTTTATTTCAAATAGTCCAACTATTTCATGGGATTTACTATTTGCAGTAGACAGACCCTACCCGTACTTATTATATTCTAACTTTCAGAGCATCCTCAGGTTTCCTACCTTCTGTTCTAAACTCTTCATCTCATTTTGATTTTTTGCCTCCAAAGCTCTGATTTCATTCTTTAAAAGTCTCTTCCTTCATTGCTTCCAGCCATGCTTGTGTCTTTGTGGTCATGACATCTTTTCTCTGAGGATCTGCTTGTAATTGTAGGTTTACTTGCTTTGAGGGGGTCTCTTTCTTGGGTGTCTCTCGGCCCATATTATTTCTTTATTGTGTGGAGTGTCTTCTATTTATTCATATTTGCAACCCCAGTTCCTGATTCAGGATTTTGTATCAAGGCCAGGGCCTGCCCTCTCTTCTATTCTTAGACGGGGAGATCTGTCCCTGCTGGCCCTGACCTGAAATCAATGGGTTTGGGTTTCGTCTTTCTCTTCCTCTATCATTCTGAGTTAGAGTACTATGATCATTGAGTGCCCTAGACTATTCCTGGTCAGAATTCTGGTGTCCTTAGGTCTCCCCTAAGCGTCTCAGCTTAGTGTGCTGAGACTTCCAGTGCCACTGGAGTATGCCAGTCGGGTAGTGCCAGCTTCTGGCCCCCTACACCTTCTGACCACCCAGGAGATTTTTCACAATGGCACTGTGAGCTTCGAAAACCCGTTAACGTAACATGGCAGGCTTCAAGTGTCCCTGGAGCATTCCCGGTCTGGACATTAGCAGGCTCCTAGCCTTTTTACCTAAGTTTACTCTACTTTGTGTCTGCAGGTTTCTGGAAGTCTTTTTATGCAGCTCAGCCTGCATGAAGGCACTTAACTGTTGTTTGTCTGAATTTCTTGATCATTGTTGGATCTCATTCATTCCCTTTTAGATCTTTGCAGGACTGTACATGAGAGAGCTAGACTTCTCAGTGACCCTTCAGATCACCATCTTAATAGGATACCTATTAAATTTAATTTTATTCTATGGAGTCCAATATCTATCTGTGACAGTATCTTTACATCCTACTGTCTAGTATGTTAGCTGTCCCTCCAGTTTTTTGTAATCTTCAAATATGATAAGAACACCATCTATGCCTTTCTTCACATCACTGATCAAAATGACAAACATTCAAGAGGTCAAGGACAAATTTCCAGAACACTCCACTGAAGATCTCTTTTCAAGCTGACCTCCATTAATTAATGCCCATTCTTTAGATCCAACCATTCAACTAATTCTGGAACTTTCTTATTGTACTATCAAGTAATCCACCTCTCTATCTTTTCCACAAGAAATACAGAGTGGGCCAATTAACTAGGCACATCTCCAATCAATAATAATTTGGAACATTTTTTCATATGACTATAAGTTGATTTGATTTCTTCTTTGGAAAACTGCCTGTTTGTGTCCTTTGACTGAACAGTCCTACATGAGTAAAAAAAAGAGGGAAAAAAGCTTGAAAATTTGAGAGATAAAGAAATGAAAATTTAAAAGTTAATGAATTGATAAAACTAAGAGCTTTTAAAAATCTCTGACAAAATTAATAAGCCATTAGCTAAACTGATTTTTTTAGGAAAGGAAAATCAAATTATCACAATAAAAAATTGACATGAACTTAAAGCAAATAGAGATCAAGAGAATTATTAGAAATTTCTATATATGATTACAGGCTAACGAGTTTTAAATTCAAAAGATTGCATGAATAGCTATAAAAATATGAGATACCCAAATGAACAAAACAGGAAATTTTGATCCTAAACAATGCATTCATTTTTTAAAGCAAGCTGAAAGTGCATTGGGGGAAGGCTGGTAGCCCAGCGGATAGAGCACCAGCCCAGGGGTCAGGACGACTCATCTTCCTGAGTTCAAATCTAATCTCAGACACTTGCTAACTATATGACCCTGGGCAAATCATTTAACCCTTTTTGCCTCAGTTTCTACATCTGTAAAATGAGCTGGAGAAGGAAATGGCAAACCACTTCAGTATCTTTGCAAAAAAAAAAAACAAAAACATAAAAACCAAATGGGTATAGGAAGAGTCAGACATGACTGAAAAGGCTAAATGACAACAAAAAGTCCTGTCCAGCTAAAGATGTGTGATCCTATGAACCAAATCGAGATGCCAGATGTTTCAATAAAATGTAAGAAAAGAGACTGCACAAATAAATCTAAAAAGTAATTTACTTTGACAAAGCTGAACAAATACTAAAGTTATTCAATGATAGGAAAATAATTCATATAATAAATCATTAAAATCCAATTCACTTGCAAGTTATGGTATCACCTTCCTGATGTCAAGGACCTTTTCAAGAACAAAGGACAAATAACAACCTATGAGGAGTCTGAGCTGCCCCACTGGGGACCCAACTGACCAGTTCCAGTTGAGCAACACACTTCCACACTTCCTTCCTTCCTTCTGTCCTTCCTTCCTTCTGTCTTTCCTTCCTTCCTTCCTTCCTTCCTTCCTTCCTTCCTTCCTTCCTTCCTTCCTTTCTTCCTTCTGTCCTTCCTTCTGTTCTTCCTTCCTTCTCCCATCCCCTTTCTTCCTTCTCTTTCCCTTCCCTTCCCTCTTTCCTCTCCTTCTGTCTACATAGGATATCATACCCTTACCTGTGGGTGCTCTGTCCAAAGGAATGTAAATTTTGATAGCCGAAACCTAGTGTAAACCCCTCCCCAAACCATTTTGAACCCCAACATTTGAGAAAGCCTAAAACCCAGATTGGCCAATCAGGAGAGAAATTTTGGCCCACTCTGGGCTTAATCTACCATAATGCTTTGCATGCTCTGCTCTCTGAGTGAACCCAGAATGCCCCTTCCTGTGTCAACAGCTGAAGCCGACCAAAAGCATTCTTCTGTTTATGGCCGTTAAGGCACCTTAACCTAGACACTACCTTGAATAATGAGATTTTTCTTACCTTAGTATTTTATAGACATAAACTGCACCATGTCATGTTAATGCTGAAACAAACACAGACATCCTGGATCTATAATTTCAATTGACACTTTGTTATTTCTCTTGTCTTATTGTATTTATAACCTATTCAACTAAGAAACTTCTTTTCTCATGCTATTGTTAAAAAAATATGGAGGCTATATTTTTTTTTGAGTGACACAAACACCCTGAGTTGAGATTGCTCTAAGAATATAAATTGTCTATTCCAAATTGTTTAAGTCAGTCAGCATTAAAGCTTTGATTCCATGTACATCTCACTAACTTTAAAGGAACAAATAGTATGAATTTATTTATCACTGAGCTTGTTTACAGGCTAGATTTCTTTCTATAAAGACCATACTTTAAATCCAATTCACTCTGGCTTTCATAGATCGGACAACAATAGGTTCCCACCCAAGCCCACTTAGTGATCATTGTTTTGGCACTGATGGCTCAGAGTGAATGTAAATAATAATTGTTTCTGTCTTCCCCTACCAGATTGATTTTAATTAGGTAAAAGAAGTCATTCCTCAGCTCATTTCTTACCTAGCCTTAATCACTGAATGGGTATTGCCTCAGTCAAATTGAAACCTGTTAAAGACGTTAGCTTAAATGATCTAGACAATTCCAAAAGACTCATCGTGGAAAATGCAATCCACATCCAGAGAAAGAACTAAGGAGTCTGAATGCCGATCAAAGCACATGTCCTAATGGTTAAGATTCAGTGCTCTCACTGCCATGGCCCAGGTTCAATTCCCAGTCAGGGAACCAAAATATGTTGCAGTTTGGAACCTCAAAATGCAAGGGTTCAGGGTGGGGATCTGCTTCAAAAGAATTCAACCACTCAAGCCTTCTTTCAGTCCAAGTGGTGAGTTGATTGTAATACCAAAAGAAGCAGGCCAGACTCATAGGGAGTACTATTTGTGATGCCAATTGTGACACTGATACAAGCGGGCCAGATTTTAAGAATCTGAACAATTTAATGGGGGCAAGATCAACATTTTTATACTTAAAGACTGCAGGAAGACCTGAATGGGATTGAGTGGCAAGTAAGCTAATTAAGTAAACAGGGTAGACTGGGGTGCACCAGGTGCCCCAGGCAAATGCCTGGAATTGGATTCCCAAAATTTATAGGAAAGTTCAAGGACTTTTCTTTTTAGGGGTCCAGATCTCCCCCCTCCACCATCATTCCTGTATCTCACTCCATTCCTTAGAGTCCCTTCCATTTTGCCCTCTAGAATTTCCATTCCATAATCAACAAATTTCCCCCGATTTTAGACCTCTTCCTCTCATATTCCATCCATTTTTGGTACTCACAGAGACTCTTCCAGATGGCACTGGATCCCAGATTATCCTTTCTAACACTGGCTGTACTTTCTCTCATATCTTCCAACACTAGTCTTGGGAGAAGGAGCCATAATACTCCTTGATTACCCCTGTCACTTCCTGATTTTCCTTTTGTGACCATCACACATCAACCTCCCCTCCTTCATGTTATCCAGATTTATTACCCAATCTATATCTTCATGGTAGTTATCTACTTGACCTCAGGTCATTCTCCCTTCTTTCTCAAGCAGATAAGTACCTGACCCACAGAACTGGTCTCTGCACTGACTCTTGCCCTTATACTAGAGTACTTCAAATTCCATGTTGATGTCCCTTTAGCCACACTAGCTTCCCAGTTCCTCAGTCCTCTTAAATCCTATGGCCTATCATTTCCTCTCCATTCATCTATATATAAGGATGGCCACACACCTGATCTCAAGATCACACATAAGTACTTCATTCTCATGATCAAAAACTCCACAATCTCAGTGTCAGATTATAACCTCTTATCCTTCCATCTCTCTATGCTTTATTCTCCTAACCCTATTCTTTTTTTAAATTGTTTTTATTCTGAATTCAGACTCCAAAAATAAAAGGAATTTCTATATACATAGACAGGAGAACACAAAAAGGATTCTATGTAAAACTATGAATCTCCATTGAATTCTACTTGCTTCAAAAAAAAAAGTGTATAACAAATTCCATACAATAGTCTCAAAAATATTCTGCTTTTCTATACTTCTTCTGATCCTTCCTTGTTTTCTCCTCTTCATCTTCATCCTAAGCAGTAATACCTCCTCTTCTCAATGCCCTCTTCTAACTTTCCCAACTATCTTCTAGAAAACCAGTTTGACTTTATACTTTGTTCTTCTTTCAAGTCCCTTTTCCCTTGTCCTATCAAAGCTGATATTTTACCAAATATCAACTTCCTGTCCTTTCTACCATTTAGCTCTTCTTTTCTATTGCTTGTGTGCTGCTGAATGGAACTGAAAGAAGTCAAATAATCAAGTCAAAAGAAGCTCTCACCACAGCAAGGCATTACCTTTATTCCTTCAGAATTCCCTATTCTACTTGCCATGACAGCTTTTCCAATCCTCCTTTCCCCTCCTCACATCTCCAACACCATCCTTTCCCCCTCCCTCTCAGCTGAGTACCTCTTCTCATAATTTGTTGAGAAAATAGAGGCCATCCTCTATGAGCTCCCTTATCTGCTCTTCTCCACATCTCAGAGCCCCTTGATATTGTTTTCCTTTTCCCAATATCTGATGAAGAAGTGACTCTTTTCCTCAGCAAGGCCAACTCCTCTACTTGTACCCTTGGTGCCAAATCATTATCTCCAGCAGACTGGCCAACAATCATCCCCTTCCCTCTAATCTTCAATTGTCCCTTATGAGGGGAAGTTCCTTTCCCGTTGCCTACAGGATGCTTTTGTGATGCCTTGCATCCTTAAAAGAAAAAAAATAAATAACAGACCTTTTCTAGAATCTACCTTCCCCTCAACCTACTTTGCTATGCCTCTTTTACTTTTCATAGACAACTTCCTTAAAAAGGAAAAAAAAGTTATCTATGCTCTTAATTTCCATTTCTTTCATTCACTTCTCAAGTCTTTGCAATATGGCTTCCCATTTCATCACTCAACTGAAACTGCTCTACCTAACTTTATCAATGATCTTTTAATTGTCACATTGGACAACCTTTTCTCATTCTTCACTCTTCTTAACCTTGTGGCAGCATTAGACTTTGTTGAACATCTTTTTGATTCTCTCTCCTCTCTGTTTTCCTAAACCCCCCCCTTCTCATTTCTTACCTGTATGCACCCTTCTTCCCTGATTCATCATCAAAAGCACATGCCCTACCTGTGGGTATAATCCAAAGTGTGACACTTTCTACATTTTCTTACCTAATGACCTCATCAGCTCTCTTGGCTTTAATTACTATCTCTATTTAATGATTGTCTCTATTTGAATGATTCCCATCTCTAACCCTAGTCTCTCTCCTCAGTCCCAGTCACCCATATCCAACTGTCTGTTAAACATTTTAAACTAGATGCTCTTTAGGCATCTCAAATTTAATGTGTAAAAAAGAAATTCTCTTTCTCCAAAAATCTATTCCTCTACTCAATTTCCCTGGTTCTCTCCAGGTTATCACTATCTTTCCTGTCACCTAGATTCACTATGTTGGCATAATTCTCAACTCCCCTCTGTCCCTCAGCCCACATATCCTACCAATTGCCTAATATTGTTATTTCTACCTCTCGAACATCTCTAGTATCCATCCCTTTCTCTGTACTCACTGGGCCACTGCTCTAGTCCAGTTACTTATCACCTGTTTCCTGGACTTCTAGTTTCCTTATTAGTCTCCCCACCTTAAATCTCACCCCAACCCATTCTCCACAGATTTGCTAAGGGCAAGTCAGCTAATCTCCCTAGGCCTTAGTTTCTTCATCTTCAAAATGGGAGGTTTGGACTAGACAATTTCTGAGATTCTTTCCAGCCCTACATGTGTTATCCTGTGATCTTAAAGCACAGTTCTAACTATGTCACTCCCCTACTCAATAAACTCCAGTGGCTCCTTATTGCTTCAAGGATCAAATATCAACTTATTTTTTTCCACTTTTGATTCTTAAAGCTCTGGCCCTAACCTAACTTTAGCCTGGTTATACATTTCTCTCCAGGCCACATTTAGGAGCCCAGATAGCTTGTTGCTCCTTATTCCATCTGTCTCATCTCTGGCCTTTGCATTGGCTGTCCCTTACCTCTAGGATATGATTCCACTTCTTCTCTTTTCAGAATAGCTTCTTCGATTCAAAACAACTCAGACAGGAAATCTTTCCTTATTCCCATGGTTACAAGGGCCCTCATCCCTTAAACTATGCTTTATTTATTTGGTGTATATTTATATGTGTGCATGTTTTCTCCCCTGAGAGCATGTCAGTCCTTCGAGGTAAGAGATGGTTTGGTGTATGTCTTTGTATCTCCAGTACCTAGAACAGCACCTGCCACATAGTAGGCGCTTAATACATGCTTGTCCATTGATTGACTGTGACTATCTTTCTTGGCCATTAATTAAGTACCAGCAGTGAAATCAAGTCTTTTATCTATAGGCTGCCCTGAGAACAGCTCTCAGGAATATTAGCTCATGTTTCTAATTATGCTACTGCCTATGTAATTTTGGACACAACATTTAAAATCTCCAGTTGCCTCATTTTCATCATGTATAGACCCCATTTGTTACTTAATTATAAAGTACATTAGATGGAAGGGGGTCTAGTGCTTGGCATTTACTGATTGATTGATTGATTCAATGTAATACATGGAAAACATACTAGAGTAGAAATCAGAATACAGGGATTCCAAGCTTGGTTGTGCTACAAGCTATCACTTAACATTTCTGTTGTTCAGTTACTTTTCAATCCTGTCCAATTCATGACTCCATTTGGGGTTTTCTTGGCAAAGATACTGGAGTGGTTTGCCATTTGCTTCTCCATCTCATTTTGCAGATGAGGAAACTGAGGCAAACTGGACTAAGCAACTTGCCCAAGGTCATACAGTAGTAAGTGCTGAAACTAGATGTGAAGTCAGGGAGATGAGTCTTCCTGACTCCAGGGCCAGAGCTCTATCCATCTAGCTGCTCCCAAACATTTCTATGTGATGTTATAAGACCAGATAAATCTGGCAGAAATATGTCTATCTTTCCTCTGAGATCATTTGCACTTGATCCTTTCACAAAATACCACAACTTCACTGGGCTTACCACTACCTTTGAGATGTGCTAACCCTGCAATAATAGGGCAAGGGAGTTCAGTGTGGAATTATACCAGTAAAGGAAGAGAGACACCATTTTCAAAAATGTTTATACAGAATCAGCCAGACTTTTTCCAAGCAAATGATTTTGAATGTGTTAAGGGAGGGAGAAGGGGTATGTGTGGGTGTGTGCGTATGAGCTGTCAAAATTCTCTTACAAACATTTCTAGAAGCCAATATCCCAGGGGCTTCTGACTAGTAGGAAAGCTCACTAGGGGGATGCAGGAAAAAATAGGGAGAGAGGAAAGACAATGTGAACATCCTCATAATTCCACATGTCAATCAGCACATTACAACTGCAATAAAAAAAGTAATTATTCTGATTTTTCATATTTATCATTGTTATCAACACGACTTTAGGAAGATCTAGTGAGTGTGTGAAGATAGTAAGGTCGAAGCCTGTTTACCTAAATTATCCTCTGCTTTGGAAGAGTCATGTTACAATGTTATTACATGTCTTGAGAAAGGGCAAATGGTTCCATCTATCTAAAAGAGGATAAATACAGTGATAATTATCTTGAGAAATCATGGTTCTTATAGGCAGAGAAACATAAAAGATTGAGCATCTAATGAAGGAAGTATAATTTGCCACTCCAAACCACAAAATTCCACATTGGGGTACAAATCATCCAATCTGGTTGTCTCTGCTTCCTTCTTCTTCTTCTTCTTCTTTTTTTTTTGCTTAGGCAATCAGGATTAAGTGACTTGCCCAGGGTCACACAGCTAGTAAGTGTTAGGTGTCTGAGGCTGGATTTGAATTCAGAGCCTCCTGACTCCAAGGCCAGAGCTCTATTCACTGTGCCACCTAACTGCCCCTTCTGCTTCCTTCTTTTGCCAGCTAATTGCCCAATTCTCTGCTTCCCTTTGGCTGTGAAAGCAGATGGTCTCATTTTGACTCACCTCATGTTTTGAATTATTAAGAAGTGAAGTCTGTAGCATTTTGAAACTTTTCTAAAAAAAACTTTCCTAACTTTGTAATATGATGTTAAACTTTTATAATATGACACTTAAATATTGTACATTCATTGTAAACTGTGTCATCCTCAATTCCTCTCTCTCTCACTTACTCTGTCTCTGTCTCTGTCTCTGTCTCTGTCTCTGTCTCTGTCTCTGTCTCTCTCTCTCTCTCTCTCTCTCTCTCTCTCTCTCTCTCTCACACACACACACACACACACACACTCTCTCTCTCTCTCTCTCTCTCTCTCTCTCACTTACTCTGTCTCTGTCTCTCTCTCTCTCTCTCACACACACACACACAAACACACACACACACTCTCTCTCTCTCTCACTTATTCTGTCTCTGTCTCTCTCTCTCTCTCTCTCTCTCACTTACTCTGTCTCTGTCTCTCTCTCTCTCTCTCTCACACACACACACAAACACACACACACACACTCTCTCTCTCTCTCTCTCTCTCACACACACACACAAACACACACACACACTCTCTCTCTCTCACTTACTCTGTCTCTGTCTCTGTCTCTCTCTCTCTCTCTCTCTCTCACTTACTCTGTCTCTGTCTCTGTCTCTGTCTCTGTCTCTCTCTCTCTCTCTCTCTCTCTCTCTCTCTCTCTCTCTCTCACACACACACACACACACACACATCCCACATCCAATCTGTTGCTAAGCCCTATTGATTCTACCCTTGCAACATCTCTCATGTAAATCTTCCTTCCTTCTGACACTGCTGTCACCCAGTACGGTGCTCATCGCGTCACATGTGTGCTATTGCCATCATCTTGTGGATTTTTCTAAAGTGCAGACCGTGGCCGCGTCGCTCTTCCCTCCACCCAATTTAGTGAACTCTAATCGCTCCCCATCACTGGAGGGATCGTCCCTTCACAGCCTGGTTCCTTCCTAACTTTCCATCCTCATAGACTGTGATCTAGAGACACTAGCATCGTTGATGCTCCTCACACAAGACGCTACATCTACCAACTCCTTCTCTTTTTTGTTTTTGGCTAGGCAATGGGGTTAAGTGACTTGCCCAGGGTCACACAGCTAGTAAGTGTTATGTGTCTGAGGCCGGATTTGAACTCAGGTCCTCCTGAATCCAGGACTGGTGCTCTATCCACTGTGCCACCTAGCTTCCCCTTCCTTATCTTTTTATTGGCTATTCTCTATACCTGGTGTATGCTCCCTCCTCATCTCTACCTCTTGACATCCTTCAAATTTCACCCCAAATCTTCCTTCTGCACAAGGTCTTTCCTAGTCCCCCTCAACCCTTAGTGCCTTCCCTCCAAGGTATATATATAATATGTGTGTGTGTGTGCACGTACGTGTGTGTATACATATATACACACATACATATGTGTGTGCATGCTTGTACATGTGTATGCATATATGTAGCATATACTTATATATTGTACTTCTATCTATGTTTGTATATGTGTATATATGTGTGTATGTATATATACACATATGTTGTGTGTAGGTAGCTAGACAGATATAGTGCATAATTGTTTACATGTTGCCTCCCCCATTAGAATGTGAGCTCCTTGACAGCAAGGACTGGTTTTGCCTTTGTTTACATCCCCAATGCATAGCACAGTTGTCTGGTAGATAGTAAACACTTAAAACAATAAATCCTAATTGATTGAGATCTGGTGAAAATGACCAGAGCATTTGAAAAGTTACATTGGCTGAAAAATCTTCCACTTCTATCATCTCCAAGTCTAATCTTTTTAAATTTTTTTTTTAATTTGGCAAGGCAATAGAGGGTAAGTGACTTGCCCTGGGTCACACAGCTAGTGAGTGTCACATGTCTGAGGCCGGATTTGAACTCAGGTCCTCCTGACTCCAGGGCCAGTGCTCCACCCACTGCACCACCTAGCGGCCCCCAATCTAACCTTTTTTAATGACCAAGTCAGGAATTTCAGGTGGTATATCCAACTAAATATCCAGAAATGGGTGGTGATCATAGGCTCAGAGACAGAGATGCAAGGGACCTACTTCAGAGGCCATCTAGTTTAAATCCCTCATTTTCCAGTGAAGAAATTGAAGCCCATAGAAGTTGAGACTTCCCTAAGATCACCCAGGTCGAAAGCACCAGAGATGGGATTTGAGGCCAGGTTCATATCTCTGAGAATAAATAATTCAAATAATATAAGCACTGGCTCTTCCAACCTTAGTTTAATATATTTTTTCTTTCCCTGTAAAATCAAGGAGAAGAATTATACCAGAGCCTCTAATTGATGCGAGTGAACTCTATGTCAGAAAGAAATTAGTGGTTTATTCTCTTTTGGCAGTTTTTCCAAGCAATAAAGTATGACTCAAGCAAAAGCAAGTTTGAACACACAAAGAGCAAGGAAGAATAAACTGGGAGAATTTTTCTACATAATATTCAACCTTAATTTTTCCGAGGTCATGTTCTCATTAGATATCGTTAGGGAAACAAGGTACTGATTCATATTTCAGTAGAGCCATGCAGAAAGTCTTTGCAAGATAATGTTCTTAAGGGACTGCAATAAATTGGAGTCAGATCTGTAGCATTTGTCATCCAAGAAGGTTGATGGTGCTCCTATGACCCTGGGTAATTATGACAACCTCAGCAGCTCTGAGACATCAGTATAGATCAACGCCTCCTGTTTAATTGCCATGAATATGTTAGAATTCTCATCACTCATTAAGCCATGCCTTACTGTGGCCAGGCTGTCTCAGAGAACAGATTGGCTGTGTGCTTTCGCCAATCACTGATGGACTGGCCCAACCATCTACCAGCTGTTTTGTAAGGTTTAGAAACTCCTACATCCTTAGCAGTATTCACTGAGCAAACATCTTCTAATGTGGACTCCACATGAGAGATCCCCCGGGACCTCAAATTCAACATAACCTCAAAATGTGCCATTCCTTCTGACATCTTTATTTTCATTTATAACAGGGAAGCAAGGGAAATGAGGAGTGAAGATGAGAAGGGAGAGTGTTCATTCTAGGCATAAGGAAGAAGCAAAGGAATCTTTTTTTCCCCCTTAAATTAGAAACACTCTCAAAATTCATTTCTCTGGGCTCACTCTCCCGAACCACACTGGCACTAGTAGGTCAGGCTGCTTCTCCCCTCAGCATTTTTGGAGATGACCTTGCGGGACTTTCTTTTACTTTTGCTTATAGTCCCAATTATGTGTGTTCTCCCCCTATGTTAGTTGCCAGTTAATATTTCCCCAATATCAATTAGCTAATTAATGTCAATTAACTTTTACACAAGATTCTTTATTAAGGGGAAAAGAGGAAGCATGTCTTTTTTTTACTTAGTGAAAGTGTTATTTCTTTTTTAGTTTTCAATATTCACTTTTATAAGATTTTGAGTTCCAAATTTTTTTTCTCCCTCCTTCCTTCTCCTCCCCCTCTCCAAGTTGGCAAGCAATCTGATATAGACTATACATGTACAATCATATTAAACATATTGCCATATTAGTCATGTTATGAAAAAAGAATCAAAACAGAAAGGAAAAACCATAAGAAGGAAAGAGAAAAAAAAGAAAAAAATAGTATGTTTCAGTTTGCATTTGGGTACCATAATTCTTTCTCTGGATGTGAATAGCGTTTTCCGTCATGAGTCGTTTGGAATTGTAGATCATTGTATCACTGA
This sequence comes from Phascolarctos cinereus, assembly GCF_003287225.1. Classification (NCBI taxonomy): domain Eukaryota; kingdom Metazoa; phylum Chordata; class Mammalia; order Diprotodontia; family Phascolarctidae; genus Phascolarctos; species Phascolarctos cinereus. The sequence continues at coordinate 18,813,527 of NW_027556402.1, forward strand.
GCAGAGCTAAGTCTGTCAAAGTTGGTCATTGAAGAGTGTTGCTGTCACTGTCTACAATATCAGGAAAAAGCATTTCTGAACCACTATGTTCCAGGCACTGAGCTAAGCACTTTTACAAATATGATCTCATTTGACACTCACAACAACCCTATGTTGTTACTATGCCCGCTTTACAGTTGAGAAAACTGAGGAAGGCAGAGGTTAAGAAGGTATAGCAAGAAGCAAAGTACAGCAGCCTCCCAAAACTGGGAACTCATTCTTCTCTACACACTACATTCTCCCAAGAAAAGCAGATTCTGTTTTTTTAAGGCAATTGGGATTAAGTGACTTGCTCAGGGTCACACAGCTAGTAAGTGTCAAGGGTTTGGTCTGAGGCCAGATTTGAACTCAGGTCCTCCTGATGGTCCTCCTGACTTCAGGGCCAGTGCTCTATCCACTGTGCCACCTAACTGCCCCTAAAAAGCAGACTCTTAAGATGGTTGTAACAAAATATTTCTCCCACTACATTTAATTCTGTGTGCCAAGCAGAAGAACCCACCCCTCCCTTGCTTGCAGGGTGTGATGTCTCAGATGCTGGTTTGATTCCCTGCTGATCTGGGGCAAGCAGTTCACTCCTCAAGGCTGGTGCCTCACCAGGCTCAGGAACGGCAGCTACCAGCCAGCCATAACCACCCCAAGTTGTTGGCTCTCTGAAGGTTCTCCTTGCCTTTCAAAACTCATACGGTTATAACATGATCCACTCCAACTGCGGTACTCATTCACCTAAAGTCAAGAAAGAACAGAGACAAAAGAAACACTGGCACCATGATTTTGTGGCCACATGCTACATCTCCTATCACCCAGAGGCTTATGATAAATAGTCCTTGACTTGCCAGGAGGGAAGAAGGAGAGTTTCTCAGCTAGACCCTTATTATGAGCTCAGTTCCCACTGAGCAGCCAATTAAAGAATTTTTTTTTTGGTACCACTCAGTAAGACTTTAGGTAGCAGAAGAGACCTGCAAATACTCTGAAGCAGGGAGGGGAAGCCCTTCCTCCATCACCAATTCCTAGAAGTTTGCTTGCCAAGCCTCCAGGTGAATATTACAGAAGGCAGAGAATCTTGGGCATGCTCTAAGGACTGGCACCTCATTGACCTCTTATCAGTCCCCTATTCTACACTGGTGGCACCACCACTATCATATTAGTCACTCCAGCCCCAAGCCTCAAGGCTCTCTTTAACTCTTGCCCTTCCCTGATCCCTCACATTCAATCTGTTGTCAAGTCAGTGACAGTAGGCACATGTATTTTTCAATTTATTTTATTTTTAATTGATGGAATAAAGCAAGAATTTCCATAACATAGTACAATAAAAAAGATTATTGCACATGACTGCTATGCACAACTTGCTCTTCCTTTCAAATATGCAACAAAATTATCATTTTAATTCTTTTTTTCCCCCTTTTTTCTTCCCTTCCCTCTCTGCCCTAGAGATGGCTACCATTAGACACAAATAGGTACATATTTGTAAAATTATTCTCTCCATATATATATATGCATATGTACATAATATAATATATACATATATATATCAGTTCTTTCTCTGGATACAGATAGTGTCTTTCTTCATATGTCCTTTAAAGTTAATTTAGTTGGTTATAACAGACAAAATAAGTTATTGGCTCAAAGTCATCCTTAAAACAATGTTGCTGTTACTGTATACAACGTTCTCTTGGTTCTACTCATTTCAGCAGACACATTTTAAAAGATGGATGAAAACAAAACAGAACCTATTAAGATATATGCTATTCTCAAAGTGGAATCCTCTTCCCAACCTCACCACCAAGAAGCCTTACGGAAGCCAGCTTCTTTCCTCTGCTGGAAGAAGAAAGCAGACATTTCCTTGGTTCTCTTTCTCCAGCTTCACACTTACTCCTCCATCTCTATCATAGCCACCCAGTACTACTGTTCCACCAGGTTCATGCAAGACAGAGAGCGTGTTGAATACTGTTTTGATTTTTTGGTACCATCTCCTCAGTGCAAAATGAAAGCAAAGTCTCCAGTCTTTGTTTTTCCCTGTTTGCCAATATCCCTCTCCCCTCAATCTTTACCAGTTCCCAACCTTTCACATCACTTCATCCGTCTTCAGAGTCGAGCAATCTTGATTCTTCTTAGCTATTCCAACAGCACAGGGATGGAGGAAAAATCCCACAACCCATTCTATTATGCCTAGAGGGCTGTGCTGGACACTGGGCTAGATCACAAGTTCAGATCAGGCACAGTTCCTGCCCTCATGGAACTTGATCTCTAGGAAGGGTATTACTTATACAAATATGACTGGGGTGAAGAAGGAGACACCTATATTCTAAGGAGCAATACAATAAGCAAATGCTCTTTCTAACAGGAACTACTGTGTCTGGGATGCTAGGAGACGGGCTAGGAGATGAGGCTCCTGAGGAGACTTTAGCAACACAGAGACAGCTCAGCTGGGATGCAAAAGTCTAAGCCAGCCTGGACCGTGCAGATAGAAGAAGGTTCTGGCCACAGAGCAGACCAGAGCTGGAACAGAGGATTAGATGACCAGGCAGACTAGAGGCAGTGACTGACTTCTGGGCAGGCTACCAATTACGACAAGGGAAAGGAGCAGAGCTGTGCAGCAAGGCTGGGGCAATGACCAAATGTGATTAGTGACGGGGCTCCGGACTATCCAGAAATGCAGCTATTTTCCTTAATTTTGCAGGTGGGGACCCAGAGGGAAGAATTTCCCTCTAGCATACCAGAGAAGAAGACAGTGATAATGCGCTCATTTGGGAAATTAATTTTTAGACTTTCTAATTTAAAAAAAAAAGATTCCTTTGCTGCTTCCCATGCCTAGAATGTTCTCTCCCCTCATCTCCACCTCCACCTTCCCTTAAGTCTCAGCTAAAGTCCAACCTTCTTCGAGAAGCATTTCCCATAATGCCTTCCCTCTGACACCACCTCAATTTATTCTGTCTGTGTCTTGTTTGTACATAACTGTACATGGTTGTTTGAAGGCTGTTCCTGTAAATTCCTAGAGATAACTTATACATCAAGTGAAGGATAGAGACTGTGTTTGGCTTCCTTTTCTATCCTCAGTGTTTAGCACAGTGCCTGGAACATAGTAGGCATTTAATAAATGTTTATTGATTGAGAGAGGGATTCTTTTTTTTTTCCCTTTCTCTGTATCCCTAGCACTGAGCACAGTGCCTGGCAAATAGCAGGTGTTTAATAAATGCTAGTCAATTGACTAACTCAAGTCAAATGTATTTGTGGATAATGTTATTGTTTACCTAGGTATAATGCTTCTTGGCAAGATAAGAGTTAATCTCAATTATCTCAGAAAACACATTTTCTTGGTCTTTCTTCATTGTCCTCTATTTGGCCATCACATTTAACAGTCTCTCCAGGATGACAGTTAATTCTCAGTCTTCTCTCATGTTCTTCATAGAATGGCAGTTAAAGTCTCCCTCTAAGATCCCGCTGCCTTTAAAGGACACAGTAACATTAGTTAGTCTCTGTGGGAGAGGTTTGAAGTTAGTGTGCAAAATAAACTCTTCCATTAAACTACAGAGATACTGAGACATAACAGATAGTGAAGAGAGAAGTCAGAAAGAGGTGCCTTCAAATGCTGCCCTGGACATATATTAGCTATGTGACCATGTCACTTAACTTTCAGTTCCTGAGGCCCCTCTTTTTTTTTGGTTTTTTTTTCTTTTGGCTAGGCAATGGGGTTAAGAGACTTGACCAGGGTCACACAGCTAGTATGTGTTATGTGTCTGAGACCGGATTTGAACTCAGGTCCTCCTGAATCCAGGGCCAGTGGATTCACCCTGAGGCCCCTCTTTAAGATGACAAGTTGCTACAGAAGAGTTAGTTATTCAGTCAATAAGTATTTAAGGGTCTACTATGTGCCAGGCACTGTGCCAAGAGTCAATTCACATTAAAGGAGGGAATGCCAGCACCAAGAGTTCCATCAAAATGTATCACCTGGGTGACCAATTTTTGCCTTCCAGAAACAAACTAAGCTTATTAAATGGATTAAACCAGTGATTTTTTTTTCCTCCCTGAAATGTTCTAAGAGTTTTTCTTCTTGTGATAAAAGCAATACCTTGCAGACTTGTACCTTAGAGACTTGTAAACGTTGAGTTCCCAGAGGGATGTGCCTTGCAGAGGAACTCTTAACTTTTTCATCAAGTATGTTTAAACATATGGTAAAATAAGTGGTTCTTTCTAAAGCAAGAAAGGTAATGTGGAATAGAGCTAGAGAGCTGGAATTGGCTCCAGGAAGACCTGAATTCAAGTCTCACCTCTGACTTAGGGCAAGTCACTTACCTTCGGTATTCTAGGAAACTCTCTGAGTCTAAAATATATGTTGCAGAGAAGTTACCAACCTGTACTGACAGAGGGGATTCCTTTTATCAGTAAAATCAGAGGCCCAGCATCTCAGCTCTCAGCCACACTGAGTGCATCTTTCGACAAGCATCTTCTGACAAGTGCATCTTCTAACCCCAGATATCGACAGTAGCAGCAGCTAATGGAAGGTGGTAAGTGCCCTGGGAGCCCATAATGCCACTGCTTCCTGGACAGTAAAAGTCAGCATGAGGAGCTTTTTTTTTTTTTACTGTGGACTCAGGGGAGCTGCGTCCAAATAATGCTACATCCTTGCTGAATATCCTTTCCATGCTGTTGTTAAGTAAAGCCCTTTTAGCTGGATGTTGTATGGTCTATAAATGTCCCATCTGGTTCCAATCTCAAACCTGAACCAATGGGATGGCCTAAGTCAGGCCTGGCCCAAAACAGATTGTACTTTTCATGTTTCAGTTGAAATGGGATTATAATGTTGTATTACGTTATGGGGCCACAACTCACTTGACCACCCCTCATGTCCTCTTCCTCCATATATTTAGCCTCCCTCCAGTTTCTTTTTTATTTTCAATTACATAAAATTCTGCTATGAAAATCTTTGAACATGTAACTCTTTCTAAAAAAAAAACTGTCAATACTGCCTTCTAAGTAAATTTCCAACACTGAAATTATCAGGTCAGAATTGACTCATTTGGGTTTGGAGGTGGAGGACGGCTGAGCATAATTTATAGTCTTAGAGAGTTGTCTAGAGCACTCAGAGTGCTTTAAGTGGTTTGCCCAGGGTCACATAGCTAATATGTGTTAGAACCAGGACTTGAACGAATATCTTCCTACCTCCCAGGCTAGACCACTCTCTGCCAGCCACATGGTTAGACAGTTGGCTTTAGATTCAGGAAAAGCTGATACATACTGGCCTGGGTATATGACCCTGGGCAAATCACTAATGTCTCAAACAATTCTACAAGTAGCAAAGGGGTTGCTTATCTGGATTGGCAGGGGGTAAAGTTCATATGCTAATGAAATCACACTTCCTCCAGCCTACTCCCTCCCTAATAGAAAATCTGAGATGTTAGCCTTTTTTTTAATCATCATTTAGAGTAAGAGAATAGCTTTCAATTCAGCCTACAAAGAAAGCACTGAGTTCTTTTAGAATAGAAAAGTACAATGAGATCATCATGGTTCATAAATATCCCCATATTGTGAAAACATCACACTTAAACTGTCATTCAAAATCTAAAGATACAGGCTGTTATCATTACACTAGGCCAGCAAAAATATCTCTTATTTAATACAGTTGTGACTGCCTTTATGGTCACTTCAACACTTCAGGCACCTAAAACAGAGGTTCCTAACCTTTTTAGGATCATGGATCCCACTGGAAATCCAATCAAGCCTATGGACTCCTCAGAATAATACTTTCAGACACATAAAACAAAATACATACAATTATAAAGGAAACCATTAGGCTTAAATAGTTATTTAAATTTTTAAAATGAATAAATTCTTAACCCCCAGGTTAAGAAACTCTGGTAAAAGATAGAAAGAAAATACATTAGTCAACTCGAGGTAACATACATTATATCAAAATCACAACTGGAAAGCAGAAGGTGTAGATACTTAATTGGCATCAGCAACTGAACTACAAACATTGTCTGGGAAGCCCCTCAATACAAAACCATCCCCAAAGCCTGTACTTCAACTAAAAATATATCCTCCAAGAAGTCAGGTACCAAAGTGCTTTTCAGATACTTCATGACATAGACTAACTGATTTGAAATTGCCTAATATAAAGCTACATTGCATTAAAGAATGCCATAATTATCCCCTAAGTATACAGTCTCTGCCTCCATGGCAACTAAAGCAGAGATGCTGAAGCCCTCAGTCACCATACTGACTAGACTAGAAAATATAGGGACACTAGAGGGGAAGCATTTAAAGGGGGTGGAAAAAAAACTTGATTGAATTTGCAGAGGCTCACCACCAAGAAGGTGGAGGAATTGCCCCTCAAGGGTTGTAATGTTTCCCCCTCCCAAAAGGAAATGAGGAATTCATTGAAGTAAAAGAACAATAACAACAAAATTTATACGTACAACTTTCTCAAAATGAACGATAACATCATAGAATTTAGAGCTGGAAAGGACCTTGGAGAGATGGGGAAATAGCTATAGATAAAATAAATGACACAGGTGAATGAAGATTAATTGGAACCCAAAGTTTTAAGAACAATTGTTAAAAAAAATTGTTTTCATAGGCAACTGGGAAATAAGATATACAGGAAATGGGGTATAGAAATCTATCCTGCCCTACAGGAAAATCAAAGGGGAAGGGAATAAGAGAAGGGGGGGGAGATATAGAAGGGAGGGCAGATTAGGGAAAGGGGTATTCAGAATGCATGCCATCTTTAGGTGGGGGGGAGGGATGAGATGGGGAGAAAATTTGGAATTAAAAATCTTGTGGAAGTGAATGTTGAAAACTAAAAATTAATTAATTAATTAATTAAAAAAAGAGAGAAAATGAAGATTGAAACCTAGGACTTCTGATTTCCAAAGTAATGTTTTTTTATACTACACTACCCAAGCTGGGACAACAAAAGGAACTGAGTCCAATTTGACGATCATTCATTAACTACCTGCTATATGCCAGGCATTGCTCAAAGTGCTGGAGCTACAAAGATGAAAAATAATCTTTGAAGGAGCTCATAATTTCATTTGGGAAAATATACATTATATAAGTAATTGTGATACAAGGTAGAACGGGTGAAGGGAGAGGAAAAATAAAGACAGTGTACCCTAAGAAAATAAGAGAAAGAAGAAATCACTTTCCAATGGGGCCAATCATGGAAGGCTTCATGGTCAACATATCATCTGAGCTGGGACATAAAGGAAACAAAAGATTTCAATTGGTAGTGAGGCAGAGGAAATATATTTTAAGCATGAGGAGACAATGTGCATAAACATGGAAGAATAAAGGACAACACGTGGTAAGGTCTGGGGCTTGGGAAAATAAGTCCAAGCTACGTGGAAAATGTTTTAGAAAAAGAAGAGACTGGAAGAAAATTGGGATTGCAGGTGACTGGTGATCAGGGTTTGAGCTCAGGGGATAATTCTGTAAATGTGAAAGATATTGGGGAGGTAGACAAGACTGAGCTTAAAAAGTTAGGGTGAAATGGAGGAAGGAAGATAATTATGAGGTTTCGAGTTCAGTGGTTCCATTAACAGAAATAGGGAGGTATCAGAAATAACCCTGCATAGGGTAACTATTAAGTTAAAGAGCAAAAGGCTATTCAATTATTTGTTTTATGGTAAAGAGAAGTGAGCACAAGTTCTGAGCCCCTGCATTTTGACATAATCCTGCAGAAAAAAGTGTGATACAGTTATTCAACAGTCCAATGTCCAACCTCCTTTAGCCTTCTGGTAGCCTTGGTGGGGGTTCATGACCATCTGAGCAAAGTAACAAATGACTGAAGAACTTCTTGGCACATAACACACTCGCCATACCAATCTTGGCAAAGTCCGGAGTCTCACAGGCTATCTTTCATCACCATCCTTTGCTCTTGTAGACAACAGCATATAATGCATATATCATTAAAGCAAGAGTGAAACGATCAGGATTCTTGACCAGGTACAATGTACTTAACCACTTCTATCATAGATTTCCTCTTTTGGAAAATAAAATATCTGCTCTATCTAATTTATGAAGCCATTGTGAGAATCATATAAAATAATGTGTGATCTTCTTGAGATGCATATAAAACAATCAATATATAAACCTACTTAAAATAATCATAAAAGAGGGAAAAATCTGTCTTACTCATGAGTTCATCCCATTTACATTCACAGTTATGGTGACTTCTATGATTTGTTCTTTGACTAATTCATTATTTAGGATTTCATTGTTGAGCCTCCATTTGGGTCTAGCTCTTTTGTCTGTGCTCCCTGAACTGATAATTATTTTTATTGCATTACAGTCTGTAAATGACGTATTTATTATTTCTGCCTTTTTACAAAAGAAAAAAAATTGATTCACACGTAGGCAAGCATGAAGTCTAATCCACGATATTTCAGGTATCTCCCCCATTACTTTGATTTGACTTCTGCTTTCACTTTTCTCTCCTTGTGTACATTTAGAATGAAATCTTAATACTCTCTGTTAAGAGAAGTTAATATTGTACTATTGTATTAATAACCAATTTTTAATTTGTGATCCATCCTTTTCCTCCTATTTCTGCTAAGACCCACTCCTGAAAAGGTCAGGCAGTTTAGAAGAGTATAACTGAGTAAAGTAATCTTCTCCCAGCCCCAAGGTATCTATCTACCTGGGAAGGAACCCTTACTTTTTGTTTACTTTGTAGACAAAAGCCAGCCTCAACTAGAGCTTCCCCAACCACAATCATGTTTCCTTGTCCTTGACCCCCTCCATTAGAGGTTAGGGCAATCCAGCTCATGAGGGAGAAAACTAGCTAGAAATGTCCAGATGGAAACATTCTCCCTTTCGCAGATGCCTTGAGGCTACTGAGCCTCATGATCAAACAACGTTATCAGCAGGAGGAGATGAAGACTTTTACTCTACCTTCTCATTAAACGTTTGCCAGTCAGGGTTGAATTTCACTTGTCAGGGGAGTTCTCTGTGAGAAGGCATATATCTGATGTAAGGCATTACAGAGTCTCCCTTGGAAACATTGGTTGCCTAGAGAAACCATTGACCATCAATTTATTGATTATTAGCTAGACTAATTTATAAATTGGTTATTAATTATCTGGAAAGTATCTCTTAGAGAGAGACACAAAACATAGAATTTGGTTATTTTGTTTTCCTTGGTTGATGAATTTGTTTGTTCTTGTGTTTCTGGGGTTCTTAAAAATTAAGTAATTTCTCCAGGTGTGTTTGAAAATTAAATAATTTCTCCAGGCCTGGTTTTTCCATCTAAGAATGTGTCAAATGCTTCTTTGTTTGTTGAATGCCCATCTTTTAGTATTCATGGTTAGGTTCAGGAATGCAGAGTAGGTCACCATGGACTGCATATTAAGCTCTTTTGCTCTTTGGAATATTTCATTCCACATCTTCCTGCAATTTCTGGTGAATACTTTTTGTTTGAATTTCCTTTCCTTTATATTTGAAAGTCTTTTTTCTGGTTGCCGGAAGAATCTATGACTTGACAGTGGGATTGTTAAATTTAATCACTTGGAGTTTGCGACACTGTTATTTTTTCCACTAGAGGTCATATATGGATTCTTTCAATTGCAACTGGTTTTTTGTGTTCAGAAATTCTAGGCAGTTTCCTTTTATTATTTCTTGTATTGTGGTGTTTGGGTTTTTGACTTGTCATTTTCTTCTGAGAGTCCTATAACCCTTAACTTGTCTCTACGAATCTTGTCTTTGAGATCAACATGTTTTGTTTGTATAGAGATATTTTCTTTTAATGCTATTGTTCTTTGCTTCTCTTCCAGATTATTCTTTACTTTTTTCTCACAATATCAATCAGTTATCTTCTCTTTTGTTTCTTTGGTGGCACTTGCCACTACAGATTCAATTCTTTCTATTCTGCCAATTATTTCTGATGTGTGAGCCATCAGTTCTGTTTTTACAAATTTTGTTTCTCTTTTAAACAACTCAGAAACATCCTTCCATTGTCTCTTGGGAATTCATGGGCTCTTCTGCCTTATCAGGTGTTGAATAATTTTCCTTTCTCTTGCAATATTTATTCATAGATTTCTGGGATCTTTTACCTGATCTGGAAGCCATATTCCTTTCTGTTATTAATGTCTTCCCTATTTACTTTTCTGCTTATGTTCAAGGTCTTTAACTTAATTTTCTTCCTCTTTTTTTCTACTTATAGTCAGGAGATTATAGATTGCTATACATTGCTTACTTTCTGACTCCTTACCCTTTGGTTTGACTAGGGTCCTGACCTCAAAACTGTCTCAGCTTCTTCTCTTACTAGACTATTCATGGTTCACAATCTATGGCATCTGGCCCAAGTAATTTCTAGGGAGACAGAAATGACACCATCTGGTTGCTAGGTTCTTTCTCTCTGGCTTAGTGGAGTGCCACATTGGCCTGTGCCTCAGCTCTCTGGTTGAGCTCTGTTGCAGCACAGCCCTCTGACACTCTGTACAGTACTATCACAGCCTGAACAACTCTCTGCCTTTTTTTTTTTTTATTTCCAAAACACTGGGAACAGGGGGGTAGGGTGTAGAGCTGAGTTCTGTTGCAAATCTGTGGGTCAGTTGGCTTGTGTTGCCACAAGATGGGTAGTGAGGGAGGGAGTGCTGAGTGAACATGTTAGAGATGAGGGAGCTATGTGCTCCTGGCCAGACCCTCGACCCCAGTGTCAACAGTCCTCTCTATCTGTCTCCCTGTGCTGACAGGGCTGGAAAAAAATGACTCACTGTTACTTTTTTTTCTTGGATTTTCCAGGTAGGACTTGATCTGGTACATTTTCTGGACCTTTGTGGTTATAGTTGTAGAGGGGAGCTCAGCTGTACTGCTTTCTTGGCTGGTCCCCCAAACTGGCTTTTTCAAATGGATATTTACTGAAAACACAGAATAACACAGAAGTACAAATACCACCCTACCCCCCAAAAAAGAAAACAATGGGGCACACTTTCATTCCCTAGTACTTTCCATCTCCTATGCTCATTTATCTAAAAACAGAGAAGAATGAAACACAAGCAAGTCAAAACCCACAGCACCAAGTTGGTGGCTGTTTCTTCCTTTACTGCCACCAAGAAAAGAGAAAATAATTTAGCCTGTTAGTGGCTGTGGTACATGCACTGGGTTCTCTTAGTAAACATTCAAAACTTTCCTTCATCAGATAGTAAGAAGACCAGAAAGAGTCACAGAAGAATACCTAAACATGTTCTGAATTAGGCCAGTTCACTACATCTCACAATTCAACAAGCACCCACATGGGTCGGCACCAGGCCGAGCTGACAGTATTTGCTCAAAGGACTGGACCTCTGTTGACTAATCCCCATTGCAGTCCTAATGTCAAGGGTTCTCAGACATACCTGATTAAGGTCCATCTGTTGTTTTAACCTCAGTAGCAGAATGAAATGAGATGCTGGCAGACCATCTAACATTTAACACATCCCCCCCCCCAAAAAAAAAAGTTTGCTTAACATTAGCATGCAAAAGATATCCAGCAAAGAAATGTTAATGATTTAGTTAGGCACAACTCCTCTGCTATGTCATGACAGGATATCTAGTCAGCAGAGTATGTCAGTACTAGGGAGCCCCTCAGCTACTCATGCATTGTGCTTTTATACTGAAGCCACCAGGAAGGTAAGTCAATGATTTATTTGAGCCTTAGTCCCCTGGACCAGATAAATCTTGAAGATGACTTCACTGCCTTTTAATGAGAAACTAGCATAGTCTACATGCCAGAGACCTTAGTTGGCTTTGTTCCTACAAAACAAGGGAAGGATAAAACAAAGAGAAATATAGATTAATATCACTAATTAATATTGATTCAAAAGTTTTATATAAAATTTTGGCAGAAAGACTTGGCAAAATACCCAAAAAATATTCATTCTCATAAAAATGAATTTATAATACATATAACAAGCATGGGTCAACATTATGAAAATAATTAATACCATTAAACTCATAAAATCTTCTAAACCTACATAATTATATCAACAGATGCAAATAAAAATTTTAATAATCATTTATGCTTTAAAAAGCTGCAAAAATGTAAACATAGAATGCTTTTTTAAAATGATAATAAGCATATCTCCAGACCCAAAAGCTAGGATCAAATGAAATGGAGAAATAGAAGTTTTCCTAATAAGTATAGGAGCAAAGCAAGGATGCTGCCTTCCATGTTGTTATTTGATATAGTTCTCGAGATGCCAGCAACAGTTTAAAAAGAAATTAAAGCTATATGTGTAGTCAACAATAAAACTATCTCTATTTGTTGAAGACATCACAGTTTATGTAGAAAATCCTGGAGAATCAGCAAAGAAACTAAGCTAATAAAATACCTTCATTAATAGCATTTCTACATAGCAATAATTAAACCCAGGAGAAAATAATAGAAAATGGAAGTCTCATTTGAAATAATTACAAAATACATAAAATATCTGAAAGTCAAACTATCAAAGCACACTCAAAAACTACGTAGTTACAATTAAAACTCACCTCAAAGAAATAAAGAATGATCTAAATAACTGGAGGTATGTTCAATGCTAATGACTAGGCTGAAACAGTATAAAAAATATACCCAAATTAACTTTCAGATTTAATGTTATGCCAATTAAAATGCCAAAAGAATGCTCACTAGAGCTAGATAAAACAACAAAATTCATGAATGAATAAGCAGTCTAGAGGGGAGACTACCACTTCCAAATCTCCAATTATGTAAATCAATAGTCAACAAAACTCTTTGGTACTGGTTTACAAAACACCAACTCCACAAAAGCAGATCAGTAAAACAGACTAGGTAATGATGACTTATAATCAATTAATTTAACCTAGTGTTCAATAAATTCAAGATTACAGATCACTTAGAGATGAACTTACAAATGGACTAAAATTACTGAGAAAAATGGCAACGTTTGACAGAAACTGGGTTTAGACCCACAATTTACACCATACACACCATAAGTTCATACTACTTAAAAAAAAACTGAAAGAAAACAAATCAAATATCACACATAGTGAACTAGAGGGGAATTCTTAACCAAACAAGGACTAAAAAACAGATAGTTTTGATTATATGTGTAACTTTTTTTTTTTGTGAGGGCAATTGGGGTTGAGTGACTTGCCCAGGGTCACACAGCTAGTGAGTGTTATGTGTCTAAGGTCAAATCTGAACTCAGGTCCTTCTGACTCCAGGGCCAGTGCCCTATCCACTGGGCCACCTACCTACCCTATAACTTCTTTTTCGAATCTCCCCTGTGGAAGTCATTAGAATCCCATCTTTTACCAAAAGCTTTCCCCACCCCTCTTAAATCTAGTGGTTTCCTTCTCTTGATTATTTCCTATATAGCCTGTACATAGCCTGCTTTGCATATGTTTGTTTGCACATTGTCTCCTCCATTAAACTATAAGCTCCTTGAGGGGGTGGGGGCCATCTTTTGCCTCTTTTTGAATCCACAGGGCTGAGCACATTGTCTTGCACATAGGTGCATAAAAATGTTTATTGACTGGTGGAATAGACTGTGGAGGATTCGGCAGTTTGACTGAAGAAGAAAGAATCAATGCAAACGGCAAAGAAAAAAAGGTTAAGAAAAATTTTCTTGGAAAAACTGTCAACTGTTCTTTGATAAAGAGATATTATAAAGAGAACTTTGTAAAGACCAAGTCTAGAGATATGATGTCTAAGAGTGATGCCTAGAGAGAAGCGGGAGAGATTTTTTTCTTCTTGTCCTGACTGGAGAGAAGTTGGAGAGGGCAGAGAAAATGTAAGGATATTCTTTCTTTACAAAACTAGTGTAATCTTTATCTTTTGAAGAGGTTGAAGAGAATTCTTGCAATCAGATTTTCTTTGGCAAGCCAAATGAACAAAACATTGTTGGACTTTTTCCAAAAGTGAAGAGAACACATCTGCCGTTATAGTAATACAGTTTGTAATGACATCTTTCTCTCAATTGTTTTTGTTTGGTACTTATTGAGCTGTTAATCAATTGCATGTTCAATTATTAAGCTATTAATTTAATTTATTAATTTGTATTTATTTAATCCTGAGAGTCAGGATTTTAATATATAGAAATATGCATAACTACTTACAGAAAAGAAGTTTTCTCCAGGTTACTTAACATTTGATGACCTAAAGTGGGTCTCTGAGCTTAAGCTGTAAAACATGTTGAAATTGTATTAACTAATAAGCAAATATCTAAACATACCCCTGAATTATTCTACAACTCAGAATGATGGGATTAAATATGAGAATGAGTCAAGCAGCAGGCATGAGGGGTGACTGAAAAGTGAAAGTGATGGTGCATATAGTTCCTAGGGGCTAACCCCTGAAGCTCTGTTAAACATAAAATTTTTTAAGTTTTGCAAGAACAAAATCAATGTATCTAAGGTAAGCACAGAAGTAATAGATTTGATCTTCATTCAAACATCTCTGATAAAAGTCAGCTAACTAAAATACATAAGAAACTGATACAAACTTATAACATCAAAAACCATTCCCTATCAGATAAGAGAACAAAGAATATGAAAGTTTTCAAAAGCTATGTGAACTGCTAATAACCATATAAAAGATGGCTCCAAGTCACTAATAATAAATGAAAATCAAAATGACTTTGAGGATTCAGCTCACACCTAGCAAATCATCAAAGATTACTCAGGAAAAAAAATGAGAGTATTAAATATTAGAGGGGCTATAGAGAGACAGGAACACTAATTGATGCATTGTATAGAGCTCTGGATTGGTGCAATCATTCTGGAAAGCAATTTGGAATTATGTTAAGAAAGTGCTCATAAACTGTAACCTAGAGATTTCACAGTAAAGCCATAATATACCCAATGGAATGGAAAAGTGTATATTAAGTGCTAGGCTCTGGGAATACAAATAGAAAAAATGAGACAGCCCATGAGCTAAGGGAGTTCTCATTCTTATTAGGGGAAACAACGCATAGAGCAGAGTTCAGATTCAGGGCAGATGGAAAGGCCATGTGGTCCTTAAGATGCAGTGGCAGATGACAAGGTCCAGGAGTCCTTTGCACATGACCATGGAAGATCCAAGATAGAAAGGTCCCAGATGTCCTGCAATAATTATAGAAATACTTTTTACAGAAGCAACTGGAAACAAAGTAGGTGTCCTTTGATGGGTGAATGGCTAAACAAACCTGGTACATAAAAATGATGTAAGACATGATGAATGTGAAGAAGGCAAGGAGACACAGGAAGACTTAGGAATGGATACGAGGTGAAGTCAGCAGAACCAAAAAAGATATAAACAGAAAAAGGCAACAAAAATCAAAGCCAATGCTACATAATGTTAATGACCAAGTCTGATCCAAAGAAGAAATATGAGACTGCACTTTTCCATTTTCTTTACAGAAGAGGCTATGGATGTGGACTACACGGCTTATGTCGATGGACCTGAGTGATGAGCTCAGTGGTTTTATTGATTTGCTTGGTTTTTTTTCCTTTTATTTTATAAAGGATGGCTCTGAATAGGGGAGGAGTGGGATTTTTTTTGGGGGGGGAAATGAAGGTGACATTAAAGGCAAGACTATGAGAATTTGTACTTACTAAGGGCCAGGCATTGTGCTGCATATTGGAGATACAAATACGGGGGCTTGGGGGGGAATACAGCCACTGTCCTTCAAGAGCCTAGCACTAATGGGAGAAAGCACACAAAAGGGAGCTTAAAGGGGTTGGGGGGTAGGTACCACCACAGGGGGCATGGCATCCAAGTTGAAAAGCCAGAAACAAAGCAGGGAGGGGAATGAAGAACAACTAGCCTAGGGCACTCACAAAATGAAGCTCCCCACATCCCACCTCACCCATAGGAGAATGGAGCCAGCATGGTAGAGGGAGATTCCAAGAGTGAAGAGATCACAAGTACTGAAGCCGCTGGAAAACAGTGGCCAAGTCCAGTAAGTCAAAGCCAGCGGGGGAACGAAAGATGGCCAGCCTGGGCCCCTCCTCAAAACATGGATTAAAATGAATAAAAAGCAGAGGAAATGTGCCAGGTTCTAGCACAATCCTATTTCCAGAAACATCTTCAACCTGCCAAGATGTCTTCTGTTTTCGTCACCAGCTTCCCCACATATGGGACTCAAGATTCTCTTTCCCCAAACTCTCCACGTACTCCTGGGTGGGAGACTGCATTGGAAAGAAGCCTCTGACACAACGCAATTGCATTTTCCCCTGGACAGTGATTCGCTCCCTCCTTCAGGAAGGGCCTTTAATGCATTCAGTTCACTAAACAAACATTGCAACAGTAATGACTGGTAGTGCATCTGGCTGTTTGTTTGAACATTTATTAGACATAAATAGAGTACTGCAACGATCTTGGCGGATTGGTGTACAGCAGGTGATC
Source organism: Phascolarctos cinereus (assembly GCF_003287225.1). Classification (NCBI taxonomy): domain Eukaryota; kingdom Metazoa; phylum Chordata; class Mammalia; order Diprotodontia; family Phascolarctidae; genus Phascolarctos; species Phascolarctos cinereus. The sequence continues at coordinate 18,829,890 of NW_027556402.1, forward strand.
AGCTGAGTTCGATACTATGCACTGTGCGCCCAAGACACTACATCTGACATTACATGAGCCAGAAAAAAAAAAAGTGAAATGAAAGGCAGACAAGCAGATGTCCTGGGACTTAGGTGAATGGAAAGGTCTAGGACACTCTGAAGAGGAAAGTGTACAAGAGAGGGATTCTACAGAAAGGAATGCAACATTTATACCGACTGTGTCTCATCCACATGAGACAAGCCCACCATGTGAAGGCACAGTGCGAGAGCAGGAACCGACAGAAGTCCCTAGCCCAGCCACGGACTTGCAATCTCACTGTCCAGCAGGGGCCGCCCTGGGCCGGAGCTCCCAGGACCCAGGCGGCTGCGGGAGGGGAGGGGACGGGAGTGCAGGGCCAGGAGAGGAGAGAGAGGATCGGGTTGACTTTGTCATCACAGTCCAGGCCAGCAGGAGGGACTGGCGAGTGGGAGGGGTTTCACTGCAGCAGAGCGGCAGCGGCGGCGGCAGCGGCGGCAGTGCTGGGCTGGGATGCGAGCAGAGACTCGCCGGGCACCGGAGGGCAGAGCACTGAGTGCACCCGCTGCCGGGACCCGAGCCCCGAACCTTCTGGGCTGTGCGCGGAGCGCCCCGGGGACGCGGAGGAGATCGCTTGGGACCAGCGAAGGAACCTGCCTCCCGCGGCCAGCCTCTCGCAGCTGGGGGTCTCTCTCCACGCAGGCGGAGGAGCTGGAGCTCCGAGCCGAGCCCAGGCCAGAGCCTCAGGGGTACCATGGTGTGCCACACTCTCTTCACCCTGCTCGTCTTCGCGACAGGTACTTTAGCTTAAGTTCTCCCTTTGGGGAAAGACCCGGGTTAGGGTTTCCGGGGCAGTGAAATGAACTCCGCCGGTGCAGACGAATTAGCCTCTATTTTCCCTTGCGAGTCTAGGATCTTGGTGTGCGTGTGCACAGAGGGGTGGACCTGGAAGGGGGAGAGGGGGGTTGGACTTGAACTTGGGTCTGTACTTGCGTCTGGATGTTTGAGGCGTGTGTGCGTCTATGTGCTTGGACTGGGGAGGAGACGGGTTGGGGGGCGGGGTTGGACTTGAACTTAGGTCTGTACCGGCGTTTGGATGTTTGAGGTAGAGAGCGTCTGACTGTGATATTTTTTTGTTTGTTTTTTATTTTTTATTTTTTCTGACTGCGATATTGACACGATGGATTCTTAGGGACAGACTCTGGCCCAGGGAAGGAAGAACAGGTGGGCGCTCAGCGGCGCGACTTCCATTCCCAGAGCCCAGGTTTGAGGGCTGCCCAGAGACTGCATGGGCTCCCCGGGGCCAGCAGCGCTGGCGGTAGAGATGGGGATGGGCTGTCACACCAGGGAGTGAAGGGGGCAAAGATGAGGAGCCTCAGCTGCCTGGGACGGGCTGGGTGCGAAAAGTTTCCTCCTGAAAAGGAGGGGTTGGGACCGCCTGCGAGGGCGATGGGGTGCCAGGCTCTGCCCCTCCCCGAGGCTGCCGGCTCCCTCCTTGACCATTCGGGGATGCTGTGACGAAGCAGCGCCCGCGGCCCAAGGGGCTACCGAGAGCGGGGCCGAGGAGCAGCTACTTGAGATCTGCAGGAGAGAAGGAAGCGAGGACTGAGGCTGCCTATCTGAAAGGGTGAGAGGTTCTTCCACTTACAGGCTCCATGCAAGCAGGACAGAGAACTAAGTCAGGCAGTCTTCCGCTCCTCCCAGCGCCACTGCATCCCACCTCATCCTCCCACCCACCCCCTGCCTTCCCCCGCAGACTGGGGACCACGCGCGCCATCCCTACCTGCCTCTGCTGTCTAAGGAGAAGAGCTCTCTCTCTAGATCTCCCAAGATCGGGGCGGGGCAGGGAGCGGGGTGGCGCTGAGAATGTGTGTGTGTGTGTGTGTGTGTGTGTGTGTGTGTGTGTGTGTGTATGTGTGTGTGTGTGTGTGAGAGAGAGAGAGAGAGAGAGAGAGAGAGAGAGAGAGAGAGAGAGAGAGAGAGAGAGAGCGCAAAGGAAGCTGGTCTCCTACCTTCAAATATAGCTTGAAAAAACCCAAACCAAAAACAACCAAAAAGTTAGGGGCCGGAGGATTCCAGAGGACAGCGCTGAATCAGGAGTCAAAGGGAACTTTCGAATTCCTACCCAGCCACTTAACTCCCTGTGTGATTTGTGGCTAATTAATTAACCTCTCCCTGCCTGCTTCCTCTCTGTAGAGGAAGGAAGGTGATTGGAGTAAATGACCTCTTAGGGCCCTTCCACCTCTATGATCTATGCTTAAAATGGTCAATTTGTGACAAACCCAGATAATACTTAAATTTCTGTCATTCTTAGACCAACTTTTTTCATCTATTATTAATAGCTAGCACGTATAGACAGGGCTTTAGGGTTTGCAAATATCTCATTTCATCCTGACAACAATCCTGGGAGGTAGGTGCTATTATTATCCCTATTTTGCTGATGAGGAAGCTGAGGCAGGCAGCGGTTAAAATAACTGTTCAGGGACACACATCTTTGTTTTTCTTTTTTTCTGAAAGGCAATGATTTGCCCAGGGCCATACAGCTAGTGTCAAGTGTTTGATCTGAGGCCGGATTTGAACTCAGATCCTCCTGACTTCAGGGCCAGTGCTCTATCCACTGTGCCACCCAGAGGCCCTCAGGGACTGCCCCGACTCTAATAATCTAATAACAATAATAATCTAATAAGAGTCTGAGGTCTGATTGGAACTGGTCTTCCTGACTCCGCCTAGTGCTCGATTCACTGCCTCTTATTAAATTGGAAAGTAGAATTTCAGGCCCATTTTTAAAATGGGAGGTTTCCAGAGATTGTTAGAAGAAAAAGAGATGTTAGAAAACATCAGTCCAACCTTCTCATTTTACTGAGGAAAAAACTGAGGCCCAGAAAGGGAACCAACTCGCCCAAAGAGAAGATTTGGGGCAGAAATAGTGGTTTCTTAACTCCTAGTTCACTAAGGGTGACTTTAGACCACAAAGCCCACATCTTCTGCATTCAGGAAAATTGCTGATTTTTTTCCCCATTAGTTGTATCTCTATATCTCTGGTTAATTGATATATGTGGGCACTCTATTTTGACTAGGTATTTGCAACAGAACAGAAGGAACCAGGCATAGGTTTTTCTGAATATGGGAGAGGTTCCATTCTAAGGAAATGTAACAGCAAAAATAATGAGCCATATGATTCTCTAATTCTTTTATTAGCAACTAGAACATAATTAACAAAATAAACATTTCTTTATCCAAAAGCCCTAAAAAGAATCCCAAATCATGAAAAAGAGAATATAAGAAAATCAATTACATATGATTGTACTGCATATGTATATTTAGCATTATGGTACCAAAAATTGCCCTTTTTGTCTGTTTCCCTGTCAGAACTGCCTTCTGCTCTCTTCTGTGCATTTAAAAATATTTAATGGTCTTTTCTTTTCTTTTTTTTTATCATAATCACTACCCCCCCCAGACTCTGCTCAAGTCACCACTCCCCTCCCCATAAAAAACCTTTCTTCATAACTATTAAATACAGTCAAGAAAAACACATTTGTGTCATATCTATATTATGTGAAACTGTTTCTTATTTTGTCCCTATAGCCCGTTACCTGTCCGTTTAGAGATGGGAGACATTTTATCAGCAGTATTCTGGAATCATAATTGGTTGTTGCATTACTGAATTTTTAAGTCTTTCAAAGTTCTTTTCATTTTCATTATTTTGGTTCTTGTACAAATAATTCCACTGCCTCTGCTGACTGCATCCTCTCTGACTCCCAGCTTCCTCTGAATTGTCCCTTTTCTTCATTTGTTATGGTTAAATAGTATTCCATTACATTCCTATGCAGCAATTTCCTCATTTCCCAATTGATGGATACCCACTATCTTTCCAGTTCTTTGCTTCAATGAAATGTGCTTCCATAACCATTTTTGTGCATAGGAATCCTTCCCTCTGACTTTGATCTCTGAATCAAGGGGTCAGAGGGATCCACAATTTAGTCATTGGATGGGGCATAACTCCAAATTGCTTTCCAGAATGGCTGGATCAATTTGAAGTTCCACTAAAGGAACATTGGTGTAACTGGCCTACTACAACCCCTCTGACAACGGTAATTTTCTTCTTTTGTTAACTTTTCCATCTGATTGATGTGAGGCAGGACACCAGAGTTGGTTTACTTGGTATTTCCTTAATTATTCATTATTTGGAGTCCTTTTCTTTTTTCATATAGTAACTGATAACTTGAATTTTTTCCCTTGAAAGTTACCTGTCCATATTTTTGACCATTTATCTCCTGGAACATGGCTCTTTTTCTTACATATTTTTTATCAGAGAAATTTCCTGCAAAAATTTTCATATTAATTCTTTCCCTTCCAATTATAACTGCACTGATTTTGTTTGTACAAAAACTTTTCAGTTTTATGCAATAAAAATTGTCGATTTTGCCTCCTGTGATCATGTTATGTCAAGAACTGTCCCTCTATCAGTAAATGAGAAAGGTATCTCTTTCCATTTTCCTCCTTTTAAAAACAAGATGGACTTTTATATCTAGGTCATATATCTATTTGGGGGCTTATTATGTATAGTATGAATTGTTGATCTAAGTCTAATTTTTCTCAGACTGTTTTTCAACTTTCCCAGCAGTTTCTATTGAATATTGAATCTCAACTCTAGCCATTTATTTCCTTGAATATTGTGCTAATCTGTTCATTTCCTTCTGGACTTTGTTAACCTAATCTGTTCCATTAATCAAATTTTCTATTTTTAACTAGTAATAAATAATAATAGCATTAGCCTATATATAGCACTTAAAGGTTTGCAAAGTCTTTATGTGTTGTATCTCATTTGATACTCACAATTATGTTGTGAGTTAATGCTGCTATTTTCCTCATTTTACCAATGAGGAAACTGAGAAAAGAAAAATTAAGGGACTTGCCTAGGATCACATAGCAGGATTCAAACTCAGGTATTCCGGGTTTAAAGTCCAGCACTCTACCCGTGGTACCACCCAGATGCTTCAGATTATTGTCATGATTCTTATTTTCTGGTACAGTTTGAGATCTGTCTTCCTCCTTACATTTTTCCCCATTATATCCATAAACTTCTTGACCTTTTGTTCCTCCAGATGAAGTTTCTAATTTTGTCTAGTTCTAGAAAGTAACCCTTTGTTAGTTTAGTTGGTATGGTATTGAATCTGTAAATTAATTTAGACTTTTTTTTTAGCACAGCCCAATCATGCACAATTCACACCTTTCCAATTATTTGTCTTTATTTTTGTAAAGAGTAGCTTATAGTTTCGTTCATATAATTTCCTCTGTGTGTGTGTGTGTGTGTGTGTGTTGATAAAAGTCCCAGTGATTCTTAAAATTCTCCTCAACTGGTCTCTTTTCCTTCTCCTAGCACAATTCTTAAATGGGAGTTGGTTCCAACCCCTGGTTTAACCCTGACAAGCCCCTCCAAAATGATGAGGATCATGCTGGTATCAGGCCTCCTGCACAGCCCTTCAGGAGCTGAGTTCACTTTGTGTGCTATTGTGTCCACAGGGCTCTAAGGAGTGTCCAGGTGGGACCTGTAAGGGTGTGCTGGCAAATATTTTAACAAATGGCTCTCCGGGAAAAAAAAAAGTACATTTGACATACTTTTATGTTTAATCTGAACTATTAACATTTTCTCCATTACTTTAAGACTAGACAATTAAAAAATAATTAACAAACCAAGCCTTGATCTGTATCTTTTGCTGATATCCAAGATGTAAATGCTCTGCAATGAAAGTTTAACAATGGGTCATAACTTGGAAAAGCTGGCTCGGCACACCCCTGCCTGTCTCTCTATGCAGTGACTTATCAGGACTGGTCCTGTTCCCCATTCTGTTCTGAAACACCAGTGCTGGGATCTAGCTTTTGTTTTTGAGAGGCAATGTGGTATAGTAAGAAAAAAATAATGGTTTGCTGCCAGAGTCCTGGGTTACAATCTCTGATTCAGCATTTACTAGCTGGGGGACCTGATCAAGTCACTAAAACTTTCAAAGCTTCAGTTCCCTCATCTCTTAAATGTAAATAATAAAACTTGCAATACCTTCTTCATTGTTGTAAGGAAAGGGTGCTGTAAATCTTAAGGTGATTGTGTGTGTGTGTGTGTGTGTGTGTGTGTGTGTTCTAAATCTTAAGGTGATATATATATATATATAATAAAAAAAACATATTTTTTATTATTATTCTTACCTCATTTGTGCAGGCATAGTTAAGAGTCTAGTAGAATCATTGAAAATAACAGTTTTTTTTTACTTCTGAATTTGTACTTTGGCAGTGGTTATGAGTGCTATTTGTCTGGAATTTAAGTCTATTGCACCTGGAGAAAAAAGTTTAAATTAATCCAATTATCCCTTAAGATTGTTTTCAACCAAAAGGAGTGCCCATTAGGACCAAAAGTATCCTGGGTGATTATTTCTATCAGAAAAGTACTGAATCATAAATTGTTTATGCTTACACTGGAGAGAAGGATTTGGAGGGGGTTGCAAAGAACTGAAATGGGAATTATTTTGTCAGCATTATTTTTTCTTGTCCCTGCAGTCTTGCCACCCCCTCCCTGTCCCTTCTTTTTCTGTTTTAAGAAATTTTCAGGAAGCCAACTGTTAAAATAAAAAAACAAACAAACAACAACAAAAATTGAGACTGAATATTTAAATCCTAGGAAAAAAGGGAAGGGGTAGAATGAGGCTTTTCTTACTGGGAACCAATCCTAACTATATATCTAGAGCATTTCCCCTTCATTTCTTCACGCTGACATTTTTATACACACTGAAAATAGACATCTATTTTCAACAACATCGCAAACGGGTCTTTGCATTTGCTTTTCACTTTAAAAAAAGAAACAAAACTTGTGTGGTTTTTACACCAAAAGAACCAAAGCAGAACATTTGGTATGTAATAGATGCTTGATAATCAAATTGTTAAATTGCTGAATTTATTTGAAGAGTTTTAAAAGTCTTACAGCTGTGTGTGAAGTCAACCTTGATGTCTCAAAATTTAAAAAAAAAACACCCTTCTTAATAATAGAGTGTGGTGTGGTTTTAACCCAATTTATTACTATTATATATGTGTATGTATGTATATGTATGTGTGTATATATATATATATATATACATAATATATATGTGTGTATATATATATATATATATATATATATATATATATATATATATACATAATATATATGTTACTCAATTCTCCTCTTGGACAGAGACAAAGGTAATAATACTGCCACTCTCATTTCTATCTCAACTGTCCTAAGAAGTTAGGAATTCTTTACATTCCTACCACAAGTTTCCTCAATCATTTTCTATGGAGGAAGATGGTTTAGAGTGAGAGAGGAGAGAGAGTCAGGGAAAGCAGTTAAGAGGCTATTCCAATAGTCCAGGTGAAAGGTGATGAGGATCTGAACTAAGATGATGGTCTCACGAGTGGAGACATGGGCGTATGGGCTGGAGATGTGGGGGCAGAATTGACAAAATCTGGTTAACTGATTAACTATGGAGCATTATGGAGAAGGAAGCCAAGGCCAATTCGGATATTGTGAGAATGGGTGAACGGAAGGATGGTGGCCCTCTACCTCGCACCATATAAATCTGCACCTATATCTACCAACTGTCTACAGAAGGGAGAAAGTATATATTTTTAAAAAATTTTCAGTGTGAACTTCATCATTAATAAACACAAACATTTCAATACACAAAGAACAAGAAAGAAGCTCCCATAAGAAACTGTGGACCTCTCTAAATGTCTTTATGTTTAAAGAAACATTTATCATCATCATCACCAATGCTGGGTTTCCCTCTCTCACCCAGCCTAGAAGGACAGTGGCCACTCACAAGCCACCACTGGTTAGCAGAGGAGCTTTGACCTGCTCCATTTCCAACCTGGGCAGTTTGATCCTCTTAGATAGGCTGATGGCTCCCTGAACCCAGGCTCTTACCACTCTGTTGGTGCTAGATTTACTGGTGACACCTGATACCTTAGCCCACTGCCTCTCAGAACTCCTAAACTCAACTGATGCACCAGCTGTAGGCTCCCTAGTAGCAAGGATTACAGGGGTGTGCCATCCCACTGGGGGCAGTTAGGTGGTGCAGTGGATAGAATGCTGGGCCTGCAGTCAGGAAGACTCATCTCCCTGAGTTCAATCCAGCTTCAGACATGTATAAACTGTGTGACTCTAGGCAAGTCACTTAACCCTGTTTGCCTCAGTTTCCTCATCTGTAAAATGAACTGGAGAAGGAAATGGCAAACCACTCCAATATCTTTTCCAAGAAAACCTCAAATGCGGTCATGAAGAGTCAGACACAATTGAAAAATAGCTGAACAGCAGCAAGAATCATCCCACTCAGTAAAAATATTAACGGTATAAAAGTATTAAAAAAATTACTTCCATCTATGTCTCCTCCTATACTTTTCCCCCTCCTTCCATGCACTTTAAAAAAAATCTTATTGATGTTCTTTTTTTCCCATATCTAACACTTCCTACTAATCTGGCCCCAACACAGAACATCTTCCTTGTAACAAAAAAAAAAAAAAGCATTCTTCAGAAAAAAATAAAGCAACACACTGGCCATGTCTACGTAACATAGCATATCATCACTTCTTCGAGATCAAGATTAGACAGTGTGTGTCATTTGAATTAAGGTCTTCAAGTATTGTTTTCATTTATACTTTTGTATTCAATACATTCTCTTAAGTCCTTAAACCATAGATTTAGAGTGAAAGGGTCTTAAGGGCCATCTGGTTCACAGACTACACACACACACACACACACACACACACACACACACAAATAAAGCAACCAAAGCCTAGAGAAGTTAAAGTCATACAAGTATTAAATAGCCAAGGTGGGATTTGAATGCAGAGCTTTACTCTAAATTTGTCGCTCTTTCCTCTAAAACAGGAAGCCTCTATTTGCTCATGACAGTCCTTTCTTTCCTCAACATCCATTCTTCAAGCCCAATATAATTCCATTACATTAATATAACTCGATTTGTTTAGCCATTGTCTCCTCCCTCCACCATGAGCACTGTCTTTGTCTACTTTTCTTTTTTTCCTACAAAGAGTGTTTATGGGACTTTCTGTCTATGGGAAAATGAACAGTCGGTTGGATCACAAGGTCAAAAGTTATTGACTTTTTCCTCAAATAATTCCAAATTATTCGCCAGAATGGTCAGACCAATTCAAAGCTTTATCAACAGTTTGTCAAAGCTCACTAACAACAGTCTCCTGGTAGTTTGGGTTAGATTCTAGAAAAAAAATGAGATTTATTATGTCATAGCAGGTGAAAGCTATTCAGCAAGGATAGGCATTGATTTGATACAGTTGATGCAGCTAAATGAAGCATCCTTGCCTGAGTTCCCCATTATGGTCTACCAGACACGAGAGAAACCCTGGAGTTCATCATGGGCATTTTACATAATGGCTCATCATGGCATGTTAGCAGACCACTGAGCCTGCTAAGACTGGAGGATGGCTTCGATACATTTTTAAGGCAAAAGTAACCTAACATGCTTGGGGGAAGGAGTTAGAGCATTGATCCTACCACATAGTCCTTGGGAGAAAATGTGTATCTCTAAACACTTTCATGAACAGAAGAGAGAGAAAAAAATTAATGAATTGGGCACACAATTTTTAAAAAAAAATTTAAATGGCAAGTAAAAACAAATAAACATGAGAATAGAACGTCTGAAAATAAAAAAAAAATTGAAAACAACCAGCACCTTTTGACACCTCATTTTTTAAAAAAAGAAAATCATTGATTAAAAGGTATTAACTCTGTCTAACACTAAGAATTTACACCAAGCAGAAACCTTGTAGACTTCACTGCCATTTGGTAAAAGAAAATAAAAGTGTTGAGGAATGGTTTTGATTCTATTACCTTCATTTTAATGCTGAGATTTCAAAATTCTTCATCAATGTTAAATAAGAATGATTTACATCAGGTAGTTGAAGAATCAGCTGTCACCACTTCAGAGTTGCAGCTGTTCAGCAACCTGAAACCTTTAACCATGCGAAAGAGTATCAGAGAAGTATTCCTTAAATATTTACTGTCCAGGCACTGGGCTAGGAAGGAGTTGGGTTTACAGGTACAAAAAAAAAAAAAATGAAGCAGTCCCTACACCCAATGAGCTTCCATTGCCATGAAATACATGCCTAAGGTAAAACTCATGATTAGACAATTTGGGAGCGCCCTGCCTCTCAGTTAAGGTGCTAAATCAAACACCTGGAGGTGTTTTATTATATTAAAAGGGGGCAATAAAAATACAATGGAAAGAAGGCTGGTTTGGGAGTGACAGAATCAGAGTTAGAATTCCAGTCCTGCTGTTTATTACCTGTGTGACCTTAATCAAGTCATTAACCTCTCTGAGCCTCAGTTTTCCTATCTGTAAAATGAGAGGCTTGGACTAGATGATCCCTAAGGTCCTTCCAGCTCCAACTGTGATCTCAAGTGGAGAGTCAGCATCGAATTTGCGTTTTCATTAAAGGAGTGGGTCTGAATCCTTCTGATTCCCACAATGAGATCATTGAAGCCAAAACATTGGCTGTTGGAGAAAGCACAAAAGACCTGTTTTTAGGTCTTCATTTACTTGTTTCAGTGCATCTAGACAATAGGCCAAGCCTCAGTCTCTTTATTTGGAAGAAGAGGAAGATAATGCCTATTTCAACCAATTCCTGGTAGTGTTATGATACTACACATGTGCTTCCTCCACATCTGGAGTAGTTCCCCTTGCCCCACTTTGAAATCCTTGCCTTTTTCCAAGGGCATCCTCATCTGCCACCTCCTTTGTGCATCCTTCTCTGAGCCTCCAACTGGAAATTACCTTTCCCTTCCTGAATCTGTCATACCACTCTGGACCTTTCTTTTGTAATTTTGTTTGTTTGTTTGTTTGTTTTGGTGAAGCAATTGGGGTTAAGTGACTTGCCCAGAGTCACACAGCTAGTGAGTGTTATGTGTCTGAGGCTAGATTTGAACTCAGGTCCTTCTGACCCCAGGGCCAGTGTCCTATCCACTGTGCCACCTAGCTGTCCCCTTTCTTTTGTAATTTTGTGGATTTCTGCAGCCCTCTTTTATCTCTCCTCCTGGGTTGTCAATCCCCTGTGTGGGCAAGGACTAAGTCTTCTTTTATCATATATCCCCAGCTACAAGCGTAGGGCCTGAAATATAGCAGTCGCTTAATAAATGTTGAATAAAATCGATCAGACTAGATAATGCATGAAATAATGTGTGAAAGCACCATATAAACGCAAGACATTTGTAGTAATTTTGGCTTGGACCTATAATTTCATTGAAATAGGGAATACCCAGTGTGGGGAAAAAAAACTCTATTAATGCTGGCCAACATCTATTCTACAACTTATAGTCTTAGAGAGCTTACTAGGATGCTGAGATTTTCCATAACTTATTATATAAATGGGAGTTATTAGTTGTAACAGTAGAAGCAACAGCAATAGTAATGGTAATAATGGTGATAACAATGGTGGTGGTGGTGGTGGTAATGGTGCTGATAGTGGTGGCAATGATGGTGTTCATGATGGTGGGTAGTCTGCTAAGATATAATGGTGTTTCAATCTGTGTCATTGGAGAAAGTACCAACATAGATGAAATTTAATTCAATAACAAACTCACTGTTTCCTAGTCCCTGGGGATACATAGACAAAAATGAAATAATCCTTGCCTTTAAGGAGCTTATCATCTATTGGCAGAAAACAGCATTTCTATGGAAAGGGGCCCAGTCTCCCATTCCCTTACCCTCACTAATACTATTAGTACAAAGTAGACAGATTCAGTCATGGGTCTTGACTCTTAGAAGGTCATTTTCTATTTAGCTCTTGATTACAGCCCTGAAACTCAAGGGCAACCTCCAAAATAAAGCCTAGGTATGACTGATTATGCTTTTCCCCTAATGTGGGTAACAGGATCCCTAACACAGAGTGTAAGATGGGTATCAGGTATGGGACAGCCTTTATTTCACTCACCACAAAAATTCGTAAAACCCAAAGGACTTATAAGGAACCGTGAACAAGTTCAGAAGTATAAATCACTCTAATAGCCTAATAGACCCCCTCCAGAACGTTGAAGAAAGTATGCTTAAAGGACATCATCATCACCAGCAAAATACTATGTAAAAGTATAATGGGAAAGGAGGGGAGTCAAGCTCACCAGGAAAAGCTGGGGGGTTTTCTTTTTCTTCCATCATTGTAAACCTCAAGAAATGCCACTCAGACTACCCGCTGCTTAAAAGGCATTAGACATTTCTTACACGTCATTATGGAAATGCTCAAAGTACTGAATATGGAATAATGCCATTATCTCAGGCTCTGTGCCTTCACAAAATATAGCTGCCTTTCTAATAGCATTGGTCACCTACCACTGCATCCCCAATGCTTCGCTATTAACTCTATCCATTGCCTTAAAAATAGATGGGGTTTCCTTTGGAAAACCCAATGAATAGCCGCAGAAGAATTCTAGGGAATGCTCCTGGATGGCCCCTGCTTGAATTATCTCATCATAAGATTCTGGCCGTGTACTGGGTGTTGCATTCTTTAGTAAGAGCAGAAATGGGAGGAAACAAGAGTAACGAGCATGTTAGTGACTACCTCTGCAGACCCCATGCTTTGTCTTTATTTTATACACTTTTCAGAAATACTTCCTTGTATGGGTGCTAAGCTCCTTGAGGACTGGAACTGTCTGGTTTGGGGTTTTGTATACCTAACACAGTGCCTGGCATAATAGAGGGTGTTTAATAAATGCTTATTGACTGATTATTAATTAAAGTTCCCTATGTAAGGGCTACATTGTACTATGTACGGTCTCACTACTGCTGTTGGCCAAATATCAAATTCTAAGATCTTTGTGCTTGACAGGTTGCAATGGTCCTTCTGTTTAATTGATTTATTTCTGCATGCTGCTCCAGGTCACACATCAGTCTTTTCAGCCACGAGATTCACACAATTCCTGTCAGTAAGCTATTTTCCCATACAAAAGAGAACATACCCAAAGGACCTACTAACTTATAAATGATATCTCCTCCATCAAATGAGTTTTAAGCCTTTGACTGTGGCAGAGAGTGATAGCAGATTTGTTTGCAACCCATAAGCAGGGGAAGTTGAACTATCATTATGGTGTAGGGGAAAGGGGTGATGAATTTGGAGTGAGATTCAAATCATGGTCTCTCTACTTTCTACCTTTGGGATCATGGGGAAGTCATTTCCCTTTTTTTGTGAGGGGGAGTGTCTCACTTTCTTCATCTATGTCTTTGCTGGTACTTCTTTTGCTGGCTAGGATTCCTTTTTTAAAACAAATTTTCCTATGGGCTTTTAGCTAAGTTTTTTGTAGTTTTGAGGTGGAAGAAGTCACGTTTTTCCATTTCTCATTGGACTTCGTGATCATCATTCAGTCAGGTGCTATTATTAGGCTTTGCCAGAACAGGTGTGTGGGAACTGGGTGGTCTGCCTCCGTTCACACTTTCATTTGGCTGGAAGGTAAGCTAAAGAATTTAATGAGAATGTGTGAAGGCTTTTGTCTGTCTCATGGGTAATCATAAAGTACTGCACCGTTTCCTGCTCCTGAAGACTATACAGTCATGAATTTCTGACCGCGTGTAGCATTATATCTGGTAGTGGAGAACTTGGTTTTCATTCTTGGATGTGGGCTGACACCAGTGAATATGGCCAATGTCAAAGTCACTGGCTTCTTCCCAGGCTTCTGTCATTCAAAACATACTCATGTTAACCTCCACCTCATTTAAGGGAGGCATGTTTAATTATTGAACGGCTGCCAACAAGAACATGGGCTGAAAAATGTATAATTAGCCAGCATCCTTGAGACAGCACTGACCATGAAAAAATCTTGTTATCAAATTACCTGGAACTGGTTATGTACAACTTGGACAAACCACTGCTGTTAACATCAGAGAAAAGGAAATGGATTGATCCTTTGCAATCAGAAATGTGTGTCTCACTGATTATTTGACAGCCATCTGGCATATCTTCAGGTTGGAATGAGTACAGAACATCTGGAAGTGCCATAGGTTGGACTGCAAAGGGAAGTATTATCAAGGACATAGCTAATGTCCTCCCTCTAGGGAACCACAATGGGAAAAGAGCTGGCTAGCTTGGTGGCTTGTGTGAGGCCAACGGTGCACAGCCTCTTGTCAGGACAAGCTGAAGAGGAGAAAGTTCTGCTGTGTGAGAGGAATCCATTCTCCTCTGCCTGCATTGGGACACCAAATTCTCTTTCCATTGCCTAGTGAATGATTTATCATTGGATAAGAAAGGTGGAAATAATAGGCATTGTAACTATGCGACAATGTAGCTATAACAATATAACTCTATAGCATTATACATACATAACACACAATATACATATACATATATGTACATACATATATATACCTATATGTCTATATTGTAGAGATATGTATGTATGTGTATATGTATACATATAAATGCTGTACTTCATTTTTCTCAATGAAACAGACCTTAGAAAGAGGTTGTCATTCTAAATGAAACTATATCAGGGCAATACTTGCTTGGAAAAACAGAGTATACTACTTTTTCACTTAAAATCGAATATAACTTTGAAGGGATGTCTATATTTTGTACAGGAATAAAATAGTACTTTAAAAAATAGTGTTATTAACTGTTTCTCCACAATTAACTTTGGTTATATTAACTGATAGGTGGCTATTTTGATCCAAAGAATTTGGAACAAAAAGATATTATATGTATATGTGTGTGTATATATGTATGTATGTGCATATATATATATATATATATATATATATATATATTTCTAACCACCCCTGCAATAATAATAATAATAGCTAGCATTTACATAGCACTTTGTAAATATTATTTCATTTTATCCTCATAACAACCCTGGAGGTAGGTGCTACTATTATTCCTATTTTTACAGATAAGGAAACTGAGGCAAATGGAGGTGGAGTGACTTGCCCAAAGTCACATAGCTACTAAGTGTCTGGAGCAGAATTGAAACTCAGGTCTTTCTGACTCCAGATGTAGCATTCTACCCATCATGACACCTAGCCGCCTAAGTAAGTAAGATATATTCAAACCACATAAATGAAATGGGGCCGCCTAGTAGGTCACCACCATTAGTGCTGATGAGATTTCTGTGTAGACACTGATTGGTGTGTAGTAATAAAGCATTTTACAGATCAAAAATGCTCCATAGATTATTGAAGTCCTCTGAGCAGTTGTAAGTTATCTTATGCGTATTTAAAGCACTTTGAGGGGCTTTTCTCCTGGACTTGCATGATTGCGTTACCTGAGGATTTTCTACAGATTTTTTGACTATACCAAGTTCCTCTAAAATGAAGCTTGGCTGAAAGCACTATATAGACAGGTATTTTTCCAACCATGACAATATGCATTAATGGTACTTGGGTATGATTACTCATCAGTATGCTCAAAGGGGAGGGGCAGACGAGAACAAGGCCAGTTAAGCAAGTAGAGTGGCCTCTCTGGACAAACAGGAATGGTTTGTGGCCTGGAAATAGAATTTGCTCTTGCAGTACACTGAAAGGGATGTAGGAGGGCTCTCTTAAATGTTAAAGAACAGTCTGTGAAAAAAGCACCATCACCCACCCCTCCCTCCCAAATGTGTATGTACCCACCTGCACATGGAGTTAAGGCATAATGTTGTGGAGGGAAGGAAGGAAGGAAGGAAGGAAGGAAGGAAGGAAGGAAGGAAGGAAGGAAGGACTAAAGGAAGGAAGAAAGGAAGGGAAAGAGAGAGGGAGGAAGGAAGGGAGGAAAGAAAGAAGGGAAAGAGAGAGGGAGGAAAAAGGAAGGAAAGAAGGAAGGGAAAGACAGAAGGAAGGAAGAAGGAAGGAAGGAAGGAAGGAAGGAAGGAAGGAAGGAAGGAAGGAAAGAAGAAAAGAGGGAGAAAGGAAGGAAGGACTAAAGGAAGGAAGAAAGGAATAAAGGAAAGAAGAAAGGAAGGGAAAGAGAGAGGGAGGAAGGAAGGGAGGAAAGAAGGAAGGGAAAGAGAGAGGGAGGAAAAAGGAAGGAAAGAAGGAAGGGAAAGACAGAAGAAGGAAGGAAGGAAGGAAGGAAGGAAGGAAGGAAGGAAGGAAGGAAGGAAGGAAGGAAGGAAGGAAGGCATAAACACATTACCTAATGAACACATTGGCAGGGACTTTCATTTTCATTTGCCTTGTATTATTATCGTTGAATCCAGAGCAGAGCCCCAAGACAGTTGTGTCCATTACCAGGAAGATCTGATTAAAACAGGAGGTCAGGAATATGGAGTGCTGTCTTGACTGCTGAGTCCTCTCAATGGACTCACCATGAAGGGACCAGTTTCATAAAAGTATCCAAAGATCACTGAATGGAGGGATATGGGACACCAAAAACCAATGTAGCCTACTTCATAATAACACAATAATAAATATACTACTTTAGGGCTTACAAAGCACTGACACACCCATACACACAAGGACGCATGCACACACATGCACATATACACACACCCTGTGAGGTAGGTAGTGCAAGAATTATTACTATCCTTTTAAAGTTGAAGGAACCAAAGTTGATGGAGGTTGAGTAATATACCCGATGTCCAGCAGCTAGTTAAATGTCAGTCAGGATTTTTACCTATTTCTTCTGACACTAAGACAGTAATGTCTGAACTTGTCGCTCCCCTGCTCAAGAAGCTTCCATGGCTCCCTCTTGTCTCATAAATCCATGCAACCCCCTTGGCTTGACATCAAGTCTTTCACAATTTAGCTCCAACCTATCCTGATGGACCAATTTCACATTACCTGCCCTCATACACTCAACATTCCAGTCAAACTGACCTACTTACTGCTCCCCACACCTGACATTCCATCTCCTGACTCTATGCTTCAGCATTCATTGTCCCCTTGCCTAGAATATCCCACCCATCCCCCCACCCCCTACACAATCAGTCTCTTAGAATCTTAACTGCCATTAAGGCTCAGCTCCAAAGCCGCCTCTTACAAGATATCTTTCCTGGCCCAGGTGTGGGTACTCTTTCTTCTCTGCCACACTCCCCCTCCACAATATTAAATTTACTTTGTGTATACTTTGTACTTACTTATCTATTTGCATGTTATTTCCTCCCTGTAAAACATCAGCCCTTTAAGGAATGCTCGCTTTTTCTCTTTCTCTCCCTAGTGCCTGACATAGTGTCTGACACATAGTAGGTGCTCAATAAATGTTTATTGAATAGACTAATATAGAATTGTGTACTACTCTTTCATTAGTATAAAATGAAATTTTTTTTTGCAAAGAACTTGGCTAACATTAAAGCACTATATAAATTTTAGCTATTGTATTATTATTATTATTATTATTATTATTATTAATATTCCCCTGTCCATCTCTATACCATCTTTCTCATATTTGTATTATTTGAAAAAATCGAGCTCTGAACACTAACCAAATGCTGGGAAGAGGGGCATTGCAGGGGGCTACAAACACCACGTTGGTGAAAAATGGGGATACGGTCTCAGCCTACTTTATTGTGTTTCACTACATAGACTTAAGTGAAGTGAAGGTTAGTCCACTGAGAAACCTAGAGCGGAGACCTTAAAGTTCATTCCTTTATTTTCACAGATGAGGAAACGGAGGCCTGGACCAAGATTACATAATAAATGAGGAAGGTCTTCCTGATTCCAGGTCCAACCTTCAATCTACTAAACTACGATGTCTGAGAATGACCTTTTATCTCTTCGTCATCACAGACAGTTTGGAGTTGGGAGTTTTTCTCATTTTAATGTTTGTAAATCACAGTTTAACCTTTGAAATTTGTTGTCAGAACACAGCATTTACCAGCCCAATAAACATGGGTTCTTGCTAACAAACTTTCCACATAAAAAGTAATTACAGTCTCAAAACAGCAGGCCCTGGCTCCTTTCCATCCCTTTTTCTCAAGCAATCTCTTTTAGCACCCGAAAAAGGAGGGGCAAAGATGGTTCCAAAAGGGCAGGCTCTGGTGTACCTTTGAACCTGGGAGGGCACAAGGAATCATTCTGAACCAAGAAATGAGCTAAAATAAGATGTTTGTGTGGGAGAGAGGAGGCCCTCCCCCCAGCTTTCATCTTCAAAGTTTTAAAATGTTTATTGCCAGGTGTGGTGGCACGTACTTGTAATCCCCAGTTGTCTGAAAGGCTAACACTGTCATCTCTTGAGCTTGGGCCCTTTGAGCGGCAAGGCACAATGCCAATCTGATGTCTGAACTAAGTTCAGAGATCAGATGGGGAGCCTCTGGGAGCCGATGGAGGAGGGGTGGGTACCAGGGGCCACTGGGAGCCACTGGATTCCCTAAGGAGAGACCATCTGGCTCAGATCCAAAACTGAACAGATCAAAGCTCACATGCCTATCACAGTGTGCCCCTGAACTTCCCATCTGGGAAAGTTAGAGAGCCTCAATTTAAAAAATTTTTTTATTTAATTAATTTTTAATAGTATTTTATTTGTTTCCCAGTCACATGTAAGGAAATTTTTTATCATTCATTTTTACAAGATTCTGAGTTCCAGATTTTTCTCCCTCTCTTCCTTCCCTCTTCTGAAAATGGTATGCAGTTTTATATAATTTATACATGTGCTATCATGTAAAAATCTTTCCATATTAATCACAGTTGCGAAAGAAGAAACAGGTCAACAGGAGAAAAAAAATTGCGAGCCTGAATCTTTAAAAGAAACATCAATATATATTTGTCATTAATCTTTTCCCAATATATTCTTCTCTCCCTTTCCCAAAGAGCCATCACTTGTAAGCCCTAGAAAAAAATTTAAATAATTAATATATTATTTTTAAAATCATCTTTTCCCAATATATCCCCCTCTTCTCCCCTGCCCAGAGAGTTATTACTTGTAACCCTTAGGAAGGAAATTATAAAGAAAAAAAGCGGTTTAACAAACCTAGCCCATAACTGGGTCTGACAATGTGTATGATATTCCACAGTCAGAGTCTTCCACTTCTCCAGTGAAGAGAGGGAAGTACATTTTTTTTCATCTATCTTTTGGAGATAAACATTGTCATTTTTATTAAACAGCTTTTCATTATTCTTGTTTTGTTTATTCTTTTCATTTAAATTGCTGTAGTCATTCTGTATACTGTCTTCTCATTTCATTCTGCATCTGTTGATTCATGTGAGTTTTCTCATGCCTCTCCTCCCATCTTTTCCTTGCTACCAATAACAAATATAGCCAGTAAGACCATATTCCACAACTCTTCTCTTGTCCCTAAAGTGAAAAAGGCTGTCTCTCTTGGACCAAGCCAATCAACCAAATCTAGGACAAAGGGGAACCAATAGGATTGATTTTTTTTCTACTTCTGAACTACCTATATTGAAGACTACTTATTTATATATGAGCAACAAAAATTAAGAACTTAATCATAGGATCCTAGATTGATAATGAAAAACAACTTTGGGGGCCATCTAATCTAGCTCCTTTAATTTGTAGATGAAAAAACCAACTTGCCCAGGATCGTATAGTGACCCACATCTTCTGATTCCAAAATCATGCCCTTTTCCACTGTCCCATGATGCTTCTAGGCTGTCAATCATCACTAAAGTAGATTATGAGAATGGTTTAGACAAATACACACACAATATATACACAGTCACAAGAGCAGTAAAGAATCAAAGAATCTTCAAGATGGCCCTAGACCTGAGCATTAAAGAGAGCTGGTGTTCCAAGATGGAAGAAGGGAGAGAGTATGCTTGAACACTCACAGCATCAACTCTAGACCGCAATATAATCAGTTGACAGTAGAGTTCTAGGGTACTAAAAAATGCATTACCAAAGTTGGATTAGGTGGTATTATAATTTATTGGGCACAATTTGTTATAATAATGATCATGTATGACCTGGAGTCTAAAGCTAATTTGGTGGTCTCAGTGTCTCCCACTCCAGTTATCCTTTGGCCATCAAATCCCATAAACATTATGTCAGGGTTTCTGCTGATCTTTCCCACTAACTCTTCCTTATCATTCCAACAACTTGGCTGGCCACACATTTGTAATGTTAGGAACCTAGACCCCAAGATCTGACTTAGCAGGGAGATGGAGAGCTTTAGTTCATCCTGGGGAAAGCAATGGTAGTCTTGTAATTTTTTAGCCTGGCTATGTAAGGTAGTTTCAGAATGGAGCTATGAACCTGTGTGAATGTGCTTCCACCTGGAAAAGACATTAAGTCTGGGTCCTACCTGAAATATGCCCCTGCAGGTTAAAGGAGTGTTCCTCTCCAACAAGGTCCCCACATAAGATGGAGAACTCTAGGTGTTTTAATAATGTTGGTCCTAGGAATGATGATAAAATGGTCCCAATGGTTCTTTTCAGTCATTTAGAGCAATGGCAGTTGTTCAGTTGTTTTTCAGTCATATCTGACTCTTTGTGACCCCGTTTGGGGTTTGTTTTCTTGGCAAAGATACTGGAGCAGTTTACCATTTCCTTCTCCAGCTCATTTTACAGATGAGGAAACTGAGGCAAACAGGGTTAAGTGACTTGCCCAGGGTCACACAGCTAGGAAGTGTCTGAGGCTGGATTTGAACTCATGAAGAGGAGTCTTCCTGACTCCAGGCGCTACCTAGCTACCCCAGTGGCATCAAATTCGAATAGAAATGAGGGCAGCACATATTGACCTGGAAAACTACATACTAACATCGTTTGTGTTCTGTTGTATTTTTCTTTATTTCCATTTTAATCTAATTCTGGCAGCACTCCTGTGATCCCTCTGACCTAATGGATGACTGTGACTGACACACTTTCTCTCTCCTATGGAGACCCAAGGGCCTCCTTCCTCTTCCCACCTCGCCTCAGCTCTGGCTGGAGACTAAAAATGTTCTCTGTCATTTTAAGGGCAAAATTTCTCCCAAGTCTTATGCCAAGCCACTATTCATTAAATCGAATCAGTCAGGGTTTTAGTGACCATCAATTTTTCTTTGTGTTTTTTATATATAGAAGTAATAACATCCCTATTGAAAAGGTGACTTGTCAAGGCAATCAGATTGTAAGTACTGGCTACTTTCGGCTGGCATCCTGGGACGGATTTATTCCTCCCTCCCTCTCTTCTTCCCCTCACTGGGCAGAAAGGAGACCAGGAATCAATCATCCTGTGGTTCAGCTGCCAATTAGGTATTCTGAGCTACACCTGTTTAGTGGGCAGAGGGAAAAGTAAAGACCCAGGTGGCCAGCTCCCAGCAGTATAATCTTACCAACATGCCTGTCAATTCCCGGCAATCTCTGGCCCATTCCCTTACCGCCCAGCCTCCAATGTCACAAAGGTCACCTGCCAAATAATTCCCTGTATTTCAGTGGGATACTGAAGCTGCCCAGAGCAGAGTGCACCATTCTGTTTCTGCCCCCTACACTTCTCATCTGGGGAAGTTAGAGAGCCTTAATCTTTCTTTAAAAATAGTGACATATTTTGTTGTTAAAACCATCTTTTCCCATTATATTCCTCTTCCCTTCCCAGAGAACCATCACTTGTAACCCCAGAAATTTTTAAAAATCATTAATATATATTATTTTAAATATCACCTTTTTGCCAATATATCCCTCTCCTCTCCCCTACCCAGAGAGCTCAATCTTCAATAAGATGGAGGAAATTTTTCTCCTCCCACTCTAGTCCATTTTCCACTTAACTGTTAAATTGATCATGTCACAAACACCCCATTCAGTAAACTCCAATGGCTTCTATTACCTCCAGCATAAAAAATAAAATCCTTTGTTTTTCAACGTCCTTCATAATGTGCTCCCTTCCCACCTTTCCAGTCTTCCTACGCCTTCCTTTCCTCCAAGTACTCTATGATCCGGTGACACTGGCTTCCTTGTTCCTCAAACGAGATCCCCCCCCATCTTCTAAGTCTGTGCTTTTGTTTTGTTTTGTTTTTTGGCTAGGAAATGGGGTTAAGTGACTTGCCCAGGGTCACACAGCTAGTAAATGTTAGGTGTCTGAGGCCGGATTTGAACTCAGGTCCTCCTGACTCCAGGTCAGTGTTCTATCCACTGTGCCACCTAGCTGCCCCTGTGCATTTTCATTCGATGGCCCCCATACTGGAGAGCGGTTTCCTTTTAGCCTCAGGTAGAGTCTCACCTTTGGCAAGAAGCCTCCACCCCATGGTCCTTAATCTTAGTGCCTTCTTTCTCTCTGCGGATTATTTCTAGTTTTCCCCATATTTATCTTGTTTGCACATAGTTATTTGTGTGTCGCCTCTCCCATTCTACTGGGAGTCGAGAGCAAAGACTTTTTTTTATCCCCGGTGCTTAGCACATTGCTTGGCACATCTGTTGTTGTTATTCAGTCAT
Source organism: Phascolarctos cinereus (assembly GCF_003287225.1). Classification (NCBI taxonomy): domain Eukaryota; kingdom Metazoa; phylum Chordata; class Mammalia; order Diprotodontia; family Phascolarctidae; genus Phascolarctos; species Phascolarctos cinereus. The sequence continues at coordinate 18,852,206 of NW_027556402.1, forward strand.
TCAGTTGAATCCGATTCTTCAAGGACCCCAGCGCTGTCCACAGGCTTTTCTTGGCAAAGATACTGCAGTGGTTTGCCATTTCCTTCTCCAATGGATTAAGGCTAATAGAGGTTGAGTGGCTTGCCCAGGGTCATACAGTTAATAAGTGTCTGAGGCTGGATTTGAACTCAGGTCTTCCTAACTCCAGGCCCATAGCTCTATCCATTGAGCCATCTAGCTGCCTCACCTGGCACATAGTAGGGCCTTAATAAATGTTTGTTGTTTGCTTCCTTGGTGACTTCCTTCTTGCTGTGGCTTCTTTCTTCTCCTTCCCCCTCAAAATCAAAGTCAGGGCCAATTCTGAAATCTGGTTGAGTTGCCTGTCCACTCTTCGGAGTCTCTGCCATGCTGCCACTGCTACGGGGGCCCTTGCCAGTAACTGCTCCCTCTGTCACCTACCCCACTATCCACTCAGCCAGAGTCAGGGTCAGCCCCCTTGTGCAAGAGCCTGGATGATGTTCCAGGATCCTGTGCCAGGGCAGGACAACTGCCGCTTCTGGGGTTGGACTCTGCCTTGCTCTGCCTGGCTGGCACCAGAAGCCAGAGAGAGCATGTAGCCCCAGGCTGGTCCACCAGATCGGTGAGATCAGGAGCTGCCACGTGGGAGAGCTCAGGCAACTCCCTGGGATTTTAGCTTATCAGGCCAGGACTTGAAATCCCTTCCTGTCAGGGGTCATCCTCTCTGATTCAGGAAACCCCTCTTGCTGCCAGCTGGCCCCACCCCGGAGAGACCCAGGAGTTCCTAACATCTTGATTGCCCAGTGTCAAGTATGTCAAGCTCAGAGACAAGAAAAGAGTTAGAGAAAGAGACAGAATTTATTAAATGCTTCCTATGTGCTAGGCACTGTGGAAAGTGGTGAAAAGAGAAACAAAAAGACAGAAGGGAGGGAAGGAGAGAGAGGAGGAGGAGGAGAGAGCATCAGACAAAGAGACAGAGAGAGGAAGAGAGAGAAGGAAGAAGAGAAACAGAAAAGGGGAAGTAGAAAAAGAGAGGGAGCAAGAGGGAGAGGGAGGACAGGAGGGAAGGGAGGGAAGAGGAGAGAGACAAGAGATACACAAAGAGAGACACAGAGAAAGAGAGAGATCAATCCATCATATTTTTTAAGTGCCTACTATGTGCCAGGCACTGTTCTAAGCCCTGGGGATACAAAAAAAAGGCAAAAGACAGCCCCTGCCTTCAAGGAGCTTACAATCTAAGACAGACAGAAAGACAGAGGCAAACACATATAGAGCTAGGAAAAAGGGAAAGAGACACAGAGACAGAGAGAATTATGGTGCACAGTTTATAATTCAGAAGTGAAAGGGAAGCCGTCTCTCTTTTGAAACTTTTTAAACTTGTGCTACACATCCTTGTCCTCAGCAAACTAATTGGACTGCATTTGCCGCATTTGTCCCTATCTCTGATTCCAGAAAAGTGTCTGGGCTCTTGGGGAGAATCAGGCAATTTTGTCTCAACATCAGCGTGGCATCCTGCCCAATGGCCTTCTGAGTGACACATAAAGAATCCCTAGCTATTCCTTCAGCATGTTTTTTTTTCAGATTATCCCAAGATTGTGGTCTAGAGCATTGATATGGTGGTTCTCAACCTAAGCCTGCCAGCCACTGGGCCCAGAGACCACCACCACCTGCAATACAAGAAATCATACAAATTTGACCAGCAGTAGTTTGCTGCGGTTTTTTGGGGGGTATGGTTGTTATTAATGACACAAAATGGCCAGACTTTACTCTCTAATCTCCTAGGGATGGGGTCACCTCACAGTAAGCAACCCCCATTCTAGAGGTATCTGAGCCATCTCTAGAAACCCAGAAGCCAGTTCTCGTTCTCTCTCTCTCTCTCTCTCTCTCTCTCTCTCTCTCTCTCTCTCTCTCTCTCTCTCCCCATTTCTGTCTCTCTCAGTCTGTCTCTGTCTCTAGAGATTCATGTGTGTGTGTGTGTGTGTGTGTGTGTGTGTGTGTGTGTATAAATAGATAGAATATATGGTATATCTGTGTACACATATATCAGGGCTAGTTGGTAAGTGGGTAGAGTGCTGGGCCTGGCATCAGGAAGACCTGAGTTCACATCTGGCCTCAGACACTTACTAGCTGCTTGACCCTAAGCAAGTCACTTAATCTCTGCCTCAGTTTCCTCATCTATAAAATAGGGAATGATAGTAGCACCTACCTCACAGGGCCATTGGGAGGATCAAATGAGATTATAATTGTAGACAGCTTAGCAGAGTGCCTGGCACATAGCAGGTACTCTATACATATTAGCTACTATTATCATAATTCTTTGTATGCGTATGTCTACCCACCTCTAACTAAAGGGTTTTGTTTGCTAGAACATACAAAATACATATGAAGAACCTGAAAACTACTTAATATTTCTTGGGCATTGTGTATTGTCTCATGAATAACAGAACACAGCATTACCTGTTCAAATAGCCTCCTTTTCCCCTGGAATCAATTCCCCAAAATCCCTGTGGTAGAAGAGATAATTTCTTAGATCATGTTCACTGATATAGATAGGAGAAATTTTCCGAGAAGAGTATGGTTTCTATGTCAAAACACTATTGGTTAAAAAAAAGAAGAAAAATTTTAGAAAGATTTGATCCTATAAACAAAGGCTTGTTTTTAGGGTTTTGTTTTTTGTTTTTTTAATGAGAACTGAGTTCATGCTGTGATGAAGAGTCAGGAAACAGATGACCAGTCTCATTATATTTTTAACATCTCAGAGAAAGATATTGTTTTGACAAAACTGTGCTGAGGCAGCTTGGAGTCAGCATTTGGTGCTCAGAAGGAGAGGGACCAAAAGTTTGATATTTAACAATTGACACTAATTCCATCAATCAGGAAGTCTGAGGTCAGCCAGGAGGTAGGGAAGTTCACCATGCCACCTAGTTGGCTCTGTGCTTAGAGTGAGTAGCATGTCTCCCATGATTTTATATATCAACATTTCTGCCTACATGCCAAGAGGAAGGCAAACCAAGCCCACCCTCTCCGCTAACTGAGAACATGCCGTAAGAAAAAGTGGAGGATCTGATAGTGGAGAGAAATATGCTGGGGAAGCAAGGGGAAAGGGGCCATCGAGTTTGAAGATGTCAGGTCCAACCGCGATCCATCAGGGAATGGCCTCCATGTCTGGCAGTGGAGGAAGAGATAGCTGAATTGCAAGCAGACTGGAATGATTTTCAATGACGCATGCACTTTGTGTTATAAATGTTGGACCACTCACTAGGTAAAGTGTAGCTAAATTCTCCATTGGAATTTTTCACTTGGCATCTGGGCCTGAAAAGTAGAGGCCCAGCTCCAGAACCAACCCTCTCAGAAACAAAGAGCCCTCTTTGTGTGGCATTTCTCAATGAAGATTAGTGGAACCAGGAACCATCATCCAAGGGGAAAGGCTTCTATAAACCCAAGGAAAACACAGAACTTTACCCCCAACCTGCCATTCCAGTGTTAGGTCATATCACTCATCTTCACACATATTGTGGTTATGTGCCATACAATTTATCTCCTACATACCCTGGGAGCAAATGCTCATGGGTGGTAGAAATTGAGCCTTAAATATCTTTGTCTCACCCTTAGGCCTTTACGTACAGTTTCAATAAATGAATGATCATTATGTAACATTTAGTTTGTTTCTTGAGCTGAGCTAAGCAAAGTCTTTCCCTTATTAATGGTAGATGCCCAAATTTGACAGACAATATTTTTGATCAGCTTGTATATATAATATATATTATATATATATGTATATATATATATATATATATATATATATGTATATTTAGATCATTTATAACCAGAGATTTTAATACTAATCATTTGTGAACAGTGATTGACTTCTATCCACCAATCAAAATGCCCAACCTTTGCAATTTCATGGAGGGCAATTGGTAGATCTGAGTTTGCTGAAGAATCTATAATTCTCCTTACTGATTCTCATCTCATGTGTGGCACTGTTTGCTAGATTGAAAAGAAATTAATTAACACTGCCTTTCCTGCATTGGGATTTAGGCTGGTCTTGAAATGGAAAAAATAATAAACCCCAAATGTCCAGTAGCAAACTGAACTGATAAGCCTTGTGATTAAAATTCATATTTTTAAACTTAAATTCTCATTCCTTTTTCAAGATTTTATTAAAAATAATTTTGTTATCTTCATATTAAATTCAAACTCTTTTTTAATTTGAGGACTACAGGAAAATATGGGTAATTAGCAAATTCGGAAACTCTTATTTACAAATCAAAACAGAGTGAATAATTTAGGCTTGGGCCCTGGTGTATGATCTCCATTCACAATGGCTATGCCTCATGACTTTGAATGAAAACCTAATTCTCTGGGATCTAACATGGTGAATGCAGGTTTCTGATAAATCTTTGGATATGTCATACTATCCATAGATTGCTCATATAAAAATATTCTGAATACATTTATCTTTAAGGGACTTGGGCACTGAGTCTCAGTTTCCTAATCTGCTAAATCCAGGAGTTACATAATATTTAACATCCTTTTTAGCCCTGATATTCTAAGCTTAAGAGTCTAGCTTTCCATGACATTGCTGTCTCCTGGTTCTCCTACTATTTGTCTGAACTCTCTCAGTATTCTGTGTCAGATCTTCACTCAGACTGTGCACAATAGCCATGGGTGTCCCACAGGGCTCTCCTGAGTCCCCTATTTTTTCCCTCTCCTTCACTTGGTGATCTCTTCAGCTCCCATGGATTCAGTGACTGTCTTTATGCTGATGATCCCCAAATCTACTAATCCGGCCCTAATATCTCTTCTGACCACCAGACTTGCATCTCCAGCTCCCTGGTGGACGTCTCAAATTATATATCCTGTAGTCATCTTAAACTCATTATTTTCAAAACTGAACTCATTATCCTTCCCACCAAATGCTTCTCCTCTTTCTAACTTCTCTATTACTGTTGAGTACACCATCATCCTCCCAACCACTCAGGCTTGAAACCTAGCTGTCATCTTCACCTCCTCCCTCCCTCTGATCCCTCATATCCTATCTGTTGCCAAGAACTGTCTCTTATATATGCTGCTTTCTCTCCTCTGACACTGCCCTTAACACCACAAGCTTCAACTACAGCAACAGTCCTCTGGTGAATCCTTCCTAATCATGAGTCTCTCCCTCACTCCATCCATCGTCAATTCAGCTGTTAGTGATCTTCCTAAAGAGCAGGTCTTGCCATGGCAACCCCACAGCTCCCATTCAAAAATCTCCAATGGTTCCCTATCACCTCCAGGATCAAATATAAAATCCTCTGGCATGCGAAGCTCATCATAACCGGCCCCTTCACCTTCTAGTTTTATTACACTTCACACACCCACAAACACACACTGGGCTCCAATGATAATTAGCTTCCTTTCTCCAACAAGAAACTCCATCTCTTAATTGACTCTGCCTCCCTCCTTCTTAGGTTCCCTGGTTTCCTTCAATTCCCAGCTAAAATCCTACCTTCTACAGGAAATCTTTCCCAACTCCCTTAATTCTAGTGCCTTTTTTCTATTGATTATTTCCAGTTCATTCCGTATATGTTATTTTTGTACACAGTTGTTCTCATGTTATCTCCTCCATTAGATATGAGCTTCTTAAAAGGAAGGACTGTCTATGATAATTCTTGGTATCTTCAGCACTTAGCATGGTGCCTGACACATAGTTGGTGTTGTTCGGCCATTTTCAGTCATGTCCAACTCCTCATGATCCAATTTAGGGTTTTCTTGACAAAAATACTGGAGTGGTTTGCCATTTCCTTCTCCAGCTCATTTTACAAATGAGGAAACTGTGGCAAACAGGGTTAAATGACTCACCTAGGGTCACACAGCTAGTAAGTGTCTGAGGCCAGATTTGAACTCACAAAGATGAGTCTTCCTAATTCCAGGCCCAGAGCTCTATCCACTGTGTCACCTAGCTGCACCAGCTCCTAGGTTTGTTGACTGACTGATTAATAATTGAGCCTTTGTGTGATAATTCAGAAGGTGCTTGAGAATCCTGCTATGCCTGGGACTCTTTATTACCATTACTAACATCCACTATCATTTCATGGGCTATGTGTAGATTCAGAGAATGGAGAAGCCAGCTGTTAGTGTATGTAATGGTATCTTTTGGAAGCCATGAACATTAGCACGGGACCTTACATACTCCAGGCCAGAAAAAGAAGATGGATTTCATAGGAATCAAGATAGTGCCAAATATAAATTCAGACTTCAGGAATGAAGTTATGGCTTCAGTGAGCACTCTTTTAGGTCCCTACCTTTCATGTACCCATTATAATGACCTACGACAGGGGTTAGGAACCTGTGGCCTTAAGGCCACACGTGGCCCGCTAGGTCCTCAAGTGCGGCCAGTCAAAAAGCCACTGATCTATGAGAATTTACCTGGACGGTACTTCCCACCCCCACCCCATTCCCAGGCTTGAATTTGGGCAACCTGTCTATATATGGAAGAAAAATCTAAGGGAACGACCCAAAAATTCCTTCTCTGTGGTCAAGGTTTAAAGAAGTATTTTGTTAAGTTCAGGGTCTTTCCCCACTTTATGGGGAGGTTGTGACACCCTGGGTTAACTCTCTGTGCCCAGCAAAAACAGTTATTGCAACTGATTTCCTGAGTTCTGTAGATTTGCAGGTGTTCTTTCCAGAATAAAATATAATGTCATTCAGAGAAGGGAACCATGGTGGTTCTCACCAGGGGCACTGTTGAGATTTGAAGCAAAATAGGAGAATATTTCTTCCTTTTTTTTTTCCTTCTTTCCTGCAAATAGAAATTCAACAGACACTGAAGCATGGCAATTATTCTGTTATGTTATGCCAATATTAATCCTTTCTCTTCAGTAGTTTTGTGACATTAAATAATTGGCAGAGATTTTAAAAATTATTTTTATTTGTTTTGTTAAATATTTTCCAATTAAATGTTAAAAACTTTTAATAATTTTTAGAAATTTTGAGTTCCAAATTCTCTCCCTCTGTCCCCTCCCCCATCTCAAGAAGACAAGCAATTCAGCACTGATTATACATGTGAAATCATGCAAAACATATTTCATTATTCACCATGTTGCAAAGGAAAATGCAAACAAAATAAAACAACAAAAATAGAGAGTAGAAAAAAAGTGTGCTTCAATCTGCACTCAAAATTCATCAGTTCTCTCCCTAGAGGTGGATAGCATTTTTCATCATACATCCTTTGGAATTGTCTTAGGTCATTGTCTTGTTCAGAGTAGCTAAGTCATTCACAGTTGATTGTCCTTACGATATTTCATTACTGTGTCCACTGTCCTCCTGGTTCTGCTCACTTCACTTTGTATCAGTTCATATATGTCTTCCCAGGTTTTTCTAAAACCATCCTGCTCATCATTTCTTATAGCATGGCAGTATTCCATCATAATCATATACCACAATTTCTTCAGCCAGTCTCCAATTGATAGGCATCCTCTCAGTAACTAGCAGAGATATTTGTCATCATCAGGCATTACTCTTTCATCTTCTAGATATGCTAAATGTACTGAGAAATGCATGATATATTTATTTTCATTCTGATGGCTAAATGATATGCATGTAGCCGTGGAAACATAAAAGAGTATTTTGCCAACACAGAGAAAAGTATGATCATATCCCAATTGTAACAGGGAATTCTAAAAATACTGTCTCATTATAGGTTTTTAGCTCTTGTGGCCAAAATGACCCAATAAAAAAAATTAGAAATACTGAAATTGAAACACATGTGCAGATAAGTACATGTTTAGTACTGATTAAAATATAAACCAATGGAACAGATTAGACAAGGAAGAAGCAGAAACAATTGGGCCCAATAACTTAATTTTGGCCTGGTAAGCCTGAAAACAGGAAAGAACTACTTACTTAAAAACATCTACTTGAAGAAGTAGACAGAGCACCGGACCTCAAACCAGGAAGACCTGAGTTCAAATCTGGTCGCAGACACATACTGTGTTTGACTCTGAGCAGGTTCCTTAACAGAACTGTCAGTTTCCTCTTTATAAAATTGGAATAGCTACCTCTGAGAATTGATATAATGATCAAATGAGATAATATTTGGAAAGTCCTTTTTTGCAAAACTTAAAGTGCTATATAAAAGCTAGTTATTATTATTGTTATTAGACAAGCATTCCTGGGGGAACCTAAAAAGTTTGGCAGAAATTGGGCTTAATTCAACATCTCATAACATATACCACAATAAACTAAATAAAATAAAAAGTAAAATAAAGTAGATACATGGCCTGAATATTAAAGACCATTCTGTAAACATATTTAAAGAGAACTAGATCATGTACCTTTCATAGCTAAGGTTAGAGAGTGAATTCTTAACCAAACAAGGGATATCAAAGATAATTTTGATTATATGAAATGGAAAAGCTTTTGCATGAACAAAATTAATGCAGCTAGGATAAGAAGGAAAGCAGTCGATTGTATCAACCATGTATGAGCCTGACATCCAAGGTGTAATGTTAACTAAGGAGTATATAAGACCATTCCATTCCCTAAAAAATAAATCGTCAAAGGGTATGAAGGAGCAGTTTTCAATACGGAAATATTAGGTGCTATAAATACAAGAAATATTAATAAAATGTTTTAAAGAGAAAATGCATGCAGGAATGTTGTTCATTCTTCATTTTTGAAGAGGACCAATGACATAATAGGTGATATCTGGACTTGCTCATGAATTGGATTTAAGTGAGGCACAGTTACACAAAGCTGTTAGCCTCACTCTCTCTTCCAGAGCCATCAAAGGAATGTATGCTAAGACAAAAGATTTCAATAAAATGATTTTTAAAAGAAGAAAATGCAGAAGGAAATGTATGTTAGCTAATTCCAGCTAGACCGGATGCCTCGATATCTTTTGGGAAAATCTCTTATTGCATTTTATTCCCATCTTCATTATGCTTTTAGGTCTGCGTTCTTGACCTACAGTATATGTGGGCATGAAGTATTTGGACCCTGTCCTACTGACCTGGGCCACAGGATCTAGGAGAGTTCAAACTGTGGGAGTTTGAACTGAGAGAGTCTCTTAATGGAGAGACGTGTGTTTAGAATTCCCAGCTACATTTGGGTTGGAATCAAACTGGCTGAGCACCAGAGCTTGCTTCCCCTTTATTGGCAAAACGCCACCAGTTCTTTTCTGTATCCTTGCCCAGATGTATATGTATTTAGCCATCAAAATCAGACAAATAAATCATGCATCTCTCATTTTAGTCAGTGCAAAGCTTTGCTGATTCAAAGAAAGCATTGGTCGATAATCTGAAAATACAACTTTCTTCAGCTGAGAAAAGATGAGCCGGCGGAGGAGTTGATGTCCAAAGGCTTGATTTGGGAGCATAAACATAGGGAGAGAGCCCCACATGGCATACTTCCTGACATGTGTGTGTTACATCGGCCTAGGGCCACCAAGGATGCTACGAGAACCCTATATGCTTGTATAATGTTGAAAGCAGCAGTTCACCTTATATGGCAGGTAGAGTGGAAGCTTGACTCTTGTAATAAATGACTTTGCCTTTGTTCAGTGAAGGTCAAGAATTGCATGCCTTAGAAATATTTATATATGGTAGACTTTACATCCTAGCTATTTAAAGGCTTCTCATTAGTACTGAATGGCTAAAAACAATGGAAAACATCTAGATATCTTGGAATGGTAAGAGGAAAATAGCTTTTGCTAGAATTTAGAGGGGTCAATCATAGACATCTTTAAAAGCTCACATCCACATGTGCCCAATACAGAATGTCCCAAAAGTCTTAGTTCAGTTTTAACCTTATTAAAGCTGAAAACTTTGGGACACTATGTATAATTAAATGAGAAATTAAATTTAAAGACCAAATGTGGTGGCTTTTTATGTATGAATGAATGAAAAGGAATATTTCAAGTACTTCCTATGTGGTTGAGTGGTGGGCATACAAATACAGGACTATGAAAGACCCTTCCCTCAAAGAACTTACGTTCTAATAGGGAAAGGCAATACATGTAGAGGAGTGGGGGCCTGGGAAGGGAAGTTTGGTCTGTAGAGCCCCTGGGATGGATACTAAATGAAGTCAGAGGGCAATTGGTTGGCATGCCTTTTCCAGGAATGGTAATGCTGATTTGGTTTCTCTTGTCAGAATGAAAGATGGAGCAAGAGGGGTAGAGGGTGGTGTCTGAGTGTAACAGCATAGCAGGAAGATGGCCAGAGTGCAGCATGGTGGGTCTGGGACCGACTGGAGATGTTTAACTCTGACTCTGGAGTCAGTGCAACTGGATTCAGATCTCACCTCCGGACACTCTCTGTGTGAAATTGAGCATATTGTCCAGTCTCCCTGGACCTTGCTTCCCTCATTATAAACTGAGGTCAGGGACAATCTCTCTGCTTCCTTGTAGCTCCTCCTTCTCTATGATTCTAGGATTCTAGGATCTAGGTAGGCAAGCATGGACCAGGAAGGGTGAAGGGCGTGGTAGCAAGGTGCTAGGAGTGCAGTGCAGTGCATCTAGGCTGGTGAGATCTGGTGAACTCTTCCCAATCAGGAGAAAATGACCACAGGATGGAAGTGGGAAGATTCAGTTGAGAGGAGAAGGTGGAGTGTAGCAATAAAGAAGGAATACTTTCTGAACCACCCTGTTCCCTAAACCCAAACCTATTTCTTCTGCAGTGTCCACTCTCTTCTGACCTTGAAAGGAAAATAAATAGCATACGTGGCCCCAGAGCACTCAGGCTGACACATTTACAAGGTATACGTACGTGACATTAAGGAAGTGATCAGTAGTTCTCTAAGTTTTATGATTTTAAGTGTCATATAGTCCCAGACTTACATGCTATTAGTATTATGTCCCTAGAGTCTAAAATTAAACGTTATGAAAAATCACATGCATCAATGAATCAGTTGTTGTATTAATATGTAGAAAAAATAAGATAGTGAAGGCACGTGAGTTGTGGTGGATAGAGAGCCAGCCTCAGAATCAGTCTAATTAATACCCAAATTACAGCATGACTAAGAAACTGAATAAAATCATAGCTATCTTCTAGATTTGGCATTCTGAGGCATAATCACATCAGTCCCCTCATTTTATGGGTGAGGAAAATCCCAGGAGCAGTTGTTTTCAGTCATGTCCAACTCTTCATGACTCCATTTGGGGTTTTCTTGACAAAGATACCCTAGTAGTTTGCCATTTCCTTCTTCAGCTCATTTTACAGATGAAGAAACTGAGGCAAACAGGGCTAAGTGACTTGCCCAGGTTCATACAGCTAGTAAGTGTCTGAGGACATATTTTCTGAATCCTTGTTTGTAGCCAGAGGGCATAGTTAAATGAATAACTGACAAATATCTCATCTCACCAATTTTGACAAACCGTAAGAAAAATATTAAACACTAGTTGTTCTAAATACCCAGCATCAGGAGCTGTTTGCTTATGCACCAAGGACAGAGACAACACCCCCTCCCCCAGTTTAGCCAAGGTGTGGCTGAGAGGGCTATGCCAAATCCCCACCCCTTCGCCTGCTGTTTGATTTGCTACCTTATCAATTTTCTGACATCAGGTTCAAACACGATTTAAAATTACAAACATTTTTACAGGGTGTCCCAAAAGTCTTAATGCAATTTTAAGTTATTAAGACAAAATTGCACTAAGACTTTTGGTACACCCTATATTCCCTACTAAATTAATAGAAATTCATCATCTGTCTCACTAATTAATGATTTGCTTTGAATTCCCATACCAATTTATTAGCCAAACTAGAATAATACCTTTTCCCATAAGTTTTCACTCATCTTGGGCCAACTAGATGGCATGGTGAATAGAGCACTAAATTTATAGTTAGGAAGACCTGGGTTTGAATCCTGACTCAGAAACTTACTAGTTGAGGAAGCCTAGGCATTTAATGTCCATCAGTCACAGTTTCCTCATCTGTAAAATGGGAATTTCACAGATCCTAATTTACAGGATTGTAATGAGCATCAATGAAATATACATAAACATATGTATGTATACATATATAATACAAGTATATGTAAAGCATTTGCAAACTTTAAAAAGGTATATAAATGTTAGCTATTATTATTGTCTCTCTCAATATCAAGCATGACAGAGAAGAGAGGAGAGAAAAAGAGGGAGAGAGGGAATGAGAAAGAGAGAAGAGAAAAATGAGAGAGGAGAGAGAAAGAGAAGAAGAAGAAGAAGAAGAAGAAGAAGAAAGAAGAAGAAGAAGGAAGAAGAAAGAAGAAGAAGAAGAAGAAGAGAAGAAGAAGAAGAAGAAGAAGAAGAAGAGGACAGACAGGCAGAGAGAGAGAGAAGAAGAGAGAGAGAGAGAGAATGAGACAGAAAGAGAGAATGATAGAGATGGGGAGGGAGGGAGAGACACAGAGACAAAGAGACAGAGACATACAGACAGAGAATGAGGGAACTTCATTATTTACTTCTCTGTCCCTGGCTACTCACCTTCTCTGCAAGTCGTATACTGAAGTACTGTGATGGAGCAGAGAAAGAGTATAGAATAAGGTAAGTGAAAATAAGCCTCCGTTACATTCTGCACTGATCAGCGCCTTAGAATCTAAACCTTTGCATTAGTTGAAAAACTAATGGAAAATTAGAAGAGGTTTCAGAGAAGACACGTGTGTGATTGTGTGTATGATTGTGTATATACATATACACATATATGTCTGTGTATATATGTGTATATTTCTATATATATAGTGCGTGCGTGTGTGTGTGTGTGTGTGTGCGCGCGCGCGCGTGTGCGCGTGCGCATCTCTGTATATGACTCCAGGTCTGGAAAACAGTAGCTCTGAGGAAAATTTAAAGAAGTTGCAATAATTTAATCAAAGTGAAAAGAAGACTGAGACGTAATCCAATAAAATTCTTTCATTTTTTGAGCTTCTCCAAACTTTTTAATGGGGCAGCTAGGTGGCACCTAGAGCTGGAGGCAGGAAGATCTGAGTTCAAATCCAGCCTCAGATACGTCCTAGCTGTATGACCCTGGGCAAGTCATTGCCCCTGTTTGCCTCAGTTTCCTCACATGTAAAATGAGCTGGAGAAGGAAATGGCAAATCACTCCAGTATCTCTGCCAAGAAAACCCCAAATGGGGTCATGGAGAGTCAGACTGAACAACAAATTTTTGGTTTGGGTTTTCCTGTAGACTTTAGCTTCTTTTCTGTGTGGCTGAGTCTAGCTACCTAAAGCATTGTGGAAGGGAAATTAGCAAAGTGAGCTGGTGAATGCAAAGACAATTATGCTGTGAACCTGATGAAGGCGGACAGCTAATCCAAACCATTCAGGCACTTATTTTGTTCTCTTTTCTTTCCTCCTCATCTATTCTGGTGACCCCAATACCGGAGTTTTAGGGATGTGACTTTTCCAGATAATTATCTCAGCTCTCCAATTCATTTGGAGTTAGTAGATTACTGCCCTGAGGTCAATTCCATTCCTATATATTGTGAGAAGCAAATTTTTAATAAACCTTTTTTTTTAACAACCTGCAGAATAATCAGGTTTCAACTTTGAAACCAAACCACCAGCTCTCTGTGAGCTTGGCACATCAGTGGGTGGGGCTGAGGCCAGGCCCTCCTGTCCCACAGAACACACATCCTTCACTCAAATGTAGCCTAGTTTCAGTTTGAGTGGCCCCTCCGGAACCAAAATTAGCTGGGTATTTGGGCAGCCCTCCAGATTAGTCGGTGTCATGCACGTTTCTCAGTATTTGTGGAGAGATGACAGAACGTGGGTGTTTCAGATGGCTTTTGCTTCTTCTGACCTGAAAACATCTGAATCCTGTGGCCAAATGCTTGCTGGGAAGGGGCTGCACCTTAGCTATGCAAGGAAGCGACATCATCTGAATCCCAGGCCAAGTGTTACACCAACAACCTGCCTCACAAATGGATCGGAATGTGGGCCCCCGTTCATTGGAACGAATAAGCCCTGCTGTCTCAGGCAGTGCTATGTCACTGAAGTAAGGATGTGGATCCAGAAGCAGATATTCCCCCAATTAGCACGCACCCATTCGTTCTCTGTCTCCCCAAATTAATAATAATACCAAAAAACCAATTTAAACACGTAAAAATGTGCATGATTATGCAAAACAAATTCCCTTGGGCCCAGTCCAAAACTGTACATCCTCTTCCGCGTTTTAAGTCAGTCGTCTCTCCGGCTCATCTTAGTCTTCTGGAATCCTGCTTCATCACTGGCTTCACCAGAGTGCTAAAGAGTCCTTCAAAATTGCTCTCTCTGTAATGTGGTCATTATAGACATCATTCTCCCAGTTCTTCTCACTTACTCAGTATTGCTTCATAATGGTCTTCCCAATTTCCTCAAAAACTGCCCATTTTTTCCAGCTGTTTTGGCAAAATAATATGCCATTGCATTTGCATACCATGATTTGCTCAGATTAGCTATTGGGAGTTTGGATACTTCCTAGGTTTTTCTTTTTTTTCCTTCCTTCCTTCCTTCCTTCCTTCCTTCCTTCCTTCCTTCCTTTCTTTTTTCCTTTCTTTTTTCTTCTTTGCTTCCATTCATTCTTCTTTTCTTTCTTTTCTCTTTCTTCCTTCCTTCTTCTTCTTTCATTCCTTCTTTCCTTCCTTCCTTCCTTTCTTTTTTCTTTCATTATTCCTTCCTTTCTCTCTTTCTCTTCCTTCTTTCCTTCCTTCTTTCCTTCCTTTCTTTCTTCCTTCCTTCCTCTTTCTCTTCTTCCTTTCTACTTTCCTTCCTTTCTTTATTTCTTCCTTCCATTCTTTCTTTTTTCTTTCTTCTTTCTCTTTCTCTTTCTTCCTTTCTTTCTTCCTTTTCCCCTTCCTTCCTTCCTTTCTTTCATTATTCCTTTCTTTCTCTCTCTCTTGCTTCTTTCCTTTCTTTCTTCCTTCCTTTGTGTCTTCCTTCTTTTCTTTTTTTGCTACTATGAAAAGAATTGCACATAAATGTTTTTGCACATATGGGCCCTTTTCCTCTTTCTTCAATATCTTGGAGGTATAGGCCTACCAAAGGTGTGGCTGGGTCAAAGCATCTGCACAGTTTAGTGATCTTTCCAACTGTTTTCAAGAATGGCTAGACTAGGTCACGTCTCCACCAACAATGCATTTAGATGCCTGCAGATATAAAAACATTTAAGTATAGAATCTCAGAATTGGAAGGGATCTCAGGCCCTTTCTACTCCAACTCTGTCTACACTGCCTGTCTGAGACTCCTTTCTACAATTTACATAATAAGTGATCATATCCAGGGGTGGGGAACCTGTGGTCTCAAGGCCCCCACACTGGACCTAGAGGGCCACATGTGGCCTTGAGCCCGCAGGTTTCCCTCCCTGATATAGATCTTTTCTTGAAGTAAATAGAACACTAGACTTGTAGTCAGGAAGATTCAAATCTGGCTTCAGACACTTACTAGCTATGTCCCTGGGCAAGTCACTTAATGTCTGTCTGCCTCAGTTTCCTCAATTATAAAATGGGAAATATTAGCACTACCTCCTAGGATCATTGTGAGGATCAAATGAGATCATATTTATAAAGCATTTAGCACAACATCTGACATGTGTTGTTGTTCAGTCTTTTCAGCTGTGTCCAACTTTTAGTGACCCCATTTGGGATTTTCTGGGCAAAGAAACTGGAGTGGTTTGCCATTTCCTTCTCCAGTTCATTTTATAAATGAGGAAACTGAGGCAAACAGGATTAAGTGACTTGCCCAGGGTCACGCAGCTAGTAAGTGTCAGAGGCCAGATCTGAACTCAGGAACATGACTCTTCCTGATTCCAGGCCCGATGCTCTATCCAATATGCCATATAGTAGGTATTTAATAAATTCTTGCCCCCTTCTCTTCTGAGCAAACCTTTCCTATCCCACTTTTGGACAGCTATAATTGTTACAATCAACTAAACTGCAAGTCTTTTCTTAGCCAAAAAAAAAAAACCCACCTTATTCTGGTACAGATCTTGATTTTGATGCAGACTGGAGTTCGTGTTCCTTAAGCCTTTGCAAACAGGGGTTTGTAATTGAGCAAGGGAAAGAAATGACCTCAGCCCCACCTGTGGACTCTTGGTTTACCTTACCCAGGCAACTGAGTCCATGGCCACCTTCTTTCCTCGATTCCTTTCTGTTTAGGAACTGTCAGTGGGCAGCAACTGACACAGAATCTCTATGTGGAGCTGCTGTTGTGTCTTGCAGTTCTGCTGGGCTATGAGCCCTGTGTCCTCACCCAACTTATCTGTCAAGTTCAAGCCTGAAGGTTTGCAGATAGATCCCTATGGGTTGCTAGCCTTATGTCACAGGGATCACTGAGAAAAGAGCATTTAGCTATAGCAAGGAAGTAGTGAAGCTGGCAAAGGAAGACATCATTTTTCCTCCTAACAGAACTTTCTGATCTGATAAGATCCCTGAGTTCTTCACCACATTGTCTTAAGTGAGTTCTGAAAGGAGTTGAAAGAAGGGAATACACACACACACACCACACACACACACACACACACACACACACACACACACACACACACCCCTCTCACCAAATGGCCCTTTCACTCAGCTAACACTTGTTGGGAGATTTTCTTGGGAATGATTGATTGCAGGAAAGTTAAAGAAGATTGGGACAGACAGATCAGTGCGCATGACCCAAGTGGACTCTCAATGCAGAGACAAATGGCCAGTCAATCACCAGAGCAGGAGGGGACTAAGGAACACCAGCACAAGGAGAAGATTGCAGCAAATGTGGAGCACAATTTTCTTGAAACGTTGGTTAGGCATGGCAGAAAGGTATCACATTCTTTCTCAGCTGCCACATTCTTTCTCAGCTGTTTCTCTTTTGTTAAGACTCTTATTTTTATGACATTTCTTAGCCAACTCCTGAAATAAAGCAAACATATGTCTAGTATTTCTCTAATTTTTAGTAATTTATAATATTCCTTTTAGTATTCTTTTTAGTTCTCACCTCCCATCTCCCATCTGTTGCAAAGTCCTGTTGACTCCGCTTTGGCAGCATTTTTCATATATATATCCATTCTCTCCTCTGAAACTGCCCCCACTCTGGTGCAGACCCTCATCCCCTACCCCCAACCCCACCCCCATTCCTAGACTATTGTGATACCTTTCTGTTTGGTCTCCTTGACTTAAGTGTCTCTCTATTCCAGCCCATTTTCCATTCAGCTACCAAAGCAATCTCCCTAAGGTGCACAGGTCCGACCAAGTGCATGTACTTTTTGTTATTATTATTCTGTAGTTTCAGTCATGTCTGAGTCTTCATGACCCCATTTGGAGTTTTCTCAAGAAAGATACTGGGGTGGTTTGCCATTTCCTTCTCCAGCTCATTTTACAGATGAGGAAACTGAGGCAAACAGGGTGAAGTGACTTGCCCACAGTCCCACAGCTAGTACACGTCTGAGGCCAGATTTGAAGTCAGGAAGAGGAGTCTTTCTGAGTGCAGGCCTGATATACTATCTACTCACTACACCACCTATCTGCCCCATTCAAGACTATACCAACCATAATGTATTTATAGACTTTTATTCCACTTCTATTTTTAATTTTGTCTCTTACAAAGGAAAAGACAAACTGTTCTAAATAGAGCAAAGAAATTAGGCGTAAATCTCTAATTAGTCAAACAAACTCCAAAAGTGAAATAAGAGCATTTGTACAGCCTCTCACTTAACAAGAATTATTTTTAAGGGTAGGCAGTAGTGTTGAAAATGTTTTCCCCAAAATCTGATGATTGCAATATCAGATTTTACAAATCAAAATTTTACAAAAGCAAGCACATTTTTACAGATCTGGACATATAAAAATCAGTTTCTTTTCATTATCTAAGCATCCACCCATTATGTAGACAGTAATTATAATAAGTCTCTCAACTGTTTGGATTCTTGTTTCTGAACGTTGTCATGGCATTACAAACTGACCATTGGATTTTTGAGTCAGAGGGCCTGAGTTCAGATCCCACGTCGGCTAACTGTGTGACCTTAGGTGGGAGACTTTTAATACTTTCATGCCCTAGTTTCCTCACTTATAAAATGAGAAGGCTCAACGAAGTGATATCCGTAAGGTCTATTCAACTCTAAAGCCTATGGTCCTGTGAGGAAATGTAAACCCTGTTAATGTTTCATTTAGTAATTTAGTGCAGCTGGTGGATAGAGGTCTGGTCTTCAAGTCACGATGACCTGGCCCTGAATCCCGCCACAGGCCTTCCCTTCCTCCTTTTCTCTGAGCAAATCACTTAATCTCTCTAAAACTCATTTGTAAAATAGGGTTCATTACAATAGCACCTCCTCCCGGACGATGGGAGGATTCAATGAGATACTGTCTGGAAAGTGCTTTGTAAACCTGAAAGTGCTATATAAATGCTAGCTGGTATCATTAGGGTCAAGAGATCTGGGTTTAGCTCCCAGCTGTTTGACCTTGGGCAAGGCTAAAACCATTGGTCTGAACATCTCTCAGCTTCTGCAAGAAATGGAGACCATAATCTCTGTGCTGCTAACCTCACTGAATAAGGAAGAAAGGGAAAAACCTTCATGTGAAGTATAAACGCACTTTATCCTCATTCTCTTTGTTACATGGGAGAAGAGGAGCAAAATAATGGCTAGCTTGAATATTGGCTTCTTTCTTCAGTCATTTCAGTTTTGTCTGACTCTTCATGACCCCCTTTTGGAGTTTTCTTGGCAAAGATATGGGAATGGCTTGCCATTTCCTTCTCCAACTCACTTTACAGACGAGGAAACCAAGGCAAACAGAGTTAAGTGACTTGCCCAGGGTCACTCAGCTAGTACCTGTCTGAGGCTGGATTTGAACGCATGAAGAGGAGTCTTCCTGACTCCAGGGCCGTGCACTATGGCTCCATGTAGCTGCAAGTGTTGGTAGCTCCACAGAAATTACAGTAGGGACCTGGGCTTCTAAACGATGAGCCTGTTTCTTGCCAAAGAACAGTAAGTTACTCACCAAAGCCCACCTGCAGAAGGCAGAGAGGAAATTCATTTCCTCCCAGCATTGTTTTGTGGTTTCTTCTACAACGACATTTTTGAAGATTGCTTTTAGGACAGACAGCAGAGCTTCTCTCTTGAATGACCTTTATTTTGCTTTGCCTTAATAAAAGTGGACAGATGGTGGTATAAGCTGGGCCAGATTCACCTCAGAGCTATTACAGAAGACCCAAATTTTAACATGTAACATCAAGCTACATTGCTGTTGTTTGTGTCTAAATGATGTAATAGTGATGTAGTAATAACATGATAGAACTCTTACTAAACACACATAGTGCGGTCCTATCTGTCAAAGTTACTGAGATTCACAGACAGGAATAATCTTTCCTGAGACAGAACCAGAGAGGTCTAAATATAGGCACATAGTAAAACTCTAATATTCCTTTCTGCAAACTGTGGGCCAGCCTCTTGGGACTCTGGGTTCACACAGGCTGCATACAATCCTATACTATCCTGAGCCGAAAGCAGCTCAGTTTCTTTCTTTTGTCTCCACCCTGGAGTTTATTCTCGGAAGTTTTCAAAATAAAGACAACATATGGCTCATGCCTAGTTTCCCCAAATGTGGCTAACAGGGTCCCTAACTCCCATATAGGAACTCAATATGGGTTTCAGGCATCATGCAGTATTTATTTCTCCCCCATTCTGTGGGTACATGAGATGCAGAGGAATCACAGGAGCCCATAAATAAACAGAGAAAGAAAGCATTCCAGTAATCCATTAGACATCCCTTGGAAGGTAAAGGCACTTTGATGGTTACTGAGCAAGCACTCCACATTAAGCTCTGACCTGTACCCTCCTCTGAGCCACTCTTAGCAATGGCAGGGAAGGATTGGCACCTCCCCATAATGGTGAGGCTCTAGGCCTCAGCTGCTGGAGCCACAGAAAGCTTGCTCTTCCTCCTTGAAGAGGCATGCTGTTGACATTTCCCTCTAGGAAGTCAGTGACCAAACTTTCAAACGGCAGATTACCCACAAGGAAACCCCCCAAAACTGGGAAGTCCATCTTTTACAGTCTCTCATCTCTGGCTATGTCCACGTATGCTACCACCAGCACATGCCTCTGCAGAAACTTTGTCAGTGCCCTCAAACGTAGCGATATCTTGGGCATGAAAAGCTCATTTTCAGAAACTAGTCTCTTACCTGCATTTAGAAAAGGAAACAGAAACAATACAACTTGCCATATGCATTTCTGATGAGTCATACTTTTCTATTTCAATGGGGGATGAGAAAAAGAAAAGAACCCAAGAGAGACAGAGAATGGGAGACAGGCAGAAACAGAGAGAGAGAGATAGACAGACAAAGGCAGAGATAAAGAGAAAGAAAGAGAGAGAGAGACAGAGAGAGAAAAACAGTGGGAGAGAGACAAAGACAGAGACAGTGAAAGAGAGAGAGAGAGAGAGAGACAGAAATAGAGAGACAGACAGACAGAAAAAGACAGAGAAAGACAGAGATAAAGAGAGAAACAGAGACAAAAACAGAGACAGTGAGAGAAAGAGACAGAAATAGAGAGACAGACAAAGAGAAAGAGACAAAGACAGAGAGAGAAAAAGAAAGAAAGAGACAGAGAGACAGACAAAGGCAGAGAGAGAAGGAGAGGGAGAAAGAGGAGACACTTTTATGGACCATAGAGGAGAAATATCTTTTCTAACAATGGTCATCTTTTCTGACTATTAGTTACCAGTGATGATGAAAATGCAACCTCAATTATGGAGAATCAGTCAGAGGATTTCTCTGAGCCCTCTCCACAAGGCACCAAGGCATATGCTGACCTCCATGAGAGGGACCCTTCAGAAAAAGGGCTGGTAATTATGCCAAATTAATTGGGGAACTCATCTAATTGATCAGGTAGTCCCCCTGATCAATGAGCCCCTTTTACATTTTATTCTTATCTTATCATCAAAAATAATGACATATTTTTTCAGTGTTTGGGGGGGGGGTTGGGTGGATTCAATAAACAAGCTACTCCTGGTAGGAAAAATGTAGGATTGGATGGAATAACTGACCCCTACTGCTTAAGGATATCTCTTTCTCTCACCAGATACATGAACCTAGTGAGCCAGGCTCCCCCTGTCCCCTGAGAACCTTTCCCTTTTTTGTGGGTTAAATGCTTCAAGAGAATCTTTAGTGTCTTGAAGGAAAAAATTCACCTCCCTAAGCATCTGATCCATTAGCAGGAAGCACCCTAAATACTGGGGCAAATAGCATGGCTCCCAGGATAGCATCTGCTAAATGTTGCACCCAAGGAGACTTCAAGTTATACTGTCTGCCTGACCCGATTAAAAAAAAGACAAAAACAAGGACACCCATATTTCTGCCAATGCTAACATAATGGTCTGCTTCTCATGTTTGCCCAGTGGTTATTTTGTGTTGAACCAGGGCCATAAAGAGTGTGAACAGCCAAAAACTTTATCTTGAAAGTAAAAACTTCTATCCATTTTTCTTGTAAAACAGTTTGTTCCAGGACAGAACGATCTGCTTTCGTAAGCAGACTGTCTAAAACCACTTTCTTTAAGATTAAAATAAGTTTGAGGGATGCTCTCTATTAATACATCACTGACACTTCCCAAGGACTCCCCCCACCACCTTGTAACAAATAAGCACAATCATGAAAAACAAGTCATCACATTGGCCGGGTCTGAAAACGTTTGCCTCCTTCCACACCTACAAGCAATCCTCCCCCTCCTCTGAGAGGCAGGTGGCATTGACAGCCTGGGAGTAGCTTTCCTCTCCAGGTAATAGGGAAGCAAAAGAGGCAGATGTCAAAAAGGCCGTTGGTAGAGAGATGAAGGGGCCTTGGACTTGAAGTCAAGAATGGCTGTTGTCCATTCTCGAAGAGGCCCGAAACGACATCACCAGGGCAGGATCGATGTGCAGTGTGTCCAGCTGGCTGATCAACCAACGTGAGCTCACAAGGTTCTACCACAAGGTCAGGCATGAATAGTCCACACGAACATTTAGAGTGGAGATGGCTCTAAACGTGTGCATCTCATGTTTCTTTTGAGCTACTGCAATTCTGCTTTGCTCACGGAGCATAGTGTCTTCCTTGATATGGGCACACCATGCTGGATGGTCCTATGTCAGTGTCTCCCATGGCTCAAAATCAATTCCAAAGCTCTCCAGGGAGACCTTGAGAGTGTCCTTGTATGGCTTCCTCTGACCTCCATGTGAGTGCATGCCTTGTGTGAGTTCTCTGTAAAATAGTCTTTTAGGCAAACGTAGCTAGTCCATCACAGTTGCACTCTCTGCATTAGAGTTTGAATGCTTGGCAGTTCAGCTAGGAAAAGACTTCAGTGTTGAATCCCAGCTCCACCACTTAGTACCTCAATGGAACCTCGGGCAAGTTGCTTGATCTTTCTAAGTCTCACTTTCTTTGCAGGACAGGGTGGAAGTACAGAGAAGAATGGAAAGGGGAGGGAAATAAGCATTTATTAAGCTCCTACTGTGTGCCAGGCACTGTGCTGAGTGTTTTACAAGTATCTTATTTGATCCTCATAACAACCTGGAATTTGCTAACCCATGTGCAAATCAGTAGTGACCTAGAGACTAGGCAGGAAACTTTGGTTGTGGCAGGGTGAAATACCCAGTCAGTTTCTGAGCCATACTGGGGAAAGAGGGAGAGATACGGTACCTGTCTTCATGGGGCTTACAGTCTGGTAGATGGTTCCTCTTACACTTTCCCTCTTTCACGTATTTTCTCTTTCACTTAATTTCTCAAAGTCTAAATTTAGGACCCAGAGTTGTGTATGTGTGTCCTTTTTTTGTAATAGAAATCATTATAGATTTCATAATAGAATTTTGATAATTTCATAACAGAAATGGGTAATGCACACTAATATATGGTAAGTGCATTGGAGATATATAAAACAAAATGCTTTGAAGTTGGTGTGATGCAGTAAAGGACCCAGCGAGAGACATTATTAAGCAAATGATCCCAGGAAAGACTTCATGGAGGAGGTGTCATTTGAATTGGGCTTTCAAGAAAGGGTAGAATTCTACCTGGCAGGGGCCAAGGAGAAGGTGGACATTCCAGACCAAGGAAACGACAATATGGCAAAAGCACAAAGCTGGCAACAAGGGGGCAGCAAGCAGTAGATTTGGGGGAGGCTAGGAGGATTTAGGAGGAAATCAGCCTGACATGGAGCTGAAAACCAGTTGCAGAGAACCTGGAATGCCAAGCTAAGGAGTGTATCAGTCAGGCAAAAAAGCCTTTACTAAGCACTGAGCATAATAGACTTCAATCTGAGGGACTGGGAGAATAATGGTGCCCTTGATAATAACTGGGGGGAAGGGGGAAGGTTTTGGAGGGAGGGAGTTCAAGTAGGTTATCACTGCCCCTAGAGTTTTGTCTGGTTTCAAGGTGGAGTACTCTCAGCACTTTTTTGCATACTGTTCTGGACTTTATTTGAAAGACTGAGCTAAGCTAGGCATTGTGAAATTGTATGAATATGTAAAGACTGTGCAAAGTCTTCTATGAGAGGAACTCTCAGTGTGAGAACTTTCTTCACCAATTCAAATTGCAGTCCATTACCTTTTAGGACAAGTATTCATAGCCTAGGCTTTGTGAACTTCTTTTTCCCCTCAATATTTTGAAAACCATGTTTAAATGTAATTCTTGTTATTGTTCGGTTGTTTTAGTTGTATCTGACTCTCCATAACTCCATTTGGAGTTTTCTTGGAAAAGTTACTAAAGGGGGTTTGCCCTTTCCTTCTCCAACTGATTTTACAGATGAGGAAAACTGAGGCAAATAGGGTTAAGTGGCTTGCCCAGGGTCACACAGCTAGTAAGTTTCTGAGGCCAGATTTGAACTCAAGTCTTCCTGACTCCAGACCCAATACTCTATCTACTATGCCACTTAGCCGCCCCTCAATATAAATGGCTTCCCCTGTAATCCTATCTATTTTATACATTTAAAAATATTATTCTGAGTAGGTAGGTCCATAGGTTTCACCAGATTGCCAAATTCATTAGGTGGTGCATAGTAGCTCTATAAGGTACGCACACAAAAGGTACATAAGACACACACCCATAAAAATCTAAGATCCCTTGTATAACGCACAGTGCATACAAATAGCCAATTTACCATTTTATATGGTAACTAGTATAACCGAAACAATTAGTCATACTTTTTCAACCCTTGAAACCAAACTTTATTCATCACAAGATGCAACGACACCCTCTAATCACTAACCTGCCCTCTTAAAAGTTCCAATGAGCTTCTTTCATACCAGATGCATGACAAGGTTCCCTGTCTGCCCAGACAGAGGCCACATGTCTCCCTCCACGGTGGGCATCTGGCAAGCCTCTGTCAATCAGTACTGCCCTAAATTGAACAGGGCAGCTTGAGTCTCAAGAGTGGGGAATGCAGAGGCCAGCCCTTAGGAACAGGCTGATGACTGGGGCCTCCAGAGGGTTTTTTATAGTCCAAGCTCTGAGTGTCCTAAGTTGTTTGCCACATAAATTCCTGATAAAGTTGTTTATATAACTTTTCATTTGTGGCCTGTCTTTCGGAGGGTCTGCATATGTGTATCAGTTAAGAACACACATATGTTATTCAGCATATCATATCACACAAGAACTTATCTTATTATGGAAAAACAACTTAAGAAAATCATCAACTCATACACAAAATGGAGACTTAAAACAAAATGGAGTCAATCATACTAAGTTGACAAGCTTATTCTTACTAACTTGAAAAAGTAATAACTTATTTTCACTACACCTTTTTTGTAGAGCTTAACAGACATATTCAAGATTACTGCCTGAAGCACATAGTGATTAAATGACCAGCCTATTGAGTGTCAGAGGCAGGATTTGAATACTGCTCTTCTTGACTAAGTCTGGCACTGACTCTATTATACCAGCCTCCATAATTGTCTTCTACTGATACTGAAGTACCATGGATTCACTCGTGGATAAAATGAACAGGTTTAATTACAAGCTTCACATTATGGCATTGTGCCCCAGTGGGACCCAGGATACAAGATGGCAGCTGGGTGATGCAATGGATAGAGTGCTGAGCCTCTAGCATCTAGGAAGATGTGAGTTCAAATCCAGCATCAGACTTACTAGGCTGCATGACCCTGAGCAAATCACTTAGCCCTATTTGCCTCAGTTTCCTCCATTATAAAATGGGGATAATAATAGCATTTATCTCACAGAGTTGTTATGAAGAGGAAATCAGGTATTTGTAAAGCACTTAGCCCAGTTCCTGGCACATAGGAGGTCCTGAAGAGCTTGTTCTTACCCCTTGTTCAGTGAGTCTTGGTCCCAGCTTTTGTCTGGGGACAACAAAAAGGAAGTAGGATAATAAATAAAAATAAAAGCTATGTCTTTTGCTCATCAGAATCATAGAATACTTGAGCTGGATAGAAGAGATTTTAGAGATGATGCATTCTTAACTTCCACCCCCATTAAACTAGGATATATTAAATTATTGTTCAGTATTCATCATTTGACAATTGCATTAATCTTGTTGTCATCTATGTTGCTGAGGCATCTAGATGGCTCAGTGGGTAGAGTGCTGGGCTTGGGGTCAGGAAGACCTGAGTTCAAACCTGGCCTCAGACACTTACTAGCCATGTGACCTTGGGCAAGTCATTGAACTTGTTTCCCCTAATCCTCTGGAGAAAGAAATGACAAACCACTACAGTATCTTTGCCAAGAAAATCCTATTGGTGTGCTGTGGTCCTCAGGGTCACAAAGTGTCAGACATGACTGATCAAATCAAGAACAGCAACGTTGCATTATCCTTGGCATATTTTAAATCCCTGCCCAGCTTTACAATATTATTGAGGGAAGGAAAAAGAAGGAAGTCACACACACACACACACACACACCACACACACACACACACACATGCAGAGTCTCCCTTGATTGACAGAATGCCATCTCCTTGAGGGCAAGGATTGTATCATTTTTGTCTTTGTGTGCCCAGCACCTAGGACAGTGCCTGGCACAGTGCCTAATAAGTGTTTGTTAATTGGTTGATTAATTAAAATGGAAACCCAGAGTTTGACATTTGGAATTATCAATTTTTACATTACCTTTGCAAGCTTTAGTCTGCAAAGTTGGGGTATTCACCATAGTGAATACTGTGATGAAATGGAAACTAAAATTAAGAATTATTGAAACCTACAATGGAAAAGAATACCAGTGAACAAATGCAGTAGAGAGGGGTGCATTGTCAATCAAGCTGAATAGAATGCTGAATTTCTTAGAAGAACCAGAACACAAGAGCCACTGAGCTAGACTGATGGACTGTTTCTGGCTGAGAGGATCTAATTTGCACTGGGTAGACAAATAAGTGCTGTGCTCAGCTCATGCCAGGCTGGTCAGAGTGATCAGGCCTGTCTATCTCCTAGGTCTGTCCCAGAGTGAAAGAGAGTGCTCCCTCCTGCACAAAAATAACCTAACACACATAGACATGCCTGTGTTTCATTTTCATCAGCGACACCTGCAAGGATATGCATTCTGGAGCCTGGTGGGTCTGGTGAGGGTGAGACAGGGTTGCCTTCTGTTCCCTTGTGCATGCCTCTTCCCATCACTCTGGGGAGAAGGGGTGCACATCCCATGGGAATGTGTAGCCATTCAAGCCCCTACAAAATACAAGACATTCCTGGGCCAAGCAGCTTCTCTGTCTCTGTATCTTTATCCCTGAGAACCCCCCAGGCCTAAGGTGTTCTCTACAATACATACTTTAGGATTTGGGGACAGCACAAGATATCTCTGGATTCTTGTCTACCCCTCTCCAAGGGAGACTTTGAGTCTTGCATGCAGGAAGTGGGAGGAGGGACAAGCATTGTATTATATATGTTTATATAATACAATATTTATGTAATATACATATATGCATACATGCACATAGAGACACAAATGTAGTTATAATCTATACATGTATATCTGTCCTTCCAAATATTGTAGGTCTAGGAATATTTTTAAGAAGGTTCGAACAATTTTCCTGTTGCTATCCCTTCAAGAAGAAGGCATAGCTCAAAACTTATATCTGAAGGCTTGATTCCTTCCCACCAAACGCTAGTTATCCAGAAATCAGAGAAATTATACAGATTAGAATAAACCAGAGAATGAATGAGCTATTCCACTGAGAGTGATTTATCTCAGTGAGAAAGCTGGGAGACAGAAACAGAAAGGCAGAGACAGAGAAAAAAAAAAGACAGACACAGAGAGGGAAAAAAAGGGAAAGACTGACAGAGAGAAACAGAGACAGAGAAAAGAAAGGAAGGAGGAGGAAGGGAAAGACAGTCCTCGATCTCACTCAAAGGAAAATTCCCCAAAGTCTACAGGGAGGCCAGCAGGAAATCAGGGATGTGTTGGAAGGGCAGCTTTCCTCTATACATTTGTATGCACTGTTTCCAATGATGTTCTCTATCCTTCTCATCCTCTCTCGTCCCCTTTTCCTTTTGCTTTCAGTCTTTTTCAACATCAGGGTCTTTTCCAATGAGTTCATCTTCTTGTTACGTTGCCAAAGTATTTAAGTTTCAGCGTCAGTATTTGACTTCCAGTAAATAGCCTGAATTCATTTCTTTAAGCATTGCTGATTTGATCTCCTTGCTGTCCAAGGGACTCCCAAAAGTCTTCTCCACCACTGCAATTTGAAAGCATTGATTCTACAGTGTTCAGCTTTCCTTATAGTCCAACTCTCACAGCCAGACATTGCTACTGGAAGCCAATGGGTAGTATATAATACTAATGATAGTCTAACCTTGACATCCAAGTTTTAAAAAGTTATGAACCCTTTTTCTATATAGTAAACTCACAGTCATCCATATTCTATCAACCAGGAACCTCTCTTAGCAGGTATTAGCAGGCTTTACCATAGTAACTCACGTTCATAATGATGTCTCTTGGGCATTACAAGATCCTGAGGCAATTTCTGAATCATCCAAGAAAGATTAAGTTATGCTGCTTGGTATATTTTTAGTGTTATATATATTCTAGCTCTTTGAAAATGTGTGATTTATGTAAGATGATTATAGAAGGTGTGCCCAGAAGGAACCTGATAAATCCTTCCTGCATCCCTCTTCTATTTCCTTAACAAGGTGTTATTTCCTTGACAGAGTGAACTCTTTGGTAAAGGTGCTGACCCCGTCTGACCCTGGGTAGTCCCATTGTCTCTGTAAAATCATATTAAGAATGATTGATTGATGCCCAGCTCACGTGTCCTTGGACTTGGCCTTAAAAAAGGGAGATCCTAAGTGCCTGAATGGAAAGTGAATGTCCTTTTCCTTTTGTTGTAGAAATCTAGCAGGAGCCAAACTCCCATATTCCCAAATTCCCATAAACCCTGGATGGCAGCTTGAGTCAAAGAGATATCATTTTTAAGTGAAGTCTCCAAAATTGGCCTTGCTCTGTGTAAACCAAGAGTTACTTCTCTGATGCATGTCATTCTGGGTAATATATAAACTATGAATTATCTATATTTGATTCACCATAACGCCATCACCTCTCACCTATGAGATTATGGTCCATTTGGGTAGGGAGGAGGATAAGGTGACATTTGGAAAGACAAGTGGTTGAGGGTCAAGAGGAAGAAATATCCCTTTGGTGGGTCTCTTTTTATTCCATCAACGTCACATGTGTTTAACCAACTGGAAAAGCTTGAGAAACAGACAAGAATGTAAAACTATCTTTTCACTTTGTAACTTCATTAATAATGTGAACGAAGGTCTCTAGGTGGTGTGGAGCATGAAGTCAAGAATACCTGAGTTCAAATCCTGCCTCAGATATTTGCTAGCTGTGTGACCTTGGGCAAGTCACTTAACTGCTGTTCACTTGTTTCCTCATCCATGAAATGAGGATAACAATAGCCCCTACCTCCCACAGTTGTTGTGGGGATGAAATGAGATCATAGCTATGAGGCATTTGCCACAATGCCGGACACACAGTAGGTACTTTAAATGCCTGCTATCATCATCATCATCATCATCATCATCATCATCATCATCATCATCATATTGGATAGGATTGGAGAGAAATAAGCAAGTATGCAGAGAGTTCACCAACTTAGGTCTTACGTGGGCCAGAACTTGATGCATGACACAGCCAGCTAAACCATGACGCACTGGATACCAATGGTGACGATAACTGAGTGAGTTCAGATTGCCATTCCCTTACACAGGGCATAAGTGTTCCCAGCTATCCCCCTGGAGAAAAGCTTTGCCATTTCCACGAACAACTTCTGGGAAGTTGGTTCAGGTAAATTGAATTCTTGACACACCTTTGAAATTCAACTCAGAGGCTACCTCATCCATGAAGCCTTCCTTGGTCCTTCCTTGTAAGTCATGACCTTTTTTTAACTTTCTTATTTTTTAATGTGATGAACTTAACAAACATGAATATTTTGAAACAAAGAAAAACAAAATAGGATTGTATTTGAAACTATGAACGCGGTATGTACATTTTATCTTTTTTGTGATGCATATTCAATTTAGCAGGATAATAACAAAGCTTCCCAAATTTTCTGCATTCCCCTTTCTGAACTTCCTTCTGCTCCTTCCCAGGACTTCCTGCTCCACTTCTGCTCAGCTACACACAGAGACATAATATCCTTGACTTTGTCATTACCCACAAGTGTTCTATTTTCACGTTCGTGAACTCTGAAATTCCTCTATCTGCTCATAATCTTTTATCATTGCATTTTTCTCTTAGTTTATTACCTATAACCTTGTTCTCTGTGCTGACCATGACCTTCAATCCTTCTACTACTCAGTTAATTTCTAGTACATCACTCCTCCTCTGTCTACACACCCCTCCCTTTCTTGTCTCAACCCCTTGGTGGAGCAATTCAGCTCTACACTTCCTTCTACCCTCAAGACCCTTATCCATTTATCCTACTGCTGATCATACTTTGCCAAGACCCAGCTTAGGATTACACCCACTATCTACCACCTTTGCTCTTCTTCAGATTCTCCTAAATGGAGCTTGAGAAAACCATACAACTGTACCAAGTCTACTACAGATTTATGTTATTTAATATCAATGAGGTCCTCAATGTAAGAAGGCAATCCTTTTATAAATCCCTAATAGATTCACCCACTCAGGACTCCCTCCTCAACTTTCCCTTAGCACCCTTTCCCACACTCGCTCAGCTGAGGATCTTGTCTCACATTTCACAAAAAAATTGAGACCATTTGCTGAGAACTCCCTCCTCTTTATCTGATGCAAGTCACATATATCTATATCTATATCACATCCTATGAGGCTTGAAAGTACTATTGCACTTTTATTCTTAACATTTTTCATTACTTCCCTTGGCATTTTAGATGTTTTATTTCTCCAAACGAATTTGATATTATTTTTATCAACTTCCATAAAGTATAACTTTGTTGTTTTTATTGGTCTATCAGTAAATCTGTAAATTAACTTTGTTAGGATCATCATTTTATTGTCATAAACATTGTTTTTCCAGCTTTTTGATTTGTTATTAGTTTCATGGGACATTTTATAATTGAATCTGTACAAATGTTCAAGGTGCTTTGGTAGATTAGGCCCCAAATATGTTATATACTTTACTATAATTTTGAATGAGACTTCTTTCATTATTGTCTCCTAGATATTATTATTTTGTTGAAATATTGAATTTTGTGGATTTTATTTATATTGCAGCCTCACTAAAGCTATTGTCTCAATTAATGCCTCTGATGATTTCCTAGGATTTTCTAAGTAAACTAACAAATATTAGCAAATAGAGACAAGTTTCTGTCCTTTTTGTCTTAGTACCTTTAACTTCCCTCTCGTAGCATATTGTTATCACAAACGTTACTAGAAATTAAATTAAATAATATCAGGGAAATGAAGCATCTTTGCCTTATTCATGTGTTCACTGGGAAAGTTTCTAATCCCCCTCCCCTTACATATAATGCTAGCTTTGGGTTTTAAATGGTTACTTTTGGGATATTCCTTTATACCTTTATTCTGTATGGTCTTTTAGCATCAATGAAACTTGTATATTGTCAAAGGCTTTTTTTCTCCATCTACTGAGATGACTGTAAAATTTGGGATTTTTATTTTAGAAATGATTAATAAGGCTGATTATTGAATAATTTTTAGTATAAATCTAATTTGGCTTGATTTTAAAAAAAATAATTTATTTTAAACTTAAGAACAAAGTAAGAAAAGAAAAACAGGCCATGTACACAGCAGAACGTAAGAGATGATTCAATATAAAGCAATGAATTTCCATTTCAAGAAAACCTAGCTAATAAATACTACACATCATTTTCAAAGCTGCCCAAGTTTTATTTGCTTCCTTGTAGGTTTTCTTTTGTTCTCTGCTGTACACTTTTCACTTTAGTTTTTCCCCTCTCCCCCTAAAAAAGGTTAAAATTAAGCACATATGTGTGTGTGTGTGTGTAATGTATATGTGAGTATGTTTGTATACACACACGTATATACATATATAGAGATCCATAAACATACACACACACACACATATATATACTCATACACAAATACATAAGACCATACTATGTCTATTTCCACACGTTTCTCTGAAGGTGGACAGCATCTTCTTTCATAAGTTCAAGTCTTTCCTTGTTTTTCTAAGCCAACCAGCTCATCATTTCCTGTACCACAGAAATATTCAAACCCAATCCCATTCTATCTAAGAGATTGTCTATGATAGTTTTTTTCCCCGATTTTCTTCCTTCCTTCTTTTCTTGGCTGCACTGGTTTTATTTATACAAGAAAATTTTAATTTAAAATAATTGAAACTATCCATTTTCCACTTCAACAATGCTCTCACTTTATAATATGGTTTAAGGCTTGATCTGCTGAATCTGTTTCCTTTACATCTTTTTTCCCCTGGTTTCTTTGAAGTTTCTGACCTTTTATTCTTCTAAATAAACTTTGTTATTATTTTTTCTAACTCAGTGATATAGTCTTTTAGTATTTTAAATGGGATTGCATTACTTAAATAGATTAGTTATGTAAAATTGTCATTTTTTATTATATTGGCTTTACCTACCCATGAACAATAACTATTACTTCAATTATTTAGATTTAACTTTATTTGTATAAGAAGGGTTTTATGTCTATATTCATATAGTTCCTATGTCTGTTTTAGCAGGTAAACTCTCAGGTATTTTATACTGTCTAGTTATTTTAAATAGTCTAAAACAATATTGAATGATACGGCATAAAGTATAGTTTCCTTATTTTTCTCTTTTGATTAAATCTATTTTAGCTTTAACTTTGAGATCATGATGACTACCTTTTTTCACATAAGAAATTCTACTCTAGACCTTTTGAAAAGGTCAGGTTTTGAAACTCCTGATTTTGAAAAAAAAAATAAATTGCTTATAGTCTTTTGCCAAGATGTTATATAAAGCTTTTTTTTTTCATGTAACATCTTGGATAAAACTATA
This sequence comes from Phascolarctos cinereus, assembly GCF_003287225.1. Lineage (NCBI taxonomy): Eukaryota > Metazoa > Chordata > Mammalia > Diprotodontia > Phascolarctidae > Phascolarctos > Phascolarctos cinereus. The sequence continues at coordinate 18,884,530 of NW_027556402.1, forward strand.
GCAAAAAAAAATTAATCAAGGCAAGATATCGTATGAAACCTTTAGGGTACAGAAGGTATAAAGGAAGGACTAGCACCTCTGATATGAGGGCTTGCTGAACCCTTTCCAGGGATGGTCATCCACCTTTGTTATTCAACCAGTCACCCAACTCTCCCTCTCTGTGGCTCCAAGAAGCTGTAGCATGCACAGTGGCCACATCCCAGCAAAACCATCTCCTCAGACAGGCTGAGGGTAATCAACAAGGCTCAGACTCATTGATGAGAGTGGTGTCTACCCCAAGCAAGGGAAGACTTCCCCTAGGGAATGGGCAGATGAGAACAATTTGTTCCAATGGCCATGAAGGTGGCTGAAGTAGGTGCCGTGGAATGCTTAGAGCTCAGTCAGCCATCAAAGACATCTAGGTCATCCACTGCATCCTGGGCCATTGCAGTTGTCCTGCCTTTTGTCTTGCCACTGGACTTCCACTAATCTAGAGGAGAGAGTGAGGCTGACAACTTTGCGTGACTCTGCCTCACTTAAGTCCAGTTCATGTACAAGTCAAGGCATCATTCTATGATGCTACTGGTCCTCTTCAAAAATGAAGGACAACCATCAACATATGAAACTTTTAAATTTATATTCACTAATAATGTACTACAATTCTATTTCTTTGCACTCTTTTTCCCAGATTAGGTATGATGACTGTATTTGTCTCATAAAAGGAGTTTAGTAGAATACTTTATTTCTCAATTTTGAAGAATAATTTGTATACTATAGATATTTAATTGTTATTTAAAAGATCGATAGTCCCCAGTTGATAAATGGTCAAAGGATATGAGTAGGCAGTTTTGAGAAGAAGAAAACAAAGCTCTCAATAGTCATATGAAAAAATGATCTAAATAATTCTTGATTAGACAAATGTAAATTAAAACAACTCTGAGGCACTACCTCACATCCCTTAGTTTGACTAACATGTCAGAAAAAGAAAATGACAAATGCTGGAGGGGGAAAATAGCTACACTAATGTACTGTTGGTGGAGCTATGAACTGGTCCAATTATTTTGGAGAACAATTTTGAATTATGCCAAAAGGGCTATAAAAGTGTGCATATCCTTTGACCTAGCACTAGTACTACTAGGTCTATGCCTCAAAGATATCAAAGAAAAAAGAGAAAGCTCCACATGTACAAAAATTTTACAGCAGCTCTTTTTGTGGTGGCAAAGAATTGAAAACTGAGAAAATACTCATCAACTGGTTAATATCTAAACAAGTTGTAGTATATGTGATGGAATACTATTGTGTTGTAAGAAATGACAAAGATGTGGTTTAAGAAAAAACTGAGAAGACTCATATGAGCTGATGCAAAGTAAAGTGAATAGAAGTACAAGAACATTGTACACAGTAACAGCAGCATTGGAAGGATAATCAACTATGAATGACTTAGCTACTCTGATCAATACAGTGCTTCATGACAATTCCAAAGGGCTCATGATGAAAAATTCTATTCACCTGCAGTGAGAGAATCGATAAACTCTGAGTGCCGATTGAAGCATGTTTTCTTTCACTTTATTTTTCTTGCTTTTATTTTTCTTTTGCAACATGGCTAATATGGAAATATGTTTTGAATGACTTCATATATATAAGGGGTATCATACTTCTTGTCTAGTCAATGAGTGGGGAAGGGGTTAGAGGTGGAGAGAGAATTCAGAATGAAAACTTTTAAAAATCATTTTATTTTATTTATTTGAAAAAATAAAGAGGATACAGTGACCCAGGATGGGGGGAAAATAAAAGATTGATAGTATTCTCCTATAAATTCATTAGGACCAGGAAATCAGGAGCTGTTTCTTGTTGGTTGTTTTTCTCCCCTTTGGTAGTTCTGTGACATGTAATTCAATTTCCTTTTCTGTGACTGGATTATTTAAGAAGTCTGTTTTTTTATTTTTATTATTTTATATAATTTGTGTTAGTTTATCATTTTGAGGCAATCTCTCTTTTTTTCAGCATATAACTGTACATGATAGATTCTATAATTATTTTCAATTTTTTCTCTTTTTATTGTGATTTTAACTTAGGTTTTATTGATTTTATTTTTACCCTCATTTTTAAAGTCAGGTTAGCTAAAGGTTTATCAGCTTTTTTAGTCTTTTCAAAGGAGCAGCTTCTAGTTATTTGTAATATCTAGAATCTGTTTGGTTTCTAATTTATCTATTTCTTTCCCAAATTTCAAGATTTCCTATTTGGTGCCTGTTTTAGATTTGTTTTTCAATAGTTTTGTAATTTTTTATAATTTGTTAGTTCACTAATCCTCTCATTTTATTTTTTGCTACTGTATGGTTTTAGGATAATAATTATTCCTCTGATGATTGTTTGGCTGTAACCCAGAAATGTTCGTATGTTGTCTCATCATCATTTTTCACGTAATTATTCATTGTTTCTGTGATTTGTTATTTGACTCTTTTGTTATTTTGGATTTTATTATTGTCTCCATTTTGTTCTATGTGTCTGTATGCGTTCCCTAAATGTCTTTTGAATACATGATTATATGATTTTTAAAATATTTCTGCTTCATTTATTTGCAATGTGTGCCCTGATGTATGTTCTACTTTTATAAAAGTGTCACAAATATATTCTTTCATGTCCCCATTCAGATATGATGCCATAAATTTTTAAACTCCAAATTCTCCAACGATTTGTTCAATTCTATATTTTCCCTGTTGTTTTTCTTTTCTTTTTTTTTTAAGGTCTGTCTAAGTTTGACAGAGGAATATTAAAGTCTTCTACTACCGTTATGTCACCATGTACATCTTTCTGAAATTCAGTTAATATTTCCTTTATGAATTTACATGCTGTGCCATTTGGAACATCTAAGTTTAATTATGTGGTTTCATTGTTGCCTCTGGCTCCTTTAAGCATAATGAAATTCCCTGTGTTCATATAGTGATTTTTTTGCCTTGTCTTGTAGCATGATTATAATGCCCAATCTTTTAAATTCATCTGATGCACAATAAATTTTGTTCCAGTTTCTCATTTTATCCCATGTATACATTTATTTTTGAGATATGTTTTGTGTAAGCAACAGATTGTAGGGTTTTATTTTCTTATCCAATCGGTCATTCTCTTTCATCAAGTTCTCTAGTGTTGTTGTTGGGTTCTTTTTTACTCAATTTTTGTTATTTCCCCTTCCTCTTTTAAGCCAGTATTTTATTTCTATGTGGAGTTTTGTTTAATCTACATTGATGCTATTCTGTTCCCACAGGCTCTCTCCCTTGCTATTTGTCAACCCTTTTCCTTGTTCTGGAATTTTGCATAATCTATGAGATTTTCTTTGTTTCATTTAGCTCCTTAATTCTTCTTGTCCATTTTTAAGTGTTCCTCCTACCCCATCAATTGAATGGTTTGTTTGTTATTTTCAGAATCTTCCTTTAAAGTTGTTTGTTAGGGTTTTTTAAATCTTTCTGTATCTTTTTCTAAGGAGGATTCCTTTACCTTGTCCTCTTCATCAGTTCCTATCTCTTTCTGTCTATTCTGAGCAATTATTCTTTGATTCATGATCCATATACTCACTTCTACTCTAATCTCTTTGTGTACATCATGAAATTAAAGCTTCTAAAGCACCATGTTTTAGCTCCTTCTAATCAGTTTTTTCATCATTGTGTTAAAAAAATCTTGGCTCATCATCCATTTTTTTTTCTGTTGTGCATCACTTCTAGAAGTATCAATTCATGAGGCAAGTAATGAGAATAGTAGCATTGGCCAACGGTAGACATTCACCCATGCCTACAATCGTGCAGTCCAATGCTACCTCCTGCCTTCCCCATGATTTTTCTTCCCATTTGCCATGCACTTTTCGTCTCTAGATTCATGGCCACCCAGATTTCTTGGCACCTCTTGCCCCCAGGGACTCTGATTTCTATTTTCCTCAGGCAGGATACTATTCATGGGAACAGACTAAGGGTAGGAAGCACTGGCAAAGTTTTTGCAGCAGGAGCACATCCTTGAGGAGGTCCTAAGCACAAACCACTGGGTCAATTTCTGAATGCTGCTGGAGTGTGGAGGCTGCTGGGAGGTGGCCAGAGGGGAGCTGCTCAGTGGATGCCTTACGCATAAGACTTCACTAGTGATTGTCCCTAAGGTTTTTCTGTACTTTTTGCTCCCTTGTCCTGTGGCTTCAGTTGCAATTGCTCTACAGCTGGTGCATAATTCCTCTTTTGATGGGGCTTGAGAATTACTAGAGACTACAGAAAATAATCAGTCCACTATCTTGTTTTTCATATTAGCCCATCCACTTTCAAACAGCTCCAATTGTTAAGAAATTTTTCCTGATAGCAAATAAATTGGCTTCTCTGCAACTTCTGCTTATTGTGGCTGGTCCTGCCCTCCAGGGCCAAAGAGAATGAGTCTAACCCCTCCTGTACAGGGGGGATCCTCTTATTATTATTTTTTTCTAATATATTTATTTAATATTTTATTTTTCCCCAGTAACATGGGGGTGTGTAGCATTTTTCATCATGAGTACTTTGGAATTGTCCTGGATCATTGTATTGCTGAGAATAGGTAGGTCATTCACAGCTATGATAATTGTTCAATATAGCTATCACCATGTATGATATTCTCCTGCTTCAGCTTACTTCACTTTGCATCTATTCATGTAAGTCTTCCCAGGTTTTTCTGACAGTATCCTGCTTATCACTTCTTATAATCCTATAGTATTCCATCACAATCATTTACCACCACTTGTTCAGCCATTCCACAGGTGATGAGCATCCCCTCAATTTGCAATTCTTTGCTGCTAGAAAAGAGCTGCTACAAATATTTTTGTACATTAGGTCTTTTTCCTTTTTGTTTTTCATCTCTTTGGGATAGAGACCTAGTAGTGGTATTGCTGGGTCAAAAGTTATGCATGATTTTATAGTCCTTTGGCCATAGTTCCAAATTGCTCTACAGAATGGTTTGGACTAGTTCACAACTCCATCAACAATGCATTAGTGTCTCAATTTTCCAATATCCCCTCCAACATCTGTCATTTTCCTTTTCTGTCACATTAGCCAATCTGACAGGTGTAGGGTGGTAGTTCAGAGTTGTTTTAATTTGCGTTTCTCTAATCAACGGTGATTTAGGGCATTTTTTCATACGACTATAGGTAGCTTTGATTACTTCAACTAAAAACTGCCTGTTCACATCTTTGACCATATTTATCAATTGGGGGAATGGCTCTTATTTTAATAAACTTGACTCAGTTCTTTATATAGTGGATAAATGAGGCCTTTATCAGAGAAATTTGCTGTAAAAACTTTTTTTCACAGTTATGATTACTGTATATTTCCTTCCATCCTATTTCCCCCCTGTTTATCCTACTCTTTCCTTCCTTTAACCCTGTCCAACCTCAAAAGTGTTTTGCTTCTGACTACCCAGTGATCCTTTAAATAGTTAAATCCCCTCCCCTAGTCTTTACTCCTCCAGGCTAAATAACTCCAGTTCTTTCAAGTAGGCTTCATGTTACATGGACTGGAGATCCTTCACCACCTTTTCTGAACCCTCTCCTGTCAATCATTGTCCTTCTTAAACTGCGGCAGCAGAACTGAACATAGTACTCTCGGGGAGGTCTAATGAGGATAGGATATAGTGGGAATATCATTCCCTAGAAGTTATCTGTCTTTTAACACAGCCCAGGATTTCATTAACTTTTTTGGCTACAACATCTATCACTCTCTTGACTCATATTAAGCTTTCAAGCCCCTACCCACCACCTCACACCATCTTCCCCTCTCCCAGCTCTTTTTCAAAACAATTACTGTCTATCAATGCCTCCTACAACTCATACTTTGACATTGATTTTTTGTCCCCAAGTATAAATGTTTACATTTATTCCTGTTGAATTTCAACTTATTAGATTTGGCACAGCATCCTATCCTGCCAAGATCTTTTTGGGTTGTTTTATCCAGTGTGTTAGCTATCCTCAGTTTTATGCCATGTGCAGATTTGATTATCTTGATACATATCCCTTTATCTAAGCAATTAAAAAAAAACATCAAACTGTACAAGGCCAGGCAGAGGTACCTGAGGTACAATGCTCTTGGGAGGAACAAGATGTACCATTATGAAATAATGAAAGAACATTTCTTTGAAGTATCAACTAATAGACACGTTAGTGCAAAAGATGTTCAGAGAGGGGAAAGGTCAGTATGCACCATAATTATACGGAAGGACTTCATGGAGGAAAGGGAGCTTGAGTTTAATTTTAAAGCCTGTGTTGGTAAATTATAGCCTGAGGGCCAAATCCAGTTCTTAATCTGTTTTTGTATGGCCCGTAAGTTAAGAATGGGTTTTACATTTTTATTAAAATTTAAATAAGAATTTTAATAACATATTACATTTTAATAAAAATGCAAAAACCATTCTTAGCTCATGCACTGTACAAAAAGAGGCAGCAGGCTGGATTTAGCTCTTAGGCCATAATTTGCAGGTCCCTGTTTTAAAGGATAGACAGGATTTTTAAAGTAATAACTGGTAGTTTTTACACAGTGTTGTAAAGTTTGCAAAGGACTTTACATACCCTACATTATTTACATTTCAAAATAACCCTGTGAGACAGGTACTATAGGTATTATTTCCAATTAACGTGTAACAAATAAGGCATCCTGCTTCTGTATATGAACTCATAAAATACCTACTTTGGCTGCAGGATACTTTTTGTGTCCCAGGCTATTCAAAATTATATTTCATGGGCTCCCACCAGTCTCTTTGCTTTTTCTCTCATCAGCCAGAGTGTAGAATTAGTTCAAAAGGAAAGACATTTAATGAAATGAAATCCTAAGAAAAGTCACAATAAAATACTCCTACCATAAACCTGAGGACACATTTTCTATAAATATAGATGCCATCAATGGGGAAAATGGGCATACATAGGAATGAAACATGAGGATCACACATTTAGAGAATACAGGAAACATCAGTGCATATGTAAAGGGTCAACTTATGTCTGCAGTGCTGCAAAATCATTATTGTCTTCTGGAGATGTCATCACAGTCCACTCACTGGACTTTGCTCTGCCAGCTACCATTGAGCAGGCATTGCTCCACTACTCTCTTGGTGGCTGCTAAGTGGAGGTTACTTGGTCTACATGTTGCTCTGCTGGTCTCAAGTGATCTTCTTGCAGTGGCTACTGGACCTTGTAGTCTCTACTGTGCTGTTTTCTTTGCTGTCAACTTTTGAGCTTCATTTCTTCATCTCAACTCCAATGGCTAGAACTTCTCTCTGAGAAGGATGCTCTGACAGGTGTTTAGTCATAGCTACCACACCAAGCTATTAAAGGCCAGGTAGATTACACACACACACACACACACACACACACACACTACCTCTGTGTCTAAAACTAGAAATTGCAGTCCTTTGTTCCAGAAAACTATATTACTTAGAGTTAGATATTCCCAAGACCATTTCAGCCTTAAAATGCAAATGAATTTGAGACAGAAAAAAGGTAAGCTAAACAGGCAAGGTTCTATACCAACCTACTTTACATTTTTCTCTTTATTACATAGATCTATCAATCAAAAAACACCATTGCTCTGTTGCTGTATTTTCAACATCAAAGAACTTTATGGTTTCCCTGAATACTAACAAGTGATGTGTCCACAGTCACCCAGCCAGTAAGTGCTACTGGCAAATATTTGAACCTAGGTCTTCCTGATTCAGTCAGTTCTGCACTCAGGGAGAAAGGCAACAAGAATTATATAAGCTTTACTACCAGGTGCTGCTGATTGTCACTCACTTGGGAGTCCCTTGCTCACCCTAGCAGCTTGTGCATGCCGCAGTGGAGTGAATGTACTTAATATGATGTCGCCAAGGTTGCCAGAGAATCAAGGACCTTCTGTCCTTTAGCTCTGCCTCTCTTTATGGAGTTTCAGCATTTGTCATCTGGAGGGGGTCTAGATTTTTAGAGCCATTCAGTCTAAATTAGCTCAGTGCCCCTCACCCATTGCTAGTACCACCCATTTGACTGCATTAGTTCAATGATTTTATCATAATGGGATTGATTTTCTCTAGATACTGATGCAAATTCTGGAATGCTGATCTACCATATTTTTACTCCCAGCATCAAATCAAGGATATAAACTCTACTACTTAATAACCAAAGAACAGAGTATATAAATAAATGTGTGTGTGTGTGTATATATATATATGTATATATATATATATATACACACACACACACACACACACACACACATATGTATGTATATGTAACACAATGGATAGAACAGCAGGTCTGGAGTCAGGAAGACCTGAGTTCAAATCCAGCCTCAGATACTTACTAGCTATGTGACCCTGGGCAAGATATTCTTTTTGCCTCAGTATCCTCATTTGTAAAATGAGGTAGTAATAATACCTACCTCTCAGGGCAATTGTATCAAATGATATCATAATTGTAAACTGTTTAGCACTGCCTGGCACATAGTCAGCACTATATAAATGTCGGCATTCGTGCTATGGATGGATGGATGGGCATATGTGTGTGCATATGTGTGTGTGTGTATACACATACACGCATATGTATAGATGCACACATATGTATATATAATATACACATATGTGCATATATGTATATAACTACTTGTATAGATATAAATAACTATATAAGCTACTTATATATAAAAACTCTACACATGCCTATGTATATATGTGTATACACACATATACATATAAACATGTACACATGTATGTGTGCATGTGTTCAGTAGTGTACCACTACTGAAAGGTCCCATATGCCCCAGGCATATGGTCAATCTGGGCACAGGAATTCTAGAATATACATAATCTGAATCTGTTTGATCAGCAAACCAGCCCAGCCCCAAAGCCCTCAGGATGCTTAATTCACAGTTCTTAAAGGAATAGTCATCAAGTATAGCCACATGAATTCATGAGTCATTGTCTTGCCTCACTCTCAGGACAGGATCTGGAATGTGGGTCCATTATGTTTATAATTTTCCTAATATTTAAACAAACTTGTATTCCTGATATAAATTCTCTCTGGTCATAACGTAAAATCTCTTCCATGTGTTTTTGTAGACTCTTTGCTAGTTTGTTATATAAGAATTTTGTGTTGCTAGTCATTGGGATATTGCTTTATAATTTTCTTGCTTTGATGTCTTTCTATCTGGTTTAGATGTATTTCTATCAGAAGAAATTTGGTGGGATCACTTCTCTTTTTTTTTTATTTTGGGAGGTTGTTTATGTAATCAAATTAATTGTACTTTGAATGTTTGACAAAATTATAAAACCATCTAATCCTGTGTCGTTGGGTTTTTTTTCTTTGAGAGTTCATTTATCACATTCAGTTTCTGTTCTTGAGACTGGATTATTTAAATTCACAATTTTGAGGCATTTTATCTTTTTGTAAACATTCATCCATTTCCTTTAAATTATCAGTGTTGTTGGCATGTAATTTGGCAAAAGAGTTTCTAATAATTTCTTTTATTTCATTTTCAGTTGTGGCTTCTTCTTTGTCACTTTTTTATGCTGGCAATTCAATTTTTCTGTCTTTTTTTTTAATCAGACTAGTTAATGGTTTATCTTTTTTTTGATCCATAGCTTCTCGTCTTATTTTACAATTATTTTTTTTCTTTCAGTATTGTTAATCTCTTACTTCACTTTAATAATTTTACTTTAGTGCTTAGTTGGAGTCATAAAATTTATTGTTTTTCTCAATTTCTTTATTGAGTGCTCAATTCAGAGATCTTTTTTTTTCTCTTTTGTGTTAGTGAGTGTGTATTTTTGTTGTTCAGCCATTTTCAATCATGTCTGACTCCTGGTGACCCAATTTGGGATTTTCTTGGCAAAGTTACTAGGGTTGTTTGCCATTTCCTTCTCCAGCTCATTTTACAGATGAGGAAACGAGGCAAATGGGCTTAAGTGACTTGACCAGCTAGTGTGATTCTATAGGACTGCAGGATTCTGTATTTAAGATATGGAAAGGCCCTCAGAGGTAATCTAGTCCAAATTCTTCAGTTTGCAGAAAAGGAAACTGAAGTTCATCCAGAGAGGTGAAGTCATTTGTACAAGGTCACATAGGTCACGAGCAGCTGAGCCAGCTGAACTCTGGCTCCTGGACTCAAAATCCAGCCTCTATCCAGTCTTGGTTCAGATAAAGACATTTTCAATAATAGCAGCTGATTAAATATTTAAGCAGGGAGGTGGGTGTGCAAAATCTAAATTCATTTGAGGAATTAATTTGCACACTTTCTTGATGGCCACCATGACCCTCTTGATATCATCTTTGGCTCAGCCCTTAGTCTCAATTCTGGTGCAACATGGTGCTGGAGTGAGCCCTAGCCTTTCCCACTTTCCCCTCCTTAGCTATGCACTCGCTCTCACATACACGCATGCACACACACTCACACACTTCCTCATGCACTCACAGACTTGCCATAATTGTCTATAGAGATCTAAATTTTCCCCTTGGGCTGTATCCCAGAAGTTTTCATATATATACTTCCTCAACACCCTCACTTTACTTGGTGAAATTTTCTGTTGTTTCTTCTTTTGAGGATTAAGTTAGTCTCCAATTAATGCTTATTCCTTTCTTCAAAGGCCCTTTCTTGAATATAATATTTATTGACTTGTACAAAATGATGAGATTTTTAAATATAAAATCTGTCTCCTATAAACTTAGAGTAATTACTAACTTTACCTCAATTTTGAGAAGCGCTCCATTGGTCAACCCACAAATTTTTGTTGAGTCCTGTTACAGATAAGATGAGATATAAATTGTCTTGGTGGATGGAAGGTGGGACTTTGAGTCATGTGGAGCTGGATTCAAATCCTGCCTCTGATACCAGCTGTGTGAGATAGGGATAAAGCATGGGGAATGGAGCTGTGATTTCATGGGTATAGGGAACTCTTGGGGGAGGAAAGTCTTTCTATCAATTCAGTTTAGCACCAACTCTTTTAGAGTTCTCAGAACTTGGTCAAAAACAGGTTTTGAATCTAGCTATTTCTGTCTTTCAGTCCAGATCTCGCCACACTTTGCCTCTCATACTAGCTGTGTGATGATAGGGAAATCACTTAATCTCTGAGCCTCAGGCAGTTCTCCAATACCATTAGCTATTTGCATACAGTTTCACTGGGGAGAAAATTTTTATACAAGATTTCCCATGCCAACAAAATCATAGAACCTTGACATGCAATGAGCAAGGTACTGTCTAGGGTGGGCTAGAGGGGAGAATGGCAAAAAGATGTATTATACATAGTTCCTACTCCTTTCCTATTACATTAAAAAAATATTAGACAGGAATCACATTTTATATTTGGAGAAACAGAACATATGCTCATAAGACCATTCATGCAAAGAAGAGAATTCTCAGTATTCAGTGAATACAGATAATAAGCGTTGGAGTAATTCAACAGAAGAGATATTGTTGTGGACTGCAACAGTCAGATAAGATTAAGGGCAGGAGGAGGAACTTGAACTGGGCTTGGATGAATGCAGGGAAGGAGATGAAAGGGCATTACAGGTAGAGGAAACAACTTAAACAATATGGTGGCAAGAAAGTTTAAAGAATTGAGGGGAGACAATGGGAAGACCACTGCTGTGAGTATCTGTGGAGGACAATGGATAAGGAAGGTTGTGACCAGATCCCAGAGTACCTTGCCTATAAAGCTAAAATAATTGGCTTTTTTTTAGAAGAGTAGAAGTGTGACTGAAACAACGTTTTGCATTTATTCATCTATGTTACAGTGTGTAAAATGGATTGAAGATCAAAGGGGAAATTGGAGGCAGAGAAATACTACTTAAGAGAATTTGGTGTCTTACTTTGGAGTTGTGGTAAGGGAGAGCCAATCAAATAAGATTCCAAGGTTTGAGCCTGGATAACTGGGAGAAAGGTGATAGAAGCAAGGAAGATGATAACTTGGATCATGGAAATGTTAATAAAGTAAGTCAAGAGTCATAGAGTCAAGAAAACCTATGCCTGAATCCCTTTTCTGATAACTATCAGCAGTGTAACCATGGGTGAGTCACATGACCTCTTAAAACCTCAGAGTTCTTTATAAATGAGGGGGCTGGACCTGATGACCTCTCAGATTCCTCTCAGTTTTTTGGTGCATGATCTTATAATCTATAAAATGGAGGTAATGATACCTGTAGTACCTACCTCATAAAGTTGTTGCAAGGTTGAAATCAGATAATGTGGAAAGTGTATACTTTTTAAAAATTTATTTCATATTTTATTTTTCCCCAGTTACATGGAAAAGCAATTTTGAACATTTGTTTTTAATACTTTTGATTTCCAAATTCTCTCCCTTCCTCCCCACTCCCACTGAGAAGGCAAGCAATTGGATCTAGGTTGTACATGTGTAGTCATGCAAATCATATCCATAATAGTCATGTTGTGAAAGAAAACACAGAAAAAATAAAACCTCAAGAAAAGTAAAGTAAAACAAGTATGCTTCAATCTGCATTCAGACACCATCAGTTCTTTCTCTGGGGATGGATAGCATTTTTCATCATAAATCCTTCAGAGATGTCTTGGATCACTGAATTGCTAAGTCATTCACAGCTGATCATCTTACAATACTGCTGTTACTTTGTACACAGTACATGTCACATTGTATCAGTTCATGTAAGTCTTTTCAGGTTTTTCTGAGAGCATTCTGCTCATCATTTCTTATAACACAGTTATATACTACAACTTGTTCAGCCATTCCCCAATTAATGGGCATCCCCTCAATTTCCAATTCTTTGCTGCCAAAAAGAGCTGCTATAAATATTTTTGTACACATAGGTCCTTTTCCTTCTTGTTTTTTATCTCTTTTGGGATACAGACCTAGTAGTGATATTAGTAGGTCAGAGGGTATGCATGCTTTTATAGCCTTTTGGGCATAGTTCCAAATTGTTCTACAGGATGGTTGAATCAGTACACAACTCCACCAACAGTGCATTAGTGTCTCATTTTTCCCACATTCCCTCCAACACTTGTCATTTTCCTTTTCTGTACTATTAGCCAATCTAATAGGTATGAGGTAATACCTCAGAATTGTTTTAATTTGCATTTCTCCAGTCAATAGTGAGCTAGAGCATTTTTCATATGGCTATAAATAGCTTTGATTATTTCATCTGAAAACTGCTCATATCTTTTGATCACTTATCAATTGGGAAATGTCTCTTATTTTTATAAATTTGATTTAGTTCTCTATATGTTCGAGAAATGAGGCCTTCATTAGAGAAACTTGCTTCAAAATTTTTGTCACAGTTACTATTGCTAACTGTATTTCCCTCCATCCTATCCCACCCCCCATTTCTTCTATTCTCTCTTTCCTTTCACCCTGTCCCTTCTCAAAAGCGTTTTGCTTCTGACTATCCCCTCCCCCAATCTGCCCTCCCTTCTGTCACCAACCCCCTTCTTTTATCCCTTTCCCCTCCTACTTTCCTGTAGAGTAAGCAACTGAGTGTGTATGTTATTCCTTCTTTGAGCCAATTCTGATAAGAGTAAGGTTCACTCACTTCTTCTCACCTTTCCTCTCTTCCCCTCCACTGTGAAAGCTTTTTCTTACCTCTTTTATGTGAGATAATATTCTAACTCTCCCTTTCTCTTTCTCCCAGTACATTCTTCTCTCACCTCTTAATTTTATTTTTATATCATCCCTTCACATTCAACCTGTGCCCCCTGTCCATATATACTCCTCCTAACTACCCTAATAATGAGAAAGGTCTTATGAGTTAGAAATATCATCTTCCCACGTAGTACTGTAAATAGTTTAACATTATTAAGTCCCTTATAATTTCACTTTTGGTTACCTTTTTATGTTTCTCTTGAGTCTTGTATTTGAAAGTCAGATTTTCTATTCATCTCCAGTCTTTTCATCAAGAATCCTTCAAAGTCCTCTATCTCATTGAATATCCATTTTTTCCCTAGAAGAATTATACTCAGTTTTGCTGGGTAGGTGATTCTTAGTTGTAATCCTAGCTCCTTTGCCCTCTGGAATATCACATTCCAAGCCTTCTAAACCTTTAATGTAGAAGCTGCTAAATTTTGTGTTATCCTGACTGTGACTCCATGATACTTGAATTGTTTCTTTCAGGCTGCTTGCAATATTTTCTCCTTGACCCAGGAGCTCTGGAATTTGGCTATAATATTCATGGGAGTTTTCATTTTGGGTTCTATTTTAGGAGGTGATCAGTGGATTCTTTCAATTTCTGTTTTACCTTCTGGTTCTGGAATATCAGGGCAGTTTTCCTTGATAATTTCTTGAAAAATGATGTCTAGGCTCTTTTTCTGATCATGGCTTTCAGGTAGTCCAATAATTTTAAAATCATCTCTCCTGGATCTATTTTACAGGTCAGTTGTTATTCCAATGAGATATTTCACATTGTCTTTTTTTTTTCATTCTTTTGGTTTTGTTTTGTTGTTCTTAATATCTTATAAAGTCATTAGCTTCTATTTGCTCAATTCCAATTTTTAAGGAATTCTTTTTTTCAGTGAGCTTTTGTACTTTTCCATCTGGCCAATTTTAGTTTTTAAGGAGTCCATTTCTTCAGTGAATGTTTGTGCCTTTTTTTTTCCCATTTGGCCAACGATACTTTTTAAAGCATTCTTCTCCTCATTGGCTTTTTTTTTAATCTCTTTTAGCATTTGGCTTAGTCTATTTTTTCAGGTGTTATTTTCTTCAGTATTTGTGTGTGTGTGTGTGTGTGTGTGTGTGTGTGTCTCCTTTACCAAGCTCTTGACTCATTTGTCATGATTTTCTTGCGTCACTCAATTCTTTTCCCAATTTTTCCTCTACCTCTCTTACTTGCTTTTCAAAATCTTTTTTGAGCTCTTCCATGCCAAATTCATATTTTTCTTGGAGGCTTTGGATGTAGGAGCTTTGGCTTTGTTATCTTCTCAGTGTGTGTTTCGATCTTCCTTGTCACTATAGTCACTTTCTATGGTCAGAATTATTTTCCCTGTTTGCTCATTTCTTGACTTAACTGTTCGTTACAGTAGGGTTCTGCTTCCAGGGTTGAGGGCACACTGTCCCAAGCTTCAGGGGGTTTGTGCAGCTGTTTTCAGAGATACTTCTAGGGACCTCTAAGTTTTCAGTTCTTCCCAAGAGTTATAATCTAATGAGAGGTGTATTTACTACGCTAGTGGCATATGCTGTGGTCTGTGGGTGACCACAATCACTCTTTTCTGCCCTTTAATTGTAACGAGGGTCCCTGCTCCAAGGTGGCTGCAAGCTCTGGTGTTCTAGTGCTCCTCCTCACCCTGGAACTGCCACCTGAGACTGTGATATGGATCCAAGTATGGGCAAAGTAATAATAGTCCTGTCTCAGTACCAGCAAAGAGACCCCTGTAATCTCCTTCTGACCAGTTGTTTGACTCCCTTACCATTTGTGGGCTGAGAGCTCCAGAAGCAGCAGCTGCTGCTGCTACTGCTGCTGCTGCTGCTGCTGCTTCATTGGCTCCCAACACCTGCTCCTGGTTCGCTGGGGCTGGGTCTATGCTGGCACCACCTGGGCTGGATTGTGCTCTACTGTCACCCAAGTGCAACACATCTTTCCTGTTGACCTTCTAAGTTGTCTTTGGCTGGAAAATTATTTCACTCTGTCTTTTTATGGGCTCTGCTGCTCCAGGAATTGTTTTATGGCATTATTTAAAGGTGTTCAGAGGCGTCTTGGGGAGAACTCAGATGAGTCACTGCCTTTTCTCCACTATCTTGGCTCTGCAGAAAGTGCATTTCAAAATGAAGAACTATATCAACCACCTTGCTGAGTGTGAGTTGATAGGAGGACAGCTAAACAAATAATCTAAATGAGTAGTGTTAAACTCAAATAGATCCCAGCAGTATATTGACTTAGAAAACCACAAATTCACATTATCTGTGTTGCATTAGATTTTTATTAGTTTTGTTAAACATTTCTTAATTGCACTGTAATCTGGTTTGGGCCTAACTTCGGAGTTTTGACCATCAAACAATTGCAAGTGTTGGTCCAGGGCTCAGAAGACAGTTCAGCACTGGAGGTAGACATGTTTGAGAGTCATTGACATAGAATTAATACTTGAAACCTCAAGACTGTATCATAGAACCGTAGGATTTTCAATCATGGAAGGAGATCATGTAGTCCTATTTTCTCAGTGTGCAGAAGAGGAAATTGAAACCAAAAAGAATTAAGTGACTTGCCTAAATCTAAGTTTGGTAGACTCAGGAAGAGAACCTTTTTCTTGACTCTTCATCCAATGTGCTTTCCACTGGATCTTGTTATTTTTTTGTTCCTATTATAATGAATCTGTATATGAAGTATGTAAATTAAATCTAGACTACATCAACAAAAGGGCATCGAAGTGGTGCAGGGGATAGAGCACTGTGCCTGGAGTCAGGAAGAATTAAGATCAAATCTGGACTCAGACGCTCACTGTGTGACCCTGGACAAGTCACTTAACCCTGTTTGCCTTAGTTGCCTCATCTGTAAAATGAACTGGACAAGCAAATGGCAAGCCACTCCAGTATTTTTGCCAAGAAAACCCACAGTGGAGTCCTCAAGAGTTGGAGAGATGAAATGACTGAACAACAATGCATTAACAGATAATCTAGATCAGTGGTGCCAAACTCAAAGAGATCCCAGCAGCATATCGACTCAGAGAACCACTTCATTAACATTATCTATGGCATACTATATTTTTATTTGTTTAGTTAAACATTTTTCTTTTTTGGCAAGGCAGTCAGGATTAAGTGACTTACCCAAGCTGACCCAGCTAGTAAGTGTCAAGTGTCTGAGGTCATCTCTGAACTCAGGTCCTCCTAACTCCAGGGCCAATGCTCTAACCACTGTGCCACCTAGCTGCCTGAAACATTTTTTTAATTACACTGTAATCTGGTTTGGGCCTAACTCAAGAGTTTTGTGGCAGCTTACTGGGCCAACAAGATCGACGCCTCTGATCTACATCACTTTTGAACCCTTCGATCAACTCATTTTGTCTACCCTCCTAATCCAACAATGATTTTTATTAGAATGGCCAACCACCACACAGCTCCTTAATTCTGAATGCTAGGGAAATTTCACTTCTGTTTGATGTGAATTATATATTAAGAATTTGACTACATATTATATAGTCTATATATACATGTGTATGTGTGTGTGTTTATATTTATATATATTTTATACATATACATATATTTATTTATATATACATATATATTATTTATATATACACACACACATATATATAAAGAATTTGTCTATAAATTACTTTTTTTAAGTGATTGGGACCCAGATAAGCCACACTCTGAAGGGCAGGGGAAAGCACAGGGAGTCTGACCATGTGGACAGACTAAAACTGCTATTGTTCTGATTTTGCATTATGTTGCCTGGTTTTCTATATTCTCTGCTGATTCTCAGTAAAGGTAAAATTAGCACTATTGTCACTTAGAACATTCATCCTAAGCCAAATCTAAAGTCAGAGGCCCCTTGAGGGGTCAGGGACCCTGCCCTGAGTATTCTCTATGAGGCGAAGATTGTCCCTAGTTCTATTTCAGTCCCTTGTCTTTCAGGCCTGGTGCAGCTGCCCATGCTGGCACTCAGCCCAGTTTCTTCCTCTGCTCTCTTCCTTTCCCTCATGTGGCTGGGACAGTCAGCATCTGCTAATTCTTTTAAGATGGTGGGCAGGGAGTATTCATTCAAAGTCACTGCAGCTTTTGAGGGGTCTCTGTTCCAGAGCACGGTCCTGGTTGAAAGGCAGCAGGTTTTCTTCCACTCTTCTCTTTTCCTTGGCGTGGGTGGGCAGAGCCAACATCTGCCACTTTTTGTGGGACAGGAGGTATGGAAGTATTCTTGCAAAGACACTGAAGCCCTAGGGTGTTGGACCGTGTCCAATCCTACGTGTTCGCTTCTGTTCCTGTCACTGGAAAATGGAGGTTGACTGGGGAGAGGCCCTGAATGCATTCTCTATTAGAGTTTTCCAGTGTTCATAAAAGACTTCACCTTCTCAGAGATCCCATCATCTTTATGGATTCAACTATAACTGCCCTACTTCTGGTGTGTAATTCCTTGGAGTGGGGCTGGGGAGGGGAGGTCTGAAGTTGTTTAGAGGTGACAAATCAGCCATATTGCTGGTCCCATGACCTAGAAATCCATAATGGCATGCTTAATAAATATTCGATTGAACTGAATTGCATCCTGACCCAGTTTAGCATTTTCACCTCCTTATTGTTTTATGTATACATACATTCACAATTATAATCTCATAATGAGCCCCTAGGACTCTTCTCTTATTCAGACAAACAATGCTGTTAGGTTAGGTAGGGAGAGTGCCTGGTGGACCCTGACAGCATTCTGACTCCAGTCCATCCACTCCCCCATTAGTCATCCAGGATGGATTCTCTTCATCCTTCTTCCCAGAATTTTAATGCCTATGTCAGAGGGCCTGAAAGTCTGGAGGGAAATCTGCTCAGTTGTTAGAGGTTACTTCTCATGTCCTGAATCTCCCTGGCAACTCTCCTAGACTGGTGAACTGGGTACTACAACAGTTTTACAGCTGGGGAAACTGAGGCACAGAGATGTGAAGTGGTTTTCACCCATCACATGACCTAATGAGAGACAAACTTAGAGATTTGGATTCAGATCCATTGCTTCATGGTGTCGATCTTCAAACATGTGTAGCATTCTCCCAGTATCTCAAATCAAGAGTAAACCAAAATTCATTTATATATACATGGAGGACAATGATGCTGAGTCCAGGAAATACACGCAATATTGCATGGGGGAAGCCCTCCCATCTGTGAGGTCATACATTCACCAAAGTACTAAAAGCCAAGAACTTGTTTGTTTTACAACAAGATATGTTAGAAAGAGGACTGGTCGGCTAACTACCTAACCTTGGACAAATTGCTTCACTTCTGTCTGAGTCTTGGTTTCTTCATCTTTCAACTGGAAGAACTGAAACAGGTGATCCCCAAGAGCTTTCCTGCTCTGGCATGGTGCAGTCCTATTGACCTCACTTGACAAAAGACTTCTTTGCAGAGAGGAAGAAATACATGGGTCAACAACCTTCTTTCAAAATGTGTGTGTACTGATGACGGCAGTGAAAGTGTCCTGGGCTATGCAGAAGGCCCATAAAACATAAAATGAATGGCTTCTAAATATCTCATCCCACATGTTGCTTATAAGTAGAGCTAAAGCCAACACGAGCCAAAGAGAATCTCAGTTTGCTTGCTTTTTATAAAGGTGATCTTCAGCTGGACCAGTGTTTAGAAGCCAAAATAACAGGTTGCCATTTTAGTGAATTTGTGAATAACCCTGATAAGCACAGATGGGGCCAGGCTCAGCTCAACTAAAAACAATGACCCTGATTGTCCATTTGTTTTCCCTTGGCTTGCCTGAACCTTCTTAAGCCATTCAGTCCTCAGGCGTCTGTCACATTTCAAAACTAATTGAAAACAACCCCAGAACTTCCTTAGCTTTAAAATATATATGCAAATGTAAGTACAAATATATATGCATAATATATGTGTGTACATGTATATATATATACACACACACATACAAATCAAGTTTAATCACGTAGATTATTCTAATGAGTTTTGTGAGGATACCAGAAAACTTACCGTTTACTCATCTAGATTTAGAGGTAGGCCGGTATGGTACACCTCGGCCTCACCAGACCCCAGTGCAAATTTTGTCTTTGCTACTTACTGCCCATGCCAACTTGGGGAAGTCAGAAGTTCTTTGGGCTGGATTATATGACCCTGCAAGATCCTTTGCAGTCCTAAATCTATGATGTAGCTTTTGAGGATGACCAGAGCCAGCCATCTATTTCTGTGTTTGGCAGAGGACAGTGAACTCACCCGCCCTGTCTCTCACACACACCCAAGAAGCAGGCAGCCAAAGATGAGAAGATGGAGGGTAGAGAAACTAAGAGGTTCCTTCATTCCATTATTGACTGGAAAATGATTCGTTTCTAGAGGAGTGAGAGATTTTGATAGACATGATTTGGGTTTTCAAAGACAAGGGTCCATATCATGACATGGTATCTCACCACATTATTATATTCTAAAACTGGAATGGGAAGAAGGCTGAATTTGAGTTCCAGCTCTGATACTAAATGTGAGGCCTTCTGCAAATGACTTCTTCACTTGTCTCAGCTTCAGTTTTTCCCTCCATAAAACTGGTGTAATAAGACTATCTACTTCACAAGATTAAAGGTTGCAAATGTCCTGTGCAAATGTGAGTTGTTGTAAGTGTTGGGCCATTTCAGAAGAATGTGTTATGTGTTAGCACTGAGCCATCCACATTCTTGATTCTAACTTGGCTATATGATATGAGGCAAGTCACTGATTTCTCTGGCCCCCAGTTTTCTCATCTGCAAAATGAGAAGGTTGGATTATTGTTGTTTGTCCTTCATTTTTGAAGAGGACCAATGACATCATAGGTGATGTCTTGACTTGTGTGTGAATTGGGTTTAAGTGAGGCAGAGTTGCACGAGGCTCACTCTCTGTTCCAGAATCACTGAAGTCCAGTGGCAGGACAAAAGTCTAAAAATGTAGTGGATGATCTTGGCTTCTTCAGTGTTTGAATAAGCTCTAAGTGCTCCACAGCACCTGCTTCAGCTGCCTTTGTGGCCATTGGAACAAATTATTCTCATCTACCCATTCCACTGGGGGGAAAATCTTCACATGCATGGGATGGACATCCCCCTAACTCACTGATAGGTTGGAGGCCTGCCAATTACTTCTAGCCTGGTTTAGCCTGATCCCCACAATGACCCTAAAGGTATGTAGTTGCAGGATAGTAGTTTATGGTTAGGAGCCCAGTCTGTGGCTGTGGAGTAGAACAAATTGGTAGAGACCAGAATTATGTCCACTCAAGTGGCAGCTACATTCATTACTTTTAGCCAATCTACTTTTTGATGTTCCTGTCCTGGGGAACAGGTTGTAAAACTGGACCTTTCTTACCGATAGTCAGAGCTCTCAAGGGTGAAGCAACACCAAGTGTCTTAGTATCCATCAAAAACCACCATGAGTTCAGTGACCACAGCTCAGAATTCCTGTTGCCATTAGAATTTTCTGACACTCAATATATTCCTAGTCAGATACTGCCTTCCACTGCCATCCTGACATTTGACCTCATCTTGATACACAAAGTAAATGTGAAGTTGGTGATACCAACCCTCCCAAGATAAGAATCTGCCTTTTTCATGATATGTCTACTTCAAAAACAAAATACCAGATCTCTGGCAACTATTAAGTCTGTCTGCCTATCTTCCTAATAGTAGTAGTAGTGGTAGCAGTAGTAGTATAATGGTAGTGGTGGTGGTGGTGACAGTGGTGGTGGTGGTAGTAGTAATAGTAGTAGTAGTAGTAGTAGTAGTAGTAGTAGTAGTAGTAGTAGTAGTGGTAGTGGTATTAGTGATGTGGTAGGGGTGGGTGTGGTAGTAATAGCAGTAGCAGTGACATTATTTGTATAATATTTTAAGATTTATAATATGCTTTATAAATATTGTCTCATTTTATTTTCATAACAACCCTGAAGGTAGGTGCTATGATTATCCGCATTTTACAAATGAAGAGACTAAGTAAATAAATGACTTGGCCAGGGTCATACACAACTAGTAAGTGAATCCATGGTCAGATTTGAACTTGGGTCTTCCTGACTCCAGGCCCAGCACTGTGTCCACATAAAAATGTAACTATCACTGAGCTACTTCATTAAAGAAGGAGATTCCTGGCCTGGACTCAGCTACTCAAAGATGTTTTTCAGAACATCAGCCAATGATTGATCCAGAAGCTGATGCATGGCCCATTCTTTCTTCCCAGTGGAAAAGTTATGGCTTTGGGTCTGTGCTGACAAATGCCAGATGGCCTTGGGGGTTGTTTGCTTTAGAGCTTTTGCTAATCCCAGATCCTCTTCCAGAAAGTATTTAATGATGAGCCTACACTCCATTGCCACGTATACAAGACCAGAATCTTCTGCCCATTGCTAATGAGATGGTGGTGGTGGTGGTGGTGGTGGTGGTAGTGACAGTAGTATAGTAGTGGTAGTGGTAATTTGTCTACAGATCTGGAAAAGTAATAGCCATATGGCCATCCATCACACGTGGAATAGACATACCAGCAGACTCTTTGGTGCTAGGCTAGTGTTTTGACTATTTGGGGGTTCCTGGTTGGCTCCTTGGGGGTTCCCATGGTTGTATCCTGTTGTGATTTTTAATGACATCAGGTCAGATTCATTTTTGCAGCAATATAGTACTGTCAACCCACAGGCTGACTTGACCCTTGCTTGTTTATTTATCCTATACCAGTAGTATTCATGCTATCACCTTTTAGCTACTTGGACCTGCCAAAAATGACCTCCCAGGGGAAAAACAGCTTGTGACCTGGTGGAATCTGCCAAGAGACACCTTTGCCTAAGAGGCAGTCAGAACCAGCTGGGGCTGGCCTAGAACATTAGATCAGAAGCTGCCTCATTCTAGTGAAACCACTAAAGGCTACAGCCAGTGGGGATTTAGTCCATGAAATCCCTGAATTAATTCCAGAAAGAAACAACAGCGAAGGATCCCCCAAGCAAGGACCCAAAAGAGATTCTTCCTCTTATGTCTTCCTATCCAGCAAGCTCTCCCTGCCTCCCCTCAGCCCAAGCCCATACTCACATTAGCATGCAAGTTATAGCAGATTATCTTTCCTGTATCTCTCTATCTCTGTCTCTCTGTCTCTTTCTGTGTGTCTCTGTCTCTCTCTCCTCTATCTCCCTCTTTCCCTCCCTCTCTCTATCTACTCATCTTTTTTTCTGTCTCTCTGCCCTTCTTCCTCTCCACCCCCCTCCTTTCCTCTCTTTCTCTCCCTCTCTCTCTTTCCCTATCTCCCCCTTGTCTCCTTCTTTCCCTTTCTCCTTCCCCTTCTGTCTATTTTTCCCTCTCTCTCCCTCCCCCAAACCCCATTCCTGTAGAAACCTAGAATACCACCTCTGGACTAGACGCTCATCTGTGCTGATGATTGCAGTCTCTCTTGGCTGACCGGCTGATCGACAGCAGTCACCAGGCCCACAAGAACTGAATATTGGGGTGCTATCTGATGGGAAGAAAGTGGTAGAGATTCTGTTGTGGTTATTTTCTAGCAGTTCATAGAGGCTACTCTCTCAAAATTCACAAAACCCTGGAGGGATATGTTACCACTGTTCCATCCCATTTCCCCCAGGCATTGGCTAGAAGGAATGTTGTTTTTGGTTTTTAGTTGGGAGATATCTTAGTGATCACTTCAATCCACACATACCTCTCCCTTGGTTTTACAGATTAAGAAACTGAGGCCTAGAGAAGTTAGACTACTTGTCTAGGTGGGAAGTAGGAGAGTCAGGATTTGAACCCAGATTCTCTGACTCCAAATTTAGGGTCTTTGCTGCTATCCCATCATTAAGGATATAAGTTTGCAGTGTCAGATTTGGAACTAGATGTCTATTGAGTCCAACCTCTCTGTTTTCCAGATGAAGGAAAGTGACTTGTCCAAGGTTACACAGCTAATAAGTGTGAAAGGCAAGATTCTAACTCAGGTCTTCCTCATTATCCAGCACTTCATCCACTATAAAAGTGAGAGGTTTATTTTTCTCCACAGGTCAGGATTGAATTCTCATTTTGACTGTGTGTGTATGTGTGTGTGTGTGTGTGTGTGTGTGTGTGTGTGTGTGTGTGTGTGTTCTCCAAGGCTAGGTTTTTCTACTTTCAAAAAGAGAGCCAGGTTGGCACAGGAGATAAAATTCTAAACTTGACCTGAGTTCAAATCCTTCCTTAGACACTTGCTAGTTGTGTGACCTGAGGTAAATCAATTAACCACTCCATACCTCAGTTTCCCATCTGCAAAATGGGAAAACTACCTCCCAGGGTTGTCATGATGGTAAAATGAGATAATATTTGTAAAGCACCTAGCTCAGTGCTTTCCATATAGTAGGTGCTATATAAATGCTAGCAATTATTATTAATGGCTAGGGGCTGGAAAGAAACAAGAAAGCACTTTGCAAACCTAAATATGCCACCTAAATATTAGATTTTTTTTTTAGCTTTAGTTTTTGTAGGTTTGCATAGGCTCTGTGTGGTGGTTTTCAGATACCTTCTGCTCTGGCTGCTGGCCAGATACTGATCTGAAATGTCTTTTCTACTGCTTTGGTCTCCTGGAAAGGTCAGAATTCCTTGCCCTGAGATGTTTTCCCAGGTATCCCCAAATTAAAGGGAACATTGGGATCTGTGATATATAATAGGTGTAAGGATGGCCTGAAAGGAGGCTAGCAAACAGAAATGGTGCCAGAAGCCAACTGAATGTGCCAAATATCTGCTAGATTTGAATCTCTGGAAGTAGGTTGGAAAGAAATCCTTTCTTGCAATCATCTCTGGTCTCTTAAGCACACAGTGAATTCAGGATGCATTTGGGTGACACCAGGGTCCTCGGCCTTAATTGATGGCCACTCTGGGGATGTTGTGATTTCATGCCATGGATAGAGCAGAGGAAGACAATGGCGAGAGATGCCTAAAGACAATGGGAAAATGATGATACTGAAGTCAGCCAAGCCCAGCTGGCACCCTGACAAAAAGGGGCAGGTTTCTTTGGGCATCGCTTCGGGCACATGAATCACCTTTCTGGGAAATGTGGCAATGAGACTCTTTGCCTCTGAAAGCTTATGTCCTATTTTCTCAAAATGCCTAACAAGCCAGGTCCTTCCCCACTGCTAAAAAAATAAAAATAAAAAGAGTTCCGGTTCACAGACCTACAAATATAGCAGCAACTTTATCCCAAGTGGGTAAAGTGTGAAATATGGAGATGAAAGGCAGTGATCATTGGTAGGTTTTCAGGAAGACAAAAAAAATCATCCATGCATTTCATTTAATTTTTACCAAATTAAAAAAAAATTTAAGCCTGGTAGCTTTATGATCGTATACAGGCATATACATTCTTGGGCAGCTAGATGACGCAGTGGATAGAGTGCTGGGCCTAGAGTCAGGCAGATCTGAGTTCAAATGTGACCTCAGCCACTTACTAGGTGTGTGACCCTGGGCAATTCACTTAACCCTGCTTGCATGGGTTTTCTCATCTGCGAAATGAGCTGAAGAAGAAAATGACAAATCACATTAGGATCTTTGCCAAGAAAACCCCAAATGGGGTCACAAAGAGTCAGATAGGAAAGAAAGATAACAACAACAAAGCATATACGTTAGTAGGAGGGACAAGGTAGTGTTTACATACCTTCTAAATGTTGCTACTGGACTAGAAGCTTATCTATAATGACTTTAATGACTGACTTCTTAGAAAATCTCCAAAAGAAAGTGAAATTCCTTCGCAATTGTCTCAATCAAGATGACCACTGGTACTTGACTTCAGGGTTGGCCCTTAAAGGATTACAAATAAAACCAAAGGAGGCCATCCCTCAACAAACAACCAGCCTGAGGGAGAGACTTCAGCTCAGGCTAAAGCCATTCCCCATTGAATGTAATAAAAGATGGCCAAATTCAGGATACCCATTGTTCAGAGACAAACCAGTTTTGCAGAGACAAGGCCAGTCCAGGAAGCCAAGTAGCTTTCTCGTGCCAAGAAAATAATCAGGACTCTGCCTGCCTGTCTCACCCTGCCATATAATCCTCAGAGCACTAAAAAGAACTTGTCTCCCAACAGAGGTGACAATGAAGCTATAACCCACATATCCCTTCTCCTCCTCATGTAGGGAAACAGGTCAAGCAGACAGACGTATCCTCTTTCAAATACTAAAGTGATATCAATCAGATCACAGACTTAAGGCTAGAAGAAACCCTTGAAATCCTCCAGTCCAGCCCTAACATTTTACAATTGAGGAAATCTGAGTCCCTTGGCCAAGGTCACACAGATTCTAGAAAGAGGTAAGATTTGAACACGGATCCTCTGACCCCAAGTAAAGTACCACTACACCAGTAGGCTATGCCTTGCTACCTCTTTAAAGAGTAGCCTATAATGCTTTGTGCATGTGAAAAAGCCCATTTTCAGGCAAGCTCTGACACAATGTTATATTATTGGTTTGAGGAAATGAATTTAATTACAGGACAACCCCTACTGCTTAAATAAGTAACCCATGGGTTAATTATTACAGCAGACCAAACACCCGTCTGCCAATTTTATTGAACTCAACATCCAAATAAATAAAGTTATGGGTAAAAGATAGGCTTGGTAATCATTTAAAAGTGTCAGCTAAGAGCTGCCTTTGCAAGAGTCACAGGATTGTAGTTTAGAGCTAAAGGAGGACGTTGGAAGTCTCCAAGTCAAACTCCTTCATTTTACAAGTGAGGACCCTGAAGCATACAGAGGTTAAGGGACTTGTCCAAGGTCACACAGCTATTAAATGTTTGCACCCAGCTCTTCCTGTCTCTAAGGTACATGCTCTATCCATTACATCCTGCTGCATAAAGTCCTGCCTCTGACATATCTTGGCTGGGTGAGCCTGGATAATTAACCTCTTAACGCCCCAGGAAATTCTCTAAGATGAATTTGCAGGTAGATACTGACTGGCCTTTTTGGTAGAGAAGATTTCCTCACCAGGAGTTCCTTATATCACAGGTATGGTAAAAAAAAAATAAAAATAAAAAAAATGAAAGCAGGTAACTACAAAGTGATAACTATCTCAGGCAATAAAGATTATTCTATTACTTCATCGTTTGGCATAGTGAATACAGAGCAGAAATTGGAGCTGAGAAGAGTTAGGTGGGATGAAATCTCACCTCTGATACTCGCTAGCTAGGTGACAATAGGCAAGTCACTAGACCTCCGTAAATGCCCAGTGGCTCTGTAAGACTCTTAGGTATGGTGACCTGTCTTAGGGGAGAGAGAGCTCCCACATCAATGAAATCACACAACTTTAGCACCACAGTGATTTCGAAGATACCCATGCTCAGCCTCTCCAACAGCAACTGTCTTTTACCCTAACTTCAGGATTCTCCCATACACTGGACCCACACTGCTGTCCCTGGACCCACTGGCCTCTTGTCCACTGGAGTCCTGCCCTTGGCTGATTCTGGGTCCATTCATGTATCTGCCCAGTGCTATTAACACCAGCTAAGCACCACCGTTTTGCTATGAAGTCCTAGGAGTTGCTCTAACATAGAGCAAAGGCAGTGTTAAATTACACGTATGTATGTGTGTGTATCTAATACACAGTATACCTGCTTATACCATGAGGTGATAAACCAGAGGTGTGTTGGAGCCAACTCAAACTTGCTCCTGAGAATCAATTGTTAAAATTCTCAGGAACTGATATACTTAAGGAAGTGGAGGTTAAACCTGAAAGTGTGTCTCCCTCCCCTAGGGTCATTAAACACTCACCAGCATACCCATCCACCCCCCAGATAAACCCAAACAAGGGAAGTGGATGTGCTTTCTCTGAAATGAATAAGTTTCAGGATGAAGGCGCTCATGCCACTCTGGGGCACCGTACTCTCCTCCTCCATAGCTTCCAGCACCATGAAAGCAGATTTGGAGCCTAAGGAAATCAGAGCAGAAGTTAGAGAAAGAAATTGAATGGCATTACTAGCAATGGGACAGTAAAGATCTCTGGTCGTGCACCTGGAGATTTGAAAGATGACGAAAAGATAGAAGAACACTGGCTATAGGAAATAATACTTGGACGAGGTTACAGACTAAGAATGTGATATCTATTAAGTCAAAAATCGAAGGCACAGGGCTTTCAGTCGCCACGCAGTTTACGAGGGTTGTTGCTGATGTTTGGTCTTTTTTGTTTTTCAGCTGTATCCAACCTTTCATGACCTCTTTGGGGTTTCCTTGGCAAAGATACTTTGGTGGTTTGCCATTTCCTTCTCCAGCTCATTTTACAGATGAGGAAACCGAGGCAAACACATTTAAGTGACTTGCCCAGAAAGTCACTACATTTAGGAAGTATCTGAGCACAGATTTGAATTCATGACAATGATTCTTCCTGAAGGCCCCAAAAGGTCCCAATCTGTGTAGAGCAGGCTGGTGTGTCTGTCCTTTTTTTTTTTTCTTTTTCCTTTGGTCCTGATGGGGAACAGGAGGCAGAGTTGTCCAGATCTAAGGGTAGTATGTTCCTTGCTGCCTACTTCTGAACTTCTGATGACTCCAACGGTGGATAGTAAGATCAATAGTTGACAGGATCTTCACTCTTCCAGTGAATCTGAAGCTTATTTTTCTCATTAATGGGCCTGTAAGTAGGCCTGGTCTCTCAGATTTAGGTTGTGGCCAGGGTAATAGGCAACTGAGGAACAATTTCTGGTACTTTTCTCGTGAATAGAGATATTCCATTATCACTTGAACATAGTTAATTGGGATCTCATTTATCAGCTGTAGATGTGTTTAGTATGGAGTGACTAGAGGTCCACCTGACATTTACATGGGACCTTTCATAAGTATCTCATGATATTAAGCCATACTTTCTGTTCATTGTACATGAGAATGATGGGAAAAACGTGAGGTCATTGGAGTCCTGTCTCGGCACAAATCTTAACTATCTACACCATTCCACTGTTGCTGCACACTCACTGTGATGTGAGTATTGAGAATACTTCTAAATATCTAAATCCTTGCAAGTGACCTTTACAATCACTTCTCTAAAATGGGTGCAGAGGTACAAAAAATCTAGGAATATATTCTTTTTTAGTCTTTTAATATCAAATTGCTTGCCTCTTCAATAAGGGTGGCAGGAACAGAGAGGGAAGGAGAGAATTTGGAACAAAAAATTGTTAAAAAAATGTTAAAAATTGTTTTTACATGGAATTAGAATTTTTTTCCCAAAATATAAAGTTTTTTAATAACTATAATAGTATGTATTACCCATTAGACTGAGCTCTTTGAAAGCAGGGACTGTGTTGTTTTTTCTTTGTCCCTTCATTCCTACTGTGTGCTATGGCACATAGTAAACATTTAATACATGTTTTGTTGACTATTTACTTGCAAAAGAAAGCTACCAGCTATCCTAAACAGAAGAAATTTCCAGTTGCACGCTTCCCAATGTTTTAAGCCCAAGAGATAAGGACTGGGTTTTGTTTGTTTGTTTGTTTGGTTGGTTGGTTTTGGTTAGGCAATTGGGGTTAAGTGACTTTCCCAGGGTCACAGCTAATTAAGTGTCAAGTGTTTGTTCTGAGGCCAAATTTGAACTCAGGTCCTCCTGATTTCAGGGCCGGTGCTCTATCCACCGTGCCACCTAGCTGCCTCAGAGATAAGGACTTTTTAAACAATACCGTTGGGGTGATAAAAGGCAATTTGAATATATTGATGTCCTGTACTCTTTCAGTCATAAACACACACACATGCATACATACACACACACATGCAGAACAGCTTTGCTCATAATCCACATGAATAAATAAAGTATGGCTCTGAAGGGAGGATGAGATAAAGGGTCCTGTAATCAGTAAAGGCTCTAATCATCCTCCAAACTGGCTCATGAATGAAGGCATATCAGCACATGAGTAAATACAAAAATTAGGAAAACAACTACCTTTATAAGGATTTTTCCCCTCCCGTGGATTCTCATCCCTGCGGATGGAGAGATGCCATGATGATGGTGAAATTTATTATAAAGGCATTTGAAAGGTTTCCTATAAAAGAGGAATTTACTGGGAAAGGAAATGGGAAATTATTATAATAATGCTAGACTGTTTAGTCAGTGCTGGGTCAAAAAGTTACAGATTGACCTTTTGTAGGTATGTGGGGACAAGGCCCTAACTCTGTTTGAACCTCAGAAAAGGTCAAAAGTCTTTTAGGAATAACCAACTTAAAATTTCACATAGTTCAAGAGGCAAAATAAAGGATATTTTCCCAATCAAATGAAAGAATCAGACAGTGGGGGGAAGTTGATAAGGGGAGCATCTTACCACTGCCTTTGAAGGGATATCACCCTAAGCTTCCCAGCAATCTGCATCTACCTAGAATTTAGTGGGGATTTGGAGTTTCTAGATAGCAACCATAGGTACCCTTTGGAATTTTTTCCTTCCTAGAATAACTTGAAGGCCCGTCAGCATGAACACTTTTGCCAAAATCAAACTAAGATTATGAATAAGTCAAATTTGCAGTCCCAAAATATTCCAGCTAACAATAGGAAATCCCGTGACTTAGCAAGGTACAGCTAATATTAATACTAGTTGCTATTGGGATAGCCATATGTCACAGTTCATAGAATGTTGGACTGGTAGTCAGAAAGATGTGAATTCAGACATTGACTAGCAGTATGACCTCCGGCAAGTCACTTAACCTCTGCCTCAGTTTGCCCACCTGTAAAAAGACAACAACAATTGTACCTACATCACAGGGTGTAAGAATCAAATGAAATAATATTTGTAAAGTGCTTCTTTGCAAAACTTTAAAAAGCTAAAGAAATGCTAGCTGTTACTATTGGAATTGACTTATAGCTGTAGCGTAACACATGATGGCCGTTAAAACTATCCGTCTTTTATATTCATTTGGTTCATGTCAAGTCTTTCCAAAAGATTTCAGCTCTTTTTTCCTTATCTTTCTAAGCTTCCAGCTCCCACATCTACATGTGCAAGGTCCATAGACCCGTCACATCATATTGCAAAGCCAAACATCAATTGTTAAAGTAAACTATCTCAAAATAAAACAGTGTCATTATGGGATTTCACAAAGCAGACTATGGGGAATTCACTTATAAAGCAGGCCATAGCATCAGTATATACCACAAATTCATTGTAATCACCATGTCAGATAATAGTGCAGACAGTTATCTATCCAGTGGCCAACTGAGGATATTGGTAGAAGAATCCGAAGGCTTTCCAGCTAACTGCTACATACTTCCCCTTTAACCCAGAAAAGGACAGATTTAAACAAAGCAGTAACAAAACTAACAGTAAAAAATTGCTCGAGATTTTACAGAATTCATGGCTTTTGTCCTTCTTGAAATGCTGACCCATGTTGGGTTTGGCTTGGGATGGTCAGAGCGTTGGCATTGTTCACTCGTTTTTTAGTCATTGTCTGACTTCTCATGGCCTCATTTGGGGTTTCCTTGGCAGAGATAGTGGAGTGGTTTTCCACTTCCCTCTCCAGCCCATTTCACAGATGAAGAAACTGAGGCAAACAAGGTTAAGTGATTTGCCCTGGGTCACAGACAGTAAGTGTCTGAGGCCAGATTTGAACTCAGTTCCTCCTGACTCCAGGTCCAGTGCTCTATCTACTGTGTCATCTACTGTTAGGGTAGCATGGACAATAAAGGGAAAGGTGCCAATTACTTCTTTTATAACTATGCCACAAATTTATTATACTCCAAACATTCTCAGTTCTAATGAATTGTACTGTTTTCAAGTTATACTCTAAATAAATTTAAAATCAAATCAATTTTCAATAAACTATCAAATAGAATTCTCAGCCTTCCATTCTGTTAGCGAGGGCAAGAGACTCAGACATCTTCATTTTTCTAAGGGGAAAATTTGCCCCAAAAGCTGATATTTAAATTATGCATTTTATAACTCCATGTAATCTTTTAGTTTGAAACTTTAAAATACAAGAGCTGATTTGTTTATGCTTATATAGCAGACCAGCAAATGTTAAAAGAGCCATTGAAATACAGGGCATTTCTGGTTTTGGTTTTATTTTTCATCTTAATCTATTCTCACAGATATTCCAGTATGGACTGATGGCATTTTTTTGCTTTCTAAGATCTTTTGTCTTTTAAAATAGAGCTCTTTATCAAAATTAAAGTAGTTCTCACCATAGAAGTGTGTATACATTTTAAATACTTAGACAATCATTTTGTCCAAATATTCAGAATGTGGCAGCATGTTTTAAAATGTCTTATGTGAGAATGCTAAATGCTGAATACTAAAATGTTTTAATGCTTATAAGAGCCTTTATGCATTAAATTTTACAATTATCTATTTTATGCTGTATTGGAGATGTGTTCAGTCATTTTCAGTCATGTCTGAGTCTTCGTGACCCCATTTTGAGTTTTCTGGCAAAAATATTAGGGTGGTTTGCCATTTCCTTCTCCAGCTCATTTGATAGATGAGGAAACTGAGGCAAAGAGAATTAAGTGACTTGCCCAGAGTCACACAGCTAGTAAGTGTCTGAGGCCAGATTTGAATTCAAGGAGATGAGTCTTCCTGATTTCAGGCCTCATACTCTATCCACTGCACCCCCTTAGCTGCCCTAGCTGTATTTGAGATACATGGTGTTAAGCTGATTTGTGTCTCAATGCTCCCTGCATTTCAGTTTTGAAATGACAATTTTGGCATTTCTGATCATAACATTAAAGATTCTGTCCAGGTCACATATGCAGTTAATATTCTTTTTTTTTCTAATTAATTTAATTTTCTTGTTACATTTTAAGTTCTAAGTTGTCTCCCTTTCTTCCTCCCCACCCTGCACTAGAGAAGGCCACCATTTGACACAGATTTATAAATATATGTAAAACCATACTATGCATACTTCTATTTATCAGTTCTTTCTCTGGAGGGGGAAAACATCTTCCATCATAGGTCCTTTGTAGCTGATTCAAGTATTTATAATACTCAAAATAACTTGATCATTCACAATTATTCTTAGAACAATTTTACTGTTACTTTATACATCATTTTCTTGGTTCTACTCATTTCATTTTTCATTATTTCATGCAAGTCTTTCCGTGTTTTTCTAAGATCATTGACCTCATCATTTCTTATGGAACAATAGTATTCCATCACAGTCATATGCCACAACTTATTCAGCCATTCCCCAATTGATGGGCATCCCCTAAATTTCTACTTCTTTGCCACCACAAAGAGAGCTGCTATCAATATTTTAGAACATATGGGTTCTTTTCCTTTTTCTCCGATCACATTCTATATAACATTCTTACAGGTATATTTTAAAAAACAAAAGTAAAATTTTCAGACTTCAATTATATTTTGGCTCCCAGAAGAGAAATGTTAGCTCAAAGAGCTACATATAAATCATTATTCAGAAAAGTGAAAGAAAGGTAGTTCAGTGGGCTAGACAGAAGAATAAACTCTGGCATCTTCTAGTTTCCAGCAATGTCACCTTAAATGCACTTGCCTTATACAATAACAGTGAAAGTTTTCTTTCCATTCTGAAGCTCAGCAAAGAGCCTTATTGCTCACATTCCATTCCTAATTTCTAATTTAACAATCTATAATAAACCCAGATAAAAATTCAAAGTTTGTACCCAATAAAATTTACAAATCCACACTTAGATGATCACGTCTAATTTTTTGTGGAATCATAAATGTAATCTTTTATTGCCAGTACAATAAATTATGGTAGAGAGAGATAGGGAGCAAAGAGAGACAGAAAGGAAGACAGAGACAGAGAGAGAGGGAAAGACACAGAGAGAGATGGGGGGGAGAGAGACAGAAAGAGACAGAGAGAGAAAGGGAGTGAGGGAGGGAGGGAGGGAGAGAGAGAGAGACAGGATAGAGACAGAAAGAGAAAGGGAAGGAGGGAAGGAGTGAGAAAGGGAGGGGAAGAGAGACATACAGAGACAGAGAGATTCCTTTATTTCCCATTATCTCTTCTTTTTCCATCTGGGCCAGATCAGAATGAAGAGTAATCTAAATAACTGCTCAAAACTGACTAAAATAGAAGACAATTCTGAAATTTAACAACTTCTTACTGAAATGCTTTCACTCTTTTTGAAGCAGGCTCCAACTTAATTTAAGGCTATTTGTTCTTTCTGAACAGTTCTTGTCAGAAACAAACGCTTTGGCTGGCATTCACACACTCGTATATTCAATGGATTGCCATAGCACATAGCAAGGCTCCCAAGTCAAAATCTAGGAACTCTTTGGAAGTCACTGTGTGCCCATCAAAGAGGGGTTCCCCTTCTTTTTTTTTCTCTTTCATCTATTTTAATTTAGCACTTCAGGCTTCAAGCATCTTTCCCTCTTTCCCCTCGCCTTTCTAAAACGCACTACAAATCTCTGGGAAATATTAGTTCATGGACATATTGGAATTCTCTCAGGGGCAAATTCAGGATTTCTGTTTCCCTTTGCTTCAGCCCGCTGTCAACTTCACTAAGGAGAAACTTGGTCCATGAGGTTGGCAACCACAGTGGAACTCTGCCCACAGAAAAGATCAGCTGGGGTGGGAATCAGTTCTGACAGATGGCTCACAAGACCAGGCATAAACAGGGAGAAGAAGAGAGATCGACCAGGACAACGAATTTGCAAAAGGCACATCACCTGAGCCTTAAGCACTGGCTATTTGGCTTTCCTGAAGGGCAGCCTAGGTGGCCGAGTGACTGACAAGTATGCTTGGTTAGGTCGGGGGAGAGAGGTTAGAGAAGCCAGCTGAGGCTCACTGAGCTGTCTGAAGGTCTTTTCAGGTATATGTTCTCAGAGCCAGATGATTCAGAATCCCTTCCACAGCAGTTAAGAGAGCATGAGTAAACAAAGGCTCTCTTACAGGAATCTACTTCTAGCAATCTGGCCACACAAAACAACAAAACCCAGCACTTAAGTGGTTGGAATCAAATAGAACAGAAAGAGGCTTCACCTCTGCGAACTAGCTGGACCACAACAAAACCAGAATTAAGCAGGATGACATTAAAGGTTCTTAGTAATGTGTAAAAAAGGGGGTGGGGATGGGAATACAAAGGATTCTGAGAAGTGCAGGTTTTGGCCTCTCCTCACTAAGTCCATGTGTTAGATTCCTGGTCAACAGGTCAAATCTCTCATGGGGAAAAAAGAGAATGCAGATCACAATGGTAGGGTAGAATTCCGTAAAACTTTATTGTTGTCACAAGCCAAGGTATCTATCCAAGGAAGAGCCATTTGGCTCAAAAAGATATGTCTATGAGGTGAATTGGCTCCTCTTATGAGCCATTTCTTAGAAAATAAAGAAGCAAAAAGAAACAGATTTAGGCTGGATTATTAACCGAGTACAAGAAAACAATGTTTTGAAAGAGAGAGAGAAGAGTGAGGAGAGAGAGAGAGAGAGAGAAGAGAGAGAGAGAGAGAGAGAGAGAGAGAGAGAGAGAGAGAGAGAGAGAGAGAGAGAGAGAGACAACAAGAACTTATTAAATGCTTACTATGTGTTAAGCACTATGTTAAGTGTTAGGGAGACACATAAGCAAATAAGATGGTCCTTGTCCTCAGGGAGCTTACATTCTAATAAGGAAGGCAATACATAAATAGGAATTGGAAAGCAGGAGAAGGCAGTAAAGGAGAAAGGGTATTTCCATGGGGACAAGGCAGACAGTAAAAAGATGGAGAAATTCAGAGAGTGACTGACATGGAGATGTAGGCAAAGGATTCACCAATCAAGAGAGTGCAGCCTCAAGTGGAAGTTTCCCCAAGGTGGAAAGATAGACAACAATATAGTGAGTAAGAAGTCCAGAGAGGTGCTCCAACCAGTAGTGTGTCATGGATGGAGCCCCTTCTGTAACAGTGGTCCAGACAAGAGAGTCACTCATCCGGAGAATGGGGATTCAAGGAGAGGTTTCTCCAGGATAGGAAGGTGGCTGGCAGAGTGGAGAAGTCCATAGAATAGGTTGAGCCAAGAGTGTGAATGATGCACTGTGTGTCAATGATAAAAGCAGTCACAGAATGCTCTTTGGTGTAGTTCCAAATTGCTCTCACAACTCTACCTATAATGCATTAGTGTTCCTATTTTTCCACATTCCCTACAACATTTGTCATTTTCCTTTTCTCCCATTTTAGCCAAGCTGATAAGTGTGAGGTGGTACCTCAGAGTTATTTTAATTTACATTTCTGCAATGAATAATGTTTTAGAGTATTTTTTCACACGAATATAGATAGCTTTGATTTTTTTAAAAATACATTTGGACGGATAAGTTGCATGGGAAATGAAATCATAAATATTCTTTGTGAGGAAAACTCAAAGAATCAAGAGCACCTGTATGATGTCATGGGAATAGGTCTTCCAAGAACCTACACAAAGAGCCATTGAGCCTGTGGTCTAATCCCAGCTTCACCACTAATAACAATAATAATGACAGTTTGCATTTATATGGAACACTCTAGCCATGATTCATTTTCACCTAAATTTGATCAATAAGCTTGTGAGGTGAGGGTGGCTCAAATACTATGTTCTCCATTTCAGAGATAGAGATACTGACGCTCAATGAGTTTTAGTGACATGCCCAAAGTCATGCATAAGCAACAGGCATGAACCCTGACACAAACAAGTAGTGATCCGATCTTAGATGAATTGCTCATTCTCTGGGTCTCAGTTTCTTCCCTTCTAAACTGGGGGAGATTGGAATAGATGAACTTAAAGCTTGCTCTCATGCTCACAGATTCGATGTTCCTGAGTGTTTCTAATTCCCAGCACCATAAGAGATAAGCTGACTAACATTTAAATAAATGCGCATTCAACACGTTTTTTACTTCACCATTCTGGACTATGGAATTAAGTGGCACTTCCATATGCTTGACCTTCAATGGAATGGGATCAAGGAGAGGAAGTAGAATGGTCTTCCCATACCCTATGGGGCAAATTCTCAATCCTCCTTCAATAAAGCGCAGAGCACCCTCCTAGAACCCACTAACTGTAACCAGGAATGCCAGTCAACTTGTTCTCCCCATCAGAACTGAATAAGGCTCTGGCCAAACACACTCCGCAGGCATTCCTAAAGACCAGGTCACATATTAGTTTCTCCCATTAGATTTCCATGACCCAGGCTTAGGGAAAAATCAGGGCTAGAAGAAAATAGCATTTAAGTAGTTGTTCATCCACTTCAGTGCTTTGCATGTATTGTTGTCTGACCAGTTGCCTACTCTTACAAAGCCTTTAGAAGACCATCTCTTGACAATTACATGAAGGGAGGCAAATGAGTTGGAGAAAAACAAATACTTCCTCTGCAGAAGTGAAGAGAGGACAACACGAAATTCCCTTCAAAACTAGAGAGGAGATAGAGATAACTATATGTGGGAAGGTGCTCAAGCCAACTGAATGGGCTCAAGAGAGCTGATTGTTAAGTTATTGGTGTGAATACTTACACCTTAGAAATCAGCAAATGCCACAAATCATGGTTCCATTGTCTTGTTGATTGTCAAGACTTAGAGCCATAGAGAAAATGTGTGTCATAGGTACAGTTTTGTTCATTTTTTCCTGAAAGCCGGTTGTTAAATACTTATCAGCACACCACTGACTCCATTAAGATAACAACTTCACTTTTCCAATCTTAATGTTAACAACCTGTCATTGATTCCTCCACAGGTTTAAGAGTACAGAGTTTGCCTGCATCAACCTCCTTTCCTGTTTCTCTTCCAACAAAATTTACCACATTATCTCCAGTCTGGACCAATCCTCCACAAAATACTGTTGATGTTACCACCTCCTCCAGCAATAGCACACAGAATAACTCGTTATTAACAGTGACATTGTCAGCTGAGACAACTCCACTTCCTGGAAACATATCAGTAACATCAAGAGACCCAGAGAGCACCAGCAAAGTCTCCATACAAGAATCCACAGTTACTGCTGTTGATCAGGAGGGAAAAGGAAACACAAAAGACCAGTCACTGCCTAGGATATTGCCAACAAGCAGCCAAGACGAGTTTATAACCACCCATGCAGTACTCAGCTCTGCAATACCAGAAATCAGTAATGATACAACAACTCCAAGTACAGTTTTGCCTCCTCCATCAGACGGAGAAGCAGTCACCTCCCCTCAGCCATGGGCCTCATCTTCTTCATCGTCATCTTTGTTGCCACCAAAGGTATCTCCAACCAGTGTAGTCACAGACTCCACTGCAACTGAAAGCCCGACCCATGAAGAGAGCAGTGAAGGACCCTTGGGAACTCCCACAGCTACACCCCCTGGAGCTGACCTCATTCCTAATGAGACCCCAACACTTCCTGCTTCATCTGGGCCTATGACAGAAGAGACAACTTCCCAAGTGACTATGCCAACCTATGCGGCGGAAGGCACTGACAGCAATACGGTGTCCCCTCGGATAATCATGGACCAAGTTCAGCATGCATTAAGTTCAGGTGAGTGGAATGGATCTAGAACATTAGAACCCAACAATGCCTACAGGTGTGAATTAGTTTTAAAGATAACTGGCAAGTGGAAGCTACTCATTTGTCAGTTAAAAGCCAAATTCTAAGTGTTGAGTTTGGAGTCATACCTCTTGGGCAAATGTAGATGACACATGGATGTCAACATTCTATCTTATCCATAGACACAGAGAATTCAATTCCCGCAAACATCCCATGGACCCTTCTAGATCATGTCTACTGATGGCCTACAATTTATTTCCAGCATTGTTGCCCCAGAGGTGATACAACATTGCCCATTGCTTTAAAAAATTGTGCATGATTTTTAATTGGGTCAAAGTACTTTTTTGTGTATATGTACAGTTTGAAGTTTTAGAAAGTCTTGAAAGGTTTAAAAGCAAGTAGAAAATGCTTTTTTTAAAAGAAAGTTAGATGGGTGAACTCTAAGGAAATAAGACACATGAGCTTTAAAAATGTAATGTTCTATGTGAATAGAGTACCATACCTGGAGTAAGGAGGACCTGAGTTCAAATCTAGCCTCAGACATTTACTAGCTGGGTGACCCTGGCCAAGTTACTTAACCTTGATTGCTTCAAAAAAAAAAAAAAAGTAACATTCTTTGGTATGTTTGAGTCTTTTAGAAAACTTCAGATGTTTAACTACAGATAATTGTGTTTTGTCTTCCATGGCGCTAATGCTAATGTTGTTGATGATGAGTCTACCTGCCTCAGTCTCTCCCCTCTCCATTCTATTCTGCATTCAGTCACTAGAGTGATTTTCTGAAAGCACAGGTCTGACTAGCAGCTCAATAGACTCCAGTGACTCTGTCACTTCCAGGATCAAATAGAAAGTTCTGTTGGGCATTCAAAACCCTTCATAACCCGCCCCCTCACACCTTCCAGTCTTCTTACACCTCACTCTCCTGCATGCACTCTTCAGTCCAGTGACACAGCCTCCTCTTGGCTATTCCACAAAACAAGGCACTCCATTTCTTGATTCCAGGCATTTTCTCTGGCTGCCCCCCATGCTTGGAACACACTCCCTCCTCTTCTTAGCCTCCTGGCTCCCTGGCTTCCTTCAAGTTCCAACTAAAATCCCATCTTTTACAAGAAAGCCTTTCCCAATCTCACTTAATTCTAGCGCCTTCCTTCTGTTAATTATTTCCTACTTATCCTGTATATAATTTCTTTGCATATATTTGTTGTGTCTCCCATTAGACTGAGGGCAGGGACCATCTTTTGCCTTTTTTGTATACGCGATGCACTGTTTGGCTCTTGGTATACACCTAATAAATGCTGATGGATTGATGACTCCTTTCTGTCTTAACAACTGTCCTCAATAAACTTTTTAAGTTAATTATTTCACCTAGATACAAACTCATTCTCTGAGTCTCACATCTCCCTAGGAATGACCATGGGTCTGACACCCCTTTCAGGAAAGAGAATATAAAGGATGAGCCCCACTCCCTTCATCATGCAACAAAATTGGGCATTTATTTTCCCTTATTTTCCATTCTCAAATCCTGGTGTGATTTAGTGTCTGGGACATCTGCAGAACTGATTAGCAAATATGGCAGGATCAAAGTGATTAATTTCATAGCCAATGGCTCAATTTAACCAATGGTGCTGTTGGGATTCTTGAATCTTTGGACTGAGCTAATTATTGTACCCATTCATCTCCTGCTCTGCAGCTTTGGGGTAGGCGACTCTGGAGCGCTGCCCTTTGCTCTCTTCCTGTGTTGTGTGATGAAAATGATAGATTGACTTTGTGTTTGACAACTACAGGGTCAGTAGCCTGCCTGGGGCTCTCAGCATGTTTTCCTTCTCTATCACCTGTTTGCATTTCATGTTGTCTTTGAATGTAGAAAATGCCAAACAGGAAGGTCGCTCTTGTTAGAACTGGTATACCCTGGAGTAAGGGTTCTTAATCTAGGGTCCATGGACTTCCAAAGAGTCATGAAGAGACTTCAAGGTATCCATTAACTTGGATACAGAAAAATACACAATTATTTCAATATAATTTGTTACCTTTGCAATCGTATGTATTTTATTTTATGCTTTTAAAAACATTGTTCTAAGAATGGACTACATGCTTCATAAGACTGCCAAAGAGCCCATGACACAGAACAGGTTAAGACTACCTGACTTAAAGGAATTTTGTGGCTGTGGGAAGTGGCATTGAGATATTAACGTACCTAAGGATGTTAATATGTTTTGTTATGTTAATGTGCTTTGGCATCAATGTGGAAAATGGACTGAAGTGGGGAGGCAGGGAACCCAATTAGCAGGCTCTTCTACCAATCAAGACTTGAGGTGATAAGGGTCTGAACTAAGGTAAGATCAGTGTGAGTGGAGAGAATTAGATGTGAGTGAAACTGTCATGTAAGAACCTCAAGATCTGGCAACTGATTGGCTCTGTGGGGTGAGGGAGAGTGAGAAGGGAAGAATAATACCATGGTTACAAATTTGGAAGGCTCTAAGTG
Source organism: Phascolarctos cinereus (assembly GCF_003287225.1). Lineage (NCBI taxonomy): Eukaryota > Metazoa > Chordata > Mammalia > Diprotodontia > Phascolarctidae > Phascolarctos > Phascolarctos cinereus. The sequence goes on from NW_027556402.1 coordinate 18,924,911, forward strand.
TGGTAGTACCTTCAAGGCTTAGAAGAAGAGTGAGGTTGAGGGGAAAGATAATAAGTTCTGTTTAAGACGTGTTGAGTTTGAAATGTCAGTCAATATGCATTTATTAAGTGCTTACTGTGTGCTGAGCACTGTGCCAAGTGCTGGGCTCAGGACCAACAATTGGAAATGTACAGTGGGTAGTGGGTGAAAGACGCTAAAGCCAAGCACATAGTTCTGGGAGTCGTCTGCCAGGAGACAATAATGAAACCAATGAGAGTTGATAAGGTGATCGAGAGAGAAAATGTAGAGGGAAAAGTATGATAACTTCACCATTATCACTCACCATCTCCCAAGTGCTTCAGAAAGAACTAACAGGCATCTGAAAATACCCCAGTGCCAATGCAATATGTGAAATACATCGAAATAATAAATAAGTGTAAATAAAACTAGTAAACATTAAATAATAATAAATATTAAAAAATAACAAATATTAAATAAAATAAATACCAAGTAAATGCTAAAATAAACTAATAAATGATATATATTAAATAAAACTAATCATAAATAAATGTAAATTCAAAGAAATATAAAATAAAACCAACTCCTCAATCTCTCTGCATCTACCCCCAGTTTCCAGAGAAAGGTGCACAGTCTCTCCCCAAAACAGAAGGAACCCAGTGTTCACTTATCATGTGTAGCAATCTCCTTGATAAACATATTAAGTTCACCTCAAAGGCTGAGATGATGAGGTGTTTATTTTTTCCCTTATGTTGGCTGCTGGCCAGGCTATATTTATGCCCTTCAGTCTCAGGATCACGTGGCTGACAGTTGGGGAGCCCTTTAAGGGAAGGAAGTAGATTTGCTTCTTGGGTAACAGAAGACTTTTCTGGGGTTTTTCCCCCCCTGTTCACTGCCAAACAAGGTATAGTTCTCTGTAACTTCTTTCAAGGTTCCCTCCTCATTTTCTCACTCTGACTCTGCCTTCTCTGTCCTCTCCCAAAAGCCCAGTACCAATTTTCTCCATCTAAGGACCTAACACTAACCTGCCTGCATCTTAGCCAGCTGGCATACTTGTACACTTTGGACATTTTCTACCTCTATCCCACAATTCCCTCTCAGCTCATAATTATATTACTTCAGCCTCTAATTCTTTTAATTTCTGGCACAACTGGACTTTCTCTCAGAGAAGCTTCTCCAATTGTTTTCTGTCTCTTGTGGGATCAACCCTAAGGGAGGTAATGTGTGTTCTTACCTTTCTCTCACTCTCTCCAGTCTTTCAATTTAGCCATAGCAGGTGAAGGGCATTCAATAAGAAGATGCACTGATGACACCCCAAGTTGATTCAACTGAGTCAAGCTGCCCTGCTTGAATTGGCCATGATGGTCTATCATCACATCCTAGTACCAAATAGAGATGACACCCAGGTTAAGTTGTAGTTCTCTGGACAGAAGTATATGAATCCTCCAGATAAGGAAGGCAGGACAATAATAGCGGAAAGAATTGACATGAAGGCATCAGGGTTTAGTAGGCTTAATGAAGAAATGAACCTACTTCATAGATGCCATTTATGGACAGTTCTTCTTCTAAACATCCCAACAGCAACAAATCTTTAAGAAACTCCTGATTCACAATCGGTGTTGAAATTTGCCCTTGACAAGCTGAAATTTATTTCTCCATGGAGGAAATAAGCATGTATGAAGCTCCTACTATGTGCCAGCTCTATTCAAGTACTTGACAAATATTATCTCATTTGCTCCTCACAACCACCCCAGGAGGTAGATGCTGTTATTATCCCCACTTTACAGATAAGGAAACTGAGGTTAATTGGGGGTAAGTGACTTTCATAGGGCCACATAGCTAGTAAATGTCTAAGGCAGGATTTGGACTCAGGTCTTCCTGACTTCAAGTCCAGTATTCTATTCATTGTGCTAACTACCTTGTCTTTAGGAGAAAATATCTCTCCCTTCACATGAGGTATCACCAAGACATGGAGAATATCACAAGATCTAACTGTAGAAGGGGACCTTGGACCTCCCTAATCCCCACAGATTTCCTATAAGTTTGGAATCTCCCTTGAATTCGCGTCTCTCTCTTTTCTTTACAGAGATTTAATTCATAGCATTCCAAAGTAGCCACAGATCAGACCATAAAAAATTTCTCCATTCTGTGCTGGCATCTACCAGACTCAGAGAAGCCCTGAGGCTAGCAGGAATGACATTTTCAGCAGGAAGAGTCAGGCTGCATTTAGCAGTAAGGGAGAAACGTGTGCCCAAACAGCTACTATCAGGAAAGGGAACAAGGAAACCTTTTGTTATGGTTAAAAAACTGGTGCAGGGGACATCGTTGATGATGCAGGAGTCCTGAAATGAAAGGCAGTACAGTGTGGTGAATGGTGGGCTAGAGGTGGTTTAGTAAAGGGTATTGTGGGACAGCAGCTTGAAAGCTGGAAGTGAAGGCCATCTAGTAGTGTTGTTAGGTCATTTTTTCAGTTGTATCCAACCTTTCATGACCCCATTTGGGGTTTTCTTGGCAAAGATACTGGAGTAGTCTGCCATTTCCTTCTCCAGCTCATTTTACAAATGAGGAAATTGAGGAAAACAAGGTTAAGTGACTTGCCCAAGGTCACACAGCTAGTAAGTGTCTGAGGCCAGATTTGAACTCAGGAAGACGACTCTTCCTGACTCCAGGCCCAGTGCTCTGTTTACTATGGCACCCTCTAACTTACCCCCATACAATACAACCCCTTCACTTCATGGACAACGAAACTGAGTCCCAGTTCATAAAGTGGCCTTCCGCAAATCACACAGGTACAGATCCTTGAATTGAGAATACAACTAAAACAAAAAAAACTAGAAAAGCAACAAATGTAAAATACACAGACACACACACAATGAAACATTAAAACAGGAAGCCTGAAAAATCTGAGATTCACAAAAATGGAAAGTAAAAAAATATTTAAATGTAAATAAACGTAGTCAATATTAAAAAAAACTAACAAAATAGATTACCAGTTAACTAGTCTGATTTTTAAGAAGAAAAAAACAAATTGTATTAGAAATGAAAAAGAATTCACAACAGATGAAGATGAAATGAAGGAAGCCAGTTGCAATAGCACCATTGGCAGGAATCCTTCCCCAGCATCCTCTTTTTCCTCCTTCCCTTGGGATCTTCTTCCCACTTATACTTTTAGAGATCTTGGATGTATAGAGTTGGTTTTCGGTTGTTTCCTCCATTAAATATAAGCCCTTGGGGTGCCAGGATTTCGTTTTTAACCTTTTTTGTGTATGTGCTTAGCACAGTGCCATGCTTGTCCCCAAGCTTAGTGAATGCTTGTTGACTATTTTGCCCAATGGCAAGTAGGCCAAAAACCAAAATCTGCCTTAAAGAAACTTTATAAATATTTTCAAAAATATAGGATGCCGAGAGTAACAGAACAAGAAACAGTTTGTTTAATTAACCCCAAATCACACTGTTAATAAACGTCTTTGGGCCTCAGTTTCTACATCTGTAAAAATGGGTATAATAAATGCATAGAAAACTTACATAAATGTTAACTCACTATAGCTGATTAAAATAAAACACAAAAGTATGCTTTGAGATAGAGGACCTCCAGGCTCTTGGTGGATTATAATTGTAAATCAAATGTAGCAGCTTTAGAACCATGGTAACCAGAAACCACAAAGGCTTGTTTGAGATGGTTTCTATTAGTTTAAAATCTGTCCTCCCTGCCTTGGTTTAATTTAGTGATGCCGGCATGTGAAAGAGAAATAAATGGGGGAGGGAAAAAGAGAGTAAAGAAAAAAAGCATTTTCATCATCTTCCTTAGGAGGTAGTGAGTTACCTATGTTGTTGTTCAGTCATTTCAGTTCGTGTCTGACTCTTTTTGACGCCATTTGGGGTTTTCTTGGTGAAGATCTTGGACTAGGTTGCCAGTTCCTTCTCCAGCTCCTTTTACAGATGAGGAAACTGAAGCAAACAGGGTTAAGGGACTCGCCCAGTATCACACAGCTAGTAAGTGTCTGAGGCCAGATTTGAACTCGGTCTTCCTGACTCCAGACCTGGTGCTCTATCCAATGTGCCACCTGACTGCCCCAGGTAGGCTGAATGCTACCTCTATCACTATCTAATTTTAAAAAATCAATTTAAATCTATCTGCTTAAAAATCTCTATTTTAAAAAAATCATTTGCTAGGTGGGCTTGAATGCAGTTATCAATATTTCAGGGAGAAATATTGAAGAGAACAAATTATTACCAGGGATCTCAGCAGCATTCCTTAGATGCAGACACTGTGCCCATTACAGAGAAGCTATTTGTTTTTGAGACAACCAGAGTTAAGTGACTTGCCCAGGGTCACAGCTAGTAAGTGTCTGAGGCTAGATTTGAACTCAGGTCCTCCTGACTCCAGGGCTTGGTACTCCATCCGCTCCGCCACCTAGCTGCCCCCCATAGAAGTCATTGTCTTAGTCTTAGCCTGTCCGTAGAGAGAATCTGGCAGTAACCCGGCCTGTTGGGTGGCATCTAGTGAGCTCTTAATAAATGCTTGCTGATTGATTGAAAATCAACTTTTCTCTCCATGGCAACCCAAGAAACAAAAACGGTATAACATGGACACCTCAGTCATGTGTGGCTCCCTCCTCTTTTGCCGTGATGGTTGAAGCACCAAAGAGGAGTCAGGAGATGCTAAGAAGCACAGGTTTTTAGACTAACTTTAGACATAAGCTTTAATTAGGCCATGGGTGCACTAAATGTGACATCCTTGTCCAGTGGCCAATGAGTGAATATGCTGACGGAGGAGCTGAATCATGTCAGTCTTTACATTCTTTCTATAAAGAAAACCTGAAGTAAAGGAATTCGTAGCTAAAAAGAAGGAAGCCTTATGGGCACTCTGGGGAGAGGCAAAAACAAAATAAAAAAGGGAGACTGGTAGAGCGTGTATCATTGTACACTCAACAGCAATGAAAATCATATTTCATAGGATATTTGATCATCACACATTACAATACTAATGATAAATATTTGCAAAAAGGCCACTATGATAATTACCTACCTGTCAACATCAATTGCTATAAATGAATAGGCAGAGAAATTCTAGGAATGGCTTAAGAAGACCCTCCAAATCAAATCAACTCTAATACTTGGTAACCTTCCATACAGAGGTGAGAGAAAGTTGTTCATCCTTTGTTTGATCAATGACTTCACCAGATGAGAGATGTCTTAACTTACATTTGAATTGGACTTAAGTGAGGCAGAGCTGCACAAAGTCATCAGCCTCACTCACTTTTCCAGTCATCCAAGTCCACTGGCCAGAAAAAACTCAAGAGAACTGGATGACCTTGGAGTCTTTGACGTCTAAGCAAGCTCTAAGCACTCCACAGTGCCTGCTTCAGCCACCTTCATGGCTGTTGGAACAAATTGTTCTCATCCAGCCATTCTGCTGGAATAGATCTTCGCATGCTAGGTAGACACCCCTTTAACTCACCAACGAGATTGAGACCTGTCCGTTACCTTTAACCTGGTTTTTAACCAGAGGGTGACCACGGCTCATGCTGCAGCTTCTAGGATCCAGGTAAGAGTTGGGTGAAGGTGGACACCAAAGGTGGATGAGCAGCCCTGAAAAGGGCTTGGCAAGCCCCCACACCAGAGGTGCTAATCCCCCCCGAACACCCCATACACTCGCCATGGTTCATAAAGAAGGAATGAGAAAGGCCAAGAACTCACTTTACAAATATTACCTCACTTGACCCTCACTCACAGCAACCCTGACAGGTAGGTGCTATCATTAGCCCCATATTACCAAGAAGGAAAGACATGCTGAGATGGAGTGATTTGGCCAGGACACACAGCTAGTATGTGACACTGAATTTGAATTCAAAGCTTCCTGACTCTAGTTTCAACACTCCTCACTGCCTCATGGTCTCATATCTAGATGAGAAAAATGCTCTTTGAAAAGGTGAAAAGGTGCTGGGCATGGTGAGCACCAAATAACATCACACACACAAAATGAAATAGGTTGTTTTAACAGACTTGGAAAGCACTTGTTTTTCACTTGGGAATTTTCCATGAATCAACTTCTATCCAGTGACGCTGACCTCTTTTCTGTTTCCCAAACAGGACATCTCTCAGTTCCAGGCATTTCTGCTGGCTATTCCCCATACCTGGAATGCCCTCCTTCTTCATCTGCACCTCCTGGCTTTTCTGGCTTCCTTCAGTTTCCAGCTTAAATCTTACTTTCTGCAGGAAGCCTTGCCCAGTCTCTAGTGCCTCTTCCTGTTGATTATTTCCTATTTACCTGGTGTGTACATAAGGCTGTTTATTGGCTCCATTAGAATGTGAGCTCCTCAAAGGAAAAGACTATCTTTTGCCTTTCTTAGCACAGTGCCTGACACGTAATAGTCAGCTGATACTATCTATTTTCAGTCAGACTATCTACTTGTTATCTAAGATCAGAATTAGTAAAAAGCAAGAAGAAAAGGGAAAAAAGAACAAATACGCCATAATATTCAAACAAGTGATCTAATCTATTTAAACAGGGAGCTGACAATTTTTTAAAAAAAGGAAATGGATAAATATGGAGAGAGAAAAATATAAACTTTTCTCCATCAAGGAATTTGGACTCTAGCATCATGGCCCCATGTGTGCTTACAGAAGAGGTAGAAATGGTAGTAAGGGGAACAAAAACAAGAAAAGTAACCAGATTGTGCTATATGTGTATGGAAATGTGTGTGTAGGGATGTATGGATGTATGTGTATATATGCATATATGTTTGTGTAAATGCGTGTATGTGTTCACATATACGTACACATATATTTATATGTGTATGTGTATGTAAGCATATTTAATTTTTTTCAAATTACAAGCATTTATTTTCTCTCCCTTCTACCTCCCCACCCCCAGTTGGAAAAAGAATAAAAAACTCTTCTGTCAAATGTGCATAATCAAGTGAAATAATTTCTCACATTGCCTATGTTGAAAAATGCACATCTCATTCTGCCTCTGTGAGATGGAGGGGAGGAGGAGATGTGTTGTAGGCATGGGAGAGAGTCCATGCAAAGGCAGAGACAAGAGTATAATGTGTGAGGAGCAAAGAGAAAGCCAGTTTGAATGGATCTCAAAGTGCAGGAAGAAGAGTGATATAAAATAAAGCTGGCAATATAAGTGGGAACATGTTTGTGAAGAGCTTTAAAAGCCAGAGAACTCTGTATCTGAATCCAGAGGTAATGGGAAGCCACTGTAGTTACTGATTTGGGCAGTCAGATCTGTGTTTAGGGAAACTCCCTTTGAAAGCAATTCAGAAGATAGACTACAGTGGAGAAACCAGTTAGGAGACTGCTGAGATTAATCTCCATGAGTGGAGAAAAGGAATTAAATACAACAGATGTTGTGGAGGCAAAAATGGCAAGATTTGGCAACTGGTTGGATATGTGGGATGAAGAAAAGTGAGGAGATGAAGATAGCTTCAAGGTTGTGATGCCAGAAGACAGGAAGAATGGTAGTGCCTTATCTACCTAAAACCTTCAACAAGCACCATATGTAATTGGGACAAGCCAGAAGCATTTTCAAAAAGACTGGGGCTGAAACAAGGATGTCCATTATCACCACTGTTGTTAATATCATACTGGAAACGTTAGCTTTAGCAATAAGAGAAGAAGAATGGTAGTGCCTTCCACAGATGTGGGAAGTTTGGAAGAGGGATAGATCTGGGGGCAAAGATAATGAGTTCTGTTTTATACATGCTGAGTCTGAAATGGCAGGATTGTAGTCCTGGGGAGAAAACCATGTTGGACATAGACATGTCCAAGTCATTGACATAATTCAACCCACAGGAGCTGATGAGGTTACAAAGACAGAGAGAGGAAGAGCAGAGAAGGAAGATTAAGGGCCAAGGAGAGAACTTTGTAGTGGACCCACAATTAGGCTGTGTGATAGAGGAGGCTGAAGAGAGTGGCTAGACTAGTAGAAGAATCAGGATAGAGTAATGTCATGAAAACCCAAAGAGAATATCTAAAAGGAGAGGGTGGTCAGTGATGTCAAATGCCTGAGAGAAGTTGAGAAGGAAGAGGCTGAAAAAAAGACAGTCAGATTTGGTAGTTAAGAGATCACTGGTAACAATCACAGAAAAGTTTCCTTTCCTCCAGTCTGCTCTTTCTCCTCCAGTCCAGCAGGACTCTTCCTCCAATCAGATCAGCTCCACACTATAGCTGCTGAGCCTGATTTGTCTTTTTTTTTAAATAATATTTTCCTCCAATTACATGTTAAAACAATTTTTGCACTTTTTTTTCAAAGTTTTGCGTTCCAAAGACCTTCCCTCCCTTCTTTCTCCCTTTCCTTTCCCCTCCCTGAGGCCACAAGCATTAAGCCTGTTTATCTTCAGTGAATTGGGCTTAGTTTGAAGTAACTGCTAATTATCTTCATTTTTTTTTTCTCCATTCTGCTTCTCAGCTCCTCTGGATTCTGAATTGTAATATTTTGGCTTCTAATGCCTCTTATTCCTCAAATCAGGATCTCTTCAAATATAGTTACCCACCTCCACCTTAGATTGAGAAACTCCAAATTCACATTTCTTTCAGATAGGACATAAGTGGTCAACACATAATTATCTCAAACTTTGACTTCTGAGGGGCTGCTTTCCCTCAGGTCCTCTCAGAACTATCTCTGTCTTCTCTCAGGCACTGTTATCTGGCTGGTTAATCTTCCTCAGATTCTCTCAGAACTACCGTCTATGTTTTCCCTCACTGAGCTTTTCTGTGTTCCTCATATTTCTGTCATTTTTCTGCCCTTTTCAGTAAATAAAAAGGTCATATAAGAAAGGAACAATACCTTACACAAATAACTATTTTGGGGGGAGGAGGGATAAGGTTCCAACCTGTGATTTTATCCACAGAGAACTCCTGGTGTGGAAATGCCGTGCCTAAATGAGGACTGGTAACTCTTCTGTAATTCATAGCTTCAGAAATTTGCCTGGAGGCACTGAGAGATTATGAAACTTGTTCATAGTTACACAGATAGTATGTGTCAGAGGCAAGACTTGAACCCAGATCTTCTAGACACCAGGGTTGATCCCCTATTGACCACACCCCAATGTTTTTCACACTGGTAACTATAATACAAAATAATTCACAAAAAGCATGTGAGTTGTATAAGCCAAATGTAACATATATACATTCAACTTTGCCTCACTCAGCACCGGTCAAAAGCAGTGTGGTTGTATGTTTACTGAAGTGAGGACTTCTCACATTTTGGTATGAATCCTGCTTCAGACATTAGCTGTGTGACCCCAGGCAAGTTCCTTTACCTCTCTGGGATGCTGTTCTGTCATCAGCAGAAGGAAGAGGTTCTATTTAAAGACCTTTCTCTTCCAGCTATAAATCTTTGATATGAAAAAAATTAGAATTAAAAAATAGAGAAAAGAAAACAAACTATTAATCTGATAGGGACAACTTACCCTTTTGGGAAACTGAGACAATAGAAGTAGGGACTTACCAGGCATCACAATTTGTAAGTGATATAGAAAAATCTCAATTCTTCCTCTATTTTAGTTGGATTTACTGCATGAATCACAGTCTAGTTTAAGACGGTGGTGTCAAATTCAAATAGAAATGGGGGTCACTAAACCATACATGAGGATCCCTGTAGGCTGCATTTTAAGGTAGAAAACCACATATTAACATTATCTGTGTTTTATTGGATTTTGATTTAGTTTGTTAAATATTTCCCAATTGTATTTTAATCTGCTGTGGGCTACGTGGGCCTTCTGTATGACACCCCTGGTCTACAATATACAGGTCTGCAGCAGGAGCATCTGAAATGGCTGGCTGAAAAGCTAAGCTATTTCATGAAAAAAAAAATCACCAGATGACATGTTCTTTCCCCTGTTCTTAGGCTAACACTCATTTTCTCCTGCCTCTCTGCCTGCCTCCTCCCCTCCTCTTTGTTTCTCTGCCTACTTCCACCTTTTAAAAATAAAAGCAAAAAGAGGGACTTTCCATTTTATTTTGAACAAAGCCTGAGGAGAAATTACTTTCATTTTGATTGTTACACAAAATTGCTTCAGCCACAACACAAAGGTGTGTTTCTGCTGGCTTCACAGCATTCAGTATTCACTCTCAGAAGGCCTGAGGAAAGATTTTGATCCTGGTTGGCAGAAGACTCATTCCTAGAGAAAGTATCTCCATGGTAGGGTGCTCCTAAGAGGTTAAGCATTGCAAGGAAGAAATTCAAGGCGTAGGTACATCCAGGCTCCCTATGGTCATTTGCCTGATGGCAAGCCATCAGACACCCTCAAAGATTAATTTTCTTCCTTCTCATACTTGGTAAAAAGGGGAAAGGGAGTAGGTAAATATTAAAGCAAAATCCACATAAAAATCTTCCTTTCATAATGAAGCTTTCCAAAGATTACCAATAGGTGGAAAAGAATCATTGCGGTAAGGACGTTTTTCTCACAGAGCCTCTATCTCGTGGTTGGAGATAGATGTTCTCCAGTTTTCTAAGGAGTAGAAATAATGCCAAATTCAGCCTTTCATCACCTTGTCTCATGTCCACCCTGATTGGCTCCCCTTTCAAAAAATTAAAAAAAAATTCTCCATTCTAGAAGTTTCTCCCAGTATCCTGCTAAGTGAGATGCATCTACTAATTTCAACCTTAGTCTTGAATGTAACCTCAATGTTTATTTAATCATACACTCTTCCCAACTAGGTCCAAAACCTCCCCCCTTACACACACACACACACACACACACACACCCCAAAGACATTACAAAATAAACTAGGGGAAATCCAGGATGTTTTTTTTAAATTTCCCCTTATATCTTTTTTAACTTTTTTTTTCTTTTTTTAGACCCTGAGGGCTCCCTTACTTCTTTTATCCCACATATCAGTCTTTCTCTTAAACAATAACCTATAAACATGAGCTAATTTATTTCATTACTTAGTCACTTCTTCATAACACATACTTATTTACCTTTTTCCTGCTTCTATTTAAAATGTTTCTGAATCAAATAATCTGCCAGCTTCTGTTTTGGAGGGATTTTTTTGTTTGCCTTTTTTTTTCTTTTTTGCATGAAGTCTTCAAGTAACTCTCAGAATATTCAGCTTCTTTCATTGATCATTAAAGTTTGCATGCTATGTCATTGTGGACTCTGTTATAACTTGAGCTGCTTCACTTTATAGAATATGCTATTCCATCCCTTCTCCCATATTTTGTAGATATAAAGTAATCCTGTGTCATTTCAGTTCTCATTTTTTCATGTTTGAAGGTATTTCTCTCTATTGCTTACAAACTTTGGTGTTTTTTTTTCCCACATTGAAATTGTTCAATTTAACCACTACATGCCCTGGAATTTGATGAACAGATATTTTTTGTTCCTAGCAGCCATCTATGGATTTGCTTAATTGATGTTTTTTCCCCCCTGCATTCAGAAGTTCTATACAGTTTTCTTGTATTGTTTCCTGAATTATGACATGCAAGTTTTTCAATTTATGTTCTTTTGGGATATCTATGGTTCTTTTTTTTTATATCTATGGTTCTTAAGACATTCTGTCTTCACGGAAAGTTGCTTTGATTTATATAGAATTCATATTTATTTATTTTTTGCCTTTTGCTTCTCTCTGCAAATTTTCCTCCACTCCAGTAATTTCACGTCCTACATACATTATAATCTTTCTCAGCTTCTATTAATTTGAAATTGGATTCTCCATCATATATTCACTTTTCCTTAATCAATAAACATGAAGTGCCTACTATGTGCCAGGCACTCTGTTAAGTGCTAAGGATACAAAAAGAAACAAAATATAATTCTTGCCCTCAAGGAGCTTACAATCTAGTGGGGGAGCCAACATGCAAACAGATACATACAAAGATACAGGCATATAATAGGAAATAATTAGCATTAATTATTAAGGGGGTTTTACAGCACTGAAATTAAGAAGGGTTGGGGAAGGCTTTCTGTAGTAGGTAAGATTTTAGTTGGGGCTTTAAAGGAAGCCAGAGAGGTCAGTAATCAAGTGGAAGATGGAGAGCATTACAGGCATGGGGGACAGCCAGAGAAAATGCCTAGAGCCAAGAGATGGAATGTCTTATTGTGGCATACCCAGGAGGCCAGGGTCAACAAGATCAAAAAGCACATGTTGGGGACTAAGGTATAAGAAAACTGGAAGGTAGGAGGGGGCTGGGTCATGCAGGGCTCTGAAAGCTAGTATTTGCTCCTGAAGGCATAGGAAAACATTGGAGTATTGAATGCAGGGTGGGAGTGGTGGACATAATTGGACCTCAGCTTTAGGAAAAACCACCTTGTGGATAAAATGGAGGATGTTTTGGGGTAGGGAGACTTGAGACAGGCACAACCACCAGTAAGTTAATGCAATAGACCCAGTGTGAGGTGATGAGGGTTTGAACCAGGGTGGGAGCAGTGTCAGAGGAAAGAAGGGGACACATCTGAGAGATGTTACAAAGATGGAATTGGCAGCCTTAGACATAGGAGGTCTTGAATGTAGAGGGGAGAGATAGGAAGGAATCCAGGATGTCTCCTAAGTACAGGTCTGGGGGACTAGGAGAATGGGGTTGCCTTCTACAGTAATAGGGAAGGTAGGACCTGGGGAGGGGTTAGGACGAAAGATGAGCAGTTCTGCTTTGGGTATATTGAGTTTAAGATGTCTACTGGACATCCAGTTCAAGATGTCTGAAAGGCAGTTGGAGATGTCAGGTTAGAGGTCAGCAGAGAGATTGGGACAGGAAGGGTAGATGTGAAAATCATCAGCTTAGAGATGGTCATTAAATCTATGATGGGATCACCAAGTGAAGCAGTATGGAGGGAGAAGAGAAGAGGACCCAGGGGAGAGCCCTGGGGGACACCTATGGTGAGAGTGAGTGATCTGGAGGAGAATCCAGTGGAGGAGAGAGAAAAGAAGAGGTCGGATGGGCGTATGCTGAATTCTAATTCCTGACATAAATTCAGGCCTAATTTCTTCTTCTTTTTTTGTTTTTTTTGTTTCCCATTCTGGGATTCTTTGCTCATAGTTCATGATCTCTGGTTAGTTCACAGGATTTTGTCTTTCGTTGGGCAATATTGGCTCATGTTCTTTGATACGATATTTCTTCAACGTGATTTGGTTTCTCTTTGAGATTTTACTCATCCTCCTTTCTGTTTTTAGGCTATTCTCTGTTGCTTCAACAGTTTACATAGTAAATTTTTATTCATTTTTTCTCTTGGTCTTTTCGGTTTTCTCTTGTGATCTCTGCCACTCACACTTTGGTCCCTACTCCTTACACGGGGAGACAGACACCCCTAGCTGGGCTAGACTTAGCCTCCTTTCTTTGGACAATGTGGAAATTAGTTGAGTTTTCCAGTCTCTTTTCTAATCAGGCCTGGTGTTCTTTATCCCATAGCCTATGATCCTGAACATAGCATCCTTTTAGCCCTTCTTGTATCTCCATCCTCTTTTCACTTATGTCAAAAGATAGAATCAGTGACTGTTGCTTTTTGGGGGGGAGTGCATCAAGAGGGTGAGGGCATTCATTGCTATGAATGATTCCCTCCAGCCAATTCCCCAGTCACAATCCCATGAGTCTGCTTGTACTCATGGCAGTGGGCACAGGGAAGATGGGGAGATACTCTGGGTGAGAACTCTAAGTACTAAGTTCTCCAGAATTAACTCATGAGGTTTTTGTCTCTTTAGTATGTATTCTATCCTTACTTGTAGGTCCAGGTGTGATGTCTATATATTTGGCTCTTAATTCCTTTCTTTTGAGGTTTCAGGGTTGAACAGGTCTGCAGAAAATAACGATTTTTGCCATCTTGCTGGTCAAGACAAAAATTTTCCCAAAGAAAGCCAGAACTATGAATATGCCTGAAGCAGACAGATGGAGGGAACCAAGTGAGAGAAATTTGGAAAGGAGCACAAAGAGTTTATGTAATTTCTCTTTAAACTCCCTATAAAAAGGATAATTAAAGAGAAAGAGGAGGAGAGGGGTTAATTTTCAAAACTACATTATTAAGTAGCAATCACTGAACCTCTGCACCCTCCAAGTTACCTCCTTCCTCCCCTCTAGGTTACAGGCATTCTTTCCTGAGCTTGTAAAAATTCCAGGACACTTGAAAAGAGCCATTAGGAAGCATGAAGTGCCTAGAAAACTGCACCGAGGCTTTTTAGCTGGTGAACGCTCCGCTCCATTGCTTCTATCTCAGTCCATTTTGGAGACCTCTCCCCTTCCCCCAAAACAGAAAGCAGCCTTTCAAAACAGGGCCAGAGGTTTAAAATGAGGGACACCTGACCCTCGGGCCTCTGGGGCTAAAGAAGCAATCATCTTTGTGCTGAGTCAGCAGGAACATTTTTGATCATTTCATTTTATAATTATACTTAACTGGAAGTCAGGGAGTATTCCTCTCTTATATGAACCCCTAGAAACAAAATGTTCGGGTTTAAAAATAAATGTTAAAGAAATCCCACTACATTCTTGCCAGTACTACCTAAGTTTAGGAATTCCTGTTTTTTTCCTGAAGTTAGGTGATGCAGTGGATAAAAAGCAGGGCCTGGAGTTAGGAAAATCTGAGTTCAAATCCAGCCTCAGACACTTACTAGCTGTGTGATTCTGGGCAAGTCACTTTACCCTGTTTGCCTCCATTCCTCATCTGTAAAATGAGCTGAGAAGGAAATGGCAAACCCCTCCAGTATCTTTGCCAAGAAAACCCCAAATGGGGTCACAAAGAGTCAGACACAGCTGAAATGACTGAACAACAACATGAACCAGGCAGTGTGCTGAATACTGAGGATACAAAGAAGAGCAAAAGACAGCCCCTGTCCTCAAGGAGCTTACATTCTAATGAGAGAGCAGACAGACAAATATGTACAAACCAGCTATATTCAGGATGAGTAACAAATGATGAACGGAGGGAAGGCCCCAGAATTAAGGGGGATTGGGAAAGGCTTCCTACAGAAGGGAGGATTTTAGTTGGAACTTGAAGGAAGCCATGCTGCCTCTTCCTTTCTCAAAAATCTTCACTGGCTCCCCTTCAAATACAAATACCTTAGCCTCTGCATAGTCTTAAAAACTCTACAGCCTGGACCCAACTCTACCTGTCCAGACTTACCTCAAGATACTGTCCTGCCTGCACCTTATACTGTAGCCAAACTGGGCTACTTATTCTTCCCCCAACTCGTCCTATCCTCTCTCTCACCTTCATCATCATTATAGCTTTCATTTATATAATGCTTTAAGGTTTACAAACTGCTTTTGTATATATTATGTCATTTAATGCTCACAGCAACTCTGTGAATATGCCTATTATCATCCCCATCTTAAGGATGGGGAAACAGAGTCTGAGAAAGGTTGAATTACTTTCCTGGGTTACACACTTAGGAAAGCATCTGAGGCTGGTTTTGAACTCAAGTCTTCCTGACTTCAAATCTCATGCACTATCCATTGTACCACCCACTTCTGACAAGTGAGATTTTGCTCGTATTTGCCAGGGCCCAGGCCTCCATGTCATTTCCCAGCCTTTTCATAATCTTCCCCCTGGCTCTCTGCCTTTCCAGTATCTCTCTCTGTGGTCCTCCTAATATCCTGACCCTTGAGGTCACACACTGTCTTGCTTGTGTTTCTGTTTCTAATACTTAGCACGGTGTCTGACACGGAGTAAGCACTTAGTAAATGTTTTATCTGCCTGTTTATCCTTTGAAAGAGATCCCACTCATCTAGATGTGAGGGTTCTGCTTTGTTTACATTTCTAAAAGAAATAGTTATATTATTTTAGTCCTACATAATATATAACCAATCAGTAGGCATTCATTAAACCCCTGCTACGCATCAACCACTTCGAGAGTCACTGGACCACCTCCGTTCTATTGAAGTTGCTTTACACGTAAGTCATAGTGCAAGCCAAGGTCCATGCATAAACATAATGAGGCACCCAAAGATTTTTTTTAATTTGAAATAAGTTTTAATATATTCTGTTATAAAACTAAAGCAAACAGTGTTTATTCGTTTTTACAAAGTTCTTTACATAGTGACAGACCCATATTATAAATCCTGAGAAAATGCAGCTTTGAAAAACTGTTGAAATGGGAATTGTTTTTCTAGATATTCTTTTTTAAATTTTTATTTATTTTATTTTTAATTTATGGCATAAAACAAGCATTTTCATACTATAGTATCATTTCAAGAAATGATTACATGTGAAATTATAAATTTATTTTATAACTTGCTATTCCATTTAAATAAATAATAAAGTTACACTATAAATTTCTTTTTTTCTTTCTATTCTTCCCCCCCAGTTACTTATATGCTTATAGATTTGACAAAGTTCCTTATATACTGAGACATAAGACCTTTACCTGAGAAACTGTCTACAAAAATATTTTCCCAATTTTCTGCTTTCCTTCTGATCTTGGATACATCTGTTTTATTTGGACAAAATCTTTTTAATTTTAATGTAATCAAAATTATCCATTTCACACCTAACTTTGCTCTCTATCTCTTGTTTATTCATAAATTGTTCCCCTATCCATAAGTCTGATAAGTAATATGTTCCATGTTCTTCTAATTTCCTTGTAATATCTCTCTGTATATCTAGGTCACGTATCCATTTTGACTGTATCTTGATCAATGATGTGAGATATTGGTCTATACTTAGTTTCTGCCATACTGGCACCCAGAGATTTTAAATAACAGGTCCAAAATTACATGGACAATGCCAGTTACAAGCATGAGTGGATACTCCCAGTGCCTATTCTTGGATCTCAGAGCCAGCCTACACATACAGCTTAATTTCATCACTAGTACTTAATTAATGGCCAGGAAAGTTAGTTAACAAGCATGCATTAAGAGTCAACTTACTTTGTGCCAGCAGCTGACCTAGGTGCTCAGAATACAAAGAAAGGCCAAAATAAATAAATAAATAAATGAAAAGACAGTCCCTGCCCTCAGGTAGCTCACTTCATGGTCAAATGGGAGCGACAACATGAAAACAACTATGTGACATTTAAAAAGTTCAAGAGACATAGTTTCTGGGTAATTCAATGATTTTATTAATAAGGCTAGCGTGTTATCAATAAAAAAAGGTCAGTGGCACTCTTGAATGCCAAAGACCATCATGGCAGGCCCTTGGAAAAGTGGGTGTTCTAAAGGAGGACAATCAACTTTGATTAGTTAACAATTAATGAGAAAATAAATATTATAATGAGGGGTTGGGCCTATTCTAATGAACTTTGATGATGTCACTTACTTCTAAGTTGCCCCCAGCCTTAGGCAATCTATTCCCCACCCAAACCTGGGTAGAGAAGGTTGGGTGGGGTCTGACTGAGATTGAGGAGAAAGTTAATTCTACCTTCAAAAACTAAGCTTTTGAGATGAGGACTTTAGAAAAAGGGAGGAACTCTGGATCTCCCCAAATCATTGGTTACCAATAATCATTTTTCTCAACTATATACAAACAAAATATAGACAAGACAAGTTGGAGGTCATCAACAGTTGAAAGGCACTAGAGTTAAGAGGGGCTGGTCAGGTAAGGTTTGAGCTGGGACTTGAAGGAAACCAAGAGATGGAGATGAGGAGGCAGAGCATTCCAGACACAGGGGAGAGCCAGTGAATCATAGCACATCGTCTATTTACTGCCTCTTATTCAGTTTGTAGTAGATCCTGGCTGGTAGAAGCAAGCACCCACACTTCACTATGGTTCTGTGTTTCATGCATCAGAAAGCATGGTAGACATGACCTGGCTGGCTTCAGCCTTCTCCAGAGGAAATAAAGGGGTTGGGTGGGGAGCAGAGTCATATACTTGCCCAAATCAATTAATTCCTTGTCTTTTTCTGCCTTTCCACCCTTTTCCTTCTTCGTAGGAAGCGTCGTAGCCATTACCGTGACAGTGATTGCTGTGGTGCTGCTGGTGTTTGGAACAGCCGCCTATCTGAAAATCAGGTAACATTTGCTTTGCTTTCCCTCAGGAATTGAACCATGTTTCCTAGCTCTGAACTGTTGGTGAATAACAAGCAACCAAAAATAATGTATTAAGTACCTACTATGTGCCAGGAACGATGGGATACACAGAAATTTTTTAAAAAACTAAGTCCCTGCCTTCAAATGGCTTATATTCCAACATATAAGCAGCTATGTGCAAACAAAATATAGCCCTGAATAAATTAAATATCCTCTTAAAGGGAAAGTACAAACATTTGTTAAGTTTCTTTGAAGTCTCTTTGTTTCTCAGATCCCAGAGAGGTCAGCAGGAATTGACCATTGGCAGGGTGGTAAAATAGAACTAAAATTAGCATTTCATCTTATAACATCCAGGCATAGAATAAGACAATAATACTGTGGCAAAAAAAATGATATTATGGCAAAGGGATGAAAGATTAGGTCATTCTGTCTTACTGGAGATAAAGGAAATGTTTCTAGGTTGGGTTCCATCTTGGGATGGGAGACCTTCTACTGCCAGACATTAGATGCCCCTCAAGATGAGCCCCATGGACATTCATTCTAGTGGCCAGGCCAATATAGGACCATTGATTAACGTACAGATTTTGCCCACAACCATCTTTCCTCTCCCTCAGTGAAGTTGTCTACATTCATTCAATGTTCTCCCAGAACCAATTCAAGGAACACTGGTCAAAGCATCTACTATGTAGAATTAACTCTGCATTAACCCTCCTCAACAATTCAGTATTCAGGATATGTCTCATTCAAGGGCAACTTGGTGGCAGAGTGGCTAGAGTACAGGGCCTGGAAGTCAGGAAGAAGACTCATCTTTATGAGTTCAAATATGGCCTCAGAAGCTTGCTAGGTGTGTGACTCTGGGCAAGTCGTTTACCCCAATTGCCTCCCCCCCCGCAACACCTTCTGTAAGAAACCATCTTCCAAGTTTCAAACATCAGACTTAGAAAAAACTTTTAGCACATTGCCCATTTCTTAGTTGGGAATTTCCTGAACCAAAACAGCACCATGGACAAAGCACTGGACTTACCGTCCATATCATGCCTCAGACACTTTTGAGCTATATGACATTGAGCAAGTCATTGAAACTCAATGGGCCTAGCTTCCAACTCTGCAAAAATAAAGGAGCCGTCCTCAAAGGTCCCTCCAAATTCTGAATCTATGATCATTACAGATGTCCTGAAGGGACTTTCCATGCCTGGAGAGTCTGCAGCAAGGTTGATACCTCAACTACCTCCACCAAATACACACACACACACACACACACACACACACACACACAGCCCCATCTCACCAAGGATGTATTTCAGGACTTCTTAAATGGGTAACTATAGCCTTTTTTTCATATTTATATAACTGTGTTTCCATATAATTGGTTTCCTGTGTTATCTTACATATTTTATTTAAAACATTGGAAGACATGATTCTGAAAATGTGTCCATAAGCTTCACCAGACTGATAGAGGCATCTGTAACATACACATACACACACACACACACACACACACACACACACACACACACAGACAAAATGTTAAGAGCTCCTGGTGTAGAATCTCTGGCATCGGTCTAGCCTAGAGGAAACATTCTACTGGCTGTTCTAGCCAAGAATAAAGATAAATACAAACCATCTCAAACCAGTGACAAGGGGTAGAGGACAAAAAACTACAGTAACAATTGCTATCATTTTCTGTTTTGATTTGCTGCCCCTCCCACTCCCCAGATAGAAAAAGCTATAAAATAAAATCTACAAGTTTCATTAACAGGCCACTTAAATTTGTTCTAGCTGCTACTGATGTCTGATTAAATTTTTATAAAATTTCCAAGAGAACAGAATAGTTTTTCTGAGCCAACTTTATCCCAGATGGGAAAGGTCAATGAAATATCAAACTGAAATGACTCCTTTGCACAATTCTTCCTCAGATGATGATGACAGTTCTCATGGGGATGGAAATGGAGCATCATTATTGATCTCTGACACTGAAAACTGAAATGACCAGATATCTCATGCAGAAATCCCCTAAGGAAAACCCCTTCCTGCTACTCTATAAACAGCTTGGGCAAAAGAAACTATGAGTTAAGGCCCTCACATATCTTAAGCCCACAATATTATCCTTTCAAGCATTGTTTTAACAGCCTCTAGGACTTCCTCTGTTCCTCGCCTCCCCTTCACTAATCAAGAGTAAGTTACTCATCCACATAGGCTTTTATCCAATACTTGGAAAATTATTAGTAATTCAAAGGTATTTTTCCCTAAGGTTAGATATTGCCTCAACTGGAAATTCATTCCCCTTTCTCCTTTTCTCCAAATATACAAAAAACTACGGCATAGTAGTCTGTTTTCTGAGACTTGTTAGTTTACGACAACTGATGTCCCCTACCAAAAATCAATGAAGATGACTTTTTTCAATAACCAAATGAAAATACCACTGGCCTATGGGCCAGAAACCTGTTAAGTTCTACTAACGCTTCCTAGCTCTCTTTCGGTCATCTTTTACACTCTCTCAGCCTCAGTTTTATCATCTGTAAAAATGGGTTGTAATAATATTCACATCATTATGCCATAAGAGAAATGAAATAATGTGCATAAAGCAGTCTATAAATGTTAGTGAATTTTCTTTAAGTTTACACTTGTGATTTCGCTGATGTGAAGAACTCACAGTGTAGAAATTCTCTACTTTAATGCAAAATAGCATTTAGGCCATAAACTAGAGATGTTGAAAACTGTTTGGGATAAGTGACCACCCAGGGGTAATATAGCTAGTATGTATCAGAGGCAGAGATTAAAACCAGGGCCATCTCTCTGTCCACTCTGCCATATTAACTCTCCAGCAAGGTTGAATAGCAGATAAATACTGGGCTTGTAGTCAAAGGATCTGGTTTAAAATTCTGACTCCATTATTTTCTGTCCATGTGACATAGGGTAAATATTTTGACCTCTTCAGATCCTGGTTTCTTCAAAGGAAAGAGTTGGATGCTAAGACTTCTGAAGTCCCTTCCATTCTAAATCTATTATCATTTTTAACATACTTCAATCTTGACTCAGTTTGAAAATACCACTTAAGAGAGTGTGGATCTTGAAAATGCTATTTAAAGTGTATGGATGTGAAAAATAAATCACTACTCTTAGAGAAACTATTCCTAGATGATGGGTTTTAGAATTAGAGACAAATTAAAGAATACTGAGTCCAACCCCCTCATTTTACAGAGAAGAACCCTATAACTTCCTACTCTAAAGCTACCCACCCTTTGCCCTGTGCCCTCTGGAATGCCAGTTCCATTCATAACAAATTTGCTTTCATCTTAAACCATTCCCTTTCTCTTTTTCATTCCTTCTCGCACTCGCTGAGACCTCATGATGAAATGATACCCTGACCACCCCTTTCCAACACTGGTTGCACATTCATTCGCGCCCCTGACTCATTGGTCGTGGTGGGGAATTCTGAATATTCCTTGGCCCCTTCTTGCCACCATCGCTCAATAACCTCTCCTCCTTTGAGGCTTATTCGATCTTTATCAGCTAATCGAGATTCTGGTAACCGCTATCTATCATCTTCTGAGATCCTCTCTTTCCTTCCTTAATGAATTAAATGCCAGGCTCCTAGACCTTTCCCTCCTCCCCAACTCCTGGTCCCATATTATGGGACTTCAGCATACATATTGATACTGTTTCAAATAACCTCACCTCACCGTTCTTCAATTTACTCATTTCTCATGACCTCCTCCCCTACCCCACCGCAGCCACACACAGAGTTGGTCATACCCTGGATCTTGCCATCACCCTCAAGCACTCCCGTTCTATATTCATGAACTCTGAAATATTTGATTTATCATGATCTATCATCATTCCACCTTTCCTTCTGCCTTGCCACGTCTAACACGATCTTTATCCTCTCCTTTATTTCCAATCCTTCCACACCCCTCTGTTCTTTCCCAGAAGATCAAGCTTTCACTGGCTACACTCCCCTTGGTGAATTAGGTCATTTCTGGATGCTTCTTTACTCTAGAGTCGCATGTCCCCTTGCTCTGTTGTTTTTCATGCCCTGCCAGAGGCCAGCCTTGGATTATCCCACCATCCGTTGCCTTCAAGCATATTCTTACACAACTGAATAGAGCTGGAGAAAATAACCAGTTTTTGTTACACTACCTTAACTGCACCTTCACTGTGGCAAGGCAATCCTTTTATACCTCTCTAATTGATGCACTATCCTTCTCAGCACAATGACTTTGCTAAATCTTTTCATCCCTCCTCAAACCTCACCTTGCTCCCCCTTCCCACACCCTACCAGCTGAGAAATCTGCTTTATAATTCACTGAAAAAATTGAGACCATTTTCTGAGAGCTCCCTTTTCTCCCTCCTTCATCTTATATCACTCAGATGCCTTCTGCTACTATCTCTTCTTTTGCCCCTGTCCTAAATGAAGAGTCCTTACCGAGGCTAACCCCTCTACCTGCTCAAGCCATCCCATTCCATCCCATCTCTTCGAATAGATTGCCCCTTCTGTTATCCAAGCTCTCATTAATCCTCAATGTTTCCCTACCTACAGACTGCTTCCTACCTGCAAACATGCCTATGTCACCCCCACTCTCAAAAAACCCCTTCACTTGATCAATCCATCCCTGTTAGCTTTTGCCCCATATCCTCCCTTTCATAACTAAATTCTTTGAAAAAGTCATCTATAATTGGGGACTCCCTTTCCTCTTCCTCTCTTCTTAACTCTCTACACTTTGGCTTCTGATCACATCATTCCACTGAAACAGGTATCTCTAAAGTAACTAGTGATTTCTTAAATGCCTAATGAATGGATTCTTCTCAATCTTCATCCTTTTGATCTCCCTATAGACTTTACAGACACTGTTGGTTACCATCTTTCCCTTAATAGGAGGAGTATACAAGCCTTTTTCTAGGTTTTCATGACACTGCTCTCTCCTGGTTCTCCTCCCACTTGTCTGACCACTCTTTCTCAGTTTCCCTTGCTTGATCTGCAAGCTACACACTGACCATAGGTGCCCCACAGGACTCTTTCCTGTGCCTTCTTCTATTACCCCTCTGTACTATTTCATTTGATGATTTTATTAGCTGCTATGAGTTATCACCACCATGCAAATGATTCTCAGTGCTAACATTTATCCTGACTTCCAGTTTTGTACCCCCAACTGTTTATTCTACAAATCAAATTAGATGTCCCATAGACATCTTAAACTCAATATGCCCCAAAGTAAATTCATCATCTTTCCCCCAAAACTCTCCTCTTCCTATTACTGTCGAGGGTGCCACCATCCTCTCAATCCCCCAGGCTTGCAACCTAGGTTTCATCGTTGACTCCTCATTCTCTGATTTATTGCCAATTTCACCTTAGCAGTATCTCTGGAATGTGGCTCCTTCTCCCTTCTGACATTGCCACTACAGATCCATATCGTGTCTCTTGAACTACTGCAGCAGCCTGTTGATTGGCCTTCCTCGGGGTGTGACAGAGCCATCTTGAACCAGCTAACAAGAATTGATTGTTAAACTTTCAGTGTAAGAATTTACACCTTGGAAATTAGCAAACACTACAAATCAGGGCTTGATTTATTGATTGTGTTATTCATTGTCTAGACTTAAAGCCATAGAGAAAATGCTGGTTTTCCTGGTTGTCTCTCTCTACTCCAATCCAAATCTCCACTCAATTATTAAACTGATCTATCTAAAGCATAAATCTAACCACATCACCCCTTCCTTCCTTTTTTTTTTTGGGCAATTGGGGTTAGGTGACTTGACCAGGGTCACACAGCTAGTAAGTGTCAAGTGTTTGGTGTGAGGCTGGATTTGAACTCGGGTCCTCCTAACTTCAGGGTTCGTGTTCTATTTACTATTCCACATAGCTGCTCCCCCTCCTTCCTATTTCAATAAAGTTCAGTAGATCCCATCACGTCCAGGATCAAATAGAAAATCCTCCGTTTGGCATTCAAAGCCTTTCCTAACCTAGACCCCTCCTTCTTTTTGAGTCTTCTTACCCCTTATTCTCCAACACATATTCTTATGGACACTGCCTCCTTGCTTGCATATCCTAGCTCCAGCCATTTTCACTGGCTGTCCCCTGTGCCTGGAATTCTCTTCTTCTTTCTCTCCATCTTCTGGCTTCCCTGACTTCCTTCAGGTCCAAGATAAGACCTCACCTCCCTTTCTTGCTTCCCCGTGATATTGGTACCTTCTGTCTGTCATGATTATCTTCCATTTATCTTACATCTTGCTTGTACACTGTTGGCATAATACAGTTGTTTGCATGTTCTATCTCCTAGTAATTTGTGAGCTCCTTGAGGGCAGCTACTGTTTTCACTTGTCTGTGTATCCTCCTTGACAGGCACAAGTGATCCCATTCTATCTCATCTTCTCTAGTACCATGCCTGGTGCATAGTAGTACACGCTTGATAAATGCGTGTTGACTTGTCTTGGATTGAAATTTCTTCCCAAATACCAGCTTCCTCTTGAGACACTTGCGAAATCATTAGGCATCTCTTGTCATATTCCCATCCATATTCCCATCTCCTACATCCTGCCAGCCATTTTTATCAGTTTTTGTTTCTAAATTAGGGAACACATTCAAGCTGAAATCTGAGCTGCATTTGGTTGAAGTATATGGGGAAAAAACTGCCCTGATTCTCACCTACTGTTGGGTCCCATAGGGCACCTCAGTATTTGAGAAAAGCAGTCAGTGGGTAGCAAGAATTCCAGGGTGGACAGAGGAGGAGGAGGAGAGGAGGAGGAGATAGAGGAGGAAGAGACAAATGGCATAATAAGAGTTAATATTCCTGGCAGACCAGTACTTGGGCAGTTTGCTCTATTTGATTCAGGTTGTAAAAGTCTCACAATTTGGGGGTTTCCATTGCCCTGTTCCTTAATGCCAAGGAAGCAACCTCTACCTTAGATGGTTACGAACAGCCATTGTGTCTAAACACTTCCTACATGGAGACCTGTTTTCAGGTTAAGAAGAAACCTGCTTCTCTCCTTTGTGGAGGGTGCCTTAATTAGCATTGATTGACGGCTGAGTCCACAGCCACTCTCTTTTAAGTAAGTACCAAAAGTTCTGCCAAGGATCTCATCTTCTTAGGCACAAAAGTACCTTTGCTATCAGCAATGATGTGGATGCTACTATAATTGGGTATAATCATAGCCCAACAGATACAACTATTTTGTAGTTTTTTATTCTTTATAAAACTATTCTTTTCTTTTAAATTTTTTCTCTTTCATCTTGTTATACATCTGATAGTAACAAATATGAATGTTCCCTTATATAAAATGGACAGGGGAAGAAAAAAGGATACTGAATATCTATCACGCCTGGCTTGATTTGTTTAACGTAAAGGCAGCTACATGGTACAGTGGATAAAGTGTTAGACCAAGGCCTGAGTCCAAGCCCAGTCTCAGATATTTATTAGCTGTATGACTCTCTGCAAGTCACTTAACCTCTGTCTGCCTCAGTCTTCACATCTGTAAAATGGAGACAGTAAGAGCTCCTATATGCCAGAGTTGTAGTGAGGAACAGTTGAGACATATTTGCAAAGCACCTCGTAAACCTTAAAGTACTATGTCAATGCTAGCTATTATTAAATAATAATTTTAACTCAGTTCTAACACTGCCCTGCTTTTCTGTGTCCCATT
The DNA here is from genome assembly GCF_003287225.1 of Phascolarctos cinereus. NCBI lineage: Eukaryota > Metazoa > Chordata > Mammalia > Diprotodontia > Phascolarctidae > Phascolarctos > Phascolarctos cinereus. The sequence goes on from NW_027556402.1 coordinate 18,950,451, forward strand.
CTGAATTCCTTTTTTTCTCTTCTGTATATTATTTTTTAATGTTGTAATAATTGTTTTTAATGTTGTAATGTTCTTACGGGGGGGGGGCTAGTACTACCACTACTTCTCTGATTCCCCCTATAAATATCTCCCCAACAAAGAAAAATTAAGCCCCTCCCTCATAACAAATAAGTATAATCTAGCAAAAGGAATCCATATATGGTCTTGTCTGAAAATATCTTTTTCCTTGCCTCTAATCCAGGGGTGACCTGGGGGCCAAAGGTTCCCCACACCAACTCTAATCTATCACTCACCAACCTGTGTTCCAGAAGTTTGATTAAATTATCAGTCTTCTGGAATCCTAGTCATTGTTTTGACAAGAGTTCTTAAGTCCTTCTCCAGTTCTTTTTCTTTGCAATATTGTAATCATTATATAAATCATTGTCATGATTGTGCTCACTTCGCTCTGCATCAGTTTTATTTTTTATTTGGGTTGCAGTATTTTATATACTGCCCCTTTGTTAAAAATTAATTACTTCATCTAATTTTTTAAAAAATTTACTTTTAGTTTTCCACATTCACTTACGTAAGATTTTAAGTTGTAAATTTTCTCCCCCCCCCCACCAAGATAGTGTTCAATCTGATATAGTGTTTCACTTAATTTTTAGTTAACCCTTTAGGGGACTCTAAGTAAACCATCATACCATCTGCAAAAAGCTATTATTTCATTTTCTCTTTTGCTGTTATTCGTCATTTTCAGTCATGTCCAACTGTTCATGACCCCATTTGGGGTTTTCTTGGCAAAGATACTGGAATGGTTTGCCATTTCCTTCTAATTTTACAGATGTGGAAATTGAGGCAAACAGGGTTAAGTGACTTGCCAGGGTCACACAGCTAGTAAGTATCTGAAGCCAGATTTGGACTCCCAAAGATGAGTCTTTCTGACTGTAGGCCTGGCGCTCTATCCACTGTGCCACCCAGCTGCCTGTTTCCTCTTTGCTTATGCAATTTCTTTGCAAATTCTCTGAATTTTCTTTTCTTTGCTTTACCTTTTTATTAGAGGTAAAAGGGGCCCATTTCTCCAACTCTATAGTTTTGCTATCTGTGGTACCTTTAGTCTCCCTGCTATTTTTATGATGAACTTGTCTGAGCTCATGGCTGCTGCCCCTGCTTTTTAGAAATTTGCATGAAGCATAATAAATTCTGTTCCAAGGCTTCATTTTAACTCTATGAGACTCTTTTATGTTCCGAGGGAATTTCTTGTAGACAACCAGAGGGTACTGGAAAAAGGGTCACATAAATAAACATGCCTGTGAGTACATCCTGTTTTATGGGCATGGAGGCACATAAGATTTCTTTTGAAAAGTTATATATCATGGGGTGGTTCACTCTGAATTTTACCTAAGCCTTTCAGACACACATTTTATCAGTGCACAACCACTTTGTTCGAAGAGACATCCTGACCACCAGGACTAGCCAATCAGTCGATTGGCATTTATTAAATGCCTTGGTATTTAAGAAAGGCAAAGGACTGTCCCTGCTCTCAAGAGACAGCCAAATGGGGGAGACAACATGCAAATAATTATGTATAAACAAGCTACATAATAGGATAAATTAGAAATATTCAACAGAGGGAAGATAGTAGCATTACTGTAGAAGATGAGATTTTAGTTGGAACTCAAAAGGAAGATAAGAAATGGAAAGGAAGGAGATAATTTCCGGAATGGGAGACAGCCAGTGAAAGTGTCCAGAGGTGAGAGATGGGGGGTCTTTATGGGAGGATGGTGTCCCTGGAGGATGAGTAGTACATGTGGGGGAATTAAGGTATAAGAAGACTGGAAAGGTAAGAGGGTGCTAAGCTGTATAGGGCTTCAAATGTCAGCATACATTTAATATTTAATCCTGGGAGTGATAGAGAGTGAGTGGAGTTCATTGAAAATGAGGGAGTGGTGGTCAGGTCTGTAGATTAGGAAGATTAATTTGACAGCTGAGTGACTGACGGATTGTAGTCCAGAGAGATTTGAGGCAGGACTATCAAATTGTAAGTTACAGCAAAAGTGTAGGCATGAGGTGATGAGGCCCTGCACCAGGCTCCTGATGTTGTCCAAGGGAAGAAATGGGTGCACAATTCTTCCTGCTCACCTGAAAAACCCACTCCCTCAAGCAAGAAGTCAAATTTTGTTGATAAAAGATAGACATTCCACACCAACCAAAGACTGAAAGAATTTAAATTTCAGTTATTGTTTCTGATTTATTTTTTAAAGGAAACAGTGGTAAAGTGGGCACACCTTGAAGAAGCAGGTCTTTTCAGAAAACTAACACTTTCTTTCATTAACCAAAAAGAAAATGAAGTATACCAAGTATATTCCTTTTATGAACCCAATCGTCAGTTCAGATTTCTCAAGGGATTGAGAACATTCCCTATCTTGATTTACTAATAACAGCTAGAAAATTAAAGCAACTCTGTGGTACCACCTCACACCTATCAGATTGGCTAATATAACCAAAAAGGAAAATGATGAATGTTGGGGGAAATGTGGAAAAATAAGGACACTAATGCACTGTTGGAGTTATGAACTGATCCAACCATTCTGGAGAACAATTTGGAACTATGCCCAAAGGGCAATCAAACCATGCACACCCTTTGATCCAGTAATACCACTGCTAGGTCTGTATCCCAAAGTGATTTAAAAAAAAAAGGGGGGGAAAGGACCAATTTGTACAAAAATATTTAGAGCAGCTGTTTTTGTGGTGGCTAAGAATTGGAAATCAAGAGGATGCCCATCGATTGAGGTATAGCTGAACAAGTTGTGGTATAGGATTGTAATGGAATACTATTGTGCTATAAGAAATGATGAGCAGAATGGTTTCAGAAAAACCTGAAAAGACTTACATGAACCGATGCAAAGTGAAGTGAGTAGAACCAGGAGAGCACACAGTAACAGCAATATGGTATGATGAAGAACTGTGAATGACTTAGCTCTTCTCAGCAATACAAGACCGTCCCCAAAGGACTCATGATGAAACATGCTATCCACCTCCAGAGAAAGAACTGATATTGTCTGAATACAGACTGAAGCATACTATTTTTCACTTTCTTTCTTCCCTTCTCTTTCTTTTTCTTTCTTTCTTCAAGTCTTCTTGTACAAAATGACTAATATGGAAATGTTTTATATTGATGACACGTGTATAACCTATATCTGATTGTTTACCATCTCAGGGAGGGGGGAGGGAAGGGAGAGATAGAATTTGGAATTCACAACTTAAAAAAAAATGTTAAGACTGCTTTAACATGTAATTGGGGGGAAAATAAAATATTATTTTAAAATAATAATAATAACAATAATAGTAGCTAGTATTTATAGAGCACTTTAAGGTTTGCAAAACTATATACACGTATGTATGTATGTAGGTAGGTAGGTAGATATAATCTCATTTGATCCTCACAATAGTCCTTGGCGGTAGGTAGTATTATTATTCCCATTTAACAAATGAGAAAAACTGACATAGACAGTGGTTAAGTGTCTTCCCCAGGGCCACAGAGCTAGAGAATGTTTGAGGCAGAATTTGGACTCAAGTCCTTCTGATTCCAAGTCCAGCACTTTTATCAACTGGGCCATCTATCTAATCCATACTTCAAAAGAGACCAGACAGTCTTAAGGATACCAGATCAAAGACATTGTTGCTACAAGAATTTTCCTCACTATTTTATAACACAAGAGAAGCCTTATTGCTGCAGGCTTCCACACCTTTCTGATCAATTCTATCTGATGACTTTAAAATATATGTGTATATACATACATACATACATACACATATATATATATATATATATATATATATATACACATATATCTCATTAGATTCAATTTCCTATTAGAATAACTTGATTTCATTCCCAATCTGAGAACAGCCAGTGGTAGAACTGGAGGCAAGAAATGTGGAAGACATCAGGGGAAGGAATGTGAAAAGAATTGGCTAAAAGGTTTACGCTTTCTCAGCTTTCAGATTCACATGAGGAGTGACACGAGAGGCATTTATGAACAGAAAAGAAACGAGTCAGGTAGAAAGAGCAATGGTAAAAAGATGGTAAAGATGGTAAAATAGTAAATGGTGGGAAAAAAAAAGGAACAGGTAGGCAGAATTATCTGCCATGGAGCCTCTAAAATATTAAAAGGCCCAGAGGAAGGAGGTGATGGGTAGATTCTCCAAACAGGATTTACCAAAACCCATACCCAGAATAATTAGAGTGGATTTCTTGAGGGTAGAATAGGGCCAGTGATGTCATTGAGAGCTAGATTATAATTTCACCACAGCAGAGAATAGATGTGGATGAGATGAGAATCTGGGCCACCTCCAAGTAACCAGACCCTCTCGTTTCCCTTTTCTCACAGGCATTCTTCCTACGGAAGGCTGCTGGATGACCATGACTATGGATCCTGGGGCAACTACAACAACCCACTTTACGATGACTCCTAACAGACGAGACACATGTGTTCTTTAATTTAAAAGTGCTTCTCTAGTAGCATTAATGCTAATTACCTGATATGCATTCAATGACAACCCTGTGGCCTGTTTTGTTGGTTTTATTGTTTGGTCGTTTGGTTTATAATTTTTATTTTTCTTCTCTTCTGGTTTCTGCTTCCCTTCTCTTTAAGAAAAAAAAAAAGAGCTATCATTTTTAGGTGAATCCAAATTGAATCTCAACCGAGTGAAACAGCATGGAAGCTGAGACCACCCTGGCTGCTTTGGAGAAGGGATGTACTTTTGGGGGAGCAAGGATGGCTTTTATGTGGGAAATCATATTAAATCTCCACAAAAGAAAGCCTGAGAAAATGATCACTAGAGGGGTTTTCATCTGCAGAAGCTCATGTTTCTTGGACTCCTTTTTAATCTCTGTTTATTTGGTCCTGGATCCCAGCTGCAGCCCTGCAGAAATGGTTGTAGGCTCTTTCTTCTCCTAATTAAGGAATGATCAAAATAAAAAGTGCACGAAAGGAGGGAGCCTGCCAAGGTGCAGAATTAACAAGTGAGTTTCAGATCCTGATGCGTTCTGTAGTTCTCTGCTTCACAAGGTGTCTCAAATTAAGGATGCCCAAGGCATCCCACTTCCGTTGGAAAAGCCCATGCACTTGCAAGCTTCTTGATGGGCCCAATGAGGGCCCTTTAAGGTGAACTTAGCTTGAGGCAGGAGGAGACAGGTGAGGGTGCCAGCCCACCTGGAATTGTGGGAGCATTTGGATATTGGGGCAGGGATGCAGAAAAGGCAGTTTCAGAGAGACCTCTGGGTATGCTGTGGCCCACACTTTATCTGAAGGAGACCACAGAACCCTCTCCATGGGCCCATGAGATTGCTGGCCTTGGCCTTATTACCTTTCAGTAAACCAAGGTCAGCTGCAGATGCATTCTGAAGGCATTTCTTCAATTTCTCAGTTACACATCCCTCTAGACAGGGAATTTACAGTGTGATCAACTCATTTCTTGGCCCCTATGCCTGCACTTGCTAACTCTCCTCTTATTCACTGTATGGACAAGCCAGGGCATTATTTATTTCCTGCCTAAAGAAACTTGATTAAATACCAGCACCCTTTTAAGGAAATGGAATCATTTTTGAAAACTGTTCTTTCTATTATTCCTGAAAAGCTGAGAAGATAAAATGCAGGGAAAAAAGATTGCTCACTAGAAGAAAATGAGGCCCACACAAATAGTATTTTTTTAACAACAGCTTCAATCACCATGCTGACCTTTACAACATCCATGTCCTTGTGGGATACAAATATACTTTGTACCTGTTTTCAAACACATCATCACCCCCTCTCCTTTGATGAGCACAATCAAAATTACATAGAGAATGTGAAACCTGGTCAGGTATTATTTCAGTCAGTCAACAAGGATTTATTAAAGTATTTATTTTGTGCCAGGCATTGTGCTAAGCTCTGGAGATACAAAGAAAGACAAAAAAAATTTTTAAGTCCCTGCCCTCAAAGAACTTACGATCTAACTCTTGCTGCTGATAGATAATAACATATTTGGTGTATAGGAACTCTATGCTTTCCTCCATCTCTCTGGTCTCCTGCAAATGATGTGCTATGCCCCTAAATAATAACAAAGGGCCCTTAGGTGCCGAAATAGAGCATTCGGACACCATAACCCTTCACTACAAAAATTTAGTATAGGACAGGAGCCACTTCTTAGAGGGTATAGGTTATTTTTTTTAAGACAACAGGAAACAAAGGACCTCTAATTAACATTTCTCTATCCTTCACCTATCTAACAACTAAAAACAAAACAATTTTTCCCCTCCATTTTATCTTCTCATCTTTTCAGGAATAACAGAGTAGTTTTCATGTTACTTGTCAGCCATGAAGCTCCTTTCGTGAGCCTAGTAGGGTCTTTATAGAAAAAGGTAGAAAGGGCTAAGTGGCTGTTCTGGCCATAGCCCCTACTGGTGATGTCTCTACTCCCACCTCTTCCTCTCCAGTCTCTCCTACCCAACAACACCCACTGTCCTAAATTTAACATGAATGTTCCTTGAAGACAGGGCCTGTTTCATGTTTGTCTTAATGTTCCCAGCACCTAGTAGGTACTTAATAAATTGGTAGTTAGCTGATTGATTCATTTCACTCCCAGAGGTCTTGGATGGTTGAGGAGCAAGGAAGGCATACAGAACCCCACTGTGGGAAACAAAAGGCCATGTTACAACAAGGAAATTCGCTTAAGCTGCCCATGCAGCATTTTATTCAGGAGATGTTAACTCCAATGGATGCTAGGTTCTGCCCCTGAGGTTTTATGTACCTACCAGAGAGTTCAGACTCTGCCTAAGGAATCAATCAACAAACATTTATTAAGCAATCACTATAGCCAAGCATTATGCTAAGCCCCGAGGATACTTACAAAAAGGGAAAAGTATCTGACCTGAAGGAGTTTTCATTCTAATAAGAGAGATGATATATACACAGATAAATCCAGAAACGGAAGGCAGCCTTAAAATGCATAGTATTAGCAGATAATAGAAAAAGAAAAAAAAAGTCTCCTATAGGAATTAGCCCTTAATTTATATCTTAAAGAAAGCTAGGGATTCTTAGAGTTGGAAGTTAGAAGGGAGAGCATTCCAGGTATGGAATTCAACCAATGCAAAGGCTGAAAAAAGATGGCAGATGGAATGTATGTGGCCAGTATAGTTGAACCATAGAGCACAGGGAAGAGAGTAATGTGTTACATTAGTGGAAAGATAGGAAGGCACCATATTGGGAAGAGGTTTAAATGTCAAAAAGAAAAGTCTACGTTTGATCGGAGAGGCATTCAAAAGCCATTTAGAAATTATAACTTTACTCTTGTAAATCACTGTAAGGCGGAAATTACAGCCTTACAACTTTAAGAATCTCATTCTGGCAGCCGTCATGGATGATGGTTTGGAATGGGAAGAGATTTGAGGCAGAGAAACCAATCACAAAGCTGTGGTCCAGACGAGAGGTGACAAGGACCTAAATTAGTCTGGAGGCTACATGAATGGAGGGAAGGGCATAGATGCGACTGGTGGAGAGAAAGAAACGACTAGATTTGTTGTGGTGGTGGTTTATTCTTTGTTCTCAAAGAGGATGGTGACATCAGAAAGGTGATGCCATGGCTTGCAATTGAATTGGATTTGAGTGAGGGAGGGCTGTGCAAAGTCACCAGCCTCTCTGTCTCCTCCAGAGGCACCTGGGTCTGGATATAGATCATAGATAGAGATATAGATCAGGATATAGATTTAGATCAGGATGTCCAGATATAGATCAGGATGACTGAAGATGGCCCCCACTAGATTTGGCAATTCATATAAAGGGGGATTCATAAATGACCTGGAGATTGAGAACCTGGGTGACTAGAATGATAATGGTGTCCTTCACAATATCAGGGAAGTTCAAAAGATGGCTAGGTTTATGAGGGAAGATAATGAATTCTGTTTTAAACACGTTGAGCTTGAGATGCACATGTTGAGTTCATAGAAACAATAACAATTCATGTCAATAGGATTCAGGAAGCATCCTTTTTTTACCAGAGAGTCTTTTACACAGGGTTCCAGTTGTATTGCATATTAGTCAATCCACCAGTCAATGATCATTTATTAAGCACCTTTTATGTGCTAGACACTGTGCTAAGGGGAGAATCCTTGTTTTCAAGAAACTCACAGACTAACGGGTAAGAAAACTTGCAACCAAGATAAACTGGTGACAATCTGCAGTGGGAAGGTACTAGCCTTGAGGGGCATTGGGAAAGACCTCTTGCAGAAGGAGGCATTTTATCTGAGACTTGAAGGAACCCAGGGAAGTTGGATGCTTAGACTGAGACATCCTGATCCCAAAGGGGGCTGGTTCATTGATGGGACTGGGAGCCAGAAGTGTAGACCTCAGACTGAAGGACTGCTCAGAAAAATCCTACTAACAATTCTTCCTATTGTCATTATGGGAAAGACGGGATTTGATCATACAGAATTTCATCACTGTTGGTTTGCTTTAAGTCATCTTGCCAAAGAAATGAAACCAGTCCATCTGTAATGGCTATGGTCCAGATGAAAGGGGATGAGAGCCTAAAGTAGGCTGATCATTGATAGGACTGGCTTAGGGAGACAGACTTTTAACTTCTCTTCATCATAAGGAGAATATCAGCAGTGCAACCATGGAGGAAATCATTTGCATGAGATGTCATGCTGTTTATTAAACAGGCAGACACGCCCACCTGTCTACATCATTGAGATACAGGAGATATGGATGCTATTTTTGATACCTTCCATGTGACCGTACTCAAGTTGACCAACCTCTATGTAGTTTTGCTCACTCATCTGTAAAATGGAAGTGATGCTCAACTCCAATGCTTCTCCCCTACCTGCCTCCCAGATGAATTGTGAGGATGAATAAGGCCACATCTGCAATGTGTTTTTAGCCTCTAGAGAAAATGACTATAAATATTAAGAATTATGTAGGCATCTAAGTGATTTCAGTTCCTTATTTGCTGATACGTGAATCTCTTGTTCCTACTTCCAAATGCAAATGCATAGCCGTATCCTGGCCTCATCTGAAAGCCATCATGGCTATGTCTTACCTTCAAACAGTAGATTGCTAGGATACCACCGCTGGGCATTGCCAGCCTAGAACTTTTAATTCAGTCTCTAGCTTCACATGGAAACATGGCTTCATGGGACATGATCAACATGGGTGGTCAGGGTCCAGAGATAAGGAGGCCCTAGCCCCAAAGACAGCTGAGCTATAGACTTGAACATCCCATCTTCTGCCGAGTCCTTGTTGGGATTTCTTTGGATTCCATGTCACTTGTTTGACCTTCATCATTCTTGCACAGATGCATGACTCAATCTTTTTCCTCTCAGAAGAGAGGGCAGATCATAGCTGGACCAGATACTAATTTGTACAATGATTCACCTTCTTTGCCTTTAACCTTCTTTGTCAAATGAATGTATCACTCACACCTTGCTTTTAAAAGTAGCGGTTGTAATGGATGATGGAGAAAACCAAATGAATAAAAAAAACTGGTTTACTTTTCTTGGGGGTGGGAAAAACTGTCCTTGAAAGCTGGGAACACAAGTGGGCAAGTTGATTGGATATTTGATGTCATTGTAATCACATTTGTCATAAGACATCCCACATACCAATTATTATCATACCCATTAAAGTTGTTTTAAGTGCTTGTGTGATTGGTGTGATTCCTCTGTCCTAACTTTGTATTTTGCATCAGATGTAGAATCTTGGGTGCAGATCCTGCTAGCTAACTATGCCCACAACAGAATTTAAACTGGGTGTTTTGCTGTTTGAACCTGAATTTGGAGCCAGGAGACATGAGTTCTGTTAGTTACTTCATCTCTCAAGGCCTCATATGTAAAATAGGGAAGTTGGTCCAGTCTACATAGTCTCTAAGGTCTTTCCAGCTCAAAAGCTATTACTCTGATCCATGCATTAATTCAGATTGCTGTTCAAATAGAATTTTAGGTGCAGAAGCAAGGCACAAGAGAAAGAGAAACTCACAGAGAGTCAGTGGGTCCTCCACATGTAACCTTGTATCCCTGGCAGATGAAGACCATAGCTTGGTGAAAAGTCTGGTGGAATTAAATTTGAAGTTGACCCTCAGGGGTCGTTCCTGACCAATCTCAGTGTGTCCATGAAAACAAGGTCAGTGAGTAAGCAGGAGACTGGAGACCCAGCAAAAAGGTTTTTATTCAGCTATCTGGGGACGTACTAAGGCAGTCGAATCAATGTATTCTTTTTATACACCACTTTTAGGCATCATTCTGCAGCATTAGCAAGAATAGTTTAAACCAATCACAGTAAAGGTCAATTCTGAGATCAGCTGGATATCAGGAAGGGGTGGGCATGGTTTTTCTCATGTGAACGTTCCCAGAACAAGATAACCTGTCCTGAGATGAGTGCATTTTTCAACTTATGGAAAATAGAAAAACAAGTATTATTTCCACAGCTGCTGTCTACAATTCTGTGTTTTTCCCACAACTACAGACCATGAGATATTTTTAAAGGAACACAGTTTCACTACTTTATAATACTATGCTATATGTCCAAAAGTGTTCTGAGATTAAAATGAGATAATAGGTGGAAAACATTTAGCAAACCGTAAATGTCATAAATTAAATAAATTATGGTTGTTTTAATTATTGTCATTAGCCTCTAGTCACCAGGTCTCCAGTCTGGCTTCATTCACTAGGCTTCTGCTATGCTCAGACACTTTGCTGTTGTTTAATCATTTCAGTCATGTCCGACTCTTTACGACCCCATTTGGGATTTTCAAGGCAAAGATACTGGAGTAGTTTGCCATTTCCTTCTCTGGCTCATTTGACAGATGAGGAAACTAAGACAAACAGGGTAAAGTGACTCACCCAGTGTCACACAGCTAGTAAGTGTCTGAGGCTGAATTTGAACTCAGGTCTTCTTGACTCCAGGCAGACAATGTTTACAGAGCAACACAGGGGTGATCGCTTTATGAAATAAGTAGAAGGGCAGAAGACAGTCCCTACCCCTGATGGCTAAGCTTCAGTGCTTCCAATTCTGTGAGTGAATCTTCTTTATCATTTTAAAGGGATAAGTGCTTCTAATATATCTTGGCTGCCAGCAAGCTTAGCTTTTCAGAGTCTACAGAGGCATGGACAATATTTAGCCAGCCTTCCAGTTTCTACGGGGAAATTTTTTCATACTTTGGAAAGAGCTAATTGGTTGTCATCTCCTCTTTACACTTCACTTTAACACATTAACACTTTGTCTTTCAGTTAGCTCCTTATTTTCTGGTGTGACATTAACTAGGCTGGAGAGAAAAATCACCCTACACACACACACACACACACACACACACACACTGGACAAAGAGAAATGCAAATTAAAACAGCTCTGAGGTTTCACTTCACATCCAGTAAATTCCCCAAACTTGGAAAGCATCATTATTGAAGGAGTTACAGGGATACAGCACACTAATACACTATTGGTAGAGCTATGAATCAATCTAATCATTTTGGAAAACAATTGGGAATTATGCTGTAGTGGAAGCAATATTCTAACTTGACAAATTAGGTGAGTTTCTCCTTTAAAAGTTACTGAGATGATCCCAAAGACTTGGTTGGCTCAGAGGACCAAAGACTCAGGCTGCTGACACCACTCCTGGTAGCCTGGGTAAAAAGTAGGCATAAGGAATCCCAGGAGCTCTCTCTGGTGCTTAGCTAAAGAAAAACAAGGGATTGTCACTCAGCTGAATCAACTTCAAATTTCCTCAACGTCTTTCCTTGTTGAATAATCCTCTTGCTATGGCTAAATAATCCTCTTTGGTAACATAAAATTATCTGTACCAATGCTTCATTTCATTCCAATGTTGAACCTAAAATACCAAGGGAATGACCCAGAACATATGCTTTTATAAAGTGTATAAAATGTCCATATTCATTGAGCCCACTTTAAGGCATATACCTCAAAGAAGGCAAAGACAGAAAGGAAGGTCCCATATCTACCACAATATCCACCGTAGCAAGGAATTGGAAATATTGTAAGCACCCCTTGGTTGAAGAATGACTAAGCAAAAAAAGCTGCATGACTTTAATGGAATATTATTGCTCTGTCTGTAACCACAATATAAACAATTCGTAGAAGCATGGGAAAACTTAGAAGTGATACAGAGTAAAGTAAATATATCCAATGACTACAAAACAAAAATGTAAGTAGAAATAGGAATGAACAGGGACTGAACAATGTGTGACTCAGATGACCAAAGTCAATTCAAGAGAAGAGTGAAAAGAATCAGATTGAAGTGAGGCAGAGTTGCACAAAGTCATCAGCCTCACTCTCTTCCTGAGCCACTGAGATCCAGTGGCAAGACAAAAGTCAAGACAACTGGCAATGGCCTGGGATGTAGTGGATGACCTTGAAGTCTTTGGTGTTGAACCAAGCCCTAAGAACTCCACAATGCCTACTTCAGCCACCTTCAGGGTCATATACCTTTCCTGAAGTTCCAAAAGAGAAAACACTCAAAACATTGACAGCACAATTGGGTAGAACATATGTGGAGATAAATACAAAGACAGCCTATGTCCTAGAAGCCATCTCTGAGAACCAGAGTATGAAAAGTAGGTCCTGTAGCCCACAGCAGGCACAAGGGACTATCTTCTGGACTTCCCACCTGTATCTATTCCACTTATTCATTCAACAAGCATTTATTAAGTGCCTTCTGTATACCAGGTGCTGTATTAGTTAGTGACAGAGAGACAAATCAAACAGCTTCCGACCTCAAGAAGTTTATAATCCACTGGAGGGAAGAAAGACAGACAAGTCAGTCCAAAATATATAAAAAGTGAATGCATAATTTCCTAGAGAAAAGGCACTAGTTACTGAAATGATTAGGAAAGGCCTTATATGAGAGTTGATACTGGAGCTAAGGCCTGAAGGAAGCTGCAAGATGGAAGTGAGGAGAGACAGATTCTGCCAAAGTCCTGAAATGGGAGATAGAATCTCATGAATGGGGGATAGCAAGGAGGCCAGTTGAATGAGGACTGCATAAAGAAGATTCGCATGTAATATGCCTGGAAAAGTGCCCTGGAATTATATGAAGAGCTTCAAAATGCTAAACAGAGGAGTATGTGATTTATCTGAGACAACAAGGAACTTCTTGAAGGAGGAAGTGGCATGGTCAGCTGGGCTTTAGGAATATCAAACTGGCAGCTGAGTGGGGGTTGAACTGGCCAGGGGAGAGAGCCTCAGTTAAATCATCTATAAAATGGGGATAATAGCCATAGTACAGACCTCACAGGGTTGTCTGAAAATCCAAATGTGAAAATAAATGTTTAATCCTTAATAAACATGTGTGGATTTGACTTCACAAATGCTCGTGTTGATTTGACTTGCTTCATAAAATTCAAAACACTCTATGGAAGCTAATGTTATTGTAGTAAGGGACAATAATTGATGCTCATAATCATGACCCCAACTCATTGAGAAAAAATTAAATTATGTTTTCATATTCATATTTTCTAAAAAAGAAAACTTTAGCCATTTCTTGATGACAAATGATAATAATGGTTGCATATCCATTGTCCAAGGACTGGCCTTACTAAGATTGTAGACATTGATCACCAAGATAGCCCCAGGGTGATTAATTTTGTGACCATGGTAGCTCCTGAAGACCATCAACCAATTTACAGAAGGTTTCTGATCTGTGTTAGTAAAGAGCATGGCTTCAGTGATAGAGTCATAGATCTTTGAAGCATTAAAGTGAACTCAGAATCACAGGGATACAAAGTGCACCTGAGGGACATATAGCAGTTTTAAGTATCTTCAAACACTGCAGAATTTTATCAATGACTTGCAAATGGAAAATTGGAATGGTGCAAGCAAGTGGTATAAGTCATCTTCAAGAACATGTGTGGTCAGAAAATGACCACACAATGACCATGAATTCTCTGCTTGAATGGCAACATAGATTTATATAGGCTTAATTTTTGGTCAGGAAGAACTCCAGATGAGAAATTTTGCATCTCCAGTACACTTTTCTTAAGGGCATTCAGATAAAGTGTATGTTTTATGAAAGAGTTCACTGTAGTGGCTTTCATTTACTACAGCTATCTAGAACAGGGTTTCATGACACCACACAATGTAATTTAAACTCATGGCATTTTATACTGAGTATAAAATGGTGTCCTCTGCATCCATTTCATGTTTTATAATAGAAGCAGATTGACTCAGATGGCTGTGGTTCTTATTATCAAAATTAAGCTTACTTGTATGCAAAACAATGGTAGGAAATTTGATCCCTGTTAAGAATCCTCTTTGCCGGTGGCCTGGCTGTACAAATATGGTGCTTTATTTAACAGAGTACCTGTGGAGAAAATAAAGCACACCTGATGTTAAGAAAAAATACCCCATGGAGCATGCATAAGAATAGACGATCTAATGAGAAGTCCCAGAGTTGCATAATTTTACCTAGAGAGTTCAAGGAAGAAAGAAAGCTAGAAGGCAAAGTCACTCCTTTTTAAGGTCCACTGAATTATCAGCTCTTCCTGTTTGATGGCCACAAAGGAGATTACTTTATCTTAAAACCTAAGTTCTTCATGGTTCAGTCACATGTGTCCCTGGAGTCCTCAAAAAGTTTCTAGGTGTGTCTGGTGCACACTACTTGCAACGTTCCTGTATATATTTCATGGGGTGCAAGACAAATCTCCCTGCATTTCTCCAAATTTCTCAAATTCATCATTCTTACAGTATGATAATATTATATTATATCCATAATGCTTTTTTTAAACAATTATTTTTCAACTAATGAAGACCTACTTTGTTTCCAGTTCTTTGTCACCATGAGAAATGCAGCTAACAGTTTGGTATATATGAGACTCTTCTTTCTGCATTTTACCTCCTTGGGTTATACGTCCAGCAATGAAATCTCTTGGTCAAGGGGTAAAGACATTTTAGTCACCTTTTTGTGCAGAATTCCAAATTGTTTTCCAGAATGGTTGATCAAGTTCAAAGGTACATCTGCAGGACTCTCTTACTACCCTCCCTCAGTTAGTGGTTATTTTTGTCTTTGATCCTCTTTACCAATTTATTGGATATGATTTGTTTTACTTTGCTTTTTTTTTTTTAGGATTAGCAATTTGGAGTAAACTCTCATATGGTTAATAATTTGCAATTCTTTTGAGATCTGTTATACACATATTCTTTTATCATTTACCTATTGGAGGGAGTTTTACATACTTGTTAATTCCTCATATATCTTTAATATCAATCCTTTATCAAAGCTGATGCATAGTTTTTCTTCAGTCAACAATTTCTTTTCCTATCCTAATTACATTGATTTTGATTATGCAAAGCTTTCTGCTTCTGTTTAATCAAAATTGTTTATTTCATCTTTTGTGATATCTGCTATTCTTGTTTAGTTAAGAGTTCTTTCCCTAGTTATAATTATGGTAACTATCTACATCCACATCCCTCTGTTTCTTAAAATGATACATGTTTCATATGCATTGGGAATTTATTATATATGGTATATGGTGTGAAATGCTAGTCTAAATCTGTCTTTATGCCAAGCTGCTTTCTGATTTCCTCAGAAATTCTTATTGAATGTGCACAACATAAAAAAGGCACATTCCCCTCCTGAAGGAGAAGGAGACTTCAGTCCTTGGCAAGCACAAAGAGGGTGTCACATTGATTGTGCTGGATTGTTCTCAGGATAAAATTCCCTATAAAGAAAACATGGTAAAGTGAAAAGCAGAGTCAGCCTCCCCAACTGGAGTGAAGTCACCTGGAATTAGAAGACCAGGTACAAATTCTAATTCATATACTTATCAGAACTTTCTAGCTGTATTTCCATGCGCAAATGACCTTAACCTTTCGTAGTTCTGCTCTGCCTCTCTCTAAAGTTATAACAATATTACTAAACTATCTATCTCACAGGGTTGTTGGGAAGAAAATATTTGCAAATATGGTTCCCCAGTGTCCTTTCTCAATGTAACCCCTTCTCACCTATCCTCCAGGTCCCCAGGACTATTGGAGCAGTTCTTTAGTTCAGCCCACTGCTCACAAACCCTACAGTAGTATCACTTTCTAAGTCAAAAAGGAAGACTCCAAATTCAAAGCAATTGTATTTAAAGCTAAAGAATAAGAGGCAATGCCATGGAATTAAATAAACTATTGAAGTCTTCCAGCATTTGTCCCCAAATATATGCTGTTGTGTCTCCACAAATGTCTCTGGAGGAAGCACTAGTCTCACTCCCAATTAACTCCTTACTCTCCAAACAGACTGTGCTATATCAGATACGAAACAGGCTCCTCATAGCTCTTAATTTCTCTTATTCACTTGCCTACTCCTTTTTTTCAGAGTCTCTCTGTCTCTGTGTGTGTGTGTGTGTGTGTGTCTGTGTGTCTGTGTGTGTGTCTGTTCTCTCTCTGTGTCTCTGCTCTGTCTCTGTCTCTCTGTCTTTCTCTGTCTCTCTGTCTCTCTGTCTCTCTGTCTCTCTTTCTCTCTCTCTCTCTCTCTCTCTCTCTCTCTCTCTCTGTCTCTCTCTGTCTCTCTCTCTCTCTCTCTCTCTCTCTCTCTCTCTCTCTCTCTCTCTCTCTCTCTCTCTCATGTACTATTGCTTTTGCTCTTGCTTCAAGTTTCTTGTCATTCCTCAACTGGTCAATAGTGACCAGCTTCTTACCTGGTTTCTGGTCACTCCACTTCTTGGAGCTCACTCCAAACCACGTCTCCCACAGTTACCGTCTTGTGGCTACCCTACAACTACCAACAGATTTTTAATCATTCTTTTTGAGCTGGCATTTGGAGAACTGCTAGCTCACACTACATCTAAGGTTGATATAGCTCCCCCAAATAAACATGATGCCTATCCCTTGAACCCATTTCCTGACAAAATCTTTAATACTATGTAAATGTCAGTTGGTGGTGGCAGTGTTAAAAAAAAAGTCTTGGTAGTACTTTCAAAGTGTTCTAATATGTCCCACCAATGGCATTAGCATAAATCTTAAAATTAAAAAAAAACCCACTAAGATAGGCTCTCCTGTAATTCAGAGCTAGCTCAGTATCAGAACAGTTCATATTTATTTCTTTGTCACCAGAAGCAAAGATAGGTGTCTGAAGACAGTCAAGATGGATATGTTACCCACCTCCTCACTTCTTCTCTCTGGCATTTAGACAACTACTTAATCTGTTAATCAACCAGCATTTGTTAAAGACTTACTCTCTGCCAGGCACTGCACCAAATGCTAGAGTTGTGAAGGCAAAAATAGGCCTTGCCCTCAGGGAGCTCACATTCTAGTGGAAGAGATGACATATGTGTGTGTTTATGTATAGAAAAGAGACAGGGACAAAGAGAGACACAGAGAGAGAGACAAAGAAGACAGAGACAGACAGAGAACCAAGGTACATATAGAGTGAACTTAGAAGCAACTGGGTGGTAAGTGGAAAGAGAGTGGAACTTGGAGTCAGGAAGACCCAAGTTCAAATCCAATCTCAGACAGGTACTAACAGTGTGATCCTGAGCAAGTCATGTGATCTTCAGGTGCCTCAGATGTGGTTTAAATGAAGCTTGGGTGCTAGTCACTGTGCCTTAAAATATGGGGAAGTATAGCCAGTGGGGACTCAAGCAAATGGCAATAGACAAAGATATACCCCAACACTCTCAGAGTACCATAAAAGCCTGAGAGGCAGGTGTATCACCTTGGCTCTTAGAGAGAGGATCAGAACATATATAGTGCAAAAAAGGCTGAAATACCAAAGTATCAAGAGAAAAATCTCATTAACAGCCCAACACACAAGCATCCTAAAAACTGAGGAGGAGAGAGTGAATATCTATCAAGAGTCATAGGAGAAAATATTCTAAGTCAATTAAAATAAGAGAAATGGAGATTAAAGCAACTCTGAGGTTCTACCTCACACCCATCTTGACTTTATTTACCATGGACAGCTAACTCTATTCATGGACTTCCCACACCCTCTGCCCCTGAAGCCTCTCCCTCTGATTCACTATTTCCTCCCAGAAGCTCCTTTTAAGGGCCATGCCCAAGCTAACCATGTCTTAGTTCCCTTTCAGGCTTTACTTCAGATTCTCATTCATCTCTTCCCTCTTCTCCCACACTTTTTTTAGTTTCCTTTTATGTTCTGTCTTTCCCCACTAGAATGTAAGCTCCCTGAGGGCAGGGGTTGTCATTTTTCTGCTTGTATTTGCATACCCTGCATTTAGCACTGTGCCTGACACATAGTAAGTAAGCACCTAATAAATGCTTGCTGATTTGACCTGACTTGACAATAATGACAGAAGAGGAAATAAGTCAAAAAGGTAGAAGGAACCCAAATACAGAAATACACATGGAGTTGGATGTGGAAATATACACGACTCAACAGCGAAACAGGAGGGTGAGAAAAGGGGGAAAAAGAAGAATAAGAGAAGGGTATATTTTCTTAGGGATGAGTTATAAACAAAACTAACCATGGAAGGCAGATCATGAAGAGGAATATATTTTTTTAAAAAAAGGAGGGATAAGACAAGAGTTTTGTTCCCCCCCCCATGGGGTGGTGGGAGAGAAGAGAAAGAAAATAAATGCTTATTAATTGAAAAAATAAATTTCTAAATGTATATAAACAAGAAAATTAGAAGAGAAAGAGATAAATTAGAAAACAAAGTCTAAAGAATTGATAAAAAATTAAAAGCTGGGTCTTTGAAAAGATTGGCAAAAAATTATAAAACTATGTAACTTAATTAAAAAGAGAATAATTGAAAAACAAAATTAAAGATGAATGGGGTGAAGTACAGAATAAAAAAAAAAAGAATGAACAGAGCTTCCTTTACACAGTCATATGCCAGTGCAACTGATATTTTGAAACATTATAGTTGACTATCTACAAACTAAAAAAAATTTATGAACTAATAGAACACCACATAGAGAGCATAAACAATCTAATTTCATAAAGGGAGGGGAATTTAACTAAATATAGATAAACTACCATAGGGGAAAAAACTTGGTCTAGAAAAATTTACATAATTATATCTAAATTTAAAGAATAAAAATATGCAAGTTATTCTCAAAAATTTGAGAGAGAAAACATTCTGTGAAATGCCTTTTTAGGGGACAAATATAGTCCTAATGCCTAAGTTAGGAAAAGATAAAGCACATCAAGGGAACTATAGATCAATATCATTAATAATAAATTCAAAGAATAAATAATGAATTCAAAGATTTAAAATAAAATCCAGGCCAAAAAAAAACTGAAGTGATATATACAAGTTGGATTTATATCTGGAAGAGAAGGATGATTCAACATTAGAAAAATAATGATTACTCAGTCACATTAAAAACATCCTAAGCTACATTATTATATCAATAGATACAGAAAAAACCTTTGGTAAAGTACATTTATTTATGCTAAAAAACAACACTGTCAAGAAACAGCATAGAGAGAACATTTTTAAGCACATAAGAAGCTTATGTTTAATACCTAAATCTAATATTATTTACAATTGGGAAAGTCTAGAAGCTTTCCCAATAAATACACTAGTAAAGCAAGTATGTTCCCTTTTCCTACTGTTATTTGACGTAGTTTTAGAAACACTAACAAGTGCAGCTGCATAGGATAAATTAACTGAAAGCATAAACAGAGGTAAGAAACAAAACTAGTCCTATTTTTGGTGCTATGATGCATACATATCAATGTGGGGATTTTATCTCATTTCCTCTAGGCTTTTCTCTGACTCATACTCACAGCTTTACAAGTTGGGTTCCTAAAGAGTGGCTGCTACCTTTGATTCTAGGGGTAAACTTGTAGGTCTGCATTCCAAACAAGCAGGTGTCACAAGCCCAGAGCAGTGTGCTTCCCATCATCAATCAGCCATTAGACTCAATTTGTTGTTGTTCAATCATTTCAGTTGTGTCTGACTCTTTGTGACCCTATTTGGGGTTTTCTTGGCAAAGACACTGGAGTGGTTTGCTACTTCCTTCTCCAGCTCATTTTACAGATGAGGGACTAAGGCAAACAGGGTTGACTGACTTGCTCAGGGTTACACAGCTAGAAAGTGTCTGTGGCCACATTTGAACTCAGGAAGATGAGTCTTCCTGATTCTAAGCTGCATCGACTCTATCCACTGTGCTACCTAGCTGCCCTTAGACTCAATTAGTTCCTATCAAATCCATTCAGTCAGAAGCATGGCAAGAAGAAATCTTATAAAACATCCCCTCCTAAAACTAGGACCGCTTTCCCACAAATACACAGAGCATCTACAGGAACAGCAGGCTCAAAATTAAAGTACAGTGATAACAAGGCACATGTGTAGAATAAACATGTCGCAGAGGCATGATCTTGATCGCCTTTCTCTCTTTAGATTCCTTACCTTAAGTTTGCAAGATGAGCTCTCCACAAGCCAACTCTCAATTGTCAGGGGTCAGGCTCCTGACATGAAGCTTCTTCCTTCATCAGATGACTATCTCTATATATCTATGTCTAAAATGTGTGCCTCTGCTTCCTGATGGAAGCCATGTCTTCTGTTAATCTAGTAGCTCCCCTTCAAAGCTACACTGCCAATGGGTGTGGGAAGGGAGAGGTGTGAGAAAGAAATTCCTTCCTCCCCATCCCTGGAGGGGTCTCCTTTATAGGCATCTACAGGTTTGCAACTTTCTCATTCTCTAGAGTGTGACATCTGCTGGATGGTGTATCTTTTGTCCCACAGCTACAGACCATGACAGATGAGAGGAAAGAGGACAGAGAAATCTCTTCTTCCTCCCTACATGTGTTCCATTCCCCAATTGCTCTGGATTTTTACTTCCTTCAATTCCCTAAGTCCCTGGAGCTTTAGGCAATTTGGTTCATTATCCACTTACGTTGGTTTCTTCTCAACTTAATCATAGAGATATTCCCATCTGAAAAAAGAAGAAAACATAGACGCATCTCTACAGACAGCTTAACAACTCATTAACACCTTATGATTGTGTCCTGGACCTCCTGTGACAACATCAACTAAGATGAAGAGGGGAACTCCCTTCCTTCTGATTTATGTGTTGGTTAGTTTTGCTGAACTTCTCTTTTCCCATGACTATTCTTTGGAAGAATTTCTTCTCCAGAAGTGTTCCCTATACCAATGAAATCACTTATTCCAAGTTCTGTCTCTAACCTTTCTTTTTTTGAGTTGCAGGGTGTGTATCTCCCACATAAATTATATGTGTCTACATGGATCCATGTAAATATGACTCAAAGGAAGGTTTAAATACATATCTCTAGTGACTCCTCCAAATACTTTCTCCTAGTGAGGCTTATTCCAGTGAAGAAGGGAGCAGGAGATTGGGGCTACAAGGTCCCTTTAGGGAGGGAGCATTGGTCTGAAATTTTCTCTCTCCACATATCCCCTAAATATCATTAGCTTAAGGGAAATAATTTTTAGCTTCAAGCTTGCTTGCTTGCTATTCTTTAACGCAGAAGAGCTCCAAGCTATATATCCAAAGGCTTGACTCCCTTCTCACCAAATGCCAGTTCCACAAAGACTATCACACATGGCAGACAGCAAATAAACCCATTTATCCAAGCTGATCACAAATAGAAAGCAGAGAAGCCATACAGATGAGAATATACCAAACAATACACAGAGAGAATGAGTTCTCCCACTGGGAGAGAAATATTTCATCTCAACCATAAGAAAAAGAGAGTTCCAGATTTCACCCCACAGGAAATTCTCTAGCATGGTAAACTGGAGAGAGAAACATAATCAGTGTGCTGGCTCCTCTATGTGTCGGCTTCTTCCAGAAGTTTTTCTCAACCTTCAGAGACCTCTCTCTGGAGAAAATCTGGAACCTCTGTCAAAACTGGAAGCCATAAGACCAAGAATCTCTCCTCTCCCAAGTTGTCTCTAACTCCACGCCATCACATAGACTTGGAATATGGAAGTATTCCGTAAATCCTTTCTAGATCGTAACTTTCCCCATTGTGATACCCATGTGATAGGTTGGCATAAGAAATTAAAAGGGAATTTGGAGGGAGTTTTTTGGAAGCTGCAGAGAACGCTCAAAGGCCAGAAAATAACACAGAAAAAGTTCTTTTTCATGAAGTATTTCTACTTAACATTGACTTATATGTAGCCTATGACCAAATACTTAACCCAAATTTACAATAAGGTACTGTAATACCCCATAAAAGAAAAAGGGGGGGGAAAATAAGACTTCTTCTCTGGTACAAATGGAAGGCCAAAAATGCCATGCAGATTTCCCGGGTCATGGGGGCACCATGCTCTTAACCCCCTTGATGTGGGAGATAATTGTAATAATTCTCTCCACCAGTGAGGAGAGTCTTACGGAAATTACTTGAGTCCTGGTTTCAGAAGATACTTCTCTGGAAAGGGGCAAGGGTAGAATAAGTTGGGTAATATAAAAATAAAAGATAAAAATAAGATAACAAAGACAATGATTATTGACACAAAATCTTCAAGGCTTCCCTAACTGATCTCCCTGGTATTCTGGAGATGGAAACATTGATAAGCAAGAGGCTTTCAAGTTGCACTTGGTTCAGAAGCCTGGACAAAGAAAAACTAGCTCTATATTTGGGCATAGGGCAGCTAGATGGTGCAGTGTATAGAATGATGGATCTGGAGTCAGGAAACTTTATCTTCCTAAGTCCAAATCTGGCTTCACTGACTCCCTAGCTGTGTGACCCGGGACAAGTCACTTAACTCTGTTTACCTCAGTTTCCTCATCTATAAAATGAGCTGGAGAAGGAAATGGCAAACCACTTCAGTATCTTTGCCAAGAAAACCCCAAATGAGTTCACAAAGAGCCGGATCTGACTGAAAACAACTCAGTGACACATTTGGACATGAACTCCTACTCTTTTTCATAAGAACTCATCCCACCTTATGTCCCTTCTTTCTCTGCTCTTATTCATAGCTTGTGATAACATATGTATATCCCCTTCAAGGAGAAAGGCTAAGCCCTCTGAGAAATAATGATAGCTGTCATGTATATAGGCTATGTGGTCTAAGTGCTTTGTAAATATTCTCTTGTTTGATCCTCTGTGAGCTAAGTCTTCTTTAGACTGGGATTCAAACAAGTCTTAAGTGATCTGCACAAATTCATACAGCTAGTAGGAGCCACACTTTTGAATCCCAGGCATCTTCTATCTCCATTAAGCCCAAGGCTCTCCAAACCCCCTGCCCACCTCACTCCCTCAAAGACTCAGGAGGGATACTAAGGGGCGTTGATTTACTAGACTCAGATGAGTTGGGGCCCTTGTGTCTGAGAGAAGAGAGTCAACAGTCTGACCACTCTGAAGGTGCTGGATGCCCTTCTCTACTTGGCTGCTGTATCCATCTACATGTTCTAATGACAAAGATTTGGGCTAGACTTCCTTGAAGCAGAGGGAGCCTCTGGTGCCTGCCTGGCTCTCCAGGGCACAGCGTAGGTGTGCTGTTGTTAAAGGATTCTCTTAGCTGGTTGATGTTACTTATTCTAGGTCTTTAGGAAGAACAAGAATGCCTTCCAGCTATTTTGTTATAGCCTGTCATGCCTGACACATTCTATCACAGCACACCCAGGAGTTCACTTTGACATCTTGATACCTGGAAAGCCAACAGAAAAGACAGCCCAAAATAGCAAGCATTTACATAGCACTTTAAGGTTTGCAAAACACATTCCAAATATTCTCTCACTGATTCTCCCAACAGCCCTAAGATACTTCTCGAGGAGGTAAGTGCTGTTACTTCCCTCATTTTTACAGATAAGGAAACTGAGGCAGGCAGCAGTTAAGTGACCTGCTCAGGGCCACATAGTCAGTATGTGTCTGAGGTCAGATTTGAACTCAGGTTTTCCTAACTCCAAATCCATCTCTCTATCCACTGTACCATTTAGCTACCTCTAAGCAAATGGATTTAATGTGAGAGAACCTTGTTAACATAGTTGAGGAGGAGGGAAAGGGAGTCCTGGAAAAAACACAAGAGGTAATAATTTTACTCAGGCACTAAGGGGTTATGTGACGCAATCACTACCCTGATGCAAGCCCTCATCACCTCATACCTTGATTATTTCAATAGCCTGACGGTTGATTTCCCCTGCCTCAAAATCTCTCCTGACTTCAGAACATCCATCCTTCACTCAACTGTCAAACTGATCTTTCTTAAGCCCAGGTCTGACCATGTCACCCTATTTAATTAACTCCAATGGTGCCTTAACATCTTCAGGATCAAAACTAAATTCCCCTGTCATTCAAATCCATTTATAACTTGGCCCCCTCCTATCTTTCCAGTCTTCTTATGCCATCTTCACCCCACCAGTCTTCAGTCCAGTAACACTGATCTCCCTGCCAGTCCTCAAAGAAGAGGCTCCATCTCCAACTCTGGGCATTTTCACTGGCTGTCCCCTATGCCCAGAATTCCCTCCTTCCTCACCTCTATTTCCTGGCTTTCTTGGCTTCCTTCCAGTCCCAGATGAAATCCTGTCTTAAACAAGAAAGTTTCCCCAACCCCCCTAAATGCTAGTACCTTCTCTCTGTTAACCATCTCCAATTTATCCTACATATAGGTCATACAGAGTAGTAGCGTATTGTCACCCCCATTAGACTGGAAGCTCCTTGAAGGTAGCTCTTTTTCTTTTCTTTGTTATCTTCAGCCCTTAGCACAGTAACTAGCATGTAATAGATGTTTAATAAATGCTTATTGACTAATTGTTAACTGGCATGTAGACTAGTTGAAATGTTCTGATGATTGGGCGTCTCATGTTCCATGTGAAATTCAATTCAATAAGTATTAAGCCCCTGCTCTGTAGCCTACGATAAGTGCTGGGAAGAATACAAAATAAGTCTTTGTTAATCTAATCTGATGTTATAACTTTAGCTTTTTGTTGGATAAATTATCACTTGGTTTCCCTGTAGCTCAAAAGAAATGTTAATAGAGGACTTATAGCTATCTTAAGACTTAGGAAAGGAATGAGTGATAGCTTCTGATGAAGTGGTCACAGCTGCTCCTTCAGGGAGGCAGACTTGTGCATGAAGAAGGGCATGAGTCATAGACTCAGAAGACCTGGGTTTAGATCTTGACTTGGCACTTATTAGATGTGTGGCCTTGGACAAGTCATTGTCTTTCTGTGCTTTGAGTTCTGCCTCTGAAAAATAACATTTGTATCAACATAACAGATTGAGTGTTAGACCTCAGTTCAAAAGTCCTGAGTTCAGATCTTGACTTGAACACTTAGCTGTGTAAAAATGGATACACACTCAACTTGCTGGAGCCTCAAGTAATGGTCTAAGAATATAATTGGCAGTTTATGAGCTTTGTCAGTAAAGGGAGTGCTCACACTATAAAATAAAATACGTCTTTGATATGACATATTGATTAGTTATTTCTCAAGATTATTGTAAGAATCAAGCAATTATAATTGACTGAATACATTCATGCCCTTCATGAGGGCAGCTCAGAGGAGACTTGATCGATTCAATGACAATAAAACAATCTAATTCCAGAGGACATGGACTTTTATCAGGAGGGATATCTCCCATGGGAACAGATGACCCCTAGCATTGTGTTGAGAAAATAGTAGGAACTCCAGTGATTGGTCCCCACTGAGTGGGAGTGTCTTTTTCATTTTTCCTTAAGAGTATTTTTTTTCCAATTACACGTAAAGATAGTTTTCAACATACATTTTTGTAACATTTGGAGTTCCAAATATCTTCTAATGATGAACTGGAAGCTTAGGAGGAAAAATACCTATTACAGGATCAATCCTTTGTGGTCTATGTGAGTAAGCCTGTAAAGCAGTCAAATTCTTTCATCTCCTTTTCCATTTCTCCAATCCTTCTCCCCACCTTGGACTTCCAGACTAGAGTGCTACAACAAAGTGGAGGGAATGTCTTCTTCCCAGTGCACCATCACCACTTCCCCAAATCTTTCCCAGAAACAGAAAAGAGGAATTTGCTGGTGAAGCATGGGGAGAATTCCTTCCTCTTCCTTCTACAATTGAGTCTGAGAGGCAAGTTTGTGGACCATTAGTTGTTCCCAACTGCTATTTTATACCTCTGCTTTCCTTTTCTGAGCATAGATGAGAGACTAAGAATCCTTAGAATGGTTCCAAGCCTTTGGGATTACTTCATAAGTAATACTGTGTTCAAGTCAGGCCTCCCAGAGGAAGAAGAATTCTTCAAAAGCTTGCTATTTGGAGGAAGAAGAACACAAGATTGATTGTGCTACATCTGGAAAACTAAAACCATGCCTTAAGGGGCCAGGAAATCTGGACCTTGCCAACCCTCCATGATATTGCAGGGAGTTTTTCAGATATTATAGGTGTAAGGCCCACTGAATCCAGGGCCATCACCAGTCATCTTGACCTATGTCTTGACATTGGACCTGGAGCATCTGGAGGAAAGAGTAAGGCTGATGACTCTGCACAGCCCTGCCTCACTTAAATCCAATTCATTTGCAAGTCAACACCTCACCCTCCTGATGTCATTGGTCCTCTTTGAGAACAAAGGTTCAATGTTAGGACAAAATGAGGCACTCACAAGTCATTGCCATAATATGACAAGAATATGTGACCAGGAAACATTGGAACTTAGATTTTCTGGGCATGGGCCCCCTCATTTCCATTTGGAAATCCATCTGGTCAATAAGTCATCAGTAGTTCATTAGGGCACCTACCAAATCTGAGAGGCTCAGATGCTACATGACTGGAACTTTTTCTGTGCCTAGATAACCAGGAAGCCTTATCAGGAAAGTGAAAACCAATCAGGTACATGGGGCATCGGGCCTCCCTCATGCCAGCTGGGTTGAGGAGCAAATATGGGGGTGAAAAAGGAAACTGAGGCCAATCAGATCCAGCTTTGTTTTCTCATAGCCTCCATGCTTACATAACCTGAGTTTGAAACAATTTAGGTTTTCTCTGAATTTTCTTGTCCTTTTCCCTCCCTCGAATGATTCCCATTCTGAGGATGCCAAAGAGGCAAGAACTCATCAAGAAGTTGGGCCAGTGTAGTCTTCAGGGGCTTGATAAGTTGAGATGCCAAAAATGTGCTCAATGTCTTACTGTATTTACATTTTAAATCAGAGATTTCAAAGATCTGACAGTGGAGAGGAAGGAGTGGAGATATTTATAATTTAACCAGAAAGAAGTAGCCGCCTAGATGGAAAGGATGTGGCATTGAAGAGGGAAGCTTAGGAGGGCCTTTAGCCAAGCTTCACTTGCTCACTGTTTGGGTTTTGATGGCTCGGAATGAATTTAAATACGAATTGTTTCTGTTCTGGCCAGAAACTCTGAGGGTCTTCCCCTCCCAGATTGATTCTTTTATGAAGGCAAACTACGTCATCTTTTGCCCTTTTAATTATTGAATGGGTGTTATCTCAGACAAACCGAGACCTGGGAAGAACCTTAGTTTAGAAAGAGCAAAGTCACCCACCGCATCCTGGGCATCACCAGTCATCCTGACTTTTGCCTTGCCACTGGACTCTGAGGACTCTGGAGGAGAAAGGGAGGCTGTTGACTCTGCACAGCCCTGCTCACTGAAATCCAATTCACTTACAAAGTCAAGACATCACCCTCCTGGTGTCTTTGGTCCTCTTGGAGAATGGAGGACAAACAAGTCTTATCAGAATTGAGTCTACAATTAAAAATTACAAGGTAAGGATAGTTATTTCCTCTCTTTTAATTTATTTAATTTATCTATTAATTAATTTAATTAATCTATTAATAAACACGATACTATAATCTAGAAATAACCTGAACTTTTGTCTCAAGCACAAAGGGGCCAAGGGTTAATAATAAGTTGAGGTAGAGATCCCAACCCTTTTTTTTCTCCACTTAGACTTTGTTAGACAAAAGGAAGTGACTCCCAGTTCCTCATCTTTGCACAGTTTCCGCATCTATAAAAGGAATGGCTGGTGTTTGATCCCCTCCAAGGTCCCCTTCAGCTCCAAGGTTCTAACACTCACCTCTGGCCAAGCCTGCTGCTCTGTGCTAAATTAACTGCTCTCTTTCCTATTTCCTCTAAGATCTTAAGTCTCAGTAATATCCAACTTCTGTGTTGGATAATTAGATGCCACAGAGACAAAAACTCTTTGTCTGAGGTGACTCTCCGGCTGCCAGTAGCATTTGGGATGAGAATAAAGAGCCTCTGGCATTTGAGAGGGTCTCCAGGTGTCCTTAAAACACTTTAAATCCTTGCTAATGTGTTCACTTCAAGAGTTTTCATTCCCCTTAGATCTCACAGGGAAGTCCTTTAAAATGTCATGGATATCACTGAAACTGAGTGCACATTCAAGAAAACAACCCGCCTCTGCCTAGCACAGAATCATGCTTAACAAATTTGTGAAATTGAATCAAATCCATCATGTTTTCATCTTCCACAGAAAAGCCTATAATAAATGCACATGCACCCAATATGCTGGGTACTTTCCCCCATCCCCTTGTCTGGCCCCTCCTAGTCCCAGGATGTTGTTTGTAACTTGGAACAGCACTGGAGTATGTCTAATATTTGGCCAGGAATGGGTCCAAAACCTTCACCTTGCACCCAAGTGAACTAAGTAGGGGTAGGGGTGAGACAAAGGTAAGGTGAGTAGGAAAGTTGAGGATCATTTTGATAATTAAGTTTTCTGAGGCTGAGGACAAGGCCAGGCAAGATGATCCTGGTGGTGATGGGACACAATGGAAAAGTCCTCCTGACAGTAGATGACTGTCCTTACCAACCACTTATACACACACACACACACACACACACAGAGCTGGGCTTATAAGGGTATGTCACTTAATGAGGTTTCCCCTTCACCCACTTGCCCCATTCTCGCATTCTCAACCTCTCCTTATTCTTTGGCTCCTTCCCCACTACGTACAAGATGTCTCCACATGATCTTACCATCCCCTCAGATGTTTCTCCTCTAACTCCTCCCCTTTTCATAGCCATACTCCTAGAAAGGCTCATCTTGGAATTATCCCCTTTTTTCCTTTATCTCTTCAGCACCTAGCATTGTGTGTGCCACTTAGAAGGTATTTCTTCTCACTTCTTTGGTTGATTGATTGACTGTTTGGAGCACAGAGATTTCAAAAATCAGAGAGATTTCAAAGGTATCGAGGTATAATAATGGTTAGAAAATCTGACCAAAAATAGAAGCATGAAGGTTATGCCTTTACTTTGTCTTATTGGTGATAATAACTTATGTTACATAAATAGAAATGATCATTTATCTAGTTCTTTAAGATTTCCAAATTATTTTTCATGCATTATCTCAGTTGATACTGATAACCACCCTGTGAGGTGATTACTGCAAGTATTATTTGCCTCCACTTTATAGATGAGAAAACTAAAGCAGAAGATAAGTCACTTGCCCTCCTGGCTCCCAGTCCATCATGTTTATATCAGGTTTCTTTTCATAATTAGTAAATTTGAAATTATGATAGTTTTAAAATCAATGAAAATTTATTTTAAATGTTTAGTATATTAGAAGTAAATTGATACTTACATATGGAAGGATGAGGTGTGAGGTAGATTTGGTCCCTGACCAAATGGATTTCCCCACATCCAGGATGTCATCACAAACTACTCATAGAACATATCCAAGGTACCAGGTGGCAGAAAGAACTACCATCATTTTTGTTGTCTTTCAATAGTGTCTAACTCTTCATGACCCCATTTGGAGTTTTCTTGGCAAAGATACTGAAGAGGTTTACTATTTCCTTCTCCAGCTCATTTTACACATGAGAAAACTGAGGCAAACAGGGTGAAGTGACTTGTCCAGGGAAACACAGCTAGTGAAGTGTCTGAGGTCAGATTTGAACTCAGGAAGATGAGTCTTCTGACTCCGTGCCTGGTACTCTATCTACTATGCTACTGAGCTGCCCCAAACTTTGTGCAGCATCCCCTATGGGCTATTCTCCCAATTTGTTTTCCCAGGTTGGTTGCCCAAAGAGTGGCTATTAATCCCAGGTTCTATGATACCTTGTGGGCCTGCCCACATAAAACAAAGAGTCCCTACAGCCAAACTTCTTAATAGTCTATGGGCATAATTAGCTCAAAGCATTGACATAACTAAGATGACATAAAGACAGTATTTACAAAACATTGGGGAAACTCATCCCCCAAACACCAAATCCTTTGGGAGAATGGACACAAATATAAAGTACATTGGTAGTGAGGTGAGCATGGAGGGAAAATACAAGACCAAGGTCATTTATGCTTCATATATTTAAGGACCTTGAAGTCTCCACTTCCCTCTTTGTGGAGTCTTCTCGGCTTCCTTTTAGGTGCAGCAGTTCTACCAGGCAAGTCTCTTAGCTAGGTTCTCAGGGTCCACTCCTGTCTATAGCTTGACTCTTAATTGCCAGGACTAGTTTTCCATGGCGTTCATCATTCTTTATATGTGTGTGTATGTGTATCTATGTGTGTATATAAAATATTATACATTATATATATATTTGCTTCATAGATCACTTGAATGACATCTTTCTCTTTAGTGGAGATTGATTACTCATCCTCCATGCCTACGTGAGAGGTGGACCCTATAAGACCTTGGGAGAAAAGAGAACATCGTTTCCTGGTTTCCATCTTTGAGAGAGAAAACATATGATTCTAGAGTTTATTTAGGTCCCTGGAGGGAGAGAAAAATTCTAGGAAAAAGCTGATGTGGTCAGTACCTGGCACACAATCATGTCCATATCTCAGGCTTGTTACAGCAGAGACTTTGAGGAGAGATATGAGGCCCTCTGTCTTTGTTCAGCTGAGCTATCACTCCCAGTAGGAGAGCTCACCTAATCTGAACTGTTGGGAATATTCTCAAATGTATGCATGCCTTTTCTTATTTCTGTTTTGTTATTTACTTAAATAAATGGGTTTTATTTGCTATTTTTGATGTGTACTCACGGTAGAACTAGCATTTGGTGGGGAAGGAGTCAAGCCTTCGGTATATAACTTGGAGCGCTCCTCTTCCCTTAAAGGATAGTGGTACAGAGGACAGCTTGAACCTAAAAATTATTACTGCTAGAAACCATATATAAGGAAGTAGATAGATCTAATTTTACCCCAGAAGCCCATCTTTCTCAGGAGAACAGAATGACTGGACTCTGGTCCCAACCTCCGGCTTCTCATCCTGCCAGGAATCAAAGTTTCCCTTGAAGAAGAGAAGGGGGAAGAGACACTAGAAATGTCTATTCTTGCCCCCCTAAGAGCCACATCACAAACTCATGTGGAAACACACAACCTATGCATAGCATACACACATAATTACATTTACACTAGTATCTCAGTCAAATTGATAACACAAAGGTTCAATTTACTCTTCTACAAAAAGTGCTGCTTGACATGACCTTCACATGCATCCTTTATAATTCACTGTCAGTTTGATTTCTTTTTTTCCTTGTAATTTTTTTTCAATCAACAAAAATTTACTTTGTTCTTTTTCTTCACCTCAACTTCCTAATATGTATGGTCAAGCAAAACAAAAGTACATTTCTCCTCTGCATCTTGAGTCCATTATCACTCTCTCAGGGGGTGGCTCCATGTTTCATCATCAGTCCTCTGGAATCATGGTTGCTCTTTGTGTTAACCAGTTTTTGTTTACATATGCTTTATTTGCATAAGGCAGACACAATCCACTTTTTACTTAAGGATTTATTTTGAATGAATTTTGCAGATCAGATAGAAAACTAAATAAGTTTATGGTTTTATTTATTTAAAATTTTTAGCTGAAGCAGATTCTTTTGAACCTATTGAGAAATTAACCATCTCAATTTCACAAGTCAATCACGGATTACACATCACATTGGCACAGAGATGTATCTGGGCTTTCAACATTGTGAGAAATTATTATTTCTCACTTGTATTTAATAACTAATTGCTGTGTTAGAACCAAGGTTTTCCCCTTTTCTACTTCCTCATTCAGAAACCAACCATTGTGGGAAATTTCTCTTAAAGATTTACCCAGGCCAAGATCGAATCAGACGGTAAAAGAAATTCTAAGTTTGGGCTAATGGGTGCATTCCTGTTCATTGTGTTTGTTCAGACAGGTCTGGGGAAGTAGTGATTCTCTTTTTTCCCCAAAAATACCTTAAAAATACTAAAACTTAAGTACACAATAAGAAAAGAAAAAAACCATTATAAACTTAAATATTAAAATTTAAATACAAAATGAGAAAAAAAAAAACATTGCCATGTGCACAGCAGAATGTCAGAGAGGATTCAAAATATACAACAATAAATTTCCATTTCAAGAAAGCCTGTATGATAAATACAACACAATGTATTCAGTGCTGTCCAGCTTTTCTTTGCTTTCTTATAAGTTTTGTTCTCTACTGTGCACTTTTTATTTTGTTCTTTTTTGACTCTCCCTTTTATCAGACAGGTGATGAGGAGATTGATAAGTCTCTTTGACCAAGACTTGGGTGATCCAAGTCATTACCCCAAGATCCTCATTGTAATATAGTCCACCCTCTCATTGCAATATTCATTTACCCATTAATTATTAACCAATAAGAGTTGATTGACACCCTTGGGAACATCTGCTCTTCTAACGGCATATAAACTGTGAGCCCACTGCCAATGGGAGTCTTTGGTCTAAGAGAAAGATGGCCAAATGGCCAAACTTTTATTAAAATGCTGACATTATTAATAAAATTATTAAATTACTCAGAAATTATGTCCTCAAAACCTTTTTAAATGCCACAATATTAAGCATATACCCATGCTATAAACAAACCAGGAATTCATTTTCTCAATCTTCCAAAACGAAGCCAACAATTCTGACATGAGAGAAACTTTGAAGAAAATAATATTATGAGGGGCCCCATTCAGAATAAATGATTCATTCTGTTGCTAAAATTCATCTGCTCTATTTCACAGAGGAGAAAAAAAAACAGATAAGACATTATTT
The DNA here is from genome assembly GCF_003287225.1 of Phascolarctos cinereus. Taxonomy (NCBI): domain Eukaryota; kingdom Metazoa; phylum Chordata; class Mammalia; order Diprotodontia; family Phascolarctidae; genus Phascolarctos; species Phascolarctos cinereus. The sequence goes on from NW_027556402.1 coordinate 18,983,266, forward strand.
TCTAGTCTACGCAGTTTGGCCTACAATAGGATCTAGCTACTTTAATTTTCTTTTTTTCTTCTTGGAGGTCAGACTTCTGCTGAGGTGCTCTGTACAAGGGTACATTTATTTCATTTAGACAAAGACTCTTCATTGTTATATAGCTGATGTCTATTTTGTCTTTTATCATATTTATTTTATTAGACAGCATGTATGTCTTAGCAATAGTATGCTATACAAAAGGCATCCACTTAAAATCTTGTGTCCATTATACATTTTATTTTCAATAAATACTACCCATTCATTCCCAATAAAGGGCACATCAAATACAATCCTATCTCATTAAGGCAGTGCATTGAAATACTTTTCTTTTCAGTAGCCAGATGATGAAATCTATTTTCACCACTTCTCTCTGGCACTTGAATGAAGGGCTAAGTTCTAATTCAGAGCAGCACCACTCAACAGCAATAAAATATATCTAAATAAATATGGCCTACCATGGTATAAATACACTTTGGATTTTTGAAAAATTAATTGGTCCCTCTCATTCCCTCCTCACCCAATAAGCAAATTTTAAGTAAATAAATAAAGCCCTCAATATGTATCTTCATAGTCCAGCAAAACAAATTCTCACATTGGTCTCATCTGAAAATGTATGACTCTTTCTGCATTTTAAGTTCATAATCTTTCTGTCAAGAAATCAGTTAGTCAATAAGCATTTATTAAGTAAACAGGCACTGTGCTAAGTGTTGAAGATACAAAAATAGGCAAAAGACAGTCCTTGTCCTCAAGGAACTCACTGTCTAATGATGGAGAACACAAGCAAGCTAATATGTACACTCAAGCTATATACAGCATAAATAGGAAATAATTTAGAGAGGAAAGGCAGTAGAATTAAGATGGGCTGGGGAAACCTTCCTGGAAGATGTGGAATTTTGTTTGGGACTTTAGGCAAGCTAAGGAATCCAGAAGATAGAGATGAGGAGAGACAATATGCCAGGCATGGAGGACAGTCAGAGAAAATTCCTGGAGTCCAGAGATGGGACAGTTTGTTCATGAACAACAAGGAATCCAGTGTCACTGGACTGAAGAGTATGTGGCAAGGGAGGGAAGAGGTATAAAGTGTCAGAAGATTGAAAGTTGGGGAGGTCTAGGTTATGAGGGTCTTTGAACATCAGACAACTCTGCATTCTGTCTTAGAAATGATAGAGAACCACTGGAGTTTATTAAGTGGGAGGTAGGGGTGGAGAAGTGTGATACAGATGTGGTCAGACCTGCCCTTCAGCAAAAAATCACTTTGGTGGCTGAATGAAGGATGGATTGGAGTGAGGTGAGACCTGTGGCAGACAGATCACCCAAAAGGCAATTTCAGTAGTCCAAGTGTAAAGTGGCGAGGGCCTGCACCAGCATAGTGGCAATATCTGAGGAGAGAAGGGAGGAACATTTAAGAGATGTCACAAAGGTGAAGTGGAGAGAACTTGGCAACAGATTGGATATTGAAGGAGTCAAGGATAAGTAGGTTGGTAGCCTGGGGGTCTACGAGGATGGTGATGTCCTCAACAGTAATAGGGAAGTTTGGAAGAAAGGAGGATTAGGGGAAAAGACAACAAGTTCAGTTTTAGCCATGGTGAATTTAATATGCCTATTAGAAATCCAGTTTGAGGTGTCTGAAAGGCAGTTGGAGATGTGAGATTAGAGGTCAACAGAGAGATTAAGGCTGGATCGGTAGATCTGAGAACCTTCATCACAGAGACGGTAATTAAATCCATGGGCACTGATGAGATCGCCAAGTGAAGTAATACAAAGAAAGAAGAGAACTCTTAAGTTAGAGGACATAATCTGGATGAAGATCCAGACAAGCAGACTGAGAAAGACTGGTCTGATAGGTAAGAGAATGAGGAGACAATAGTGTCCCAACAACCTGGAGAGAAGAGTATCAAGGAAGAAAGAGAGAACAGTGTCAAAGGCTTCAGAGAGGTTGAGAAGAAGGAGAATTGAGAAAAGGACATTAGACTTGGCAACCAAGAGATCATTGACTTTCAACAGAGCAGTTTTGGTGAAATGATAAGGTCAGAAGTCAGATTATAAGGGGTTAGGAAGGGAGTGAGAGGAGAGAAAGTGGAGGCATTTCTTTTTTTTTCATTTGTTGGGGGTGGGGTGAGGCAATGGGGTTATGTGACTTGCCCAGAGTCACACAGCTAGTAAGTGTCAAGTGTCTGAGGCCAGATTTGGACTCAGGTGCTCCTGACTCCAGGGCTGGTTCTCTATTCACTGTGTCACATAGCTGCCCCTTGTGGAGGCATTTCTAGCTATCATAGACAAACTTCTCGAGGAGTTTGGTCACAAAGAGCAGAAGAGATATAGGACAATAGTTAGCAGGGATGGAAGGATCAAATGAAGGTGATGGAGACATGGGTGTATTTGTAGGCAGTAAGGAAGATAAGTGAAAGAGTGGGAATGACAGAGGGAACAGTCTATTGGAGGAGTCAAGATAGAATGGGATGACTTGTGTAGAATGAAGGGTTTGCTTGGCAAAGGAGTAAAGTCACCTTTTTGTGTGAGATAGGGGTGAAGGAGAAGATCGTGGCTGAAGGCATATGAGTCATATGAGAGGCAGAAGAGGGCAAAAAAGGGAGCTCATGGTGAATGGCCTCGAGTTTTTTCTGTAAAATATGAGGCAGGGTTCTCAGTTGAGGGTGTGGGGAGGAGGACCCATGGGAGATCTGAGGAGGAAGGAAAAAGTTTGGAAGCACCTCTGTGGAGAGTTGTTGTCCTTGGTGGTGGTGGGGATGGTGGTGGTGGTCCTTCATTCTCAAAGGGGACCAAGAACATCCCCAGGGTGATGTCTTGACTTGCACATGAGGGCCAGTGTGTCAATAAGGCAAGCATAGAAGTAGCAGTGAGGGCCAAGTTTAGTTTGTGTGATATAAATTTGCGGTGGAAGCAATCAGAACAATTGTGTGATTTCTTTTTCTACCTTCATTAGGCAGCACGTATAGCAGTGAAGACAGTGAGTGGATGGTGAGAGTGATGAGCAGGAAGTTTCACCTTCATATTTTGGGATTTAACATTTCAACATCTGGATTAGTGTTCTAAAGTCTTTCAAAGTTGTTTTTCCCTATGATGTTGTTATCATTGTCTACATTCTTCTAGGTCCTCTCACTTCACTCTGCATCTGCTCCTCCCAGATTTCTCTGAAACTGTCCATTTCCTCATTTCTTATGGCACAATAGTATTCCATGATATTCACGTAGCATAATTTGGTTAGCCATTCCCCAGGAGGAAAATATGCCCTTACTTTCTGATGTTTGGCTTTCACAAAAAGAACTGCTATAAATATTTTTGTGCATATAGGTCTTTCTTTTATAATATTGCCTATATGACAGCTGGTTACTAATTCACTCCCTATCCGCTGTAGCTGTTCAGTCATTTTTCAGTCATGTCTGATTCTTCATAACCCCAGTTAGGGTTTCCTCAGCAAAGCTACTGGAGTGGTTTGTCATTTCCTTCTCCAGTTCATTTTACAAACGAGGAAACTAAGGCAAAGAAGGTTAAGTGATTTGCCCAGGGTCACATAGCTAGTGAGTGTCTGAGGTCAGTTTTGAACTCATGAAAATTAAGTCTTCCCGACTCTCGGCCCAGAATTCTACCCACTACATCACATAGCTGGGCCCCGCCCTCCATCCACAGGCTCCACTTTAAAAAAATTTAGATCATTTTTCCACTTGGAATTTACTAAAGCACATGGTCTAGATGGTGGTCTAAACTTATTTTTCACCAGATCTCTGCAACTGTCCTGAAAGTTTCTGTTCAAGAGTTCTTTCCCTAGAACACTGCATTCTTGTATCTATTGAAGACTAAAATATTGCATGAATTTTCTTCTAATTCTTATTTATCTAATCTATTTCATGATCAATTTTTATTTTCTTTTTATCTAATACCAAATTCTGCTAATACTTACTGTTTTTACTTAACATTTACATTTTTTTAGCTGTAACAAGGTCAGGCCGTGTGTGTGTGTGTGTGTGTGTGTGTGTGTGTGTGTGTGTGTGTGACATGTGTGTGCACGTATACACATGTGTGTATGAATTGGGACAAAATATGTCAGTGTCTATAGTCCTACAGTACTTCTCACATTTCCTACATTTTTTTTCAGTTTATTTATTTTTTATTTTGAATTTCATAAGTAACAAAAGCATTTCCATATACAATGTGGAACAGAAGATGATGGTACATGAAACCGTGAGTCTGTTATATAATGTTTTTTCTTTTTAAGTATAGAATTAAATAATGAAAGCATGTAGTAAATTCAACATGGACAAACTTTGTCATACCTGCCTTTAATTCTTTCTACTGTTTAAATGCTTTTTCTGTGGCCTTCTTCTATTCTCTCCTCTTTTTATTTTTTGGGCCTAACCCTTCTTTTTCTCCTACTTCCCACCGTAATTGGAAAAAGAAAAAAAAAATTCTCATGACAAATATAGACATTCAAGCAAAACAAATTATCACTTTGTCCATACCCAAAAATACATGTCTCATTCTGCATCCTCAGTTTATCAGGAGGAAGGTAACCTGCCATATCTGTCCTTTGGAATCATGGAGGGTTACTGCACTGGTCACAGCTGAGTTTTTCAGCGTTGTTCTTGCAGGTGTTTAAATTTCTCCTGGATCTGCTCATTTCACTCTTTTATATAAATCATCTGAAGTTTCTTTGAAACCATCCTTTTAATTGTATTTTATAGCACAGTAGTATTCTATTAAATTCACATTATGCAGACATTTTCCAATTAAGAGACACCTTCCTAGTTTACAGTTCTTTATCACTGCTTCCAGTATTTTTGACTACAGAGGCCCTTTTTCATTTTCTTTGATCATTTGGAGGCATAGACTCAGTAGTACAATCAACAGATTTTAGCTTAGTGACTTTAGAGGTGTAGTTCCATAGTTGCTTTCCAAATAGGGCATCAATGTGCCTGTTTTCCCACAGCCCTTCCCACATTTATCATTTTCCTTTTTTTTTTTCTTGTTGCCAATATGATGATTATGAAGTGGAACCAGTTCTTTTGGTCTTCAGAAGAAAGTACTTTTCAAGATGAATTCAGTTAATTTTTGATAACTCCCCTTAATCTTCCCGAGCCTCATTTTCAGGGAGGTTGGACTAACTGATCTTTAACATCCCTTCAACTCTGAATACTTAGATAATTTTACTTGCACTTACTCTATTTATATGTTTGGAAATAAATACTTCTGGAAAGCTTGTGATATGTATTGGTGGAGAGAATATCTGCACCAAAAAATCTCAGTTGGGAGTTTTCTCTGGATTAAAAGGAGGGAGCAGGTTCCAGAACCCCTGGCTACGCTATCAAGGCATGGTCCTATGCTTTCCATCTCTGTAGGAATACTAATGATGGAAATCTAGGACCCATGGAATTTTGGCGTTAGGATATCCTAAAGCCTGCAGAGAGGTGGCATCTAACCACAGGGCAGGCAAACCCCAAGACATTTTACAAACGATTTAAGAGCAATCCAATCAGTGTTCTTAGAGGAGATAATGCTTCTTTATCCCTCCACGAATGCTGCTTTAAGAGCACTATGTTGGGGTGAAGGGGGGTATGACTAGCAGCCTATAAGGAGCAATGGACACAGTTGTATTCTAAATAGGAACAACTGCTCAGAGCTCATTAAGAAATATTGGAAAGCACAGCTGCCTTTCTTCAGGTTGTTAGCAACATGAGCAGTAGCCATTGAGCCAGAGGAGACAGCTGCACAACAAAGGGGATTTAGCCTTGGACAAAATAACAGTTGTGCTTTACGGGGTTATGTGCTCAAGAGCCTCGTTCTAATCCCGGCTCCTAGGATGACTGCTGGCCATGAGAGTCAAAGCTATGCTGTCGTGCATGACTTTGAAGCTGTTCTGCAGCTTAGAGCCAGGGGAGCAGGGTCCCAGCTGTTCTGATCCCTATGGCCCAGCCAGCAAGGCCCTACGCCCCAAAACTCCTTCTTGGCTTCCATGATTCCTGACTGGTTCACCACAGCACCTTAAAATACCTCTGAAAGCTGGGTAAAGGATTTAAAAGTAGGGTGACTAGCACAAAGCATGACACAAATGTAGGACTCATTCGTTCAAGGAGCATTTATTAAGCACCTTGCATGTCAGGGCATCACCTCCCTGATGTCATGGTCCTCTCCAAGAATGAAGGACAAACAACCTCCGTGAGTAGAAAGAGAAGTTGCCCCACTGGGGGCCCAACTGGAACTGGCCAGGTGGGCAACACAGGTCTTTGCTTTTCTCAGTCCACATAGGGTATCATACTCTTACCTGTGGTGAGGAGGGAATATTAATTTGGCCATCAAGTGAAGGAAGGGTTGGAGAGGGCAGAAACTGAAGGTAGGAGGACAAAATCATAGGAGGCTATTGTAATCGTTTGGGTTAGAGGTGATAAGGGCATGAACAAGGATGCTGATTTTATGAGTCAACAAAAGAGAATCAACAAAACATACAGAAGACCAAAAGCCATTCCCCAACAGAAAAGTGGTTGAAGAATATGAACAAATGATTCTCAAAAAAAGAAATGCAAATGATTAGCCATATAAAAGAAGATGATAAATCACTAATAATAAGAGAAATGCACATCAAAAACAACCTTGAGATCTCCCCTCACATTCTGCAAATTGGGGACAATGATAAAGATAGCAATAGCCCATATTGTAGGGGCTGTAGGAAAACAGGCACAGTAGTGCATTGTTGGAGCTGTGAACCAGTACAACAATTCTGGAAAGAAATTTGGAATTATATAAATAAAGCAACTAAAATTTCCATTTCTTTTGACCCAGAGATTCCATTACTAGACTTATACTCCCAAAGAGGCCATTGATAAGAAAAAAGTCCTCTTATAGACCAAAATACTTATAGAAGCACTTTCTGAATAGCACAGATTAGAAAATAAAGAGGATGTCCTTCAATGGGGAATGGCAAAAGAAATTGTGGTACTTAAATGTAATGCAATATTACTGTGTGTTAAGAAATGGTAAATGTGATGAATACAAGGAAGCATGGAAAGAGCTACATGAATTGATACAGAGTAAAGTAAGCAGAACCAGGCAAATTATATATATGATTACAGAGTAAAGTAAGCAGAACCAGGCAAATTATATACATGATTACAATAATGTAAATGGGAAGAACAACTATGCAAAAAAACCCATCAAAAGTGAATACTGCAAAATTAGAAATACTGGACATGTCTCAAAAGAAGAGATAGGAGAAGACACCCTCACTCCACCCCTTTGTGAGGTGGAAGGACCATAAGTGTAGGACATTGTACATATTTCTAATGTATTGATTCAATGTATTATATTCAATGTATTGATCAGTTATGGTCTTTTTTGTCTTTAAGAAAATATAGTTTGTTCTGGTTTTCTGCAAGGAGAGGTGATATTGAGGAATACTATGGTAAGGTTTCAAAAAGACATCAATATAAATTTATCAAAAAAACCCGAAACTTGGTAATTGACTAGATATGTAGAATTAAGGAGAATCATGTCACAAGTATGACTGCTAAGTCATGAATGTGGGTAACTGGAAGAATGGTCGTATCCTTGGAAGAAACAGGGAAGTTAAGAGAAAGAGTTGTTGGTGAAAGATAATTAGTTCAGTTTGAAACAAGTTGTGTTTAAGAGGCCTACAGAACATCCAGGTGGAGGAAAAATATGGTAAGCAGTTGCAATATGGACTAGAACTCAGGAGAAAAACTAGGGCTAGATATACAGTATACAGCTGGGAGTCATCTGCATAGAAATGAGAGCTAAATCCAGGGAAGTGTTATTTTGGGATAAGGCACTATTCCCAGAAGTCCTTATTAAAATGCAAATGTGTTATCTGGAGGAGGTGACATAATTTACATGTTAATTCATTGGCAAGTATTCAATTCAACAAATATATATTAAGTGCCTACTAGTGCAAGGCACTGTGCTAGGTTCTGAAGATACAATGACAAAAAAAACACCCAACTAAATAATTCCTGCCCTCAAGGAGCTCACTTCCTATGGGGCTATACAATATGTAAAATAAATAAGTAAATATAAAATAATGTGAATGGAGAAAGAGAGAGACAGAGAGAGAAATAGAGGGAGAGACAGAGAGAGTACTCAGGGTGGGTGGCATCCATGCAATTATTAAGTAGAGAGAAGGGCCCCAGAGGAATAGAAGCAAAGAATAGGCACATTTTGATAGCAGAAGAATGGAATTGAATGGAATAAATTGGAAAAGCATTTATTACCATACTCTGGCAATCACTATTTGCCAAGTGCTAAGCTAAGTGATGAAGATATAAATAGAAAAGTGAGAGTCAAGGAACTCACATCCTAAATGGGTGAGATAATATATAAAGGAGGGCTCCTTTTCATGGCAGATGGAAAAACAAAGGTGTACTTAGGGTCTGGCAAAAAAAAAAAAGCTAGCAAAGCAGATGGCAAAGCCCTGAGGCCCTTGGAGAACAATGTTAGGGCAGATGGTCCATGATGAATAACTGTTGGGAAGAGGGTAGTGGATAAGAGGGTTGGAGTGAAGTAGGACTCTTGGTTACCTCCAGAAAAGATGGGGATGGGGTCTTAGCAACCAGACAAGAGTGGACGTCTAGAGCGGATGATAAGAACTGGGCAATGAATGAGGTTTGGGTTGAGGACCCAAGTTAGCTGCTGCTGGTGCCAGTCCATCAACCATCCACTATGTAAGTTGATGTGGGTATCACTTCAGGATAATTTGGGAAAAGTGAAAATTATGTCTCTCTTTGGGGCAGAGGAGGGACACTACTTGAAGGACCCCAAATGTAGAAGTGAGTGCCAGAAAAACTGGTGCTTCCAAATTTTGCTCCAGCCCTGCTCTCACTCATTTTCAGTCTTACATTTCTCTCTTCTCTCCTTCCTCCTCCTTTTATTGCTTAAAATAGACCTTAAAGAGCCTTGCTTCTGCCACACTCCATACCCACCCTGGATTTTGAGAGATTTGACAAAATGCTCTGCTGAAAAAATGCTTTAAGCTCTTAAAAATCAAAGAGCCCCTTTTGCCTGGTATTATTTTCATCAAGGAAGAGAAGAATGCTCACTAAGAAAGCTTCTAAGGCCCTGAGAGTAGCCAGAGTCAATTAACATTAGACCGCTACTCAACAAATAAGGAAATTCACTTAACTCAATCAATTTGCACACATTGTGGTTATATTTGAGATTTTTAAAAAAGGTGCAGGTTGGAAAGCTCTCCTGTGAAATAGTCATATTCCAGTACAGACATGTCAGAGAACCCAGTGGTAGCAGTAATAACAACAACAATAATAATTAGCATTTATATAGTACTTTAAAGTTTTCATGTTTTATGTTATTTGGTTTTATTTGACCCTCACAACAAACCTGGAGAGGTAGACACTATTATTGTTAAGGTCAAGTTTGGTATCCACATCATTATCATCCCCATTTTAAGGTGAAGAAACTGAGGCTAAGAGAGGTTGACTTGCCCCAGGATCATGCAGCTAGTTAAGTGAGGTGGTATTTGAACCCAGATCTTCCTAAGTCCAGAGCTCTTAGGCACTGTACTGCCTAGCTGACTCTGGTACCGGTGCTTCTGGTAACAGGATAATTTCAAGAGCAATAACACTGAGAGTGAGACACTAGCAGGGGCAGCCATAATTAGAGTGTAGAAACAAGACCTCTGTCCTAGATTCCTGAATTAAGAAGCCTAGACACCACTTGTAGTTTTTCATCAACATAGCAATAACAGAATTTCTCACCCAGGAAACAAAAGCAATTCATTAAAATAGGAATCTACCAAGTGGTGGCATAGGGTGCATCCAACTCCATCCATCTTCCCAACAATTGCATCATGCCAGCGCTACTGGGGCTGTCTCCAGTGATCCTTGACCTCATCCTATCCCAATCTGATCCAATCCAATTAACATTTATTAAGCACCTACTATGTGCCAGGCACTGTCTCCTACCTGTGCTCCTCTCAGTTGGGAACAATCCATGTCACTTGGTCCATATATGGTACGTGGTACTTGCCCCAAGCATAAAAATTCCTAGTTATGTCCCTGCTGTTTTCTTGATAAATAAGTATACTTCCAGAGAGAAAGTGGACTTGAGTGTGGAGCCTTTGGCTTTAGCTCCTTCTTCAATAATTCACATCATTCTAACCATTTGACCGATATTTCATAACTCACAGTACACTTGTTCCCCTCAAAATAACTGGTGGAATTGCAAATGTGCCCGGCACATCAGCCTCTATTAAGTGACATTGAACATCACACTCTGCTCCCAGGGAAATCCTTAAAGAGGGAGGAGGATAGGGCAAAGGAGCAGATGGTAGAGTCCAGTGGGTGTGAAGTCCTGAAGATCTTCTCTCATGCCTACAATGCAGGAAAGCAGCAAACTGACACCAGCAGGGCCTCAGAAGACCAGCAAGAGGTGAAGTGATGGCTAGGGAGACCTGTGCCATTAAAAACACTTGAGAGACATCGTTTCTGGGTAATTTAATCATTTGATTAGTGAGGCACAGGTCATTAATAAAAGATGGTCACTTATACATCTCTCTTAGACCAAAGACAATCGTGGTGGCAATCTCAGAGGACTCACAGTTTATAGACCCTTTGAAATGGTCAATGAAGGGCTGAGAGTGACCCTTGGACCAAGACATTATCTCTACTCAGACCACTACAGGCTTGGGCTATCTAGACAAAAGGGCCTGTCTCCTCCCAAGCTCAAGTAGAACACAATGGGCTTCCCTACCTTAGATTAAATTCCTTGTAAAGTTGGGTGGAGTATGACCAAGATGAGGAGAGTTAATGTAATTTCATTGTCAGTAATGTCCTTCAAAAGAAAGTGAACTTTTTAAAATGAGCAATTTAGAAAAAGGGCAGAGTCTCTGAATCTCCCCAAGATATTGGTTATTAATAATGATTTCTCACGGGCCACTGGCATCCTAAGGCATATGTGAGCTGTCTCAGAGTCAAGAAAGTCTTAGAAAATCAAGGAAACCTTCCAAACAAGGGAGAAGAAAAATCAAGAAAAGAATAAAAAGAGAAACAAAAGACTTCAAGAAAAGGGAGAAAGTAGCATGGAAGGAGATGAAGGGAGAAAGATGAAAGAGGGAGGGTGGTGAAAGGTGAAACATAAAGGTTGCACACTGTGAAAGGAGGGCCATTAGCAATGATCCATGACAATTATCCATAAGAATATCCAACAACCATGAGAATCTTAAATTTCAAAAAGGCTTCAGGATTATCTAAGCCTGCCTTTTCAGCAGATGCAGACATCCCTCTGCAACATGAATATTAGGTGGCTCCACTCTTAAAATAGCTGACCTTAGGAATTTCTCAGTGGTGTGCAAGTAAGGAGCTGCCCATGCCTGACTCAGTCAATCCCCTGCCCTCTCTTAAATTCAATAGTCCCTCAAAGAAACAGTTTTCAAAAATAAAATGAAATGTTTTGCTGTGCACATGGCAATACTTTTTTTTCCCTTTTCTTATTTTGTATTATTTTGGTTTTAGTATTTAAGTTTGGTGGGTTTTTTTCCATTTCTTATTTTGTATTCAAGCTTAAAATTTTTTAAAATTTAAAAAAGGAAACACTTGGAAGCAAATCCCAGATTTAAACAAAGAATAAGTTCTTAGCTGGCCAGATAGATTCCAGAGTACATTTTGTTTTTAATGACAACCAGTAGATTTGCTATTTTTTTCCAGTTCTGAGAGAAAGATAATTTCTGCTTAGCATAGCAAAGCTGTCATTGCTTAATAGTTAGATAGGTAGAGAGACAGGGAGGTCAAAAGGAGACCCAGAGAACAAAAGAGAAGGAGAAGGACACAGAAAATGAGAAAAAAGAGGAGAGGAAAGGAGGGAGAGACAGGAACAGAGGGGAACTAGATGTCTGCTAAAGTAAGATCTCTTTCAGAATTAAAGATTCTACCTTGATGTGACTAGGAGAGACAAGGACAAGCAAAAAAGAAACTGGATGAGTGCAGAGGAGAGGGGAAGGAAGGAAGGAAGGAAGGAAGGAAGGAAGGAAGGAAGGAAGGAAGGAAGGAAGGAAGGAAGGAAGGAAGGAAGGAAGGAAGGAAGGAAGGGAGGGAGGGAGGGAGAGAGAAAGGGAAATATTTAGGAAATCTTTAATTTACCAAGTCAAGTTCAGAGATAGACACTGATCAAAGGAAGCCCTGCCATTGATTAATTTGTGAACTAGACTATGGAAGATCCGGTGGCAATGATGGTCCCTCTTTTGATCTTAACACCCAACCCAAGTCTCTGCCCTCAACTCTCTCTTTTTCTTTAGTTAATTATTTAATAGTATTTACTCTGGCGCAGTGGTCTCCAAAATGTATACAGAGGTATACATCTACCAACAGAGCTATAGGCCTCCCTGCTCCCTCCGTCATCTGGCTAGTGGAGGCAACAAAGGGCTGGGCTGCTGATTTGCTTCTCCTTCCCCACCTCCATCCAGGGTTAGGCAGTAATGGCAAAAGGGATCTATGCAGACTGAGCAAGGGTGAGGAGACAGGCTTCAATGAGCTACCTGGTCACGTTCAGAGGCTAAAAGAGGTGGCCGAGACAGAAGCACTAGGCTCAAGGAAGCTGAGGGCTGGAACAGCTCTGGAGACCAAAAAGATCACCAGGAAATGGGAGGCCCAGTGAGCCTCCAGTCAGTCTCTCCCTCACTCCAAGGGCTGTACAGGTGGGGAACGCTAAACAAGGGCATCAAGGCGGCCATAAGAGATGGCAACGAGAGACATTGGTGCATGAGTCTCCCTGGGGCTGCATTTAAGCACACCAGGGTTTAAACCAATTTGACTACAGCAAAGAGTAAGAGACTTCATGGCATTAGCCTAGGGACAATGGCCTTCAGACGAATGTGGATTCCCTGCTGTACTGTCCTTGGGAATTCATTAATACAAGCTATTAAACCCCTAACATTTGGCCAGAGATGTAGATCTCTGAGCTGTTTAAATTCTCAGTATTTAGGCTGACCACAGACATCCCTCATTTGTATTCTCTACAAAATTAAAAACATAGATACCTCCAAAGCAACCAAGATTGGTCTTATCTTTAGCTAGGGATTGGATTGGGTTTGAGTTGCATCTGGATCTTTGTTACAGCGGAGGAATTTCCCTCTACCAACACCAGATGGCACCTGCTCTGAAATCTCCAGGCTTAGAGCATTGCCTATCTAGAGACAGTCAGCTTCAAAGTGCTACTGAAAACAGCAAATAAAAGGCAATTTAAACATTGGTGTTATCAGAAAGAAAGGAATCAGTGAGAGAAAAGAGGCTACTGCATCAATCACTTGAATTCTCAAGCAGGGTAAAGTTCAGCAGCACCTGGACATACCCCACACTGTGATCACTGATAGCCCATCGGTCCTTGGTGGATTGCCTTCCAAGCCCCAATGTGATGAAGGAAGCCTGGGTGTGCTAAACTCTGCTCCAGCTGTTTGCCCATCCATGCCTCTCTCTGCCTCTGTCTCTGTCTCTGTCTCTGTCTCTCTCTCTCTGTCTGTCTCATCTTTCTCCCAAAACAAAAACAAAAAAGACCTCAAGCTCTGAGGCCTTGAGCTGCAGCCATCATAGCTCAGCCTCTTCTCCTGAGGTCCTAATGGTCAATTCTCATGATCACAATGCAAAGGATTTCATTCTCTCCAAAGAGTTCGGCTCCCATCTTGCATTTTTCTATGTCCCAGAGGTTTTGGGGCTGCATAAGCAAACCCTGACACAGTGTTCCAGCATGGTTATTCCAGTGTGCCCACATTTATATTTCAGTCAGTAAGTCAACAAGCATTAATTAAATGCCTACTCTGTCCCCGACACTGTGCCAAACACTGAAGATACGAATTAAGGCCAAAGACAGTACCTGCCACCGAGGAGGTCATGAGCCAAGGTGGAAGTCAACACCCAAACAACTACATACAGACAAGCTGGGATAAAGATGAAGTAACCATGGAGGGAGGAATTAAAATTACAAGGGGTTGGGAAAGCTTCCTGTGGAAGGTGGGACATGGGATAACTGAAATAATAAATGAAGGAGGCTCATTCAATCAACCTGTCTTTCCAGATCAGAATTCTAATAACCTGACTTTTTTAAGCAAATGGAATGATGTCTTTTACCCACCCTGTGCTTCCCATCTGTCAATAGTAATATCCAGGTTCTGATGAGTCCCCAGTATTTGTTTACAGCAAATCAGCAGCTGCTAATTAACAGGATGTGACATGAGCAAGCTGTGTCTGATGTCTGCACACATCTGGAAAAATATGATTTATAAATGCTGGTTTAAAGCAAAAAAAAAATTTGTTTCAAATAAAAACTTAAGGAAGAAAACCAGCTGTGCCAATATGTAGTATATGGATTGGTACTGACACTCTGCTCACTCAACCAGGGCATCACATTCACTAGCTGAGACGTCCTGAAGAAAGAATGGCAGTTCTGCAAGTGTGAAGGGGTTCTCTGTTCACTTTCAGCATAGTACCATGTATTAGCACATCACAAAATGATCGATCACTATTTTCTCAAATCTTGAAGCGTTTCAATAAGAGACCAAAAAGGTTTTTTGAACCATGAATAAACACAATTTTAAATCACTTTAAAATAATGTTTACATCATCTTTTTCATCTTTTGAAATTTCTCTTTTATGTTTTTGTAATGCAGCTAGATGGTACAGTGGATAGAGTTCTGGGCCTAGAGTCAGGAAGACTCATCTTCCTGAGTTCAAATCCATCCCCAAATACTTAGTAGCTATGAGACCCTGGGCAAGTTATTTAACTCTATTTGTCCCAGTTTCCTCATCTGTAAAATGAGCTAGAGAAGGAAATGGCAAACCCCTCCAGTATCGTTGGCAAGAAAACCCTAAAAATGGGATCACAAAGAGTTAGACATGACTGAAAAATGACTGAACTGAATATATTTATCAATATATATGTGAATATACATATGTATATGTATGTATGTACACACACACTAACGTACTCAACTGATGAAAAAAGTTTGAGGATCATTGCTCTAGGGAAAGCTGCCAGTGTGAAGAGTAGAGAGAGTCTTGCTAGGGAAGTGACACTGGGGTGTGGGGTTTTATCTGGGCCTAATAAACCCAAAACCTTTTAGTGAACAGCAAAGCTCCTTCATTTGCATAATTGTTTCCTTTGCTGCTTCTCTTTGTAAAAAATAATGAGCCATTATGCATATAATTAAAGCTCCCTTAATAAATAAAAACCAGATTGGCAACAATCACAGGAGATCAGCAGGAATTAACTTCAAGGCCATGTCCACAGAATCTAACGCTAACTTCATCTGCACCAGACCCCAGGAACAGGAAGAAATGGGAAGGCTCTTCCTTTGGTTTCTCTCTGAGGTCGGACTTCCTGAAGACGAATGATTATGATCTTAATGTTGCTTTGCCTGCACACCCACCTCCTCTCTCTCTCTCTCTCTCTTTCCTCTTCTCTCTCTTTCTTCCCTCTGTCTCTGACTCTGTAATTCTGTCTTTCTGTCTCTCTGTCTCTGTCTTTCTGTCTCTCTGTCTCTGTCTCTCTGTCTCTGTCTCTCTGTTTCTCTCTCTTTCCCCCTTCTCTCTTCCTTTTCTATGTCTCTTAGTCTGTATAGGTGTAGCTCCTTTTGCCAGTGCTTCTGAATATATTTAGCCAATTTGTAGCAAATATCCCACAAAACAGTTTTCTTCAGGTTTGGTGAGGTGCCCATTAGGCCCAAAGGACATCTTCAGCCTCTTTGCACTGTACATGTCCAGTTTTCCAAGAAGTACAGTCCTATAGTACAGGTGCCTAATTTCATATTGCCTCATTTATCCTCAGCCTGACTGATCCCATCTATCAACACTGAGCCTTTGGAGACTCAAAAAAAGCAAGGGAAAAGAACAAGGTGGAGGCCAGCTGGCCACTCTACTTTGGATAACAGACATTTCGAGGCTAATTGGAAAATGGATACTGCTGAACGTAAGTTAAGAGGCATGAGCTCTGCAGGTGAACGTTGGACAGCCTGCAAAACTCAAATCTCCTCCCTCAATCCCCTGTACTTTTTAAGGGAAGTTACTAGAAATAACCTCCCAGCATATTACTAGAAAAAAATCACAGAAATTAAAGTGAACCATCTTGGCAAGATATTCACTCAGCCAGGCAGTCAATCAATAAACATTTAATAAGCATCTGCCACGCACCAGGCATTGTTCAAATGGTGGTAGATACAAAGAAAAGCAAAAGACAGACCTTGCCCTCGAGGAGCCCGCAAGCTAACGGGTGAGACAAAAATGCAAATATATATCTACCAACAAGCTAAATGCAATACAAATGGGAAATAATTACTAGAAGGCACTAGTGTTAAGAGTTTAGGAAAGGTTTCCTGTAGAAGATGGGATTTTAGTTGGGACTTAAACGAAGCCAGGGAAGCCAGGAATCAGAGATGAGGAGGTAGAGCATTCCAGGTATGGGAACAACCAGAGAAAATACCCACAGCCAAGAGGTGGAGTGTCATATTCATGGAATAACAAAGAGGCCAATGTCACTGGAGAGAAGAGTCTATGCAGGGGGCTGGGGAGAAGGTGTAAAGTGCACGAAAACTAGAAATGGGGGGAAGCATTAGGTTATGAAGAGCTTTGAACACCAAATGGAGGGTTTTACCTATGGTCTTGAGTCTGGGGATGCCATGATCAGACCTGTGTTTTAGGAAAATTTCTTTGGTGGACTTGAGGCAGGCAGACCCCCCAAGCAACTACTGCAATAGTCCAGGCATGGGGTCACAAGGGCCTGCACCAATGTAGGGCCAGTGTTAAAGGAGAGAAGCAGATGTATTGAAGAGATGAAATCAACACAGGTCTCGGAAACAGATGAGGTAAGGGAGGTGAGAGGGAATGAGGAGTCAAGGATATACCTAAGTTCCAAGCCTGGGGGTGAGGATTTAGGGGAAAGATGAGTTCCATTTTGGACATGGTGGTGATAGTTAAGATGTCGACTGAACATGCGGTTCAAGATGTCTGAAAAACAGTTGGAGATGAGAGATGGGAGGTCAGCAGAGAGGCTGAGGTTTGTAGTTGGGGCTCGTGCCTGGAGTCCATCCCAAGTGTCTTCTGTCCATCAACAGATGGTTACAGTTCACTCAGCTCAAGTCATACCTTCTACATGAAGCCTTTCCTGGTATGCCCACCCACCAATGCCTTCTCTCCCAAACCACTTCATATTTATTTGTGTTTTCTCAATATATTTGTTCTGCATACAGTTATATATGTACGTATATATATTTATATATGTTGTCCCCCTCCCTATTTGAATAAAATTTCCTTGAAAGTAGGGACTGTTTTATCTTCTGTGCTTATATTTTTAGTGCCTAGCATGGTGCCTAGAATACATTGGGTGCTTAAGAAATGCTCATTAATTGATTATTGATTGATTAATTGATTGTAGAATTGGGATGTGGTTCTGTGGACTATGCAAAAAACCTGGCTATATGAGGCCTGGAAACAGTCACACTTATTGAGTGACGTTCAACACTGCAGTCCTCAGTTGACTCCCTTACACAAAGTATTAATAATACTGGTGTTATAATTGCCCATTGTCAGCAAATAACAAAAAAAAATGCATTTAATGCCATACAAACAGCCAATGACCACGTAGGACTAGTGATGGCGCAACGGACTCCTGCCAGGGCCTGGATGATTCCAGTAATTATAATGTCGTCTCTGGTGAGACAGTCCAAGAAATCCTGAAACTAAAGCTCAATGATGGTGTCCTTTATCCATTCCTTTTTCCAATTCCAGGCTAACAACAGATTAAGATGTAGACGTCTAGTCTCCTTCACATTCATCGCAGTGTACAGAAAGACACCATTGGTGTTTGCCTCCTCATCCCAGTGGAGTCAAGGTTTGTTTTAGCAGAACTCTAGACAGGCACATGCCACCTGACACAGATTAATATTGTTCCAAAACTATAACAGGTGAGAGAACCTTACTCGAGGCATCAGTCCTAATGAGATGGGAAAGAAGAAAGAAGAAGGAGTTGGGTTTGGGGGGAATGAGAAAAAGACGGAAGTTGTTGTTCAGTCATTTTTCAGTCATGTCCGACTCTTCCTGACCCCATTTGGAGTTTTCTTGGCAAGGACACTGGAGTGGTTTGCCGTTTCCTTTTCCGGCTAGTTTACAGAGGAGGAAACCTAAACAAACAGGGTTAAGTGACTTGCCTAAGGTCATACAAGGGTCTGAGGCCAGATTTGAACTTAGGAAATGAGTCCTAAGGGGTAAGGAGACCTAAGCTTAAATCAGAGCCTCAGTTTCCCCTTGTGTAAAATGAGAATGTTGGACTAGCTGGCATTTAAGGTCCCTTCCAGCTCTACCTCTATGGTCCAATGACTCCTAAGACTTTGAAATTCAGATTGATGAGTTTATTGTGATGGGTAGTGGTAAGAAATTGGGAGCCATTAAAGGTATTTAAGCAAGGTATTAACACAGTGAAAGGGGTATTTAGGTAATGTTTAGGTGACAGCAGGGTATAGACTGAAAAGAACCTGTCATCTAGGAAACCAGTGAGGAGACTGGTGTAAGCAACTAAGTGACTGTATTAGAAATAGAGCAATGGGAACCAATAAAGAAACGAAGAAAGCCATTCTGAAGGGAAAATGAGCAGGGCTCAATACCTGGCTGGATACGAGGAATGAAGGAAAGGCACAAGATGAAACTGACCTGAGGACTGTGAGCCCTTGAAATCTGGAGGGCTGGAGAATAATTATCTGTAAAGGAAAAGACAAGTGATGGAATCTTGTGGTGCTCTAACAAATGAGGAAATGGGTGATTTCAAAAAGATATGGAAAGACTTAAACGAAATGTTTCAGAGTGAAGTGAGCAGATCCAGAAGAATAATTTAAAGCATCCACGTTATAAAAATGAACAATTCTGCAGACTTTTTTAAACCGGAGAAGAATGAAATGAGCAGAATCCGGGGAACATTTTATACAATAACGCCAGCATTATAAAAATGAACAGTTTTGAAGACTGTTTTTTAAAACTCAAAAAGAATAAAATGAGCAGAAACCAGGAGAACAATTTATACTATATAACCCTGTGAAGACAACACTGTTAAATTGCTTCGCGAGTTAAATAACTCTGAGTTTTTAAATAACAACACTGTTAAATTGCTTTGCGAGCTATGATCAATATAATGACTATTCATGATTCCAGAGGAGGGACGATGAAACCCACTATCTGCGACAGAGAGGTGATGGATTCAGGCTGCAGAATGAAACATAAATATTTTTTATGCAGCCTTTAAGGGAAGTTTTGCTTGACTATGCATATTCATTAAAAGGAACTTGTTTTCTTTTTCTTTTCTTTTTACTGCAATGGAATGGGGAAGAAAGGTGATCAGGAGAGAAAATAGATTTCTGTCAATTTCTTAGAAATAGTAAGGGGTGGGGTACTCCAGAGGTGGAATATCATATGAACTTTCAGACGAGGTCACTGAATTATTAATTTTACTTAATTGTTTTGCTTTGTTACAGAGATCTCTCATAGAGTGGAGAGGTAAGAAGAGGCCTGCTGCAGAAGGGGGAGATATGAGCCATTTAACTTCACGTAGCCTCAGTTTTCCTAATCTGTAAAACAGATAAAATAATACTAGTCCTGTCCTTTTCTACCTCATGTGATTGTGAAAATCACATGAGGGGACGTGAATGAGAGGAGAGAGGAGAAAGTACTTTGTAAAAATTAAAGCTCTGTATTAATGTGAGCTCATACTTCCATCACCCCTCATTTCTATTGATTATCTCTATGTTCTAATATTTTAAGTAAGCATTTAGCATTACAATAGAACAGCCTTCTGTCTAGGCAAGAAAATCATTCAATACAGGATTACAGAGAGCTCAGGGACCTGCCCTGAGAGATCCTTTTTCTTTTGCACTTCTTTCTTCTTGTCTTTCTCTTTATATTCACACACACAAAACTGTGTGAGAATATACATACATAGATGTGCATACATACACATATACATCTGTCTATAGGTGTGTGTATACATACCATATGTGTGTGTGCTTATAGTCAGCGTTATATCCCAGAACTCCAGACCTCAACATCCTAAAGGCATTGTTGTCTCATGCCTCATTAAGCATTGATAAGTGACCCCTATGTGCCAAGCATTGTGCTAGATGATAGTGATGCAGAGACAAAAATGAAATAATCCCTGTAGAGTCTTAAGAGCATATGTGCGGATGTAAGAATCTGCTGAGCAGGCTAAAAACTGGAGGGAGTTTGGGAGGGAGGGCCCCAGCAGTCAGGGATGTGATGAGGAGGATCTTCTTGTAGAAGGTAGAACTTGAACTGAGTGCAGAAGGAAAGAAAGCACTTTGTAAAGTGCAGATGAGGAGAGAAAGCAATCCTGGAATGAGGGATAGCCAGCGCAAAAATACAGAAACACGAGATGAAGTACCGCGTGTGAGCTCCATCAGAACATGCAGCCTGGAAAGGTGGGTTGAAGCCAGGTCATGTAGGAACTTTAATACCTACACAGAGAAGTTTGTATTCTATTCTAAAGATAACAGGGAGTCATTGGGTGTATTGAGTAGGGGAGTGAAAAAATAAATCCTATTCCTACGGAAAACCACTTTAGCAGTCATGAGGATAGACTGGAAAGATAGAGAAGTGACTTGGAGACCAATTAGCAGTCTATTACAATAGTCCAGATGAGAGGTGATGAGAGTAAGACAATGGCCACGTGAGTAGTGGTAATAAAGATAGCTAGAATTTATATAGCAGCATAAGGTTTGTAAAGCACAAAGCACTTTAATATTTCTTTGAGTCTCACAATGACCCTGGGAAGTAGGTTCTGTTATTATCCCCATTTTACAATTGAGGAAACTGAGGTAAACAGAGGTTAAGTGACTTTTTCAGCATCACATCAGAAAGCTGGATTTGAATTTCCTGGCTTCATGCTCTATTCACCGTTCCCCCTAGAGAAAATACAAAGAACACAAACGATGGCTTAGTGGGAAAAAAGTCAAGTTTTAACAACTGACTGGCTATGTAGAGCAGAGGGGAAGATATCAAGGTTAATGCCAAGGTCACATCCCTCAGGGACTTTACAAGCCTAGTCCAAGTCACTCAGTATATGTGAAGAAACCGAGGCATTAAGTGACTTACCTAAGATACCACAGGTTATAAGAGGGGCAGAGGTAAGATTTGAACCGAGGTCCTCTCTGCCTTTTCCACTGTTCAACACTACCTCTTTCTCAACCAAGAGACAATTTTCTGGGACTTACATTTACCATCAGTTTCAGTCAATAAGCATTTATTAAGGGCCTACGATGTACTACGCTGGGTTCTAGGAACACAATTCAAAGATGAAACGGTCTCTGCACTTGAAGACCTTGAATTCTCTTGGGGGAAGTAACATGTCCACCTGTAAGTAAGTGTAAGATATAGACAAAGTAAATCCCAGTTCATTGGGGGGGGGGGAGAGCAGAAAATGCCTCACACTAGAGGAAGCAGCTGAGCTGAACATTGGAGGAAGCAGGGAAACAAGAGACAGTGCTAGAGGCATTAATGATTTATGGAGAGCCAGTGGGAAAGAAAATTGGATTTCTTTGGCTAACTCAATAATATGGACTGAAGGGAAAATGCACAAGTATAAATTTGATGTGCTAGGCTGCAGTAGATAAGTCCTATGGTATAGGGCATATAACAGTCCCTTCCATCTTTTTAACTTTATGGAGTCTTGGGTCTCATCTCTCCCACCAAGTTTTGCAGCCAAGTTTAGGCATCATCCAGGTTCCATTAGTCAAACCTATCAGGTACAGTACTTCATTCTTTTCTCTTTAATTTTATCTCTTGCCTTGGAGGTTTTTCCAATGTGATTATTTTATTCTTTCCTACTATTAGGAGTGTGCTCAGAGCTATCTGCTTCTCAGGGTTCCAGGATGCACTCGGGGACTGGCGGGGTGTCTCTTCCTTACCATCACCGACTTATGCCCCCACAAACCATTTCCCTCCTCTCTTTGTTAAGGGACAATGATTGGTGCCATGGTTCCATTCATTTATTTATTTATTTATTTGAATATTTATTTATTTATTTGATAGTAGCTTTTCTAAAGGAGTATTTACTTTGAAGATTTAGCGAGAGCAAAGGATAAACATTTTCCCTTAATACCTAAAGGGCATAATTTCCTCTTAAGGAGAATATACCCTGAAGTGTATTCTCCTTCTCAGGGGAGAATAAGCACAGCTTAGCCCAGTTCCACTTAAGAGTCAGTCCTACTGAGTTCACATCTGAATCCTGGATGTGATTAATTCCTGGAAGAATTCAATATAAAGTGACACTTTGAAAACTTAAAAAAAAAAAAAAGCCCAAACTGCTGTCAGCTGAGTCCCACTGGGCTGGGGTCCTGAAGATCACTCCTTGCTCCTCAAAGCAATAATGCTGAACTGATCACAACCCCAGACTCTGGAATGCCTGAATGCCTTCCAGATATTTTGAGTTCCCAAGGTAAGGTCTCACCCCCCACTCCTTCACTAGTCACCTTGAGCTGAAGGAGTCATTGAGTTGTCCAAGAGCTCTGAGGCAAAGAGGAAGGGACTAAAGATGGCAGGTGTTTTTGAATGTCTCTGTAGCCAAAGAGCCTCCTGTTCAGCACAGGATTAGCTAACCTGTTACAGAATGTCCAACCGTGCTTTTCAATCTCTCTAAGACACTTGGGCTGGGCCATTGCCATTCATCTTGACTTATATTTTGCCATTGGACTCTGGCGATTTTGGAGGAGAGAGTGAGGGTGATGACTTTGCACAGCTCTGCCTCACTTAAATCCAATTCACTTGCAAGTTAAGACATCACTCTTCTGATGTCATTGGTCCTCTTCCAGGACCAAGGATGAATGACAAACAAGACCCTTGGATTCCATATCATCACAACTCTTCTGGAAGCAGGAAGCAGATTCCTCATTATCACCACATGGGGAAATGTCATGAACCATACTCTGTGCACTTACCAGACCCCCAATACACTACCTTTCCATTCCCATAGGATCATCAGTGTGTTGGCAAATGTTTAACAGCTGGCTCTCTCTGCAGTGAAAATATATACCTAATGCACTTTAAGTTTAATCTGTATCATTAATATTTTCTCCATCATTTTCTTTGGTCCTCACAATCAAAAATAAATAATAAATCAAGCCCTAATTTGTATTATTTTCTATTTCCAGGATGTAAATGGTCATACTGAAATTTTAACAATAGGCTTTTGTAAGTGGGTTGGAGCCCACCCCTGCCTAGAATCTATTACCGCCACAATACAGGCAAATGCTGGCCTTTTAAAACTATTTCTAAGCATTTCCTTGCTCCTACATTTAAAACTGATAGTCACTCAACAAACATTTATTAAGCATTTACTATTTGCAAAGTGTTGGGAATACAAAGAGAGGTTGCTTAGTAAGCAGCTATAAATCCATGTCACAGGACCTCAGAGTTGGAACAGAACTCAGAGACCATTAATCCAACCCATACCTGAACAGGAGTCCTCTCTCCATCATACCCAGTAAGTAGTTACCCAGTTTCTGTTTGAATACCTAGAGCAACCTGTTAAGCTAGTATCTTCTGCTTTCCAGAAGCTCCAGTTACAGAGAAGTTTTTCCTTATATCCTACTGAAATCTTCCTCTCTGCAACTTCCATAGGTGTTCCTGGTTTTGCCCTCTGGGGCCAAGCAGAACTGCCTTCTTATCTTCAAATCCTGGGAGGTAACTATTGCCTTTCCCAATCAGAGTCTCCAAGTCTGCCCTAGGCTAAAAATTCATAGTTACTTCCAGTGATCTTTCTATAGCATGGTTTCAAGTCCCCTCACCACCCTTATCACCCTCCCTTGGCTATGTTTCATCTTCTCAATGATCCTCCTAAAATGTAGTTTGTCGAATCAAATACTTAATAATCACAAAATATTTGACATGGAAGGAATCTTAGATAGTGCCCAGCTCAACCCTTTCATTTTGTAGATAAGAAAACTGAGATCCAAAGGAGGAAAGGACTGGCTAAGGACCCCCAGGTGCCCAGCTGTGGAGTCAGCAGTCTGGCCCCCTTGGTCCTAAGACGCACTACATGGTGAGCACCTTGACCCATTCATCCCAAATTCTGCTGAACATACCATCTAACTGTTAACTCTGCACTGTGATTTAGGGAGGTGGTGGGAAGACAGAGAAAATGGAGACCTTCCATTAGTGCTAGAAAGAAGTCCTAACAGTGAATGGAGCACAAGCCCTGAAATCAGGAGGACCTAAGTTCAAATCTGACCTCAGACACTTGACACTTATTAGCTGTGTGACCCTGGCCAAGTCACTTAACTCTGATTTCCTTGTCCCCTCCAAAAAAAGTCCTGAGACTCATATTCATTCAATCAGCCTATAAGCAACCCTGCCTCCCTCCTCCCATCTTGTCCTAGGTTAAGTAGGATAACTGTCCTATCTTCAAAGTAGTTCTGGCTGGTCAACGTCTTCCCCTTCATTTGCAAAAGTTCCTATTCTGCAGACTCCTTTCCTGAATGTCATATACCCTTTCACTCAGTTGATGAACACTGGCCCTCACCCTTCATTTTTCACCCTGTTCAATAAAAGGAAATGTCTTTTTGAATTCAAAGCTTCTGAGGATTGAGGAGGGCTTCATTACATATAGGGAAATTGTTATTTATGAACCAGTGTCCTGAACACAGAAGTCACTGCATAAATATTAAGTAATCATCAGGGTGGCTTTCAATCAGTTTCAATTCAAATAAGAGGCAGATCTGTGAATGGGAAGCAAAGGGTTCCATCATTCATTAGGTCCTTCCATACCTACCCTTCCCTATCTCATACACACACAAACACACACACACACACACACACACACACACACACACACACACACACACACACACACACATTCCCTTTATATACTCTATTACTTTCCAAGTCTCAATCAAATTTGCACTGAAAGTTTAGAATAAGGCCTTGGGACACACAACTGTGTCAAGCTAATTGTTATCCTAACTAAAGATATACCAGGCAGCAGGAAATTGAGTGAATTAATTAATTAGGTTTTTTTAATCACTTACTAAGTGGTTACTATGTGCCATGTACTGGGGCAAGCTCTAAGGATACAAATACAAAAAGTGATGTAGTCCTGCTCTTACAGGGCTTATACTATAATAGAAGGCCAAGGATGAAAGAATTATCATTTTATAATTTAATTTGTGGTTATTAACTTTTCACCTTTTGTATCTGGCCGTCCCAACCGGACTATAATGTCTTTGACATAAGGGAGCCAGGACCTAACTCACATAGGGCTCTACCATAGTTATGGATATAAAGTATGTGGCTACAAATTAGTTAAGACCTGGGTTGGGAAAATCATTTGACATTTCTGGGCCTTTGGTTTCTAATATGCAAAAATGAAGAGATGGGACTACCATGTTCTATCTAGGTCCTTTAAACTCCCATAAATGTATAGAATGAATAAATGAATGAATGAATTCGTATTGCAAACAACCGTCTCTTCCCTAGAGACCTCTCCCATGACCCTTCTTCACTCCTTTTGGAAGAAGTGATCATAGTAGCCCCAGAGAGGTAAATTTCCATAGTGCCGCCTGGGTCACCTCCAACATCAAAGAATGGCCAGCCCTTAGATTACCTACAAAAGAGAACACAATGTGATATAGCCAATGAGCGAAGAAAATTGTTACTTATTTATGCTCCAAATCTCCACTTTCATCTATGGCCTTGGCCTCTAAATTCTCTGCTTCCCTCCCAGACCCGAGTCTCCAGACTGCAACCTGTCTTTGTTCCCAGTGTGGCTCCTCCCACTCAGCCTTCTCAGAGCGTTGCCATGGAAACTCGAGATACAGGAAGTGATTCTTGGGGCTCTGCAGCCACTTTGCCAAATAGACATATTATTGAACTTGCAAGAACACATCACACAGGGAATAACTGGACAGCCTTGAAGCTAGGAAGATCTGGGTTCAAACACTGCATATGTTGGCTGTGTGACCTTAAGCAAGACACAACACCTCAAAGCTCTAATAGAAACTAATTCCTCTGGGCTGCATGTTGACTTAGAAAACTACAAAATAGCATCTATGTTGTACTATATTTTTATTTATTTGTTGAGTAAAGTTCTTTACAGACCCCAAAGAGTTATAAAATGCTAGATATTATTATTATTCCTATCGTTATTACCGTGACTCCAGCCATCGAATCAGTTCTGAATAATGATGAAGTTAACATTAAATAGCATTTGTACAGCATTTAAAGATTTGCAAAGCATTTATCATTTATTATCTCATTTGATTTTTATAACAACCCTGAAAAGTAGGTGTTATTATTATCATCATTTTACAAATGAGAATACTGAGGTAAACATAGGTGAAGTGACTTACCTAGGGTCACACAGCTAGCAAAAGTCTGATGTAGGATTTGAACTCAAGTCGCCTAACTCCAACACTCAAACCACTGTACCACCAATTTGCAATCTGATTATATAATCATTTAATTGACATTTCTCCATTTCTTCTCATAGGTTTAATAAGATGCTTCACCAAAGTGGTTCCTTTCACCTACTAGTTTAACTCTTCAAAAAGAGAAATAAGATTAGTCTGGAATAATCTGTTCTGCATGATACTCGCTGGCACTTTGTAAACACCGCTTTCCTATCTAAATATTCACTCAACCGTCTCTTTAGTGATATGTTACATACTTTTCCCAGGAATCAAAGACAAGTCTATACTTTTCAGGCTGTTCTTCTCACTTTTTGGAAGATTGGGACATTTGCCCTTCTCCAATCTTCTAGTACCTCTCCTACTTTCTGTGATCATTCAGATATTACTGACAGTGGCTCAGTAATCCCTTCAGCCAATTCTTTCAGTAAACCTGAGGATGGCGTTCACCTGGGTCAGGTCATTTGAATTCGCCAAGGGTATCTAGGTGCCCTCTTCCTATTTTTTTCCTTGGGTATCAATTCCTTACTAGTCATTTTTATTCTGCTAGCTCTAGTATAAAGGTCATTCTTCTTTGCAGAGAAAATATAAGCAAATTAAGATTGAACAGCTCAGCTTTCTCTCTGTTGTTATCATCCCATCCTCACAAGTAAAGATCCTGACACTATTTTTATAGGATTGTGATGCACTCACTCAATCTTCTGTACATTTTCATTTTAAACCTAAGTCAGCTGGTGAGTTTCCTATGCATCCACATTTTCTTCAGACCAATCCCATTTCCCCCTTCTCATTGGGAATTGTTTCCCTTTGTGTCATCTTTGGAATTTTATTCTTGAGCATCTCCCAACCCTTGTAAGCTGACTTCCTCTGAATAATTTTACTCTGTGGGTTTGTACTTATCTTTTCTCTGAACCCTTTGAAATCTGTTTTTCCCAAATCTAGGACGCCTGTCAGTCTATGCCAGAAGTTGCTCTCATCTGTCACAAAATCTAGGGTAGAGTGATCACTTCCCCCAAGGTTCTTATCACTTTCACCTACACAGCCAATTCCACACTGTCATAAAGAGTCAATTTCAGAATAAGATTTTCCCTTTGTTTGGTTTCTTTACCTTGTGAAGGTAAATTAAATTAGCACTAAGGCAGATCAAGAAGTTTTTAGTTGCTCTGTGTTTGGAAGACTGGGGGCTCCAGTAAACAGTCTGTGTGAATGAAGTCCTCAATCACTGTTCTCCTCTTTGTCAGAATCATGACCTGTGAACCAAATTACCCATCTATTTCCTCTTTCTGTAGAAATGGTCAATGCCAATGTCACTCTTGTGTATTCTTCCTTTGATCTTCACCCAGATACTCTACATCATTCTTTGCCCCTCTTGTTCATGGACTTCCTTGAATGAGGATACCTTCTTACTATACAATTTTATCTCCCCTCCCCTTTTACCTACCCTGTTTCTTTTGAATAATGCATATTTATCCTGAGCTTTTGTCCAGTCATGGGTTCATCCCACCAAGGTTGGTGGTGGTAGTAGCTGAGATGTTTTGCTTCAGTTCTACAGGAGTTGCTTTAACTGGATGATTCCAAGTTGCTGAGATGAAAGAGAGCTGTTGGTCTAAGGGTTGTTATTATCCTTAGGACTCTTGGCCATAGTATCTTGGGCTACCCTCACTAGGCTCTGAAAGAAGGTAGTAGTTGAGACGTTATTATTAATGTGGCCAAACTGACACTTATCTCTCTTTCTCTCCCTCTACCTTGATTAGGCTCTATGATGAAAAAAAAAATTTCTTATAACAGGGGAATGAAGAATGTTCAATTTGCTCTTTCTTGTGGGCTACAGAAAGCATGTACTGATGATTCTTCTTATTTCAAATCAATCATGCAGAATCCCAAGTGGAACCTATTTTTAGCCTTGTGCGAGGGCTGGCACTATATGCTGACAGAGTCTCTTCATTGTCTGCCGAGCTGAAACTCAGTGGGTACACAAAAGAGGTGACTTAACCCCAGCCCCGCACCTCCCTCTTCTCCTTTCTGGCTATGAAGATTAAAGACTACTCAGAGCTGGCCTAGAGAGTTGGGTGGGGAAGGAGGAGGATATGAGAATGTGGCCACTTCTGTATTTGTTATTCCCTGATTTTTAGTGAACAAGTATCCCATGGTGATTGAGTCCAGGACTGGCAGAGACTCCATGAGTTCAAAAATATCTGAAGGCCCCTGGGGGACCTGGGCAGTGTCCCTGGAGGTTCAGTGGCTGATGGCAGGGCAAGAGTCTACACTGGGAATGAGACACAGGGAGGGCAAATGGACAGAAGGAAATAGTCACTTGAGGAAAAGGGAGCCTCAAGGGGCATAACTCCTTGCTTTGGAGAGAAGTTCTCCAAAAAGAAATGTACCTAATAATAAGAGTACTAGGTTAGAAGCATACATCCACAGGATTATTCCCAAAAGCTGAGAGTAGTCAAATCAAATCAATTTAACAAGAAGTTATTAAGTGGCTACTATATGCCAGCCAGGTAAGTGCTAATCAATCCTAAAATTATATAGCACAAGCCCCTAGTGAGGTGTTCACCTTTGGTACCCTGCTAAGGGACAACTAATTGGGGGGGGGGGGAAGGCATTTACTGAAAGGAAAGATTAATCGAGTAAATGCCTAATAAGATACCATTGCTGGTGTTGGAGGGGAAAGAGAAATCCCCATTCCACCCTACCCCAACTGTCTTCATTGCCAAAGCTGTCACTCCTCAGAGCTGTCCCTTGCTTTAATTCATAAATGGAAATCTCCTCCATTAGATACTGTCAAGGGTGAATGGGGAGGGGGATCAGTGAGGAGGGAGAGGTGGGCAAACAAGAGGTAAAAAATCCCTTCCCTGACTTGCTGAATTCTGTCAGAAGCCCTTCTAAGACCCAGCTGTCTCAACTGATTCCTTAGAGATTATGTTGCTTTGTCAAGGCCACCAGGGGCATGGCTAATCCTTCAACTGGCCAATGGCTAGCTGCCCTATAATTCCATCCCAAGTTAATTGGAGAACTCCATCAGAGCTCCTAAAGGAGTAATGAAGTATAAAACATCCCTTTATACTTCCTTAAAGATGCTAACACCTCATTGTCCCTGTCACCTGCCCCTTACATCCCCTTGGGCTGGGGGAAACTCAATTAGAGATCCTCAGATCACGCCCCTCACTATACTTACATACGCAGATACATATAGCAAGTACAGCTGCTCCTTTTTTTTTAATCTCCAAATTTGATGACCAGATGGCAGATTTCCTTTGGGAATGGAAAGATTTCAGGTTGCCTTAAAGGCAGAAAATACACACACACACACATACACACGCACACGCACACACACACACACACGGAAGGAATGCTAGAGAGTGGAAAATGTTCTAACTACAAATGCATTTAAGACTGAAGTTGGGATGAGTCTGAATTATTTCAGACTAACATCCACATCATTATGGCTACTGTTTATTTCTATCATATATGTTTATGAATTATCACCGTTTATATATGAAACATAGGCAGGTGGTAGCTGTGATCTCTTCACGGATGACAGCTGCTGATTATGTTGCTTAGGAAATCTGTCATGTGGGCTGAGCTCCAATTTAGGCTCTGGGTCTGGAGCTAAGCAGAAGCATCTCCAGGCTCTTCTAATTACTTTCTATAAGCTAAATTCAATTCAATTCATGAGGTTCTGGTGGCCAGCAAAATGGGGCATTAGTGACTCTCTGTAAACCCCTTCAACACTCTCACTCTAAACAAAGGAAGTCTGCACCAGATATAGAATAAAAAGAGGTAAATTCTCAAGATAAGAATATATAATATTCCCAGGTAAGATAGGAATATTACAAATTAACACCAGGGAGCTTTGATATATGAAGGATTCATTCAGTATACTTCCCCCCCCACCTCAATCATTTGTGTGGCCTGGACCTAAGGTAGGGACACCCCCTCACCCCCTATCACTTCAGTGATGATGCCCAACACCTCAGAACAAGCAGCAGGCCTTGTCTTCCCAGGAATTCAAAGGAAAGGAGGTGAATGCCAGGCATAACTGGGAACAATTGAAAATGTTCCAGATAGTGATTGTTTCAGAACTGAGAGAAAGGCTAGTAAACCCAACTGGTACCAGACCCCTGCACCAAGGGTTAATCAGGATAAAGGCCCAAACACACCACAGAATCCTCCATGGCGAGGAGTTCAGCCTTGCCTGGTCTTTAGCGCCAGTAAAGAAGATAGCACCAAAAAGTGACTGGCCAGGAATATAAGAGAAAGACAGAAACACCAAAAGATATCAAGAGAAAAAAATCCTCAGGAGGACTCAGATGTGCAAAAAAGAATCCACAGAGAAGATCCTAAAAACTCAGAAAGAGAAATGAGCAAAACTACAGAGAAATCAAAATGCCATGAGTAAATATTGTAATATGAAGGAAAGGGAACCTGATTAAAGAAGTCAGAGATCATGAAACAAGAAAAAACTTCAGAACAACTCAAAAGAGTAAGTCACAAAAGAAGATGTTAGGAATGAACATTTCAGAAAATTAGTGTTCTCAATGCAGAAAATACAGAATTACAAAACACAGCTAGCAGGCTAGAAAAAACTGGATCCACGACAGATGGAGACTTTTTGTAAAGAAAAGAAACAGAGACAAACAGATACGTAGCACAAATATAGTGAAATGGAGGAAAATGTCACAAAAGAAAACAAAAGGTCACATGCCACACGTATGCTCTATAAGCCAAAAAGTTGAAGACAAGATAAGCAAAGAAAACTTAAGAGTCACATGTCTCCCAGAAGATTATGACGAATCCCCCCCATCCCACAAAAAAATACTAGAAAACTGTCTAGAATTTCTGAACACAAGCAACAAAGCTCTGATTGAAAGAATCTATAGACTATTGCCAGGAAGGGGGAAAAAAATCTGTCTTTTAAACGCCAATGGAATCCAACAAATAATTATTAAGCTTCTTCTAAATGCAAGGAACTTGGCTGGATACTCAGGAGTGTTGCAGTATGGAAGTCTAAAAGGGAAGAGAGAGCTTAGAATCAGTTTTCGAACAAGCATGGAGAGTCCTTCATGGAACTTTACAGGAGCCAAGTAACCATCAGTACTCAAAGTTTAGTGGGGAGGGAGGAAGGTAAAGGAACTGAAGAAATGAGAAATGCCTCTTCACTCTCCAAGTTACCAAAGAGAATGAAGTGACCCTTTTTTTAATGGAAGAATTTTAAGATAGAAATAAAGAAGAAAAGGATCTGAAGAGACAGAGATGAATCTTGTCCTGTTTCAAGAGATAGGGGAAATGTGGTACCAGGGAGAAAGGGAAAGTGGAGGAGTAAGCACTTAGAACTAGGTAATCTGTGTAAGCCTCACAGGGTCAAGTTATAGAACCAGAAGGATTTTCAGAAGCTATTAGCCAACCCTCTAATTTTACAGAGGAAGAAATTGACACCCAAGATCCCATAGGTTGTAAGCTTCAAAGTGTGAGACATGAACCCAGGTGCCCTGACTACAGAGTCCAAACACCATGATTACCTGGTTCTCAAATTTCCCCAACATCTAGGACCTGTACTTTCAGTCCATCTCCAACACACAGAGTGATGGTCACAGCTTGAATCTTACCATCACCCATAAGCATTCTGATTCCATAATCAAGAATACTGATATCCCTCTCTCTAATCATAACCTCCTATCCTTCCATCTCTCCCTGCTTCATTCCTCCTAAACCTACTCTTCGTCTCTCTCATTTACTCTGCATATCCACTCAGTTCCTGAATATTGTCATTTCTCTACAACATTCTATGCACATACCCTCTTTTCTCTACTCCCAGTTACACTCTCATTCAAGCCCTCATTACCTCACACTTGGACTATGTCAACAGCTTTTTTTTGTAAAATAAATTTTCATAGATAGCTTTGGTTTTTATAAAACGGTTCCCCTGCCTGTTCCTCCCAGAGAGCCATCCTATACGACAAATAATTTTTAAAAGAAAAGAAAAAAAAAAAGAAGAGAAAAATAAGCCAACACTCTCTCATTGGACACTCTGTGTCCAATTAAGACACTCTGTCTCAATTTCCTTCCCTCTCCAATTGAACCTTCCTACAGCTGTCAAAGTGATTTTCCCAAAGCATAGGTCTGACCATGCTATTCCCTACTCAGTAAATCCAATGGCTTCCTATTACCTCCAGGATCAAATATTAACTCCTGTATTTGACAATTAAAGTGCTTCACAACCTGGCCCTTTCCTACCTTTCCTACCTAGTTATTCCTTGCAGACCTCCAGTCTTACATCTCCAATTGCTCATTAGACATCTCAAACTGAGTGTTCCATAGACTCAACATGTTCAAAACTGAACTCTAAGTCTTTCCCCACAAACCCTCCCCCCTTCCAAACCTGCCCATTACTGTGATTCTCCCAATCACCCAAGCTTACAACCTGGATGTCTTTCTCAGCTCTCTCTCTGTCTCTCTCTCTCTCTGTCTCTCTCTCTGTCTCTGTCTCTCTCTCTCTCTCTCTCTCTCTCTCTCTCTCTCTCTCTCTCTCTCTCTCTCTCTCTCTCTCCAAAGCCCATATATCGTTGGTAGTTCCAATAGTCTAGAGAGTACCTAACAAAAATAATAAAACTGACATAAAATTTTCTCCATTATCCCACTGTTGAAAATGTGCCACCAAGAAGTCATTCAAAAGAAGGAAAAATGTAACGATCCGTAAATGATATTGATAGATGCGTTCTATGCCAGTAGCAGAAAAAAAATTCACAAACAACCTAAATGCCTCGTGGTTGAAAAAAGGCTGAGTAACCCATTCTGTATCAATGTATCTAACTATTAAGAATGACAGGGGCAGCTAGGTGGCACAGTGGATAGAGCACCAGCCCTGGAGTCAGGAGGACCTGAGTTCAAATCTGGCCTCAGACACATACTGGCTGTGTGACCCTGGACAAGTCACTTAACCCCAATTGCCTAAAAAGAAAAAAATAAAACAAAACAAGAATGACAAATATGGGGACTATAAAGAAATATGATAAACTACACACAAAATAATGCAAAGCAGAATAATATTAGAATGACTACAATAACTCATTCCTAAATACTAACACAGGTGACATACACATGGCCCTTGCAGCCCAACACTTCCAAGTATTCCAAGTATGACCCAAACTAGATTAAAATCTAATTAGAAAATATTTAACAAATGAAATAAAAATACAGCACAACATACTGTTAACACGTGGTTTTCCAAGTCCATATGTGGCCTATGGGAATCCTTATGTACAGTTATTTCTATCTGAGGGCAGCTAGGCGGCACCATAGCATATAGAGTGCCAAGCCTAAAGTCAAGAACACTCATCTTCCCGAGTTCAAATGCAGCCTCAGACCCGCCCCGCTCCCTTATCCAATCTGTTGCCAAGACTTGCTGATTTCTTTGCAACATCTCTCAGATTTACTGTCACCACCTTGGTATAAGCCCTTATCACCTCAGACATGGACTACTGCAATAACCTGTTGGTGAATCTGCCTGCCTCAAGTCTCTCCCCACACCAGTCCATCTTCTAGGCACCAAAAATATTTTCCTGAAGTCAGAAGCACACTAGCGAACACCTGGATATAAAATGTGAGAAGTCTTCAGGAATTATAGGCTAAATTAAACTCTGATAAAGCAAAAGAAAAAAGAAAGAAAGAAAATTAGGGAAGATGTGGAAAAAATTCAAAAATACAGGTGGCTGATGTGTGCTATCTGCAAATAAATCTGTCCAAAGGAACAGAAGGTCTGCTCTGGCCAAGCAGTAACTATCTGTAATAATCAAAGTTAATAAAGAAAACTGGAACAGGATGTAGAAAACATCAATTACCCAGGAAGAATACAAAGTTGAAAGGATGATTTTGATGATAAAATCAGCAAAGTATATTTAAATGAGAAAAGAGCAGAACATGGAAGCAAAATAAAATTAAGACTTTTGAGAGCAGGGCTCCATAGGTTTCCATTAACTATGATTTTAGAACTAGACTGAGCCCCACTTTGAAGTCTTAGTTTTACCTTGCTTCTTTGTCCAACCAGAAGGCAACTTTCATATGCAGGCTCCCTCCTTGTCTCCCTTCTTCTCTACCTAGTCTTTCATCCTCAGAAGCACAGACTCAAAGTTGGAAGGGACTTCAAAGTCACAAGTTGGAATACCCAACCAGTACCTGAATAAGATTCCCCTCTATAACATCTTTGACACATGACCATCCAGTCTTCACTTCAAGACCTCAAGTGAAAGAGAACTCACTCACTTCCTCCAAAAGCAGTACATTCCACTTCCTGATAACTCTAATTGTGGGAAGTTTTGTTTTGTTTCCTTAAATCTGCCAATCTGCAACATGCACCCACTGCTCCTACTTCTAGACTCTAGAGTCAAGTAGTATAAGTCTGATCCCTCTTCCATATGACCACCCTTCAAAGAGTTGAAAGGCCCCTCAGTAGTTACCTCTTCTATAAGTTAAACATTCCTAGCTCTTTCATCTGATCTTTCTATAGAATAGTCTCAAGTTCCCAAATCAGTTTGGTTGCATTTCTCTTAATACTTACTATCTATCTTATCCAAAGTTCTTCCTGGCATATTCCAGGACATGGAGTCAAATGCTGCAGATGTGACCTGATTAAATCCAAGCAAACCACTGCCTCCATGTTCTGGATTTATGTCTTTCCTAATGCAATCTAAGATTGCTTTTTTTTTTCTGTTTCTCACCACTGACTTACAATGAGCTTGCAATCCAATAAAAATGTTTTTTTTTTTACCACATGGACTGCTATATAGCTATGCTTCCACCATTTTGTATTTGTGAAATTGATTTTTAAACACTTTGTATAGAGTTTTACATGTATCGCTGTTAAAATTTCCTCAACTTGGGTTCAATCCATTGTCCTAGCTTGTCATGATTTTTATAGATATTATCTATTGTATCAGCTGTCCTTCCAAGCTTTGTGTCCCTTACAAATTTGATGGATATATATTTTGGTCTGATCCTCACTCAAGCCAGTCCCCTGGTACTTTAGGTTCAATAATGGAGCAGATGAGATACTCATGGGTCATTCAACAGTTAACCAAAAGAGATTTAATCAAGGATATTCAACTAGAATATGCATTGATGATGTCCTGAGTTGAAGCTGAATTCCTGAACTGAAGCTCCCTTCCTTGATCTGCCCAGCACCGCCTCAGAGGGCACTTGTGGCTGTTTTCTATTCAGACAACCTGGAATTGGTATCCACAGCCTAAGCTTCTAATCCCCAAAGCCAATCAAGTCTCTCGGATGGCTTCAATAATTTACAAGAAAAAGCTAGCCTAATTTTCATGCAGTCATGGGTTGGGGGTCTTGCTGCCATCATATCCTCTCATCAAAGTTATTTTGTGCTGAGCCATTTCAGTAATGTCTAACTCTTCAGACCCCATTGAAGGCGGAGAGTTCTTGGCAAAAATACTGGACTGGTCTGCCATTTCCTTCTCCAGATCATTTTACAGATGTGAAACTGAGACAAACAGGAAGACACTGACACAGCTAGTCAGTGTCTGTGGCCAGCTTTGAACTCAGGTCTTCCTGACACCAGGCCTGGCATCCTATCCACTGTGCCACTCAACTGCCCTACAAAACTGCTGAACAATGTCAGGCCAACAATGCATGCTTGAGTCACTCTACTAGACACCATCCTCCAAATTCATATTGAATCATTTATGATTACTCTTTAGGTCCGACCACTCAGCCTGTCCAGAACTGTTACTGTTACCATCCCTAACCCTAACCCACATCTCTCCATCTTGTCCACGCAGATAGTATGACAAACTTTGCCAGTGCTTTGCTAAATTCTAGATAACTATATCTATAACATTATTCTTATCTACAAGTTTAATAGGGGCAGCTAGTTGGCACAGTGGATATAATGCTGGGCCTGCAGTCAGGAAGACTCATCTTCCTGAGTTCATTTTCTTCATCTGTAAAATGATCTGGAAAAGGAAATGGCAAACCACTCCAGTATCTTTGCCAAGAAAACCCCACATGGAGTCTTGGAGCATCTAACATGACTAAAAAATGACTGAACAACAGCAACGTGTACTGCTTGATTAAGATCATGACATACATTGTCTCAGTTGGTCCTGACAACAACCAATGAAAATGTTATTGTCCCATTTTCACAGATTAGGAAATCAAGGTTCAAGGTGATTAATTGACTTCCATTATCACACAGAGATTTAATGACAGAGTGAAGGCTTGAACTGAAGTCTTCTCATGTCAAATCCAAAATATTTCCATTTCATCACGCCACCATTAAGAAGCAGCAGATGGAAAAATATATCCATAAAGGAGGTCACAGATACACAGAAAGCCCTCTGGAGTTAACTGCCCCCCTACAATGTTGTTTCCTGGAAAGCATACTTTCCCAGAGGCAATGAAAAATGGTTATTGAGGTTAATGATGCATGCCTATGCGAATCTGCATGCCCTTCCCACTGACACCTGTAGAAACTTTTCCTTAGAAGTCTTTCACCAAGTTGTTAAGTAGAGACCAAATATAAAGATGAGTGAATGTACTTTCTTGCACTTCTGTATGAACTTTGTAGTAAATTTGGGTATTTATAATAGTCAAAATGACTTAGTTGCTCAAAGTTGTTCTTAAAACAATACTGCTGTTACTACATACGACATTTTCTCGGTTCTTCATTATTTCATGCAAGTCTACCCAAGTTTTTCTAAGATCATCGAGCTCATCATTTCTTATAGCACAATAGTATTCCATCATGATCATATTTCATAATTTGATTAGCCATTTCCCAATTGATGGGCATCCCCACAATTTCCAGTTCTTTGCCACCACAAAGAGAGCTGCTATGAATATTTTAGAACATATACATTGTTTTCCTTAATCATCTTTGGAAGCTTAGAGAGATGTAGGATTCTTGGCTCAGTAAGACGGCAGATGAAATTTAATTTTACCTCAATATTAACAATCCAAAATGCTTTATAATGCCCTTATGGGCCAAAGACCTATGGTGCATCTCAACTACTCAGTGCTGATGGAGCCACATTGATTAGTGATCAGGACATGATCCTGGAGAGATGAGCTGACCACTTCCATAGTGTTCTCAACAAGCTTTCATCAATCAATGCATAAGTCACTGACCATATGCCTCAGTTTGAAGTCAACTCCTCTCTAACCAAACTTTCATCTGACGAAGAGGTATTGAATGCCATTAGGCTTTGCCATGTGGCAAAGAGCCTGGTGCTGATTCCAACCCAGCAGAGATCTATAAGGCAGGGGGTCCACATCTCATATTGAAGCTGACTGAAATCTTTCAGGTGATATGGCAAGAGCAGATTATTCCCTAGGAGATCAAGGATACCTCCATTGTCCTTCTCTATAAAGGAAAAAGAAATAAGTTGTACTATGACAATCACAGAGGGTCTCTCTCTTAGTCATTGCT
Organism: Phascolarctos cinereus; assembly: GCF_003287225.1. Classification (NCBI taxonomy): domain Eukaryota; kingdom Metazoa; phylum Chordata; class Mammalia; order Diprotodontia; family Phascolarctidae; genus Phascolarctos; species Phascolarctos cinereus. The sequence goes on from NW_027556402.1 coordinate 19,021,152, forward strand.
GGCAAGATTCTTGCCAAAATATCCCTTAATTGGTTGATCCTTCACCTGGAAGATGGTCATCTACCCAAGAGCCAGTGTGGCTACAGAAAGGGCCAAGGAACAGTTGACTGGATGTTGGCTGCCTAACAACTCCAGGAGAAATGCAAGGAGCAGAACAGAAGACTATATACACACACATAGGTAGATACATAGGTAGACAGACAGACAGACAGGCAGATACTGTCAGTTGTGAGGTTTTGTGGAAGATTATGGCAAATTTTGGTTGCCCAGAGAAATTCATCAGAATTGTACACCAGTTCCATGATGGCATGTTGCATAGGTTCTGGATAATGGATGATGGATGCTCTGCACTTCCCCAGTCACTGATGGAGTGAAGCAGGGCTGTGTGCTTGAGCCCATGCTTTTTAGCATGATGTTTTCCATGATGTCGTCAAATACCTTCAATGAGGATTAAAAAAGCATCAGTCAACTACCACATTGATGGTAAGCTGTTTAACTTGAAAAAGTTACAAGCCAAGACTAAAGTGAAGGGAGTGTTGGTGCATGACTTTTTGTTCACTGATGATTGTGCACTCAATGCCGCCTCTGAGGCTGAGATGCAACAGAATATGGATTGATTCTCTGATGCTAATGCTAATTTTGACCTGATAATCAACACCAAGAAACACAGAGGTTCTCTACCAACCAGCACCACACCATTCCTGTGTGGAACCACTGGTTCCAGCAAATGGAGAAACTTTGAATGCTATGGATAAGTTCATTTGCCTTGGCAGCATACTCTCCAGGGATGTCCACATAGATGATAAGTTTGAGGCACACATTGCCAGAGCTAGCTCAACATTTGGGAAGCTCTGGAAAAAAAGCGTGTGTGAGACAAGGGGTATTACACTGCTTACCAAACTGAAGGTCTACTGAACTGTTCTACTGACCTTATTATTGCATGCCTGTGAAAACTGGACGGTACAGCAGCACCAGGCCAGCAAGTTGAACCACTGCCATTTGAATTGTCTTAGGAAGGTTCTGAAGATTACACAGCAATATACTGAGGTCCTCTCTTGAGCAGAACTGCCAAGCATTCAAACTCTACTTCAGAGAGTGCAACTCTGATAGGCTGGCCACATAGCCCAAATGCCAAGTGAATATTTGCCTCAAAGACTATTTTACAGAGAATTCACAAGGTAGGTGCTCACATGGAGGTCAGAAGAAGCAGTACAAGGACACTCTCAAGGTCTCTCCAAAGAACTTTAGTACCAATTGTGAGACATGGAAGAAGACACTGGCACAGAACCCACCCAGCAGGGTGTGCCCACATCAAAAAAGGTATATGCTCTAGGAACTAAATAGAATCCAGGAAATGTAAGGTGCACAAATCTAGAAACATCTCCATCCCAAATGTTCTAATGGACTATTTGTGCCCAGCCTGCGGAAGAGACTTCTGAGCTCACATTGCTGGGACCAGTCACAGTCCATCACACTGTATCTTGACCTCAACATCATGATGACATTGGTGTCTTTGAGTTTGAAGGATGAATACTAACATGTTAGCTAGATGCTCTACAGAGGATCTTTGAGAGAACGTGGCTAAGAATGTCACAAGATGAGAAGGCATGAATGAGTTGTAAACTATACCAATTGAAAAATAAACCCATAAAGGAGGTCACAGATTCATTGAAGTATAGAAAGCCCTCTGCAGTAAACTGCCCCTCTACAATGTTGTTTCCCCTAAAGCACATTTTCCCACAGCCTATGAAAAAGGGTTAACGAGGTTAATGAGGTATGCCTATGTGAATTTGACTACCCTTCCCACTGATTGGGAGGAAGATAAGGACACCTATAGAAGTCTCTCATTGGAAGTGTTTCTCCAAGTAGGTAAGGAAAGACGAAATATAAAGATGGGTGGATATACTTCCCCGCACTTCTGTATGAACAGTGCTGGAAATTATTAAGATAGCTCATCCAGAAAGAAATGGCCCTGTTGCTTTCTTTCCCAGTGGTGTCAGGATCTTAGAAAGATACTCTCTTATATACACAAGGCTGGCTTTTGTATTGGCTATAAAATGCCATATAATCAAGTTTTGTCTCTTGGTGGTTTAGGATAAGAAGTTATTGCGTGGAGAAATCTAATCCCAGCCTATCGCTATAAACAAAGGCTTTACAGAGATTAAAATGGTGGACAGATCACAAACAATAGAGTCCTTCATATACTTAAGTCTTTTCAATGTAGTCAGGGGACTGAAGTACTAGATATTTGCCAACTCAACGTCCCTAAACCATCTCTGTGCTCGCTGGTTTAATGCAGATTCTCTGGGAATTTAGCCCAGGTACAAGCAAAGCTTCATTCAATTACTGCAAAGTTTGAAGACTTACATTCAGATTACTGTGGTGCTAACATAGTCAGGTCCTTCTACATTTGACATCAGAAAGACAATGTGAGTTAAGAGCTAAGTGGACTTGCATGTAGATCTAGGAGGAGTCACTCTGGGCCTCAGTTTCTTCATCTTTGAAATCAGAGGTTGGGCTAAGTCAAGGGTAGGGAACCTTTGGCCTTGAGGCCACATATAGCCCTCTAGGTCCTCAAGTGCAGCCTTTTGGCTGAATCCAAACTTCACAGAATACATCCCCTTAATAAAAGGATTTGTTCTGTAAGGCCACATGAGGCCTTGAAGCCACAAATTCCCCACCCCCGGGCTAGGTAATCTGGTCACTTTCCACTTTAACACTTTGTAGATCTGTGGCAATTTACTGTAGCTGGGCAAAATGTTTTTAGTTTCTATTTTCCTTTGATTGAAGTATGATTTAAAAGTATAAGCCGTCTTCTAGGTGGACAAATTTGTGAAGCTGGACTTTCAGTAGCTTCCCTTGGCCTAGGGGCTTCCTATGGCTTTCAGAAAAGATTTCTTTAAGTGACTTATGCCCAGTCCCAAACCTGACCAAATTAGAGAATATTCTGACCTACCTTCAGCCAGTGAACCAGGCCCAGGCCACATTTCAAGTCACTGTTTGTATTCAGATGAACGCAGGTGGATACAGGTTGGAGGCAGCTTCAGGTGGGGCTTTCCCTTCCTCTGTTCTCTTTACCTCTTAGGATATAGAGTATCTCTCCCACTTCATCACCCCTAAAGTACAACATCAGTCACAGCCTTCCCTCTCAGAGTCATGGATTGAGCCACTGAATGACATCATGCCACCATAGAAATCTTCCTCAAATTTTTCATTATTTGCCATACAAAGAGTACTACTCAACTTACTCTGGGGTGTGGCAGTGATCCTGAATTATTTAAGAACATCCCAGTAAAAAATAAGCTCTAGAAGATCCTACTATATTGAAAGGGATTCAGGAATGATCCTAGCAACCAACTCTATCTATTCTCCAAGAGCCAGCCTATGGAGAGGCTCATCACCTTCAGGATGGCCACCCAATGATGGCTTCTCCAGGCAGGAAACAAGCCCACCAACCAAAATGTGCATTCCTCCCGTATGGTCCTCTTCTGCTGTTGCAACAGCAGCTGCAGAGTGACATCACTAGAAATCATGGTTTTTAGACAGCCTATCAACTTTAACTTAGCCATTGATATTGAAATGAGACGTCTTTGTCAAGTTATCAACAAGCGGGCATGTCACTGGAGCATTTGAATTGTCTCCATCCTGACATCCTATTAAAATCAAACTGGAAGATAATAAGGAGCTATCACTGAGTCAGGAGTTCTTAACCTGGGATCTGTGAACTCTCTGCGTGTATATGTATATGTATGTATACCTGTACGTGTGTGTGTGTGTGTGTGTGTGTGTATATATATATATATATATATATATATATATATGCAAATTAATATGTACATATGCACATGAATAAATATATACGTACTTCAATAGTATTGCTTTCCTTTGTAATTCTATGTATTGAATTGTATTGTATTATATTGTATTTAGAAACATTCTTCTGAGAATAGGGTGTACAAGTTTTGCCAGACTCTCCAAGGAATCAGTGACGCAAAAAGGGTTAAGACCTCTCATTGAAGTGGACAGCTTACTCACGGGTTCTAAGAGAGGAGGCAAATAAAAGATTTGAAGGAATTGACTTCATCACGCATACAAAAACAAGAAGAAACATCATTTCAAGAGACATCTAGCACTGCCATGTCTATGAGAAGCATTTTTTAAAAACTACCATAAAGGCACTGAAAACTTATTCACCAACATCTGTTGTAGAGTACAAGGAGGTAGACAAAATCTACACAGACAACTCTGTGAATTCCTCTAAATTAAATACTAGCTAGGCGGCACAGTGGATAAAATGCTGGACCTGGAGTCAGGAGGGCCTGAGTTCAAATGTGACCTCAGACACTTACTGGGTATGTGAGCCTGGAAAAGTCACTCAGTTTCCTCATCTGTACAATGGCTATGATAATAACTCTCATTTCTCAGCGTTGTTGTGAGAACCCAATAAAATGATGCTTGTGAAGTACTTTACAAACCTTAAACAGTGTGTAGATGGTAGCTATCATTAATTAATAATAGAGTAATTCAAATACAAAGGAGAATGTGAGAAAGAACAACAAAAAATGTGTTGGAATATGAAGTTTGGGACTGAGAAGTGACTGCCTGTGGATGGGCCAGGGAGGGGGGAAGAGTCATGGCTGGCTCTGAGGTTAGGAAATTGGGGGGCTGAGAGGACTGTGGTTCCCTGGACAGAAAAAAGGGAAGTTGGAAGGGCCAAGGGTCTATCCTTTGTGTCTGCATGCCTAGGTGTTCCCAGAAGATAGAAGACCTTTTTACATGATGGCACTTAACAAGTAAGGAAAGCAATGACGTGTAAAATGAAAAGAAGAAATTACAAATAACGAAAAAAAAATAAAGAAATTACAAATAGAACTCGACATTCTTTACCCTCAAATGTCATTAAGCAGTTAGATGCCACTTTCTTTTTTCAATTTGATTTTTTTTATTAGTTTATTTTTAGTTTTCAACATTCACTTACATAAGCTTTTGAGTTTTAAATTTTTCTCCCCCTTCCTCCCCCCTCCCTCCCCAAGACAGCATGCAATCTGATATAGGCTTTGTGTATACATTCGTGTTAAACATATTTTCACATTAGTCATATTGTAAAGAAGAATTAGAACCAATAGGACAAACCACAGGAAAGAAGAAACAAAACAGAAGGTTGTTTTTTTTAAAAAAAAAAAAAGACCAAATACTATGCTTCGATCTACATTCAAACTCCATAGTTCTTTCTTTGGATGTGGACAGCATTTTCCATAATGAGATTATTGGAGATTAGACCCCACTTTCAAATCTGAGAGACGGCAAGCAATCAAAACCTCTCTAAGGAACTGAGCGTGGACCACTGGAGTCAATCAATTCAGTATCAATACAGAGAAGACTATTGTCTCACCTCAGCTATCTCAGAAGCTCTTCCTCTCTTTCTACTCTTTCCCTCAATTCGCCCTCTAAAAGAGTTTCCTAAAAGCCTTGGCTTAACACAGGGTCAGACAAAGATTCACAGGGCAGCTGGGTGGTGCCATATTGCACAGAGTGCTAGGCCTGGACTTAGGAAGATCTGAGTTCCAATCCAGCCTCAGGTATTTATTAGCTGTGTGACCTTGGAGAAATCACTTAACCTCTGCCTGCTTCAGTTTTCTCATCTGTAAAGTGGGGGTAATAATTGCATCTACCTCTCAGATTTCTTGTGGGGATCAAATCTCAGCCTCAGTCTCCTTATCTCTAAAATGAGGATAATGACATTTGTAATGCCCATGTGGTGGTTGTGAGGGTTAAATGAAATAATCTATGTCAAGTGCTTTGCAAACCTGAAAGCCCTATATAAGTACTGGTGTTTATTATTATTACTATGATCATTATCATTATTATTATTATTATAAATCCATGAACTTTCTAAAATAACCCAAACTAAACTTTTAGTGGTAGCAAAAAAAAAAAACAAGAACAAAAATACAAAATTAGAAATACAATGGGTACCCATTGATTGAAGAATGGCTGGTGGAAAAGCTAGAGTATTTGAACGCAATAGAACGTTGTTGTGCAGTAAGAAATGGACATAAGAAATTCAGAGAAATATAGGAGGGCTAGTATGAAGTGATGTAAAGTCCAAGGAACAAGAGAATTATACAATGAGCATATCCCATATCTTATGATGAGTAGGATAAGATAAAAACAATACTAAATGGAAACCAATTTAAGATTGATTTCAATGATCAAGCTTGAGAAAACATGATGAAACACAGTCCTCTCTTATCTCTACAGACATGAGGGGCTGCTAGAGCAGAATGTCACGCATAGATCAGTTTTAATTGATATTATTCCGTTATAAGGAAGCTAGGTGGCACTATGGTGGATAGAGCACCAGGCCAGGAGTCAGGAAGACTCATCTTCCTGAGTTCAAATCTGGCCTCAGATACTTACCAGCTGTGTGACCCTAAGCAAGTCATTCAACCCTATTTGCCTCAGTTTCCTTGTTTGTAAAATGAGCTGGAGAAAGAAATGCCAAACCACTCCAAGAAAATTCCTAACGGGGTCATGACGAGTCAGACACAACTGAAATGACTGAACAACAACAAAAATATCTCTATGTACCTCATTTGCATGTAATTATTTGGCTGTTGTTTTCTCTATTAATATGTGAGCTCTCTGAGGGCACAGGGCTATTTTTTGCCTTTTTTTTGTATCCCCTGAGCTTAGCAGAGTGCCTGGCATATAGCTGGTGCTTATTAATACTTACTGATTGGTGACTGTAAAGTGAGGCCTCTCTAGTATAAAAATCATATATAGATATTGATATAAATATAGATATGTATCTTTGCCTCACTTCATACTAGTCTTTCTACATTTCTATGGATTTTTCATGTTCATTTCTTACTACACAATAATATTCCATTACATATATATAGTAATAAATGGTAATAAATCTACATATTGATAGCTATCTATATAGATAGATATCTGTAAAGCTCTATGTAAATACATCTCTGTAGAGCTAGCTAACTATACATGATGCTGTTCACACTACATATATGCCTCATTTTAGTCAGTAAGTCAACAACCATTCATTAAGCACCTACCGTGTATGTGCCAGACACTATGGATATAAGGGAAAACAGAATGAGTCCTTGCACTCAGGGAGTTCACAGTCTAATGGGGGAGACAGTAGACACGTGATTATGTACAAACAAGATGTAGGACATGTACATACAAAAGGCATGTTACAGAAAACTTTCCAGACTCTGGTTAAATGGATCGCGTTTTCCCATTGATAGCTTAATGATATCTTCTCCTTTCTCTGATTTTCTAAGTGGTCTTCAGATGACAATAACTCCTGACATTTTACCTTTGAGTCTCTCTGACAATTAACATCTTTGAATAAAGACTCAAATATACTGAAAACTTGTTAAAAAAAAAAAAGGCCCCTTCATTTATTCTGCAAGCTTGGAAAGAACCAAGCACACAGTTGAAAGAGGGCTGGGTTGCTGAATTTGAGGCCTACTGCATTCCCCAGTCCCTAGTGACCCAGACCCAACACCATTGCCGTTCTCATCCTCTGTGTCTTCAATTGTACAACAAAGAGTTTAGACAAGACGCTGTCCGAAGGCCCTCATGGCAGAGTTAGTTTATGAGAATTCCCCTAAAGTGGCCTGTATCTGCAAGGAGCCACATCCCTCATGTTTGCAGAACATAATCTAGCTTAAGAAAGGAAATATATCCCCCATCTTGCTGCAGGTTGTAATTCTGACAAGTCTGTTTTTAGGACTTAACGCAAGAGCCAAATCCTGGCAATTCCTGGTCATTACAAAACCTCTAGTACATTCTGTTCACAGGCAGGTGCTGGATTGGGCTGACTGGCCCCCGTCCATATTTAGTAAATACATTCTGGCAACTCCAAATCCCCTCCCCTCCCCCCCAGGCCCCATAATAAATGGATGGTATTTGGAAACGTTTTGCTGGGCCTAATAGCTGCAATGTTGCTCCCTGAAGGTGGCTGTAATGCAAGTTGGCTGGCAGATTTCCTTTCCATAGCAGGTCACTTGATAAATGCTATTATTAATTGCAGAATGTCACAAAATTCAAAGGAAACAACAAAATCTTAAGGCTGTGATATTGTTGAAAGAGCATGGCTTTGCATACAGAAGACGTGGGTGAAAATTCTATCTCTAGCACTTACTTATCACAAGCAAATCATCAACAGCAGGATGGTATATTGTAGTGGTTCACTAAGTGTGGTCCAGAGACCCCTGAGGGCCCTTGAGACCCTTCAGAGGTCCAAGAGATCAAAACCATTTTCGTATTACCGACATTTTAATTTTCTAATATAATAAATTTGATAAACAAATCTGCATAAAAGTAATTTGGGGTTCTCATTAATTTTTAAGAGTGTAAAGTAGTCCTGTGACAAGGGTAAAGCACATGACAGGTGTCAGGGAAACCTGGGTTCAAATCTTATCTTAGATACTTATGAGCTCTGGAACCCTAAGCATGTCACAATACCATTCTCTTTTCAGCATCTTTTAATAGGTTGTCTTCCCCCATTACAAGGCAAACTCCTTGAGAGTAGGGACTTCTTTCTTTCTTCCTGCCTTCTTTTCTCTCTTTTCTCTTCTCTCTTTTTTCCTTCCTTTCTCTCTTTCTTTCTTCCTTCCTTTCTCTATTTCTCTATCTCTTTTCACTGAATGGACATTGCCTCACTCAAAGTGAGACCTTGAAAAGACCTTAGCTTCAAAGGGCCAAGCTCTCCCACTGCATCCTGGGCCATCTCCAGTCATTCTGATGAATATCTGGCCACTGGACCCAGATGGCTCAGGAGGAGAAAACGAGGCTGGTGACTTTGTACAGCCCTGCCTCACTTAAGTCAAAGTCAACTGCAAGTCATGTCATCTTCCTGATGTCATGGTCTTCTTTGTGAACAAGGACAAACCACAACCTGTGAGTAGTCTGAGCTGCCTGAATGGGACCCAGCTGGCCAGTTCCAGTTAGGCAACTCAGCTCCTCCTCTCCTCTCCTGTCCCTTCTTCTCTCCTCTTCTCCTTACCTGAGGGTGTTCTGCCCAAATGAAGATAAATTCTGATGGCTGAAAACTACCCAGTTAACTTGGGATTTACTGGCTGGATTTCTTTCTCAAAGACCAAGCCTTAAACCCAATTCACTCTGGATCTCATGGATTGGACAACAATAGGTCCCTGCCCAAACACCATTTAATGGTTATTTTGGGGGGGGCTTACAGGCTCAGAATGAATGGCCAACAACTCTGAGGGTCTTCCCCTCCCAGTTCAATTTTTTTTTTTATTAAAGGGACCATCCCTTGACTCATTTCTTAAAGAGGCCTATTCACTGAATAGGCATTGCCTCACTCAAAGTGAGAACTTGCAAAGACCTTAGCTTAAAAGGGCCAGGGTCTCCCATTGCATCCTGGGCCATCTCCAGTCCTCCTGATCGTTATCTGTCCACTGGATCCAGATGGCCCCGGAGGGAAGAGTGGGGCTGGTGACCTTGCACTGCCCTCCCTCACTAAATCAAAGTCAATTGCAAGTCAGTCATGATCTCCCGGATATCAGGGTCCTCTTCGAGAACAACGGACAAGTTACACACAACCTCATGCCTCTCTGTGTGTGGACTGATTTGTTGTTTTATTTTTTTTCCATGAAATTTGTTTATCAAGTCTTGTCAAGGAACAGCTTTAGTTGTTTCAAGACCCATTACAATGTATTTTTTTAATATTAACTCAAAAATCTTCAAAAGTTCTTTTTTCACTGAAAAGTGCGTCTGGACTCAGTAACAGTTCACCATGACCTCTTTAATTCCAGGAACAAGGAGTAACAGAATTATATGCCAAACAGTCTGACAAAGTTGCACGGTTGGCCCATTATTTTTCACCGGATATAGCTAGCTTTCTAATGTCATGCTGGACTCTAAAACAGGAAAGAAGTTGTCCTTTAGAAAATGCACATGGCTCAGTCAATTACATTTACTTATGTAATTATGCTGTTTTTTCAGTAATCATCAGGCCAAAGATGGGGGCAACCATCCATCTGCCAAGGGCACCAATGGTTTTCACTGAAAAACAAACATACCCAATATTGCATTGCTGCTCCTGTTTCAGTATAGGTGAAATAGGACTTTACTCAACAGTGTAACTCAAATGATCACACAATAGCATATGATAGTTACACAAGAGCGTTAGTGAAGCGATCAAGCAGGAGACTGTAAGTAGGTGTCTCTTACTCTCTGTACCCCCTCAACAAGCGCCTAGCCTTAGGCTACCTTTTAGTGTTTGTAACTTCCCTCTTAGCTATACCTAGGTTCAGCAGGTGCTTGGGGAGATAACTATACCAAGCTTGGCCCAACTCAAGGTGTTACACTAACTCCATTGATCTAGGCATACCAGAAACACATAAATCCAAAGGGGAAAGGCATTAGGCTCGATTCAACCACCATAATGAAATCTAGCAAAAGGAATACCAATAAACAGAACCCTTCTCTGTTTGGACCTTGTAGAAGACATCCTCCATGGCATCACTGAACGCTTGTGATAATTATAAATGAAAGTATATGGAAGGAAAATGTAAAGTTCTTAATTAAAACGTGTAAAGACACAAATACCAAGGAAATGAATGAGGGCGAAAAGCATCCTCATCTCCCTTACCCAAAGGGGTACAGATCTCCTTTACTTATGGGAATACTAACCTAATTTGCCCTCCATCCGTCTAACTCTCCAGCACAGTGGGAAGGCTGAGTTGTTTTGTTCTCACAGGCCAGAGGGTGGATTTTTGGTATGTGCTGAGGTCAGCATCTTGGAATTCTTTCCCTTGGGGAAACAAATGATAACTCAGTTTTCTCAGCAGTTATCCCCATGTTATACAGGGTGTCCCACAAATCTTCGGGCAGTTTTAAGCTTTGATCATTTTAACCTATTAAAACTATTAAAGCTATTAAAACTTAAAGCTGCCTGAAGACTTGTGGGACACCCTACATATTGAAGATTAATAATAATAGCTAACATAGCACTTATCATTTACTAGGCACTGTGTTAAACACTTTACAACTATTACCTCATTTGATCCTTGTAATAACCCTGGGAAGGTAGGTGTTTTTATTATCCCCATTTTACAGTTGAAGAAACTGAGGTGGATAGAAGCAAAGTGACATGCCCAGAGTCACATAGCTAATAAGCATCTGAGGTTTGATTTGGACTCAGGTCTTCCTGATTCCAGCACTCTACCCACTGTACCTTCTTGGCTACCTCAAGATATAGACTTCATGACACTTTACCAGCTCTGCTCTTTCCTCTCTAGCTAGGGCTGCCACTGCTTCTTGCCCTGTCCCCTTATAAACCTTCCACACCATAAAAATTCCTTGCCCGATCAGGGTCCTCACCTTGTGACATCATCATAGAGTGGAGTCATGCACACTCTCTGATGGGAAGAGTAATCCAGTCATTGTCACTACACTGCAATCCACTTCTACATCATCTATAACGCAAGGTAACTATCACCAAGCAGATGGGGCAGAGCCAGAGCTGAAGACTTGGGGAAAACATTTAACACCTTCAAAGTCTCCTGACTAGAATCGAGCAGAAAACAGAACCACATCTAGGGGAAGCTTATGGCTTCCTGACTAACAGAACCAGAACCATGGCTAGCACCAAGAAATCAGTACCTGACAGGCATTGCCCAGACTTCAGTGTTTCCACGGGAAGGGCAAATTTCCTTCAAAGCAGTAAATTAGACCTTGTAGAAGACAATAAAAGCTTAATCAACTAAGACCACAGTCGAGATCTTGAGGTGGGATATGGCAGTCTATAGGAAGGGCTAGTCTAAGCCAAGTCAGGGAACAAAGCTTCAAAGCTCATATTGAGGAATTCATGTTAAGACCAGAAAAAAGCAAAGACCAAACCAAAGGAAATCACCTCTCAGAAACGTGTGCCCACCAAGCTCTGTGATCTGGTCTTTCCACAAGAACTCAAATTGGACAGTACTTGTGTGGGGTTCAGTCCTCCTCTGTTTGGAAATTTCTCATCTGCAGTGTGGAGATCCCTTGGAGATTTCTCATCTAGAGCACGCCCAGAGATGAATCAGTGAGGTAAGATCCCCTAAGCCAGCACACTAAGATTAGAGAAAATATATGGATGGCACCTGGGTCTTGACATCAAAAATGGCAAGGAAACTGTCTACCAACATTCTGCCAAGTGCCTGACCAAAACATATGTCCTTTATTACATGACGTTAAGATTGAAAGCACCATGCTTTATTGTAGGTGAATACCTTAACTAAATAAGAACATGTCTCAATCAATCAATCAAAGTATCTTAGGCTAAGTGTGAAAAGTCTTTGAAAGCCATTGAATGAAGTGAAATATTGCCAGAAACAATGACTGAACACCCAAAAAAGGAAGATCTTGCTTCCAAAGTCCTTGGCTCTATCAAATGATTCAACATCAGACACTGATGAGATTTTATCAGTGGAAACAATGTTAAGAAAGATGCATTACCATCCATTTGCTGCTGCATGCTAAGGACCACAGGATCTTCCATCTGACTTAAGGCTGGAACCTTCCATATATGTTGTCTCCTCCATTAGAATGTGAGCCCCCTTGAGCTCATTATACTTCTTTTTATTAGGTGCAAAGCACACAGCAAGTACTTAATAAATGTTTTTGTTTTCATTCATTCATATAAGAGGTCTATTTCAATTGGCTGGGGCTTTTGTTATACCTCTGGATCCTATATATAAGCATCAAGTTAACTAGAAGGAGGAGGAATTCCAGAAAGTGGACCATGTGACTTCCCAGCTCAACTTCAAGGGGCAAAGGTGGGTGGAGTGGGTTGTGACAGCAAAGAGAGCTATCAGGGGTCTTTGTCACTAAAGAAAAGCAGAAGACCCAGACTGGCAGCTCTTCCCCCAATTTGCCCTCCCAGTGCTTGACTATATATAGACAGATATAATGTGTTGTTTCATTACCCAACTGATTTTTGCCTCAAGCCCAAAGAGGCCAGGGGTTAGCTAAAGATAGATACAAAGTTAGTAAGTGAGCCCATTCTCTGTCTAAATGTTAGGAATTTTCCTAACTGTGGGCCCAGGACAATTGGGACTACATTCCTAACTGTTTGTCTGAAATAAACTCTCTTAATCCAAAAAGGAGGGATCTACTAGGGGGCCATTATATTTCCCCCAAGGCTTAAAACAAGCTATCTGTTACATAGCAAAGAACCATTGCAGTCTCCAGTTCTGGTCTAGGCAGCAAGAATGTCTCCACAGGTGTAGATCTTGACCTTTTTATGATCTTGGAGAAATAAAATCAAACAATGAGAGAAAGAGTCCAGGGAGGATGGGGGATAGAAATTTAGAGGGATTAATGAGCCTATGGAACTGCACATAAAATTAATGTTCATTTAGAGGCAAACCACAGGGAGCTAGCAAACCCCTCCAGTGTATTCACTGCAAAGGGAAATATTAATGGCTTAAGCAGAATTGCTCAGAAACAGTAAGGTTTCCTTTAGTTTCCTCAGGTTCCTAGCCTAACCAGAGGACTTTGCTGGAATGGAAAGCTCTCTAGATGCATGACAGGATATGACAAGCCTAGAATCCTGATTACACAATGGAAACACAAACACGGTACAAACCTACATGGAAAATTGATAAAGAGCATTCTACTTAGGGAATGAACCAAAGAGCAAATGACAGAAATGATTAACAATTGTATGAAAAATAACAGGCAAAAGAAGAAAACCCACCATAATCTGCTAAGGCGCTGTGCAGAGGAGAAAAATACAGATGAAAATATAGACAGCATGTCCCAAAAGTCTTAGTGCAATCTTAAGCTATTGAAACTTAAACTGGATATGGATTATTTTAATTAGAGAAGAATCAAGGTGACAAACTCAAAATAAGCACAAAATAATTCTTGAAGATTAGAGAAGAAATAGATACTTGGGAGAGTAAAGTTCTTTAGAAAGTATTCACACTAAAACTAGAAATTGGTCCTTTGAATAGATGAAGAAACAACCATTATCTGGCCTGGTCATAAATGAGAGAGGAAAATCAGAATACCAAAACAAAAACAGAATTTTCCAACAACAGCAAAAAAAAAAAAAGAATTACCATAATCTATTGGCATAGTTAACATGCTACCAAAACCAAGAGCTTAAAAAGTAATTAATGATTGTCAAAGAAATATAAAAGCTCAAATTAACAAAAAAGAATGGAAGATCTACATGTCCCAATCCCAGAAAATGAAATTGAATGAGTTATAAAGGAATCATCAAAACTAAACCAAAAGGAACTGGATGCGGGTGCAGAGATATTTACACATGAATTCCTTGAAACATTCTATAATCTATGCTACAAAGATTATTTTCTATAACTGAAAAATAAAACACATCACCAACTCCTTTTATAAGATCAATATAGTCTTAATACCTAAACTATAAAGGGACAAAGCAAAGACCAAAAAAAAATCCCTATAGTCCAATCACTAAGGGATTGTTGCAAAAATGTGAAACTAATGAAAAAGCATTTATTGAGACCTTTACTATGTGCCAAGCACTGTGCTAAGCATTAAACATACAAAGAACAAAGTAAAGATAATTCCATTCCTCAAGTTGCTTACAGGAGGAGACAGAATACATGAGGCCAGGAAGACAGAGGTACTCTGATCCGAAGTTACCTGGATGATATAATCAACCATGGGAAAGTAGATTGACACATCCCTTCCTGGAGGAATGACAGAGTTGATTTCATTATAGCTCTAGAACTAGATGGGAGCGAAGGGGGGGGGGAGAAGTAAGAACATATGCATGGCAGCAAGGCAGCGGTAAAAGAATTGCTAGGGAGTAGGAAGTAAAGTACAACCATTACCTGCTGGAATCAGTGGGTCAGGTGAGACATTCTCCAACCAAGACAGTGAGGCTTCAGAGCAGAGTTTCCAAAGCTAAAAGGGTTAATGCCTCCAGTTTCTGTTTCTGATGGTAAGGAGGCTGGTTCAAAGACAATTAGAAGCTAGAAGTGAAGTGAATCACAGCCTGAGATAGCCTGAAAGAGTGGGCTAGATGAGACAATCACAAATTAGAACAACAGGTCCCTAGAAGTTCGAAATTAAATAAAATCTTAGGAAACCAGATTACAATACATCCCAAATGTATTGGCCTTGATAAATGCCAAGGGTGAAAGGAGAGTTCAACATTAGGAAAGCAATTAATATAATTAATCCTATTAAAAACAAAAGCCATCAAAACTACACAATTATGTCCACAGATATAGAAACAGCCTTTGACAAAATAACAATACTTATTCATGTTGAAAATATGAAAACCATACAGAAAGGTCACTTTTAATATGATAAAATGTACATATTTAAAACCAAAAGCTAGTATTATTTGCAATTAGGGAAACATAAGATCTCTCCCAATAAATAGATGTGTAAACCAAGGATGTCCTATTATTTTTTGATTCAACTTTAGTTACTATATATTTGGGGCATAATTCTTTCCTCTAAGTCAGATTTTGAAGTTGGAAACATTTTGGAAAACAACTGCTCTGCCATCTTGTTTATCACATTATTTTTATTTTACTTTTAAATAACTCTAATTTTTAGGAAGTTTACCTTACAACAAGCTTAAATCTGTTTCTCTCCAATTTCCATTGATGCTGGATTTGCTCTCCAAAGCCAAGTTCACTTACACCAGTTACTCTATTCTCTTCCCTTTTTTGAAAATAGGACATTTGTCCTCTTTTCTGATGGAACTGCTCAATGTCTCCATTGAACATTTGGTGCATAGCTTATAATGTCCTTGGCATCCCAAGGCTCGAGTTACTGTGTTTCTGAAGATTACCTAGCAAGGTACTGAGGGATTATACTCTCCATTGATGGGAACAGTGTCCACATAGACATAATCACAGCTCATTGACCCCTTTCACAGATACAGTGGAGGTTATCACTATAGATTTAAAAGAGAGCAAATAGAATCTGGGAGAGACTACACTTGTCATTTGGGGGGGGAAATGTACTGTCATTGCTAAGAGACACAGAGAAAAATGAGCAACAGAGCATATTTTCTGAGACAGGAAATGAATGAAAAGCATTTACTAAGCAGTTGCCATGTGCCAAGCACTGTGTTAAGTGCTGGAAATATAAATATAAAAGCAAGACAGTACCTGAATTCAAGGAGCTTACATTCTAATGAGAAACTTACATTCTAATATCAGAGGCAAAGTAAGCTAATTGCCACAGAGGAAGAGAAAGAATCTGAAGGAAGAGCTTAAAAAGACTGTATTTTTATTGAGCATTGAGGAGTTGTCAGCAATGGGGCTATATGACTCTAGCTATCACCTTTTTCAGAATTATTGTAGTACTGAGAATCTATATGCATAATGTTGCATTATCGGTTACTGCTGATAAATTACTTTGCCAGTAGCCTTGATGTTTGAGATTAAAGTGAGAAAGAAAGAGAGAAAACCTTATGGGAAATGTGTCTCTACTTTATTTGTAAACTGAAATGAGGAATCAGAGCATCTGATTGATGAGACTGTGCATTTCTATACACTAATGAGAAAATATCAGAATGGATATCCCCTTGACTGTCTTTGAACCCAGGTAGAAAGTTCATAAGGAAATTAACCAGTGGCATGTAAAAAACAGAAAAGGTTGGTGTGGTTGTCAGTACATGAAAAAGTTATTCTATATGTAGAAAGTTTTATTCTGAAGCCTATAACAAAAGTATCCTAGCTATTTTTAAATTTCCCTTATTCCCATTTCTACCTACCCCTCACTGGATTATAAACTCCTGAAGGGCAGAAACAGTGACCCATTTCATCTCTGTATTAACGAAGCCTGCATAGCACAAATGAGGTGATTCAGAGATATTAAATTGAATTCGATGTATGAAAAGATAACCCGACACTCTTTATATTTTAATTTCATCAAACAGCCAATTGATATGGTTTTTTTTTCCCGAAATGGCTGGTTGTTTTCCTAAATCACCATCTTATAGACATAATCTAGTATTTATTTTCTACACAGTGAGAAATGAAGATAAAAACAAGCCAAATAGCATGTTTTTTACTAGAGAGTTTTGTATAAATAACCTCTCTATTTAATCTGCCTAAAAATAAATAATGGTCTAGACTTTCAATAATAGCTTAAGGGTTGTCTGAGGGAATGGAGGTCCTTACCAGGTACAAATTAAGGGCAAGACAACCACATGTTTTTCAACTAACAATTACGAAGTAGATGAAGTTTGTGTTTGACTATTGCCACCTGTTCCTTTGGTTTAATGTGATTCCTTTCCTACAGGGTATCTGAATTTTAAGAGACTTTTAAAATATATAACCCTCACCTAAAGAAATAACTATTAGCTGGTAAAGTTTCAGCAAGCAAAGATGAAAAGAAAATCTCCCAGCTATTTGACTGAACGTGACATTTAGAACTTTGTAAGAGTTCTTTACCTGTGAGTGCAGACATAGTACAAACCCTATCAGTGCCATTCCTTTTATCACAGGCAATGGCAAAGGGTCAAGTTTTACATTTATTATTATTTCCAGGTGTGCTTATCTGAACTCTGTAGTTACTGAGGTAATAAATACCTCTTGTCACTTGATTTACTCAAAGTTCCGATCGCTCAGATTACCACCTAAAGATTCTCTTTATTTAGAAAGGAGATTAACTTGCTGACCCTGTCAAATTTTCCCATAAATGGCAGAGTGCATCATTTTGCTTTATATTTAGACTTTAGATTAGGCATAGAATACGAGTTCTGCTCTGTGGAGGGAAAAAAATGGCATGACTGAGCCGCGATCTGAACTCTGTCATCCTGTCTCCATGGCTACCATTGACTCTTCTGAACTTGCATACTTTGGAATCCAAAGGAACAAAACCAAAACAAAACCTATCATATAAACTGAGAAGGAGACAGGAGTAGTGATGGGGAAGCCTTCTTGCTTAGTCGCGCAGTCCAAATCACGCTTGGCCAGAAAAATGAAACTGGCTACAGGCCAGAGAGCCAGGGAACTATTTTGTTGGAAACTAGAGACTCCTGATTAGTTTCCCTCATTTATTATTTAAAGAAAGATAAACAGGAAGGCGTTATAGATAGAGTATTGGGCTTGGAGTCAAGAGCAGCTAGATTTCAATCCTGCATCTGACACTTAATTGTTTTGCAGCGATCAACAAATCACGTAACCTCTCCAAACATCCATTTCCTTGTGTCTAAAATGGGGATAATACGGCCTACCTCACAGGTTTGCTATGAGTCCCAAATAAGACCAGGGGAAGAAGAGAGCAAGCATTCATTACATACCTACTATGTGCCAGGCACTTTAAAAATATTATCTCATTTATGCTAAGTATTATGCAAGCTTTTAAGTTCCATATAATTATAATACTAAATAGCCCCTATATGTTATGCAAATATATATTTATATAAATAATACATAGTATGCCATTTACAGGGCACTTTAAGATTTGCAAAGCACTTTACAAATATGATCTCACTTGATGTTCACAATAACCTTGAGAGGTAGGTGCTGTTATTAATTCCCATTTTACAGGCAAAGAAACTAAGGCAAACAAACCCCAGGGTCAGACAGCTAATAAGTGTCTAAGGTTTGATTTGAACTCAGGTCTTCCCAACTCCAAGTCCACTCTAGCCAGCGTACCACCTAACTGTCAAACAACTTAGCTGAATTATTCCTGTGCTGCAAAATGCAATAGTTTATCTGCTTCAAGAAGCTGACCAGAGATGGCATATGGTACCTTCATTTTGTCATCTGCACTAGTTGACTGGTCTGACCACCATTTGGGGGAAATTTGTTTAAAAAGAAAACTGGCAAATAGAATTGGTAAGCTATCTTTTATCAAAATAATAATAATAATAATAATAATAATAATAATGATAATAATAATAATAATAATAATACCTGCCAAGACAAACCCAGGAATGATATGAGCACAATTAAAAAACACTTTTCACGCAAATAAAGTCAGATCTAAATAACTGTAGAAATATTAATTGTTCAGGGGTACACTGAGCTAATTTAATTTTAAAAAGACAATTATACCTAAATTAATTTACTCATTCAGTGCCATGCCAACCAAACTACTAAAAAATTACTTTATAGAGCTAGAAAAAATAACAAAAGTCATCTAGAAGAACAAAAAATCAAGATCAAAGGAATCAATAAATGAAAAACGTGAGGGAAGGTGGCCTAGCAGTACCAGATCTCAAACTGTATTACAAAGCAGTAATCATCAAAACATGGTACTGTTACTGGCTAAGAAACAGAGTGGTAGGTCAGTGGAATAGATCAGGTACACAATACACAGTAGTAAATGACCAGATTGCTCTAGTGTTCAATAAACCCAAAGATCCAAGTTTTAGGGACAAGAACTCACTATTTGACAAAAATTATTGGAAAAACTGGAAAACAGTTTGGCAGAAACAAGGTATAGACCAATATATAGACTGTATACAAAGATGTTATCAAAATGGGCACATGATAACAATATAGTGATATCATAAGCAACTTAAGGAATCACAGAATAATTTACCTGTCAGATAAGGGAAGAATTTATGACTAAACAAGAGATAGAGAACATTATAGGATATAAAATGGATAATTTCAATTACATGGAATTAGAAAGTGTTTGCATAAACAAAACCAATGCAGCCATGATTAGAAGGAAAGAAGAAAACTAGGGGAAAATTTTTACAGCAAATTTCTCTGATAAAAGTCTCATTTATCATATATATACATATATATATATATATATATATATATAAAACTGAGTCAAATTTATAAGAAAACAAGTCATTTCCTAATTCATAAATGGTCAAAGGATATGAAAAGGCAGTTTTCAGAAGAAATCAAAGCTATCTATAATCATATGAAAAATACTTTAAATCATTATTGATTAGAGAAATGTAAATTAAAACAACTCTGAGATGCCACTTCACACCTATCAGATTAGCTAATATGACAGAAAAGGAAAATGACAAATATTGGAGAGGATGTGGAAAAATTAGTACACTAATGCGCTATTGACTACTGGTCAAAGGACTATGAAACTGTCCATATCTTTTGACCCAGCAATACCACTACCAGGTCTGTATCTCAAAGAGATCAAAGAAAAAGGGACCTTTATGTATGAAAATATTTGTAGCAGCTTTTTTTGTGGTGGCAAAGAATTGGAAATTGAGGGGATGCCCATGAATTGGGAAATGACTAAACAAGTGGTGATATAGAATTCTGATGGAACACTATTGTGCTATAAGAAAAGATGAGCAGGATGCTTTCAGAAAAACTTGGAAAGACTTATGTGAATTGATGCAGAGTGAAGTAAATAGAACCAGAAGAACATTATACACAGTAACAGCAATACTGTATGATGAGACTTAACTATTCTTAGCAATACAATGATCTAGAACAATTATGAAGGACTCATGATGAAAAATGCTAACAACCTCCAGAGAAGGAACTGATGGAGTCTGAATGCATATCAAAGCATATTTTTTCACTATATTTTTCTCAGGGTTTTGGTTTTTTTTTTTGGTTTATGTTTTCTTTCACAACATGGCTAATATGGAAAATGTTTGCATGACTTCACATGCATAATCTAGAACAAATTTCTTGCCTTCTCAAGGAGGGGGAGGGGAGAAGAGGGAACTTGGAACTCAAAATTTTAAAAAACAAATGTTTAAAAAATTACATGTAATTGAAGAAAAATAAAATAAGAGAGAAAATAAGTTTAAATAAAAAAGAAACAAAAAAGAAGTCAAATATGAGGAGATAAAGATCTTGGTTGATAAATTCAAGAAAGCAGAGACCCATACTGAGTTGGCTTAGCAATCAGTGGCTAAGCTGGAAAAGACAACTGATTACTTGGAAGATCAACTGAATTACACCAAAAAGGATCATCTCTACACTCAAAGGATGCTGGACCAGACACTGATTGACCTGAATGAGATGGAGAAACCCCTTCCCCCACACCCATTTTGTCTCACTGAGACTTACTTTATTGGAAGCCAGCCTACCTAAATCTGACCTTTAAACAGAGAGCTGCTTTTTAACTCAAAGGATGCTTTCTTTCCCAGGCTTTGCTTGGGAAATCTCCTCCACCCCACCCCCAGTCCTCAATGTCAATTTCTCCTAACTTCAGCTTTCTCCCAAAGTTCCCAGCTAAGTTAAAGGCTGAGCACTTGTGGGAACAGCACTTAAGGAAACATAAGAACAAAACAATAACATCTTTAAAAAACATGTGTAAAGTATGCATTTTATAATTATCTTTTTTGTTGTGATTATAGCAACTATTTGTAAAATATTCCAAATAATTCACCATCTTCTGTTGTTGTTCAGTTGTTTCATCTCTGATCCCCTTTGGGGTTTTCTTGGCAAAGATACTGGAGTAGTTTGCCATTTCCTTCTCCAGCTCATTTGACATATGAGGAAACTGAGGCAAATAAGGTTAAATGACTTGCCCAGGGTCACACAGCTAAAAAGTGTCTGAGGCCAGATTTGGACTAACAAAGATGAGTCTTCCTGACTCCAGCACTCTATCCACTGCAGTGCTGCCTAGCTGCCCTCTCCAGCTCCTAGACTACATCTAATTACTTTCTGACTTTTGGATGGTAACTCTTTCTGCCTAAACAATATCCCTTCTCTATAAAAGAGGGAAAAGGGTATCAGGGTGTCTTTATCAAGAGCTATATGCAGCCTAGGGAAAGACCTCACCAAGAGAAACCACAATTCTCCATGCCAAGCACCAGCCAAACCAGAACTGTCATTCCAAGAGGAGTGAGTTTCCCAAAAGAGTTCTGGTCAGGCTTTCACCTTTAAAAAATCTTGGTATGTCTTTATTTAAAATTGCACCAGAAGTAACCAAGCAAGGCAGCTAAATGGCTCAGTGGATAGAGTGGTGGGCTTTAAATCAGGAAGATCTGAGTTCAAATTTGACCTAAGACACAAGCTATGTGGCCCTGAGTATAATTCATGACCCCGTTTGCCTCCTTTTCCTCATCTATAAAATGAGCTGGAGAAGGAAATGACAAACCACTCCAGTACCTTTGCCAAGAAAACCCCAACAGGGTCACAAAGATTAAACATGACTAAAATGACTCCACAACACCAACAAAAAGTGCTCGATCAGATTACACAAATGAGATCTATCTGGTCCCAAATCATCTGCCCTTTTCTCATCCACTCAGGGCATGTTTCATGTGACCTAGAGGTTGGGGTGTCTACTGTCCTCATGCAACATTTTTAGTAACACTTTTCCTACCTATTAGCCAAGCGAAATTCATTCCATTGCTCATTCTTGTGTCTGAAAGAGTTGATCTTTCTAAAAGTGTCATCTCATTGTGCTTTGTATCACTCGATGCTGGAAAAATTTAGAATGGCTTACATATAAAACTTGTTCTAAGTTTATACACAAATAAAATATATGTAAATTTTGGTGCTTTATTGTACTAGGAGTGAGGAGCACTACTCATCCCTCCCCCAAAAAAATATGGCTGTTTGTGTTCTGCAGTTCATGGGCTGACATATTTGCTGAAATACTTAAATTTCTTTTTTTTTAAATGAGTTTCCTGTGAAGTCTACGTTAGCATTGTATCATTCAGTTTATTAGCTTGAATGTATTGTCCTTCAGCGTGCTCAACTTGGCAGTTGTTGGGAGAAAGAGGAACCAATAGTGCGAGTATTTTGTTACTAAAAATTGACAAAACATCTTCTGAAATAAACAACCAGTTTCTGAAAAAGACAAAAGAAAAGCAACGAAGCTGAGAACCACAGGATGTTACAGCTAAAAAGAACACTGGAGATTATATAGTCTAATCCCTTCAGTTATAGACAAAGACTTGCTGATCAGTGACATCTAGATAGGAGAAGAAATGAATTTCTATTTTTCTGAGAAATATAAACTTCAATGTGTTTTCCTAAATTTTAGAATCCCCACGATACTTCCTTTTTCTTTGGATTGCAAACTGATTGACTCTACATGCTTGCAGAGCACTTTATCTTATTTTATTCTATTTGCAGAAAGGGATGAGAGGGATATGTTGTGATAGAATTTCCAGATTAGAAAGGACAATTGCCCATTAGGTAGAGATATTCCATCCTAGGGTATATGTTGGAGCATGTCACCTTTTCTGACAGAGACTATATATCCATGTTCAGGAGATAGTCTTGTTGGACAGTTCCCTCATAGCATGCAATCTCATTGTAGGCAGTATGCCCTAGACTTTGGGGGTCAATGTAGAAGAGAGATGAAGTCATAGTGGCCTTGAAAGTTTACTCTTGTTTTCTTGTTGTTCATAAACAGTTTCAGCTTGAAATTACCATTTTCTTCTTGGTATTCTGAACTTTGTTTACTTGAACTATTTACTTTGTATATGTGTCTTTCACATAGTATAAACTTAATAAGTTTAATAGAATTCTTTCATAGAGAGTATGGTCAATAAATTTTTGTTGGATATTTGTTGAATAAATCTGAATGTTGTAAACTTCTCTCAGGGCTCTACTCTTCACTCTCTGAACTTCCTCTACCATGCCACAGAAGCCTCCTCACCTCCTTAACCTGGAAGTATATTCTGCCCCATGGCACCTTCCTCTTATTGGCTAGTTCCTCCCAGAACCTCCATTTTCAGAAAAACATCCAGGATAGCCATGTCTTCATTCCTCTCCAGACTGAGATATAGTCATCGTTGCAATGAGTTGTTTTGAGGGTACATTAAAGAAGTGAACATGATGTTAAAATAACTTATTAATATAATCATATGTAATAATAATAACAAAATAATTTATATGAAACTTTAAGGTTTTCAAAGTGTTTCACATTATCTCATTGGACCCCCTCAATGACCCTGTAAGGCAAGTACTCTTTATTATTATTCCTATTTTATTTCTTATGATTTTTATTATAAAAATGTTTTATTACTTCTATTTTAAAAATGAGGAAACTGAGGCTCAGAAAGGTTAAGTGATTGGCCTATAGTCGTATAGCTAGTGTCAGATGCAGGATCTGAACCCACATCCTCCTGAATTCAAATTTGTCTGCCAATTATTCGTCACAGCAGGGTTCTGAATTCAGACTCTGCTTGAACTGGTCACCTCATTTTCATGCCCAGTGCTCAATCTGTTTAGTCATTATCATGCCCATGTCCTAAAATCTTTCATTTGTACCAGCTATGAAGTAACAGAAAGGAAGCACTAATAGCATGCCTACTTCTCAGGGGTGTTTAGAGGAAAGCACCTTTTAACTTGTAAGGTGTCATTTTTATATAAGTTCTGGTTATGGTTATTTGACAGTGTTATAGGCCTCTGATACTAGTTGTGTGACCCTAGGTAAGTCACTTACTCAGTCTTCCTCAGTTGCCTCATCTATGGAATGAAGATAATAATAGCACTTACCTCCCAGGGTTGTTGTAAGGATAAAATGAAATATTTGTAGTGTTCTACAAACGTTAGAGCATTATATGAATGCTAGATAAATAGCTGTTAGGGTGAGCCTGACTATAAAGTACTAGAATGAAATGAGACATCCATAGACCATCTAATAGTTAACAAAAAGTTTTCTTGGCCAAAGCATGGGAAGGAATACTCAGCAAGAATACAGCACTGGATCCAACATGATTGGCTCCCTCATCTTTGTACAGAAACGTTATGGTAACATTGTGGTCAGTGGAATGTATGTTGTGTGCTGACTCAAAAGGCCCTTGGATATATACCAAGTCTGAGAGGCATTCTTCATGGGAGGACATGTTATGCCACAGAAGACCAGGAAGCCATGTCAACGGCTTGAGCCTTCGCCCCTTGAACTAATCAATTTTTAGGGAGAATTTTTCTGCCTTTTAGAGGAACTAGCTCAACCAAAATGGCAAGGCCTTAGGCAAACATGAATCTGCATCAGCCTTTCAAGCATTAGCTCCATGAACCAATTAAGCCTTAGGGTGAGACTTAATTGGTGGGCTTCCCTGCCTTTTAGGGCAAAAACTAGTCTAGTCTACCTGGAAGTTATTGCTACTGTCATTTATGGTGATGATGGGAGTGGTGATGAGATAGTGAAGATGATGAGGATGGCCATTGTTTCATGGGCAGAGGATCAAAATGCAACTGTGTGAACACAAACAGAGCTGCTTAGCTCTAGGCAAACAGTTCAATTTCAAGAATAACCGGTCTTTGGAGCATTGGAATGACTACCTCCATCCATGCTGAGATCTGGTGTGGTCTCCAAACATTTTTGATCTTGTACCCCTATCATTAAAAAATGTTTGAGAATACATTCCCAGTGGGGGAGGAAAAAAAATATGTGTATATATACACACACACACACACATATATATGTGTGTGTGTGTATGTATGTATACATACTATATCCATATACATCTGCAAAATATACACTTATTGGTATAGTATATATATACTACTGTACTAATAATTATGTAAATTGGAAAACATAAAAATCAAAATTGAAAAAGAATGAGGTAAAGAAGAAATAACATTTTATTTACTGGTGGTATAAAATATTTTTGTTCTTAGTAAAATATTATTATTTATAATGATATTTTGGTGAAAGGACTGTAATTGAATATACTTAGAATGATTTCCAGATCCAATTCTCAGTTAATTTTGATAATTAGTCTTACTGGTTGTCATAGATGCCAATGTTATGCCACAAAGAAATAGAGATCTGAATGGAAGTAAATCACTGGCCAGGCTTACAAAATCATGACTTTCATCTCTCAATCTCATCTACCAATTATGCAAAAGCTTTTGTTGAAATCTGGCTAGTAAATTTCCATCTTTCCCTGATGTCAACCAATTAGAGTGAAATGGGAGGGAGTAATAAGGGGGCAGTATGTAGGGATAATCAAATATAAGCAGTGGGCACTAAGGTGGTAAAGAAAAAAAAACCACACAAATAGGTAAGTGACCACATGAGCAAGGCACAGTGCAAATATTATGGCTACCAGACTTTCACAGCCCAGGGAATTCATTCCCAGAAACTCATTCAGAGTAGGTCCTCAATAGACCTCTTGTTATGTTTTCCTTGTTCAGTCTAAAGTCAGTGCCCCTCTCCAGTGAGGAGTTAGCAATCGTAGAAAGATAATAATGATTTATTTTCATGAGCTAGTTGCTATATGCAAGTCAGTAATACAAAGAGATCGATGTAATCTCTTAATGACTGACTTTCAAGGAAAGCTGTTTAATTTCATCAGTCCGAACTCTTCTAGGACGGAGTAGCATGCCGTCTAGTTCCAAAATATTATCTCTGCTTTTCCACCAAGAGCCTTACAAGAGGCTATTTGAGGGAGCTAAGCAAACCAAAGAGGTTGGTGAGTGTGACAGATTGTGGTTTTTTGAAAGTTGACTGGCGTCACCCAAAAGTATTAGAAATGAATGGCCACTTTCAGTATAGAGAAAAATTGACAAAGAAGAGGTTTGGAACTCATTCCTCTGACCCAGAGTTGCTAGACAGTTAACCTACGTGAGTTTACCCACCCACCAAGATAGTTGCTGTTTTGTCTCCCTCCTCTTTCTTCCCGCAGTAGAAGAGAAATAGAGATGTGTTTTCTAAATGGTGCCTATGAGCATTCATCTTATAGTGTCATGTAGTAGAAACAACACTTGGCTTGGGGTCACAGGTGGCTGTTGTTGTTGTTGTTGTTGTTTCAGTCATTTCAGTCATGCCCAGTTCTTTGTGACCCCGTTTGGCGGTTTTCTTGCAAAGATACTGGAATGGTTTTCCATATCCTTCACCAGCTCATTTTACAGATGAGGAACTGAAGCAAAGAGAGTTAAGTGACTTTTCCAGGATCACGCAGCGAGCAAATGTCTGAGGCCAGATTTGAGCTCAACAAAGATGAGTCTTCCTGACTCCAGGCCTGGTGCTCTACCCACTGTACCACCTAGCTGCTGTTGGGATCACAGGACCTGAGTTCAAATCTTGATTCTCCAGTGGCTGGGGTACTCTGTCACTCCCTCTTCTGTACATAAACATGTGGTTTGAACCAGATTCAGTCTTGGGGAGCATGGCCTCTAATGAGAGTGGGTTAGGCTCTCTGTTTTCTCATTCTTTGGCTTATTGAACACCCTGCCCTGGTGTCCTGGGAACAACTTTACTTATAGCTTATGCTACTTATCAGTTCTGGGGTTCCCTCCCCCCAAAAAGGAACTATACGGTACACAGTGTACAATATGCATCAGGTAAGGAATGGGGGAAAGGCAGCATGATGTAATAGATAAAGACCTGGCCTCAAAAGAGCTTAAGTCCTGCTTCTGACTCACAATGGCTGTTTGAGCCTGGGGAAATCACTTAACTTCAATGACCTAGGCAACTCTCTAGGGTTGTAAGTTGCAAAGAAAGAATTGAAGGAGTTTCTTCACCTGGAAGTTCCCAATAAAACCACAGGTCCAATCCCTATCCTTCCAGAACAGATAATTTATTCCTATATGCAAATGGAATGCTAAATACAGAATACTCACAAATATGCATTTAATAAAAAAAAACAGAATTCATAACCACTAAAATCTGTTGAAAGGCTGATACTTGAAACATTTCAGAACATAAAAATAGTCCACAGGATTACTAATTAGGCAGTCTCTGCACTAACAGAACAACTCTTGGTACATATTTCTTTCTAAAATAGACAGTCTTGGACCAATCTCCTGGTCAATGGCCTTCCTTTCCAAGATTCTAAAAGAGTTGTTAGGCCCTTATCCCCTATCTCCATTCAGCTCCAACCTTATGAAAGCCAGAACTCCCAGATTTCTTGAACTCACAGGGTGGCCTTCAAGTTTGGATACATCTACTTGGGGACAGGTACAAGTTCACCAAAGATCAGGAAAGAACAAATGCAAAAAAGAGATGGAATCTAAACTCAAGCTCAAGCTTGCCTAGGCAAGATAGTTGCTTTAGATGCTACATGTTAATGGTCACATGAAGGAGAAGTTGGAATTAGGGCAAGCCACCTCACCTTCACCTTCCTTCTGAAAGCAGCTCAAAGTAAAACAATTGTAAAACAATTCACATCCAGAAAGCAATAAAGAGCCTTAGGGACTGGCCACCTAACCCTTATATATACCCAGTAAATCACTAGCTCCTCCAGGTCAATAACCACTTAGGGGAATTTATCATTTCAAAATGCAAGCCCCAAGAGGAGAGGCAGAGTCAAGATGTCAGACAAAAGGCAGGAACCCATATGACCACTCCCAAATTTCCCTCCAAATGATTCCATGAGACTATTAAAAAAAAAACAATAAAACAAAGTCAAAAGAATGAAAAATAGGAGAAAATGTGAAATATCTCATTGGTAAAACAAGTGACGTGGAAAATAAATCAAGGATAGAAAATTTTAAAATTATGGGACTCCCTCAAATCCATGATCAAAAAAAAAGAGCCACATATCATCTTTCAAGAAATTATCAAAAACTGCCCTGATATCTTAGAACCAGAGACAGAGAGCATTACAAGAAGTAAAATGGAAATTTTTTTATTACATTCAATCAAAAAGGTTTTGCACAAACAAAACCCACCCTACCAAGATTAGAAGGAAAGTAAGAACATAAGAAGAAAAGTTTCAGCTAGTTTATCTGATAAAGGCCTCATTTTTTTTAATATATAGAGAACTGAGTCAAGTTAAAAAGAATACAAAAATGGTCAAAGGACATGAACAGGCAGTTTTCCAATGAAGCTATCTATAGTCATACGAAAAAATGCTCTAAGTCACTATTGATTAGAGAAAATGAGAATGACAAATTTGGAGTGGATGTGGAAAAAATATGTAAGTAGCATGTACTATGTGGGTACATTACATTTGTAAACAATTACTTGTGTGAATGATAAATCCATTCATGAGGATTCAAAAACTAGGAGGATCCTGAGAGAGTCTGAGTGAAATCTACCCCTAGGACACTAGACTTGCCAGGACAAGGGCAAATTGGTAAAAGGGAGCCAACCCAGGGAGTGAGTGGGTGTTGACACACTTAGGTGAGATATGTGAGACCCCTCTACAATGTGTCTTATAATAATGACACTTTTACATCCTAAAACTGACCATTTATTTTACTTCAAAGCAAAAAGAAGGAGTGATCAAGGTATTCATAGACATGAATGCCATGCCAGAGGAAGTGAAGGAGCATAAAAAGGCTATGTTATTCTCCTTGAGTGAAGACAAGAAAACTGTAATGGAGGAGGATAAAGAGATCCTTGTGGGTGATGTGGAACAAACTGCATGATCTTGTGATAGAACCAGCATTTCTCTGAAGCAGCATCTTTCCTCCCACCTACAATATGGAGGGGCTTTACCTGAAAAAAAGACAAAGCTGCCTTGTTTCCTAGTCATCTAAAGGCATAAAAAGTCCCAGGCACATGGAGTCTGGGTCTCTCAGACTTAGTGGATACCTGAGACAACTCGAGTCACCATGCCCTACTGACTAGATTCATTTCCAGATGGAAATGAGGGGGGCCTCATCCCGACAAGCTAAGTGCAATGAGATAAGTCCTCATAGCATATCCTTGATATGGTAGAATAAGGAACCTCCTTTGTTAAAAGTCCAATGATCAGCAATTGCCTCATTTCAGCCCCAAATTCAATATGAACTAAGAGGATACTGGCATTGTAGTCACATGTACCAGAAGACCTATGTCACCTCTGTCAAGATGCTGCAGGACAAGAGCTACCACTCTTTCCTCTACAATACCACCTACAAGACCAGGGACATCAATAAAGAGGACTTGGCGTTCATCTTCTGATTCCCCAACTGTGACTCCCTCAAAAGCAAAATCATCTATACAGCTTCAAGGATGCCATCAACAAGAAACTGACAGGAGGCAAGCATAAATTATAAGCCAACTGCTACAAGGAAGTGAAGGACTGTTGCATCCTGACCTAGAAGCTGGGAGGTGGGGCAGGGTTTACACAGTGATCTTTCTACTGTGACCCTCCCATCTCTAGGCCCCTGCCTGGAGCCACAATGGTCACTGACCTACCCAAGTGGTGGTGGGGCAGAGGGAACAGGTTAACCATTTCCTGCCAGACCAGAGGGGCTGGTGTCCCTAACAGTTAAAGATAACCCCTTCACCCCATTTGCCAAAATATCCCCTGACTCCTCCACCTCCCCCAACCTTAACCCAAAGGTTCTCGCCTTCCCATGGAGGTGCATGTCTGAAATCTGTTACAAGGGAGGAGAGGCTCATTGATCACTTGAGTTTGCAAGTTCTGAGCTACAGTAGGCTAAGTCATTTGGATGTCTGCACTAAGTCTGGCAGCGATATGGTGAGCCCCTGAGACTGTCAGGGGTAGGGGTTGAGTTGGGGATTAGGGCAAGCCCACACAAGGTGGGGTGAATTAGCCAGGTCAGAAATAGAGAAGGTCAAAGTTTCCATGTTAATCAGAAAACAGTGAGTTCTAGGTTGGAGGAAGTCTGGGCTCAGGGGACAGTTTGGCAAATGGAGTGAAGGGGTCACCATCCTCCTGCTAGTAACCCCAGCCCCTCCTATTAGCCTTCTCCCTGTAATTCGAAAGTAAAATTTTGGCTGAGACAAAAATTACTTCTCTACAATCCATGTTCTTTCCCACACTCACATTTTTTGTGGGCGTTGAAAGCCCTGATTGATTATGCACAAATGACCCTTCATCCTAGATCTCTTCAGTTCACATTCATTCCATCTTCTGACTCATCTATAAAATAGATGAATAATGGGAGCTTGGCTCTCTCTAGAAAACAGTGCATCCCTAGCCACCCCCTCCTCTCTTCTTCTGTCCCCTGACACACTGGCAAGGAGGAATAGGTATTCTCCTTGCTTCTCAATGCTACTTCCAGATCTTCCTGCCACCATCACTTAGCAACATTTTCTCCGAGTCCATTAGCCCTAATATTTTTATATTATATTATATTAGAATCTTTAACCTACAATTAGCCAGTTAACTATACACTATCCATTGCCCTTGAAACCCTTGCCCTCTTGTTTTATCACCACTCATGCTTTTCCAACCCCTTTTGCGGAGTTACTCCCACCATCTGCCTTCCATGTTCCTATCTGATTGCTGCCAAATGCTCCTGGAGAAAGTCCTACAACTATGTCAAATTTGTCATCTAATTTAACTGGGCCATCATCACTGCAGGCTAATTCTTTTATTTTTCCCTGATCACACTCTGCTCAGTGGCTTTCCAAATCCTCTCATCTCCTTAAGCTCCCATATACTCTGTCCTTCCTTCTCAAAATGGGACCTCACCTCTTACTATATTAAGACAATTGAGGTCATACTTTATGAGCTCTCTCCCCTCTCTTCCCCCATTCTACACTTCTCATGACTTCGACATCACCAGCCCTGGTCCCATTCATTCTTTTTTTTTTTCAGTCCCTCTTGGACACAGTCCTCTGCCTTCCACAGAAAAACCCTCTACTTGTAGTACTTAAAACCATGTTTCTGTCTTCTCTAGATGCTTGCTTGTCCTCTCTTTTTAATCTTGAATCTCTCTTTGGCCACTGGCTCTTTTTCCACAGCTTACAAATATAAGAGTGGGATTGAAATCACCCCCATTCCACTTAACCCCGCTACATTTATCATATTCTATCAAATCAGATTTGTGAACAAGGTCTAAGCACCTCTACTTAACCAGTCAATAAAAGACTAAACCACTTGCCAAAAATGAACAGGAGTTACATTGACAGAAAGTGTGTTCAACTTTACCAAGTAAACTTGGTTACACCCTGTGGGCCATCCATAAAATACCCAGCCAATTTAGGCCCAGGGGAGTCAAGTAGCCAGAAGTTTAGGAGTGGGAGGTGTTCCAGGAAAAGGCCTGAGAAAGAACCCCCAGGGACCAGGGAGAGAAGGGCATGGAGAAAAAGGGTGGAGACAAGAGTGAGTCTTGTTTTCCTTCCCCTCCCCTGGTCAGAGAATGACCTGGCAAGCTTCCAAGGTCCAAAAGATTTGGGACTTTCCATTAGTGTCCTAGCAGTGTTCCAGGAACAGCTGGCAGTATAGTCTGCAACAGGAGTCAGGGCCAGACTAGACAAATGTTTAAGGGTCTACAAAAGCCCTCGAAGAAAAAGCTATATGCTACCTAAGAGGAAAATTGAAGAATTCCAACAATCAGGAGCTGTGAGTGATTCATTTGCCACATTTGTTCACTAAGATTGATCTCACTTTCTCCTAGAGATTTGTACAATATGTCACAGAATTTGTGGAGAAGGAGGTGTTTTGTACCTATTATTCTTCTTGTACCACCTTGGTAAATACCCCTTTCTAAAATCTAATTATCTGACTATGAATTGATTATCAACTGATAATCACAACAGAAAGCACCAAAAAGACAACTTCCAAATTTTCAGGGCCACCCCTAGAGTCCTGAGGGAAGACATAGCCAACCCTGTTTTTAGGGATGCAACTTGTCAATACAAGTGGAAGTTGAGATAGAGGATTTGCTACACCAACATGCTTAAGTCTCACTTGTCAAAAAAAAAAACCTTCACTAGTAGAATTGTGAGAAGATGGCTATGTGTTAAGACCTAGAAGGGCCTCTGTTCCCCCACAAATATACTCTTCGTGATTTTCTTGCATCATTCTCATTTATCTTCCCAGTTTTTCCTCTACTTCTCTTACTCATTTCTCAAACTCCTTTTTGAGCTCTTCCATGGCCTGGGACTGATTCATATTTTTCTTGGAGGCTTTGGATGTAGGAGCTTTAACTTTGTTGTCTTCTTCTGGTTGTATGTTTTGATCTTCTTTGTTACCAAAGAAAGATTCTATGGCCTAACTTTTTTTGGACCTTTGTTTATTCATGATCCCAGCCAATTACTTGAGTTTTAAATTCTTTGTTAAGGTAGGGGTCTTCTTCCAGTGTGGAGAATGTACTGTCCCAAGCTTCAGGGTTTTGTGCAGCTGTTTTCAGAGATACTTCTAGGGACCCACAAATATGCTCTTTTTTAAAAAATATACTCTTAAAGCTCTGAAAGAGCACCAGAGGAAGAAGTGATAAAGAAAACTGAAGAAAATTAGCCATAAATTTCTCCATCCAGTTTGGGGCTACACAAAAAGACCAGAATCCTGCAGGAAGCTCCAAGTAGAGATAAACCAAGACATACAGAAGGCAAAGTGTGGGCAGACCCCACAAGGCTAGCTCAAGAGACAGGGCTAAATCAGCACCCAGGCAGTGCTCAGGCAGCAGAGCCACAAGAAACAGGGCCAGAGCAGTGCTTAGGCATAGTGTAGAGGCCGAGGCAACCATGGGATCACCCAGGACTACGCAGCACGATAGCCTTGTCTAAAATCATGAACCCCTGTTTTGAGGGAGTTCAGCTAAAACATAATAGATTTTACTCCTGCTCCTTATTTTAACACTGTGTGAATCTTTATACTTCAAGTAAGTTTCTTGTAAATCACAGATTGCTAGATTCTGCTTTCTAATGCATTCTGCTGTCCTCTTCTGTTTTATGAGTGAATTCATCCCATTCATATTCACAGTTATGATTGTTATCATGTATTTCTATCTCTCCTATCTTTTTGTACTCTTTCCTCTCTGTGCCCCATACCTGGTCCTAAGAAGGTGTTACAAGAGAGTTTGCTTAATACTAGTGATCAACAACTGATCAGTTTCTGCCCCATTGCCCCTCTTCTCTTCCCCTTTCTCTGCCCTCAATCCTTGGTTTTTAACTCTTCCTTTTTTTCCTATTGTTAATATTCCTATTATCCCTTGTGATGTACTTTGCAACATTTGGATTTCTTTTACTTATAGCTCCTGCCCTCCATTTTAAGCCCTGTTTTCCCTTCTTCCTAACCTGACCAATTCCCCTGCTGAGTTTAATATTCATAGTGCCCCAAATGTCTTAGTGCAGTTGTAAATTTTAATAGCTTAAAACTGCCTAAGATTTTTGGGAAAACCTGTATTTCTATACCAAGCTCTTTGTTTTTATATGTGTATAAGAAAAAGAGAGGAAGAGAGGAGAGAGAGAGAGAGAGTTCAAATTTCTTTTGTCAGATTCAGATGAAAGTGAGGTTTGTTGGATGCCATTCTGCCTTCTCTTTCCTCCTTGTTTGTTTATTCCTTTCCCTTATCTTCTGAGATAGTTATCTCCTTTTCCTCATCCTTTCCTCCCCAAAACATTTAACTTTTCCTCCCATTTCCTTCCTTCTCCTAAGACCTTCAAAACAGAACAAAATCATCTCCAGGCCCTCTGCCTATCCTATTTAACTTTTCCTGTAATCCCTGAAGACATTAGTTTTATGAGAGAACACTCATTTCTTATCGCCTCATTAAAATGTAAACAGTTCATGGTCTTAGAGTCTCTTCCAAATGATCAAATGTATTTATCTTCCTATGTTTCTAGTGACTCCTCTATTTTCATTACGAAGTTTCTAGTCAGTGCTTGAAAGTCTTCTATTTCATTAAAGTCTGTTTTTGCTTTTGAAGAATTATACCCCAGTTTTACTGGATTGGTTATTCTTAGTTACAAGCCTTTATCTTTTGCCTTGGGGAGTATTGCATTCCAAACTCTCCTCTCCTTTTTCTGACCATTTGTTGAGCGTTGTGAGCTCCCATCTATGCCTCGTTGGTACTTGACCTCTTTTCTTGTTGGCTGTTTGCAGCATTTTTTCTTTGGCATGGAAGCTCTGAATTTTGACTATTCCATTCTTTTAAGGATTTCATTCTTTCAGAAGTGGATTGGTGAATTCTTTCTATTTTCACTTTCCCCTCTGGATCTAATAGAACTGGAAAACTTTAAATCTATGGTAATGTGTTGTTGTTGTTATTATTATTGTTGTTATTGATTTGTCCCTTCTGTGACACTTGAGTACGTGATTTTTTTTTTACTTTGTCTCTTCTCCCCCTATTAGAAAATAAGCAGGTGCAGCTAGTTGGCACAGTGGATAGAGCACCAGCCCTGAAGCCAGAAGGACCTAAGTTCAAATCTGGCCTCAGACCAAACACTTGACACTTACTAGCTGTGTGACCCTGGACAAGTTACTTAACCCCAATTACCTAAAAGGAAAAAAAAAGAAAGAAAATAAGCACATCACCTTCCTTTAGGCTCTTCCAATTACTCAAATATATTTATCTGTCAAGATTTTTCGTAACTTCTATGTTTGCATTTCAAAGCTTCTACTCAACTATGCTCTTTTTATCGGGAATATTTGAAAGCCCTCTTGTTCTATTAAATGTTCAATTTTTATCCTCAGCTTTTCAGGATAAATTATTCCTGGTTATAAGCCTTTATCTTTTGCTTTTGGGGATATTTCCTTTATAGTAGTTGCTGCTTAACCTCTTGTGATCCTGACTGGTTCTTGCTATTTGAATTCCTTCTATAATGCTCACAACATTTTTTCTTTGACTTAGAAGCTCTGAATTTTGGTTATGACATTTATGATACTTTTCTTTTTGGAGTTTCTTTCAGGAGGTGATCAGATGATTCTTTCTAATTTGCTCTTTGCTGTCTGCTTCTAACAGATCTGGGTAGATTTCTTTCATGATTTCTTGGATGCCAAAGATGTCAAAGATTTTTGTTTGGTCATTGTTTTCAAGGAACCCAGTAATACTTAGGTTATCTGTTTTATCCATTTGTGACCCATTTTCAAGGTCAATTCATTTTTGTTTGTTTGTTTTTAGTAAATACTCTTTATTTTCTCCTTTGTTATCTTCTTCCATGCTTCTATCTTTGGAATTTGCTAACATTTTACATTGTCTCATATGGTCACTGAATTCTATTTACTATATTCTATTTTTCAAGAAGACCATCTATGATAATTTTCTATATATTATTTCTAAGCTATTTATTTTCCATTCAATTTTTTTTCCTCTTGAACTCTCATTTCATTTATAATTTCAATTTTTCCTCATGCTTTTTTCCTTTTTTTTTTTTAGGCAATTGGAGTTAAGTGACTTGCTCAGGGTCACACAGCTAATAAGTGTCAAGTATTTGGTCTGAGGCCATATTTGAACTCAGGTCCTCCTGACTCCAAGGCCGGTGCTCCATCCACTGCACCACCTAGCTGCCCCCATGCTTCATTTCTTATAGCTACTCTTGTAACGCTTGTGGTAAAGGCTTTTTTTCTGTATGATTCTGCTTGTAGGTATTATTAAATTGTTCTCTTCTTCTGGATTTATCTCTTGGACTTCATTAAGTGGAAGGGAAAAAAAGGAAGTAAGGGAACATGCATTTATTAAGCACCTAATGTTTTTCAGGGACTATGCTAAGCACTTTACAATTATCTCATTTGATCCTTACAACCCTGAGAGGTAGCTGCTATTATTATCCCCATTTTACACTTGAGGAAACTGTGACAAATAGAGGGTAAATGACTTACCCAAGGTCACACACACAGCTTTTATCTAAGGCCAGATTTGAACTCAGGTCTTCTTGACACCAGGCCCAGCATTCTATCCACTGTACCACCTAGCTGGTTCCTTCATTGTGTTCATTGTTTTCTTTTATTCACTCATGTTTCTAGCCTCAGTTCTTAGAGTTAGACTTTGCACCAAGGACAGGCTCCATTTTCTCTTGGCAATGTCCCTTCCATAGTCTGGATGTTGCTGTTGCTACCATTCTTGATAGGATATCTGGTCCTAGGACCCAGTCTTTGCCTTAATCCCTGTTCTGCCTTAGTCTCTTGATGGTCTAATATAGATCTTAGCTTATCTCTGCCCACTCCTTGCATAATTCCCCATTAGGAGTTGGTACTATTCTCTTCTATGTCAGTGAGAAGCCCCAGGTGGTTGTTGAAGATCATGCAGGTCTCAGGTCTCCTACAAGATATCTTGAAGCAGACACACATGCACTGAATTGACCCTGTGTCCTGCTATGATTCCCAATGTTCCAAAGCAGTGGTTCTCAAAGTGTGATCCAGGAACTTTAGGGGGTGTGAGGGGGCCAAAGTTAATTAATACTGTTTTAATTTTAAAATAAATTAAATATCAATAGATATAGTCCAATAAACAAAAGTTCTTTGGAAGGGTCGTCAATAATTACTAAGAGTGTAAAGGGATCCTGAAACAAAAAGTTTGAGAACCACTGTTCTAAGGAGTACATGGCCATGCCCTCTCTCCTTGGGTATAACTTTGGGGGAGGAGGGAAAGGTTGTCTCTATCTTTCGCTTCTTTTCATATAGACCAGGACCAGGCTCTGGCTTCAGCCACCCAATTACTGGAGCTGGCTTACAATCTACCTGTTTAGAGCTTGACTGGGTTCAGACCCACGTGTGGGAGCTTATGCTTTCTTTCCTGGAATGGCCTACCTCCCCATTTCTTCTAGTTTCCCATTCACTGGAACTCACACTGGCTTTGTGGAGCAGTCCAGCTCCTTACCTCCATTGGACTTCTGGCCAATTTTCCTAAGATCACACTAACTTACCTAAGGTGTCCTCTCTACTTGCCTCTTATAGATTCTAGGCATGCTGTTGAACAATTCTGTACTGGATTGAACTTACTTCTATTTTTCTTTGATTTTCTGTATCTTTTCTCTGTCTGGAACCCTTTTCAGATATTTGCAGGGTTTACACGGGAGATCTGGTCTTTCCTATGACCTTTCAGGTTGCCATCTTAACTAGAAGTCATCATAGTGAATTTTCAAATTAATAAATATCTGGAATTCTGCCTCCCACTGGGAAGAGTCATTTAAGTCAAGCCCACTTGTCTAAAGCATTTGCTATCAGAGTTAATGCAGTTTTACAGATGGCTGATCATTTAAAGACCAGGAATAATTCCCTACTGGCTTTAACTTTCTTTTTCTTTGAGGTCAGTCAAAAATGAAAAGGACAATTCCATCTTTTGAGAGCCCTTTCAATGTGGAAACCAAGCGTTACCGCTTGATCAATGGACCATAAGGACAAATTATGACCTGATTGACTTGCTGAATTAAATCTTTCAGAGTAACAAAATGTCGGTCTAACCTCTAAGCCCAAAAATTGATCATTAAGAGTACACTGTCCCCTTGGGATCTGGCTACTGTTACTGTAGCAATAATACAGTCATAATAATAACTCAAAGGATAGAATCATAATGAATAGATGGATGGATTTATTAAGCACTTACTCTATGCAA
Source organism: Phascolarctos cinereus (assembly GCF_003287225.1). NCBI lineage: Eukaryota > Metazoa > Chordata > Mammalia > Diprotodontia > Phascolarctidae > Phascolarctos > Phascolarctos cinereus. Next base: position 19,059,185 of record NW_027556402.1, read on the forward strand.
AGCACTTTAAGGTTAATAGTGATCATTACATACAATTAGTGACTCAAATGTTACGATCAAAGTTGTTCTCTTAACCTCATTCCAATATTCTGTACAATATTTTTAGAATTGCCATGAATTTTACAAACACCTTCACAAACACAGGTCAGAATCTAGCAGTTTTGTAATCCAGGGCACAAGTTGAAGGCACTAAGATAGCAACAGAATTCTCAATCCTCTTCCTTCCTAGCATCTGTGATCATCTTCCCCTCCTGTGTACTCTTTCCTAAGTGGGTTTTCATGACATTGCTGCCTTCTGATTCTCTTCCTCCTACCTAATGCTACTCATTCCCTTTTAATGGACATTCATCCTGGTCATGGTCTTTAACTGGGGGTATCCACAAGGCTCTGTCCTTAGCCCCATTCTCTTCTCCCCCTATAGTATGTCACTTGGTGATCTCATCAGCTCCCATGGATTCAACTAGCATATCTACACACACAACTAATAGATCTATAGATCCATCTTCAATCTCTCTCCTGAGTTCAAATCCAACATCACCAGCTGCCTTTTAGATATTTCAAATTGGATGACCCATAGACATCTCAAATCCAACATGTCCAAAACATAGTTCATTATTTTTTTCAAAAATCATCCCCTCTCCCTGTCTTTCCTATTATTGTCTAGAAGACATCTATCCTCCTAGTCACCCAAATTTACAATCTCAGAGTCATCTTCAATACCTTACTTTCACCCATCCCACGTATTTTCTCCAGTCTTGTGTCTGCCTCCATAAGTCTTTCTCTACACTCACACAACCACCACCTAATATGAGTCCTCATCACCTCATGCTTGGAAGTAAAGAAAACAAACAATTATTAAATACCTACTATGTGCCAAGTGCTATGCTAAGTTCTTTACAAATACTATCTCATTTGACCTTCACAACAACCCTGGGAGCTAGGGTTGTTATGATCACCATTGTACAGTGGAGGAAACTGAGGAAGACAGAGGGACTAAGCAATTTTCCCAGCTAGTAAGTGACTGATTTCCCTGACTCCAGGTGTGGCAGTCAATTCACTGTGCCATCTAGCTGCCCACTTAGACTATCACAATGGCTTTCTAATATGTCTCCCTACTTCCATTCTCTTCCCTCTCTAATCCATCCTTCACAGCTGCCAAAGTAATTTTCCAGACCATTGCACACACGTGGTGTGAGCGCACATGCACACATGCACACGCTCAGTAAACTCCAGTGGCTCCGTGTTACCTTTCAATCTATATAATTTGGAATTTAAAGCCCTTCATGACCTAGCCTCTTTCTAGTCTTCTTATACTTGGCTCACTCACACTCTATTTGCTATTCCCTACACACTACCCTCCCTCATCAATTTACTGCCTCCAACCACATGCCTTTCACTAGCTGTCTGCCAAGCACATGTTCTCTCTCCCCCACTAGCTTCCCTCAAGACTCAATTCAAATCCTGCCTTCTTCAAGAGGCCCTTCCTGCTCCCCCTCCCCCTCAGTCCCTTCTGTCTGAGCTCACCTCCTATCTACACCGTATCTTGTATGGACATAGTTATTTCCATGTTTGGTCCCCATTGGAATTTAAGCCCCTTGAATGCAGAGATCTTGTTTCTGCTTTCTGTGTATGCCCAGCACATAACACAGGAACCAGTACGCAGTAAGTGCTTAATAAATGTTTGTTGAAATAACTTCTACCTTAAAATAATGTAATCGGGGCAGGGGGATGGGAGGAGTCAATGTGAGTTCCCACACTCACCTTTCCACCATAAAAGCCAGATCTCCTCCAGAATCATCTGTCACTATGACATGAAGGTCTCCTGAACTCAGCTTCCTACTAAAAAGTTAAGTTGTCACATGCTCAGCATAAAATCATTCAAAACTGCATTGGGACAATGGTGTCCTGCCTAGTATTCTAGAGGACCTGGGGGGTGGGGGTGAACTGAGCAGCACAGAAGCTACCCCAATCACAGTTATCAGCTTAGACAATGGGAATCAATTCATTTGGATACACATTTGCTAAATGGAAATGCCTTGGTGCCAAGTTGTGGATTTACATAAAATTAAAACGGAAATCTCCCAAATTCTACTCCAAAGGCTCAAGCTTCTCCAGTCCTCAGAATGAAGCAATGATAGGGGGGGAAAAAACCTTGAGTAGCATCCCCTCAAAAAAAAAAAAGCCTATCTCCACACTGAGATATTATAATAACTATAACCAAAAAAATCATACAGCTCCTGGTTGTGTATGTTTCAAGCTTGAAGCTGACACCAAGTCAAGAGGCCTCCACAAACTTTAAAAGTGCTTTCTCCTTCCTGCCCTTGACCTCATCACCACACATCTCTCTCTCATGCCCTCTTCTCACCAGTTCTATTTAGCTACTACCGGCCCACGTCAGTAATCAGCTCAAGTTGAAGGATATGGTGATATACATTTATGGGGAAAGATGTTTTGCAGTCGGTCAAGAACCACTTTCCTATATGTGATGTCTCACCCTATTAGAATATACATTTTGTGAGGGCAAAGTCTCATTTTGGTATTTATGTACTCAGCACCTAGCACAGAACCTGGCACACAGTAGGTGCTTATACATGTTTTTCCATTCATTCATACACTGAGGCTTTGCCAAAGTGATAGATGTCATCTTAAAACAGATCCTGATTTTTAAAGGTAACCACAGTGACCAAAAAGCAAGCAACATGCCAAAAACCGAGATGAAGAATAAGAAAACAAAAGGGCACAGAGAGCAAAGGGAGGTGGTGCAAAGTCCAAGGAAACAACCTGAAACCGGAGAAGCTAAACAAAGCAAACAGGAAATCAAGGACAGCAAGAAGGGTATTGACAGTTATACCTTTTCTCACCCAGGAAGCTTCCAGGAGTCAATCCTCAAGTCTGGCTACCCTGGGTTCTGAGAACATAGGTAAATTGGAGGACCCGGCTGGGACAGCGAATTAAGGAAGCTGCTGACAAACTCCTGATCAAAACCCACAAAAGGTAAATCCAAAAAGTGGGTACTTAAACAGCCATTATCCTATATGACCTCACCCTGGAACATAGCAATAGTACTGCCTTTAGAAGCCTCAAGATTCTCTACTTATGTGGTTCAAAGCCAACTGTTAATTGATCCACTTCTTTTTCTAATTCATCACTTGACTAGTAAGTGTTTTATCAACCACAATAGATAATGCAGATTCTTTTTTTCTCTTTTTCAAAGTCAAACAAGGTGCCCTATATACCCTGGCACTCAATAAATATTAATTGGGAGAGACAATGAATGTTTGATGGAAACTTGGTCAGACTGAAATATGTATCCTAATTACTTTTGAAGATGCATTTAATAGTTGAGTGATCACCTCTCAAAAGCACTATACAAATCTGTACATTATTAATTAATAAGCTATCATTCTTAAAAGGGCTTTCCTAAATTAATTAATTAGTTATACATAGTCATAAGGATGAATGAATGAGCAAAGTTACCAAGTGCTTACCATGTGCTAAGCACCGGGGATACATAGAAGAGCAACCCCACCCCCACGCCCACTGTTCTCAAAGACCTTACATTCCAACAACAGTAGGGAAGGTTTGGGCTACAAATGAGAAGGAAAGTTTCATGATGCTTAAGTTAGTGGCTTTTCTTGGTCATTTCCACTGATAAAATCCTATCAGTTTCTCCAGACCTCCAAGTGCCTTGGGGAACACCTACAGTTAGTAGGAGTGACATGGATGATGGTCAAGCAAAGGAAACTGAAAAGATGTAGGAAAAAAACCAGGACAGAGGAGTGTCACAAAAACTCAGAGGCAGCTTTTCAATTTCCCTAATTCTTCAAGAGTACAGGGGAAATCTGATAGGACATGACGATGCCATGGCTAAAATGAAAATATTCTGGAAAGCTAGGAAGTTGTCTTTCCCTTGATCCATCCACAACCCACCATGTCATCTTCATTTGGTCCTTAATAAGTCAGATTTTTGAGGCAGTTAGGTGGTTCAGTGGATAGCACACTGGATCTAGAAGCGGGAGGACCTGAGTTCAAATCCAGCCTTCAGACATTCATTAGCTGTGTGACCTTGGGCAAGTCCCTTAACCTCTATTTGCCTTAATCCCCTAGAGAAGGAAATGGTAATCCACTCTACCATCTTTGCAAAGAAAACCCCACATAGATCAGGTAGGTGGTGAGGGCAGCTAGGTGCAACAGTGGATAGACACCAGGCGTGGAGTCAAAAAGACCTGAGTTCAAATCCAGCCTCAGTTTCCTCATCTATAAAATGAGCTGGAGAAGGAAATGGCAAACCATTTCAATATCTTTGCCAAAAAAATCCCAAATGGGGTCATGGAGAGTCAGACACAACTGAAAATGACTTAACAAGAGCCAGATTTTCAAATGTGGAAGTAACTCTGTAGGAAGTTGTTTCGAGTTGTCTTCTTTCAAGTCACCAAAAGCCAGGAGGATGAATTTACTAAATGCTTAAGAGAAAGTTTGCTGAAGAAATGCCTGACTGCCTGCATTCCTGCCTGGGAGCAACCTTCATACTTGGCTCTGGGACTGTTAAACAGTAGCAGTTAGAACCTTCTCCAGGCCCAAGCTTAAAGCTGAGCCAGACTTTCAAAAGCCTGTTTGGGCCTGGTTTCTTTCTCAGATATTTACAGAGAGATTCCTCCGTGTGTGTGTGTGTGTGTGTGTGTGTGTGTGTGTGTGTGTGTGTTTATGTGTGTGTGTGTCTGTGTGTCTGTCTCTCTGGCTGTCTCTGTCTTTGTGTATCTCTCTGTGTCTCTGTGTGTGTCTCTGCCTCTTTGTCTCTGTCTCTCTGTCTCTGTCTCTCTGTCTCCGTCTCTCTCTCTCTCTCTCTGTCTCCGTCTCTCTCTCTCTCTCTCTCTCTCTCTCTCTCTCTCTCTCTCTCTCTCACTCACTCACTCACACACACACACACAGAGTTATCCCAAATCCTCTTGTCTCCCATCTTTTTCCATACTCCAAAGCACCATCCCACTTGGCACCAAAACCCAATATTTTGATTTCTCAAGCCTTAGGCATCATAGCTTAGGAATCTCAGTGTCACATCACCCATGATAAAAATAGGGAGAAGACTTGGACTAATTGAATTAGTTACCAAAATTCCTCATCTACAAGTGGAGTTTCAGGGAGTGGGGCAGATATTTTGGGTTAGAGAGGAAAGGGCTAGCTTCTCTCAATTCCCTTTAAATCACAGTATAGTATTTCATAAAGCCTTCTGGAAGTTCTCCAAGGATGGAGTTTTAAGGTCTTCTTTCAACTGAATACATTAAAACCAATCACCATCTGTTTTGATATTTATTTTGTGAGAAGACAAGTCACACGAGTTTGAGAGAAGACACAAAAGCTAGGGTGGACTGTATCAGGGGGCTTAGGGAGGTGGGGGACAATTTTCTAACCTTGTCTAGTCTGCACAAATAGCCTGTTGAGGTTCTGCTCTTGACAGACTGCTTTGGTCATATCCGTCTCCTATTGAATAGAGTAGTTCAAATCTCAAGTGAAAAAAATCATTCTCTCTCTGCTTCTGTCTCTTTCTGTTACTTCTGTCTCTGTCTCTCTGCCTCTTTGTATTTTCTCTTTGTCTCTGTCTCTCTGTTTCTTCTTTCTCTTTCTCTGACTTTGTCTCTGTCTTTCTTCTATGCATCTTTATTTTTGTCTCTGTCTCTGTCTTTGTCTCCCTCACTATCTCTCTTCTCTGTCTTTTTCTCTGTCTCTTTATCTTTGTCTCCATCTCTCTATGTCTGTTTCTGTTTTGTCTCTGTCTCTCTGTCTCTGTCTTTGTCGCTCTGTCTCTGCCTTTCGTTCTCTATTTTTCTGTTTTTTTTTAATTTATCTAGTATTTTATTTTTCCCCAGTTACATGTAAAAACAATTTTAACATTCCTTTTTAAAACTCTGAGTTAAAAATTCTCTCCTTTGCTCCCTCCCCACCCCACCCCCATTGAAAAGGCAAGCAATTCAATATAGGTTATAGATTTGTAATCATGCAAAAAATTTCCATATTAGTGATGTTGTGAAAGAAAACATAGATAAAAAAAAACCTCAAGAAAAATAAAGTTTAAAAAGTCTGCTTCAATCTGTACTCAGACACCATCAGTTCTTTCTCCAGGGATGGACAGCATTTTTCATCATAAGTCCTCCAGAGTTGTCTTAGATCACTGCATTGCTGAGAATAGCTAAGTCATTCACAGCTGATCATTTTACAATATCGCTGTTATTTTGCACACAGTACATGTCACTTTGCATCAGCTCATAAGTCTTTCCATGTTTTTCTGAGAACATCCTGCTTATCATTTCTTATACCACAATAGTATTCCATCATAATCACATACCACAATTTAGTCAGCCATTCCCCAGTTGATGGGCATCCCCTCAATTTCTAATTCTTTGCCACCAGAAAAGAGCTGCTATAAATAGTTTTGTATATATGGGTCCTTTCTTATTGGGTTTTATTTAATCTCTTTTGGGATGCAAACCTAGAAGTGGTATTGCTAGGTTAAAGGGTGTGCATGGTTTTATAGCCCTTTGGGTATAGTTCCAAATTGCTCTACAGAATAGTTGAATCAGTTCACAACTCCACCAACAATGCATTAATGTCTCATTTTTCCCATGTTCCCTCCAACATTTGTCATTTTCCTTTCCTGTCCTATTAACTAACCTAGTAAGTATGAGGTAGTACCTCAGAATTGTTTTAATTTGCATTTCTCCAATCAGTGATTTAGAACATCTTATTCACATGGCTATAGATCACTTTGATTACTTCATCTGAAAACTGTTCATATCTTTTGATCATTTATCAATTGGGAAATGGCTCTTATTTTTTACAAATTTGACTCAGTTCTCTGTATGTTTGAGAAATGAGGCCTTTATCAGAGAAATTTGCTTCAACATATTCTTCACAGTTACTATTGCTAACTGTATTTCTCTCCATCCAATTCCTTCCTCCTCATTTATTTTATTCTATCTCCTTTCACCTTGTCCTTTCTCAAAAGTGTTTTGCTTCTGACTACTCCCTCCCTCAATCTGCCCTCCTTTCTATCACCCCCCTCCCTTTTCTTACCACTCTCCCCTTCTACTTTCCTGTAGGGTAAGTTAGATTTCTATATCCAATTCAGTGTGCATGTTCTTCCCTCTTTGAGCCAATTCTGATAAGAGTAAGGTTTTATTCATTCCCCCTTACCTCCCCTCTTCCCCTCCACTGTAAAAGCTTTTTCTTGCCTTTTTTGTAAGATAATTTATCCCCTTCTACCTCTCCCTTTTTCTTTATCCCAATACATTCCTCTCTCACCCCTTAATTTTATTTTTTTAGATATCATCCTTTCATATTCAACTCATATCTGTGTCCTCTGTTTATATATGTTCTTTCTAACTGCCCTAATGATGAGAAAGTTCTTATGAGTTGAAAATATCATCTGCACATGTAAGAATGTAAGCAATTTGACCTTATTGAGTCCCTTATGATTTCCCTTTCCTGTTCACCTTTTTATACTTCTCTTGAGTTTTATATTTAGAAGTCAAATTTTCTATTCAGCTCTTGTCTTTTCCTCAAGAATGCTTGAAAGTCCTCTATCTAATTGAATATCCATTTCAGTTTTGCTGGGTAGGTGATTCTTGGTTGTAATCCTAGCTCCTTTGTCCTGTGAAATACCATATTCCAAGCCTTCTGACCCTTTAATGTAGAATCTGGTAAATCTTTTGTTATCCTGACCATACTAGAATTGTTTCTTTCTGGCTGCTTCCAATATTTTCTCCTTGACCTGGGAGCTCTGGAATTTGGCTATAATATTCTTGGCAGTTTTCAATTTGGGATCTCTTTCAGGAGGTGATCAGTGGATTCTTTCTATTTCCATTTTGCCCTCTAGTTCTAGAATATCAGGGCATTTTTCCTTGATGATTTCTTGATGTCTAGGCTCTTTTTTCCTATCTTGGTTTTTAGGTAATCCAATAATTCTCAGATTATCTCTTCTGGATCTATTTTCCAGGTCGGTTGTTTTTCTGATGATGTATTTCACATTGTCTTCTATTTTTCATTCTTTTGGTTTTGTTTTATTGTTTCTTGATTTCTCATAAAGTCATTAGTTTCAATTTGCTCCATTCTAATTTTTAAGGAATTATTTTCTTCAGTGAGCTTTTGGACCTCCTTTTCCATTTCACCAATTCTGCTGTTTTTAAAGTGTTCTCCTCCTCATTGATTTTTTGTATCTCTTTTACCATTTGGCCTAGTCTGTTTTTTAAGGTGTTATTTTCTTCAGTATTTTTGTGTGTTTCTTTTTCAAAGCTGTTGACTTATTTTTTATTATTTTCTTGATTTTCTTTCTCATTTCTCTTCCCAATTTTTCTTTTACTTCTTTTACTTGATTTTCAAAATCCTCTTTTAGTTTTTCCATGGCCTGAGACCAATTCGTGTTTTTCTTGAAGGCTTTGACTTTGTTGTCTTCTTCTGAGTGTGTGTTTTGATCTTCCTTGCCACCATAGTAACTTTCTATGGTTAGATTTTTTTTCTTTTGTTTGCTTATTTTCCTAGCCTATTTCTTGAGTTTTAACTCTTGTTAAAGTAGGGTTCTGCTTCTGGGGTGGAGGGTACACAATCCCAAGTTTCAAGGATTTTGTGCAGCTGTTTTCAGAGATACTTTTAGGGACCTGTAAGTTTGCAGCTCTTCCAAGGTGGTATGATCTGAAGAGAAGTGTGTTTGCTACTCTTCTGGCCCTTGCTTTGGTGTGTGAGTGACCACAAGCACTCTTTTCTGCCTTGGAACTGTGTGGAGGCCCCTCCCCTCTTCACTGTGGCCACAAGCTCGCTGTGCTAGTGCTCCTCCCTGCCCTGGGACTGCCACCCAGGACTGGGACTCATATCCACGTATGGCAAAGTAACAGAGTCCTGCCCCCAAGGCCAGCAAAGAGACCCCTATAATCTCCTTCTGGCCAGTTGTTTGAACCCCTTTACAATGTGTGGGCTGAGAGCTCTGGAAGCAGCTGCTGTTGCTGTTGCTGCTGCTGCTGCTGCTGCTGCTGCTGCTGCTGCGGATTCAGTCACTCTCAAGACCTGCTCCTGGTTTGGTGGGGCCAGGGCTGTACTGGCACAGCTGGGACTGTGCTCCTTTCTCACCCAGGTGCAACATACCTTTCCTGCCAACCTTTTAAGTTGTCTTTGGCTGGAAAATTATTTCACCCCATCTTTTTGTGGGTTCTGCTGCTCTAGGAATTTTTATGGCATTATTTAAAGGTATTCAGTGTGGTTTGGGGGAGAGGCAGGCAAGTCACTGCCTTTTCTCTACCATCTTGACTCCACCCCCTGTATTTTTCTCTTTATCTTGGTCTCTCTGTTCTCTCCTCTCCATCTTTCTCTTTCTCTCTCTGTCTGTCTCTGTCTCTTTGTCTCTCTGTGTCTCTCTCCCTTTTTGTATCTCTCCATCTGTGTCTGTCTCTCTATCTCTGTCTCTGCATCTCTTTCTCTGTGTGTGTGTGTGTCTGTCTGTCTCTCTCTCCCCCCCAACACACACACACCCTGCCTGAACTTACAACAAAACACCCTAGAATCACAGCATCTTGGGGCTGGAAGGGAGCGCAGAGCACAACTGGATCCCACTCTACACCCAAACAAAAGTATCCTCTCTAGCGTTCCCTGGAGGCCGAGCTTGGATCCCTCTAGGAAAGGCAATCCCACTGTCTCTTGAGGCTGCTGATTCCAGCCAGAGATAAGTCCAGCAGACATCAAACCCAAATGTGTCTCTTTCCCAAGCTCTGCCTTTACTGCTAGTTCTGCCCTCTCAGCCCAAACAGAACAAACCCCAATCTCTGTCCACGATACAACCTCTCAGATACTTGAGGATGACTCTAATCCCCTCCACCTCTGCTCCTACCTCAAGCATTCCTTTAATCATGTTGAATTTCCTCATTTCCTGTCATTAGTTCTCACATGGCCCTCTACCATCTTGAAGCTTTCCCTTACCTTTAGCTCTCCATGCTTTTCCTCACATTGCCTGAGGTGGAGACCCCTCCAAGTTTAGGAATGACTCATTTCTAGGTGGGTTAATAAAATCTTTCTAGAAAAGCTACTCATTGTACAAAATATATATCAGGTCCTGGGCAGCTAGGTGGTACAGTAGATATAGTACCAGCCCTGGAGTCAGAAGGATCTGAGTTCAAATCCGTCCTAAGACACTTATTAGCTGTGTGACCCAGGGCAAGTGCCTTAACCTTGTTTGCCTCATTTCCTCATCTGTAAAATGAGTTAGAGAGGAAATGGAAAACCACTCCATTATCTTTGCCAAGAAAACGCAAATGGGGTCACAGAGAGTTAGACATGATTTAAACAACTCAACAACACCAAAATGTATAAGGTATTGGACAGCTATTTATTTCCTCCATCATAAAAGAAATGCTTATAACTTGAAAGACTCATCAGCTTACATTAACAAACACTTAAAAACATAACCCTCTTACTATATACCTCTTATGTCATACTCTCCTGGAATCTAAAGGTATTTGAGGGGACTGCTGGAAAGATATTTCACTTTGTCTTTTGACCTATAGTGCCTATGTAACTCACAAGTCTGGATCTCCTAGTAAGCCAGGGTGTGACTTGACCTTTCTTAGTCTTTCAAGACTTTTACTGGAAATCCAAAGCTGAAACTTCCTGAGTCTCAAGCAAAACACTCCAAAAAAAAAAAAGGGGGGGGACAAAAAGAGAAGCTGGGCCTTTTTCTCCCTATCGGTATTTTACAGCTTACTAAATAAATCCAAAGGGCCACCCAGGAGCCACTAGTCATACAAGAGGCCAGAATACACGTCATTGAGGAAGGACACAGAATGTATCCTCCATTCCATATGAAGTGTTCCAGTCCAGCCCTCTACTACACACTGAACTCAGAACTCCAGATGTGGTCCAGATGTGCTTCTCGGAGCTAGTTGGTAATCAGTGGGAATAGCACAGCTGGTTCACAAGAAATCTTTTATATATTATAGTATTAACATTTAAAATATGATAGGGTCCATGCTTTGGTTTCTGGAATAAATTTGTAATTTATTTTAATCCTCATTGATGCCTCTTTCAAAGCAATAATTGTTAATATGGTATTATTGGTGAAGTGGTTAAAAGCTCTGGACTTGGAGTCAGAAAGATCTGAGTTTAAATCCCCTAATGGCTGCGTTACCCTTGGCAAGTTGCTTAGCCTCTCTCAGCCCTCAGTTTCTTCATCCATAAAATGGGGATAATAATGGTCCCTACTTCATTTGTTATGAGTATCCATTGAAATGACATACATATAGTGCCTGGCAAACCTTAAAACACTATATAAATACTAGATGATATTATTGATGAGGTAGAGGACTTGTTCTGTTTTATTTTTCTGGAAGATTTTTGTGCTATACTCTCCAAATAGGAACCTTTAATTTAAAAGGTGTATAAATGAGCCACTTTAAAGAAATTACTCAAAAGGAAATAAAAAGTCACAAGATCATAGATGTACAGAGATGGAAAGGACCTGAGTCCGCCCCTAATCTTCACCATTGTATGATAAGGAAACTGAGGCCAGAGAGGTTAACTGATTTGCCTGGGGTCACACAGTTAGTAAGTCTTGCCAGATTTAAACCTACATTCTGGCTGATTACAGATCCACACTATCTACTACACCACACTGCCTCTTTGAAAGCTAAAAGAGAATTTTATCTTGTACAAGAATCTCTTTTATTTTAAGAACACAGGAGAAGGGAGCTTTTTAAGTAGACAAATATCCTCTGGGTTTTTTTTTCTTTGTATTATTCCTCCATCATTTACTGTTTAAAAGCCACCATGGAATTTCCAGGCGCCAGGCTGCTGATTACAGTGCTAATATATCTGAGCCAAATTAGGGGACAGGCAGATAACTCACTCTCTTTCTTAGATAAACAGTGTGGAGAGAAATGTGACAGTTCTCATGTTATTCTAAGCCTGGTTTATCCTTGGCTGAAGTCAAGGTTCCAAAGTTAATTTCTTGGTTGTGATTCCAGCAGTGCAGTGACCTGGATTCATAATTCTGCCTCTACTGCCTATGTGACCTATGGCAAGTCATTAAACCTGGGCCTCAGTTTCCCTTTCTGCAAAGGGAGGAGGGTGGACTCAATGGCTTCTAAGGTCCCTTCCAACTCTGGATCTATGCATCCTACAATCTATAAATAATCAATGGTATAGCACTGCATGTGTGGTGAACTACCAAACCCAACCCCACCCCATCCATGCTATGGCTGCCCCTTTAACGCTACATGTAACAGCTATTCCCTGGGCTGGCTCCCTTATTTCATCCTACCCTCATCCTGGCAGATACAAGTTTTCAGAGCTAAAGTGCCACCACATGGTTGCCTTCAGGTCTTCTCAGTTTCCTATGGCTAACACTAAGTTGTTAAAGGAAAATGCATTTTCATTATTGACCAGACTAGTTCTAGAACCCCCAGCTGATGTGTTATTTACATGATAAGCCCTGATAGTGTAATGCACCCTATTTATACAACCAGTCCCTCACAAGAATGGCATTTTCAGCTCTTAAAATAACCACTTATTTAGAAATGACACAAAACAAATACTAATTACACCATAAGTTTGTTGAATCATTTTAGTTGTATCTGATTCTTCATAACCCCATCTGAGGTTTTCTTGGCAAAGATACTGGAGGGGTTTGCCATTTACTTCTCCAGCTCATCTTACAAATGAGGAAGCTGAGGCAAATAGTGACTTGCCCAGTGTCACACAGCTGATAAGTGTCTGAGGCCCCATTTGAGGTCCTCCTCTATCCACCGTGCCACCTAGCTGCCCACACCATAGGTATTCATATAATGATAAGATACATCACAATATGTACATAAATCTGGGGCATAGTCTCCCCTAAATGCACCAGCATCTGTGGGGGAGAGTGGGTACACACTTACAGAAAACCTAGTCGGGAAGCACATGAGAAAGAAAAATCTGTGTATTTGGAATTACTCACAACTGTGAACTGCAAGTTCTGATGTTATTGGCCCATTCAGGAATATTCGCAAGACATAAGACTCTTTCTTCATATTGCTTATCTGTCCATCCTCAACTCTCTTCAGCTGAGCAAATCCTCTTCTCTATTTGAATAGCATTTACAAGCTTTTTCTATTTATAATCACCTTTAAAAGGAAGTGAGAAAGTATTGCATCTTAATATGAATAGCAGTTTGAGTCAAATTTATAGGAATATAAGTCATTCCCTAATTGATAAATGGCCAAAGGATGTGAAAAGGCCATTTTCGGACTAATAAATCAAAGCTCTCTATAGTCATGTTAAAAAATGCTCTACATCACCATTGATTAGAAAAATGCAAATTAAAACAACTCTGAGATACCACCTTACACCTATCGGATTAGCTAATAATAACAGAAAATGACAAATGTTGAAGGGGATGTAGAAAAATGAGGACACTAATGCATTGTTGGTGGAGTTGGGAACCAATCCAACCATTCTGGAGAGCAATTTGGAACTATGCCCAAAGGGCTATAAAACTATGTATGCCCTTTGACCCAGCTATTAGGTCTGTATCCCAAAGATATAGAAAAAGTTGGGAGGGGCCTATTTGTGCAAAAATATGTGTAGCAGCTCTTTTTGTGGTGGCTAAGAATTGGAAATTGAGGGGATGCTCATCAGTTGGAGAATGGCTGAACACGTTGTAGTATATGATTGTAATGGAATATTATTGTGTTATAAGAAATGATGAGCAGGATTCTTTCAGAAAAATCTGGAAAGACTTATATGAACCAATACAGACTGAAGTGAGCAGAACCGGAGAACATTATGCAAAGTAATGGCAACACTGTACAATGAAGAACTTCGAATGACTTGGCTATCAGTAATACAATGATCCAAGACAATTCCAAGGGATTCATGATGAAAAAATGCTGTATACCTCCAGAATAAGAACTGATGGCATCTGAATGCAGATTGGAGCATATTATTTTTCTTTTTCTTTTTAGTTTGAGTTTTCTTATACAAAATGATTTATATGGAAATATTTTACATGGTTGTACATATATAACCCTATATCAGATTGCTTACCATCTCAGGGAGGGAAAGGGGGAGGAAGGGAGGGAAGGAGGGATAGAATTTGGAACTCAAAACTTTAAAAAACTGATGAATGTTTTCAAAAATGCTTTTACATGCAATTGGGGGGAAAGAAAATATTATTTTTTAAAATATGAATAGCAGTTCCCTTCAAACCAAAGAACTGCAAAGTTTCTCAGACTGGTTATCTCTGAGATATACAGACTAGATCAGGCAGTTATTCATTTCCTCACCCAGATGCTACATTGTTCAATCAGAGTCCAACACCCGGAATAAAGCACCCAGCAGCACAGCTCAAATTTAATCCAGCTCACCAGGATAACATGGTAGCTGCTTTCCTTCTCAAGTCAGAGGCGGCAGCAGAGAGCAACGAGCCCAGCTCCAAGTAGGCAGGCATAGCTGTTGTTGAAGCTCTTAACCAAAGAAAGCAATTTTCTTTCCCACCAATCAGGAATCACTCTGTTGAGGTCTTCCATGGGTTGATTGCTTCTAATCACCCTAGCTCCAGTAGAGAAGTTTATCAGCCTTCCCTGCTATATTCTCAGTTTTTCTTTGGGTCCCGTGTCAAATTCTTATCATCTTAGTACCGTAAATGAAAACTTTCTGACTCTCTTGACTTACCTTTCACTTAAAAGGTCACATTTTCCCAAATTAATTTTATCAAATAGATAGTCCTTTTAAAACAATGCTGCAGTCTCCAGGTGTTTATATAGGAGTTCTTTTTTTCAGTTTTGTCCTCTTTAGTCATAAAACTATTATATGCAAGCTGAGGTACCAAAATCTTGCAGTTATAAAGTTTCCAAAATGATCTTCCAATCTATTTGGTATCCCTGAAATGTGTTCCTTCATACTTTCTATTTTTTTTTTATAAATAAAAGTTCTTTCTCTTTAAAAAAATTTGTTCACGTACAAGTAAGATATAATTCTACATCATTCAGAAGGGTTTTTGAATCTTTATGTTTATTCCACAGTTCACTTCCTGCTAAGCTGCTCAAATCTCATCTGCTAACTTTGTTTCTTCATACATACATTTTAACTTTTAAAAAAAAGCCAAGGTTCTCGTCCTATTCTTTTCAGGTATTAAAATGTTCTTCTGTGATAGCAACAATATAATACATCCTTAAATCAACACCCATTGATTTAAATATCTTCTTTTAATCAAAATAACTTTTTCTGCCTTTTTTTTCAGCATTAACTGCCTCAGATGAAAAAGCCCTTAAAGGGATAGTATATTATACTTACATATGTAAATAAAGGGCTTTCATTCAAGGAAACTCTGTATAGAATCCTTCCATGAAAGTGGAGAGTCTAGCTGAAAAATGAGGAGTTTGGACATAGTGCCACTATGCTTGCTGTTGCCATGGTGCCACATGGATAGGCTGATCTGCACTGGGGGCTCTATTCCAGTCTTTCTTGTTCTTAGGACAAAGGTTATGAAAATAGCTTTTCCATTTTCTTTATTTGGACAATTCTGGGGAATAGCTCTCCAAGATTTCTCTGGCACTTAATTCAAGCACACCTTATCAAAAGACCACAGTATTCTGGGGCTATGAGAAAAGCTGTGAAGGCCAAGCGTGGGGGTGGGGGGATTACATTGTTCAGTTCAGTCAACTGCAGATGATTGGAGCCTGTGTTCAGTTGGAGGAAAGATGGTGATCCTGTTGGGGCATGAAGTAAAGAGAAGGATGGAAGAAGGATGAGGAGAAGTCGGCTTTGAAAGGAGCAGAGTTTCTTGTCAGTCTGACAGTTCAGGGAGTTAATTTGAATAGGTCTTGATTTTAATAAGCAAGACTTTGATTTACAGAATGGATCGCAAATCAAAGAAAGTGAAAGCAAAGAAAGGTAACTTTTTTTTCCCCTTGAGCTCCTTTACAAACTAAACTGGCCATTAGCTAAATAGTGAACCAGACTGGTTAGAGGAGGTGCAAAAAGTGCTTAGCCACAAGCAATCCTTGCTACAGCTCTCAACTACTGTGGGGGTAGGGGTGAGGAATACTGGGCAAAGTCACTATCTAGAACATGCTTCTGGATAATTGGATTTTTTCCTTTGGAATGCTTTATCATTCCAGTCAACGGCACCAAAATAGTCTTCGTGGTTCTGAACAATGTATTTTGCTGCCTCCTCTGTTAGAGACAGCTACATGACGAGTAGAGTGTCCCAACCTGGAGTCAGAAAGGCCTACATTCAAATGTGGGCTTAAATACTTTCTAGCTGTGTGGCCCTGGACAAGTTGCTTAACTAGTGTCTGCCTAGGTTCTTCACCTATAAAATGGGGATAATAATAAGATATACCTCCCAAGGTTGTTATGAGGATAAAATGAGATAATATTTGTAAAAGCACTAAGAAAAGACGCCATGCCTGGGACAGGGCAGGGGTGCTAGCACCTCCCCAACCTCCTCCTCCAGGGGACAGCAGCCTGACACCCAAGGAGCTGGGTGGGACAGGGAGCCATGCCCTAGGGTGACGCCGACCTTTGCAACTCCAGGACCTTGACAGTGAGCCCTCAGGCCTTTGGACTCCTACACTAGGACCTACCTGATTAGCAGTCCACATTATCACATTATGGCTACCCTTATTATTGGCAATTGAAATGATGGTGGCCTTCACTAGCATCTCTAGGGAAGCAGTGGCCATCATAGAGCCACTAGCTGGGGTCAAATGATCAGTCTGACCTTGCCCAATAGCAGGACCAAGAATGCTGGTGACTGTAACTCATACTTGAGCTCCTGAGGTTCTGATTGGTAAGCATCCCATCAGGCCAACTACTCCAGCCATGCTTCACTTCAATCTCTCATCATTTGAAAAAGAAATTGAATTGTATTTATTTCTTTCTAGTTAACAAGCACTGAATTTCTCTCTCACTAACTACTCTCTCACTCAGTTGAATGATAAAAAATAAAATCCTCGTAACAAATACATATAGTGAAGCAAACAAATCCTCACATTGGCCACATCCGAAAGTCCATGTTGAATCCGTCACCTTCTCCGTCAAGAGGTACATAGCATGTTTCAATTTCAGTCCCTGCAAATCATGGTTCATCATTGCAGGGAGGTCAGAGTTCTAGTCATTCAAAGTTGTTTTTCTCTATAATGTTGTAATTATGGACACTATTATCTTTTTTATGCTCACTTCATAGAAATCTTCTCAATGTTTTCTGAAGCTAGCCATTTCATCATTTCTTATGTTTACAAGACTATTCTTTTCATATGCTGATTTGTTTCGCCATTTCCCAATTGGTGGACACCTCCTTAATTTCCAGTTATTTGCTACTACACAAAGAAATACTCTAAATAATTTTGTGAATTTGGATCCTTCCGATTTTTCTATGATCTTTTTGGGGTATAGGTATAGTAGTGATATTTCTGAGCCAAAGGCTAGGCAGGATCTAGTGCCTTTGGGGGTGTAGTTCTAATGGCTAGACCAATCCACAGCTCCATCAACCCGCAGCCCTTCCGACATTTGGTTTTTTCTCATTAATCCTCTTTGCTAATCCTATAGGTATGAAGAGAAACTTAAAGGTTGCTTTAATTTGCATTTCTCCAATGATTTTGGAGCATTGTTTTCATGCGATCGCTGATAGTTTGAATTTTTTCCTTTGAAGACCGCTAGCAAGACCATATATGTATCTTAGGAAGAGATTGGAAGGGGTTCTCATTTTCCTATTTTTTAAACAATTTATGTAATATTGTAATTAATTGTTCTTTGAATGTTTCATAAAATTTACTTGCAAAAATCCATCTGATCCTAGAGACTTTTCTTTGATAGTTCATTTATGGTTTGTTAATTTCTTTTTCTGATATTGGGTTTTTAAGTAGTATATTTCTTTTTTTTTTTTTTTTTTGCTTTTTAGTGAGGCAATCAGGGTTAAGGACTTGCCCAGGGTCACACAGCTAGTGTGTCAAGTGTTTGATGCCAGATTTGAACACAGGTCCTCCTGACTCCAAGGCTGGGGTTCTATACCCTGTGCCACCTAGCTGCCCCTTAGTATGTTTCTTCTTTAGTTAATTTGGATATTTTATATTCTTGTAACTATTCATCTATTTCCTCTAAGGTATCAGTTATGTTAGTATATACTTGGACAAAATAGTTTCTAATAACTTTCTTTATTTCCTTTTCAACTGTTGTAAGTTCATCGTTTTCACTTTTATATGAAAAACTTTGTTTTCTCTCTTTTGTGAAATCATTTTTAGCTATTACTTTTTTTGCTTTCAATTTTATTAATCTCCTCTTTAAATTCCAGTATCTCTTTCTTTCTGTCTCTCTCTGTCTCTCTGTCTCTGTCTCTGTCTGTCTCCCCTTCAATGACAAAAATGTTAAAGGACAAAAATTTTCCTCAAAATTCTATTTTTTCTGTATCTCATAAGTTTTGGTGTTTCACTGTTATAATTTTCTTTGATAAAATTTTCTATTGTTTC
Source organism: Phascolarctos cinereus (assembly GCF_003287225.1). Lineage (NCBI taxonomy): Eukaryota > Metazoa > Chordata > Mammalia > Diprotodontia > Phascolarctidae > Phascolarctos > Phascolarctos cinereus. The sequence goes on from NW_027556402.1 coordinate 19,077,664, forward strand.
TATAATGTGTCCTTTGACTCAACAGTTCTACAGGATTAAGTTTTATTTCTAATTAATTTTTAATTCTTTCTTCAAAAATACTTTCTATTGAATACAACTTAATGCAGTGTAATCAGAAAATATTTCCACTTTTCTGCATTTTTATTACTTATTTATGCCCTAATACATAATCAATTTTTGTAAAGGTTGAAAAGTATAAAAATTCCCTTTTGCTTCCATTTAGTAATTGTCAGAGATCTATCATCTCTAATTTCTCTAAAGTTCTGTTCAGGTCCTTAACTTCTTTCTTGTTTATCTTGGGAAAGATTTGTTTAGATCCGATAGAGGTATCTTGAGTTCCCTTCACTATTGTCATTTTATTCTATTTCTCCCTGGAATTCTATTAAATTTGTTCAAAGTATTTAGATGTTCAAAGTATACACACATACACACACACACACACACACACACACACACACACATATATATATATATATGTAGTATTGATCTTTATTTATTATCTGTGGGTACCTTTTAGCATAATGTAGTGTCCCTGTATACCTCTTTTTATCGTATTTATATTTATTGTAGCCTTGTCTGAAATCATGATTGCTACCCCTGCTTTTTTGAATTAAGGTGGTGAAGCATAATAGATTTAACTCCAGTCAATCATTTTAGCTCTATGTGAATCTATATATTTCAAATGCTTTTCTTATAAACAATATATTGTAGGATTCTCTTTTTTTTATTCATTCCACTACCCTCCTCCACTTTATGTGTGAGTTCATCTCATTTTCATTCCCAATTATAATTATTATATATTTCCCTCTTTCTTGACATCTCGTACTTTTTTCTTTCTTTACATTCCCTCTTTACAAATAGAAAAGTGATGAAAAAAGAGGTAGTTTGCCTAACACTCATGAAACACAAAGGAAGCAGTCTGTTTAGACTCCACTGCCCCTCTTCTCTTCCCCTTACCCACCCGATCCCAGATTTTTACTTTTCCTTCCTTTCCTTTTAATTCCCATTTATGCTCCCCCTCCCCATCTTGAGCATTAGAGTTTATTCCTTAGGTTGGGATAAATAAAAATATCAGAGTATCAAAGAAAGATAATCACTTAACTGAGAGAGTACTAATCAAGGGAGCTTACATTTACAAAGAGCTTTATGAAGAATTTACCAATTTCTTTTCTCACAATACCCTTATAAGATAGGATAATACATTTATCCCCTTTTGATAGATGGAGAAACTGAGGCTCAGAAAGGTGAAAGAAATTATCCACAGTCCTCCTACTATAGATTCCTTTCTTTCAGCTAGACTCTACTTCATGGTTAATCTCAATTTTCACTAAACACTTGAAAACTTATGTGAAGAGACTCCCAATGAATGCAACTCAAGAAAGACTTTCTCTTCTCTCCCCTCCAAGCCAGCCATGGCATGCTTCCCATCCTGTTCCTTCTTTTCTGGATGGAATTTACAAGTAGCAGAAATGTCCTTTATTTTTGTATCAAAGGAGCTGGAAATCCTTCAACTTTGCAGGAACCCTAAATGTTATGACTAGGGCTGGTGATGGGTAAAAAGAGATAAGGGTGTTTGCCTCTCTTGTCCTTGCCCTGCACACCACCATCCCATAGGAATGCCCTATTTGCCAGTACACATGGAGGGCACCTCAGGAAGAAAAAGAGTCTAACAGCTAATTAGTACGGATTAGTTCAGCATATTTCGATATTTTTAAGACCCAAAGGTAAAAGACCAGACAATGGTGGTATTTGGTCTCCCTGACAGGTATCCAGAGCCCTCCTCAGCAGGAAAGGAAGTGTAAATCATTAACATCATTGGGTGGATTTGTTCACCATAATTTTTTTTAAAGTCCTAAGGGAGGAGATGAGAGACAAGTGGTACATGACCTTCCCAATCCCTATAATTCCACCACCAACACCAACCCTGCCCAAAGAACAAGAAGCTCATCTAGTTCACATCCAGGAAATGGGCTTTTTATGCTTGCTACAAATTGGTTGTTTGGTAGATAATACAGAAGGCCTGGACTTGAAGCTAATTCTGGGGTAAAATCAGAGATGCCTAAGGACAGTCTGAGGCAATAGACTTGAGAAGATGCCCACGGCTAAGCTCTACAGCTAAACCTCCACCTCATAGGTAAACTACTTCTTACTTGTCAGACTGCTTCTTCTCAGTCTCTTTTGCTGAATCTTTGTCCAGATTGTGCTTGCTTACTGTGGGTGTCTCCCAACGATGTGGCATGACCCTCCCATACTATTTCTTTTATTGATCTCATCCGATCCCTTGGGTTGAATTAACATCTCTATGCAGATAATTCTCAGATCTATTTGCCAGCCCTAACCTTTTTCTTGACATCCAGTCTCACAGCTTCCAGCTACCCATTAGCCGTCTCAAACTGGGAGTCCCATAGACATCTTAAACTCAACATGTTCAAACCTGAGCTCATTATCATTATTCTCCTAAATCCCCCATCTTCCTAATTTCCCTCTTACTGTCAAGAATACCACCATCCTCCCAGTTGGCTCTCAAATACTCCCTCTCAGCTCATTCCATATCCAATTAGTGGCCAAGTTCTGATGTTTCTACCTTTCTAACATCTCTTGTATATGCCCCATGTCCTCTGATCTGTGACTACCTTAGTGTAGCCCATCACCTAACCCTTGGACTACTGTAATAGCTTGCTGATTGATCTCCCTGCCTGAAGTCTCTCCCCACTCCAGCCTAGCCTCCACTAAGCTGTCAGAGCGATCTTCCTAAAGTGCAGGTCTAGCCATGTCACCCTCCTACTCAATATACTCCAGTGGCTCCCTATACCTCCTAGATCAAATTATAAAACCTTCTGTTGGCATTCAAGGCCCCTTACAACCTGGACTCTCCTTACCGTTCCAGTCTTCTTCCACTTCACTCTCCTCCAAGTAGTCTGTAATCCAGTGGCGCTGTTCTCCTGGTTGTTATTTAAACATAACACTCCATCTCCTAATTCCGAACATTTTTACTGGCTGACCCCCAAGCCTAGAATCTCCCCCATCTGATTTCTGCCTCCTGGTTTCCCTGACTTCCTTCAAGTTTCACCATACTTGCAAGAAGGCTTTCCCAGTACTCCTTAATCTTAGTGCCTTCCCTCTGAGATTATCCCTAATTCATCTAGTATATGTCTTGTTTATATGTAGCTGTTTGCATATTGTTTCCTTCATTAAAATGTAAATTCCTTGGGAGCAGGGCCTTCTTTTGCCTTTCTTCAAATCCCTAGCACTTAGTACAGTGTTGGTGCTTCATAAATGCTTGTTGACTTGACTTAACTTCACCCTCCACCCTCCTCCTTCCTGAAGTATGCATGTGTGTCTGAACTCTCTGAGACACGTCTGGCTGCTCCAGACTGTGTCTAAGGATGCATACCTGTGTGAACACAGAGAGTGCATCATTGGTAAAAGCAGAGCATGTCACGTTAAGCAACATCACAGCTCTGATGAGAAGCTGTGCTTCCAAGCATTTCCATCAAGGAGGACTCTCATGGAAACACGTGGAAAGCAGACAGCATCCCCTGCCTATCTCTGCCTAGACCCTGGAATGTGATACACTAGTAAGAAACTGTATTTACACAGTACGCAATCATTCTACTCCTAGAGTGCATCTGGGAATTTAACCAGTGGCCTATTTTGGTGACTCACATTCTTCCAAAGATGGAAAAAACAATACTAGCTAATTGCCCTAGGACAGGGTCATTCCCATGACTGGGAAGTTTGGCTTCCAATGCCCTATTTCTTTCCAGGGGAACATGAGATTCTTACACTCACTTCCTTCCTAGGTTTGTCTCTACAGATGCCAGGAATATGCCAGAACTAGCTCAAACCAAAAGAGAGCAGATTGTTAAATTTTCAGCATGATCATTTGGGTCTTGGAAATTGGCAAATGCTATAAAACAAGGCTTGATTTATTGTTATGTTGATTTCTAGACTTAAGAAAATGATGGAGAAAATGTTTTAAATGCAGATAAAATTTAAGAGCATTTTGTGCATACATCTTTTTTTGGTTTTAGTAATATAAGATCTGTAAGGCCTCCCAGAATCCCTTATATAAACCTTACTTTCTGTCTCTATACAAAAAAGCCTCATTTGAAATTGTTCAAATCTGAGGCTACATCTCAGCTAAAAAACTGGGTCTTGTCACATTTCAGTACCACAATGGAGCTTTATACACATTCAGAAATTGGTCTCCTTCCACCTCACCAGGTAAGATGCCTGAAATCTCAGTTACCCCTGGAAAGTTCCAGCCACATCTGGGCATCAAGATTCATTCAACCATGCACAGCAAAAATACACAGGAAAGAACAGAAAGAAGGGCAGAATGCAGCCCAGATAAGCAGGACAGCTTCCAAAGTTCCACGTTGAATTTATCATATATTTAAAAAGAAAAGCGAGCCACCCACAATAGAGACTCAGCATTGGATGCCAATCCTCTTTTAAAACATAAACTCATTGCAAGTAGGAATTGCTTTGTCCAGGGTCCAGCACAGTTCTTGGAATACACTAGCTAATTAACAAACATTTGTTGATTGATTAACAAAAGATTTCACTCAACAAATATTTATTTTGTGTATATTTTGTACAAAACATTATACAAGGTAATATGGTGGGGGTTTCAAAAACACATAAAACATGATGTCATATCCATGGTCTAAGGGTAAATGATTTTAGCATAGACAGAACTTAAGTAGATTAGAGTCCAAAACATAGTGGAGGAGTTCAGAAAAATTTGGAAAGAAAAGAAAGAAGGAAAGAAAGAAGGAAAGAAAGAAAGAAAGAAAGAAAGAAAGAAAGAAAGAAAGAAAGAAAGAAAGAAAGAAAGAAAGAAAGAAAGAAAGAAAGAAAGAAAGAAAGAAAGAAAGAAAGAAAGAAAGAAAGAAAGAAAGAAAGAAAGAAAGGAGGGAGGAAGGAAGGAAGGAGGAAGGAAGGAAGGAAGGAAGGAAGGAAGGAAGGAAGGAAGGAAGGAAGGAAGGAAGAAAGGAAGGAAGGAAGGAAAGAAGGAAGGAAGACAGCAGTATGATGCCAGAATGAAGCCATAAGCAAGAGATCAACATAACCATAGAAACTGTGGTCTAGAGTCCCACAGAAAATTCCTGTTTTATCTGAATGCTTCCCTGACTGTTTTGTGAAGGGAAGTGTCTTGTTTATATTATTAAAGAGAATTTACTGCCTCAGGCTAGAACAGGCTGTAGCCTAGAAGTGAACAAGAGCCAGTTTTCAGGACAGCGGTCCTTTTTAGTAGAAAGCTGAGTCACCAGCACTTTGACAATCCTCTCTCATCAAAGCCCTTCCCAGCAAACCTTATATCCCTCACTTGGCAGCATCATCATGGGCTCAGCTGCCCTGCCCCCTCATTATGGCATCATCACTTAGTCTGGTATAGAATTATGGGGTGAACTTTGTTCTGAGCCCCAGTATCAAATACATGGAAAAAAGTTGGCAAGAACAGCAGTATTTTGGAACTTTACTCTTGGAGCTATGTGAGTATTCTCTCTTAGGAAATATACATATAAATCCAGATGAGGGAATATATATATGCACTCAAGGCTTATGTTACATACATATCTTGTCCAGTAAGTTCATAGGATGATAGATTGAGTGTCAAAGGACCTTTGAGGTCATCTAGTCCAAATTTCACATTCTGTATCAGGGGAAATTGAGGCCCACAGAATTGAAATGATTTGTCCGAGGTCACCCACTCTACACCAAGTATCCTTTCCACTTTACCAGGCTGCCTTGCATCACATGTCATGCCCCTGAGGGCATTAGGTATAAAAGGCTGGACATTCAGATATCCCAGGGGCTGGCTAGTCCTTAAATCAATGATATTTCTAACACACAGTTCTACGTGTGACATATTTTTTTTTTCCTAAGTAGCCTCAGTTAGACCATAGCAATTTTCTTTGTATCCTCTTGGAAAAAGAAAAATTGCCCGAGGAACAAGGAGGTGATATCTACAAGCAGAGCCTACAAGAAAAGCTAAAGTATCTGAAATTGCTCAATTTTGCCCTAGAAAATGTTAGCTCATTTTTAGATGATAGGAAGAGGGTCTGAAAAAAGAAACATAATGGCAATTAATGTGACTTTTCCCCTGATGTATAAGAATCTATACTTGATCGCTGGTGAGGTTACTTCATCCTAACAGCAGCTTCCTCCTGGTACTTACTCAAATGTCTGTCTCCCTTTTGGTCTAGGCATAGAGAATAGACCTACTGTTTCAAGGGTAGAGGGAACTCTGTCCACCAATGCAGGACAGCACCTTCTCTCCAACTTATTATCTTAGGGAACTGACTAGAAAACTAGAAAAACAGACTTGCCCCAAGTTACATATATATGTATGCATATGCATGCATGTATGTAGGTAAATATATACATACATACATACTTATGTAAGTTTAAAACTATACCAAGAATCTGGGGACACCTTGCATACTTTCTTTCTATGTGTGTGTGTGCGTGTGTGTGTGGTTCAATGGATAGAGCACTGAGACTGGAATCAGGAAGACTCATGTTCTGGAGTTCACATCCGGCATCAGACACTTACCAGCTAAGTGACTCTGGGCAAGTCACTTAACCATGTGCCTCAGTTTCCTCATCTGGAAAATGAGCTGGAGAAGAAAATGGCAAGCCACTTCACTATCTTTGCCAAGAAAACCCTAAATGGAGTCATGGAATCAGACATAACTGAAAAATGATTGAACAACAAAATAAACACATAGATAGACAAACACACATGTATGTGCCCAATCTGAGCAAGGGAGACTTCTTTTTTCTCTAGCCTGGCTCAACCAGCTAAGGGGATCATCCCACAAATAGCCTACTGTGATGCTCTACTTGGCCTGGGGGTAACCCTAGAGTCTCTAAGGTTATGTTCCTGGGGCACCAACTTGGGCATTGGCTACTATGTCAGGAAAATTTAAAGTATGGGTTTAACAACAAAAGAATTCTTTTGGTATGTTAATGCATGAAGAAGATTAATACATCATAGCTTTCTATCCCTTGTGACCTCCTTCCACTCCTTTGCCTAGTCCTGTCAATTCTATCTTTAACATGTCTCCCATATATATCCACTTCTCTCCTCCGGCATTCCCACCACCTTGGTTCACACCTTCATCACCTCGTACCTCATTGTAATAGTCTACTGATAGATCTTCCTGTCTCAAATCTCACACCACACCAGTCCATCCTCCTCTCAGCTGTCAAAGGGATCTTCTTAAAACACAAGTCTGACCATGTCACTCCTCCTCAACCAGAGGATTAAGTACAAATGCCTCTGTTTCTCTTTTAGAGTCCTTCACAACTTAGCCTCTTCCCACCTTTCCAGTTTACTTACATTTTATTTTCCTCCACATCCTTAATGATCTAGCACTACCTGCTAGGATGCTATTCCTCAAATACTACACTCCGTTTCCTGACTGTGTTTCTGCACTGGCTCTTCCATGCCTGGAATGCTCTCCCTTCTCATCTCTAATTCTTATATTTCATGGCTTCCTTCATGACCCAGCTCACATTTCACCTTCTGAAAAAAGCCTTTCCTAGTTCCCCATCCCATCTCCTACTGGTGACATTCCTCTGAGATTACCTTCAATCTACTCTATATGTATTTAGTATGTATGCAATGTTTGCAAGTAGAAGGCAGGGACTACAGTTATCCCTTCCATATCATGACTTTCCCCTTCATGTTTTCGATATATCATGAGTTGGCATAAGAAATTACACGAGGATTTGGGGGGAGTTTTGTGGAAGCTGCGGACAACACACAAGTGCCAGCAGATGACACAGAAAAGGTTGAGAAACTCAGAAATGCATACAATATATGTATGCTATCAACATATTCTATCTTTTAATACCATGATAATTCTGACTTCTTCTCTGGCATGAAGGGAGAGCCAAAAATTTTTTTCAGATCACAGGGGTATCATACTCCTAACCCCCACAATGCGGAAGAAATAACTGTATATTTTTGCCTTTCTTTGTCTTCCTGGTGCTTAGCACAGTTCCTGGTACATAGTAAATAATTGATAAATGAGTGTTGACTCTCTGACCAACGGTAAAAGAGTGGCAGAGACAGGGAGCAGACAATGCTAAGAATGAGGGCCTACAAACATTAACTCGACTGTTGGAAGTCTAAATATAAGATTCTTTTCCAACGACCAAAAAGTCAACATATAAATATTGACATTGTAAATATAAATGAAATCAGAAGACAAAAGGAAATGAAACCAAACAGAAAGGTAGTTCAAAGATTCTCCATGGGGAGTCAAAGAAGTTAATAAAGTTAGTTTCATCACGTGATCAAAGACAACTTGAAATAATTTCATGAAACATTTGGTTATCTCATATTCTAATACAATAAGCATTTTGAAAAAGGTGATAAAAATTAATGTAATCATAGCTGAATCTCCAGCATCCATTGCTGTGGACAAGGAGGAAGAGAAATTCTACAAAGAACTTAGTAAGACTCTCCAAATTAAATCACCATACACATTAATATTTGGTCATTTCAATGAAAAGATAATCATAGGATGGATGATGAAAAATATGTTGAGAAATATGTAGGACAGCTAGGTGGCACAGTGAATAGAGCACTTCATGTAGAGTCAGGAAGATCTAAGTACAAATCCAACCTCAGACATTTACCAGCTATGTGACCCTGGACAAGTCACTTAACCTCTGTCTGCCTTGGTTTCCTCAAATGTAAAATGAGGTTGATAATAGCACCTACCTCCCAGGTTTGCGATGAGGATCAAATGAGATCATAATTGTAAGCACTTGGCACAGTACTGGCACATAGATATAAATGTTAGCTATTATCATTATTATATGTCTTGAGATAATGATGGTGAAGAAAGGGAAATGTGTATATTCTTCTCATATACACTATTATTAAGAAACACTAGATCCACCCCCTTCTTCCTTCTTTCTACACAAGTGTATTACTTTTACACTACATTTTCTTTCCCCTTTTAAAATCCTCAGAGAAGAAATTCCCCAACCTTCTGCCTTTCTTATATATACCCTTTAAAGACATTAATTCTAATTCTTCCCCATTAGTATGTTAGCACTATATCATACAGCCCCTTCTAGTTGCTCAAATAAATTTAACTTTCTACATTTCTCCTTAGTCTTCTGTTTTTATTTCAAAATTCAAATTCAGCTCTTATCTTTTCACCATAAATGCTTGGAAGTCTTCTATTGCATTAAATAATTACAGAATTATGAACAGTATTATGAGATAAGTTCTTCCTGGTTATACTTTTTGGAATATCATATTCCAAGATATGCTCTTGTTTATAGTAGAAACTGCTAGGTCTTATGTGACTTTGCCTGTGATTTTTTGATACTTGAACTCTTTCTTTCATGCCAATTGCCTTATTCTTTCTGACCCGGAAGCTCTGAGTTTTGTCCAAGACATACCCAGAACATTTTCATTTGTGGTTGCTTTCAGGAAGTAATGGGCAGATTTATTCTATTTTCATTCTATTTGCCCCTGTAGTCTTAATTGACTTAGGCAGTTTTCATGTATGATTTCTTGAAATACAGTGTCCAGGATTTTTATCATGGTTTTCAGGGAGTCTGCTGATTCTTAATCTCTCCTTTATCTATTTTCCAGGGCAATTTTTGATCCCTTCTACTTTCTTCTTTTTTCAGTCTCTTGAGTTTGTTCTAATATTTCTTGTTTCATTCATGGATTCATTGATATGTTTGGTCCTAATTTTCATGGAGTCTGTCACTTTGGTAAGGTTTATATATTTCTGTTCTAAGTTATCTATTCTTCTAACTCTTTTTCCACAGAGCTTTCATTTCACTTTTTATCTCTTACTCATTTCTTCTAGGTATTCACATAGTCCTTGTGGAAAGCCCATTTCTCCTGTATCTGCTTGCATTTGTTATGGAGCAACTCTCTCCTTCTTGGTTGGATTTTGGGGTATCTCCGGATCAATATTTATGATGGCTAATATCTTCTTTTGTTAACTCATCTCTCCAATCTTATTATTGGACATGCAAAGGCCAGCAGATGACATAGAAGTTTAGAAACTCAGAAATGCATATACCTATATAAATAGATAGATAGATAGATAGATAGATAGATAGATAGATAGATAGATAGATAGAGATAGATAGATAGATATGTTTAATGTTGTATAATATCAACATATCTTGCCAATCTAGGGCCAGGCTCTGACCCCTAATGGCCTCTTTGGTGGGGTGGTTGGCCATGTTTGGTCTCTGTGATAGGACAAAGATTACCCATAAGGGATTACTTTTCCTTTAAAGGCAACAAAGCTATCTCTAGGACCTGCTTGGCCCTTCTCTCCCTTGGTGAAGTGAGTTGATAAAGTTTTTCACTTGATTTCTTGATTCAGTTTGGCACTATGTTCTTTGCATCACTAGTGTTTAGTCTAGCACTTTGCACATTCACTCAGTCATTTTTCAGTTGTGTTTGACTCTTTGTGACCCCATTTGGGGTTTTCTTGGGAAAGATACTAGGGCAGTTTGCCATTCCTTCTCCAGCTCATTTTACAGATAATGAAACTAAGGCAAACAGGATTAAGTGACTTGCTCAGGGTCACACAGATAGCAAGTGTCAGAGGCTGGATTTGAACTCAGATCTTCTTGACTCTAGGCCATGTGCTCTATCCACCATGCCACCTAGCTGCCCCTTGGCACACAATAAGTGCTTAATAAATGTTTGTTGACTGACCTCACTCCCTTGGATGAACTGTATCATCAGGCCAAACTGGCTATACTTTTTACTGTTCCTCATACATTGTGCTCCATCTCTCATCTCCCCCATTCCCAGGGCATTCTCCTTCCTTAACTCTGCCCATGAGAATCTTCAGTTCCCTTCAAGGATCAGCTCCAGTGTTACCTTTTACATGAAGCATTTCCTATAACTCACCTCCTCCCCACTTCTTCATTTCTTCCCACTAAATGACCTTTGTACAGATTTTACACACGCTTGAATTTGTGTTTTCATGTTGCCTCCTCCAAATAAAATGTAAGTTTCTTGAGGGAGGGGCCATTTCACTTTTGTCTTTGTCTTTACAATATTTAGCACAGACCCTAGAACATAGTAAATGTTTGTCAAATGATTGACTGAAAAGAAACAGATGCCTAGAGATCTGCCACTTTCAGGTGAAAGAGGCTCTCTTTGCTCCATCTAAACACCTGTTTGAGGGAGACAGAATGATTGCACAGGATAGTAGGGAAAGCACTGGTTTAAGAATCAGGAGACATAGATTCAAATCCTGACTCCCTCCTTTACTGTCTGTGAGACCTTGAATAAATCTCTTTACTTTTCTAGAGCTTGATTTCCTTATTTGTAAAATGAGGACTAAATAAGTTGTAAGGTGCTATCTGACTCTATAGCTGTGACCTGATGACCCTATAACTGTCTACAATGAAAGTAGGGCTATGATTCTCACTCTCTGATAAACAGATGCTTCCACTTACCAAAGAATCCCACCACTTTGCCACCTTCCCATGTACAGCAGTAAAAAATTTTAAACATCATCTTCCCAAAAGATGTGTCTCTGCACATCCAGTAGAGACACTCTCTAATTATGAGCCTCCAAGGACATAGCCTACAACTTTCTCCATGGTAAGCTGCTTTAGCAGGAGCCCTTATTTCCATGGGAACAACAACTGCAAAGCAAAAACTGAAATGCTATATTCATTCCTCTGGGCCCTTCTGCAAACATGAATCCACTTTAAGAATGTGGATATTATTTCCAGACAAACTGCGAGCTTTAACATTGAACAAGTCAAAAGACTTCACAAACATTGCTCCATTTTTTGAGAGATGTGCTGAACCAGCTCTGTACTGGTCAGGAGAGCCTATAGTTAAATTTTCAGGGTTAACATTAGACCTCAGAAATTGGCAATACTACAGATCAGAGCTTGAGTTATTGTTTCAATGATTGCTTAGACTTAAGAAAGTGACAGAGAAAATGTCATGATACAGATGAAACTTTATGGTGCGTCATACATACCTTTTTCTCCCAGAACTGGTTGTTGAATATTTACCAGTACAGCTCTGGTTGCCACTGGAGTAGCAGGGCAGGAGGGATCAGCTTTACGTTGACTTTCTTTTTAGCCGACTTAATAAGGTCAGCTAGGTAGCACAGTGGAGTCAGGAAGACTCACCTTTCTGAGTTCAAATCTGGCCTCAGACACTTACTACCTGTATAACCCTGAGCAAGTCACTTAACCCTCTTTGTCTCAGTTTTTCATCTGTAAAATAAGTTGGAGAAGGACATGGCAAACCACTCCATTCTCTTTGCCAAGAAAACCTCAAATGCTGTCACGAAGAGTCAGACATGACCAAATAACAATAATTAGTATCAGCAGATTATATGTGTGTACATATAGACATATGTAAAATATAAATCTAGTTATCAAATGACATAATTATCTAAATACTGTTTTTAAATACTAATCAATGAGGACTGGGGGAGAACAAATTTAAGAATTTTTGAGGTTCATAAGAGCTATGTATTTATTTTAGTTTTTTAGAAAGATTTTTTTCTAAAGATATTTTCTAAACAAGGAATTATTCTAAAAAGGTTATAAAAATGTCTATACCCTTTGACCCAAAGATCCCACTATACTCCAGTAGCAAGATACAAAGGTTCTAGAGCCAGCCTTAGTTCAAATCCTGCCTCTGACAAATAATAGCTGTGACTCTAGTCTTGGTAGAGAATCTTAAGTGAGCTGCCCAGGATCCTACGAAAGCTGATACAGTAAATTTTCTCCTCCTCCCCTACAGATATCTGAATTGCGAACAGCTAGCCAAACCCCCTTCCCTCCCATTTGGAGATAATTCAAGAGGCAGCCCTTGTGTAATTCGAATAACCCAGCCCAGCTACCCCAGTGGAAGATGGGATGAAAGAGAGGAATAGGAAGAGAGTGGATGTATTACTCCAAACTGTAAGACTCATGCTGGCATGAGTGGAGATTTACTTCCAGAATACTGAGGCAGATGACGGTAACACCAGCTCATACAGAGGCAAAATGAGTATTGAGTATTTGGTACATCCCTTCTAGAAAGAGATCAGCAAGATGGCAGTAGAAGGAGCTTCCTCACTAGGGAATCCCCTATAACAATTAAATCACAGATCTAATTCTTGTCCCTAATCCCTATTCTCTTCTTCTGTTCAAAGACAGAAACAAAGTCTCATCTATATCAAAAAAATATTCCTAGCAGCAGTTTTATAATAGCAAAAGACTGGGAACAAAGTAGGTGCCCATCAGTTTCCATAAGGAGAATGGCTAAACAAATTGTGGTACATCACACCATAAGAAATTATAAACATGAAGAATTCAGAAAAGCATGTGAGGTTTTGTATGAACTGATGCTGAGTGAAATAAACAGAACTTGAACACCATGTACACAGTGACTACAGTGTAAATGGACAGAACACACAGAATAAAACTAAACAGTACATAATTATTATGACCAAGATTGGCCTTGAAGAAGAATCAGTCAGTTGTGGTCATTCAAAGAAAAAGGGAAGGGGGGGGGAAATAGTCCCTGCTCTCAGGGATTTCACAATCTAATGGGAGAAGGAGAAAAGATAAGAAAAGATTGGAAAAACTGCCCTTCTACCTTCTTTGAAGAGGTAAAAGTTTATGGCATGAAATATTGCATAGATTTGTAGACCCAGTTAATAATAATTTTTTTTCTTTCTCTTTTTATTTTTTATTACAAGGGACAGCTTAGTGAGTAGGGCAGGGACAAGAGATCTAATCAGAAATGAATGTGACATAAAAACAAAAGATATCAAAATGAAATTTTAAGAATAAAATTTAACTTCAATAACAGAAAGGGGATCTTTGTGACATTTGTGTTTGAGGGCCTAGAATTTAAATTCACCCACTTTCTAATGGATATTTCTATATTTGGAAAGCAAGACATTTCAGAAGGCAAAGTCAAATAACACAACAAGACCAGGATTTTAGAGAAAATAGAGGCTGGAGTTTTGAAATTAAATCTACTTAGTTATATAAATATATGTACAGCTAGATGTTCTCTGGCTAAATTGGCATATTTTCTAAAATGAAATCTCCAGCTTCATTTTTTTTGCCAAGAAAACTGCTTAATTAGCCTTCCACATTTATTCAGTTTTATTTTGTCTATCACAGCCATAAATTACCACATCTTTAGTCCCTAAGTAATGATACAGCAGAGCAAAGATTTAGTATTTTAAGTGTTTGTTTCAAGTTGTGAAAACATCAGCATAAAAACCACCTTGATGCTTTCAGGCTTTCTCTGACTTTAATCTCTCATTTACTTTCACAAAGATATGCTCAAATTCATGTGCAAAAAGTCAGTATTTTAATAGCTTTAATATGTTTCCATGAATCAGTTTTAAACAAATCAGTCATCAGCATTTCTCTCAGAGAACCTCCCTTTACTGTTTAGCAAATACTTCTCTCACACTCCATAAATCCTGAGAATTCTTTGGGCATCCATAGAGATCTGTGGCATAATGGATAAAGTCCCAAACTTAGAAGAAGAAAGCCCTGGGTTTAATCTTACCTCTGACCCTTAATGGGTGGCCACAGACTAATCATTTAGCAACTTTTAGCTTTAGTTTCCTCATTTGGAAAGTGGAGATAACAGTGCTTTGCTGTGCTTACCTCTCAGGGTTATTATAAGGTTCAAATGAGATAGTGTGTATAAAGCATTTTGAAAATTTTGACTTTTTCTTCTGAAATTATCTCCATTGGGAGGTATGTGTGTTTGTGCTGTAAATGGATAGGTATATGTATATGTATGTGTATTATATGTGTATGTGTATATATACATATGTATGTACATGTTTCTATACATACATGTGTGTATAAATATAATGCATATAAAAATATATTTGCTTATTGCTTATACCATTAGACTATATTTTCATTAAGAGCAAGGACTTTTTTTTTCGCCTTCCTTTGTATCCTCTGAATTTAGTAGGTGCCTGATACATAGTAACTACTTAATAAATGCCTCTTGACTGACTCACTCACTTTTATCTCTGAGCATCTGTGATAAATATCCCTAAATATAAACGTAATAGGCACAACCAACACAATAAGGCTTTGTAAATTTCAGCCAAGCCACTATCAGGATTTAGGGATGGCTGGTGGACAATCACCCTTCTGTTTCACCCCCTTTGTGAATGGTGGCAATTTCTTAGGTGTGTGTGTGTGTCTGTGTTACAGTGTATGTCCTCAGCAATCATTCAACCCACCAGCCATCCACATTTCATCACTTCAAGCTGTGCCTCCTGGAATCTCATTTACCAAGTTTGTTATTTTATGCTAGATGGTATGCCTTGAGTCAGAAAGACTTAAGTTCAAATCTAGCCTCAGACTCTTACTAACTTTGTGACTCTGGACAAGTCACTTAACCTTGTCTGCCTTACTTTACTCATCTGTAAAATAAGCTGGAGAAAGAAATGGCAGACCACTCCAGTATCTTTGCCAAGAAAACCCCAAATGGAGTCTTGAAGAGTCAGACACAATTGAAATAACCGAACAACAACAACAACAACAAAAAGCCATCCTAGCTGCAATAAAACTAGAGATGGATTCATGCTGTGGACACAGAACTGATCCAAAAGGTGCTCTAGAAAATATGGGGAGGGATCTCCCCTTATCACAGCCAAAGGGACAAAGATGACAGCAGGGTGCATGCCTGTATGTCATGACTCAATGCTCCCAAGTTTCTGAAGCTTTGCTGGGCTCTCCAGCCTTTGTAGTACCAGCAGTGAAATGGGAGTTCACTTTAGTGACTGAGTTTGTAGTAGTAAAGGTCCCATTCCAGTCACAGGAGCCACTTGGTGCCTCCTACATTTGACCTTCTAAAACCCCTACCCTCTGTCTACTGTCCCTCCAGGACCTTGCCATCTTGGAACACAAACCTAGCAAAGAAAGCTAGGACTGAGTATTGGTATGCTAGTTAAGAGGCTAGAATGCCTGACTTTTTCAGCAAGCTCCATGTGTGGAACTTTGAACTCACAGAACTAAGGATTAAGAGCTGGGCCCTCCTTCCAGTGATGCAGGCTGCTACCCATCCATGCTCTCCTATCATTTTGTTGTGGTTTTTTTACTTATTTGTTTTGTTTTGTTTTTACCATGGCCAACGTCTTTCTACAAATTCTCCACATGTAAAGTGCTTAATAAACCTTAAAGGCTCAGAATCTTGAGGGCATTCTTCTCATACTCTTGGTAGCTGATAGCTAACATATATATATATATATATATATATATATATATATATATATATATATATATATATATATATTCAAGTTTTATAAAAGCCCTTTACAAAGATCTCATTTGATCCTCACAACAACCTTGGGAGGTAGTTTCTATTATTATCTCCATTTTACAGATGAGCAAACTGGGGCACAGAGAGATTAAGTGACTTGCCTGGGGTCACAGTGAATAAGTCTGGACTTGAACTCAGGTCTTTACAATTCCAGGTGGAGCACTCTATCCTCACTCTCCAGGACTCCTCCTAGCTGTCTATTGACATGGGCTGTCCCTTGCTCTTGTCAAATGAGCAGTCCACCGTCTTTTCCACTCATTAATCTTTCTAACTGTTTCCTATAAACCACTTCTGATGTGCAAATCTTGGTTGGTGATGGGTTGTAACCCATTCATACCCAGTATACACCTCTCCATTGACCTTTATTTAAAACTTGACTTCAATTCAATCAACTTACAAGTATTTATTACAGATCTACCATGCACCAGGTATTGTGCTGGGCACTGGGGGACACATTTGTACAAAGAATGAAACAATCTCTACTCACAATGAGCTTCCATTCTAATGGGGGAAACCAAGTACATGTAATATATATATATATATATATATATATATATATATATATATATATATATATATATATATATATATATATATATATATATATATCTCAAAAAGAGAAAGGTAATAAACACAAATCTATCCAAGACAGTTTGAGAGGAAGAGCACTGTAGTTAGGAGGATCAGGAAACGGTTCACATACAACATGGTGCCTGACTTGCATTTTAAAGAGAGGTATTCTATGAAGAATAGGCCAGGAGGGAATGCATGTCAGGCATGGGGGATGGCCAGTGCAAATGCACAGAAATAGGAAATGGAGTGTTGTGTGTGAGAAACAGAAAAGGGGCATTTGACTAGATCAGAGTATAAGAGGGGTAGTGATAGCCAACGAGGCTGGAAAGATGGGTTGGGTCCAGGTTGTAAAAGGATTTAAACACTCAACAGAGGAGCTTATATTCTATCCAGAAGACATCCACACTGCTTTAATAAAGGAATCACGGTCAAATGATGGTCAAATGGTCAATCATCATCAAATCTGCACTTAAGGAAAATTATTTCGGCAGTAGTTTGGACTATTTGCGGTATTTCATGATGTGAAGCCATTCAGCACCATGAGAAAAATATTGTTATTTAAAACACAACTCTTGGTTTCAGGGAGACACTTGGGTCATTAAAAGCACCATACAATTTCACGATGGCAATCCAGCCCCCTTTAGCTAGCTAAAATGGAGTTGTAGGATCATTGATGGGCAGCTCAAACAGCTCTGAGAGGTCATCTAGTCCAACCACCTTGTTTTATTGATACTTAAAGAAACTGAGGCCCAGAGAGAGTCCCCTGGCTCATCCAAGGTCTCACAAATGGCAGAGCCAAGATTTAAAGCCAGGTTCTCTGTCAGTTCTTTCTCCCTGACACAGAGGAAAAAAGGAAGCAGGTTAATTCAGTTCTACTGAATATTTAAAAGCTGACTTTCCAACAGAATCTCTCTAGAATCATCACAATGACTATATATCTTTTATGATGTTATTTAGAAAGAGCTATATGAAATATAAATAAACAAATACATAAGGGACAGCTACATGGCATGGTGGATAGAGCACCAGCCTTGGAGTCAGGAGGACCTGAGTTCAGATCTGGTCTCAGACACTTGACACTTACTATTTGTGTGACCCTGGGCAAGTCACTTAACCTCATTGCCTAGCCAAAAATAAATAAATAAATAAATAAATAGAACTACATGAATGGGTACATGTGGGGTGGGGGGTGGGCATATATTTACATGTGGCGAACATTTTTGTTCCGCTGCTACAAAAACATGACTTCAGCAGTAGTTTGGAATAACAAATTCTATCCTGAGTGATGGGAGATATGATTAAGAGCTGGTGGGTTCGTCATTTTTTGAAAACCTCTTCAGAACTTTAGCATCACTCTCCTTTCTCTTCCCCAAAGGAGTTATGCTGCATATGCAGAGTGATTGTAACTGAACCTATGGAAGAAACAGAATCCTCAATGAGGCAAATTCCTTCCTGAATCAATATTAGAGAATTCTACTACTTACTACAGAGTTCTTGTTCATGTGCCCCTCTCCCATCAGCTTCCAGGTGCCAACAGCAGCAAACATGTGAGCTTAGGTCTGGATTCCCAATGCTATATACTACGTCTGCCTGAACATTCCCCTACCCTTACCTCTTCACAAGAACTGTCCAGTGCTGATTCTGCCGAGCCACGTGAGGGAAAGGAGGAAAGCAGAAGGATTTTGGCAGGTTGACAGAACAGGTAACCTCATTGAGCCTGAAGGAAAGAGGACTGAAGGCCATCTTGGGCTATTCCTGTAACCCATGGGGTTACTCAAGGCAGGGATCCAGGCCATGAAACCCTATACCTTCCCAACACAAGGAGGTTGAGGCAGACTTGGGGGTCCGCTTACCAGCAAAATGAATGATGAGAAATACAATAAAAGGACTGAAACACTAAAGATGTCAAGGAAAAAAACCTTAATCACAGCTCAACACACAAGCAGATAAATATCAAGAAAGAGAATACTAAAGAAGGATGAGCAAAAACTCAAAAATGAAAAGATTATAATATGATGAAAAGTGAAACAATAGCTTTAGATAAAATATATAAGCCTGCTACTCCCCAGGGGGCAGCTAGTTGGCACAGTGGATAGAGTTCTGGGGCTAGAATCAAGAAGACTCCTCTTCCTGGGTTCAAATCCAGCCTCAGACACTTACTACCAGTGTGATCCTAGGCACGTCACTTAACCCTGTTTGCCTCAGTTTCCTCATCTGTAAAATGAGCTCAAGAAGGAAATGGCAAAGCACTCCAATATCTTTGCCAAGAAAACCCCAAATGGGGTCGTGAAGAGTCATGAAGAGTCAGACATGACTAAAAATGACTGAACAAAATATGCATCACCAAAATGTTTCTCCCAAAAAAAGATAAAATTCATATAAAAGGAAATTAGGAATGAAGTATATGCCAGACATCAGAGCTCTCAGTGCTGAAAAAATTAATATATTATGGAGACTCATACTACACAAAAAAGATTCCAGACACAAATACTAGAGTGGAAGAAAATTCAGAAGTAAAAAGCAACAATGTTTGAAAAGTTCCTTTTTAATTATCATGAATTCTACACAAGCCAAAGCATCTGATCTTGAAAACAAGGACACATAAATATAACTTAAGAATCAAAGAAAAACCACAGCAAATTAAAACGCTTTAATACCATTCTTGACTTCTACAATGCATCTGATACTGCTGACCACCCTTTTACCTAAATGCTCTTTCCTCTCTGGGTTTGGTCACATTTCTCTTAGTTCTCCTCATTCATATCATGCTCCTGAACTGTGGGTGCACCCCAAGGCTCAGTCCTAAGCCCCCTACTTTTCTCTCTCTTAATCAGCTCCCATGAGTTTAATTATCCCCTCTATGCAAATAACTCACAGATCTATATTCAGTTCTTGTCTCAAACTGAACATTCCAGAAACATCTAAACTCTACATCTTTGATACAGAATTCATTGACTTTCCCCACAGACTTAACTCTTTTCCAAACTGTCCAAGGTACCACTTCCAAGGCTCTCAGAGTCATAGCTTCAGCATTACCCTCAACTCCTCACTTTCTCTCATTGTACATATTTAATTGCTTCTACCTCCTTTAATCATTTCGACTTCCACAAAAATCTCTCACTTCCCACCCCTTCTCCTACTCAGGTTCTAATCACCTTTCAGACAGTCAATAAATATTTATTATGTGCCTACTGTGTGCCAGGCACTGTGCTACTCAGTCAATAAACATTTCTTAAGGATCTACTATGGGCCAGGCACTATGCTAGTCAATCAGTCAATAAACATTTCTTAAGCACCTACTATGTGTCAAGGACTGCTAAACACTAGAGATACAAAAAAAAAAGTGTGCCCTCGAGGACCTCACAATCTTATTGGGAAAAATAACATGTAAAAATAAACTGAAAATTGAGGTTAGGGAAGAAGGAAAGTACCTAATGTGAAGTCTTATAGTCAAATGGAAAATTATGAGATGGCTACCCTAGGGTCTCTCCATAAATAAAGGATAAGGGAGAAGGTCCCTATGACCACCCTCTTCCATCAGAGGGAGGGAGGGACCCAAAGGATAAGGATACTGAGGAGGCAGAACAGAGTTGATGTGATCTTGCAGGAAGATGAGTTTCTGAAGAAAATAATGAAGTCCAGGTTAGTGGTCAATACTACTAAGTTAGCATAACCTACTACAACTGTCTCTATTTTGGTCTCTCTGGCTCAAGTCTCTCCTTATTCTATTCCATCCTCTACACAACTACGATAGTGACTTTTCTATTCAATAAACACCCATGGTTTGTTATTGCCTCTAATAAGATACATACTCCTCTGCTTGGCTTTTAATGCCTCTATAAGCTGGCCTTGACCTATCTTTCCAGCCTTATTATGAATTATTCCTCTTCTCTTACTTCATACTCCAGCCAAATGGCCTTCTCTCTTTTCCTAAGACACAAAACTATCTCCCACCTCTTTGCATCTGCACTGGCTGTCCCTCATGCCTGGGACACACTCTTCCCTCATCTTTGTGCCATAGAGTCCCTGTTTTCCTTCAAGATGCATCTCAAGTTTCACCTTCCTCAGGAAACCTTTCCTAATTCCCCTGCCACCAACTGCTAGGGCCCTCTCTCTCAGACTTCCCTGTTTTGAGCTGTCTTATGTTGATTTTGTATTTATTCTGTATTTATTTACATTTAAATATAAAATTAGGAATTATTTCTTTTCTTTGTTCTTTGTCTTTGTATCACCAGTACCTAGGACAGTGCCTGGCACATGAGGAACATAATAAACAGTTGCTAACTGACAAAATATATTTTTGAAAAAACTGACAAGAACTTCTAGATTCTTGCAAATAAAACATCAGTAGACAGAATCCACAGATTGTTTCCAGGAAGGAAAAAAAAAGATGCTTCTCTCTACTGACAACAGCTTACTGTATATTTGATATTTTGTTCAACAAACAGAGCGTGGTAGAGTTAGTAACAACTATATGGATGAAAACTTGATTTGTCCATTGTCAACTAAATAGCTAATAATAACCACCATTTACATAGTATTTTAAGATTCATAAAGAACTTTAAAAATAATTTCCCTTTTTATTCTCACAACCACCATGAGAGAGAGATGCTATTATTATTCCCACTTTACAGCTCAGAAAACTGAGGCAATCAGAGGTTAAATGATTTGCCCAGAATCATACATCTAAGTAAGTGTCTAAGGATGGATTTGAACTCAGGTCTTCCTGATTCTAGGCCCAGTGCTGTTTCCACTGAGCCATCTAGCTGCCTTGAACCAACATTGTTTCTACCCAACAGAACATTTTGGGCTGGATATGCTAAGTACTAAAGAACCACTGACACTTCCATGGCTTCATAATGAGGCCAAGTCATTATTTAAATAATAAGCAACATAGATAATGGATAGAGCTGACCTTGGTGTAAGGAACACCTGGGTTCAAATTCTGTCTCTGACAGCACCTGCCTACTACTTTCAATAATTGAGTGTTACTAAATGTATCCATAGGACCATTGAGGGGACTTAAGCAGGTTTCTAACACTCTAATTTTACACATGAAGAAACTGAGTGTCAGAGACATGATGTCAAGTGCCCAAGGTCACACAAGAAGGACGTTGCAGAGCCAGGATGCAAACCCAGGCTCTCTGATTGCCAATAAAATGTTCTTTCCACTGTACCATGTTGCCTCCTGAAACCACCCAGATCTTCCTTTGAGATTTCTTGTTTTAACTTATGTTAAAATAAAAGAAGTAGGATGCATGGCACCATTTTTTAGGTAAAGAGTTGAACCAATCTGTATATTTTTAGGTCTGATTTTCTCTAAGGCTGGGTCCCATGGGCACTGTGACATTCCAATTACCAGTCATGGGCACAGGGCTGCCAGTTCACCTTTAATGAGTAGCATGCATGATTCAGCCTCTCCCTCGTATTTGCTATGAAAATAAGATTAAACAACTAATCCTCTTTCACAAGCTGTTACACACTGGAAATGCTTAATTCTCCCCAAAACTGAGTAGGATTTCTGTCCCTGTTATTTCATCTGTTCTCAGCAGTGTGGGATTTTCTTTTCTCTGCTTTGCATTTTTATTAGTTCCATGATACTCTATGCAAGTACAAGCTTTCCAATACTTATTTTGAATTTGTTGCTCACATACCTCCAATAACATAGTTTAGTACTTGAGACTTGACTTGTAAATGAAGGCAAGGATTCAGGATAGTGGTCACCTTCTTATTTCATCTATAACCTAGTCAGTTGTGGTCTTCATGAAGAAAGAACCTGCAGTGGTCTCCTGTGACCTCACTAACCAGTTTAACAGTGATTCTGTTACCCAAGAAAGGTTTCCAACTAAAACAAATAAAGGGGCTATTTGGACTACCTCATATATTTGCTGGGAAGAAAATACACATTTATGCAAATATTGCCCTCAGAGATGTGGTCATTAACAAAGAAACTACCAGCAAGTGCTAATTTTCAGCAGATAGATCAAGCTTCAGTCCAAGAGTTCTATGGTTTTCAAGAGGCAAGAGACTAGAAGCAGGGAGATTCATGAATATGTTATTATAAAAGTCAAAGTGAGTAGTGATGAAGATCTGAATTAGGGTAGTGGTCATATGAATGGAGAGGAGAGGATGGATGTGAAAGATGCTATGAAGAAGTGGTAACTGATTGGTTATGAGGTTAAGGGAGAAGAAAAAGAAAAGAAAGTCAAGAATGATTCTGAGGTTGCAAGTCAAATTAACTGAAAAGACAATGGCTCTCTCAATAGAAATAGGAAAGATGGAGGAGGAAGGATAATGAGTCAGATTTTAGACATGTTGAGTTTGAGATATCTATAGGACATCCAGGTACAGATGTCCAGGAAGAAGTTGATGATCTGGGACTGGAGTTTAGGAGGGAGATTAGGCCAAATATACAGATTTGGCAGATAATTTGACCAACAGGAGTTCATGATAAACCAAGAAAAAAGATACAGAGAAAGAAGAGAAAAGAGTTCAAGGTGGAGCCTTGGGGAGAAACCAAGGCAGGAAATAGAAAGTCCCCTCCTATAAAAGGGAATGAGAAAGTGAGGTCAGGCAAGTAAAAGGAGAATAAAGAGAGAAAAGAGTCACCAAACCTGGGAGAAGAAAGTATCCAGAAGAAGGAGGTAACTGACTACAACAGGGGTCAAAAAAGAATATGGATTGGGGAGAAAAAAATGGCCATCGGATTTAGTAGCTTTAGGATCACTAGAAAGGTCAGAGCACAGTTTCATCAGGTTGTGGGGTTGGAAACCAAATTGCAAAGGGTTAAAAATGAGTGGGGAGGTGAGAAAATTGAGTCAATGAGTGTAAACAGATTTTTTCATTGCTGTTGATTCTAGTTTCTTTTTCTTTTTCCATGTCTTTTTTTAACCTTTATTTTTAATTTATGGAATAAAACAAGAATTTCCATAACACAGTATAATAAAAAAGGATGATTGCACATGAAACTGCAAATCTATCATGTACAACTTGCTATTCCCTTTAAAAATATAATAAAGTTGTCATGTAATTTTTTTCCTTTTTTTATTCCCTCCCCCCTTCCTCTGCCTTAAAGACGGCTACCATTCTAGTTTCCTGTAACAGGTGATTACTGAGCTAAGCCTTGACAGAAGCTAAGATGAGAGACAAAAGACAGGGAGAGGGTACGATCAAAAGAATAAGTTCCAGATAGAGATGGAAGACAACAGGATCAAAGGTATAAAGAGAGGGTTGTCTTTGGCCCTGAGAAAGACTATCTCTAACTCAAAGAACACGGCAATGGAGAAAATAATGGTGGAGAATGAAGAAGAATTTGGAGGTATGGTATAGTGGAGTATAGGGAGCTCTCAATGGGTAGTTTGATTTTAAGATTGGCATAGGAACCTTGAG
Organism: Phascolarctos cinereus; assembly: GCF_003287225.1. Classification (NCBI taxonomy): domain Eukaryota; kingdom Metazoa; phylum Chordata; class Mammalia; order Diprotodontia; family Phascolarctidae; genus Phascolarctos; species Phascolarctos cinereus. Next base: position 19,101,971 of record NW_027556402.1, read on the forward strand.
GAGAGAAGTGAAGGTTTGAAACAGTCATCCTGAGGTGTATAATAAATATTTCCAGAAAGGACAAAAGAATTGCCATGCAGCAGTGAGGACCCACATGAAATTAGAAAACAAATCTGTAGTGGACCCAGTGAGCACAGTTATGTAAAAAGCATGAGGTTAGGGATTAGGGTGGAAAGGAAAACTATGGTCTAGGTATTAAAACCCTTTGAAAAGCAGAGAGAATGACTTAATACAGTTATAGGTGACTGCATTAAAAATACGGAAATTGATGAGAGAGAGAATGTTAACTCATAGTGATAGGGGAAGGTTTCAAAACCCAAAGGAATGAATCTCTAGAAAAGGAATACTAGGAAGGTAGAATTGATATTTTGGGAGAGAGAACCCTGTCCAACCCCCTCAAACCACAATCCAATAAATTACAGCTCACATTTATACTGTAGGGTTAAAAAAAGGAATCCACATATAGCATCCCATTAATCATGGATGTACTGATTATAGACAGTTTGGATGGTCTCAAGAAAACTGTAACATTTTTCAATGTAAGCATTTAAACCTTGGAAATCAGCAGACACTCTAAATTGGGGCTTACTTTCTTGTTTTGCTGATTGTCAACTTGAAAAAGTGCTTGAGAAAATGATAATAATGCAGATTAAGCTTTAAAGTACACCCTTGATACATTTGTTTTAAGAGAAAGCTGGTTGTTAAACACTTACCAGAACACCCCTGAATATAATCCTCATAACAATTCTATGAAATAGGTAAGGCAGGTAATATTAACCCACTTTACAGATGAGTAAATGTAGACTCGAGGGAAATGGGATAACTTGATGAAGGCTGTACTGCTTTTAGTCATAAAAGGAGGTCTTAAATTCAAGTCTCCCCACTTGTAATCTAGTGCTTATTCAACCAGTACATGGCCCTCTACACAAAAGCTTGCGTTTTCTAATCTCACGGCCAGACAGGATAAGTAGCTTTGTGAAATGGTGGTCTATTTCTCTACTTATGACAGTCATCCCTTGAGATCTAGGCATAAATATTAAAGTGGTGTAAGTCAGTACAATTCATATGTGCTTTTAATTTCCAAGGGACACTAGAATTTGACTCATATTGTAGAAAATCCATTTGCAAGCTAAAATTGTATTTGAGGGGGAAAAATCCCTGACATTATTCTTCTGTTTACCTTTATCTAACTCAACAACAGTAAAAATTTCTCTAGAGGAAATTTTCCCAACTAGAAGCTGAGCAAAGTCCTATAATTTTTCATTTTCCAACCGAGAATGTTACCCGAATTTAATTTCTCCATATACACATTGTTTGGCTTCTCAATTCAAAAGAGTAATTTCTCTGTTTGAGTAACTGCCCTACCTATATTTGATTCTTTGAAGCAATTTAGATTAAAACAAGGGCATGTGACTTCTCTTCCAATAATATTGTCATGTGGGTTGCCTTGGAAAAGCTGTAGCTCCCTCCATTTTCCATTTGTCTTGGAGAGACTTCCACATGATTGAGACAGAGAGAGGAGTCACCTGGAGAAAAAGAGAAGAAAGTACGCCCAATGGCTTCATCTACAACCTGAGCTGGTCCTCCATGCTTCTCCTGCCATGGGTGAATGTCAGGAAACTGGAAGAGGAGGTGGTAGAAAGCATAGGGTAAGCCCCAGGCACAGTAATGCAATGTTGTAATGATGATCAGTTGTGGAAGGCTTAGTTACACTGATCAGGGCAGTGATCCAAGAAGGTTCTGAAGGACTCATGATTAAAAATGCTATCCACCCTCAGACGGAAAACTGCAAAATTCTGAGAGCAGCTTGAAGCATAATTTTTTCACTTTTCTTTCTGTTTCTTACTTTTTATTGTTGGTGCTTTTCCTCCATGGCCAATGTGAAAATATGGTTTGCACAACTTCAAATGTATGATGGATATCATATTGTTTGTCTTAATGGGTGGGGGAAAGTGGGAAGGAGGAAGAGAATTTAGAACTCAAAACTTTTTAAAAGAGTGTTAAAATAATTTTTAAAAGAAAGATATAGATCATCTGTGGACAAGGCAAGAATTGAATTTTTAAAAAGTACTATTCATTAGGAAAAAAAAGGAATAAAGTTGATTTGTTTAGAGGGATAATTTCATCATCCCTTCATTCCCAATTGGTTGCACTCCTGTGGACTTCTCCATCATTCCCCAGAAACCTTTATCCTGGAAAAACAACTCAGCCTTGGAACTCACTCTTTGAAAATACCCCCTGCCCCTAGAATCTCTTCCTCTACGAGGTTCTCCCAGAACGTCCTTTTAAGCTAGCCATCCCTTCATTTCCTACCAGGTTGTACTCATCTGGACCTCGTTGGGCTTCTGCCCTTGGTGTCTTCTTTCTGCTCCTTTTCAGCTTCATTTTATGTCATTCTTCCCCATTAGAATGTAAGCTCCCTGAGGACAGTAGCTGTCTTCATTTTTTGCTTGTCTTTGTATTCCCAACATTTAGCACAGTGCCTGGAACATACTAAATGCTTCTTGACTGACTAATCAATTGACTAGAGAACATAAATCCATACTGGCAATCTTCTCAGGAAAAGAACTCTATCCTGTTGGGGTTGTATTGTGGGAAGAACGGATCATTCTTATGATGGACTCACTACAAACTTGGCAGGTGCATGACTCAGAGGAGAGGAATATGTTGATGGAAAATCTAAAAGGCTATTTCAGGGATGAACAGTTAGGTAAATCTGATATCACTTGGCAAGAATGTCTGCAAAGCCTATAGGGTTATTTCAGTGATGATGAGACTCCATCATCATCTTAAAAGCACATGCTGCTTTTAGCCACTCTGCTATTTAACCCTAAGGAAAAAAAGGCAGCTGAGTTCATGATTCCAGTGGATGCCAAGCTCCAGAGACTAGTATGCAGAAGAGCAGTGGAACCTAAGGATGAACATGTGATCATGCTGCGAGCAAAGAAGGATGTGACTTATAGATTGGGTATGCAAATTACTCCTACCCTTCTTGAGATGCAATAAATGTCATCACATTTCCATGAGTTGATGAGCATAGTATATGAAATATACAGTAAATGTGTTGTTACAAAAAGGAACTTCCAACATATTTACCTAATCCCAACTAACTATAGAGCATTTTCTTGTATATGAACTAAAAAAAAACTATATAGAGAGACTCATAATATTTATTCAAAGACAAAAAGTTTGCGAAGAATTTGTGGACAAAAGTATCCTATTTGTGAAGATGAAAGATCAATAATTTGAAGCTAGATCACCACTAGCCCAGTCATTGCTGCTGCCATGGAGTGGTCTCCAGAATACTCTTCCACCTTTCTCAATGACTTTAACCCATGGCTCAGTTGTTTTCTTTCCATCTTAATCCCTTGCTATTACTTTGGTGACTTCAGCATCTACTTTGATGACTTCTCATTGTTTCAAACTCCTCAACTCCCATGTCCATTCCACTCTCTCTCGGCCACATTCACAGTGTAGGCCACACCTTACCATTATCCATGACAATTCCTTCTCCAAAACTCTGAGCTCTGAAATTCCCTTCTCTGATCATAAGCTAGTGACCTTTTCCCTCACTTACTCCCCTCACTCTTCTAGAACCTATTCAAAGCAATAATCTTGACACCTTATTTCTCAATCTTTCACTGCTCTGGAAGTTCATAACCAAAACATTTAAACCTTTGTGGTATCAAAGAATAATAAACAAAATAAGGGGGGAGCGGAAGGTATCCAAAATGGGAAAAGAAGATAGAGAAGTCCAAAATGAGTGTAGCCAGGTGGGAAATGAGATGTCTGCTATATCTGTCCTGTCTACCCCACTTCTCTTCATAAATGAGAAAAATGCTTCTCTTTCCCTTCATTGGAGAGGTTGGGAGACTATAGACGCAGAATATTGCATATGTCTGTCAGGCTCAAACCTTCCCTTGATCCTGATAAGCCCTTAACCTATTGTTTTCTCTCTCTCTGTCTCTCTCTCTGTCTCTGTCTCTCTCTCTCTGTCTCTGTCTCTCTCTCAAAACATCACCTTTCCCACAAAACTCTCTCATTCTCCCAACTTCCACACATGTATTGATGGTGACAACATACTGCACATCGCCTAGGGTCAAAAACTCAGAATTATCTTCAACTTTTCTCTCTATCACCTCTTACATGCAATCAGCTGCCAAGTCCTATAGACTCTGCCTCCATAATATCTCTTGCATCCATTCCCTTCTCTCCACTCAGTACCATTATACTAATTCAAGCCCTCGTCTCTCAATTGAACTATTTAAATGTCTTTACTCACCTCATTGCCTCAAGTTTCTCAAGTCTTCAAATAATTTTTCATGTAAGTGTGAAAATAATCTTCCTAGTACACAAGTCTGGTCACATGATTCATATATCCAAAAACTTTCTATGGATCTCCCTTATCATTTGATTTCTAATCTTCAATGGAGCATCATAAAATCAGATTACTAGATCTTCCCTCCATCTCTTCGGGTGACAACCTATCCATGTAATCTTAATGTGTACAATTCTCCATATCCTCCTAGAACCACTGCATTGAAGATATGCCCAACTTCCTATACCTTTTTCTTTGGGTCTTTGAGTCATGCCTACCAGTATCATATAGGACAAGTAGGGAACACACATTTATTGAGCACCCACTGTGTTCCAGGCATTGTGCTAAGTGCCTTACAAATATTATCTCATTTGTTCCTCACAACAACCCCAGGAAGCAGGTGTTATTATTATCCCCATTTTACAGTTAAGGACACTGAGGCAGACTTGCCTATATTTACACAGCTGATAAGTGACTGAGGCTGGAACTAAAATTAGGTCTTCTTAATTCTAAGCCCAGTACTCTATCCACTAGCAAAATTCCATATTCTTACTATTTGAAAACACCTCCTTTTTCCAATCATAGGTGTTTTGAGTGATTTGTTGTATACATCTCCGTACACACTAGCCATTGGTATATGCTGCAGTTTAATTACACATACCATATAGTTCTTCATAATCATAGGATTGCCTGCAATTTTGATTCTTCTAAGATCATGGTGTTCCATGATTATGAGCCATATGTTATCATTGGGAGAATATTGATGGGCTTTGGCAGGGAACACTGAAATTACCAAACAATTTCCCAAATGGGATCCAGCTGCTCATCTCCTCTTCCACAGCAATGGTAAACAATGTCTCCCTGTCTTGTTCCTTGCTTAATATTGATAATCTAAGGATCCTCAGTCAGTCAGTCAATAAACATTTATTAAGTACCTACTACGTGCAAGACATTGTGCTAAGTATACAAAGAAAGACAAAGGGCAGTTTTCACCTTCAGGGAGCTTGCAATCTTGTGGGGGAGATAACATACAAACAAATGTAAGTAAGCAAATGATCTATGCACAGGATAAATCAGTCAGTGAAAGGGAGGTACTGGAATTAAGAAGGGTTGTAGAGGTTGGGACTTGAAGGAAGCCAAAGAAGCCATAAGGTAGAGATGATGAGGGAGAGGATTCCAAAGTTACCTCTGAGGCTGAATTTGTCAAAGACTCTTGTATTATCTTAATGCATTATATTGTTTATTATAATATTAATTTAAATATTCTATTATTATATTAATGTTATCTTAAATTTTAATGTGAGAGTCACTTGGTTGGATGAAAGCTTTTAAATTTGTATTTTGCTCCAAGTCAAGAGTTTTTCTTTCAATCAACCATGATATATTAGCTAAAGAGCTGTCCTTAGAGGCAGGAAGACCTAGGTTCAAGCCCCTATTGAGCTAATTCTGACATGACTCTCACATATGGCAGCTAGTTATTTCCTATCTGCTAAGAAATAGTCAATTTCACTTTTTTGATATACTGTTCAGCACTCACCATGGCCAGCGTCACATAAGTCTCTTTTATGAGAAAGTATTAACGTTATATAGACATGTGGCTTCTGAATGATCTGCAAGACTTGGGGTCTCTTTCATTTCTTTATCCTGAACTATGTTTTTGACATAATTTATACCATCCCCCCAGCTTTGTATTATAGGCAATCAATCAAAAAGCATTTCTTAAATGCCTACTGTGTACCAGACACTGTACTAGGTACTGGGAATACGAAAATAAAAATGAAATAATCCCTGACCTCAAGGAGCTTACGTTCTATCAGGTGAACCAGTGGGGAAACACAAATATCTACAAAGTAAACAAGTTAATTGGGGGAGGGGGAAGATGGGGAGGATTAGGAAAGGGCTTATGTAGAAGGACGCACTTGAGTTGAGTTCTAAAGGAAGATAAGGATACTAAAAAGAGAAGATTGGGAGGGAATACATTTGAGGCACGCAAAAACACAGAGATGGGAAATGGAGCACCATGGATGAGTAAAAGGAAGAGGACATGTTGAGCTACACTACACAGTATATAAAGAAGAGTAATATATAATAACCCTGGAAATGTAGCTGGGAATCAGGCTGTGAAGAGCTTTAAATGCCAAAACGAAGAGTAGTGCTTGACCTGAGAAATAATAGTGAAGTCTATTGATCAGGTCAGGGACCAGGCCACTGACATAAGTCACTCCTATGATTTAGAAAAATCATTTTTCTCTTTTAGGCAATTGGGGTTAAGTGACTTGCCCAGGGTCACACAGCTAATAAGTGTCAGGTGTTTGGTCTGAGGCTGGATTTGAACGCGGGTCCTCCTGACTTCAGGGCCAGTGCTCTATCCACTGTGCCACCTAGCTGCCCCTTAGAAATATCATTTTGGCAGCTATGTGGAGGATAGATAAGAAAGAAGAAAGATGAGGAGGAAGAGCACTTAGAATTCTACTAACTGGACACCCAGTATCGAGGTGTATCCCCAGGCGTTCTCCAGCCCTTTATTATCTGTTATAATATAAGCTATAACAATCTTCCTGGCTGTCCCCTTACCTAGGAGGATTCATCATAAGACCTTACCTTACATCATGAGAATATCACTATCAAGATGACCAAGTGTCCCATTAAATTATATTTCTCCTAGGCTTTGGGCACACAATGGACCAACTCAACCATCTCTTGTATATGCCTCTCTTAGGAGAAGTCATAAGCCACCCTTCTATTTAGCTTCAACTTCATTGGGTCTTCTGATTTCATTTATTGTGAAAATGTGGACCCATGACTTCCTTGGGAGCATGGACTGTTTTTTACCCTTCTTTGTATCCACACCCTTTAGTACAGTGCCTGGAAGCACTGAGCACTTAATAAATGCTTTTTGACTTGGCTTGTTCCTTGCATCAACTCATTGGACAAAAAAACAAAGAATCACAGAATTTGAGAATTAGAAAAAAAAATTCCTTGGCCATCTGACGGAACACCCAACAATTGTTAATCCAGGCTTTTGAGACTGAACATTCCCCTCTGAGATACCCCTGATATCATCTACTGGGCTTCTGCAATTTCAACCCAGGACATCTAGCTGGTGCAGTAAATAAAGTTCTGGGCCTAGAGTCAGGAAGACTCATCTTCCTAAATTCAAATCTGACCTCAGACACTTACTAGCTGTGTGACCCTAGGTAAGTCACTTAATCTTGTTTGCGTCAGTTTCCTCATCTGTCAAATGAGCTGAAAAAGGAAATGGCAAACCACTCCAGTATCTCTTTGCCAAGAAAACCCCAAATGGGGTCACAAAGAGTCAGACATGACTGAAAAACAACTGAACAACACCACCAACAATTTCAACGCATTGGCAGCTAGATTAACTCAGTGACTAGAATGCTGGGCCTGGATTCAGGAAGACACGAGTTCAAGTCTAGCCTTAAACACTTAATTAGTTATGTGACCCCAAGTGGAGTCACTTAACCTCTGTTTGCCCAGTTTCCTCAACTATAAAAAGGGGGAGATATGCCTCCCAGAGTTATGGTAAAAATCAGATAAGATTATATTTATAAAGCACTTAGCACAGTGCTTGGCACATACCTAAACAAAAAAATATAATAATAGCTAAATAAATGCTAGTTGTTATTATTATTGTTATCATTATCATTAATTGATCCTGGTTCTGCCCTTTGAGACAAATATTAGAACAAGTACATTTTAACAGATAGTCTCCTGAAGACAACGCTCTCTGTAACCTTTATCATCTAATTTATTAGTGATTCTAATTATAAGAATATCAAAAATACACTTAGCATTCTTCCTAGGATATTAAGACAATCAAAAAAATTGTCTAAGTTGGGTCTTGGGCTGGCTATATTATACATAGAGTTCCAACCACCATTTCCTATCACTCTAGTCTTTGGAAGCTGTCTCATTACCCCTGTAAGACCAGGTAGTTAGGATTGGGGATAAAGAAATTCAACTAAAAGAGTGGAGAGATAGCAGGTTGTAGAGGGAGGAAAATGCGGTACTTAGAATCATTAAAACTTCATTTCAGGTCTTAACTCCTTCTTTTTGCTATGTGACCTTGGGCAAGCTAATTAATCTCTCAGCCTCAATTTCCTCAACTGTCAAATGGGGAAAACAAAATGTGCTACTTAACTCCCAATCTACTTAATTGGTTATGAATTCTTTAAAAATGTGAAAACATTTTCCAACAGTACAGTTACGATATAAAAACATATAATTTATAGCATCCTACATCATCCACTCTAATCTTATCTTATAAATGTGGAGAGTGAGGCCCAGAGACAGGTGCCATATAGGCAGGAGGTGGCAGGGTCAGAATTTGAACCCAGCTCTTGACTCCCAATTCAGTGCTCTTCTCACTGTGCCATATTATCTTCCTATCTCCACTTACAAAAACTTTTAAATCCCAAAATAGCTCCCCCCTGGCTCCAAGGGTATTCCTAGGATGCCTTCTTCTACAGTCAACTGAATTGTGCTCAGAGCATGCAAACTATCTTTAATATTAATCTAAAGGAAAGACAATGGAGAAGACACATCACAAAGTTGGGGGAAGGGGGCAGGAACAACTAAGTGAGTGCCTCACCAAGTCCAGGGGAGTTTGGGATTATTGATACCACAGCTCCCCCCTATGGATGACCAAGTAGTGATATGGAGAGAAGAAGAGAGGAAGGGAGGCATGGAGGGAGGGAGAGACAGGGAAAGAGAGATGAGGGGGGAGGAAGACAGGGAAAGAGAAAGAGAGAAGGAAGGAAGGAAGGACGAAAGAGAGAGAGAGAGAGAGAGAGAGAGAGAGAGAGAGAGAGAGAAAGCAAGGAACGAAAGGAAGGAAGAAAGAAAGACTATTTTATACAGTGACATATGTAGTCACTTAAATATAGTCCTATATAGTGGTGTGTATGTGTATATATGTACGTGCGTATGTATCTACTTACGTGTATATATGTGTACATAGTAGGCCTTTGACAAATAATGATAGCTGGCATGTTGTAGCACTTCACATTTGAAGAGTACTTTACAGATGATATCCTATTTGATCTTCATGATGACAATAATAATAGCTAGTATTTGTATGGAGTTTTAAGGTTTGCAAAGCGCAGAGTATGTTCTGTGCATGCATACACACACATGTACACACACACACACACACACACACACAGAGCACCATGTATTCCCAATTCTATTTTCCTTTGGACATAAGCACAACAAAGTAAACATAAGGAGCTTAAGCAGAGTTCAGCAGGGTTACACTCTTATTAGCATTCTCCCTTATCAGACCTTGAACTCCTTGACCTTGCACAAACTCTTTATGCCTTTATTTATATCCTTAGCACAGTAATTGGCACACACTAGGCACTTAATAAATGTCTGTTAACTTGACTTACGCAGACCACCAAACCAAATTGCTAGAGTAGGAGGGCAACAATCAATGCTTTGGACATGCAATAATTCCAACAAGCATTTATTAAGCACCTGCTGAGGGCAAGGCCCTGAGCTAAACACTTAGGAAGACATAAGATAAATGAATTCATTGGCCTCAAGCGTCCTACAGGGCTAAAATATGTGATGTCTTCACCAGATCCAAAAAGAGTTTCTCATGTTGTAGATACATTTAATGCCCATAATTCTGGAGTCTGATGAATGGCAACTTCCCAGAAAGGCATCAATGACATGATACCATTGGACTACACACAACTTGAAACACAACTACTCAATTTTCTGGAAGTTTTTTTTTTTTTCCGATTCCCTATTCTGTGACGAAGCTGTCACAGAAGCTGTCCCTGGAAAGCTACTCGATGTTTCTTCCAGTGTTAGGTTTTAAGTCTTCACAAAGCACAACAAATCATTCCCATAAAGCTGTAAGGATGAGCAGCGAAATCCGTGGTGGGATTCTCCAGGACTTCGGCGGCCACATCTTATACCCCCCACTCGTCCTGGCAGATGCTGTAATCTACTTTTCTTCACTCTTTGGAGCCTGTTGGAGAGTTTCTTCTAATACCACCTTCCTGCCACAAGAAGCTCCATCAACCATAGGAGAAGATTTTAGCGGAGCCCCTGTGGTCTTTGGCTGTCCACCCACTTCAAGGTCTCATTGTGCGGGTTTGGATGGTTCCTAAATAGCAATCGATTCTGTCCTGGCCAGAACCCCTAAGGGTCTTCCCTTCTAGGCCATTTCTAGTCTCAATTCTTACCTGCCCTTTAACTACTAAATGGGTGTTTCCTCAGACCAACTGAGATGTGGGAAAGACAGCTTAAAAAGGCCATGGTCGCCTGCTGCATCCTGGGCCACTGGACCCCACTGATTCTGGAGGAGAGGGTGAGGCTGGCGACTCTGCACAGCCCTGTCTCACTTAAATCCAATTCACTTGCAAGTCGAGACATCACCCTTCTCATGGCATTGGTAGTCTTCAAGAACGAAGGACGAACAACAATAACCTGTGTCAGGGGATAGAGACAGTCCAGTGATAGTGGCTGTTCCACTGACAAGATACTTGGCCTCTCCACTCTAGTCATTTTCTCTGGCTGTCCATCACATCTGGAATGTTCTTCCTCCTCCACTCCAACTACTGACTGCCCTGGCTTTCTTTAAGTCTCAATTAAAATCCCATCTTCTACAAGCAATCTTTCCCAATCCCTTTTATTCCATCGCCTTCCTTCCATTAATTGTCTACTATTTATTCTGTATATACCTTGTTTGTACATACTTGGTTACATGTTGTCTTCTCTCATTAAACTGTAAGCTCCTTGAGGGCAGGGACGGTCTTTTGCCTCTTTCTGTACCCCAGCAGTTAGCACAGTGCCTAGCATGTACTAGGCACTTAACAAATGGTTATCAATTGATTGATTGATAGGTGGTTCAAAACCCCACCTCTCTGGGTTTAACTCGACTACTCCAATCTACTCTCACGGTAGTAAATATAAGTTCCTAAGACATAAACCACTATCACATGTTTATATTCAAACTATTTCAGGGTAACACTGTTGAGGAGGAATGCACTTCCCCTACCCACCTCTCTAGCACTAGAGCCTTTGTCCAATGTGTTTTCTACCTAGACAACCAGACACTTATAATGACTATATTTTTGAATCTTAAACATAACATTAAACAAAAAAATATTATAAATAATATAAATATATAAATATAAATAATATATAATATAAATAATAAAATTCATCACAATATACATATGCACCCAAATCACACTGTCAATAGCTATGGTGAAGAGTAGGCACAAACTTATAGGCATATACCTGGAAGGTAAATCCATGAGGAAGGAAAACTCACGTGCTTGGTGTAACTCATGACTCAAGACTATAGGCTTCAATGTTATTGGTCTATTCAGCAACATCAGTACTCCCGTGAAATTTATTCTCTACTCACTGCTGGATTGTTGATCATAGCTCTTTCAATCAACCATCACCCTTAAGGGCTGTTTAGAAAGGGTTTGTTCTTAATGTCAACAGCACTCCTCTTTAAGTCAGCCAACTGACCAGCTCATCAAACTGCTATCTCTGTAGTACTCAGTCCAGGCCAATCAGTTATTCATCCATTAGGATGCTGCACTGTCCAATCACAATGGCGCTCACAGCACCGTAGTTCCCTTGGAAAGTTCTCAAATAGGAGCTACTTTGATATCTGCTTTTCCTTTTCAAGCCAGAGGTGGCAGCAGAGAGCAACAAGTCATTTTTGAAAAGCTTTACTTCTCTCCAACCCTAGGCGGCACTGGAGAGCAACAGCTGTCTCTAGAGCTCTTGGCCAATGAAGTGATTTTCTCTTGTCCATCAGGAATCATTCACCTGGAGTCTTGTACCAGCTAATTGCACATCCCAGCAGAGCAGTTTTTATAGCTTCTCTGACGAGTATTCGGACTTTTTTCAGGTCCCTCTTTCCAGTTGCCGTCTTTGACCCTTCAATGGCTTAAATTGAATTAAAGTAAAGCCTCTTAACTCTCAATGACTAACTCTTTACTTAAAATATCACACAAGTCCTCAAATTTCCCCTAGCAAACAATAGTCCTTCTAAAACCATATCTCTGCCTCCAAATGTTTATGTGAGTTTTTATTTTCCTAGTTTCACCCTCTTTAATCATATAACATGCAATGTCAGATTAGGTAAGTTATCAGGCCATAATTCTGACATTTCCAACAAAGTAGTATGTCTCTTTGGTGGCCTTGAAACTGTTTCTTTACACTCGCTTCTTCCTTAGCTTTTAATAAATCAAAGGTCTTTTTCTGACTCTTTGTAACATTAAATTGCTCCCACGCAAAGGAGGCATTACTCCACATCATTGACAATGAATTCTGAATCCTCATTTCCACACTACAGATAAGTCTCCCTCGAACACTGTCCAAATTCCCATCTGAAATTCATGTTTGTTCATGCACATATTTTAGTAGTTTATATTAAATCAAAGTTCTTCTTCTACTCATATTTGAGGTCAAAATGTTCATCCGTAACAGGAATGACATCATATAAAAATCAATATAAATCTCCTCTATTATTTTTTTAAAAAAACTACTCTCTGCTCTTTTTATCATTAACTACTACTTATAAAAAGATCCTTAAAGGTACTGTGAATTGGTAATGTTTTCTCATCAAGGGTACTCTCCCTACCAATGAAATCAAGGGCCTATTCTTATCCCTTATGTGTGGCATATCCAAAATCATTTCCTATAGATTTTTGCTGCTGATTTACATATATATTTACAAAAACAAAGAACCTCTGAGGCTGCATAAATTATCAACAGCTTGAAAAGTTCCTACTGGTCTTGTCCCTGTTTATTTGTTTATTTGTCCCAAGTTATCATTATCAAAGAATTACATCATCAGGCTAATGATAAGCTTCTCTGTACTTACCTGGCTTGAATATCAGACAGAGTCTATTGCCAGGACCATAGTCTAAGCTTTTCCATGTTAATAGTATCTGCCAGAACTTGTCATCTGATAACATAATCTTTCAAAATGAATTGAAGCCACAACTGATAAGTGGTTAAATGATATCAACTTGCACTGATACCAGCGGAATAAACCCAAGCTATCAAACACTATATGAAATGCTTTAAAACATTAATAATCAGATAAAGGAAAATAAACATAACTCTGAGATTTTAGCTCACACTCATCAGATTGGCAAAGTTAACAAAAAGGGAAAATAACAAACACTGGAAAGGCTGTGGGGAAAGAGGTACATTAGTGTACTGTTGATGGAACTTTCCATTCTGGAAAGCAATTTGAAACCATTTCCCAAAAGCTATTAAACCATGCATATTTTTTGACCCAGTGATGCCACTATTAAATTTATATCCCTAGGAGATCAAAAAAAGAATAGATTCATATGTACGAAAATAGATATAGCAGCACTTTTTGTAGCAGTCAAAAACTGGAAAGTAAGGGACTATCCTCCTATTTGGGAAAAAGCTAAACAAATTATGGTATATAAATGTAATGAAATATTACTGTGCCATAAGAAATAACAAAATGGACAATTTTAAGGTAAACAGGGAAGACCTTTATGAATTGATATAGGATTACATGAGCAGAACTAGAGAACAATTTATACAATAATGACAACATTATAGAGAAAAACAGCTTCGAAATGCTTTAGAGCTCTGATTAATGCAATGATAAACCATGAATCCAGAAGGCTGAAAATGAAACATGCCACTCACTCCTGCTAGAGAAATAATGAACTTAAAATGCAAGAGAGAGGCATAAATTTTCAGGCATGGCCAGTGTGTTTTGCTGAACTATGAATGTTTATGGTGGTGATTTTGTTTGGGAAGATCTGGAAGGAGGAACGTTTAATAATGGAGAATAATGGGAGGTGTAGACTATGAAAGAATGTAAAAATTAAATGACCAGAAAAAAAGAAAATTAATTGGAGAGCATTTGGATAGGGAATACCCCAGAGAGTACAGAAACCACCCAGCATTCTTAAAGAAGAAACACCAGGGAGAGAAGAATCAAAATAACAGTACCCTGCCAAAGGGGGAACAGAAAATCTTCAACCTGGCTGGTGAAGTCCCAGGAAGGACAGAAGATGGCTCAGCAGCCATACTGAAAAAATCATAAAGTAAAATAGAAGACGACTCTAATAAAGAAAACCCATAGACCACTCAGCACTCTGATCAAGGGATCCTCAGGGAGGGGATAGTGGACAAAGAGAGAAAAGTACAAAAGCATGGGTTGGGGAAAATATATAGTTGATAATGATAGCAGAATGTGAATGTGATAAACTCACCCACACAAAAAAAGAAAGAAGGGTAGTAGGATGGGTTAGTAAGAAGAATGTAATAATATGCTACTTTTAAGAACTATACTTGAAATAGAAAAATTCAAACAAGTTAAAATAAGGGTAATGAAACCTATTGTGTGTCAGATGACTTCCAAAAACAGGGAGTAGCAATTGCAAAATCAGACAAGAGAACAAGACAATTAAATTAACTAACTTAATTATAAGTGAAAACAGAGAAATAATACTAAAAAGGCAACAATGAATTGATATCAACAACATACACACGCACACACTGAATAGCATAGTACCTAAACACTAAAAGGAAAATTACAATAGTGTATAATGTGCCCCTCTCTAGACAAATATAACAAAAATAAAAAACAAAAAATGTCCAGGACTTGAATTTTAGAAAAATAATGCTAGATCTCTGGCCATTACTTAATGCAAATATAAAAGAGCATGAATATTACTCAGGTGCCTATGACACCTTTACAGAAATTGACCATATTTTAGGACATAGATATCTCACAAATAAATGCAAAAAAGCAGACATGGCAAATACATCTTTTACCAACCACAATACAATAAAAATTATATTCAATAAAGGAACTTTAAGAATGAATTAACATTAGAGACTAGAGAATTTAATCTTAAAGAATTTGTGAGTCAAAGAAGAAATCATAGAAATAATGGAGAATTTCAATCAAATGACAACAATGAGTCAACATACCATAACTGTTGGGATGCAGCCAAAGTAATTCTAAGGGGAAAATGTGCCACTCTAAATATTTTCATCAGAAAAAAAGAGAAAAGTAACATACTAAAAAATTAGGCACGTAAATAAGATAAATATAAAATCAACATTTTTTAAAACAACTAAACTGCAAAATAGAAGTTCTGAAAATCAAAATAGATACTAATAAAGTTAAAAGCAAAAACAATTGAATTAGCAAATAAAATGAGAGGCTTTTTAAAGTGATAAAATATTAGCTAGTCTAATTTTTAAAAAGAGTCAAACAAGTGTCAGTATAAAAATGAAAAAGAAGAAATCATAACATACCAAAAAGAAGTTATTATAAACTATTTTGCCCAATTATATGTCAACAAAACTGACTATTTGAGCAAAATTAATAAATATCTACAAAAATATAGAACAACAAGGTGAGAAAGAGAGAATTAAATAAGCCAATCTCAGAAAAAGAAATTGAACAAGCCATGAATTAACTCAGAAAGAAAAAAAAATTTGCATTACATGGATTTACAAGTGAATTCTAGCAAGGAATCAAAGAAAAAAAATAATGTGAATATTACATGAAACTATTGTCTAATAGAGAAAACGTTTCTATCAAATTCCTTCTAGGATACAAATAACATTTTGATGCCTACACCAGGGAAAGACAAATCAGAAAAAGAAAAATATAGACTAATATCTCTAATTAATATAAAAATAATTTTAATGAAACATCAGCAAAAGCTACAGCAATAAATCAAAAGCACAGTACATTACAATCAGGTACAATACTGATTGAATATTAGCAAAGCTATAAACATAGTAGACCATATTATTTTTTAAAAAAACAATAAAAATCACATCATTATATCAAAAGATATTGAAAAGGTTTTTGACAAAATAAAACATTCATTTCCGTTTAAAAAAAAAAGCATAGAAATAATTGGACCTAATTGAATCAAAATGAGAAGCCTTTCCAATACAATCACAGGTAAAGCACTATTATCATTATCAGCATAGTTATTTACTATGGTGATATAAATGTTGACTTTACCAATACCACGTGAGAAATGAAGGGGCAAATAAACATAGGCACAGAAGAAACAAAATTTTTGCTTTTGTAAATGACATGATGTTACATAGAGAAACTCCTAGAGAGCCAATGGAAAAAATTGATTGAAATAACAAGTTTAGGAAAATTGCAGAATATAAAATAAACCCTCATGAATTATTAGCCTTTCTAGTTTTCACCAAAAAAAAATCTTGCAGGAAGACAGAAAGAGAAATTCCATTGAAAATAGCTACAAAATGTATGAAATATTTAGGACTCTAGCTACCAAGACACTTGCAGGAACCATATAAATTCACTGAAAACTGGAATGCCATCTAGCAGAAATTAAATTTAGAACAAAAACTTACATCATATATCATAATAAGCTCTAAATGGGTATCTGACCTAGATTTAAAAAAAAGGTCACAGCATAAGAAAATTGAAGAAGCAACTTCAGATAGAATTTTTTATCATACATAGGATAGGGAGGATCAAAGAAGATAAAATGGGCAATTTTGATTAAACAAAATTGAAAATTTTCTTGCCTAAACAAAAGTAAGACAGCCAAAATTAGGAGGGATAATTGGAGAAGGGGGTAGAATTTTTGTAGCAACTTCATCTGATAAAGGTCTGATATTCAAAATATATAAAGAATTGATTTAAGTATATGAGTATCACAACCATTTCCTCAATACATAATTGGTCAAAGAATATGAACAGGCAGTTTCTCCAAGGAACAAATCCAAGAAATCAATAACCATATTAAAAAAAATGCTCCAATCACTAATAATTAGAAATGCAAATTAAAAACTCAAGTTGTACTTCACATTTATTAGTTTGGCAAAGACAACAAAAAGAGAAAATGACAATCAGAGGGGGTCCAGGAACACAGTCACATCAACACACTGTTGCTGAAGCTGTGAACTAATCCAAAGTTTCAGTCATTTTTCAAGAGTGTCCAACTTTTTATGACCTCATTTGGGTTTTCTTGGCAAAGATACTGGAATGATTTGCCATTTTCTTCTCTAGCTCATTTTAGAGATGAGGAAACTAAGGCAAACAGGGTTATAAGTGAGTTGCCCAGGGTCATACAACTAGTAAGTGTCTCAGGCCAGATTTGAACTCAGGCAGATGAGTCTTCCTGACTCCAAGTCCACTGCATTATGCCACCTAGCCGCCTGATCCAAAGTTACTGTAAGAATAAGCAAAGATAGTGGGGGACAGAAAGGAACAAGTATTGATTAACGACCCAAACGCTATGCTAAGCACTTTAAAAATGTTATCTCGTTTGATCTTCTCAACAACAACTTTGTCAAGTAGGTGCTATTTTTTATTCACATTTCATAGCTGAGAAACTGAGGCAAACAGGGTTAAGTGACTTGCCCAGAGACACAGAGCCACTAAGTATCTGAGGCTAGACTTAAACTCAGGTTTTCCTGACTCCAGACCCAATGCCCTATCCACTGCGCCAGCTAACTATTGGACAGTATATGAAAAGCACTTTGCAAGATCTTCAGGCTCTATGGCAATATTAGTTATTATCACTCTAGGCTGATAACTTCTTATGGCAGGCTAACATCCCAGTGACTGGCGAAGCAGCCTAGGTAAAGGCAGAAAGCAAGTGGGAAGGATGCCCTTTCTGGAGGTAAGTTGGGGGAGATTACTCTATAACAGTAGGGAGAGGCCCCCACAACATCCCTGGAGAGCTATTCCTTCCACCAGCCAATTGCAGAACTCATCCCAGATGACTCACCACCAGCACGTGCATCCTTCCCACTTGCTTTCTATCTTCACCTGGGCTACTTGACCAGTTAATGGTCAAGCTAGGAGTCAGCAACACCATTCCTTCCAATGAGACGGAGAACCATCACGCTTTATCATCTACCTGGCCACTCCCTCCTAAAGTCCTCCAAGCCTTGCTCTCCACGGCACTCTTGTCCCACCTACTTATGGAACCTGAAGACCGCTGGGCTTTACCATCTTCTCCCCTCTTGTACCTCAGGACTTCTAGGCATTTCCATCTGCCCGGATGCTGATCTTTTCCTTTAAATGTTGTCTCCCCAAATCAGTATGTGAGCCCCTTAACAGAATGGGTTAGCTTGCTTTTTCTATTTATGTACAGAATGTTTAATACAGTACTTGGCACCTACTACATATTTAATAAATACTTATTCATTCGTTCATTCCTCTTGGTAGAGGCCTCCCTGAGCGAGGCCAGAGCAGTGCTTTTCAAATGAGATTGAGTTCTTCGTCTGGAAGCCAGTTCAGCAATTGCACAGCAAATATCACCCGATGGTTATTATAGAACATATAAGGACAAATAAGGGAATGCCAGTGCTTGGTTTCAAACAGAGACTTCTCAGCAAAACCCATCCTGTTGATCAAAGAATTCTGATTAGGTTTCGCTTCCCTAGGATGGGGCAGCAAGGTTCTGTCAGTAACAGCCAGGCATTCAAATTGAAAACAGTAGAAATCTGAGCTGTGCAGGTTGTTTTAGCCATGTTATCCCCATCACGCTCGACACGGGGAGGCATAAGACACCGAGCTTCGTCATAAGACGTCTGAGTGTCTCCTTTCACAGCCAAGGACATTTCATGTGAAAGGACAAAGAAGGATGCGATTGAAACAACACCAAACTGTTCAGTCAAACCGTGGGGACTAAAATTGTTCAAACTATAATAAAAAAGACAGAGGCAGAACTCTGAGCCAATGGCGCTTCGTTAAAGGGTCCATGCTCCCCTCTGAGGAAGCGGACCTCAGATCTTCCTCACGACCTGAGATGCCCTCTTCTTCTAGGAGCTTGTTTCTTATAGGGTTTGATACCCAAATATGCAAATGAGGCATGGCAAAATACAGAACCTCATTGGCTGATAGACCTTGCTCCTGAGGGCCAGAAATCAGCAGGGGGAGGGGGAGCGTCACAGATTGGGTGAAGCATGGTAGTCATAAGGCAGTCATGAGCTGGTCACCTGCTCGTGTTGGACAAGAAAGGATGGTCTGGAGGTACAAAAAGAAGGTGGGGGACTATCTATGTAACTGAGTCACCTCTGCCACAGTGGGCTCGGTCACCATGACAAGGAAAAACAAGGATGGAGGGCCTCTAGCCAGCTTTCTACGATTAAGCAAGTAAACTTACAATCTGCATCTCACAGCTCTGGAGCCAGAACTTATTATCACTCCCCCTATAGAATCATATCAAATTGATTAGTACTGATTGGAATAGAGTCAGGGTCCAAATGAATTCTTTCTCACAAGGCCCAGGCCTGAAAGTCACAGCATATCATAGGTATGATAAGACAATACTCCTTCAGATCTACTCGACCAGGTAAAGATCACACATACTTCTTTGGGACAGTCGATTGATGTTCAAGAATTTAGTACTATTTGAGTTGTATAATATAGCCAGAACCATTATCTGACAGATGGGAATTTCCCATTCAAAGGGAAATGTCTTATCTTGGAACTTTTATGTCCTCTGATTGACTAGCAAACGTAAACACATTGACAAAGGCTCATGAGCTATAATTTAGAAAGGATTCCGATCCACAAAATGTGTAGACCCTGAGGTAGTAAACTGGGGTCTCGGGTGAGTAGTGCCCTGGTTACTATATTGTGAGGGCTTATCCAGGATAAAATTGTCTTCTTGTCCAGGATTGGCCTTCTGGAAGTGTGCATCTTTTCCTCTTAAAAAGGGTGTAGTTTGCATGGTTGCAGAATCCACAGCTTGATTACAGTCAGCACTTTCAGGAACTCCCACCTTCTCAAATTCACAAAGTTGCCACCCAGGCAAACACTCATCTCAGGATTGCTCTTTGATCACCTGCATTCTGGGAAAGAAGCACAAATCAAAAGAGCCAGGTAGGAGCATGAGATGCAGTCTTCTGCTCACTAGCATATTCATGATCTCACACATGGAGCCATCATAGCTGCTGGTAGTAAGGGAAAAGCAAAGAGAAATCTTCCCCATTGCTGGAATTCTAAAGGAAGGCTAGCAGAGTCCAGAGCCATATATGCCAAAGAATGGGGGGGGAAGTGAGAATGGAAGTTGTTTCTCATCTACTGAGTGGTCAGCTCCTTACCTACCCCAATTCAGTAAACGATCATCCTTGGTACAACCCCCACTCCCATGCCAACTCTCCATCATGAAACCAAAGGAGCATCTAGTTGTAAGTGTTCTTTAGCAAGGGTCCAGAGTGTGGGCCCACCCTTGTGCTCTGCAAGATGGCCCCCATCATCCCAAAGCTTCCAAAGCACAAGACCACAGGTACCAAACAGGGATTGCTACAGCACCCTAGGAAAAGTCCTTCAGTACTGAGGCAGAACACACATGACTAGAAATTGTCCAATTATGGAACCCACCAGATGGGGCCAGGATACAGGCTCAATTCAATGAGAAGTATGTAGCAGATCAAAAGAACATCCTGTATTACCTCCTTTAAATAGCAAGGACTATATCAGACATTACATAAGACTTTTTTCTAGGAAATGAGATAATACATGTAAATCAATTTCATAAACATTAAAGTACTATGTAAATGCTGGCTATTATTATTTCCGTCAGTGACTAGTCTAAACTAATTCCACACTCATTAAAAAGCATGAAGAAAAAGGCTCAGATTAAGAATAGGAGCTTGGCTGGAATTACTGCTTACAGATGAAATTGCCATATTTGCCATACCAGAAACATTGGCTTCTTCCATATCTCTCCCTGTGGTCTCTCCTCTTTTCAGAATTCCCAGCACTGGCTAGAATGTCTTGTAGTTTCCCATAACATGCAAACGTCACAAACCTGCTTCTAATCTCACCAGATGACAAGTGGTAAGAAGCAAGAAAGCCAAAATCCCTTTTTAATTCTCTGTGAAACCCTATTTCAGAGGGGGGAGCCTTTCTGTTCACTGCATGTCTGGCAGTTAACCCAGATGGTTTTTTAGAACAGAGTAGATGCTGAGCTTCTCCTTGCTCTGCTGATTAGAATGAGAGAGAGAGAGAGAGAGAGAGAGAGAGAGAGAGAGAGAGAGAGAGAGAGAGAGAGAGAGAGCAGATTTCTCAGACCCTAGAGATGAGATGCAATCACCTTAGGAATGGGCCCTGCTTAGAGCTGCCTGCTCCGTGCCCTGCAATTCACCCAAATGGCTGCAGATAACATGTCAAAGGCTGTCATTTTCTTGCACATTCTTAGTTGAGAGATCTTATGGAAAACCCAGAGGCTCCCTCTGAATTAGTACCTATCACATGAAGCCAGTCATTCTCTTACTCTGCCTCATCCAATACCCACGTGCCTGTACCCCAAGCCTTTGAACTTCCTCACTGCATCTCTAATATGAAATGATTCCTAACCATGAGTCCCAGAAACACACTAGTGCATACAATTAATTCATGGATTATGACCAAAAAGCGTTCCTTTAATGTCTCCCAATCCTCTCTTCATTCCTCTCCAGGCTGTGTTCCTCATGCCACACAAACCACTTTACTCTGGAAGCTCACTCCACCCTTCAGGACTTCTCACATTGGCCATGCCCTTTACCCCTGCAGTCTCTCCCTCTGGTTGGCTAGTTCCTCCCAGAACTCCCATTTTACAGAGGATAGAATGTAAGCTCTTTTAGGGCAGGCACTGGCTTTCTGCTTATATTTATATTCCCAGCACATAGCACAGTACCTGGTACTCCGCAAGCACTTAATAAATGCTTGTTTACTTGATCTGACTTGATTTACATACTCCTTTGAGCTCGTTCCTTTTTGACAAGAGATGTCAGAACTAAACTCTGTAACATCCCAGTAACTTCCAGGCATCTCGTCTTCCTCCTGAATTAGAAGCTAATATTGGAGCATACCTCCTAAGGTACCAAATGGGAAATCCAAAGCCCTATGCTCTAATTCTTTCTTTACCCCTGGCCCGGTGCCATAAGAGCGTCTATTCTACCTATCTGTGAAAAGGAAAACATGGTCTCAGTCTACCAAGCAATCTTGGGAGAAGGTAATTTCAAATTCTCATAAAGAGCAAATTTAAGATAATAATAAGTTGCATATATGTGTGCATGCATGCATTATAGATGTGTCTGTCCTAGGACTAACTCAACTTAATTCAGAAACATTTATCCCCAGCTTGGCCAAAGTGAGTTGAATTTCCTGCACTCAATCACACCTGAAGATAGTTACCTCAATTATAACAGGGACAAGGTCTGTTTCCGAAGCAGGAGGACCCACATTGGCATGACAGATGAGCACAGTGCCTGGCACATGGCAGTCACTTAATAAATATGGATTGATTGACTGACATTCTGAAGCATGTAGTTCTGTGAGAGTGTCAAGGCTCTGCTGCCTCTCCCCGGACTGCTGAAAGAACGATGCCCCTATGGTGTCTGGAAAGTTATCTGAGGACATTTGATAGAAGACAACACTGCCGCTGGAATTGGGCTTCTGTAGAGCAGCATTTTCCTTCCATGTGGTTTTCAAAGACAATCATCAAGAGCCAGGCTCAGTTCACACACACACACACACACACACACACACACACACACACACCCCAATATAATAAATATAGGATAACATGATGTCATATATGATATGATATGTGATGCAAGATAATGTAATATGATGATATGACATGATATATGTGAAATGATAAAATGTAAGCTCTTGGACAACAGAGGTTGCTTCATTTTTTTTTCTATCCCCAATACATAGCATGGTGTTATACAGCAGGCAGTTAATAAATGGTCACTGATTTATCACATAAGAAAGGCCACCCCTCAGAGCATGCTCAGAGTTGCCTTTTCCTGGTTCCAGAAGACCACAGGTGAGCGTTACGGCTTGCTTCTAGCTCTGTGGTGACCCTCTGCTGAAAGGTTTTGCATTTTTTGCCATGACACGGCAAACCCTTGGTGATTCTCTGGCCTTCCCCACCCTGTGGCAGTGGCAAATGAGGCAGGGTGTTACTTTAGCTGAAAGAAGAAACCATTTCTCACCAAGCCTCTTCTTTCAAAATGTAACTCCAACACTTCCAGCAAGGGTAAAGAAGGCTAGCCATCTCCATCCCAGCGTCCTGGTGGTTTCGTTCTTATGGTACCTACCTACAGCCAAAGGGACTCAGCTAGGGGAGCTGGGCTGCCCTGGCCTAGTTTATATTTTTGGTGGCACCTAGATGGTACAGTGACCAGCCTGGAGTCAGGAGGACCTGACTTCAAATCCAGCCTCACTTGCTAGCTGTGTGATCCTGTGCAAAAGTCACTTTTGCCCCAGTTTCCTCAATTGTAAAATGGGCAGCTAGGTGGAGCAGTAGATAGAGTGCCAGGTATGGAGTCAGGAAGACTCCTCTTCCTGAGTTCAAATACAGCCTCAGACACCTACTAGCTGTGTGACCCTGGGCAAGTCACTTCACCCTGTTTACCTCAGTTTCCTCATCTGTAAATGGGCTGGAGAAGGAAATGGCAAGTAACCCCAGTATCTCTGCCAAGAAAACTGCAAACAGGGTCACAAAGAGTCAAACATAACTGAAATGGCTCAACAACAACAAAATGGAAATAATAATAGCACCTTCCTCCTGGGGTCGCAATAAAGATCAAATCAGATAATATTTGTAAAGAGCCTAGTACGGTACCTGGCACATAGTCAGTGCCATATAAATACCTAGTTATCATCACCATCACTATTATTGTGAGGTTCAAATGAGATAAAATTTGTAAAAGCAGCTAACACAGAGCCTGGTAAACAGTAGGTGTCAAATAAATGTACCATATAAAAAGTAGGCAAATAGTAAGCACTATATAAATCATCACTCCATGACTCCTCCCCTTGTGTTTATTCTTCCCTGATCATAATAGAATATCTGCCCCAAGATGGATAGATCCAAGCTTGTAGTCAAGTGTGTGCATGCTAGAGGTCCAGCTAGACATCAGACTCCCTCTCCACCCCCCACCCTTACCGAGACCAAGAGAGATGAAATGACTTTTCTGAGGTCACTCAGATATTCAAAAGGATCTGTGATGGTATCAATATATGAGTTACCTCCAGTGATGTGACATAATGAATAAGAAGTCTAGACATAGAGTCAGGAAGGCTTGAGTTCAAATCCAACCTCAGGCACTTCCTAGATGTGTGATGCTGGGCAAGTTATTGAACACCTGCCTCAGTTTCTCATCTGTAAAATGGGTATTATAATAATAGCTACTACCTCACAGGTTTCTTGAGCGGATCAGATGAAATAATATTTATAAAACTCACTCAGCACAGTACCTAGACTTAATAAATGCTTGTTTAATTTTCTTTCTTTCTTTCTTTTTCTTGATGTTTACTGTATCTCCTGAGCCCTAATGCCTCAGAAATAGTAGGTGATACAAAATTCTTTACCAAGACAGTGAATATAAGCAGAAAAACTAGCCTGCTCATTCTCCCTTTCCCACCTAATCCTGTACCCTGACACAAAACCAACCCTCTTGATCTCTACCCAGGAATAAATCCAACCATCTGCCTCCAGTGAATCTATCAAGCTGCTGTTGTAAACTATCTACAAGTCTATAAAAATACAGAATAATTCAGGAAGTCACGTCCAACTACCCAGCCATTCTGAAAAGCTCAGGACTGCAAGAAGTTGGGGGCACATTGGTTTTCTGTGCAGATTAACTCAAGGGTCCTTTGTAGCAACCCTGGAGAGAGGGAGCTGTTATCAGGAATAGCAGTCCTCCTCCTTAAGAAAAACAGGCTTAATCGCTACACAGCTGTCAGGATTATGGCCCACTGAGCTCTCAGCATCTCCCTGCCCACAGAGTTAAGTGGTTCATGCCCAGAAGTGAATTTATTGAACACAGAGCTGCACTTCTTGTCCTCACCCCACTGGGTCAGCCATTACCCTCTCCCCCAGTCCCCTTTGAGTTCAAGAATGAGATGTGGATCATTATTACTAATGATTCACTTCAACTACTTGATACAAGTAACATGTGCCACTTAATGTGTAAATAAGATTGCATGGAGGGTCAGCAACTAATCTAATTCAAAGCAGAAGGTGTTCTTACTACGTGATTATAATGACCTGAAGAATTGAGAAGATACATCTCCCTCATTTCATTTCAGAGGTAGGGGACTATGGGTGTGTAATATTGTATATATTGTTACACACAATTGGTGGTTTTGCTGATCTAGTTTTTTTTTCCTTTTTCTTTGTTCATCTTGATTAAAAGTGCTATAATAAGGTAGCATTAGTGCTTCAATTTTGCCTTTACCCACCCTTTTGTGAAGTCAAGTTTCAACTTCTTGGAAGTCACTTGATTTTGTAGAAGTCACAAGATTGCCCTTCTCCCAACCGTCACTCAACATAAGGAATGTCACAAAGCTATCCCTCTCCCCTTCACCTCAACGTCTCCCAATCCTCTCCACCGATAAAAAGCGATCTCTATAATTCTGTTTTCCCCGTCTTTCACTCCCTCCTAATTGTATATCAACCATGTAGAAACCAATCAATGGTCAATGTCCGTGGCTCCCAAGAGCCTTGGAACCACTTTGTTTCTTCAGTCACATGCATTGCTAAATAAATCATAGTCTGGATATAAGTACGTGGTTTCTTTATTCCATCACAATACAAGGGATGGTTCAGTGGGGAAGGCAGAGGAAGAAAAGAAGGCTATATAAAAACAAAAGAGATCAATAAAAAGAATGTTAAAATTTTTTTTAAAAAAGAAAGCAATGCATACAATGACTACAATAATGTAAACAGTAACAATACACACAAAAAAAGCAGTGGGAGTGATGAATTTTAATGAACAACGTTAGTCCACAAAAATTGATTAGGAAACATACCTTCCCTAAGTCAGAGGAGAAATGGTTGTGCCAGGAAGTGGTGTGTTAACAGGAGATGACTTTAGTTTAAAACAAAAGGCAACAATAAAACTTTTAAAAAAGAAAAGAAAAGAAATCACCATGTCTATTCACTATGTAGTCTTGAGTCTAGTATTTCTCTCAAGATAGGTGGGGAAATGAAAACATGGAGCTCTTGAGGGCAGAGGCCAGGTTTTTGCTTTTCTTTGTATGCCCGGTGTTCAGCCTATCATGTGATTAGGACTTAACAAATACTTATTAACTGACTGACTTAATAAATGCTTATTGAATGAATTAGTGAATCAGTGAATGAAGTATAACTTCCATAATAACTTGAGTTAAGTTCTAACACACCACCTTCCATTCAACTTTTGGAGGGTCAGAACAATGCCAAAACCCTTTTCTTTCTCTCTGGAGTGGCTCCCCCATCCCATCTCTGAACTAACACTGGTAGGTATGAGGAGCTTCCCCGGGGTGGGGAACTGGTCATAAACTCAACCACCACACCATTCCTACTCAACTCTTAGGGTCCCAAGGATTACCCTGATGGGAGGTGGATGCACTTCTACTGCTTGTGACTCTAGCTCCTGAGGCCCCATCAGTGTGCTTCCAACTCATACAAAATTAGATACAATGACACCATTCATTCTAGAATATGGAACATTTATTAAATGAGAAAACAAAAGCAAGAATAATCATAATATTTACTCAGTAGAATATAAAAGTAGGAATAACCAAAACATCATAGTCTACCCATAAATCTGGGTCATGCCCTCCCAGTTTCAAGAAGAGAGTAGGTAAGCACATATTTAAAGAAACCTAGTCAAACAGAAGATAGAGAACATTACAAAAAGCAAAATGGATAATTTTGATTACATTAAATTGAAAAGTTTTTGCACAAATAAAGCTAATGCAACTAAAGAAACCTAGCTAGAAGGTACATCAATAGGGAACCCAGGACAACACATGACTCTGGACTGGTGGACTTGATGTCCTAGATCTCTTTAGAGAACACTCTGTTTCTTGTGTTAACTGCTGGAAAAACCATTTCCCTGTTAGCTACTCATCCTCTTGGGGAAGAGTGGATAAAGTACTGGCACAAAGACAGCCTTCCTGGTTTCTTCTGGACAGAATCATTGAAAATAGTTAAATTATCCTCATTTTTTAAAATATAATTACATTGCCATAAATTTTGACAATAAAGAAGGTCACTGAAGAAGAATAGGAATGTTATTCCAATCTAGAAGAGTCCAACAGGAATCTTAGATGGATCAATAGATTAAGCACTGGTCCTGGAGTCCAGAAGATCTGAGTTCAAATCTAGTCTCAGATACTTTGTGTGTGACACAGGACAAGTCATTTAACCTCCTGAAACATGAAGATAATAATAGCACCTATCTCACGGGGTTGTTGCTGCTCTCTCAGATGAGAGAATGTTTGCAGAAAGCATTTAGCCTAAAGCCTGATACATAGTAGGTGCTTAAGAAATCCTTCCTATCTCCCTTCCCTCCTTCCCTCTCATCCTCACAACTCTCCTTCTGGATAAAAACCTCTTCTCTGCTACTCTTAGCATACTGCAGCAATGTCAAACTCTTTTTGCACACAGCCATCTTTAACAGAGTGCTGAGAAAGTGTTACACTCTTTTAACAAAACTGTTATCAGTAGAGCTCTCAAGCTATACAGGACAGTAAAAGAAAAGACTGGCCCACTTGAGAGATTTCTCCTCTCTCTAACTGTGCTTGGTGCTAGATAGCAATACATCCTGAAAAGCCCAGTCAGTTCCTCTAAAAACAGAGGATTCTGCTTTCTTCCAATCAGATTCCAGTAGCTTCAGCACTCTTTTCCAATCATATGGCTCCCACTTCAGCTGCCAAGCCCATCCATCAGGAGCGCCCAGCTGTGGTCAGCTTCTTTATTCTGTCTTCTAGAAGGAGCCTCTTCACCTGTGTTTTCTGTATGTGCCTGGCTTCTTCCAACTTCTTTTGAGATTAGCTTTTTCTCATCCCCTATCTTCATCTGGTCATCCCTAGCTTCAAATACCATAATCAGGGTCTCCTTACATTTAGAGACTCATCTCTATCTTACATAATAATAATATTAATAATAATAGCAGCTAACATTTATATAGTACTCATTATGTATCAGGCTCTTTATAATTATTATCTCCTTCAATCTTCAGAACAACCTGGGAGGTATCATTATTATCCCCATTTTAAAGATGAGGAAACTGAAGTAAATAGAAGTTAAATGACTAGCATAGGGTCACACAGCTAGTAAGTGTATGAGGCCAGATTTGAATTGATGATTTCCTGACTTCAGGCCCAACACTAATACCTACTGTGCTACCTACCTGTGTAATATGAGACTCAAGATATCCATCTTTCTTTTGTTGTTGGGGAGAAAAAAACCCAAAATCTCAAATAGTTTTAGGGAAAAAATCATCAGGTCATTTGGAAAGACAAAGAGATACACAAAGAGACAGAGACAGAGAGAGATAGAGACAGAGACAGATGGGGAAGGGGGGAATGGGGGGAGGGAAGAGAGAGAGAGAGAGAAAGAGAGAGAGAGAGAGAGAGAGAGAGAGAGAGAGAGAGAGAGAGAGAGAGAGAGAGAGAGAGAGAGAGAGAGAGAGAGAGAGAGATCACAGAGGGGGGAAAGTGGCTCCTTTTCCCCAGGTTCTGGAAGATTTACATTATAAAGTATTTTAACAAAGTTATCTGCACCAGAGTCACACATGAGTCATTTGATAAAGGCATCATTCTACACAAATCACCTGAAGGGAACCCAAAACACAAGGTTGGGTGGACCCTAACCCAGTCCTGGATGTGGTAACCCAAAGCAAGAATATTTTTGGTGCATTCAGTACCTGGGGGAACCCAAAATACCTTGTAGCCCTCTCTAGCATTCCTAGAGTTACTGGGGTCAGGTAACATTCTGAGTGTAGATAACCTTTTATCACATAAAGTTAGATTTAAACAGTACAATAATTTTTTCAGAACAACATAACAACTCATTTTCCCCGCATTCTCAGGGATGACCCCATCAAGCTTATGTAATTAATGCCTTATAATCTCAAACCATTATTTGATTTGTAGTTCATTTGCTATATTCTTTAAATTTTTAAAGCTGTCATACGTAAATGACTCAATGGATCCCAATGCCCTGCAGGCATCTTTGCCTCGGTCAGGGCTCTGCTTTCAAATAGGTCTCAGTACATTTATCTAGAGGCAGTTTCTCTCACATCATCAGAACAGTCTGTCTCTCCTCAAGCTTTTGATCTGATGGGCTATGTTTCTTCTCAAGACAATTTTGATCAGTGTTCTATACACAAATGTTCTTTTTCTGCCCCCTTTTGGCAGCCGAAATATTAACACAACAGCAGGGTAGTGCCTCGCCAGCAAAATTCTTTCTTGTGTAGCTCTCTTTCCTACTATCTCTGCGCCTTCTAGCATGTGATTACACCTCCCTGGGCCTCAGTTTCCTTGTTTGTAAATTAATGAGATTGTACAAGATGGCTGTTGAAGTTTTTTCCATTTCTAGATCTATCATCCTATGATCCTGTTTAGGTTTTACAAAATGCTGAAGCACCCACCAGAAAACATGCCATCTGACTCCAGTATAGCCATAGAGGTAGGCAAAGAAGAATCAATATGGAAAAGAGAACTGGATCTCCAATTAGGCCTTGGCGTGTTAAGGTGACTATAGGGTATAATTAGCTTAGAGAAGGAACACTAGCATTCATGCACTGCTGGTTCCCAGAGGGTTTTTTAAATACCTGATGCAGAATTCCCCTTCAGCTTTTTTGTGCCAATAGCTGTAGTCTATTGAATTAGAATATTTTTATTCTAGCACTTTTTTTCCTTAAGGAAAGCACCAAAGAAGAAAATTTCTCAGGCAGAACCCATAATTTACATCAACTGCAAATCCCATTGCCTGGGCTCAGTCTTGACCTCTGCCCACTGCTACTGGCCTTCCCAGATTCTAAGCCAAAAGTCATAAGATTCCCGTTTGTCTTCAGTGGACTTCTTAATGGTGCCAAAATTGATGACAACGTAATTATAACCAATGGGAGATAACTTAACTATTTTCAATGATTCTGTTCAGAAAAAAACAGGAAGCCACTCTCTGTGAATAAAACATTATGGAAATGATCGCTGGAAGGGGCATTGAAATTCAACGTTGACATTTGTCTGGTACAATCCTAGCTTTCTCTCTGGTGGGGACAGGCAGCATAAATATCTATGGCTTTTAGCTGTAATTTATTTGTGCATTTCCTCTTAGCTCTCAATATCCTAGCTGTGAAAAGTGACTGGGCTACTGTGATATTTGGCAGCCGATTAGATGGGTGCAGTGAATATGAGCAAGACGTCACACCATGGGTAAGCAGGCAAATGGCGGTCCCCTCAACCATAGCCATCACTAGAAATACCACAGAAACAATGAGGCTCATTTTTCTTTGCTCTACCCATCCCTCACTTCAAAGAGATCATTTCATTCCAAAATTACCAATTATACCACTTGGTATAGACCTATCTCCTTGGAGTTTAGGATGGAGAGTCACACATCCGTACTTTATCTAGCATTTAGCAAAAGGAGATTTACTTAGTGATAGCTGGGGAAGGAATGCATTGAGGATATGCAGTAAAGACACACTGTTGATTCAGCTGTGCACAGCTCTCCTAACTCTGAGCTGCCCATGGTGGTCTACTGGTGAGCATCTGGGAGGTGCTAGAAGCTCCTTAAAGCCTTTTTAACTCAGTCAGTCAGCCTCTGTCTTTATTCCCTTGAGCCAATTAGATCTCAAAGATAGCTTCAATACCTCTTAATGAGAAGAAATGTTTCGGTCCATAAAATAAGGGACCCTAAGTATTCTTCCCACTATACAATATCATCCTGAGCAATAAGAGTGCCCAAAAGCTTGAGTGGAACGAAAACATAGAGTGATTGAATACCAGAAGAAAAAAATAAAGGCTAGAAAATTTGTCTGATTCTATTCAGGAAATGAGACACAGCTTTATTGTAAACAAATGAGCTTTCTCCCACTGGGTCTTACCTCAGTGAAAGTATTTGTAGAACATTGAAATCCAATTGGTCCCTAGTAGGTAAAATCATTTCAGCAGACATTCCGATCTCATTACTCTGTCAATATATTTTCAAATTTTGCTTATCTGACTTGAAGTTGATGTTTTCCCATCTTAGAAAGACAATCCAAAGTGAAAGTTATTTAAGACGTAATGCTGAAGGTCTGAGCAATATAGCAGACAAGTGACGATATTCCAGATAAAACATGCTCAGGAAATAAAATATACTTTTTTGATATGTCCCATGTGGGAATTGTTTTGCTTGACTATGCACATTCATTACAAATGTTTAGTTTTAATAATAATAATAATTGACATTTGGTTAGTTAGGCACTGCCCTCTCTCACTTAAATCCAATTCACTTTCATGTCACGGCATCCCCTCACTGATGTCATGGTCCTCTTCAAGAATGAAGAATAAACAACAACAACAGTACCAGTATTACCTCATTTGATCCTCACAACGATCCTGAGAGGTAGGTGCTATTATTATTCGCATTTTACAAATGAGGAAACTGAGGCAAACAGATTAAGTAAATTGCCCAGGGTCACACAGCTAGTAAGTGTCTGAATTGGGACTTGAACTCAAGTCTTTCTGACACCAGGGTCAGTACTCTATCCACTGTGCCACCTATCTGTCTCTGTTTTCCACTTTTTTTGTTCCCCCCAATGGAAAGGGAGAGGATGGAAGATGCTGTCAAAAAGAGAAAAAAGGATCACAGACACATTTTTTTTAATTTTTTTAAGGCAATTGGGGTTAAGTGACTTGCCCAGGGTCACACAGCTAGCTTATAAGTATCAAGTGTTTGGTCTGAGGCTGGATTTGAACTCAGGTCCTCCTGACTTCAGGGTCAGTGCTCTATCCACTGCGCCACCTAGCTGCCCCTACAGGTACACTTTTAAATGTAAGGAACAGAACTGAGGAAGGCCATAAGGACACACAGACAAATGGACAGCTTTGAAAGTTAAAGATTGAATTTATTACAGGTAACCAAGCCTGGAGTGGTTTTGCCTGCTGCTACAGATGCATGCTCAGGAAAACACACACCCTGATGGCTGAGAAAATGCTAAGCCCAACAGTGAGCCCCTGCTATAAAGAGCTTAACAAATTGGTCCTAGAAATTCTTCAGAGAAACACATGGAGGAAAGAACTCCAAGGAAATGGTAGAGAACGATCTGAATGGCAGCCTGCAGCCTTTTGAGCTATGGACATGAATGTTGGTCCCCTTCCATGGACGCAGCACAATGCAAATCCTCTCCATCCTCCCTAGCTTGGGTGGAACCTGGGTTATATATAATTAAAAGGCAAATAGGTTGTTCTTAATGCAGACTTACAGTCTCATATATAATATTCTTTTCCAATCCTAGTTATCTTATGGAAATAATTATTTTATTTGGTGTTGTTAATTCAGAATTTTTTTAAAAGAAATTTTATGGCAGTGCCAGGAGGGTGGTAAAGCATTAAAAATTCCAAAGCAATAAATCAATATATCAATATATCAATAGCAATATATTATAATATATTGTATAATATAATATAATCATAATCACAATATAATATATAGCTAATAGATATAAAAAATACTGAAGCAATATATCAATCAATCACATATATTTATTTTCTACTTGGATAGGATAGTATTTGGGCACAACATTCAATAACTATTTAATGAACAAGTAATTCCATTATATTTTTTTCCTAATTTCTGTCATCTCAGTATTAAATGGCATTGCAATCATTTGGCCTGGCAACTTCCAGATGTCACTGAGTGCATCCTTTCTAATAGATATTCATGTTTAGTTAGACTCCTAAGTTTAAAAATCTACCCTCTGGGTTACATCCCTCACATTTTCTTCACTCGACCCTTTGTACAGAACTCATCACTGACAGGTGATTCAGGGAAGAGCAAGATAAGCACTTGAAAAGAGCTTGTCAGGAGGGCGCTAGGGATATCGAATGAATAAACATAACCTGTTTCACAATGTCTGCAGAACTCCTAAAATTGTACTTTCCTCTAAAATATAACTAGAGACTCTAAGAAATGTGGCTAGGGAATTGGATTCCAATGGACCCATTCACTGGCTTCGATTTAAATTTTGGTTCCCCAAGACAAATCAAAATTAGCTAGGATCTTTGTCATTTCTTAATTGTGAGATAAACAAGCAACTATATGGTGCAGTATATAGCGTTGGACTTGGAATCAGGAAAACCTGAGTTCAAATTCTGCCTCAGATACTTGCTAGCTGTGTAACCCTGGGCAAATTACTTGACCTCTCTGAGCCTTAGTTTCTTCATCTACAAAATGGAGATAATAATAGCACCTATCTCCCTGGGTTGTTGTAAAGATCAAAGGTATGAGATACTATATGTTAAAGTACCTTACAAACTCTTAAAATGTTACCTATTGTAGCATCCCTGCTCAAACAATGCACCTCATATCCAACATCCATGCCAGTTCCAACTACCCAACACTAATAAATCTGTCATCCCATTTCTTTGGCAACAAAAGACAAATTGAGAAGACTGTTAACCATTTCTAGCAATCAAACCATCAATTATTCAACCAGCAATGTTGGAGGCACCTATTATGTGCTAGGTGCTGGTGAGACAAAGATAAAAGCAATCCCTGCCCTCGAGGAGCTTCAATTCTGTAGAGGAAGACAATACATACACATATGAGTATGTATAAAATGAGAGGGGGGGAGAGAGAGAGAGAGAGAGAGAGAGAGAGAGAGAGAGAGAGAGAGAGAGAGAGAGAGAGAGAGTGAGAATGTGTATGTTTATATGGCAGCTAGGTGGTGCAGTGGATAGAGCAGTGGCCCTGTAGTCAGGAAGACCTGAGCTCAAATCTGGCCTCAGACACTACCTGTGTGACCCTGTGCAAGTCACTTCACCCTGTTTGCCTCGGTTTCCTCATCTGTCAAATCAGCTGGAAAAGGAAATGGCATACCACTCTAGTACATTTGGTAAGAACACCCCCAAATGGGGCCATGAAGAGTCATATCCAACTGAAATGACTTAACAAGAAATATGGGAGGAGATAGAGGCTCTGGGACAGATACAGGAGGCTAAGGCAGAGTACACAATGATTAAAACAGAACTAGATGTTTTATCCATTTTATTCATTGTACAAAACCAGGTTTCTACCACCGAGCACAATAATGTTTCAAATTCATCCAATTCAAGCATCATCATAGGCAAAGAGGAGCCTTGTAGTAGAGTGGATAGGCAGCTGGCCTCAGAGTTAGGAAGACCAGTATTGAAGTCCCAACTCTTGTCACATACTGGCTGTGAGACCCTGAGCAGATCAGTAACACTTCAGTAATGGACTCGACTCGCTAAGTTCCATAGAAGGTGCCTGCCTGCACTGGTCGAGAGAGTTTTCTCATCCGAGAGTCCCATATCCCAGTGAAATCTCAGGACCATGGCCGTTCCCTAACACAGATACAATCTGAGTTTTTCACATGTTCAAGAAGGTGTCTACTCTGGAGAACAGGGGAAAAAAACAAAACAAAAGAAACAAACAAAAAGACAGCCAGAGTCCTGTGACTTTTTAGTCTCCTCCTTCACTTTTAAGACATCGGTTGGGTGATGCTTAGCATCGGAACAGAGGGTACTTCCAGGTTTTAGTCCATGTGTTTCCATGGCAACATCACACCTGGGGAAAGACAGCTCTGTGACGATCCAGCATTTCTGTCTCCATAACAACATCCTCTAGTTTAAAAGTAAAACATGGCAACTGAATCTGGGGAAGGCAAAGGCAAGCTCAGTAAGTGAAGGAGGTCAGGAAGAGCCCTCTGAAAGACAGGCCCCTCCCCTTCTTCTCCTTACCTCCCACAGGTGACTTGGACAACTTCCCACAACTATCGAACACAAATCCATCTCCGGACTCCAATTTTGGTCAGAAGACTCAGGAGGAGACAGTCCAGAGGAGATAGAAGATAGAAGCACAAGAGCATAGGAGAGGAATGATTCTATTCTATGCTAATTGTTGTTCAGTTTATGTTTGACAGGCTATTTAGCATTTGATGAATGAATAACTTGGACCCAAATGCCAATATGAACACATTTGCTCGGGAACTACAGGGAGTACAAAGCAATGTAACATATACACTCTGCTCTCAAGGAGCTGATAATCCAATTGGGAGATAAGGCTAATTACAAATAAAAAGTTAAATTCAACAACAATATTCAAATATTTATTAAGCACCTACTATGTACAAGGCACAAGCAACTAGGTGGCGCAGTGGATAGAGCACTGAGCTTGGAATCAGGAAGACTCGCCTTCATAAGTTCAAATCCAGCCTCAGACACTTATTAGCTGTGTGACCCGGGGCAAGTCACTTCACCCTGTTTGCCTCAGTTTCCTCATCTGTAAAATGAGCTGGAGAAGGAAATGGCAAACCACTCCAGTAGCTTTTCCAAAAAATCCCAAATGGGTCATGAAGAGTCAGACATAATTGAAACAACTGAACAACAACAAAAATGTACAAGGCACTTTACTAGGTACTGGAAATACATAGATGAATAAGTCTCATTCCCCAGTAGATTAGTATGTTTAAAAATTAGTATGTTTAAATGTTTAAAAAGTAAGTAAAAATACAATAGAATATGCATCATGTTAATGGGTGGTTTTCTAAGTCAATATACCCCCAGCAGGGTTCCCTTTCTGTTTGAATTTGACAGCAACTGCTCTGCTGCTGCTCAGCAGTTTTCCAGTGATGTCTGACTCTTCCTGACCCCATTTAGAGTTTTCTTGGCAGAGATACTGGAGTGATTTGCCATTTCCTTATCGAGCTCATTTTACAGAATAAATAACTGAGGCAAACAGGGTGAAGTGACTTGTCCAGGGTCACACACCTAGTAAGTGTCTTAAGTTGGATTTGAACTCAGGAAGAGGAGGAAGGAAAGGTGATGATCTGCAGGAATTTCCTATACCTATGAAATCACACAGCCAGTCTTCATTCTGTCCTTAACAATAACCGCTGGCATTTATATAGCACACTAAAACTTCAAAAGCACCTTGTAGACTATATTCTTATTTGCAGAAGTGGGAAAAGATGAATGGGAAATATTTCATGTACTGTCAGACTTAGTAAACCCACAGGTTGGTTTTACTCTACTACTTCTTTCTTTCTCTTTCTTTTTTCCTTCTTCCTTCCTTCCTTTTTTTCCTCTCTCTCTCTCTCTCTCTTTCTTTCTTTCCCTTTCTCCCTTTCTCTTTCTCTCTTTCTTTCTTTTCCATTATATGCTTTGATACAGGTATAACTGTGACTAGGGACTGACAAATGAGCCCAGTTCTCATGAGCATATTCAGCAAGCTCTGCTGATGGAATCCCCATGTCAACTCTAGCGCACGTGCAGGTGGTTTTTCCTGTCTGCTTACCAAATGAAGAAGAGGAGCTTTTTGACTGACTGTTGAGCTGAAACTCAGATACATACAAAGGAAGAAATAGGATGCTTCAGCCTTCTTTGCTCCATAGTTGTCCTGGAATGAGGCAGTGCTGCCATCAGCCTCCCCATGGCCTTAAATACAGGACTAGTTCTTTGCTTTCCCTCTTAGGCAAAGGAATATCTTCTAGGCTGCAACTTTGCGTGATTCAAGAAGTTGGGAGATTGAGCCTTCGGGACTCTGGAATCCAGTGAGGGGTAAAATCCCAAGAAATCCATTTGGCCCAGCAGAGAAGAGGATTGAAGGCAGGGACTCATCCCTAGGCTATACTGCATTTGGAAGTGAACATGATCAAGCAAATGCCTTTGTAGCAACTGCCCTGAATTTCAGCCCACTCACCCCAGGAGCCTTGGGTGTTGCACAAGGAACTTCACACTCCTGCTCTTGCTGTATCTTCTCATTAGCTGGTACAGTATATAAAGTGCTAGACTTAGAGTCAGGAAAACCTGAGTTCAAATCTGGCTTTATTCATTTATAGGCTGTGTAAGATCCTAGGTAAGTCACTTTACCTCTGTCTGCCTCAGTTTCCTCATTTGTAAAATGGGGATAATAATAGCACCTACCTCCCAGGGTTGTTTTGAGGATACCATGAGATATTTATAAAGAGTTTTGCAACCCTTAAAACGCTCTGTAAATTCTAACTATCATTTTTATTTTTATTATAGAATAATCACTGGAGAGTATTGGTGACATAAGGGAAATATGATCACTGTTGACTGATATTGATGAGAACAAAGGGAGGAAGGGAAGAAGGAAGGAAGGAAGGAGGGAGGGAGGGAAGGAAGGAAGGAGGGAAGGAAGGAAGGAAGGAAGGAAGGAAGGAAGGAAGGAAGGAAGGAAGGAAGGAAGGAAGGAAGGAAGGAAGGAAGGGAGGAAGGAAGGAAGGAAGGAAGGAAGGAAGGAAGAAAGGAAGGAAGGAAGAAAGGAAGGAAGGAGGGAGGGAGGGAAGGAGGGAAGGAGAAAGGGAGGAAGGGAGTAAAGAAGAAAGGAAACAGGCATTTATTAAGTGCCCGAAGTGTGCCAGGCACTGTGCTAAGTACTTTACAAATATTATCCTATTTAATTCTCACAACAGCCCTGAGAGGTAAATGCTGTTACTATCAGATTTTTCAGTTGAGGAAACTGAGGCAGACAGCAATTAAGTGATTTGCCTAGGATGCTTAGAGAAAACCTCATTGTATGTTTGTTGGATGGATGGATGGATGGATGGATGGATGGATGGATGGATGGAAGGATGGATGGATGGATGGATGGTTGGATGGATGGATGGAAGGATGGATGGATGGATGGACCGCCTTCTCACTGTGGTCAGTTCATGATGACTGTGTTGGGGAATCAATCAATGGTACAGTGAATAGCATAGGAAAACCACTTTGTCCCTCCCACTCAGTCAGGAAATGCTCTGTGAAAGAGGTCCAGTGGCCAGTGCCAACAACTGGGTCCTGCCCATAGATGAAAAGGGAGTGACCATTTGAGCCTAAAAGAACAGATGGACACAGCTATTTACCAAAGAAAACCAGAATTTCAAGCTGCTAACACAAGCCATGGAGAGCCTTCATGGCAGGGAGGCCACTTTAAAGTATTAAAACAGGAAACACTCAACATGAAGCCAGGCCACAAAGAAAAACAATTCTGTTCTGTGTTCCGAAGGATAACTGCCAAGGTCGGCCACAATAGTACATGGGCCTGGATAGAAAACAGTGGAAAAGAGAGCATATCCAATGAAAAGGCCAGGAAAGGATGTTTAACAAACACTTATGAAGGACTAAAAGAAGTGGGCTGGCCCCATGGAGTTCTAATTCACTCCATTTCTGCTTTCTGAGTCTCCAGTTCTCCGCCATCTCCATCTGACAGGAAAATAAGACTCCGTCCATCAGAAAACTAGACTCTACCCCTGGCTAACCCTGTGCATCCCTGATGCGAGAGCTTTATTGCTTATCTAATTGGGAACCAGGCCGCCATGCTACTTCCTACATTATCTTCACCTCGGCCTTACTCTCTGACCAGCTCTACCCCAGTGAAAACTAGGATTCTACTCCTGGTCCCTCCCAGTTCTGACAGGTGAGCCTTTCACCGTATCTACCTGGGAACCAGGCTACTACTCCATTTCTTACAATGTCTGAACCAATCCCTTATGTAATTATCCTCTGTCCACCTCAACTTCTCTTTCCAGCATCGCTTCACATGTTTAGAACATAAGCTCTGAAGTCAGGATGTTTGGCATCCCCAGCACTTAGCACAATTCCTGGTGCGTAGTAAGCGCTTCACAAATATTGAAAATCAAGGACATATCTAGTTTAGAGAACTGGATAAGCCAGAAAACCTTCATGGAGACAATCCATTCAAAGCTTCTTCCCTTGAGGAGCGGCATCCGAACCTCACCGGTCAGAATGAGGAAGGTGAAGTGAATGATCTAGGACTCGTTCAGCACTGGAGGAGTCCTAATGTCAGGAGACCTGGGCTGGAATATCTCCTTGGCTGCTATTTGGGCAGGTCAGTGACTATCTCTGGCTCTCAGTTTCCTCATCTGCAAAATGATTAGATTCAGTCCAGATAATCTCTAAGGTCCTGCTAGACCCTAAATCCTAGGAAACCTGAAATTCCATTCTTTCCATCCAAGAAGGGTCAAGGAAAAAGAATGCCCAAAGATAACTGCTATTCATTTCCCTCCTTAAATAACTTGGGGATTTTCCTCTTCTTCTTATAATCACCTCTTCCACACCATCTTTGACCCAAAGATAAAGAATTTGCCCTATCTATGTTCTACCTGACAACCTGGCTGCGGTTTTTTTAAATAGATAGTTGCAAAACTTTTGTTGCTATTCAGTCATTTTAGCCACGCCCAACTCTTCCTGACCCCATTTAGGGTTTTGTTGGCAGAGATACTGGAGTCGTTTGCCATTTCCTTCTCCAGCTCGTTTTACAAGTGAGGAACTGAGGCAAACAAGGGTAAGTGACTCGCCCAAGGTCATGCAGCTAGTAAGCGTCTGAGGCCAGATTTTAACTTAGGAAGATGAGTCTTCCTGACTCCAGGCCTGGTGTATTCACTGCTGCCCTACTTGTAAAATTACAGGACTCCATGTCAATCGTTTCTGCAGTCCCCTGCAAACCATGCACATTAGAAGTACAGCCCAATAACATTCCACTACCACCCCCCACCACCACCAAAGATATTAAAAGCTAATCTACAACATCCATGCTCGTACTCTCTGGTTTGGGGGCCCAGTGTACCTGGCACATGAGGTTTGAGGGTTTTTTAAGTATACAAGAGACCAAAGGTCAAACTATCCTTGGTTGATGTCAATATTCTAATTGCCAGGGTCACTATCTTACTCATGCGGACTCTGTTCACCCTTTTCTCACTTTTGCCTTGACCTACCTACACCTTTGGTTTGCTTGTAGCAACTAACACCTGGGGCTCTTCCTGCCTTGACCTCTGAGTGCCTGTGACCCCTGGACAGCCCCTGACCATGAGGACCAGACACCGGGTGTCTACGTTGACCTCCTGGTTTCTAGATCTTTGGCTTGCTCCTGACACCTGATGCCTCGGGTGCCCTGGCTGCTGCTTGGAATTCCTGACCTCCTTGACTTCCAGACATTCTATTCACTTGCTCCCCTCTGGTGACTATAGGATGTCATGACCTCTTGTCATCCCTTGAACCAGACCTAACAAATCCTTTCCTTGTTCCAGTCCTGCTTAAACATATTAACTTCTGCATCCCAATAGTGCGCTCTCTCGCTCCCTCTCTCTCTCTCTCTCTCTCTCTCTCTCTCTCTCTCTCTCTCCTCTTTCTGTCTCTGTCACTCTTTCTGTCTCTGCCTCTGTGTCTCTCTCTGTCTCTGCCTCTCTGTCTGCCTGTCTCTGTGTGTGTCTCTCTGCCTCTGTCTCTGCCTTTGTCTCTGACTCTCTCTCTCTGTCTGTTTCTCTCTATCCTCTCTCTTTCTCTCTGTGTCTCTCTCTTCTCTCTCTCTTTCTCTGTATTTCTTTCTCTCCTCCCTCCCTCTCTCTCCTTCTCCCTCCTTTTCCCTCTCCCACCTTATCTTGATTTTCTTTCTCTCTCATTCTGTTTCTCTCTTTCTCACACACATGCACACACGCACATACACACACACACACACACACACACACACACACACACACACACAAGAAACACATTAAATTCAATAAGGAGACAAGCAGGTACAGAGAAGGGGTAGAGTGGGGATTACGAAGGAGGATGGACCAAGACACCTCTAAAGAACTTGTACTAAAAGGAGCTGTCCATCTCCAGAGAGAGAATTTGGAGCACCTGAGTGCACAGCAAAGATACTTTTTCTTCACTTTCTTAGCTTTTTTTTTGTCTGTGTTTTCTTTCACAGAATGACTTCCACAGAAATGTGTTTTTCATGACTACACGTGTATAACCTATGCCAAATTGATTGGCTTCTCAATGAGGGGAAGGGAAGAAGAGGGTTTTAAAAAAAAAAAAAAGAACGTTAAAAGTGTTTTTACACATAAGTAGGAAAAACTAAAATATTAAATTGGGGGAGTGGAGCTAGGCAATGGGGTTAAGTGACTTGCCTAGGGTCACACAGCTAGTGTGTGTTATGTGTCTGAGGCCAGATTTGGACTCAGGTCCTCCTGACTCCAGGGCCCGTGCTCTATCCACTGCGTCACCTACGTTTAAAAAAATAAATGCATCCTGCATACACCAAAAAAAAAAAAAGAAAAGGATAGAGACAGGGAAGAAATACAATACAAACGTCAACTTTAGAGAGCAGATCATAGTGGAGGAAAATGCATAAAAATCAGTGATCACAGTCTGGGTTAGGTGAAGAGAGGCAGAGGAGAATAGACCACTTTAATCAGAGATTACTAGTATAACCAAACTTTGGAAGAAATTCCTGGATCCTCATATACTTAAGCCCATGGAGAACTCATCCCCTCCCATTCCCTGCGGTATAGAGGAAGAACCCTCACTAGAGATCGTTACATTCAATGGTTCAGGAAGTGTCAACACATGAAAAATTGTGAGACTGAACAGAAGCCATTGCTGCCGCCATAATCCCATGTGACCAAGCTTCTACAGCCATCACCCCAGACCCATGTGCCAACAAGCCACTGCTGGTATCACCAAGTCCCAATCCACCATCACCTGAGAAAGGAGGCTGGAAGATTGGCCACAAGGAAGCTGGGCTTATGCCACTATTTCTATTGCCATCATGACCACATGTTACAAAGTAGATGCTGGGACCCCAGCAGCAACCTCACTGGAGACCAAGTGGAGCAAGGAGGGACTCCATGGCAGAAGCTATGGAGAGTGGTTGCCATGGAAACAGAAGTACAGCTGCTTCAATTGGGTCAATACCAAACCAAAGGGCCAAGGCTCTATCTTGGGCAGACCCCTGTTTTGATTAACCTCATAGACGGGCAGATGCATGAGGGTGATTACCTCCTCCTCCTCCTCCCTGCTCTCTCCCTAAAAGAACATGGATTTACTTTAAAGCTTATTCTGTTTTTGAACTAGATATGGTGGCACACACCTGTAATGCCTACTACCTGGGAGGCTGAGGTTGGTGGAGCTCTTGAATTCAGGGGTTATGAGCTACAGTGAGCTACACCAACCTGATGTCTGAGTTAAGCTCAATATTAATATGGTGATTCCCTGTGAGCAGAGCAGTTGCTAGGTTACTTAGGAAGAGATAAACTGACCCAGGTTACAAATAGAGCAGGTCAAAGATTCTATACTAAGCAGAGTGGGACAGGGCCTATGAATTACCCATGAGCTTCCAGTGTGATTAAGATAGGGGAAACCAGTATTTTTTTTAAAATGTTTAACTTTAAAAAATTCATTTTAAATTTCTGTTCACAGTCTCTAAAAGTCTTGTATTACAATAAAATGGTGGTTAATCTCTGCAGCACTGTTCAGTATATGTTTCATTTGTTCAAGGCAACAGAGAGTTAGCTATAAAGACAGATAAGAGAGACACAGAAAGAGACAGAGGGGGAGAAAAAGAAAGAGAGATTGATAAAGAGAGAGAATCTCCTAGTCTGGCCCATTTTAAGGACATTGACTGTTCCAACTACATAGCCAATCAAAAGAGGCTACTACCACCATGCATAGGAAGACACTGGGTGCCTCCATGCTAAGCAATCTGGACATGTAAATATTCATTCATTCATCATGGTAGAGTAAATAGTTAGAGTCAGAGCCAAGAATATTGGGTTTAAGTTATGTTCCTCATACACACTGACTGAGTGACCCTGGGCAAGTCACTTAATAGGAGTATAAGTGACAAAGAAGGTGCTGACCTACATTTGTAGAGGGAATTCTTTCATCGCTCTACACCAGTGAAATCATAGGAGCAGCCCCCTTTCCTTATCTCCTTCACACACTCCTTGGTCTAGCCCAACTGGGCTTCTTAATGTTCCTAACAAACAATATTCCATATCCTGTCCCATACTTTTGTATAGGCTGATCTCCACGCTTGGAACACCTTCTCTGCTCGCCTTTGCTTCTTGTAATCATATGTTGCCTTCAAAACTCACCGCAGAGACCGTCACCTATGTGAGTCCTTTCCTGAAGCCCCAGCTGTTAGTACCTCCCCACCAAAGTTTCCTCGTATTTATTTCATATATTTTGTTTAAACTTATTTTACATATTCCTTTACGTATGTATTTGTCTTCCCGTCGAGAATGTAAGTTCCTTGAGGGTGGAGACCTCCTTGTATTCATATCCCAATGACTTAACACAGAGCCTAGCATTTAGTAGGCACTTAGTAAATACTTCTTGATTGAGCTAATACTTAAATATCTCTAATTTCATTGGTACAGGTACTCCTTCCAAATCCGTCGATCAGAACCTGTCTACAACTTTATACATGGCCTTTGAGTTGCCATGGCTGAAAAATTAATTGCTCAATGATCAATTTGATGAAAAGCCTTTCCAAACTTAATTAGAATGCTCCTTCAGTAATAGATATATAGGGATATGTGAATGAGATGGAAGACTGTTGTGTTATAGGAGATGATAAAGAGGATGGTTTCAGAGAAACCTGAGAAGACTTCTATGAATTGATGCAAAGTGAAGTGAGCTGAAACAGGAGAACAATTTGTCAATAAAAATAATATGGTAAAGACAAGCAACATTGAAAGACAGGAAATCTGATCAACACAATGTCCAACCACAATTCCAGAGTACGCATGATGAAACATGCTGCCCTTCTCCTGATAGAGTGGTAATGAACTCAAAGGGCAGTCTGAGGCATATTTTTTTAACATGTCCAGTGCAGGGATTTGTTTTGCTTGACTATACATATTTATAATTAGGGTTTTGTCTTTCTCAATTTCTCAGGGAGAAGAGAGGTAGGAAGAAGAGAAAGTTAATCTTCATTTAAAAATAAAATTTAATTTAATTTAAAAAAAAGATATGAGTGTATAGCCTTCTAAGCTTGTTAGGAATTGCCAAAGTTTATGATACCCATCAAAGAACCAGGACAACCTCTAACACCATGAAAAATCAGAATAACTTTAGCAATCAGTCCACTCCCCTCTCCTTTTCAACTCTGGGCCCAATTCATTGTTCATCTGTACTCTCTGCACCAAGATATATTTATTACTGGACAAAGACTTTAGGGTGTCCATCTAAATACATGTTAAAATCTGGACAATAAACATTGTTCATCCACTTGGTTGTTCCTGTATGGATAGGCAGGCCAAATTCCTTGAAGTATTTATGGATTTATTCCAGGAGGCCAGGCACTGTTCTGGAGCTAGATACTATCAACATAATGTCATTTATGTATCAGAGCAACTGGAGGACGTCACCATCCCCAGGGAATCTCTCTTCAACTCTCCTCTGCATCTCTTTCATCATAGTGCTGAATATT
This sequence comes from Phascolarctos cinereus, assembly GCF_003287225.1. Taxonomy (NCBI): domain Eukaryota; kingdom Metazoa; phylum Chordata; class Mammalia; order Diprotodontia; family Phascolarctidae; genus Phascolarctos; species Phascolarctos cinereus. The sequence continues at coordinate 19,146,542 of NW_027556402.1, forward strand.
TTCAATGGGCATATATGTCCAACCTGCTATTTATTATCAAAGGACCATTGACCTGCATTATTTCTGCTGTTGTACCTTCCAGGGAAACCTGAATGATCTGGAAATATGGATGGGAGACACTTTATTGCAACAAGAAAAAAAGTATGTAACCTAGTGTTTTGTCCCATCTCTTTTTCTTAATGAACAAACAACAAGCCCAGTGGGGTATTATATTCTCTCCATTCTTCAATCGGTTTTGAAATGGTAAAGATGTTGAATGTTGTTTGCAAAACCCTGCTTATTTTCTACCAGTAACCTCATTGAGGATGCCCTTGATTCATGTATAGACAGTTCTTGTAAAGATAGTTTATACTTAGGAGAAGAGGCAGATAGGTCAGTAGTTACTTATTAAATTATATATTAAGCTCTAGTAGCTCAAAACTGCACTGAGACTTTTGGGACACCCCGCCTATACACATTAGTTTCTGAAAGAAAGTCACAGAGCTCATTCTTCTACCTGTGATTTCACTAGTGTAAGGAGTAATGTCAAGCAGGTCAGCACCTTCTAGAGAGCTGCCTGAAGTACTGAGGGATCAAGTGACTTCCCCAGAGTTACACAGCCAGGATGGATCAGGGATAGGAGTTGAATCCAGTCTTCGTGAGGACAAGGTCAGCCCTTCCCTATTCATCGTGACATGCTTCCTCTGAGGACTAACAAGGGAATAAGGACCAGGCTGTTGTTTCAATGACATAAGAAACTCCCAGGTGAGAAACTCCCTTCACCAGTGCAGGTCCATATTGTCTCTGGATTGAAGGGAAAATGTTAGTATAAATACTGTGCTCTGTACTTAGGCACCAGTGTGCCAGAAACAGTTTCTGTAATTCATTAAATTATTCTACATCCAAGCCATTTTTAACTGAGAGAATGAGAAAGAAAAGACAGTGAGGGAGAGAATGAGAAAAAGAGAGAGAGAGAAGGAGAACAAGAAGAAGGAGAAGAAGGAGGAGGAGGAGGAGAAAGGAGGGGGAGAGAAAAAGACAGAGAGAGGAGACAGAGAAAGAGAGAGAGAGAGAGAGAGAGAGAGAGAGAGAGAGAGAGAGAGAGAGAGAGAGAGAGAGAGAGAGAGAGAAATGTCCAACTGGCATTGATCATTATGCCCTCTGACATGACTTTGCCCCACAACAATTTCAGGCAACATTTATAGAAAGGAAAAAGTATCTTAAAATACAGCTTGGGTTAATATTCCAGAATTAATACAACCTTATCTCTCTCCCCTTCCTCCTGGACAATTTTCCTGGAGGAATTATTGGGGTTTCTCCCACCAATCTATATCAAGAATCCAAAATTGAATAGGAGGAGTTTTGAGTGCCTCTCATTGAATGGGAGACATTACTTCCCACGGAGTTTATCCTGGGGTATATTCTGTCAGGTGATAGAAAGAGAGGAGATTGCCCTTAGATGGGTCAATATCCTGGTCAGTACAGAGGTGGACAAAGGCAATGTTCTTACCAATACAGGGGATACTTTGTTAAATATTTGGTTACCACCCTTAATCCATTCACCTGATAGAAGACTCCTTTTGTTCTCAATCTATCACCTAGCTTTCCAAGGATAGTCTGGAAAGGACTTTAGAGGAAAAATATTATTTCTCAATATTTCTAGGGAAACTAAAAAGGCACTAACTTTTCATGTTTCCACATCTACAACTTCCAGCCTTAGAGAATTGTTTAGAACACAGAGAGATTAAGTGACTTGCCCAAGGTCACATGACTGTGTGTCAGAAGCAGAACCCAAGTCTTCCTGGCTTTCAGTCAACCCACTATCAACTATCCCATTCTGCTTTTCACTGTTCTAATATGACAATTAATTTAACAATAAATCAAAAGTTCCATGGAGCATAATGGAAGGGTAGGAAAGAATGAGATGGAGAAACTGGAGGGATGGTGTTGACACGAATAAGTAGAAGACAGAAGGGAATGGTAGGCAGGAATGAGAGCTTTGGCCTCAGTCATTTCAAATCTGAACTAAAAGTATTTTGAATGAGTTCATAGGACATTAGATTGTCATGTTTTCACAGCTAAGATGATGATGTTGATCTGATCAGTCCCTGAAAAAGAGGAAGAATGAGATAAGAGATGTGAGGACCATGGCAGAACATGTTCTAGTACCTGGTCCAATCTGATGGTCAAGGCAGGACTCAGTGGATTGCCCAGTCCAGATTGGTTACAGAGAAGTGAGGCACAATTGAGCGACTCATCTGGTCAGAAAATAAACACAATAATAAACAATTAAAAAGAAACAAGCAATGCAAATGAATATAATGAAAGTCACATGCCTGGAAGCTGGGAGGGTGTGGACAAAGTAATTAGATACTTGGAGTAGGCCAGTTAGATCAAGAACAAAAGTCTTCAAAAATATTTTTGAGCACACACATTCTTATCTGGATGCCCCAAGTTTTCTCTGTTTTTCAGACTATTTAAAAAAGATAGAAAAAAGAACATGACTTGAAAATCAAAGACACTTTGAAGTGAGAAATTAAGCAAAGAATTAGGAGGAAGTTTAAGACATATGACAGTATACACACAGCCCACGCAGCATTTTTATTTCAGATGTGAGCCAAGGCTCTCACTGTGTAAAGCAGCTTAGGGCAGTTTATAAAAGAGAGAAATGCAGGACAAAATTATTCAGCACACACCTCCCCAAAGTGTTTTAAGCTGCCAGGGCTAACTTATATCCCATAAGGATATTGAGTAACTGATTTGTTCTTTTCTTTTATTTTGTTTTTAGATAAGTCGGGCACACTAAAGAACCAAATGCTGTGGTGGGGCATCTGACTGTTGCGTATAGGAGCATATTAAGTATGTAGAATTTCCATCAAGCTCTTTAGAAGATGAGGTTTATATCTTTTCAGTTGTTTAAAAAATCATACACAGTAACAGCAATATTGTACAATGATTGACTGTGAATGACTTAGCTATGCTGACCGATATAATGATCCAGGACAATTCCAAAGGACTTATGATGAAAAATGCTATCCACCTCCAGAGAGAGAACTGATGAAGTCTGGGTGCAGATTGAAGCATAATTTTTTTCACTTGCTTTATTTTTCTTTCTTCTCTTTTTGCAAAATGGCTAATATGGAAATATGTTTTGCATGATTTCACATGTAGAATTGATATCACATTTCTTGCTTTCTCAATGGGTGAGAGAGGGGTGGGACAGAGGCAAAGAATTCAAAACTCAAAATGTTTCAAAAATGAATATTAAAAATAAATAAATAATAATTTTTTGGGGGTGGAAATAGGGACAAGGGGTCATTCAGCAATGATGCCACATTTGCTCATGAACTTTATGGGGCCATTGCAATGAAGAAGGGAAAATGTGCGCTGATGTGTTGAGGGGAAAATAAATTATACTTGAATTCTGTCTATGTCTTCAAAGTAAGTATTCCTTTATAAAAGTTAAATGTATGTATATAAAATATGTACTATATATTGCATACACACACATATATATGCAAATATATATTGTACATATAGTAAAAAAAAAACCTTTCTAAATAAAAGATCAGAATGAATAAACATTAAGCAGCAGGTGTTACTGTAGAGGCAATTGGACTAAGGAGGTGTTTGCAACAAATAAGTTTGGATTCAGTTAAAGGACCGTACTTGAGGACCTAGAGGGCCACACATGGCCTCGAGGGCACAGGTTCCCCATCCCTGAGGACAAAGGAAAACCCCTAAACCAGCTTAAACTCTGCCTTTTTGGAAGTTTAAGAAAATGCAAGCTATTAATAAAAACCATCATATGCAGCTTTTGAACAGAGATGCAGTCTCCCAGCTATGCACATAATTCTGTGTAGTTTTAGTTCATCACTGACCTTCAATGCCCCTCCTCATTGCCCATGTAAACACAAAAAACCAATATACAGACAATGGAATACACATGCAACATTCATGATGGATGGTGGGGTTTTGTGCAAAGCAAAATCAGGATAGACAATCAGTTTCATGAAATAGCATATTAGCATATGTGCACAGGAAAATAAAGTTAAAAGAGATTTAAAATATTTCTCTTTTTTCCCACAGTTCCTAATACCCGTCACCTCTGAACTGGATTCTTCCAATAAACAAAGCTTCAGCTATTTAGGACCAATCTCCAGTTTCCATGATGAAACATGCATGGTCCCCAAACAAAGCATTTCCCATCACTGCAGTTACCATCACTGCCCCCAGGAGTCTCTCTACAGTGTCTGCCTGTCCCAGCATCTCTCCCAGAGCCTCTCCAAGAGGGGTGGAAAACTCTACCCTCTGGCTTCTCACAGTCCTCTATACACCTCAGTCTTTTCATGGGCTCAGAGACAATACAAACCTACAATCAGAAATTTTATAACTTTACTCTCACCCACAGAACTGCTAGTCCAAGACTTGTCTGAATAAACTGTTAAAAGTGTAAAAGTTTGAGGCAGCCTAACGTTCAAGAGAAATGATGTCAAGAGACCTGGGTTTGAATTCCCCATCAAGCCTCAGATGCCTCATCAAATGATCGACAAGCATTTGTTAAGCACCTACTGTGTGCCAGGCACTGTGTTAGGTGATGAGGATACCAAGACAAGAAAAGCAGTTCCAGCCCTCAAAGAGCTTACATTCCAAGGGAGTATACAACCTGCCCATCGTATGCAACATAGTATACAAAGCACAGGTACATAGTAACATGGGACCTTAAGCACAAGATGACTCAAGCTGAATCTTAAAGGAAATCAGGGCTTCCAAGAAGCAGAGAAGAGGATTGAGTGTATAAGGCTATATCAACAAAAAGACAGGAAATGGATTAAAAAGGAAATTATAATCATATAAAACAGCTATAATATTGTAGTAATAGTAATAGTACTAATTAATATTAATAGTAATAGTAGTAGTGGTGGTGGTGGTGGTGGTAGTGGTGGTGGTGGTGGTGGTAGTAGTAGTAGCAGTAGTAGTAGTAGTAGCAGCAGTAGTAGTAGTAGTAGTAGTAGTAGTAGTAGTAGAAGTAGTAAAATAAAAACTCTTATTTGCCTTTTAATCCACATCCCAACCTGACTCCATCCTACCTTTCCAGACTTCTTGAACATAATGCCTCTCCAGAAACTCTACAGTCTAGTGATACTGTCCTCCTTGCTGTTCCTCACACACAATAAATAACTACCTGTCTCCTACATATAGGGACAGTTACGTGGTGCCATAGTGCACAAAGCACCAAGCCTAAAGTCAGGAAGATTCATCTTCCAGGGTTCAAATCCTGCCTCAGACATTTATTAGCTGTGTGACCCTGGGCAAGTCACTTCACCCTATTTGCCTCAGTTTCTTCATCTGTAAAATGATCTAGAGAAGGAAATGGCAAACCATTCCAATATCTTTGCCAAGAAAACCCCAAATGGAATCACAAGGAGTTGGACATGAGGAAAACAACTGAACAACAAACTCCTGTGTATGCCTTTGTACTGACTGTCCCCCATGTCTGGCACACTCTCATTCCTTACCTCTATGTCTTGAAATCTTTTTTTTTCCTTCAAGATTGAAGCCTTTCCTGCCCATTCCCCCCAGATGCTAATGCCTTCTCCTCTAGTGTTACCATATAGCTATTATACACATATATATATATAATAATATATATACACATACATACACACATACATATACATGTGTGTATATGTATATATTGTAATATGCCCATATATGATTCCTATGCATGTACGTGTTGCCTCTCCTGGTTTACTTTACACCCTTGAAAGCAAGGATTCTTTCACTTTGTTATTGTATGCCCAGCGCCTCACACAGGGCTTGGGACAGAGTCGCACTCTAGAATTGTGTGCTTGCTTGACTGACTGCCATCTCCTTAGAACTGGCAGTGATCGCTTCGGAACCCAGCCCAAGATTGCACTGGCTTTTCTGCCCATCATATCACACTGTTGACTCATCTTGAGTTTGCAGCCCAGTAAAGCCTCCAGCTCTCTTCCAACAGTTGTCAAACCACAACCTCCCTAATCTTATATTTGTGAGATGGATGTTTGTAAACTCAAATGTAAAACTTTGCATTCATCCCTAGTGATTTTATCTTTCTGGATTCAGACCAGTTTTCTAGCCAGTGAAGATATATTTAGATCCTCTCATCCAATATGTTCACTAGCCCTCACAGCTTTGCTTAATCTACAGATTTGTTAAGCATATAATCCATATCTGAGTTCAAATCCAGCCTCAGAGACTTACCAGCTGTGTGACCTTGGGCAAGTCACTTAATCTCTGTTTGCTTCAGTTTCCTCAATTGCAAGATGGGAATCATATAAACACCTACCTCCCAGAGTAGTTGTAAAGATCAGATGAGATAATATTTGTGAAGTGCTTTGCACAATGCCAGATACATAGTAATGCTAGCACTATATACACATATATAGCTAGCAATATATTATATATGTACTCTATAAATGCTAGCTATTTATCATCATCATCATCATCATCAATATCTCCATTTCACGTCATACCAATGAAGAAATGCTTCTCCGTAGAAGACCAAGCACAGATCACCAGGGCATTCCACTGAAGACTTTGAACCTTTAACAATTACTCTTTGAGAATAATCATGGCGTCAAAGAAGAAACAGGAGAAGGTAGCTTTCTCCACTCCTCTGCAGAGGTAGGAAGCTCACGGGTGTGGAACACTGCATACATTTTTATAAAACTTTTTTGATGTATTAATAGATTTTTTAGATTTTTTTTTCTCATTAATCTTTTTTTCTTTAAAAAATATTGTTTGTTGCGGAGCCAAGATGGCGAGTGAAAGCAGTGACTTGCTTGAGCTCTCCCCCAAACCCTTGCAAATACTCATAAAAAATGGCTCTAAACAAATTCTGAAGCAGCAGAACCCACAAAAAGACAGAGTGGAACAAATTTCCAGCCCAAGACAACCTGGATGACTGATCACAAAGGTGTATCACGCCTGGCTGGGAGTGCAGCGCAGCATGGGCGCGCAGGCCTCAGCAAACCTGGAGCAGGCCTCAGAGGACTGAATCGCAGGCAGCTGTGGAGGTTTCCAGACTCCTCAATCCACGAATGCCAAAGACAACTTAGAAGGTCAGTGGGAAAAGTCTGTTTCTGTGGTGCTGAGAAGGAAGGTGGGTCTCAGCTCCATTCCCCAAGAGCGTGGCTGGGGGGGAGGCGGGCAGCTGCTTCCGAGCTTCCGGCCCACAGACTGAGGGGGAATCTGGTGGCTGATCAGAGAGGGATTGCAGGGATCTCTTTGTCAGTGCTGAGGCAGGAATCTCTTGCTTTGCCCGTGTGTGAATCTGGGTCACAGTGCTGGGCAGCGGTGCTGGGGTGAGGAGGAACGCTGGCGTAGTGGAGCTTGTAGTGGCTGTGGAGAGGAACCCCTCCTCACAGTTATGGGACAGAAAGGAATACTTGTGGTCACAGGCCAGGAAAGGAGTAAACACCTCGCCCTTATCATACCACCTTGGAAGAACTGAAAATTTACAGGTCCCTACAAGTATCTCTGAAAACAGCTACACAAACCCCTGAAGCTTGGGACAGTACATCTCCACATTGGAAGCAGACTCTTACCTTAACAAGGAGTTTAAAACTCAAGTAATTGGCTGGGATCATGAGCAAGCAGTGCAAAAAGAGTCAGACTATATTATCTTACTTTGGTGAAAAAGAAGATCAAAATATACAACCAGAAGAAGACAACAAAGTCAAAGCTCCTACATCCAAAGCCTCCAAGAAAAATATGAATCAGTCCCAGGCCTTGGAAGAGCTCAAAAGGGATTTTGAGAAGCAAGTAAGGGAAGTAGAGGAAAAACTGGGAAATGAGAGTGATGCAAGAAAATCATGAAAAACAAGTCAACAGCTTGCTAAAGGAGACCCAAAAAAATACTGAAGAAAATAACACCTTAAAAAATAGCCTAACCCAAATGGCAAAAGAGGTCCAAAAAGCCAATGAGGAGAAAAATGCCCTAAAAAGAAAAATTGGCCAAATGGAAAAGGAAGTCCAAAAGATTACTGAAGAAAATACTTCCTTAAAAATTAGAATAGAGCAATTGGAAATAGTGACTTTATGAGAAATCAAGACATGTAAAACAAATCCAAAAGAATGAAAAATTAGAAAAAATGTGAAATATCTCATTGGAAAAACAACTGACCTGGAAAATAGATCCAGGAGAGAGAATTTAAAAATTATTGGACTATCTGAAAGCCATGATCAAAAAAAGAGCCTAGACATCATCTTTCAAGAAATTATCAAGGAAAACTGCCCTGATATTTTAGAACCAGAGGGCAAAATAGAAATTGAAAGAATCCACAGATCTCCTCCTGAAAGAGATCCCCAAAGGAAAACTCCTAGGAATATTGTAGCCAAATTCCAGAGTTCCCAGGTCAAGGAGAAAATATTACAAGCTGCCAGAAGGAAACAATTCAAGTACTGTGGAAACACAATCAGGATAACACAAGATTTAGCAGCTTCTACATTAAAGGACTGCAGAGCATGGAATATAGTATTCTGGAGGGCAAAGGAGATAGGATTACAACCAAGAATCACCTACCAGCAAAACTGAGTATAATACTTCAGGGGAAAAAATGGTCATTCAGTGAAATAGAGGACTTTCAAGCATTCCTGATGAAAAGACCAGAGCTAAACAGAAAATTTGACTTTCAAATACAGGACTCCAGTGGAACATGAAGAGGTAAACAGGAAAGAGAAATCATAAGAGACTTATTAAGATTGAACTGTTTACATTCCTGCATGGAAAGATGATATTTGTAACTCATGAGAACTTTGTCAGTATTAGGGTAGTTGAAGGAAAAAATTGTATGTATGTATGTATATAGATAGATAGAGGGCACAGGGTGAGTTGAAGATTAAGGGGTCATATCTGGAGAATAAAATTAAGGGATGAGAGAGGATGAAGAAAGGGAGAGGTAGAATGGGGTAAATTATCTCACAAAAAAACAGAAAAGAAAAGTCTCTCACAGTGGAAGGGAAACAGGGGAAGGTGAGAGGGAATGAGGGAATCTTATTCTCATAGGATTTGGCTTAAGGAGGAATAACATACACATTCAATTGGGTATGGAAATCTGTCTTACCCTACAGGAAAATAGGGGAGAAGGGGACAAGAGAGCAGGGGGTGATAGAGAGGAGGGCAGAGTGGGAAAGAGGGTAATCAGAAGCAAATACTTCTGAGGAGGGACAGGGTCAAAAGAAAGAATAGAAAAAATGGGAGGGCAGGATAGGATTAAGGGAAATAGAGTTAGTATTTCACAACATGTCTACTAAGGAAGTGTTTTGCATAACTGCATATGTACAACCTATATTGAGTTGCTTGCCTTTTCAATGAGGGTGGGTGGGGAGGGAGGAAGGGAGAAAATTCGGAACTCAAAGTTTTAAAAACACATGTTTTTTTAAAAAAGTGTTTTCACATGCAACTGGGAAATAAGAAATACAGGAAATGGGGTACAGAAGTCTATCCTTCTACAGGAAAATAGAAGGGGAAGGGATAAGAGAAGGGAGGGGGAGAGATAGAAGAGAAGCAGACCAGGGAAGGGGTATTCAGAATGCATGCCATCTTGGGGTGGGGGGAGGGGGTGAGAAATTTGGAACTCAAAAACTTGTGGAAGTGAATATTGAAAACTAAAATAAATAAATTTATAAAAGCAAAAAAATATATTGTTTGTTTTATGGGATGGCTCTCCAGGAAAGATTAGTTCTGAGGGGTCTTATTGACAAAAGATGTCAACAAAAATTTATTTTAAAAAATGCTACTCATTGAGCCTAGCCACCTCATTGGTTTTAAATCCACCCAACTGTGATATTGTCTAGCCTTCATTTCTCTGTGCTTTCTAAAAGAATAGTATACACTTGTGACAAATAAAATGCAACAAAGGCAAACTGAGGTAATTTTTCTCCAAGCAAGATAACCATTCATTAACAGTGGTTTATATAGCTGTTAATAAAGTGAGTCAGACTGATCCCCTCAGTAAGATCGCCACAATAGGAAAAACCCTCTTTATTGAGACACGGGAAAGGAGTCCTGAGAGGTTGGGGAATGTCACAATTGGCTACAGCTGGAAAGGTGGGTTGGCCTACAGCTGTGGATAATCATGCCCCTCTTGACAATTAAAGAATGTTGATTGCTTTATGAGCCTCAACGGCCTATAGTAATCTTGGCTAGAAAATCAGAACCACCCCCATCAGGACCACCCAGTTAGGGTCCCCTTGGGAGAGATCAAACCACCTTTAATTTTACAAGGAGAGACAAAGAGAAAAGAATTGTCTTTTGGGGAGGGGCCCAGCCTAACGCGGGTTTTTGTTTGCAGACAGAAAAATAGCTATGCCAGCGGCCAGCCATTCCCTTGAAAGGGAATAATAATTTCAAGCATTCCTTTACGAAAGACATATTTTTTATCGTAACTGAGAACATTGTCGTTGTTGGTTTGTCCATTCTCAAAGAGGACCAATGACATCACAAGAGCGATGTCTTGACTTGCAAGTGAATTGGATTTAAGTGAGAAGGCGACACTTGACTGTGCCTTTAAACCCAAATCACTCTGGCTTTCATTGAATGGCCAATAACTGTGTAATGGGGCTTGACAAAATGGGGAATGGGTCAATTACAGAGTAGAATCAATTATTAAATGACACAGCATAATTTTAATTTCCTCACTTTTTGATACAAATCTTTGTTAGATTCTAACAAAGGTAGATAAATTATGTCCACAACATTTCTCGCATTTACTAAGTTAGTAACAATCAGAAAGGGAAGTAAGACTAATCTGGCATAGCTCTCCTTGATGAAGTCATCTCGTTTCCTTGTGTTAGGAGACAAGAGAGTGGTGCCACAGTGGGACTACCTCTTTATAATATTAAACTGTTCTTTTTTTTTTTTAATGAGGCAATGGGGTAAAGTGATGCCCAGGGTCACATAGCTAGTAAGTGTCGAGTGTCTGAGGCCAGATTTGAATTCAGGTCTTCCTGAATCCAGGCCAGTGCTCTATCCACTGTGCCATCTAGCTGCCCCTATTAAACTATTCTTACACAAATAAGGCATCATTCCACATTGTTCACAAAGAGATTTGAGTCCTCATGTTTTACACCACAGATTGTTTTTATCTCCAGAACTGTCCAAATCCTGCCTGAAATTTACACTTCTTCACAAACATCTATTATCAGTATATATTAAAACACAGTTTCTTTTCTACTCCTTTTCAGTATCAAAATGTTCATCTATACTAGTGGCAGAAGCTTACATCATCGATACTAATTAATTAATTAATTAATTGTAAATCTCTTCCTTTACCCCTAGATACTATTTCTATTCTTTTCATCACTGAACCATTGCATTTACCTTAAAGAGACAGCATACCTTACACTTGTAATAACTTCCTTCTCTAGATGTTTGCAAATCATCTCCTTGATCTATTCTAGAAATCTCCCAGGAATAGAAGTCCAACTCTGGTCTATGGTGTGGAGAATCCATTTTCTTCCCTGCTTTTGAAAATTAGAACATTTCTCCTTCTCCAATCTGACAAGGGAGGAGCAATCCCATCAGCTGGACCAGGTGACTAGAATACATCAACCAATTGGAGCTTTCTCCCTAGGTCTTTACTTATCATCAGTGTGAGTTCCCGGGTAGCCACTTTTGTTCTATAATTTCCAGGACAAAGGTGATTCTCCTTGGGAGAGGAAATAGAAACAAAACAAGATCTGAGATGCTCTTCGTTCTCCCCATGGTCAGTCATCATCATCCTCTCCACCATAAGCAGTTGTCCTTTCTCTATTTTGATCCCCCATCCTCCAATATGATTTTCGTGAAGGCCAGCCTGCCATTTTCTCATCCTTAACTTTTCTCATTGCCTCAGCTCATTCTGAACCCCTGACACTATTTTTACAGGAGCATGCCATTATATTCCTCCACTACCACCTGCCCTTGCTTCCATCATCTGTATGTATTTTAAAAATACATCTAAACACATTTAATTAAAAATACATTTAAACACATTTAAAACATAAACGCATAAAAACACATTTAAAAATGTGTTGGCGAGCCCCTTGCACAACCATATCAGTGTCTTCAGGTGATTTCATTTGCCCATGTCATTGAAATTGTTTCCCCTTGTGCCTGCAGAATTTCATTACTGAGGATTTCCTATCCTGACTTCGGTGACTTCTATAAAATTTTATTCCATGGGATCATACCCATGCTTCCTCTGAACCCTTTCAAATCTGCTTGCTCAAAACCTAGGCTATATGTCATAATAATAGCAAACATTTTATATAGCATTTATTATGGGCCAGGCACTGCGCTAAGTGAATTATAATTATTATCACATTTGATCCTCACAACAACCTGGGAGGTAGATGCTATTATTATCCTTATCTTACAGATGAGGAAAATGAGGCAAACGAAGGTTAAGTGACTTGCCCAGGGCAACACAGCTAATAAGTGTCTGAGACCAGATTTGGAGGCCTGGTGTTCTACCCACTGTGCCACCTAACTTTCTTCTTTTCTAGGAGGGACTGGTCAGTTCCCTGTCCCTACCCCACTTCACCCCCAAATTCTCATCATTTCCACTACAGGAATCAGTTTCTCCTTATTAATGAAACTCCAGAATAGGATTTCCCCTTCTTACTTTTAAAGCACTTTCTACCTTTTAAAGCATAGGGTAGCTAGGTATCACAGTGAATAGACTGCTAAGCCTATAAGTCAGAAAGACTTATCTTCCTGAATCAAAATCTGACCTCAGACATTTATTAGCTATGTGACCCTGGGCAAGTCACTTAACTCTGTTTGCCTCAAGTTCCCTCATCTGTAAAATGAACTGAAGAAGCAAATGGCAAACCACTCTAGTATCTTTGGCAAGAAAAGGCCAAAATGGTGTCACAAAAAGTTGGACATGCCTGGAAAATGACTGAACAACAACAAAGCATGAAATTATCATTAAAGCAAGTCACAAAGTTATTAGTTACTCTGATTTTAGCAGAGAGAGTTCCAGCAGATGTCTGGATAATTGACATCCTCCGTCACTCCTATAACAATCTTCTGACAGCTAAGTGGTTCCTGGATTTGCTCATGAACTCACCATTCTAATGTACAACAATACCCACACCCCATCCCCATTTATCTATCCTGGGTATTCGAGGGCATTTTTGCATAATATAGAACAATATAGAGTTATATTCTTGTTGTGGGTTTTATCCCTCCATACAGTTGGTCAAAAAACATTTGTTAATCACTGATACCCTAATAGGTTAAATTTGGTTCTGGATTAAGACCTCAAGTTACTTGTCTAAACTTTGGGCATTTGTGTATAGATATTTAAACCATGGGTTTTATTTCCTCAGATGTTATTCCCTAGCGACTCTCCATAGCATGTACCTTGGTGCTTTCCCTCCTTCAATCTATTAGTTGTTCTGTTGTTGTTGTTTTTGGCAAGGCAATTGGGGTTAAGTGACTTGCCCAAGGTCACACAGCTAGTAAGTGTCAAGTGTTTTGTCTGAGGCCGGATTTGAACTCAGGTACTCCTGACTTCCCAATTTCTTAATCACCTTAACTACCATGACTTCAACCTTCAGTCTACCTCAGACACACAGGGATGTTCATATATCAATCTCATTATCATGCATAACTTTTCTACCTCCACAACCCAGAATTCTGAAATTCTCATCTCTGATCACAACCTCCTAGGCATTTCCATTACATATTATTGCAATTCTTTGGGAGATAGGTTCCCCTGTGCCTTCCCCAGAGGAAACTCTGTGTGTGTGTGTGTGTGTGTGTGTGTGTGTGTGTGTGTGTGTGTGTTAATGATCAATGTTACATAACAAAATTTAACAAGTTGTGTCAAAGACCTTTTGTATATTTATAGAACAATATAGAGTACATTCTCTCAAGAACCCTGAACTGTGAGGCCTTAATATTGTAAATGTGGAACCATATTGCTATAGTCCTTCTGACTACTTCTAAAACAAGTGGTTTTATTTCTTGGAAGAGAGAGCTAATCCCCTCCCAACTCAGCCTTCACTCTTTACCTGAGTAATATTGTCCCTTCGTGTTAAGTGACTGATGAATGAAAAACCTGAGGGACAGAGTTTCTGGGTAATTAAGAATCAATTTACTAATTTAATTAGGCTTGCTAATAATCAATAAATTGATGGTCAGTGGTTTTCTCAGCAACCAAAGACAAAAGACATGAAGTTTTAAATAATCCTTGAAAGGGATTACCTTGACAACTGCAAATCAAACCTGATTTAATGAGAAGGTGGGCTAGAAGTTTTCAGCTCCTCCTGCTAAGAAAGTGGCTTGATCATTAGCCTCAGCTGCCTCCAGCAATCTGGACAGGGGAATCCATGTCCATCCAGACCACTCTGGTGGGTTTTCTCCTTCATGAGCTCGGTGGATTACCCTAAATTCTAATGGTACAAACACAAGAGATCATTTCCTTGGGGCAAGAACTCACCTAGACTGGATTCTGTTTACACTCTAAACAGAAGTTAACATTTCCTAGTTGGGTGGGCTCCAGCCCAACGTCTTCCCCATGGTTAGGGTTATTTTCAATCAGCCATGTCCTTCAGTGGCTGACTTTTCTTTCACAAGAGTTGGGCCTCAGTGAAGAAACAGAGGAGAAAAGGCCTGGATCCTAATTTAATAATGGATTATTAATATAAAAAAATTTCTTTCACAACATATCATCCCATGTAAGATTAGGATAACAATTTGTGAATTATGAGGAACATGGGAGTAAACCTAGCATTTGGCAATGTTTAAGTGTCTGGCATATATACATGTATACATGCACCTGTTCACATGTGCATATATGCCAAATATACAAATATGTGCCGCACATGTACACCTACATTGATGTATATATGCATATATTTGTGTTTAAATGTCTTGTATTTATACATACACATGACAGTTGCATTATACATTTTTGGGTATTAGATTTCTGGCATATATACACATATGTATGCTCCCATATACGGGTATGCATGTGTATGTATGTGTGTATGTTTGCATTATTGCACCATCTTGCTGTTCTATTTCTCCTGAGGACTCAGTGTGACATGGACAATGAAAATGTTGGATTTGCTGGGCCCTGCAGAGTTCCTTTGTAATTTGTCCTGTAAAGTGGGTGTTTCTGTCATATTTAATTTAAGAAATATCAAATCTGGGAATGAATTTTCAGAGTTGTTTTTTTAATTAACTTTGACAATCTCTTTTTCACAAGGACAGACCCACCCTCCAGAATACATATTTATACAACTACAGATACTCAAAAGAACAAAATGTCTACATGTGAATAAAATTAACCTCTACATTTACAAAGGTCCCAGGTTCACCAACCATGGCAGGAGTATCCTCTTCAGCTTCATCACAGGCGAGGTAGTGCTATCATATCATAGAAGGGACATTTGGAACAAATCAACATCTTTTCTGTGCTTCAGTCACCTGTGCTTACTAACATGCCATTCCATGGTTCACACAATCAAGATACAGGAATAAATGTGTCTACATGCCTTTAGGCTATGCATCTCTGGACTCTCCTCCTGGGTGCTACAAGGAAATCCCCAAGCATTTCTCTTGGTTTCCAGGGCTTTAAGAACTATTTAAAAGAGATTTGTCCTTAGGAAGGGAAGCAAACATAGATGTGGCCTGAGGTGGGGAAAGGGCCCTGACTAATATGAGACAAGTTACAGTAGCGTTGGCCAAGACCACCCTGAGGCTCGAAGGGAAGGATGAGACAAAGGGATTCATGGAATCAATATACAAGGCCTCCAACCCAATTCATGGACAAAAGTTTGCATGCTGTTTTCCCCCAGTGGTCTCTATACGGGACATCAACATCGCTGAGCACAGAGCAACATTTAAACTCCAGGACATAAATCAATCGGGAGACTGTGAATGTTTACAAGAGAGTTTGGGGGCCTAATTTTGGTTTTTTCACCTTCTACCCCAACACTATGGACTCAGGGATGCGTTGGGCTTGTCATAAGGCATTTGGGCCTCTCCTGCAATTGGCAGAGGAATTTACTATAAAAGAAGATGGACATCGTTGCCACAGCTGGTCTACATCTGAAAATTATAGACTGACCCTTTGCATTATCCCAGATTTGGCATGATAGGCTATGGTAGTACTCATCATCCCTTTATTAAAATCACCAAAGGACACAGGAAGATTATTGATTAAGAATAAGAATGAAAAATTGGACTCAAAAATAGTTGTGGACAGACATCATGTCAGCAGTCAGTCATCCCTTGCTGTTCTCCGCCCCGGCCCCCTCCACAGGTTTACCTGTGTGCCCATATGTTGTTGTTCATCCTTAGTTTTCTGAAGAGGACCAATGACATCATGAGGGTGGTGTCTTGACTTGTGCGTGAACTGGATCTAAGTGAGGCAGAGCTGCGCAAAGTCATAGGACTCACTCTCTCTTCCTGAGTCATCAAAGACCAGTGGTAAAACAAAAGCCAAGATGACTGGCTATAGCCTGGGATGCGGTGGATGACCTTGACATCTTCCATGTCTGACCAAGCTCTCGCGCTCCACAGCACCTGCTTCAGCCACCTTTGTGGCTGTCAGAACAAACTGTTCTCATCCACCCATTCCAGGAGGAAGTTCTCACATCATTGGGGTAGACATTACCCTAATTCACCAGTGGGTTTGAGTCTGATGGCCCTCTTCTATCTAGTTTAGCCATCTGCTGCAATGGTTTCACCAGGGTGTGGCCATAGCACATTCTACAGCTTCAGGTGAGAGTTGCAACATGCTGAATGGTGGAAGTCTTACCAGGCCAAAGGAACAAAAAAAATCTCCCTCCCTGTGATTGCTTTCATCCCCATATCATGGATGCAACATTCAGCCCAGAAGTCACTCAGGAAGTTGTCAACAGTGTCCACATGACTTTCGGCTTCACTTGTATCTAGACTTCTCTCACACTCAATAGCTTTGTTTTTTTCTCTTTCAGCCTTCTTTTCCTGTTTCAGCCTAAATCTTTACCGTCCCCACCACCCTTGGGGTCCTTCTTCATTCTAGATCTGTGTAAGAGAGACTTTGTTGGGAGAAATATAGCAAGCTTTGGCTAATACAGCCTTCACTGGATAGCTGGGACAAGACTCCATCCAATTTGTATGATCCTGGGTAAAGGTTAGAGATCTTTTTGGTACCGTCAATATATACACATCATTGCTTTGAATTATTTAGGAGGGATAATAACTGGGGCTGTGGTCTGATGGGTAGGAACCTTTCCTATTCACAGGGGAGAGACAGAGGGACAGGAGAGATAGATCAAGGGATCCTGTCACTGCAGTCACAGGACTGTCACCATCACGTTCCCAGCCATCCACCTGAAACTGATTTAAATATAGATATGTGCGCACTCCCAGCTGGCATCTGCTACATTTACTTTTCATGGATTACTGGTTTGTCAGCATAAACACATTTACCAGGTTCAAAGTGAGATCATAGACAAGAAATCAATCAAATTAAAAGCTCCAAGAGATTTCACCTCGAACAGCAAATCCCAATGCTTATAATTAAAGCAGGATGCAGACATTTTTTGCATTAGCATCAATAGTAGCATGTATCCAGCCTTCATCACATATGTAGCAGAATACTGGCAAATACTAGATTTCCATCAGTAGGATTCAGATTTCAAGGGGACAAATCACCAAATTCATCATTTTAATGCAGCACAGACAAGGCATTTTGATTACACCCAGATATTCCCAGTTTTTATGAATTGCCTTGTGTTCATGCTATACCCTATATTCTTAAAGATGGCATGCAAACTGAAAAAGAAAAATTCACTAAAAGATCTGAATGAATTTTAAGATCAAATCAATGCAATAGACTTACTGCTACTGAGTTACCATCTTTTCTATGGGGAGATTCTGAATGGGGCTCAGCTACCTTTAGTTTCTCTGCAGAAAGAAGTTGTTTAAATAGATAAGCTCACATCCAGACATAAAAATCACAAAATCTATGTTGCCTTTTACTGACATTGACTGAAACTTTAAAATCCAACACCCAGTTTTCTAGTGAACCACGGACTGAATATCCATTAAAATATGGCGGCATTTCTGTTTTCAATTCATTTTTTGATTTAAGTTTATTAAAGCATTTCTGTCATCTGGATTATTTTTCCTACCACTTATCAGGTGAAGGCCCTGATTTGCTGGAGGTTCCTACAGCCCACAGGCCTGCTACAAATCAGGGCTTGCAGATTCACTTGTCTAGACTTGAGAAAGGGATGGAGAAAATGTTAATGATGCTGATTAAATTTCAAAGTGTGTCATGACAATGGGTTTTTCCAGAGAGGCAGCAGTTAAACTTTTACCAACACACCTCTACCTATAACTGGTACAATAACGAGGACCTTATATTGGTCTCTAGATAAGTGAAGAGTCTTAATTCTACCTGTTGATGGAGAATTCAAAATTCTCCATCTAAGCCACTGATTTGGGATCTCAACCAGCTAATGCCTGTGTTTACCTAAGTATACTTTTAAGGTTTCTACTTATGTTGCCGTGCAATCATTTTTCAGTAATGTCCAACTCTTTATGACCCCATTTGGGGTTTTCTTGGCAAAGATATTGAATGGTTTTCCATTTCCTTCTCCAGCTCATTTTACTTATAGATTACATTTATTAAGGTGGTTTTTTTTTCTACTCTCAAAATATCTCTATATATTCCTTTAAATTGAGCTTCAAACTTACACTGTGCTAAGTCAAAGTTCCTGTGGATTAAAAAGATCCCTGTTCATTCTTCACCTACCATGCTCCACATAAGTCCTCCCAACCTCCCTACCAGCTCTGACCTTTCTGAATTTCCAGATTTGCAAATGTCTTGCAACTCCGACTGTGTTCCAAGTTAATGTATGTTTCCCCTGTATTCATTTAGTAATTCAATTTCTTTTAACCTTATATTTCTCTGCCTCCAAACCATATTCCAATTGTATTGTTAATCCTAGTTTCTCCTTTTCTGTTTAAATCTCTCTTGCAAATTAGCACACTTTTCCAGCCTTTAGACTAGCAGCTTTCATATCTAAACATGTAACCCATAGTGATTAGGCTTTTAGGTGCATAGGCTAATGCTGTTTGCAAAATGTCTTATATGAATCATAACAGCTTGCTCATGGGTCATCAGAGGTAAACTACCAATTACCATGTGCAGTTTCCGTTTTCCACAAGGCATTTTCTAATTTGCTTTCTTGCTTAAGTAATTAGAGCTGCAGGGTGCAGCCCACTCTCCTTTTTTCTCTAGTTCCCATTGGGTTCTTAAACAATTACAGTATATCTGTATATCCTCTGCATCCATTTGCTTAAAAAAGTTGAATTCAACCAAGCGATTTATGTCTGCTTCCTCCCTTTGGGTGATCTTAACAACTCCCATGGATTTAACTAGCATCTCTGTGAAATTATCTTCAAAATCTTTGTCTTCAGCCCTCCTCTCTCTCCTCAGCCTAACTACCTAGAGATCTCCATTGGATGCCCCATTAGGATCTCAAACTCAACAATGATAACCAGCTGTCTTCCCTGCTCAATCCATTCTCCCAAACAGCTATTTCTGTTGAGGGCACCATCAATCTTCTGTCAAGGGCACCATCAATCTTCTGTCAACTCTTCACTCTCCTTTTAACCCATATCTAGCTGGTTACTAAGTCTTGATATTTCTAGTTTCAAATCTCTCTAACATACACACTCTTCTCCCTACTCATATCATAACCAAGATAATGAAGGCTTTCATTCCATTCATCTAGCAACTTGACAGCACAGTGGAGGTAGCGCCAGGCCTGGAGTCAAGAGCACTTATCTTTGTGAGTTCAAGTCCAGCCTCAGACACTTACTAGCTGTGTGACCCTAGGCAAGTCACTTAACCCTGCTTACGTTATCTGTAAAACTGAGCTAGAGAAAGAAAGGCAAACTATTCCAGTATCTTTGCCAAGAAAATGGGGACACGAAGTGTCAGACATGACTAAAAAATGACTGAACAAATCAGCACTTCACCCAGACTATTAAAATAGTCTGATTCATTCTCCCTGTTTTAAGTCTCTCCCGCAACCTATCCTCTAAGTAGCTGCCAAAATAATCTTCCTACCACACAGGTTTGAATGTTGCTCCCTTATTCAAGAATCTTCAGTGGCTCCCTATTGGGTCTAGAATAGACTATAAATTCCTCAGCTTGACATTTAAAGTTCTCAATCTGGTTCCAGCCTACCTTTTCAGACATTTAACATTACTTCCCTTCACAGAAACTGTGTTGCAGCCAAACTGGAGACACCTAGGTACAGTGGAAGCAGCAATGAACTTGGACTAAAGTTCAAATCCCTGCTCTGATTTGGGGCAAGGCTCTATATTTCAATCCTCTCATCCAATGGAAGGAGAGAGCTAACCTACAAATCTTGATTATTGATTAGATGAAAAGGGAGGGAGAAGGAAGCCTCGGTCAATGATGTCACAGACAGTAGCAAAGCAGGACTAAGGGAAAAATTTGGCCATGTCAAGTTTGAGATAAGACAAGATGCCCAGATGTCGAGATACATGAAGGCAGCTATAGATGGAGGTGGAGCTCAGAACAGATGCCAGGCCTAAACATATGAGAGAGAATTCCTCTTCCTCTATGAAGGAGCTGCAGGAGTATGAGATTGGTAAGACAGGAGAGACAGACATAACCTTGGGGAACACTCCTAGAGCCAGCAGGAACAGAGACAGAGAAGGGGTTTGTGAGACTGTTAGAGAACCAAGGGCATTGTGTCTCACAAACTACAAAAGGACAATCTATCCAGTCACAGATAAGGGTCAGTTGTGACAACAGAGTATGAGGAATAGAAGTTCACTGGATTTGGGGGTGGGGCGATTGGCAACCTTAAAGGAATGAGGGCTAAGGAGACTGATATCAAGCACAGACAACTTTTCTTTTCAAGAAATCTGGGATGGAAGCTGAAATGATCAAGGCAAGGTAACTTTCTTTAGAATTTAGGAGATCTGAGCATGTTTACCAATAGGGAAAAGAGCCAATAGGGAAGCACAGATGGAAGAGGCAGGCGAGAGGGTCCCACAGGAAATGAGAATGGGATCAAAGGCACAGTGGGTCTATAGGGATTTGGCATAGGTAACCCAAAGGAAGAGGAGGAGCAGATAGTATTGAGTTTTGAGGTATGAAAGTACTGAGGAAGAGCTAAAGAAATCAAAGTCATTCAGTGAAGTGACAGCTTAGGTCAGGGATGGAGAACCTGCGGCCTTGAGGCCACCTGCGACCCTACATAAAAGGATCTGTTCTGTGAAGTTTAGATTCAGTCAAAGGGCCATACCTGAGGACCTAGAGGGCCACACTTGGCCTCAAGGCTGCAGGTTCGAAATGTGATAGGATTTCAGGGGAAAGAAGAAAAGTTTCAGAATAGATACTATGGAAAAGGAGACAGGGAATCACTGAGGCGAGAGTAAAAGGGGGGTACAGCAATACACAAGTCCCAGCTTAGGTTAATAAACTGAGCAGCTTGCAGCATACGTATTTTGTAAAACAGCTCTCCTAGCTGTTACTGAAAAAAGAAATCTAAAGAAGAAATGGATCCGAGTGAATTTGTTAACTGTGTGTATATTTGTAACCAACTCAATTTGAACTAGACAATGACGTGGGAAAAACTTTCTACACAGACTATGTCAAGAATTTTTTATTCGATGTTACATTAAAATACACTTACAGCATTCAAAAGGGACTGCTTTATAAACTTCTAAAGTTTATTTAGACAATAAGATAAACCCTAGTCTTACAATACAGCCCTTAAGATAAAGTTTTAATGTTAAGCACAGTTCTATTAAGAACTATTTATAGATTCTGGATGCATAGCTTTGCTTAAGAGGAAATGCAATGAAATTATACATTCCAACGAACATCAATTTCAAAGCACAACATCATCTGGGTTCTAAATAACATTGAAGGAATTTCCACTCAATGGTAGAGCTCCAGTTTTTGCACAATAAAAATGCTGACGATTCTATTGAGAGCCTGATCCCCAAGTCCCTGTGGCAGGAGGTTATGTTTTGACATGACCACAAACATTACACTAATGTTTGGGACAGCATATAGACAGGATACTAAGGAATGTCTCTTATTTCAGAAAGAATTCTGAGTCTTGTGAGGGAGCCCTGTCTATGCAGCTGAGAGAGGACCGTCACTGCTGCTCTAGAGGAATTCCACACTTTCCATCTTGGGCAGTATTATATGACTCACAGCTCTTACATTTCATTCCTAATATGTGGAACTGGACTGTCGAGCGGGCACTGCAGTCATTGCAGAGAATCTGTAACAAAACAACCGAAAAGACCTTCAGGGAAAGAACGTTCTTTCCAACAGAGCCAAGAAATATACAAATGTCATTCTGAAAACGTTTAGAAGATATTTTATTTTTCTAAATTAAAAGTTTCAAAATGTCACTGACATCATTTCAAAGAATAATGAATTCAGAAAACCTAAATCTGGAATGAATCATTTTGTTTTCTTTAAAAAGTATCATCTAAAAATGAGACTAAACCCCAGGAAGGGCACATGGCATAGTGAATGGGGAGCCAACTGGACATAAGACCTGGATTCAAAATGCTATCCACATCCACAGAAAGAACTAAGGAGTTTGAATGCAGATAGAAGCAGACTATTTGCTCTCTTTTTTCTTTGTATTGTTTTGTTTTGTCTTTCTCGTGGTTCCTCCCATTGGTTCTAATTCTTCTTTACAACATCACTAATGTGAAAATATGCTTAATAGGAATGTATGTGTAGAGTCTATATCAGATTGCCTGCCACCTTGGGGAGGGGGGAAGGAGGAGAAAATTTAAAACTCAAAAGCTTACGGAAGTGAATGTTGAAAACTAAAAATAAATAAAAACAGACAAAAAAAAAAGACCTGGTGACTCTGGGAGTACACACACACACACACCCTTGAACAAGACACTAGTCACCCTGGCTCCAAGCTACACAAAAATCCCATCAGCCTATCAAGACGCCAAGAACTCTTGATTTTTCAGACTGGTGTATTATCTTTCCTCTGCACAGAAAATCTCACTCCAGCCATTAAAATGTCCCTGCTTTTCCAAGCAAGCTTGGAGCCTTACTGTCTGGGCTCCATTAAACATCAGAATTTCGGAACTAGATGAGATGAAAAAATGAATGAGGCTGAGTAGCTTGCTGAGATCCATTACGCTGAAAAAGACCTTGCTAAAAATTTTTTAAGTAACCAGAAAAAAGTAAATTCAATTAAAAACAAAACAAAACTCAAGAGTAATACAAGCTCTGAAGTACAACATACGAATCTGGCAGCACGTTTGTGCCTCCGGTCACATCAATTTGCAGCACAATCTGGGTCTGACCTTAGGGCTCGCTCTCTCTCCATAGACCTGGCTTCGAGATAAAATGCTTGTTCTTTAGATCGTGTTTCTTAGAAGCACTAAAGGGGTCGCAAGTGAAAAAAGTTCCAGAAGCCCTGCTTTAGATATAGAACAGAGGTTCTAGGCCTCTGTGCACATGCACACAATTCTATTTTGCATCCATACATAATCCTCAGCACAGCCCAGGATGGAAGCAGAAGAGGTGCTAGTATCAACCTTATGTCAGGGCTCTTAGGTCTATCACACAATCTTGCAATATCTCAAAATATGCCAGGAGTCTGCTGGGGGGGGGGGAGGCCTTAAAAGGTTCTGTTTTGTTCTACCAAAAAAATGTTTTGGTGTGGTCAGCAAACACAGTGAGATGGCGTATGTCAGCCACTCCTAGTGGTACAGTAAGCTACAGAGTACAGGGATAAAATCCTGCCGCTTCTTCCCTTTTCACGGTTTCCACTGATGAGATCCTCAAGTGGAATCAGATTACTCTTAAAAGGACTTTTTAGAGGTCAGAAAGCAAATAATCTTGAGCTATAATGTCATCTTTACAATTAACTGCCAGCATCTGCTTCAGAAGAGGAGGGGAGGGCAAGAGGAAGTCGGCGGCAGGTGCTCAGAGTTCGGGAACGATCTGAATACTCACTTCCACAGTCATGTTCTGATACTCTTTGGGCATTGGTGTTTGTGCCACTTCGTTATCCAACTGCCGCCAATAGCGAGTCATGTCTAGAGCAGAGTGCATACACAATGGACACCTGTAGCCTCTAAAGACAAGAGCAACAGAAGGTTTTACCAAGTCAGATCTGGTGCGTCTATGATGACAGCAGGCCCCTCTGATGGCTTCAGGCAGCTAATACACAAACGGCCATCCTATCAGAAGCTGTCCTGGCATGGGACAGTCTACAACCTTCTCCCTTGTTCCAATGCTCAATCACTCTTAGAATAAAGGTTCTTCCTCACATTGCTGTATTTCTTGTTATAACTTAATCCCATTCTTTCTTCAGTCTTCTGAAGAGAACTAGTTTGTTTTCTCTGCAAAATAACTACATAATAATGATAATAGCTACTATTTATATAGTACTTACTAGGTGCCAGGCACTAAGTGTTTTATAATTATTATCTTATTTGGGCCTCAGAACAAACCTGGGAAGTCGGTGCTATTATGTTTTACAGATGAGGCAGAGTTTAATGGTTTGCACAGGGTCCCACAGTTACTATGTGTCTCAGGCTGAATCTAAACTCGGGTCTTCCTGACTCTGGGCCTAGCACTCTATCCTCTGCGCCACCTAGCTACGACATGAACATTATTTAATCATTCGAAGCAAGCTGAAATGCTTGGCAGCTCCATGGCTCACACCCAATTTAAGCTTCTGCCGACGTTCTAACTCCCATGATTTATTCCTACCAGGGCTGTGATTACCCATCCTTTCTCACTGCCAAGTCTTCCTACCTGGCAGGAGTGGGCAATACCAGACAGCCCTGGACTGGGAACTGGAGACCAGGCCTCCAACTCTCCCAGTGATTCAGCCGTCACAGCTTCTCAGAGCCTCGTCAGTCTCCTTAGCAATTAAGCGAGTCTCTTGCAGCCCTAAAGCCATGTTATAACCCAGGCCTGCCGCTAACTGCACACCAAAGGATTTTAGGTGGCCCTGGAAAAATACAGAAGAAACCATTCTCTACATTTTTCACAAGTTGCCCAAAGTCCACTGGTGTGCCCATGGGCTGCAGATTGTGCAGGCAGGAGTATACATGTTGTAACCTGATGACAATTTTAGAAAACCTTCTGCACGCAGGATTCACCACCAGCTACCTAATCCAGCCTTTTCTCTGGCAGCTGTATGCCAAGTCTAAAAAAACGAGGACATCTCTCTGACATGAGTTTGGACAGAAGTGCACTGGAAGCACGGAACAGGGTCTGGCCAGGGCTCTGTGTATGTCGTGCCTCTCTCCCCAAGTAGAGGAACTGGCCTAGTTAACCTCTGGGTCTGTCTTCCTCTCAGGATGTAGAATATCACTCTCAGGGGCCTGGGAGACCCAAGATGTTATTAAACTGTTAAAATGTAGGATTGCCAGAATGTAGAAAACTCACTCTTTTAACATTTCTTCATAACATGTTCTGAAAGACAATAAATTTATTTTTATTAAATTAAAATTTATTGAATTTTTTAAAGTTGCTTATTCTTTAATATTTTATAGGAAAACAAAAAAGGTTCCTTTTACCTACCTGTGTAGAAGATGTCCACAGGGCAAGACATGAGCAACTACACGGGACGTATGAATGTCCTGCAAATGAGGCAAGTACTGATATTAGCTCTAAGTCAATGTAAAGATCTGGAAGGAGGGCAGAGCTGAAAACAAGTCAAGACAAAACGAAATGAAACAAAACTCACCTCTAAACATATGGGACAATTCTGCCTGGAGACATTCTCAATGCACTGTTTAAAAACAAAGAGAATTTTTTTTTAATTCACAACTGGATCAAAGAATGTTTCAGAGCCACCAAAGAAGCAAAGGTCAAATACTGGCTAATGTAAGAGGTAGGAGGAAATGCCTTTCTCTGAACTGGAATATAAACTGTACATACAAAGAGATAAATACACAGATATATATGGAGAAGGGAGAGGAGAAAGAGAAACTGAGAAGGGAGAGAAAGCAAGGGGAGAGGCCTCCACGAAGGATCTGAACTAGGGTAGAGATCATGAGTTAAAAAGGAAATGGATGGGAAAGACTTGCAACATGCAATCTGATATGGCTGAAGGGGAGCCCAGAGGCCAGGGTTCAAACCTGAAGAGTAACAGGGGCATTGAAATTGGATGCAAGTTTAGGGGAGGGAGTTAGGTTAAAAGTACAGGCTGTTAATAAGAATGACAATGATTTCCAAAAACCTCCATCATAAGAGCTGACAACACTGCACTACACATTATGTTAAGCAGTCTTTAAAGGTTTAGAAGAAAAGGCAGGGAGTTCAGTGACTTTGAAGTGCCTCTCATTTGGCCTCTTGCAATGGCCCCCTGTCTCCAAACTCTTCCCTCCTCCAAACCACTCAGTGAACTCCAATCAGACTGACTGTCCTCATGTACAGCACTGATCACATCTAAGACACCTTGCAAACCTAATAAAAACCCAGTTTGTTCAGCCTGGCGTCTGAGGCCTTCCACAACCAACCCACTTTTCTCACTACTTGCCTTCTTTATCCATACCCGAGCCACACTGAACTCCTTATCCCCCCATTTCTTACCTCTGCACATCCCCTCAGGTCCCTTTCAATCCATTTCAAACCACACTCTCTTCCTCCTCAGAACCCACAGATTCTCATTCTCAGAAACCTAATTAGAACAAGGCTTTCACATAGTTTTCCCCAGTTTTACCACCCTCACCCTGAGAGAATCTGTCTGTCTCTCTAAGCGTCAGGGCAGTGGGTCCCTAAATTCTCATTATGCCCTACTCAGTCTATCTTGTATTGCAGTCACTTTTGTGGGCATCTTAGCTGCTTCACTAGCCCTTAAGTTTTTCAAAGTAAGCATCTTTCCTTATTTATCTTTGTTTCTGCTCTGATTTCACCTTATTTCTTAATATACAGTCTCAAATAATAATATCTTGGTGGATGTGCACGCAAAACCCTGAAAATTTACTTAGGTGTCAAAGTAATCTAATTTCTGTACCTTGTGATGCCCTTGCAGACTCAAGGACAGGCAGAGGTTACATTTCAAACAGTGAAAAAATTCTTCCTTTGGACCAATCCTGATAAGAGAAAGAGAGAGCTGAAGGCCAAGGCAAAAAAAGTTACACAATTTTTAGAATTCCTTTTCAAATTAAAGAAAGCCATTTAAATTCTATCTCAAACTGGAAACTTAAGCCCTGAGTTTCTCAAAGCCAGATGATGGAGAAATGAACAAAATTAAATTACAAAGAAAAAAATCCTAACCATAAAGAAAATCGAATATTATAAACAAAGACCAAGAATCTTTTCCTAAAACAAAAATAGAGCTTTAAGATCAATGGCATTTTATTTTCTGAAACAAACCCAAACTAATTTCTACATTACCGAATATGTAAAATCTAGGATCAAGATAATTTCCTACCAAGAACTTTTATTCACCACCCAAAATTCAATCTCCTCTGTAGTGGTTTCATAGTTTCCATTATACGACACTTCAGAACAGCTTTTCCACTAGAGAATATTCCTATTCAGATTCAAAGAGTAAGCAATCTTTTCCTTTTACATGCATACATCAATGCATAGTGATGCATTCATTTAATTAAATGCATATCAGAATGGGATAGTGGTGTCATTAAGCACTTACTGCTTTTTCATTCCTTCACTCAACACTGGTACAATGACAGTCTTAAAATGAGCCCTGGCTTTCCTGGAAATCACAGGCTCAGGAAGAGCTCTGCAATTTCCCCTTCAATTCTGGACTCAACTCCCCTTTCCCATCTGGTCTGTACCAGACAGACATACTGGTGGAGAAAGTAATAA
This sequence comes from Phascolarctos cinereus, assembly GCF_003287225.1. Lineage (NCBI taxonomy): Eukaryota > Metazoa > Chordata > Mammalia > Diprotodontia > Phascolarctidae > Phascolarctos > Phascolarctos cinereus. The sequence goes on from NW_027556402.1 coordinate 19,174,393, forward strand.
GGGAGATAATTCTACGTACAAGTACAGGCAAATCATTCAGCACTCTGTTCCTCAGTTTTCTTAACTGTAAAATAAGGGCTAGTATTAAATCATCTCCAAATCTTCTTATGCTTCTAAAATACTATGAAAAGGAGGTCACATGGAATAACATGAATGAACTCTAAGTTACCTGGAATTTTAACTAACTGGTAATTCCCATTCATACACAATGTTTGATAAAATGATGAAACTTTGACTTACACAATCACTTATGACCTTTGGTTAATGTGTAACAATGGTTATTGGCAACATGCAAACTGTTTAAAAACAATGTGTTGTGAGCACTCACTGATGTGATGGTGGCACTCCAGACACTATACAAGGAACAAGGGAGAAAAATCTCTATCCTGGTTGTGGTCCTTTCTTCTTCTTCACACAGATGCAAGTAAATCAACCATTTCTTTCTTTTTTTTTTTATCAGGATGTTCCAAAACTCTAGTCAGTCCATGGATGAGGCTGACACTTTGCTAAGTCAATATGGCTTTTGCAAGTGTTGTATATGGGAAATTTAAAGTCTGTGCCTAAGTCTCCTGTTAAAATCAGGCCATTCTCGTGGATAAATGCCATAGAGCTCCCTAGGAAAAGAGCTTGGTGTCTCTCTTTTTTTTTAATATAAATTTATTTTTAGTTTTCAATATTTACTTCCACAAGATTCTGAGTTCCAAATTTTCATCCCATCTCACCCCTCCCCCCAGCCAAAGATGGCATGCATTCTGAATATCCCTTCCCCTAGTCTGTCCTCTCTTCTATCTCTCCCCCCCTTCTCTTATCCCCTTCCCCTTCTATTTTCCTGTAGGGCAGAACAGCCTTCTGTACCCCATTTCCTGTATTTCTTATTTCCCAGTAGCATGTGAAAACATTTTTTTTAAACATATGTTTTTAAAACTTCAGGTTTCAAATTTTCTTCCTTCCTCCCTCGCCACCCACCTTCACTGAAAAAGCAAGCAACTCAATATAGGTTATACATGTGCAGTTATGCAAAACACTTCCATAGTAGACATGTTGTGAAAAACTAACTCTATTTCCCTTAATCCTATCCTGCCCTCCCATTTATTCTATTCTTTCTTTTGACCCTGTCCCTCCTCAGAAGTGTTTGCTTCTGATTATCCCCTTTCCCAATGTGCCCTCCTCTATCATCCCCCTGCTCTTGTCCCTTTCTCCCCCTATTTTCCTGTAGGGTAAGACAGATTTCCATACCCAATTGAATGTGTGTGTTATTCCCTCCTTAATCGAAATCCTATGAGAATAAGATTCACTCATCCCCCCCGTTTCCCCTCCACTGTAAGAGACTTTTCTGTTTTTTTTGTGAGATAATTTACCCCATTCTACCTCTCCCTTTCTTCTTCTCCGAGTATAATCCTCTCTCATCCCTTAATTTTATTCTCCAGATATGACCCCTTAATCTTCAACTCACCCTGTCCTTCTATCTATCTACTATCTACATACATATATATTTTTTTCCTCCAAATACCCTAATACTGACAAAGGTCTCATGAGTTATAAATATCATCTTTCCATGCAGGAATGTAAACAGTTCAATCTTAATAAGTCTCTTATGATTTCTCTTTCCTGTTTACCTCTTCATGTTCCACTGGAGTAAGTCAAATTTTCTATTCAGCTCTGGTCTTTTCATCAAGAATGCTTGAAAGTCCTCTATTTCACTGAATGACCATTTTTTCCCCTGAAGGATTATACTCAGTTTTGCTGGGTAGGTGATTCTTGGTTGTAATCCTATCTCCTTTGCCCTCTGGAATATTATATTCCATGCCCTGCAGTCCTTTAATGTAGAAGCTGCTAAATCTTGTGTTATCCTGATTGTGTTTCCACAGTACTTGAATTGTTTCCTTCTGGCAGCTTGTAATATTTTCTCCTTGACCTGGGAACTCTGGAATTTGGCTATAATATTCCTAGGAGTTTTCCTTTGGGGATCTCTTTCAGGAGGAGATCTGTGGATTCTTTCAATTTCTATTTTGCCCTCTGGTTCTAAATATCAGGGCAGTTTTCCTTGATAATGTGTTGAAATATGATGTCTAGGCTCTTTTTTTTTTTTGATCATGGCTTTCAGATAGCCCAATAATTTTTAAATTCTCTCTCCTGGATCTATTTTCCAGGTCAGTTGTTTTTCCAATGAGATATTTCACATTGTTTTCTAATTTTTCATTCTTTTGGATTTGTTTTACAGTGTCTTGATTTCTCATAAAGTCACTAGCTTCCAATTGCTCTATTCTAATTTTTAAGGAAGTATTTTCTTCAGTAATCTTTTGGACTTCCTTTTCCATTTGGCCAATTTTTCTTTTTAGGGTACCTTTTCTCCTCATTGGCTTTTTGGACCTCTTTTGCCATTTGGGTTAGGCTATTTTTTAAGGTGTTACTTTCTTCAGTATTTTTTTGGCTCTCCTTTAGCAAGCTGTTGACTTGTTTTTCATGATTTTCTTGCATCACTCTCATTTCTCTTCCCAGTTTTTTCTCTACTTCCCTTACTTGCTTCTCAAAATGCCTTTTGAGCTCTTCCAAGGCCTGGGACTGATTCATATTTTTCTTGGAGGCTTTGGATGTAGGAGCTTTGACTTTGTTGTCTTCTTCTGGTTGTATATTTTGATCTTCTTTGTCACCAAAGTAAGATAATATAGTCTGACACTTTTTGCGCTGCTTGCTCATGATCCCGGCCAATTACCTGAGTTTTAAACTCCTTGTTAAGGTAAGAGTCTGCTTCCAATGTGGAGAGTGTACTGTCCCAAGCTTCAGGGGATACTTGTAGGGACCTGTAAATTTTCAGTTCTCACAAGGTGGTATGATAAGGGGCGAGGTGTTTACTCCTTTCCTGGCCTGTGACCACAAGTATTCCTTTCTGTCCCGTAACTGTGAGGAGGGTTTCTCTCCACAGCCACTACAAGCTCCACCATGCCAGCACTCCCCCTCACCCCAGCACTGACTGCCGCCCAGAACTGTGACCTAGATCCAAGCACAGGCAAAGCAAGAGATTCCTGCCTCCACACTGGCAAAGAGATTCCCACAATCCCTCTCTGATTAGCCACTGGATTCTCCCTCAGTCTGTGGGTCAGAAGCCCAGGAGGCAGCTGCCCCACCAGGGCCATGCTCTTGGGGAATGGAGCAGAGCCCCTAAGTTTCTCTCTTAGCACCGGAGAAACAGACTTTTCCCACTGACCTTCTAAGTTGTCTTTGGCCTTTGTGGACTGAGGAGTCTGGAAACCTCCACAGCTGCCCACTTCAGTCCTCTGAGGCCTGCAAGCCCACGCAGGGCTATGCAGGGCTACGCTGCACTGCGCTCCCAGCCCAGCGCGATACACCTTTCTGATCAATCATCCAGGTTGTCTTGGGCTGGAAATTTGTTTCACTCTGTCTTTGTGTGGGTTCTGCTGCTTTAGAATTTGTTTAGAGCCATTTTTTTATGATTATTTGGAGGGGTTTGAGAGGGAGAGCTCAAGCAAGTCACTGCTTTCACTCTGCCATCTTGGCTCCGCCCCCATAAATCAACCCTTTCAGAACTGGCTCAAAACTGACATCTTCCAAATCCACACTACTGATCCCCAAGTCATCTTATTTCCGTATTTCCTCAGCGCTTATACTGTAGTTTCCAATTAACAGTTCAGTCATGTCCAACTCTTCATGCCCCTGTGGACCACAGCACATCAACACTGTCCATGGCATTTTCTTGTACTGGAGTGTGCTGCCATTTCCTTCTCCAGTGCATTAAGGCAAACACAAGTTACATGACTTGCCCAGGGTCACACAGCTAGTAAAGCTGAAGCCAGATTTGAACTCAGATCTTCCTGAGCCCAGGCCCCATGCCCTATCCACTGAACTGCCTCACTGCCTTTACAATTCAGGATGTTCCATCCATCCAGCTCTGACAGAGCCATTCAACTCTCCAGTCTCTCCTTTATATCTGGGATGGCCCTGAGATGATTCTAGATTATCCAGATCTCCCACAATCCCAGAATTGAAAGCTGATAAGAGAACTCAACAGCCAACTAGTCTAACCTAGAGACCAGTAACCACTCACTGCTAGAGAACATAATACAAGAGGGACACCTGGGCACACACTGATATGGACCCCAGATTTCAAGAAGGCAGAAGGGTTGATTCAAAGGAAAGATAGGTAGGATCCTATTGACTAAAACGCTTCAAGGGATGTCAGCCCAAGAGGAATAGACACTCAAGAATAAAATTCTGAAGACATGAAGAAAAAAAGTCAGAGGGGAGAAAATGGGATTTGCCTAGAAAAGCTAAATGTAGATATATCAAGCAGTTTCTATTTCAAAAAGAAATTTATAGAAGGTTGCAAGGCTAGGTACCAGAGGATGAAACCAAGAGGGCATAATATGGGTGTATAACATGGGTGTAATATGGGTGTATAAGTTGGCGAGGACTGTCAGCACAATTCTGAAGGACTTATGATGGAAAGGTGCTATCCATCGCCAGAGAAAGATCTGGTGGAGCCTGAATGCAGATCTAAAAGACTTTTTCTTTATTTTGGGGTGTGTTTTCTTTCACAGTATGACTTACAAAGAAATGTGTCTTGCATGACTACACATGTATAACCTATGCCAAATTGTTTGCCTTCTCAACAGGGGGCAGGGGGAGGATTTTGGAACTCCATTTGAAAAAAGAATATTAAAATTGTTTTCACTGGGAATGAAGGGGGAAATAAAATTTCAAATTAAAAGAAAAAAGAAAAAACACTCAGCAGTGCTAAAACACAGAAGGCACCAAAGCTAGGGAGGGAGGGTAAAGACAGCAAAAAGGGATGGAGTCTGCAAACAAATAAAGCCAGCTTGACTTCAGTCCCCAGGAAAACTCCACCATGGTTCAACAAAGAGATGGTTGGGAAGCTGTGATTACAAGGGCCTGGCATGGCTCCATCAAGAACAGGTCAAACCAGACTAACCTGATTTCCCTTTAGCCAGGGTCGCTCTACAAGTATTAATGTTCAAGTTCAAGGCATTGGCTTTGAAATAGTGGCAGCAAGGGAACACGGTTAAAGCGCTAGACTCAGGAGTCAGGAAGACTTAGAAACAGAACCCAGATGGAAATACTCAATTAGATCATTAACAGTGTAACCCAAAACACTGCTGGTCTGATAATATGTGCTAGGCCAAGGCCAAATGACCGCATTGGTGGGGAGGGGAAGGGAGAGGGATGGGAAGCAACTGAAATCCTACCAGCAAAAACACTCAGCGGAATTCGTATTAACTTAAGGAGAATGGTGATTCTGTGTCCATCTCCTCACCAGCTGCCTGGCAAAAGCCTGCCACCAAGCTCTGGAGGTTCACCCCTACCTGTGCTCCTGCTGCAACTTCAGCTTGCACCTCACTTAACTCACTACTTCAAGGAGGCCTCAATCACATTTACTCTACTTTCCCTAACAGCTGCCTGGCCCGTCACATGATCTATTCAAAAGACCACTAAGTTGATACATTCAGAATTATTTGGGCCATAAAATAGTTTACATTCACCAGAGGCAGCTCTTCTTGCAAGAACTATAAGTAACATGTGCAGGTTGAATTCAACGTAAAAAACACACGTATAAAACAAAAACTTTATACAACTAGCAGATTTACAGGAAGCAGCCATATAAAGTGTCCCTCTCCAAAGTCGTCTCCCTGGGAAGACATATCAACAAAAGCATGCTTAAGGCATTTTTTAAGGAAAGGTTTCTAAAGGAGGAGGGATTATCTTCCAAGCTACACAAGAAAAGTCAATTTTATAGCTCTGTAGTTGCCCTCATTTTCTAACGGTTTTAACTCAACTTGATTATTTATTATCTTATTCCCCAGACTTGGCTATACATTTGTTGTTGTCATTTAGTCGATTAGTTGGGTCTGACTCCTCATGACCCCACTTGGGGCTTTCTTGGCAAAGACACTGGACGGGTTTGCCATTTCCTTCTCCAGCTCCTTTGACAGATGAGGAAACTGAGGCCCAATCTGCACTTGGCTCCTCCGGAGTCGGCACCACCTAGCTGCCCTGGCTAGAAATTACAATTCCAAACATTCAAAGCCAGTCTCAGTGAATAAAGACTTGCCACCACCGGGATATTCCGGACAATCAGCTGCAGCCTCTGAAGAGTTCAAAGCATACTAATGACAGCTTTCTTAGAATATATAAGTATACAGCACCTAAACATCAGAAAGTCAATTTACACATACAAAATGTGCCAGGCAAAAACAAATTTCCTAGTTTTAAGACTTCTCAGTTATCAATGAAAAGGAGGATTTAAGCTCCACTTTCCAATGTCTATGCATTTTAAGAGCAAAGAGAATAAATGGGGAAAATGGCAAACTCAAACGTTTGACATGACTCAATTCACAATGACTCCTATGGATGGGAAAGTCCAAGATAGGCTTTATTTCTTCTGTGAATTACATTCTGTTAATTTTGATTACTTATAAGTTATGCTTATTTAATTTTCTAACTCCCATAAAAATTTTTTGAAAACTTCTTTTATTAAAAAAAAGTTTGTAACTTTAAAAGCAATCATCATTAGCTCAATGATGGAACAATGGATTTTCATTTTAAAAGGTCTGAAGTGTTTGACTGTTACCAACAAACTTAAAAGGAATTTGTTTATATAGTTAATTAAGTAACCAATACTCTGAAGGAGTATTCTAATTATTTACTAGCAAGGTATAAAATTATATGACTTCTTATACTAAATCAGAATCTCTAAATGGTACATTAAAGTTTAATTATTTCCCAAATGCAAGAGGTACAGTGGTTTTTAGAAACGTTTTATGAAAAGTACCACAGAAATTAAACATTTATCTTAATGTTCAGTAAGAAATAAAATCACTGAAAACAGCTATTTCCCTATGCCTCTTACAAGTCTGATAGCTATAGATGGATATCACTTATTTAAAAATGTAAAACTACAGAAAATAGTTTACCTCAGTTGTTTCTCAAACACTCGACCTGAAAATATTTGTTTATAGTAGAAGTTTAAAAAACTAAGACAATAATAATGATTTTTAAAATGATGGTATTAAAAGCAATGGAGGAGGGGACAGTTTACATACAGTACCTACAAATTCCACATTTCTCACAATGGTATTGTTTCTTGTCTTTGTCAAATAGGTGGCATATATCGCAATAGTATTCTCCAAACACAGAACTACATTCTTCACACGTCTGTTGAGCCTACGAGAAAATATGATATAAATATTTAAAATAAATCATCAAAACATGCTGAAGTAGAATTCTAGTACCCAGAATTACTAGTTCTTATCAAAGTACATTAATATTTTTAACTAATTTTAGTTGATACAGAAACTATTTCACTCTTAAGATTAAAAGCGCATCTTCACACAAAAACAAGATCATAGAAATTTAAGAACTTTCAAATCATCTCAGGATAAAGAATGCTCACAAAATAGAAATGTATCATAAAGCCTTACATTCTGAAGTTTTCCACACTTGGTACACAGTACTTCTTTCACTTTAAAACGGTCCAGAGGATGATCTTCGTTGTTATCATGGCATAAGCGGCAGATGTAAAGTTTACCACAGCAAGGGGCCTGTCCAAAAGAAGAAAAGATTTCCATGTATTAATTTTTTCTCCTTTTTTCTTCACATGAGATAAGCAGCACTCTGCAATGGAAGTCAGAAAGGCTGCATTGGAATTTCATGATTAGCTGTGACCCTGACAAGCCACTCAAACTTGAGATGAGGGTGTACCACATCCCTGGGACATTAAAGTCAGTCTCCTTGGCCTTTCCCTGACCTTGTTAAGGCCAATGTGAAAATAAGCTCTGTCATCAAGAACCACACCCCCCCAATGAAACAGTAAGCAAACACTTTGTCAACTTTGGTCAAATTCAAAAACGTTTTGTATTTTGGGGCACTGGTGCTCTCCAGGCTTATCAGCTTAGAGGGCTAATCCAGGACCAATTTCCTCTGCACTTTGATTCCCTCCTTTCAATGTTAATCCATTCCAAATATGAACAAAATAAACGCAGTGCCCTATAGAACATAAATGCATTTTCAGAAATTTCAACTGAAATGCACTCCATTAACGGGGTGGGGGGGGGGGGAAGAGAACCAGAGCCAAGATGGCAGAGAAAAGGCAGGGGGGCTTGCCAGAGTTCCCTCAAATTCCCCTCCAAAGAACTTTTAAAATAACACCTCAAAAAGAATTCTGGAGTGGCAGAACCCACAAAAGGATGGGAAGAAAAATTTTCCAGCCCAAGATAACTTAAAAAGTCAGCAAGAAAGGTCTGTCACACAGGGGTAAGAGTGGAACCCTGTTCAGCACAGGCAACACTTGGGGAAAGCCAGCAGCAGGCCTTGGAGGCAACTGAATCAGCAGCAGAAGTAGCTTCCGGAGCTCTCAGCACACAGACCATGAGGAAGTCGTTCAACTAGTCAGAAGGCAATCTCAAGGGTCCCTTTGCTGACACTGGGTGCAGGGCTCTGTTGCATTACCCATACTCAGATTCAGGTCACAGTTCCAGGGCAGGGAGGAACATTTGCACGGCAGGGCTCCCAAGCTATAAAGGAACAAGGACCCTGATCACAGCTCCAGGGTGGAAAAGAGTGCTTGTGGTTGCTCAAAGACCAGAGCACAGGCCAGGAGAGTAGTAAACACATCTGTCCTTAGATCACACCACGCTGGAAGAACTGAAAAACTTACAGACCTCTAGAACTACCTCTGAAAACAGCTGAACAAAAAAATAACCTTGGGACAGTGTCCATTCCATCCTGGAAGCAGAGCCGAACTTCAATTTAAAAGTCAAGAAATAGGCTGGAAAAATGAGCAAACAACAAAAAATAAATAATAAATAATTTGACCATAGAAAGTTACTATTTTAACAGGGAAGATTAAAACACAAACTCAAAAGAAGATAATAACTGCTATATCCAAAAACCACACAGAAAAATGTAAATTGGTCTTAAGCCCAAAAAGAATTCCTAGAAGAGCTCAAAAAAGATTTTAGAAATCAGATGAAAGAGGTAAAGGAAAAAACTGGTGAAAGAAATGAGAATGATGCAAGAAAATCATGAAGAACGTCAACAGCTTGGTAAAGGAGGCACAAAAAAGTACTGAAAAAAATAACACCTTAAAAAAACCAGAATAGGCCAAACAGTAAAAGAGGCACAAAAATTAAATGAAAAGAACTCCTTAAAAAGCAAGGATTGGCCAAGTGGAAGCTAATGATTCCATGAGACATCAAGAAACAATAAGATAAAAATCAAAAGAATGAAAAAAATAGAAGGAAATGTGAAAGAACTTCTTGGAATAATAACTGACCTGGAAATTCACCAAGGACAGAATTTAAGAATTACTGGGCTACCTAAAAGCTATCATAAAAAAAAAGAAGAGCCTAGACATCATCTTTCAAAAAATTATCAAGGAAAACTGCTCTGATATCTTAGAACCAGAGGGTAAAACAGAAATTCAAAGAATCCAACGATCAACTCTTGAAAGAGATCCCAAAACAAAAACTCCCAGAAATATTATAGCCAAATGCCAGAGCTTCCAGGCCAAGGAGAAAATACTGCAAGCAACCAGAGAGAAACAATTTAAATATCATAGAGCCAGTCAGGATAATACAAGTTTTAGCACTTTCTACACATTAAAGTACTGAAGGGCTTGGAACAGGCTATTCCAGAGGGCAAAGAAGCTAGATCACAACCAATAATCACCTATTCAACAAAACTGAATAGAATCCTTCAGGGGAAAAAAGTGAATATTTCATGAAATAGAGGACTTTCAAGCATTCCTGATGAAAAGACCAGAATAGAAAATCTGACTTTCAATACAAAACTCAAGAGAAGCATAAAAAAATACATGAATGAGAATCATAAGGAATTCAAATAAGGTTAAACTGTTTCCATTCCTAGCTGGAAAGATGATACTTGTAACTCCTAAGAACTTTATTAGGTGTTAGCAGTATACATAGACAGATGTGATGGGTATGGATGTGAGTTTACTATGAAGGGATCATATCAAAGAAATACAATTAAGGGGTTAAAAAAAAAGGGATGTACTACAAGGAGGAAGGGAAAGGCAGAATGGGGTAAATTATCTCACACAAAAGGCTCAAAAGAGCTTTTACATCAGAGAATGTGGGGCGGTGTTTGAACCTTACTCTCATCAGACCTGACTCAAAGAGGAAATAACATACACACTCAGTTGGGTATATAAATCTATCTTACCCTACAGGAAAGTAGGAGGGAATGGGGATAAGAGACAGGGGGGAGTGGAGAAGAGGGTTGATAGAAGGGATGCCAGATTGGGGAAGCAGTAGTCAGAAGCAAAACACTTTCAAGGTTGGTCAGGGCGAAAGGAGAGAGTACAATAAATGAGGAAAATAGGATGGAGGGAAATACACTGTTACTAATCATAATTATGAAAAAATTTTATAGCAAATTTCTCTGATAAAGGCCTCATTTCTCAAATATGTAGAGAACTGAGTCAAATATATAAGAACACAAGCCATTCTCCAAATGAGAAATGGTCAAAGCATATGAACAAGAAGTTTTCAGGCAAAGAAATCAAAGCTATCTAGTCATATGAAAAAATATTCTCAATCACTAATGACTAGAGAAATGCAATTAAAACACCACAGAGGTACTACCCCAAACCCTAGCAGATTGACTAATGTTACAGAAAAGGAAAATGACAAATGTTTGAGGGGATGTGGGAAAATCGAGATACTCATGCACTGTTGGTGGAGTTGTGAACTGATGTAACCATTATGGAGAGCAAATATGGAACTATGCCCAAACAGCTACAAAACTATGCATACTCTTTGATCCAGCAATACCACTACTAGGTCTGTATCCCAAAGAGATTTTTTTAAAAAAAGAAAAGGACCTATATGTAGAAAAATATTAACAGCAGTTCTTTCTGTGGTGGCAAAGAATTGGAAATTTAGGGGATGTTCATCAATTGAGGAATGGCTGAACAAGTTGTGGTTATATGATTGTGAGGGAATACTATTGTGCTCTAAGAAATGATAAGCAGCATGTTCTCAGAAAAACCTTAAAACACTTACATGAACTAATGGTAAAGTGAAAGAAGTAGAATCAGGAGAACACTGTACATAGTAACAACAATACTGTACGATGATACGTTGTGAATGACTTAGCTATTCTCAGCGATACAATGATCCAAGACAATTCTGACGGACCAATGATGAAAAAGTCCATCCGCTTCCAGAGAAAGAACTGATGGAGTCTGAATGCAGATCAAAGCATACTTTTTTAAACTTTATTTTTATTTGGGTTTTCTTTTGGTCTGTGTTTTCTTTCACAACATGACTAATGTGGAAATGTTTTGCAAGACTACACATGTATAACATTTATCAAATTGCTTGCCGTCTGAGGGAGGTGGGAGGGAAGGGGAAGCAAGAAAAGCATTTGAAGCTCAGTATTTACAAAAACAAACGTTAAAAATTGTTTTTACATGTAATTGTGAAAAAATAAAATATTAAATTAAAAAAAGAGAAGGCTCTATCTTAATTAGATAGTTAAACTACCAGTCCCCTGGGTGAAGTCCTATCCTGGAAAAAAAGGAGACATTTAGAGGTCTTTTGAAAATTAACAAAAGGAGGCCCACGTGGGCAGATCAGGTTCAGGTGATTCAGCTACCAATGCTCCCCTGAATGACAAGACCACCAGCCAATAACCAGGGTGGGCTTGAAGCTCATCTTGGCTCTTCTGTACTGAGGTGAACATAGAGTGGAGGCAAGACCCCAAGCCTTTAGGCTTGTGGAGGGAATTATGATTTTTATAATAATCTATATTTGTTTTTTTCAAATGTGACAAATCATTTGGTTAATCACAACCTCCCTAGCTCCTTCCTCATATGGGGGGGGCAGAATTTGATGTGGTGGGATGGATACAGTGCTAGTCCCAGACTCTGACACTAGTTGTATGATTCTGGACAAGTCACTTAACCTGTCTGCCTCAGTTTCCTCATCTGTAAAACAGGGGTAGTAAGAGCAGTTGCTTCCCAAGGTTGTTGTGAGGATCAAATGAGATGGTACTCATAACGAGCTTTAAAAAACCTTAAAGAGCTGTGGAAAGGCTAACTACACAATGACGATGATGATGATGATGCCGATCACTGACAGCCAGACCTGAAGAGGTCCAAATCCAGCCTCAGACACTCCGAAGCCGTGTGACCCCGGGCAAGTCACTTCGCCTCGGCGTGCCTCAGTTTCCTCAGCTGTACAATGGGGCTAATAGCCACACCTGCCTCCCAGGGCTGTCACTTTGGAGCGTTCAATGACGGCCGCAGCGGTGTCTATCTGGAGGTGTGTCCAGACCTGTCTGCCTGTTGTCCCCCCACCCCCCCATGGAAGGCTGTGAGCTCCTGGAGGGGCTCTCTACAGTAGGCGCTTAATAAATGCATAGGGACTGCCCCCGCTGTCAAACCTCGAGCCCCTTCCGCTCTCCGCACTAACAGCCCCCAACCTCGGTTCTGGGACACTCGGCCTCCCGCGGGCGCAGATCCTCCCCGCGGATCGCAGCCCTGTTCCGCAGAGCCCTGCCCCTCCCCCAAGGGCAGAGGCTGCCTCCCCTCCCCTCCCCCAGCCCGTCACCTTGAGGAAGCATCCGCGGTCGTAGTGTTCGCAGCCCCGGCGCGCTCGTCCCGGACCGCCGCCAGCGTCTTCGCCCTCTGCCGTCGCCATCTCCTACTCCTCCTCCCGCCCAGCGCCGGGTCCCAGCCCGCGCTGGAGCCGGAGCCGGAGCCGGGGCCGGGGCCGCTCTAGGCCGCCGTCGCCTCTACTGCCCGGCCGCGCAGCCCCACCGTCCCGAAGTGCCGCGAAGCACGTGACCCGCTCGGACAGCTCTACTTCCGCTTCCTGGGACGACCCGGCGGAAGAGGTAGTGCGGTTTATAAACCCTTATGCCACCCACCCCCGCCCACCTCTCCCATTCGCTGGAGGCCTGTGTGGTCCCGCCCCCAGCTTGATGCTCCTGCGAAAGGAGTGGCTGGAATATCAGGGAGCCGCCCTGCGCTCGGCTACTGACGAACCAATCCAAGCCTCCGAACCGGAGAAGCTCCGCCCTCTATTCGTGACTGGAGAAAAGACTGCAAAGAGAGCGCCTGCGCGTGGAACTTGGCTCAGGTCCTACTTTCTCAACCACTGAAGCCCCGCCCCTTTTTGTTGAGGAGGCGGGGTCTGGGCTGGGGAGGAGGAAGCTGTCCCTCTCTCTTCACCTGCCCAAAGTTACCCTAGAGGCACTACGCATTTACCGTCATATTAAACATCCCAAACTGGAAGAAAGAAAAGAAGTCAACTTGCCTTTTTACTTGCCCTCTGTGAAATTGTCTTTGCCTTAGGTTTTGGGGACACTGCCTTTACCCGGGTCCTTGTGACTGATTAATAATCAATGCTGGCTGATTAACCCAATACACATCAAAGTGCAGAAATACGCATCAAAACCACTCTGAGGATTCCCCTCCAAAAAAAAGCATTTATTAAGCGCTTACTGTAATCACTAAGGTGAGGATAAGCAGGTCTATAGGTAAGTTTCATGCTCCTCTCTGCATCTTGATTCACACCTTCATTACTTCTCACCTAATTTATTGCAACAGCTTCCTGACTGAAGTTCCTGCCTCGGTATCCTCCAGACAATCCTCTAGTCTAGCAAAAACAATAAATCAAGCTCTGAGTGGTAACATTTGCTAATCTCCAAGGTGTAAATGCTCACTCTGGAAATTTCTAAAAATTTAACAGTGGCTCCCAGGTGCCAGTAGGAGTCAGCTCCAGCACACCACAGAGTTGAAACCACTCCCACTCGGCTCTTGGGCCTTGACCAGGGTGAAAATACCTTTGAGACTGAATCAATCAAACAGACCTGAATGGGACTTGGGGCTGTGAACCTCCTTGAATCAATCAAAGCCATTGGTGAGGACTAGTTCAAGCTCTAAGCAATAAGGGAGAAGCTATCTCAGATTCAAAGCATATGAATTCTAGTTCTTCAGTCCTGTCGGACCTTTCAGAACCCCGTTTGGGGTTTTCTTGGCAAGGATACTGCAGTGGTTTGCCATTTCCTTCTCCAGCTCATTTTATAGATGAGGAAATTAAGGCAAACAGGATTAAGTGACTTGTCCAGGGTCATTCAGCTAGTGTCTGAGGCTAGATTTGAACTGAGGAGTATGAGTCTTCCTGACTCCAACTACAACTACTCAGTCCACTGTGCAACAAACATGGTGCAAAGGGAAGACTGAGCTGTGGCAGAGACAGGAAAAAAACAAGGGGAGTCATTGGCTTTGTAAGCATCTTGAGATTGGAGGACCCAGGGGCAGAGAGAAGGCCCCCCCACCAAAAGGTCAGCCCTTTCCCTAGCTTCCCTCCTCCTCCCCAACTATCTATCTGTCTATCCAAAGACACAATAATTAATCTAAATCTGCTGTTTTGTTACCCACTTGCTGCCTGTAAACTAATTTTGCCAAGGGCTAACTAGAGGTAGATATAAATAGAAAGTTAGGCAGAGTACCCAACCTCCTCTTAAATGTTAGGTATTTTCCTCACTGGGAGCTCAAAATATTTGTGGCTGATCTCACAATTCTTCATTTAAAATAACTCCCTAAAGCCCAAGAAGAAAGAATCAAAGGGACCTTAGGTGCCATTATATTGCCCACTATGGTTTGTTAACATGAGCTCTGTAATGGCTATACTGACCTGTCAAAGTTACACAACTAGGCAATTAGAAAGATTTCTGAAACCCCAAACTGCTTGACATAGCAGTGATCCTTGCAAGTGAACTTGAGCAGAATTTGGAGATGCCTGCAGCTGCCAGAAACCACAGAACCAGCCTTGACCAGCTCAAGGCAACCTTGAGCAGCAGCTGCAGACTGGAGAGCTTGGTGGGAACTTTCTAAACATCCTGGTTTATTGTGTCTACAGAGGTTGCCCTTTCCCTGACAACTTTGACAACTTCCCCTCCTTGAGAAACTACTAATAGCTCACCCTTTTCCACACCCTTTTTGAGTATCTGAAGACTCAATCTCTCTCTTCTTCTTCTTCTTCTTCTTCTTCTTCTTCTTCTTCTTCTTCTTCTTCTTCTTCTTCTTCTTCTTCTTCTTCTTCTTCTTCTTCTTCTTCTTCTTCTTCTTCTTCTCCTCCTCCTCCTCCTCCTCCTCCTCCTCCTCTTCCTTCTCCTCCTCCTTTGCAAGTTTTCTTTTGCAAACTCTTCTCAGACAATGAATGCTTTGTAATCTGTGATTGGACTCTGTTTCATGTAGGGTCCCTTTTTGGGTCTGGGGTCTTCCTCTAACAGGTTAAAATGAGCTGATTATTAAAACAGTGTTGCATTTTGTAGCCCCAGCACTTAGCACAGCATAATATACATAGTCCTTCGTTTTTGAAGAGGACCAATGACATCACAGGGTGATGTCTTGACTCCCGAATGAATTGGATTTAAGGGAGGCAGAGTTGCTCAAAGTAGTCAGCCTCACTCTCTTTTCCAGAGGCATCAAAATCTAGTGGCAGAACAAAAGTCAAGATGACTGTGATGGCGCGGGATAGAGTGGATGACCTTAGTATCTTCCATGTCTGACCGTGCCCTAAGCCCTCCACGGTGCCTGCTTTAGCTGCCTTCTTGGCCATTGGAATAAATTGTTCTCATCTGCCTATTCCTCTGGGTAAAGTCTTCACATGCTTGGGGTAGCAACTAACTAACGGAGGGGTTTGAGGCTGTCAGTTACCTTCAACCCAGTTTAGCCCATGTGCCGAGACAAGTTTATGAGGTGTGGCCACTGCCCATGCTATGGCTCCTTGGAGCCACAGGTGAGAGTTGGGTGGCAGGTGGACACCAAAGGTGGATGAGCAGCCCTGAAAAGGGCTCAGCAGCCCTCGTACCAGAGGGGCTAGTCCTCCTTGAACATGCCATAATAAATGCTGTTCACTGATTTATTAATTAGAGTAATCAAACTTCACACCCAAAAAGATAAATGACTGAGGTAGAAACAAAATCGCACCAATAAGGATTAATTTGAAAGAAACGTCATGACTTAGAAAAAGAAAATTCCCCTGAACGTTCACCAGTAACAACTGAGTCTGCATATATTCCTTTCCCCCTCCCCTCATTGCGTCTTGGTACCTGACAGATCACATAATCTAGTTTTTGTACAAATCTAATCATCTAAGCTCTGATACTTATCAAATGGACTATATCTTCTTAAACAACTTTAGCCCTGTGGTTTATGAGCTTAAGAGTTTCAAAGTTCCTAACAGTGATCTGTTCTGACTCAATGCAATTAAAATGCAAAACCACATTTGAATCACCAAAGTTATGCCTTATGCCAAATAAATAAATAAATGCCTGGACTATGCAAGACCAAGCAAGAAACTAATCACAAACAGTGATGATCTCAACCCTTATGGAGATAAGCACCATTATTGTTGCTTTAAAAACAGCCTTGCTGTTTTTAAATAACATATTTACTTGTTATATGAGTAAAATGAAAAACAAAGTAGTCCTGCTTATCAGAGCAGTGTACTTTGGGTAATGGGACAAAATTGTCAGAATCTACACAGATTAAGGAAACATGGCTTTGAATATTTCTTCCACATTTTGGTCAAGGCATACTTTACGGTAGCTGAATCATAATAAGAGTAAGTGATACACTATGTTTAAATTCCAATTTTTTTCCCTTATCATCACAAAGTCATATTTTGATTTTTTATTTTCTTTTTTATAATTGAACATTATAAGCATCAACAAACATGAGTTCTTCAACTCACAAAGAAAAACCAAAAAAGGAGATGCTGTAGGCTTCTTTTATGTCCGGTTTGGTTTTTCCCCTGTGTATATGCTAGGGGTTTTATTGCAATTCAAATATAACATGGCAGTTCCCAAAACTGCTCAGCTTCTCTGTATCCCCCTGGATCTCTTTCTATTCTCTGTTGTTTATTTTTTAATTATCCATTGACATTTTTAATTATTTTTTAGTATCACTATCCTTTTCCCCACTTCTCTCTCTCCATGTAAAAAATTAAAAGCCCTGCCTTATAACAAATGAACATAGTCAAGCAAAATAAATTCATCTCTAGGCTATATCTGAAAATGTATGTCTCATTCTACATACCTAGTCCTGCTACCAAAAGGGGCTCTGGCACATGTCTCTTCACATGGTGATTGCTAGGGAGCTTGCTTCCTAAAGAAAGAAAAAGTTCTCCTTCTCTCCCTTCCACCATCACCCCACGGTGAAAAGGAAATTTAAAAAAAACCTATAATAAATAGGCCTGGTCGAGGTAAACAAATTCCTGCATTGGCCACATCCCAAAAGTAGATGTCTCCATCTGCATCATCACTCCATGATTTCTCTGTCATGAGGTAGGGAGGTGGGTTGGATGTGGAATTGTGGTTGGTCATTGCCTTGATCAAAGAAGAGAGAAGCTTTAGAACAGCTCTTGTACTGAGAAGAATAGATAATCGATTGTGATGGAGTCCAAGGATTGGTTTATTGCCATGAGGGCCCCGTTAGGATTAAATGACATAGATTTGTAGTGGATGCAGACAACATTGTTGTGTGATTACCTATACCTCTATTCACCAGCACTGTGAAAAGAAGGGGAGGAAGCAGATGACGGGAATAATCCAGGGATAAAGTTTGGCAGGGAGTGTGTGGAAATAGGACAAAGATAGCAAGGGATTCAAGGGTCACTAAGAGGTTGAGGTGGGAAAAGGAAGAGATATAATCAAAGGAGGGTTGATGGCTTGGGAAAGAACCATAGCTCATAGGGAAAATAACTCAAGGTGACAGACATGCCCACATATTCATAACATCAGCACTCCTAAATTGCAGCCACACACATTGGTCAATGCAGACTTTTTGACACCTACCTCCCCCTTACTTCTCTCACTAAAAAAATGCTTTTAAAACAGAAGAAGCACCTAGAAAATGGGTGGGGAACCTGTGGCCTTAAGGCCACATGTGGCCCTTTAGGTCCTTGGATGCAGCCTTTTGACTGAATCCAAGTTTTACAGAACAAATCCTTTTATTAAGGAGATTATTCTGTGAAGTTTGGATTCAGGCAAAGGGCTGCACTTGAGGACCTAGAGAGCTACATGTGGCCTTGAGGCTGCAGGTTCCCCAACCCATACTAAACCATGAAGATATGACAGTGGGCTCATCTACAAGGGTCCCAGTTGCACAAGCAATTTCCCAGTCTAGTGCAGACTAAACGATGCCTGTCTTGACTCCCAAGGACACTCACAGAGTTCAGCTTGAGATGCAAACAACAAATTATGTCAGCTCAGATGGGAGGTTTCATCCTTGACACATTCAAGGCCTCCTGCACCTTCTGGGTACAGTGTTTCTGGAAAATATGGCAACTCTTAACATTACTAAACAATAGCAAAAGAAAAATTGAAACTACAAAATTAATTCCCATTATCTGTGTAATAGGGACATACCCATCTGACTATATCTCTCATGATCCCTAAGCTCATGGGAAGAAAGGTCTGGTGCAATGAATCAGCAATAGTCCAGGATACTGGCAGTTCCAGTATGTTCCTAAGACTTTCTGAATGAGAAGAAGAAACATCAGGGCTGCAGAGAGGTAGTAAGAAGAAAGACAGAGAGAAACTTTGGGCAAAGAACAGGCCAGAGACTTTATTAGCCCCTTCTCTCTATAACACAAATTTTTCCAGGTATTATTTTTCTGGAAGAATTGTAAAGGTCAGAGTCAGCATAATGAACAGTAAATCAGCTATAAGCATGCACCAAAAGTTACACTTTCAAATGCTGGCATTTTACCAATTTGCTCTCTAGAAAATAATTTTATAGCAAGAATCAATATATTGGAAAATAGTATTAATCAACCAAGAAGTATTTCTTTCTAGCATTGAGGTACAATATGAGTCAGGTTTAGGACAATTTATTTCTACACATATAAGAAAACCTAAAACATTTCTTAAACTCTTACAAGCACGGGACAAGAGTCAGTACTTAGCAGGATTCAGTAACTTATGACTACGGTTATAATCTGCTGGGAGGCTAACATTTAAACTTAATAATACAGTTTTTGCAGTACAGCTACCAGGTATTTTATATTCATCTCTGCACATTCACTCTATGCCAAACCTGAATCTCATGCTCAGCTACTCCTTCATCAGTGGCTTCAGCCACCGCCACTACCCTCCCTTTCCATTCCTGTGAATACTACTGGCACTGCACTCACCGACTCTCAGACCTACCAACTCACAAGGACATGTCCAACTTCAGGTTGCTGCTTAGTCACCTACTAAGGAAAAGAGACACAAAAGAACCAGTCAAAACCTAGGCTCAGGCTTACCTGGGTAGGACATGTGCTTATGGCCACAGGGAGGCTGGGTGGGAGATAGAGATGGTCATTTCTCTCCCCCACTTGATACTCCAAAGTAGTCCTGACATGCTTCACAGCTATAAAGGAAGACAGAATTAAAGGAGTAAGTCTATCCTTTTGTGATGTGAGTTTCTTCAGCTTAGCAGCCAATTAGGGAAGCCTTCATCATCTCAGAGGGTGAGCACTGAGTCATATGTAGCCGAAGTTGGCCTCAAAGCTCCCATGACACGGATTAGAATCAATAAGTCCAAATTTGTGCACATTCTAAAGAAAAGCCCCTCCCAATACTTGCCATTAAATCAATTAGAATGAAGCTCCCTTAAACAAGAATTTATTAACTCCTTTGAGTGGGCTTTGTTCTAGACCTCTCTCAAATACCAATGAATAGAGCAGCTTCTCAAACTTGCTGATATGCCTCCCATTTCTTGTCCAAGTGGCAGAGATAACTAAACAACCTTAGGAGCCCATGTATTGGCAAAACACAAACTACCACTTTATCCATGAGCAATGAGTAAATTTCCATAAAAACTTAACACCAAATTAATATCAAGTAAAATTAAAATGTAGTGTGGTTTTATAAAGCTCGCTGATTTCTTTTGGTTTCTGATAATAATGTAATAGCGAACATTTATATAGTACTCACTGCACTTTTCCAGCCACTGTGCTAAGTGCTTTACAAATTTGACCTTAGTTCATCCTCACATCAACCCAGGGATGCAGATGCTACTATTATCCCCATTTTTCACATGGAGAAACTGAGACTAATAAAGATTAAGTGACTTGCCCAGGATCACACAGTCAGTAAGTGTCCAAGTCCATATTTGAACTCAGGTATTCATGACTCCACGTCCAGTGCTCTATTCACTGCACCACCTAGCTCCTCAAAAACATGCAGTGCTAAATTTCATGGTTGGAATATTTCCATAAGCATTACAACCCAGCCTCCTGTGGGCAAGAAAGGCTACCTGTAAGAGGGGACAAAGTCCTACTAGTTAAAGGAAAAGTACCACCTTGATCACTCTATACCTGAGGGTATTCAATTTTCCCTCTCAAATGAATGAATGGAACAGCATGTGGTCAGCCTAGAAATGAAAGAAAGCCTAAATGAAAAACTAAAAGAGTCCCCCGTTTGTCTGAGAGTAAAGTAGCTACTTCTATATCTATTGTAAGGATCAAATGAGATTATATAGGTAAAGTGCTTTGTAAACCTTGGGCATATATGAATAAGGAAAAATGCAAATCGTCACTCAAAGTCACCATGGGTAGAAGATGCTATGAATCATAAAATTTGGGGATCATCATTTTTTACATCAATTTAGCCATTAGTAACCTACACGTGAGATCTTTGTCCAATATCTAAAGAATCGATTACTACTAGGAGAACCAAATCACATCAAGACAGACATTCTCATTATAAATGAAAACAGAGGACATAAAGAAATTGCAGCCGAAAAGAAAGACAGGCCACAGGTTCTCCTCAAAGTGGCAAGTCATGGGGTTGGCAGGGTCCATTTTATTGTGTGCTCTAAAACAACAAGAAACATTATTTTACGGATATTTGATTATCTCCCCGTACAGAGCTCAGAATAAACACAAGCAAAAAGGTGGCAGTGAAAATGATTGCAGCATATCCATCAATATCCATTACCAAAAATAAAAGGAATGTTCTACAAAGAACTTGGTGTGATTCTCCAAATTAAGTCAATACAGACCTTGATGTGTGTTCATTTAAGTGTAAAGGGAAGGATGGTGAAAAACATTTGGAAATAAGGTTCAGAATCAAGAGATGAAAGAGACCAAAGGCTTGCTCATGAACACAGCTATTGTGAATATTTTCTTTTAAGAGAGTTCTAAGGCATTGGACAGTGGTAAGCACTGAACAATATCACACAAAAGAAAATTAAAGTGACAATATCATAGACAGCAAATGGATTGTGTGAAGCATTATTCCCAAAACAATGCAAGATTGTATCTAACTAATTGTTGAATTATTTGGTGTAGACTATATGTGTTACAAGATTCCAAAGGAAGGGGAAAGCTAGAGTAAAGAGAAAGTTTCATGAAGGAGAGGGGATTTAAAGTGAATCTTGAAGGACAGACAGGATTTGGAGGAGCAGAGGAGAAATCAGGGGACATTCCATGTGAGAACAATGTGACAGGAATTCACATATTATATTTGTGAAGCAGGAAGACCTGCCTCAATATGGCAGAGAGAATGTATCAGGGAGTAGGAGGAAATAAGGGTAAATTCATTGTTCAGTCATTTTTCAGTCATGTCAAACTCTGGGTTTTCTTTACAAAGATAGTGGAGTAGTTTGTCATTTCCTTCTCCAGCTCATTTTAAGAAGAAGAAACTGAGTCAAACAGCATTAAGTGACTTGCCCAGGATCACATAGCTAATGTTTGAGGCCAGATTTGAACTCAAGAAGATGGACAGTCTGCCAAACTCCAGGCCTAGTACTCTATCCATTGTGCCACCTAGCTGCCCATTGTAAATATTCTGGGTAAAGGTAAATGTAATGGTCTTTCAAAATCAAGTGGAAGAAATTAATTTCATTCTAAGCAGTCAGAAAATCATTGATCTAAAGAATGATAAGGTTAGAGTAGTGTGAAAGGAAGATTAGCCTGGTTGCAGACATACATATATATATATATATCTGCGTGTGTACATCATATATACATGCATGATATATATACATGTGTTTATATTATGTATTATATTTTATACATGTATGGTGTATATATGCATATATTTTTCTGCAACAAGACTAATTATCCTTTCATATATATATATACACACACATATATTATATGCACATATGTGTGTGTCTAAAACAGACTGTGTAAAAAAGAAGGATCAAAGAGGCCAGATAGGAGGCTGCAGCAATAATCTTGGCATGAGGTGAGAGGACCTAGGCTGAGGTAATACTGGTAAGAAGGGAAAAAAGAGAGACCAATATGAAAATCAACAGGATTTGATGAGTCATGGAACATAAGAGGATGATGACAAATGAGTCAAAGATGACTCCAAGATGTTGAATCTACATGACTAGGAGAGCCAAGAAAGTTGGGAGTGGAAGATGGATTTGTTCTGGGGACCTGTTGGATTTGAGGTACTGGCGAGACATCCAGTTGGAAATGTCTAACAGGAACTTGGAGATCTAGCACTAGAGAGAGAGATGTGTTAGTCATTATTTTAGTGGTGATGGTTGAGGCCATGAAAATGCATGAGTTGTCTGGTAGAGAGGAAAGAGGAACTCTAAGAACTGGACCTTGGGAAATGCCCTCTTTGGGGGTATTTAGGACGCACTACTGAGAGAAGCAGACAAGGAGCCATCTGAGAGGTAAAGGCAGAAGAAAAATTATTCTGTATCACATAGAAGTAACAGAGACAAGTGTATCACAAAAGGGCACAATCAACAGCATTAAATGCAGAAGAGAAGCCAAGGAGAATGAGAACAGAGAGAAAACTATTGGCTTAACTTGTACAGAAGGGGCTTATTGGTGACTTACAAGAGAATATTCTCAGTAAAGTGTTAGGAACAGAAGCATATTAAGGAAGCAACAGGCAAAGAGATGTGAGTTTTAAATATGGTTCTGCCACTAAGTCATTGTAACCTTGGGCAAATCCCTTTGCACTTCTGGGATTCTGGTTCTATTTCTTTTTTAATAAGGACATGTCTATGGGAAAAAAGTGTATTTCCTAAGAGGCTCCAGGACTCAAGAATAGGCCTGGTCGGAATGCCCAGGGCTTCTGTTCCTAGAATATAGTTACTATGTAGAACATATCTCTGTAGGATATATAGTGTGGAGAACATATACTGTGTAGAATACAGAATACTTACCATGTATAACATAGTTACTGCAGTGCCTAGGACAAGAAGAGGGAGTAACCTACTTAATAACTAGCAAGAGTAAGTGGAGCGAACTAAGAGGGTGGACCTCTTGCTTCTACTGCCCTTGCAAGTACAGATCCAGGTGCCTGCATGACTATGCAATGTACCATGCCTTTAGGATAGTTCTCCATTAGTGGTGAAAGGGTCAGAAAAAGTATTTTTACTTCAAGAAAAGAGGCAACTAGGTGGTGCAGTGGATAGAGTGCTAGGCTGGAGAAGGGAAGACCTGAGTTCAAATCCAACCTCACTAGCCATGTGACCCTAAGCAAGTCACTTAACTCTGTTTGCCTCAGTTTCCTCATCTGTAAAATGAGCTGAAGAAGGAAATGCAAACTATTCCAGTGTCTTCGCCAAGAAAACCCCAAATGGGGCCACCAAGAGTTGGACACACCTAATCAACCAAACAACAACCTCAAAGAAAAGTTGTATCGACTGTCAGAGAACATAAAAGACTCATTCAATACATTAAGCACCTACTATGTGCCAGGCACTGTGATAAACACTAGGGATGCAAAGAAAGATACAGAACCCACAAAACGAAGCTGAAAAACCAGGGTTGTGATGATCTGATGAGATATTTTTAAAGCACTTAAAATAGTGCCTGGCATATTGTTGGCATGGAATAAATGTGTGTGTCTCCCCACCCCAAAGGGAACTAATCACCTTAAAAGGTAATATTTTCTGTATGTCTTTTTAAGGGTGATTGCAAGTTGAAAGAGCTTCTAAATACAACATTCAAGTACAGACCAATAGAGCAAGCTAGCTCGGCTGACAAAGGAGAGACAGGAGGCTGTTTCTCTAGGCAGATCAAACCACCACCACCTTGACCACCATCTCCACTCAGATTACAGTCAGCCTGGAACCCTGAACCCAAGAGCTTTTGTACTCACAGATATATTGAGATGCAATCCTCTGGGGAGATGCAGCATCTCCTACAGACGATACAGCCACATCCATTGAAGATCCATAAAAGAAAATTCTTGTCACCATCTAATGACTTAACGTCAGAAACTGAAATGATTTTATCAGCAGAAATGATATTAAGGAGGACTTATTATCATCTGCATTGCAAAGGACCATGGGACCTTTCCATCTGACTAGCCACTGAAACTGTTCCTAAGTGTGACAGTTCAGAGAGAATATGAACTCTTTAAGAACTAGAGCTGTCTTCCTTCTCTATTTATATTCTTAGTGCTTTGCACACAGTAAGTACTTAATAAATGCTTCATTCATTTATTCACAGAACAGAAGAGGATTTCCCTAGCTAGAGAACAGGGAGCTCTAACAGCTAAAGAGTGAGCAAGTTTGCATGATGTCGATGTTCTGTAGTGGACAATTGACACCAAAACCTTAGTCCAGAGTCGTGAGTTACTCTGACGGTTGACTTTCCTCCCTCATTTACTTCCCTGTCAAGTTCCTGTGATTGCCTACTTTCCTCTGCAGATACTCACTGCATTGGTGGGAGAGGATGACCCAGGTTTATGTGTAGAATGTGATACACTTTATTCTTTACACACTTGCTTTAACATGACAGTAACATTTCTTTTTCTTTTTTTATTAATTTATTTTTAGTTTTCAACATTCACTTCCATAAGCTTTTGAGTTTTAAATTTTCTCCCCTTCCTTCCCAGCCTCCCTCCCCAAGAGGCACGCAATCTGATATAGGCTCTACATATACATTCCTATTAAATATATTTTCACATTAGTCATGTTGTAAAGAAGAATTGGAACCAATAGGAGGAACCACAGGAAAGAAGAAACAAAACAAAACAGAAGGGGAAAAAAGAGAGCAAATAGTATGCTTCAATCTGCATTCAAACTCCATAGTTCTTTTTCTGGATATGGATAGCATTTTCCATCATGAGACTTTTGGAGATATCTTAGATCCTTATGTTACTGAGAAGGGCTAAGTCTATCAGCTGAAGCATAGTATATTCTACTCCAGTCTTTTACCTTTACCTTGTGTGTGTCCCTCTGTTTCAAATGTGTTTCCTACAAACAACGTATTGTAGGATTATGTTTTTTAATCCATTCTACTATCAGCATCCATTTTATGGGAGAGTTCATCCCATTCACAATCACAGTTATGATTACTGTGTCTTTCTCTCCATCCTATTTCCCTTGCCCCCTGCCCTGTTTATGTTTTTCTTTCTCCTTTCTCCCTTTCCCTCCTCACTAGTGTTTTGCTTTTGACTACCACCTCCTTTGGTCTCACCTCCCTTCTATTAGCCCTCTACCTTTTTTCCCCCTTTACCCTTACTACTTCTACCCTCCCTTTTATCCCCCCTCTCTTTTCTTTCCCCTTTTCCTTCTTATTGCCTACAGGACAAGTTAGATTTCTATACCTAGCTGATTATGTTATTCCCTCCTTGAGCCAAATCTGATGACAGTAAGGTTCAAACAATACTCATCTCCCTCCCTTCTTTCCCTCTATTGTAATAGGTTTTTGTGCCTTTCCCCTAATGTAATTTACCCTTGTCTGCATCCTCCTTTCTTTTTCTCCCAGTACAATCCTTTAATTAGATTCAGTTAATCCATTTACTTAGATCCACTTAACCCACTTAATTAGATTTTTTTAATCATTATATCAGTCAACTTATACCCACCCCCTCTATCTACTTATACTCCTTTTAAATGGTGTAATAACAATACAATTCTCAAGAGTTACAAGGGTCATCTTCCCTTGAAGGGAGGTAAACAGTTTGCCCTTATTAATAACATGTTGTTTCTTTCTGTCCTGTTTACCTTTTTATGCCTCTCTTGAGTCTTGTATTTGAAGATCAAACTTTCTGTTGAGCTCTGGTCTTTTTATCAGGAAGGTTTGGAAGTCCCAAGTTTCTTTGAATGTCCATCTCCTCCCCTGAAAGATTATGCTCATTTTCACTGGGTAGTTGATCCTTGGGTTGTAATACAAGCTCCTAAGCCTTACAGAATATCGTATTCCACACCATATGATCTTTTAATATAGAAGCTGCAAGGTCCTGCATAATCCTGATTGTGGTTCCATGGTATTTAAATTGTTTCTTTCTGGCTGCTTGCAGTATTTTCTCTTTGACCTGGTAATTTTGGAATTTGGCTACTATATTCCTTGGTGTTTTCAATTTGGGATCTCTTTCAGGAGGTGATTGATGGATTCTTTCAATGGGGTACTTGACCCTCTGGTTCTAAGACCTCAAGGCAGTTTTCTTTGATTATTTCCTGAAAGATGCTGTCCAGGCTCTTTTTTTTATCATAGTTTTTAGGTAGACTAATAATTTTTAAATTGTCTCTCCTGGATTTATTTTCCAAGCCAGTTGTTTTACCAATGAGGTATTTTAATCTATTTTTTTATTCCTGTATTTCTGTTTGACTGATATTCACTGTCTCAGAGAGTCATTAGCTTCCACTTTCCCAATTCTAATTTTTAACAAATTATTTTCTTCTATTAGATCCTTTTCCATTTGACCCATTTTATTTTTTAAGAAGTTCTTCTCCTCAATGAGTTTTTGTGCCTCCATTTCCATTTGGCCAATTCTGCTTTTTAAGGAGTTGTTTTCTTCAGTGTACTTTTTTTCCATTTGGCCAATTGCATTTTTAAGGACTTGTTTTCTACAGTTAATTTTTATTCTTTCTTTTTTAAGCTATTGATTCTGTATCGCATACCTCTCATTTATTTTCCCAATTTTTCTTCTACCTCTCTTATTTGACTTTTAAAATCCTTCTTGAGCTCTTCCAAGAAGGCTTTTTGGGCTTCAGACCAGTTCATATTCTCTTTTGAGGTTTTGGATGTAGGTATGTTGACAATGTTGTCCTTTTCTGAATTTCTACCTCAATCTTCCCTGTCCCCATAATAAGAATCTATGGTCACTGTACATTTCTTTTTGCTCATGGTGTTTGCTTATTTCCTGACCTTTAAAAAAAATTGAGTCCTCCTGCTGGGGAGCAAGGGGAACTGACCTAAGCTACTTGTGCTAGGAGCCTGGGGCCTAGTCACTGGCTTTGTGTGCTGGGGGGCTCAGGTTCGAGCAGTTGGAGGCTATAGGGTTCTGGCGGCTTACCTGGTGTTGGGCTAGAATCAGCAACACTGGAGCTCTAGGGGTAGGACTGGGGAGTCTGGCACCTGGAGGATGCCTGCTCATCTAGGCCTTGTGCTCCTTTCTTTGGCTCTTGCTCACCTGGGCCTTGCACAGGGATGTTTCACTACTGCAGGATGTCTCTCAGCCTGGAGCTTTTCCTCTTGGAGTTGTGCTTCCTAGAGTTTTGCTGAGGCACCAGGAGACTTGGCTGCTAGAGAATTCTGTGGCACTTGGTGATTTTCTGAGCCAGTTTCCACCAGTTCCCCTGCCCTTACTGAGGCACTTGGGGGCCCTGGTGTTGGTGCTTGCCTGCTCCACCACCCTAGGGTTCAGGATCTCCCCCAGCATGCTGAGGTAGGGCTTTCCACTAGCTTGTTGGGACACCTCCTGTTCTATACTGCTCACCCTCCCCCAAGCTTCCTGGGCTACAAGACTGGTGCACCCCATCTTTCTGCTGGTTCAGTTGTTCCAGAGTTTTTCCTGGGGCAATGTTTTCTGGGCTTTCAGAGGTCAATAAGGGAGAGTGAGAGCAACTTACTTCTTACTTTTCCATCTTGGCTGCCAGAAGCAGAAACCTAGCATGTCTTTTTCATTACTGTTAGGTAAATAGTTAGGTTTAAGATTTAAAAGTGTCTCTATTGAGAACATCTCATTGTATAAATATCAAGCATTATAATATACTATTTGTATTATATACATACATAATGCATTATCGTACATTACATTATGAGCGGCTGGTAACGTACAAAGAAAAGCATCAATGGCAACTCAACATAGAAAGTGTATTTCCTCTCAACAGATTTTCCCCTAGGACCTTGAGAGGGTTTTAATGTAGCCATCTCTCTTTGAGAACCTAGACCTGCCAGGGTGAGATCAGGCTGGAGTGAACAAGCCAAACCAGAGAGTGAGTAGGTATCCGTATGTCCCATGTGAAGTGTGACATTGTGGGAGTTCATGTCCTAAGCACCCCATGTTACATTGTGGGAAAGGGATGGCCATGCAATTGCTATTACAGGTAGACCCTTTCAACCTTACAAAAGACTTTTACTATACCCTTCATATACCTGAGCATGAGTCTATCTGTACAGGGAAAGGAGACAGATGAGGAGTTTGGGAAACAGATTAGAAGCTTTGAATAGAAGTATGATTATCAATCAAATAAATGACAAAGCATTTATTATAGGTCACACGTATAGATTCTCACAACATTACCCCTTACATGGGACATATGGATATCTACTCACTCTCTAGGCTGGCTTGCTCACTCCAATTTTCTCACTCACTCACTTTGGCAGGGCTAGGTTCTCAGAGACAGAGAGAGACAATTGAACATCACCATATGGCTACATTCAAACCCTCTCAGGATCCTAAGGGGAAATCTGTTGAGGGGAAATACATTTTCTGTACTCATCTATTTTAAGTTGTCATCAATGCCTTTCTTTGTACATTACCAGCCACTCATAATGTTATGGCATTCATAATGTAATACCCTCATAATGCATGTGGTAATTCATGGTGCTAATAGCTGGGGACATAAATAGAAAAGTGAGATACTGCCTTCCTGCACAGAGCTTGTATTCTATTGGATGTGATAGTGATGGGGGACTTTAATTATCTGAACAAATATTCTTTAGTTGAACATCTAATAGAGCTCTCTTTCACCACCAAAAACAAAGCAGCTAGTAATGTCTTGGCTTGCCTTCCATCTTTCAACACTTGGAGAAACTTAGGGGCAGCTAGGTGGAACGATAATTAGAGCACCAGCCCTGAAGACAGGAGAACCTGAATTCAAATCCAGCCTCAGACACTTATTAGCTGTGTGACCCTGGGCAAGTCACTTAACTCCAACTGCCTCCCCCCAAAATAAAACAAAACAAAAGTTAGAGAAACTAAAATTCTATCCCAGATGAAAGTCTCAATGACAAGGAGGACCTGCTTGTTTGAGGTGTAAGACCTTGGAGGAACTGACCACTCCATCTTAGAACCTGTATTATAGAAGAAGAAAATTGGTCATAATCTGACACATCCTAGATCCAAGGAGAAGAAACCTACAAATATTCAGGAAAAGGATAGGAAGGATACTTTGACCTAAACTTCTTTTTTTTTTGTGAGGCAATTGGGGTTAAGTGACTTGCCCAGGGTCACACAGCTAGTAAGTGTCAAGTGTCTGGTCTGAGATATAATCTGGACTCAGGTCCTCCTGACTCCAGGGCTGGTGCTCTATCCACCATACCACCTAGCTGGCCTTAACCTAAACTTCTACAGGAAAAGCCAACCCAAGAGAGATGGAAAGCTCTCCAGTCAAAAAATGACTCAGAGGAAAATGGGTAGTTGTGTAAAGATGTGGCTACAGGGGATTCGCCACCTAATACAGACGTTGCTGTTTGTTGTTTGTCCTTCGATCTCAAAGAGGACCAGGACATCAGGAAGATGATGTCATATCTTGCAAGTGAATTGGATTTAAGTGAGGGAGGGCTTTTCAAAGTCACCAGCCTCACTTTCTCCTCTGGAGTCATCTGGGTCTGGTGGCCAGATATAGATCAAGATGACTAGAGACGGCCCTGGATGCAGTGGATTGAGCATTACCTCAGTCAAACAGACCTGGTAAAGATCTTAGCTTAAATATAGATTTTTAAATCTAGTCTCTAACACTCACTAGCTGTGTGACCCTGGGCAATCCCCTTAACCCCAACTCCCTTCCACAAAAACAAAACAAAATAAAAAAGCAAGGGCAGGTAACTGACAATGAATACAGAAGTGTGGCATGACTCTGTTCGAGGAATACTAAAGGTCAGAATGAATCTGATAAGAAAACCCAAAGACAACCAAAAACCTTTCATGCACTAAGACTTTTGGGACACACTCTGTCACTCATCTAGGGGAATGACTGAGATTTGTTTTCTTCAGTTCAAGCCACCTTCCTGGTTGCCATACTCTAAAGAGGAGGGAGGGCTTACTAAAAGTTTATATCTAAAAACCCAATCCCTTCCAAACAAATTTTAATTATATAAGAGACCATCATAAATAGTGAAGATCTAGTAGACCCATTTATCCAAGCAGATTATCAAACAGAAATCTGAGAAGTTATACAGATTAGAACGTGGCAGGTGATACATAAAGTGGGTGAGCTCTACCTCTGGAAGTAAGGTATTTCAGCTTAACCAAGATCTTAACCAAGGAAAAAATTCCCCAAAGTCTCTGAGGAGGCAAGCTGGAAATGAAGGATGTGTTGAGGAGCTGGCTTTTCCCTCTAAGGCTGCCTTCCAAAGTCCATTCTCTCTCTCTCCACAGAACTCTCCTCAAAGAGAATCTGGAACTGTGTGTGTCCTCTCTTGAAGTAGGAATGAAAAAGAAAAAGGTCTCTCCTCTCCCAAGCTTCCAAGGATAAAATTTAATAGGGAAAAAGGTAAAATCTTACTCTTAGGTTCCAAAAGTCATTATCATAAGATGATGAAGGCATGACCAAATAGAAATTTGTCTGTATGAGATTTCATGATTTTTGTTGACTGGAGGGCCATGTAAGACAATATGATGTGATAGTCAAAGAAACTAATGCAGAAACCCAAAGAAGTTTTGTATTTTCCATTGCTGTGAAGTATTCCCCCATGATTTCCTGAATAAATGGGCTCTGTGGCCTAGCAACCCTCCCCCCAGCCACATCACCATCACTGTCCACTATGGTCTGTTTGCTGACAGGAGCTGTTTAGGAGCAGCCATTAAGATTGGCATCCTCACTAGAAGCAATAGTGATCAACATGACAGTAATGTTGTCTAGTTGGCTCACTTGTGGTGACCCATGATGATTACAAGAGGTATCTGAGTTCTACTCCCAGAAATAGCTGTTGTAGAAATACCAAGTACCCTGAGAAAGAGATTCCCCC